>NC_083410.1:26470552-27728052 GCF_020745735.1 Hemiscyllium ocellatum | reverse complement strand
ATTCCTCAAACTAAATTGGATAATAAGAACTTCAAACATTGGGATAAATTATGGCGTTATCTTCCAGAGGAAAATCGAAATGACCTGATAAAGTTCATGGGTTTGAATCATAAATCCCTACAGTGCAGAAGCAGGACATTCAGCCCATTGAGCCTTCACTGACCTATTATTTTGTTAAGCATTTTGGTAGAATTACAATTAAACCATTTAAAAAATTTTTATTTTGTCTTTATTTTAACTGTAATGTGTTTTGCTTACCATCGAGTAGATTAGATTACTTAGAGAGTGGAAACAGGCCCTTCGGCCCAACAATTCCACACCGACCCTTGGAAGAGCAACCCACCTAGACTCATTCCCCTACATCTAACACTACGGGCAATTTAGCATGGCCAGTTCACCTAACCTGCACATTTTTGGACTGTGGGAGGAAACCAGAGCACCCGGAGGAAACCCACGCAGACACAGGGAGAATGTGCAAACTCCACACAGACAGTTGCCTGAGGCGGGAATCAAACCTGGGTCTCTGGTGCTGTGAGGCAGCGGTGCTACCAACTGTGTCACAATGCCGCCCATTGTGCCACCATGCCGTCCATTGTGCCACCATGCCGCCCATAGATTACTTCCAGTGTGGAAACAGGCCCTTTGGCCCAACAAGTCCATACCGATCCTCCAAAGAACAACCCACCCAGGCCCATTCCCCTATGTTTACCCCTTCACTTAACACTATGGGCAATTTAGCATGGTCAGTTCACCTAACCTGTACATTTTTGTACTGTGGGAGGAAACCGGAGCACCCGGAGGAAACCCACGAAGACACAAGGAGAACGTGCAAACTCCACATAGACAGTTGCCTGAGGCGGGAATTGAACCTGGGTCTCTGGTGCTGTGAGGCAGCAGTCCTAACCACTGTGCCACCGTGCAGCCCAACAGGCTGATGCTCTACCAACTGAGCTATCCATGCAGTTTGACTAGTAGTTTGACTAATCCATCTGGAATGCAATGCCTTACATTTACCTTTAAAATAAGAAAGAATAAGGGGCTAGGCTATCTTCTTAAAATATTTTGAGGGGATTTGGTCTGGTCCTTCACACTGGTAGTGGTAGACCCAGAGCCTGGACTCTGGGCACCGATGGTGCCAAGATGAGGACTCCTGGTGATGTTAGGTCCGGAGCCTGGACTCTTGGTGATGGCAGTACCTGGAGCAGGGACTCATGACCATGATAGGTCCAAAGTCTGGTCTCTTGGTGATGACAGCCTGGCAGAGATAGGCCTGGAACCTGAACTCTTGGCAGTGGCAGCGGCAGCGGAGCTGGGGACTTCTGGGGCATTGGCATAGTCTTTTCTGTTTCCAGAGTGGGATTCTTTGAGGACGGGAATACCTAGCAGAAGCCTGGAAGTTGTGCTTGACACCCCAATATATAATAATTTCTTTTTATTCTTATTGTAATGAAACAAGGTACCGGGTTGTGGCAATAAAACATTTTCACTGTATCTTTCAGATATGTGACAATAAATCATCATTCATTCATTCAAGTACAATGCCTATTTTCCTAAAATTTATTTTATATATGTATTTCAAGTATTAGAAAAGCTGAGAATTTCCACACATCAACAATGTCCTGAAAAAGATAGGTTCAGTTCCTTCTTTCTTTGTTTTTGAATGTTCTTTTGTTCATTATCTATCATTCTTCTAAAATCTAAACTTGTTGCAAATGTTTTGATGTGAAGAAACCAGAACATGTACAGCGATCACTTAAAATCTGATAAGGAAGGTCATTTCTTCTGCTATCGGCTTTTATCAGAACCAATGAGAAAAATATCAAACGCAAGATGGTAAACTATCTCTCTGATGCAGAGGAGTTGACCACTTGTGCATTTTATTCTTGCCAACTGTCAGAATTTTGTTTTTTTCCTTTAAATGTTTGTAGCATATTTTTTGTGACAAAGCTATGCAATAAATGTCAAATTAAAACTACCTCAAAACAAGGATTTCATTTCTAATTTTGCTACTTTTTCACTTGTGTGAACAGCATTTTCTTTACAAATGTTTTTAAAATATTCCAGCCTCAAGCATCCAGCATGCTTCCATTTTCTTTTTCTTTGTAACCATATATGTTAGGGGAGGAGATCATATTGTGCGATTGCAATTGGTTTAGCAATCCAAAACACCAGGTTAAGGGTCTGGAAACATGGGTCTGTATCCATTCATGGCAGAAGCTGAAAAATGAATCAATAAAAATCTGGAGTTGAAAACTAGCATAATGACAACTTTGTAACCACTGCCAATTATTGTGCAAGTAAAAAGTGAGGTCTGCAGATGCTGGAGATCAGAGCTGAAAATGTGTTGCTGGAAAAGCGCAGCAGGTCAGGCAGCATCCAAGGAACAGGAAATTCGACGTTTCGGGCATAAGCCCTTCCTGATGAAGGGCTTATGCCCGAAACGTCAAATTTCCTGTTCCCTGGATGCTGCCTGACCTGCTGCGCTTTTCCAGCAACACATTTTCAGCAATTATTGTGCAAGCCCATTTGGTTCACTAATGCCCTTTAGGGAAGATGTTGCATCTTGTATATCACTTATAACCATTGGCCGTGACACCTCCCTCTTGTGTCTACCACCAGCATGTTTGCCACCTCCACAAGGAAATGGCCAGAAGGACCAGAAGCCACTTCCTTCCTCAATCTCTGAGGGCAACAGTACCAACGTGACAATGATTTTATTCACCATGGAGTTTATTACCATGAGGGTTATGGCTTAATAGATTTTTCATAACTGCTGTGCAGTTTCTAATGAAATCTTCTATGCAGCATTATATAACTGACCACTGGACTTAATAGAGGATCATAGCTTCATCCTACAACCCACAAATGTCCTTAATGGACAAGGTGCCATAATTGAATCAACAATGATCTTATTCAAAGGGGGAGTAGGCTTTCGGGACTAGAACATCCCAATTCTGCTCCTAAGTTCTCACATATGCCATGCTGCTTTAGTGCTCTTGGGATAACCACTCATGTTCATTATGTAACACAGTTCTTATCAAACAATGCAAATTCATTTTATAGTTTGTATTGTAGGGCCAGTTCATCCTCTTAGTTATGAGGACACTCAGCTTTTAGATGCAGGTACAGATTTACTTTCTTACATTTACAGTCAGCAATCTATGTTCAATGCCTCTTGTGAAATAAGATTCATGGTCACATGTGAAATTGCCACAATCATGTGGTCTCCAAAGTTGTAAGTTGCTTCATTATTACTAACATGGTCTGTAATAATGCTGAGCTCAAATAAATCAGCTACTCAGTCATACTCAACCTTGAAGTTGTGCTGACGAAGATGATCTGACTTTCTACAGAAGCGTAAAGCTCAATGATTAGATCCTGACATGACTAATATTTCATTCAGTGCTTAGTGATCAGTGCAGAGAGAGAACTTCCTGTTACATGTGCCAATAGTCACTGGTATAGATTTAAGGTAGTACTTCCTGTTCCCCAGCAGAGTATTGTATTCAGTTCAAATTAACAGGCATGATGCATATCCAATTGGTAAAAAGCACTGGTAATAATAAGGTTGGATACAGATCCTATCACATATCTATCCATTTCCGAATGAGTTGAAATTGGCTGAGGTGTTATTTTCTTATTTCATATAGAGTCATAGAGTCACATAACCATACAGCATGGAAACAGAACCTTCAGTCCAAATAGTCTGTGACCATGTTCCCAAACTAAACTTTGCCTGCTATATCCTTCCAACCTTCCCTATTCATATACTTTTCTAAATGTCATTTAATTTTTTTTAACTGTACTGACATCCACCACTTTCTCTGGCAGTTCATTCCACACATGAACCACACACTGTGTAAAAAAACTTAACCCTTTATAAAACATTTTCCTCTCATCTTAAAAATATGCCCCCTAGTTTCCCCCCAACCTGGGGAAAAGATCCTTGCTATTCACCTTATCTATGCCCCTCATGTTTTTATAAACCCCTATAAGGTCACCCTTCATTCTTTCCAGCCTTCTTTTATAACTGAAACCTTCCATTCCTGGCAACATCCTAGTAAATCTTTTCTGACTCTCTCCAATTTAATAATGTCCTTCCTATAACAGAGCAATCAGAACTGTATGCAGTACTCCAAAAGAGGTCTTACCAACATCCTGTAGAACTTCAATGTGACGTCCCAACTCCAATACTCAAAGTCTATGCTCAATGAAGCAAAAGAAAAAAAAAGAAAGTGGCCCAATGCAAGTGCTGGTGCCCCCACAATATTTCAGGGTTTAAAGAGGGCACTGCCAAGGTAACAATCACAACTAACCGATAGTATCTTCAAAATGTTATGAATCCACATGTTTCTCTATTGCTACAGATATGACAACTTCTGTCCTGCATTATAAATAGGTTATATTTCATGGGAAGAGGATTTCCAAACTACTAAGGAATTGTTTCTCTTTGAAGCAGCTCTGGAAAATAAATGGGGCATAAAATGATCATTCATGATCCAAGTACTTTTCCATGGATAAGCAAGGGCTCCGTTAGAAATGGGCATGTGTTAATATTGTTGTCAGATCATAAATCTGGGGATGGAAGGTAGGAATAGGTACATCTGTCCCCCAAACTTGATCCACCTTTCAATTAGATCATGGCTTATCTGTACAACATCTCCACATCCATGCATGCACATCAGTAACACATGCCTAACAAAAATTCTTTACACTCAGTTTTGAAAATGTCAATTATCCTAACTCCTACAACCTGTTCAGGAATGACAGAGTGTCAAATTCCCACTACGCATTGTGTGAAAACTGGTATCTACCCCGTCTACCTGAGACGTAAATTTCAAAGAATTATGTACTTGAAGTCTTAGGTCTCACTGTTCTACAACGAGGCCCTTCCATTCATTGTACAACTCCTGCCCTTGCTTGTTTTACCAAAATGCAATACCTCGCATTTATCTAAAATAAATTCCATCTGCCACTCCAAAGCCCATGACCCAAATGATCAAGATCTCTTTGTAAGCTTTCATCAGGGTCAACTATACCACCAATTTTGTTGTCATTCACAAACTTACTAATCATGCCTTCTATATTCTCATCCAAATCATTTACATCCAATGAATGGACCCAATACTGATTGTTCATTCCCATTGTGCATCTTTGAGTACTAGCTTTCAAAGAAATTCTGAAATCTCTGTAAGATTAGGCAGAAAGTTATGATAAAAGTTGGCAGTTCCAAGGAACAATGCACACCCTTGTCAGTTAGATGAGATCAGAAGAGCATGAATGGCTTTGACATTGTGAGTAGACTTTACTCCAGCTGCTCTCACTAGACCTTAGAAAGTGAACCACATGTGCCACAAATATGCAATTGTAGTTGCTGAGTGTCAAAAATTGTGTTGTTCAATTCAAGTGAACATCACTGACAACAACTGATCACGTTCAACATTGTCCCTTCCATGAATAGCGACATTGTCGAGTAAATTGATCACATCATCAATGTCTGACAAGGCTGAAGAAATGATCTTTTGGAATGCATTAGGTGCTGAACTTAATCTATTAAGCATTCTGAAACACACTTCAGAGTAACCAAAGTTGCCACATATTGACTATTGCTCTGCTACTGGCAATTCTGTCACATGCATGTTTCATGAAGACTGGAGGATCATGAAATTCCCATAGCTATTAGATTACAGAAAGTGGATACTTGTCTATATCAAGAGTGCGGTGCTGGAAAAACACAGCAGGTCAGGTAGTATCCGAGGAGCAGGAGAATTGACGTTTCAGGCGTAAACCCTTCATTTCTGATGAAGAGCTTATGCCCGAAATGTCAATTCTCCTGTTCGTTGGATACTGCCACATGCCAATTGGCATAGGGACAAGAAAATTAGGCAAGTAAACACGTGGCTAAGGGATTGGTGTGGGAAAGAGGGATTCCACTTCATGGGGCATTGGCATCAGTTTTGGAACAGGGGAGATCTGTACCGTTGGGATGGTCTCCACCTGAACCGATCAGGTACCAATGTTCTAGCGAAGAGGATAAATAGGGTGGTCAGTAGGACTTTAAACTTCTGAGTTGGGGGGGAAGGGAAAGTGAAAGTGACAGGGAGTATGGAGTTAAATGGAAAGATAAGCAACAGGATAGCGTATGTGCAGGCGGATCTAAACTCGAGGCAGACTGGGAATGCAGCAAAAAGGAAGGATAACTTTGGATATCTTATGACTTCCAATACCTCTAATGATAAAGTTAGCATTGAGGCACTTTACCAGAATGCTCGTAGCATTCATAACAAAGCAGATGAACTAATGGCACAGATCATAGTGAATGATTATGATGTGGTAAGCATCACAGAGACGTGGTTACAGGGGGGTCAGGACTGGCAGTTAAACCTCCAAGGATTTTCAACTTATCGAAAAGACAGGGAGGTCGGCAGAGGGGGTGGGGTTGCCTTGTTAGATAAGAACAAAATGAAATCTATGGCACTGAATGACATAGTGTCAGATGATGTGGAGTCTGTGTGGGTGGAATTGAGGAACCACAAAGGCAAAAAAACCATAATTGGAGTTGTGTACAGACCTCCTAACAATGGTCAGGACCAGGGACGCAACATGTACTGGGAAATAGAGAAGGCGTGTCAGAAAGGCAAGGTCACAGTGATCATGGGAGACTTCAACATGCAGGTGGACTGGGTAAATAATGTTGCCAGTTGATCCAAAGAAAGGGAATTCATGGAATGCTTACAGGATGGCTTTTTGGAACAGCTTGTCATGGACCCCACAAGGGAGCAGGCTATTCTGGACCTAGTGCTTTGCAGTGAACCAGACTTTATAAAAGATCTTAAAGTAAGGGAACCCTTAGGAAACAGCGATCATAATATGGTAGAGTTCAGTCTGGAGTTTGAAAGAGAGAAGGCAAAATTGGATGTAATGGCGTTACAGTTAAATAAAGGTAATTATGAGGGCATGAGAGAGGAACTGACAAAAATAGACTGGAAGCAGAGCCTAGCGGGGAAGACAGCAGAGCAAAAATGGCAGGCGTTTATGGGTATAATTGAGGACACTGTACAAAGGTTCATCCCCAAGAAAAGAAAGATTATCCGGGGAGGGATTAGACAGCCATGGCTGACAAAGGAAGTCAGGAAATGTATTAAAGAAAAAGAGAGATCCTATAAAGTAGCCAAGAGCAGTGGGAAATCAGAAGATTGGGAAGGCTACAAAACAAACAGAGGATAACAAAGAGAGTAATAAGAGAGGAGAGAATCAAATATGAAGGTAGGCTAGCCAGTAATATTAGAAACGATAGTAAAAGTTTCTTTCAATACAAAAGAAACAAACGACAGGCAAAAGTAGACATTGGGCCACTTCAAACTGATGCTGGAAGCCTAGTGATGGGAGATAAAGAAATAACAGGAGAACTTAACAAGTACTTTGCATCAGTTTTCACAGTGGAAGACATGAGTAATATCCCAATAATTAAAGGGAGTCAGGGGCTGAGTTGAGTATGGTTGTTATTACAAAAGAGATAGTGCTAGAAAAGCTAAAAGGTCTTAAAATTGATGGCCCATATGGATACATCCTAGAGTTCTGAGAGAGGTGGCTGAGGAAATAGCGGAGGCATTGGTTGAGATCTTTCAAGAGTCACTGGAGTCAGGGAAAGTCCCGGATGATTGGAAGATCGCTGTTGTAACCCCCTTGTTCAAGAAAGGATCAAGACAAAAGATGGAAAATTATAGGCCAATTAGCCTAACCTCGGTTGTTGGTAAAACTCTAGAATCCATCATTAAGGATGAGGTTTCTAAATTCTTGGAAGAGCAGAGTCTGATTAGAACAAGTCAACATGGATTTAGTAAGGGGAGGTCATGCCTGACAAACCTGTTGGAATTCTTTGAAGAGGTGACAAGTAGGTTAGACCAGGGAAACCCAGTGGATGTGGTCTATCTAGACTTCCAAAGGCCTTTGATAAGGTGCCACACGGGAGGCTGCTGAGCAAGGTGAGGGCCCATGGTGTTTGAGATGAGCTACTGGATGGATTGAGGATTGGCTGTCTGACAGAAGGCAGAGAGTTGGGATAAAAGGTTCTTTTTCGGAATGGCAGCCGGTGACCAGCGGTGTCCTGCAGGATTCAGTGTTGGGGCCACATTTGTTCGCATTATATATTAATGATCTGGATGAAGGGACTGGGGGCATTCTAGCGAAGTTTGCAGATGATACGAAGTTAGGTGGACAGACAGGTAGTACTGAGGAAGTGGGGAGGCTACAGAAGGATCTAGACAGTTTGGGAGTGTGGCCCAGGAATTGGCTGATGGAATTCAACGTGAGCAAATGCGAGGTCTTGCACTTTGGCAAAAAGAATAAAAGCATAGACTACTTTCTAAATGGTGAGAAAATTCGTAAAGCCAAAGTACAAAGGGATCTGGGAGTGCTAGTCGAGGATTCTCTAAAGGTAAACATGCAGGTTGAGTCCGTGATTAAGAAAGCGAATGCAATGTTGTCACTTATCTCAAGAGGGCTGGAATATAGAAGCACCGTTGTGCTACTAAGACTTTATAAAGCTCTGGTTAGGCCCCATTTGGAGTACTATGTCCAGTTTTGGTCCCCACACCTCAGGAAGGACATACTGGCACTGGAACGTGTCCAGCGGAGATTCACACGGATGATCCCTGGAATGGTTGGTCTAACATCTGAGGAACGGCTGAGGATCCTGGGATTGTATTCATTGGAGTTTAGAAGATTAAGGGGAGACTTAATAGAAACTTACAAGATAATACATGGCTTGGAAAGGGTGGACGCTAGGAATTTTTTTCCATTAGGCGAGGAGACAAGGACTCGTGGACACAGCCTTAAAATTAGAGGGGGTCAATTCAGAACAGAAATGCAGAGACATTTCTTCAGCCAGAGAGTGGTGGGCCTGTGGAATTCATTGCCGCAGAGTGCAGTGGAGGCTGGGACGTTAAATGTCTTCAAGGCAGAGGTTGATAGATTCTTGATGTCACGAGGAATTAAGGCTACGTGGAGAATGCGGGTAAGTGGAGTTGAAATGCAATGATTGAATGGCGGAGTGGACTCGATGGGCCGAATGGCCTTACTTCCACTCCTCTGTCTTATGGTCATATGGTTTTATGGCCTGATCTGCTGTGCTTTTCCAGCAACACACTCGCGACGTTAATCACCAGCATCTGCAGTCCTCACTTTCTCCTACTTGTCTGGTATGATTGTTTTGTTTACCATTTTAAGGTCAATGCATAGTCACCATTTTTATGCTTTGTAATGAATAGATTCAATATTCTTGGGAGTGTGTTAATTTGCTCAATAAAATAATGTGCTTCAAGTTGTTTCAGTTCCTTGACACTGTGGCATGGATTGCAAATGGCAACCATGTCAAATATTTGAAAATTGGCAGAACTGACATATCAACATGAAAAGGATGACAATTTGCTTTTGTGTCCCTAAACCTTGCAAATAAGTAAGGATATTGTTGACACTGTCACTATCATTGTCCGTACTCTGGGGTCTTCAAGTTTGAAGCCAAGCTTATCAAACAGGGTCAATCTCTTCTTTGGCTATGTGGAATGTAAACTTCTGTGGGTTGACATGTTTGTAGCTCACTGGAACTGAAATCTCCAAACTGGAATAATCGAATCAATGTAGTGTGAAAAGTGTCTATCACTTGGGTGAGAAAATGCTGCAAAGATAATAATGGTAGAATTTGTCACACAATATAGATATTTATTGTCTGATACCAATGAGGATTGACACTGAGATGCACATGACTGAGCAATCCTTAAAATGACTTGGTACTTTATCATCAGTGAGGCTTTGCACTTGCTGCATTTCATTGTTGGGAACAGACTCGTCCATGTGTTGAACTGAGGAAGACTTCTTCTCCGATAACCGCACATGCACTTTACAAAGTAATTCATCATTAATCATGAATTATACATTTTTTTTCCTCATGCTGGAAATGTTGTCAGGAATTGATGGGTGCCTCCACAGTTTGGGCATACTTTTAGCATTCCGTGATGGGGAAAGTGTGATAAAGAAAACTGTGTCTGTGACGAGGGTGCATTTCTGCAGAGCCTCTTCAAATCAAACATGATGGATTTGATTTGGACAGCCAAAGTCATGGCTCTTTCCAAGGTTAAGTCATCATCCCCCAAATGTGGGCACTCACTAATTCCTGGAATTGTACTTTCCCCAATCAGTTTTCACAAATTAGTCTGCCAAATCACTGCATAGAAGTCAATTGCTGCAACACCGACATGTACTGTTTTATGAGCTCACATTTTCCTTGTCATCTCAGATGGAACATGTAAACATTGAGTACTACATAGCCCAATGTATTTTTGAAGCGTACTTAGCATTGTGCCCTCACTGAGCAGTTCAAATTGTCCTATGGCAATGAGGACTGCTTTCTTGCAGGTCACTGCCACCTTAATGTTTTCTACACCCAAAGTGAGCAAATAGATGTTGAATTCCAAAACCAATTGATTCCACAGCAAAGGTGCTCTTCTGGAAAGAAAAAAAGTGTTGAAGCTGATAAATAAGTGATGGTCAACCTGCTTCACCAGTCACTATGTTTTTTGCCTTGGAAAAGGCACACAAAGGGTTTGATGTGTGAACGCAACTCTACTCAGAAAGCTTTTAAATGTCTCAGCCACAAACTTCCAGCTTGCTTTCACTTTCTCTTTCCTTGCAATAAATAACACCAACATCTTTGACTAATAGCACAGAGCACAGGGAACACACAGACAGCACAATCAAACATTGAACAGAGCAGGGAAAAGGCACCAAATACTGATTGTGCCTGAATTGGCTATTAGTAGTCAGAGTATTTGCTAACCAGCCAATCACAGTACTGTTACAGTGCAGTTGGAGGCTATTTTGATCCAGCTCTTCAAACAAGCATCATTACCTGGTGCCAATCTTCTGCTTTTTCCCCATTCTGTTATTATTTTTTATTTTTTAGGGAGTTGGTTAGCTGGACAGCTAGCTTGCAGTGCAGAATGATGCCAATTCCCACACCGTCTAAAATTAACATGAAGGACTCACGTTCTCAACCTCTCCCCTCACCCCGAGGCATGGCAATCCTCAGGTTAAACCACCACCAATTGTCTCTCTCTAACGATAGAGCAGCCCTACAGTCTGGTTAGCCTATGACCAATTTGCCTTTTATCCAAGTGATCATCCAATGCCCTCTTGAATACATCAACTGAACCTATCTTCACCACACTTGCAAAGGGTGCATTTTATACTCTAAATGAGTGAAAATTCTTTTTCTCACATCTGATTTTGGTAATAATTTTGAAGCTATACCTTCTTGTTCCTGTTACTTTTAAGAATGGGAGCAGCGTCTCCCTATCTACATCATCCAGCCCAGTCATAATTTTGAAAATCTCTATCAGATCCCCTCTCAGCCTTCTTCTCTCCAAAGAGAACAGTCCCAATTTCTTCAATCTATCCTCATAAATGAAGTTTCTCATTCTGGGAGCCATTCTTGTACATAAATTCAGCACTCTTTTCAAAGCATTCGGTTCAGGATTGTGGGAGGACCAATAGCTTGACATTCAGCTCAGAAGAAACTGCAGCCTGTAGGTTAAGAGAGAGGAAAAAAAAGCACCTCCATTGTGATGTATCTTCTTGGCATTTTTGAAAATGTTGAATGAATAAATGATCTTAGCTGATGGGTCACTATTGCAGAGGTGACCCCACCACAAGGCAGCCTATTGCCAGAGCTGAGGCTAGGCCAAGTCCTCAAAGTATTCCACCAATAGCATGCCTCCGGGAAGCAGCTCTTCTAACATTTCTGGGACTGGAAACTGACCCCTGATTATTAGCCCAAAAGGTTCTTCTATTTATGTTAATTGCATTATGAGAAGTGTTTTTGACTTGAAAATACAACTTATAATTTTCCTTTTCCTGGTCAGATTCATTAAAAAAAGGGGTCTTTGATTTAACAGAGACATTGCAAATTATATAATTCCATGTTCCGCTGAGTGGGATGAAACCAGTCATATCCTCAGGGGGTATGAAAGACCCCAACTCCTCTCGATTCATAACTCCCTGCAACTTTTCAAATGTTTCTGCGATGAAACACTAAAATGCAATTATCTGTTTTGAAGCAATAACTGCTAATGACATGAACTAATGGAATTTCTCTAGAGTGGACAGGGTAGTTAAAGAGTTCATTACCAAGTGGGAGACTGACTAAGATAATATTGTGCTGAAAACAGGCTGAGAAGCTGTCTTTATTTATCTCTATTGCTTTATCTCTTTGGATGTGGTGTGCTTAGTTCGAGAAGGGTGATCATCCTAGGAGAATGCAGACTACGAACCAAGATCTTTTAAAACGTGGAAATCAATAAAATCACATCCAGACAAAGAAATGAACTAAATGACTGCAACATTTAAATTGTCACATCAAGACTAGCCAAAGAATAACAAATTTTTTTTTAACTTTCTTGCTCTGTAAACTGCTTGTAAACCTAGCCTTTTACCCTGTGAATGGTAATTGTGTGTGGGGAGGGGGTCCCAGATGTATGTGTGTGACTGTATGTATGGGGTTGCATTATAATCTTCTTATCTTTGGGGAAAAAGTAGTTTCAATAAACTTGTTCTTTGCTTAACTGAAAGAAACCCATCTGAGGAAAACCTTCATAGCCTAGAAGTTTGAACAGTGCTACACTTAAAGAATTAAAAAGGCATGTCTTCCCCAAATGTGAAAGCAAAAATCAGTTATGGTCAAACGAGGGTAGAAGGATTGGTGGAGTACTTTCACCCCTCCTTGTCAGGTTGTAACAAATGGCCATACATCCGTCACAGACAGATGAACCTTCCACTTGAATCCTGCCTCTGGAAGAGTTTGTCATGGATAGGATGCATCTGGCAAGCCAGCACACTCAGTCAAAAAGTGTGGCGCTGGAAAAGCACAGCCGGTCAGGCAGCGCCCAAGGAGCAGGAGAGTCTATGTTTCAAGAATAGGCTTTTCATCAGGGATGTGGGGTGGAGTTGGGGGGGGCATGTTCCCAAGGATGCTGAGAGATAAACGGGAGGGGGAATGGGGCTGGGGGAAAGGTAGAATACGATAGGTAGGTGAAGGTGGGAGATAATGATGATAGGGTCGAGTGGTTGGTGGGAAGGAAGATAGAGAGGTAGGACAATTCAAGAGGGTGATGCCGAGTTGGAAGGTTGGATCTGGGATAAAGTGGGGGGAGGGGAGATCATGAAACTGGGGAAACCAACATTGCTCCCATGTGACCGGAGGGTCCAAAGGTAGAAGATGATTTGTTCATCCCCCAGGTGTCGGGTGGCTAGAATTTGTCAGTGAAGGAGGCCCAGGACTTGCATGTCTTAGGCTGAGTGGGAGGGGGAGTTGAGGCTTTTGGCCACAGGGCGGTGGATTGTTTGGCGCATGTGTTCTGGAGATGTTCTCTGAAACATTCCGCAAGTTAGCGTCCTGCCTCCCTAGTTGCTCCTCGAGAGCAAAGTACTCAGTAGATGATGTGTTTGGAGGTGCAGGAAAAACTCTGCCGGATGTGGAAGGATCCTTTGGGTCCTTGGATGGAGGTGAGGGGGGAGGTGTGGGCACAGGTTTTGCACCTCTTGCAGTAGCAAGGCAAGGTGTCGGGAGTGGAGGGTAGGATGGTGGTGTTGGGGGGGGGGCTGCATGGACCTAAGGAGGGAGCCATGGAGGGAATGATCTCTGCGGAATGCAAATAGGGGTGGGGAGGGAAATATATCTCTGGTGGTGAGGTCTGATTGTAGGTGGCAGAAATGGTGGTGGATGATGCATTGTATCTGGATGTTGGTGGGTTGGAAAGTGAGGACGTAGGGGGATTCTGTCCTGGTTGTGGTTAGAAGCGTGAGGTTGAAGGGTGGATGTGCAGGAAGTGGAGGAGATGAGCTGGAGGGCATTGTTAAGCAAGTGGGAGGGGACATTGCAGTCCTTGAAAAAGGAAGCCAGCTGGGATGTTCTGGACAGGAATTGGGAGTAAAGGATAGTGTTTTTACAGGAAGGGTGGTGGGGAGAGGGTATAGTCCAGGTAGCTGTGGGAGTCGGTGGGTTTACACACTGTCTGATGACAAAACTAGACTCCCGACTGACTTCCTAATCACCATCTGTGAGACTTCAGCCCCAGCTGTTTGTGCATTCATAACGATCAGTTTCTGGGTCACATTTACTGATACTGGGCATTCTTTGTTCCTCTCAAGTCTCAGTGAGTCATTGTAGACTTTCTGCCTCCTCCCTCCATCTGATTGTTAAAATATCATATTGCACCCTCACTTAGTCTATCCATGTGTTTCTCAGGATCTTAGCACTATGCAATATCCTACTGTGTTTCAACATTTCCTTTCTCCTACATCTCTAGGCTTTCAAATTCAGAGATTGATGTTACCGAACTGCTCGTACTTGATGTATCTCATCTTCATAGATTTCAATCTGGGTTATGTTCTGTATAATAGTCCTTCTCACCTATGTTTCCCTCTGACAAAATGAAATGCAACTTATATTTGCAATAAATGATAAGGTACAAATGATAAGTTTTCCACAGTGGGAATTTCACGTGCATTTTTAATGCCAACATTTAATCTATTAAAGCACCCAGAGAGCACTTATCTTTTCACCTGCTCACTTCTGTATGCTTGTTTCAACATGCAATTAATTTAAATTTAGCAGCAACTTCTTTGTCACTATCACCTTTTAGAAGAATCTTCAATATATTCTCCTACATACTATTCCAATCTGCCCATTTGATTATACAATTTAGTTCTTCTCATCCCTTATCATTAGTCATTTTCCGAATGACCTGTCTTAGCATTTCATCATCAGCAAATTTAATTAACTGAGTGTTGGGAGTATACAGGTTTTAAATCATTCGCTATCCATGAATACAAGTAAGTCTCATTCATGGTTCATTGTGGCAGATATCGAGATTTCATTTGTCAGGAAGAGTAATGCCACTGTGGTTTTTTCTCACGTTGTAAATGGTAATGAATCTTTGGGATGTGCTTTAATTGGCTCATCAGTATTTGAAGCAGCACAGTGTTGAACCCTGTCTGCATATTCATGAAAAGAATTTGTCACAAAGAGTCTCACTGCATTCGTTTCATGAATTTTAGACAAGGCTGGAACAGGTCAGCACAACAATTCTTGGTCCCAAACCATGGGTCTCTGAACCTGAACTTCAAATTAGAATTTCTGATTAAATCAATCAGATTTGCTTCAGCTTTGCTTTTCACAACTCCTGCCATTGCGTCTCAAATTATAAAAGTATCAGAACTTGCAACAAACATAAATGTGGAGCTCATTCCTCACCTGCAAGAAATAAGGGAAGCTTTATCTCAGAAAATGGCACAACTATTAAAGAGGAAGAATACAAAATTTGGGGTACCAATGCATGAGGTTAGTTAGTTCAATATTGAATCATTTTAATGGAGATTGAACTCAGAGTATAGTGGGATTGCTGCAAAAGTACTGGAATGTGGGAGTCAAGATACACTACAGCCTTGGTGACACTGCATCTCAAGTACTACACTGTGGATCTCTTTATCTAACTGATCCTTATCAGCGGATGTACTTCTTATAGAGTGAGGGCAATAGGCGGTCATCAGATTAATCTCTGGGATGACGGGATTGTTTTCTGATGAGAGATTGAAGCAACTGGACTGAGATGAGGATGAATTCCTTCACTCAGAGATAAAGATCACACAACATCAGGTTATAGTCCAACAGGTTTAATTGGAAGCACACTAGCTTTCGGAGCGACGCTCCTTCATCAGGTAATTGACAATCACCTGATGAAGGAGTGTCGCTCTGAAAGCTAGTGTGCTTCCAATTAAACCTGTTGGACTATAACCTGGTGTTGTGTGATTTTTAACTTTGTACGCCCCAGTCCAACACCAGCATCTCCAAATCTTCACTCAGAGAGTGTTGAATCTTTATCTCAGAGGGCTGTGGAAGATTGAGGCTGAAATTGATAGAATTTTTGGATGCTTTCTGACATCTGGGGAAGATTTCATTTAAGAGAGAATCAGCCTTGACCTGCTTGAATGGTGAAGCAGAACTGATGGGCCAAATGGTCCACTGTGTTCCATTAGGCTGACCCTGCTGTGTCTAGTGGGCCACAAAGTGTGACCATCATACAGATGCCGTGCTCCATACACATTTTCTGTTTGTGATCCCTTTTTAATCCTCATTGTACTTCCTATCCACGGGTTTGGGATGCAGATGAATGAAGCTTCAGCTGTTGGCAAATGGGAGCAATGAGGCTTTAGTTTATGAACATGGGGGTGAGGGAAGAAGTTCAGCAATGTTGGTAACTGGATAATCTACAGGGAATCAACGCCTACTTTCTCACAGGTGTCTGTATGCAGCTGGAATGAGACTTCAAAGAGCTGTCCATCAGTCCATACCCACCAATAGAAAACATAACCGAAGGGTTTGAAGGGAGTTTTGATTGTTTGCACTTAATCTAAGCTCCCAGGCAGCAATTGCAGCTTTGGAGCTCAAAATCCCAAAACCTTTCCTTGTGATCCGACTTGGGATAGTTATCCACGGTTTAGGAAGAATTGCTACAGAATATCAGGGCCACTTGCTATCCATGGAATTCAACTTTGGCTAAGGCACAAAAATGCCCATTTTACATTCTGGAGGACTTACTTTACCCTGAAGCCAATGCTAAGAGAAATCAGTCATTGTATGCAACTGATGTCCAATGAACTATCGCAATGCACATTTTACATCTCTGCTGAAGTTGAACTTAATCTGTTTTTAGCATACTTTCTCTCCTTAATCTTCCTCCTAAAAATGCGTCACTCCACGTTGCTCCTCTTGGAATTTCATCATTTTTATTATTGTGGTCTACAGTCTAAGTATAGAAACATTTTTAAAATGTACTTGTTTATCAGATGTGTTTCACAGGTAAGGTCGTTGCAAATCCCTAATTGCCTTTGGGAAGGGAGAAATGAGCCTCTTTCTTGAGCACACTGTAAGCACACATGCAGTGCTACTAGAGAGCTCAATTCCAACACTGTGATCCAGCACCAGTGAAGAATAGAAGATACCGGTCAGGACTTTTCGATTTGTCTTCATAATTAGATTAGATTCTCTACAGAATGGAAACAGGCCCTTCCGCCCAACAAGTCCACATTGCCCTTCTGAAGAGTAACCCATCCAGACCCAAACCCTTCCCTATATTTACCACTGACTAAAGAACCTAACTCTGTGAGCAATTGAGCATGGCCAATTCACCTGGCCAGCACATCTTTGGATTTTAGGAGAAAACCAGAGCACCCGGAGGAAAAATGGGAAGAACGTGCAAACTCCACACAGACAGTCACCTGAGGCTGGAATCGAACCCAGGTCCCTGGTGCTGTGAGGCAGCAGTGCTAACAACTGAGCCACCATGCATCCCAGTGATCAATGTGTCGGGCACCTCGTGCCACTTCCAGTGAGAAAGCCTGACCGTTCAAATGCCTGTCAGGCATTATGGTCACCCGATGGGCTTTTTGGTCCATCACTTCCTGGTATAGTGGTGTCCTGCCCTGCCTGAAGTTACCAAACAATCAGAGTTTGGCAGTATTGGGACTTTTGTATACTCTGAACAGAATACTCTGTTGAGCTTTAGTTACTGAGATGCATGGGAGATTTTGAAGCCATGGGGCAGATCTGAGAAAAACCAAGAGGTTCACTCCTAATATCAAAGGAACAGAGCTAAAAGGGATGACTGGGATTACATGGGTCCCAAAAATAGCCAAAAAAGGCTATGTCAGTGATCATCTGCTTAATATTTGACAGGAGTAACCAAAATGCCCAGAGTTAAGATGAAGACACATACACAGTGGACCCTAATTATTGCAAAAGACTTAATAGAAAGTCATCATTGTAAGTGGTGGGTCTGAACAGGAGATCTTGCCTGAAGAATTCTTGTTAATGCAGTACTTATAGGGATAAAACATACAATTAGCAGGGTATTACTAGGGAAAGCAATGAATGGTTGTACAATATAGAGGTCCACGCAAAATTGTTGTCTAGACATTGAAACATTTCCTTAAAGTGGGCAGCTAAAATTTCCTGATAGGATTTGTCAAATAGCCCCACTCTCACCCCTTAACAGTGGGCTTTAAAGCTGGATTTTATGACTTGCTGTATATAGCGACATCTTAAAATCCCCAGTGGAACAAGTACCACCTTTTGAAAGAAACCTCCTCCTGATGTCTGATTCACTCATGATGCCCCAATTAATCTTTACGCTGCAGTGCTAAAGAATTTATCATTACTGATTTTACAGAAGAATCACTGATGAGAGCATGCCTGCTGAAAATCTCACTTGAGTTCTTTAATGCAATATTTCAAGATCATTTCACTTTGTTTACACTCCAAATGTTTAATTAAAACTGTTAAGCTTTTTTAACCTTATCTACGAATTGTCAGGCAAAAGCTTTTACATGATGGATGGTAAATCTATTGCTGTGAAATATGCATTTCTGATGCAATCTGCAGCAGAATAAACTGTTTGCTATGGTTGAATATGCTAATCTGTTAAGCACTGTGTTAATGATAGGACTTGTACCTCTAATTCCTTATTGGAAAGTGGTTAAGTCAAGTGCTCAGCAGAGACTAATTATTCTTACATCTGAGGGGACAAAAAAGGTCACAGAGGGGCTCACTGTAGGGTTATTTCATGTAACTTGTCAATGAAGTTGAGAATAAATGTTTTGCATCTGTCACAGTTATTGAATGGTCCTTTATATGAGTATGGGTGGGGTGGTCAGTAAGGTGGAGAGCTAACTAGAAATATAAAAGAGGCATGAGAGGACTTGTCTTTCAACTGTTTAACTACAAGTTTGTGAGGTTTATCTTACAAATTTCCTAATCCAAATCAGTTAGCTGAAAATGATGAAAAATCTAACAATTTTGGAAATTTTACTTGATATTAAAATTGTAGAACTAACTCCACTGGAGAACTATAGATTAATAACAACTATCTGCCAAACTCTCCAGCAACAACCAACTCCACTTGATTGTGACAATAAGAGCAGTTCCATAACACTTTCTTCAAAGCTTTATTCATCAGTTGTTGCCAGAAGGCCACAGATTCTACTATGTTACCAATCCAACTCTTGATTTTCTTCTGTTCTTATTCCACAGAAAGTGTCTATCCTTGAAATTTCCATGTATTAAATACAATTTTGAGTAACCTTACATTCCAGTAAATTTATAACCTTGAGCTTACTTTCACATAGGAATGTTCCTGAGAAAAGTTAATTTTGCATTAAGTGAATCTTTATTTAATTTAACTTTAATTTAAAGTCATGACTCTTGGATTACATAGGTATTAAATCTCCTCTGTGTTCCTTGTTAAAAGCAGGAGATACAGAATGCTTTGTACTCAACTCTCCCCATTTTCATGAACTTTCAATGGAAGATTTGCAGAAAAGCAGTAGACCTGTTATAAATGGCCAATTATATTGTTATTCTAAGGTATATTTTCAGTTTCTGTTGAGGCTTTGGCGGATGACCAGGGAGCTCTTTCTGTCCACTCAGTGGTTAGGAATATTTGGGATTATCTTGATTAAAATGGGAATAATCAATACCTGGAAGAGATTACAAAACAGCAATCAGAGCTATCCCGAGGGATTGCAGCAGCCCAGGGTAAATCACACCCTGCAGCCCCAAGGAGGGCTTCGGGAACTATAGTTCAATGAAGCTCCTTTGTGTAATGACACTGTGGCACCTTCAAATGAATCTGGAAATGAAATTAAAGGGCATATGATGCCTGTCTCACCTATTCAAGTGTTCACCTCACTCAGGTTTTTGATTCTTTCCAAGTGCATTTGTTTCCAATAGGAGTCCCCCTCAAAACATGGCAATCCCAGTTTTCCCTACTTTTGGAATATTTTAGGAAGTAAAATTGCAAAGTTTTTTTTGTTCTTTCTTAGGATGTGGGCATCGCTGGCTGGATCCTTGGACTTGAAATGTTAACAATGGTTTCTCTCTGCAGATGTGGCCAGACCTGCTGAATTTCTCCAGCAATTTGTCATTTTGTTTCAGACTTCCAGCTAAATAACTATTATTATTGCCAATCCTTACGTTCTATTGAGAAGGTGGTGGTGAGCTGCCTTCTTGAACAATTGTAGTCCATATGCTATATGTTGAGCCACAATGTTGTTCAGATGAGAATTCAAGAGTTTTGACCTAATACCACTGAAGGAGCTGCAATATATTTCCAAGTCAGGATGATGAGCAGCTTGGAGGGGAACTTGCAGTTAGCAGTGCTCCCATGTATCTGCTACCCTGGTCCTTTTAGATGGTAGTGCGTTTGCTGTCTGAGGAGTCTTGGTGTATTTCGACAGTGAACCTTGTAGATGATGCACACTGCTGCTACTGAGCATGAGTGGTGAAGGGAATGGATGTTTGTGCATGTGGTGCCAATCAAATGGGCTGCTATCCTGGGTGGCATCGTGCTTTGTTACACAACTGGGCAAATGGGGAGTATTCCTTCACACACCTGCTATGTGTCTTGTAGATGGAAGACAGGCTTTGGTGAATCAGAAGGTGAGTTAATCACTGCAGTATTCCTGGCTTCTGAACTGCTCTTGTAGTCACTTTATTTATATGGTTAGTCCAGTTCAGTTTCTGGGTCAGTGGTAACTCGCAGGATATTGTTAGTGCCATATTCAGTGATGGTAATACCATCGAATGTCAGGGGATGGTGGTTCGTTTCTTTCTTGTTAGAGATGGTCACTGTTTGGCATTTGTGTGGCTCAAATGTTACCTGTCACTTTTCAGCCTAAGTCGAAATTGTCCAGGTCTAGCAACATTTGGTTATGGACTATTTCAGAATCCATGGAGTTGCCATTAGAACTAAACATTGTGCAATTATCTGTCAACATCCCCATCTCTGACCTTATGATGGAGGCAGATTGTTGTTGAAGGAGCTGCAGATGGTTGGGCCTAGGACATTACCCTGAGGAACTCCTGCAGCGACATCTTGGAACAGAGATGGCTGAACTCGAACCACCACAATCATCTTCTTTTGTGTTAGGTATGACTCCAACCTTGTTACTGACACCGGATGATCGAGAGTTTTCCCCCTGATTTCCACTAATTTGTTAGGGTTCTCGTTGACACAGTCAGTTATTGTAACCTTGATGTCAAAGATGGTCAGTCTCACCTCATTTCTAAAAATCAGGTCTTTTTTCATGAGTGAATCAAGGTGTAAAGAGGATAAGAGTTTAATGGCACTGGCAGAAACCAACCTGGTGTCAGTGAGCAGGTTGTTGCTAAGCAAGTATTGTTTAGTAAGACTGTTACTTCTTCCCACCCTACCTCTTGCAAAAATGCCATCCCGTATTCCCAATTCCTCTGCCTCCGCCGTATCTGCTCCCAGGAGGACCAGTTCCACCACAGAACACACCAGATGGCCTCCCTCTTTAGAGACCGCAATTTCCTTTCCCACGTGGTTAAAGATGCCCTCCAACGCATCTCGTCCACATCCCGCACCTCCGCCCTCAGACTCCACCCCTCCAACCGTAACAAGGACAGAATGCCCCGGTGCTCACCTTCCACCCTACCAATCTTATTCCTGATGAAGGGCTTATGCTCGAAACGTCGAATTCTCTATTCCTGAGATGCTGCCTAACCTGCTGTGCTTTGACCAGCAACACATTTGCAATCTTCGCATAAACCAAATCATCTGCCGACATTTCTGCCACCTCCAAACAGACCCCACCATCAGGGATATATTTCCCTCCCCACCCCTTTCTGCCTTCTGCAAAGACCGTTCCCTCCGTGACTACCTGGTCAGGTCTACGTCCCCCTACAACCCACTCTCCCATCCTGGCACCTTCCCCTGCCACCGCAGGAACTGTAAAACCTGTATCCGCACCTCCGCCCTCATCTCTATACAAGGCCCTAAAGAAGCTTTCCACATCCATCAAAGTTTTACCTGCACATCCACTAATATCATTTATTGTATCCGTTACTCCCGATGCGGTCTCCTCTACATTGGGGAGACTGGGCGCCTCCTAGCAGAGCACTTTAGGGAACATTTCCGGGACACCTGCACCAATCAACCACACCGGCCCGTGGCCCAACTTTTCAATTCCCCCTCCCACTCTGCCGAGGACATGGAGGTCCTGGGCCTCCTTCACCGCCGCTCTCTCACCACCGGACGCCTAGAGGAAGAACACCTCACCTTCTGCCTTGGAACACTTCAACCCCAGGGCATCAATGTGGACTTCAACAGCTTCCTCATTTCCCCTTCCCCCACCTCACCCTAGTTCCAAACTTCCTGCTCAGCACTGTCCCCATGACTTGTCCGGACTTGTCCTACCTGCCTATCTCCTTTTCCACCTATCCACTCCACTCTCTCCTCCCTGACCTATCACCTTCATCCCCTCTCCTACTCACCTATTGTACTCTATGCTACTTTCTCCCCACCCCACCCTCCTCTAGCTTATCTCTCCACGCTTCGGGCTCTCTGCCTTTATTCCTGATGAAGGGCTTTTGTCCGAAACGTCGATTTCACTGCACTTTGGATGCTGCCTGAACTGCTGTGCTCTTCCAGCACCACTAATCCAGAATCTGGTTTCCAGCATCTGCCCAAGCATTATTTTATAACTCCAAACGCTTATTTTTAATGGCTATCCACTGAAGTGATGAATTTTGCATTTGCAGCCTATTTGTTCGCTTATAGTCTTTCAGGTTTTCCCATTGAAGGAATGTATATTACCCTTTTTTCTACTTCCTCCACATTATGTTGCAACAGCCAACCTCTTGTACATGCTCCCTTCGTTTACTCGGCTCAACAATTCCCTCATGCCCATCACCTCCTTTACCACATCACTCAGTCACACTATAGGACTTCTCATTACAAGTTGCTTACTCCATTCTTCAGCCTAGTAGCTGTTTGAGGTTCAGTTGCTCTGATTACAAACTTAGTATCATACTTAATGCTGAGATGAGCTTCCAACCATTTCATCTATGCTATTGCTATGATTGCCTTTTGCGCTACAACATTGTCAGACATCAAGTCAGAATGGTCTATGGCTTGAGGAGGAATTTCCAAGTGGTAGTGTTTGACATCAGTCCTATGAATTACTCAGACATTTTATCCTGATAAAGTTCTGGTATAAATTAAAAGAATAGGCTAAAGTATTGCAGATCTCAAATTTAAGAAAACAAAATACTGGTAATATTTAGTGGATCAAGAGCGTCTGTGGAGAGAGGAACAATTAATATTTCCAGTTGATGATTTTTCATCAAATCTAGGAAAAAAGTTACAAATTTTAAGTTCTAAGCAAGTGAAGCAGAGTAATAGAAAAGTAACAAAAACACAGGTTGATGAACAGGAGAGATTAAAATTATATAAGAATTGAGGTTACAAAACCAAAGGGAGTGGCAGTGGGGCAAGAAGCAAAAATATGTCGAAAGAAAGTTTGATTAGGAGAATGGTGGGAAGCTGACATCAAGAGCCGGACAAAAATGAGAGGGAAAAGAATATGTTAAAAAATTATCAAAATATGGGAAGAGATTATGGTCTGAAATTGTTGAACTCAACACTGAGTTTGGAAGACTGCCTAATCAAAAGATCCTACCGTTTAGAACTAAAATGATGGGTGACTGAAAACTGGGAGGGTATGCTTACAGACTGAGTGGAGGTATAAGTATAAGCTGTTGCTGTATAAACATCTTTCTTGCTTTCTTCACAGCACCCCTTACTACTATTATTGTAATTTTAATGGAAAGGAAATACAGGAGAGGGGCAAAATTAGCTATAATTCATTATTAAATGTTGTACACTATCACTCAAAGTTAAAATCTATCCCAATGTGTTCCCCAACTCTCATAGAGAAACAAACGGAAATCTTTCAGATTTTACAGAAGATGGGAATATGCAGTTAAATGATGCTTTGTGTTATACTTATGCAATTTGATAGATAAGCAGATAAATAGCAAAGGTAAATGGAAGAGGCTGTGCCACATCAAGGTAAAATAATGAAATGCTCAAGTGACAACTGCAGCAAAATACATGTAAAAGACAGAAGTAATGTAAATGGTTCAGCCAATTTCTTTTCTTCTAACCTTTATGCATGGCTCATTGATCTTTAATGGATGTATTTTTTTGTTGCCAGAGTGAATAGCCAAGTTAACAGTATTTATCTTTGACTGATGAATGAGAATGGGGGAATGCCACCTGAATGCTGTAATCACAATTACAGCATTTGGTTAACATTTCAGTAGGCATGCAAACACAAAACATGCAACATTCTGCAATGATTCATCAATCTTGCCTGACATATTATTAAGTCCTAGTGAGTGGCAACACAGCAATGTACAAATGTACACTATTTAACATAATACAAAGTATTACATGATTTTGCCTCAACCTTACAAAACCCTGTCTGAGTAGCACATGGTAGTACATGCGGTGAGTAGCTTACTTAAGTTTCTTTGATCGTTTCCATTTCTAGCTTTCTGTCATGCTTGATTGTAAAATATGATTGGGAAGGAGTAACTTTGCCCTGAATTTAGGCAGAAATTATTTCTTGTTGCAGGCATTAACATTTATATATAAAGAAGGAATGCAACCTGATGCACAAAGGTCCACTGGACAATACAGAAGTTGATTAGATTAGATTCCCTACAGTGTGGAAACAGGCCCTTTGGCTCAACCAGTCCACACTAACCCTCCAAAGAGTAACCCACCCAGACGCATTTCCTTCTGACTAATGCACCTAACACTATGGGGCAATTTAGCACGGCCAATTCACCTAACCTGCACATCTTTGGATTGTGGGAAGAAACCGGAGCACCCGGAGGAAACCCACACAGACACGGGGAGAACGTGCAAACTCCACCCAGAAGTTGGATTAGTGTTGCTGGAACAGCACAGCAGTTCAGACAGCATCCGAGGAGCAGCAAAATCGATGTTTCGGGCAAAAGCCCCTTCATCAGGAATAAAGGCAGAGAACCTGAAGCGTGGAGAGATAAGCTAGAGGAGGGTGGAGGTGTGGAGAAAGTAGAATGGAGTACAATAGGTGAGTGGGTGAGGGGATGAAGGTGAAAGGTCAGGGAGGAGGGTGGAGTGGATAGGTGGAAAAGAAGATAGGCAGGTAGGACAAGTCCAGACAAGTCATGGGGACAGTGCTGAGCAGGAAGTTTGGAACTAGGGTGAGGTGGGGGAAGGGGAAATGAGGAAACTGTTGAAGTCCACATTGATGCCCTGGGATTGAAGTGTTCCGAAGCAGAAGATGAGGCGTTCTTCCTCCAGGCGTCTGGTGTTGAGGGAGCGGCGGTGAAGGAGGCCCAGGACTTCCATGTCCTTGGCAGAGTGGGAGGGGGAGTTGAAATGTTGGGCCTCAGGGCAGTGTGGTTGATTGGTGCGGGTGTCCCGGAGATGTTCCCTAAAGCGCTCTGCTAGGAGGCGTCCAGTCTCCCCAATGTAGAGAAGATCGCATCGGGAGCAATGGATACAATAAACGATATTAGTGGATGTTCACCCAGAAGTTGCCCGAGGCTGGAATCAAACATGGGACCCTGGTGCTATGAGGTAGCAGTGCTAACTGCTGAGCCGCTGTGCTGAACCACTGAGCTGTTGTGCACTGACAGATCTAATAATCTTTACTTATATTTCTTTTTTGTACAAATCGTTGGGCTAGATTTTGAGTTCAGAAACAAAACAGAAAATGTGGAATTGCAATGAATGGGCCACAGGTTTTAGATTTGAATAAATCTTGACTGTTGACATCATGAATGTCAAGCAAGGAAGGCAACTTGCTGAAGAAGATTATTGCAAATCTGACTAGTGTGAATATTTACTTTTGGATAGGGGAAGTAATATAGAGAACAATTAGGTTGATCCAATGAATGAGATGGTACATGATCTGTGGATCAAATAATTTGATGCATTTTATGGCATTTTCTTCAAATCTTTTTTAATGCTGTTAGGTGCACACTGTCTATTACATTTGCAATTATGTAACAAACTGGATTTATTTATTAGATTGAGTAAGTGGTGATTTATTTTTCTGTTATACTTTGCAACACATATTAACTGGGCCTTTAGTGAAACATATACTGTAATCAGAGGGTTTTTTTTACCTTATCTATTTTGACACATTCATACAAATAGAACAAATGAGTTAAGTTAATCATAAGAATCATCTGGATAATAAGAGTTGAGGAATATGTGATGGATCCTTAATTAATCCAGTCCCATTTGCCAGCATTTGGCCCATGTCCCTCGAAACTCTTCCCATCTATATGCCTAGCTTCCACCACTCCCTCTGGTAGCTCATTCCATGTACGTACCACCCTCTGTATGAAAATCTGCCCCAAAGGTCCCTTTTAAATCTTTCCCCTTTCACTTTAAACCTATGCCATCTAGTTTTAGACTGCCTTATCCTCAGAAAAATACTTTGACTGCTTCCCCCATTCATGCCCCTCATTATTTTATAAACCGCTATAAGGTCATCCCTCAGCGTCTAACACTCCAGGGAAATTAGATCCAAAGTTTGTGAGAAGATTTGTAGCTCGGGTGCTCGTTGTTGTGGTTCTGTTCGCCGAGCTGGGACTTTTTGTTGCAAACGTTTTGTCCCCTTTCTAGGTGACATCTTCAGTGCTTGGGAGCCTCCTGTGAAGCGCTTCTTTGCTGATTCCTCCGGCATTTATAGTGGTTTGAATCTGCCGCTTCCGGTTGTCAGTAGCTGTCCGCTGCAATGGCCGGTATATAGGGTCTAGGTCGATGTATCTGTTGATAGAATTTGTGGATGAGTGTCAACAGACACATCGACCTAGACCCTATATACCGGCCATTGCAGTGGACAGCTACTGACAACCAGAAGCGGCAGATTCAAATCACTATAAATGCCGGAGGAATCAGCACAGAAGCGCTTCACAGGAGACTCCCAAGCACGGAAGATGTCATCTAGAAAGGGGACGAAACGTTTGCAACAAAAACTCCCAGCTCAGCGAACAGAACCACAACAAATTAGATCCACCCTATTGCTCAAACCTCCAATCTGGTAACATCCTGGTAAATCTTTTCTGAACACTTTCATGTTTAACAATATCTTCCCTAAAGCAGAGAGACTAGAATTAATGGAGTATTCCAAAAGTGGCCTAACCAAATGCTATACAGCTACATCTGTACTCAATGTACTGACTGTTACGAAGGTGTAGAAGTGTACTGTACCTTTAAGAGAGTGAAGGACTGGCCAAGCACACCAAGTGCTGGAGAAGTTACAAAGTTACATTTGGTTCGGAACAGATAGCATTGGCTGAGTTGCCATGAGAGAAAAACAAATTTGAATTCGGCCAATCAGTTTAAATTATGCCACAAAATATCAAATCCCAATCAAGTTTGGATTTAGTATATTGGCAATCTTAAAAGCCAATGACACAATCCAATGCTTTAGGGGTATAAGACCTTGGAAAATTGAACAGCTGGGAGGAGAACTGCCAAGCCAGCATCTGCAAACTGTTGAGAGAATAGCTATTTTAAAGGTACCTTTATCAATCAGTAACCAGTGAAGCAGAATCCAAAAGAAGAAGAAAAGGAGACAGGAATACAGAAAAGAACTGAAAGCTGCTGGTTTTGAAAATAAATTTTGTTTTGTAAATCTTAATTGGGAGTTTTATTGGACTCAACAAGGTTCCCCAAGGGAGACTGGTTAGCAAGGTTATTTTTCATGGGAATACTTGGAGAACTAGCCATTTGGATATAGAACTGGCTCAAATGTAGAAGACAGAGGATGGTGGTGGAGGGTTGTTTTTCACACTGGAGGCCTATGACCAGTGGAGTGCCACAGGGATCAGTGCTGGGTCCACTACTTTTCATCATTTATATAAATGATTTGGATGTGAGCATAAGAGATAAAGTTAGTAAGTTTGCAGATGACACCAAAATTGGAGGTGTAGTGGACTGGGAAGAAGGTTACCTCAGATTACAACAGGATCTTGATCAGATGGACCAATGGATTGAGGAGTGACAGATGGCGTTTAATTTAGATGAATGTTGAGGAGCTGCATTTTGGGAAAGCAAATCTTAGACGGACTTAAACACTTAATGGTAAGGTCCTAGGGAGTGTTGCTGAACAAAGAGACCTTGGAGTGCAGGTTCATAGCTCCTTGAAAATGGCATTGCAGGTAGATAGGATAGTGAAGAAGGCGTTTGGTATCTTTCCGTTATTGGTTATAGTATTGAGTACAGGAGTTGGGATGTCATGTTGCAGCTGTACAGGACATTGATTAGGTCACTTTTGGAACATTGTGTGCAATTCTGGTCTCCTTCCTATCGGAAAGATGTTATGAAACCTGAAAGGGTTCAGAAAAGATTTACAAGGATGTGGCCAGGGTTGGAGCATTTGAGCTATAGGGAGAGGTTAAATAGACTGCATCAGAGGCTGAGGGGTGACCTTATAGAGGTTGATAACATCATGAGAGGCATGGATAGGATAAATAGACAAAGTCTTTTCCCTGGGGTGGGGGAGTCCAGTAATAGAGGGCACAGGTTTAGGGTAAGAGAGCAAATATATAAAAGAGACCTAAGGGGCAACTTTCTCATGCAGAGGGTGGTATCTGCGTGGAATGAGCTGCCAGAGGAAGTGGTGCAGGCTTGTACGATTGCAACATTTAAAAGGCATTTGGATGGGTATATGAATAGGAAGGGTTTGGAGGAACTTGATAAGATTCCCCATGGTATAAAGTCAGGAGGTATGGAATACAGGGAGATTTGGCTATCTGGATTCAGAATTGGTTGGCTGACAGAAGGCAGAGAGTGGTTGTAGATGGAAAATATTCTGCCTGGAGGTCAGTGGTGAGTGGCGTCCCATAGGGCTCTGTTCTTGGGCCAGGTGCTGGCAGGTGGAACTAAATTGGTTTGGGCTCTTTGGTCAGCATGGATGTGTTGGACCGAAGGGTCTGTTTCCATGCTGTACATCTGTATGACTCAATGACTAGTATTATAGAAGGGAAGGTAAAAGATAGGCTAGAGGAAGGAGTTGCAAAAAAGTAGCCAGTTAATTATTCTCTGTTATTCTTTAAGAAATAAAGTTCTTAATTTTTACTTTAAATAGTTCTTGACCTCTGAATTTTCACAGATTACTGGACAATATAAATCTTTTCTGTGTTGCAGATTTTAATTTAGCAGAGGGGTTTACCCTGTGTTGTAACAGTTTGGGGGCTCGTCGTCAGGATTTGAACTGGTTTAGACAGATTTGAATAGATTTGGGGTATAAAAATTCCCAGCAGATTTAAACACTTGCAAGTTAGCATCCTAGAACTTTAAATAAAATGTAGGTGAGGCAGTTTGTTTAATTTCAGTGACTTGTGATCAATTAAATTAAAAGTGAGAGAAATGGCTCTTAAAATTGCGAAAGAGGTTCTGGGATTTGGTGATGATTCTCAAATTTGCCAAGAAAATTTAGAAGGAAAGAAAAAGGCCATACTTTTAGAATTAGCAAGTTAAGTTAGATTTGGGTTTAACTAAGGACAAAAGTAAAGCGGAAATTGTAAGGGAGTTATTCAAACACTTAGGTGTTTCAGAGAAGTGCAGTAGAGGTAGAAAAACATAAATCACAATTGAGGAAAATGGAGTTAGAAGATAAACAAAGGGAGAGAGAAAGAGAAAGAGAGAGAAAAGAGAGAGAGAAAGGAAAAAGAGAGAGAGAAGGTTCTTGGCTGAGAGAAAAGAAAGGGAGAGAGAAAGAGAGAGAACATTTGAACTTGAGAAGTTGCGATTTAGTCAGCAAGGTCAAGTTAACAGGATGGAGATTAACAGAGAAGGTACTGATATACATAAATATGTTAAAACTCTGCCACATTTTGATGAAAAAGATGTTGAACACTTCTTTATTTCATTTGGAAAATTGGCTTGGTAGACAGAGTGGGCTGAGAACTTATGGGTAGGGCTAGTTCAGACTAGACTGGTAAGCAAAGCTAGCGTGGTATTTGCTGTGATGTCAGATGAGGTGTCAAGAGATTATGAAGAGGCTAAACAGGCTATTTTAAGTGCTTATGAATTGGTATCAGAAGCATTTAGACAGTGGTTCATAAACACAAAGAAGGAACCAGGTCAGACATATGTTGAGATCGAAAGAATTAAACATAGCCATTTTGATCGATGGGTTTGAAAATAGATAAGACGAAGATACTTATGGCGAAGATCTTTGCTTCCTCACTCTCCACGAGAGTCGTACCGGAGGATTGGAAAGAGGCTAATGTTGTTCCTCTTTTCAAGAAGTGTAATAGGGACATCTCTAGCAATTACAGACCAATCAGTCTTACGTCTGTTGTCAGCAAGGTTTTGGAAAGAACTCTGAGGGATAGGATTTATGACTATTTGGAAAAGCATAGCGTGATTAAAGGCAGTCAGCATGGCTTTGTGAGAAGCAGGTCATGCCTCACAAATCTTATTGAGTTATTTGAGGAGGTGACAAGACAGGTCGACAAAGGTACAGCAGTGGATGTGGTGTTCAGCAAGGCATTTGATAAGGTTCCCCATGGTAGGTTCATTTATAAAGTCAGGAGGTATGGGATACAGGGAAATTTGGCTATCTGGATTCATAACTGGTTGGCTGACAGAAGGCAGAGAGTGGTTGTAGATGGAAAATATTCTGCCTGGAGGTCAATGGTGAGTGGTGTCCCATAGGGCTCTGTTCTTGGGCTTTGACTTTTTGTAGTTTTTATAAATGACTTGGATGAGGAGGTTGAAGGGTGGGTGATTAAATTTGCAGATGACACAAAGATTGGAGGTGTCATTGATAGTATCAAGGGCTATTGCAGGCTGCAGCGCGATATAGACAAGATGTAGAGCTGGGCTGAGAAATGGCAGATGGAGTTCAACCTGGATAAATGCGATGTAAGCATTTTGGAAGGTCGAACTTGAATGCTGAAGATAGGATTAAAGACAGGATTCTTGGCAGTGTGGAGAAACAGAGGGATCTTGGTGTTCAAGTACATAGATCCCTCAAAGTTGCCACCCAAGTGTATAGGGCTGTTAAGAAAGCATATAACATGAACAACGGGATCTAGTTTAAGAGCCGCAAGGTTTTGCTGCAGCTCTACAAGTCTCTGGTGTGACCACACTTGGAATATTGTGTCCAGTTCTGGTTGCCCTACTATAGGAAAGATACAGAGGCTATGGAGAGGGTGCAAACAAGGTTTACCAGGATGCTGCCTGAACTGTAGGGCTTGCCTTATGAAGAGGTTGACTAAGCTTGGACTTTTCTCTCTGGAGAGAAGGAGGAAGAAGGGTGACTTGATCGAGGTATACAAGGTACTGACATGCATGGATAGAGTCAATAGCCAGAGACTTTTCCTCAGGGCAGGATTGACTGGTACGAGAGGGTCATAGTTTTAAGGTATTAGGAGAAAGGTACAGAGGGGACGTCAGAGGAAGGTTCTTTATGCAGAGAGTTGTGAATGCATGAATGCGTTGCCAGTGGTGGTGGTGGAAGCAGAGTCATTAGGGATATTTAAGCGCCTGCTGGACACGCACATGGACAGCGTGAATTGAGGGGTGTGAAAGTTAGGTTATTTAATTTTACATAAGGATTAATTCTTGGCATTACATCGTGGGCCAGAGGGCCTGATCTGTGCTGTACTTTTCTATCTTCTATGTTCTAAGAGGCTCTATGAGAGATTATTCTGCTGTTAGAGTTTAAAACCTCACTTCCAGAAATGGTAAGAATTCATGTGGAGGAACAGAAAGTTTAGGAAGTGAGAAAGGCAGCAGAATTAGCAGATGTGTACATGTTGGTGCATAAGACAAGCTTCCGGCCAGAATTTTGACTTGTGAGGGATAGAAGTTGGGAGAAGGGGAGATCCTATACTACTAAACCAAGAGTAGAGAGTGCTGGTAAGATTTTACCACAGGTTAAAAAAGACACCCAAGATGGTGGAAAGGAGGTGAAAGGCCTCAGGTGCTTCCACTGTGGTAAAGTGGGACACATAAAGACACAGTGCTGGTCATTAAAGAAAGGCATTGTGGGAAAAGATGTGGTGAAAGAAGCTTAGCAAGTGGCCTTAGTGATGGTAGCAGAGGAGACCCCAGAAGAGCTGAGGAGCTGCAGGAGAGTGTGCAGCCTAGGCAGGGGCTGAGTATGGAGTTAGCATCTGATCTCTACAAAGAATTTGCCTCTGTGGCTGAAGTTTACTTAGAAAGAATAGGGGGAGGAGGACAAAAAGCCATAATTTTGAGAGATACAGGATCTAACCAGTTGTTGATAGTAAGAGACGAGTGAATATGCGCTCTTTCTGATCTGTTACCTGAGAGTGTGGTAATTTGTGGGATAGATGGACAGAAATTTAGTGTTCCCCCATGTAAGATCAGGTTGGAGTGCCAACTCCAGACTGGTGAAGTTACAGTAGGAGTGATTGACAGAGTGTCATTTCCAGAAATCCAGTTTGTTCTTGAGAATGATTTGGCAGGATCCAAGGTGGGAGTGACATCCCTTGTTGTGCAGAACACCAAGAAAGACCAAGGAACTGAGGATTAAAACAGAAATATCCTGGTATTTTCCCAGACTGTCTGGTAACCAGATCCAACTATCATAAGTGACAGCACAAAACGAAAAGTAAAGAGAAAGATGAAGGAGTTGAGGTTCATTTAGCGGATACTCTATTTGATGTAATGGTGCAGGACAAACCTGAACAGGCAGAGGGTCAGACAGAAGTATTTAGTCCTGAAAGGCTAAGAGACTTGCAACTGCAAGACAAGATGATAAAAGATATATATGTGGATGCATACTCTGAAAATGAGGCAGAGAATATTCCAGAGGGTTATTATCTGAAAGGGAGAATCCTAAGACAGAAGTGGAGACCACAGCAAGTTAGTGCAGAGGAGAAATGGGCCAATGTGCACCCGATTGGATTACTGGTAGCATTCAGACAGGAGGCGTTTCCTGCAGGAAGTCACCTTGGGGTACGAAAGACTCAGGCTAAGGTACTAAAACAATTGTATTGGCCTGGAATGCACAAGGATGTGGTTAACTTTTGCTGCATGTGCCAAACATGCCAAATGATAGGTAAGTCACAGGTGGTAATAAAACCAGGACCTTTGTTGCCAATTCCCACATTTGAAGAACCTTTCACACGAGTTAGAATTAATTGTGTAGGTCCCCTCCTGAGAACTAAAGATGCGAACCAATACTTGTTAACTGTAGAGAATCTGTATACCAGATTTTCAGAGGCAATTCCATTACAGAGTATCAAGGCAAAAAAGAGTAGTAGAGGTGTTAGTAGCTTTGTTCACATGGTATGGGCTACCTGGAGAAATTCAGTTGGACTAAGGGTTAAATTTTACTGCTAGGCAGTTTAAGGAGGTGATGGATAGCTTAGGTATACAGCACTTTAAATCGAGTGCGTATCATCCTGAATCCCAGGGAGCTTCAGAAAGGTGGCATCAGATCTTTAAGATCATGTTGAGAGCGTACTGTCAGGACTACTCGAATGATTGGGATAAAGGTATCCCATTCGTATTGTTTGCCATTAGAGATGCCCCAAATGAAACGAGTCAGTCCACTCCCTTCAAATTAATATTCGGTCATGAAGTGAGAGACCATTTGAAATTAATTAAAGAAGAATTGGCAGGACCAAACTCAGAGATCTCACACTTAGTCTCTCCCTCACCTCCAATACATAATCAAAATCAAGTAGGTGAATTAGCTAAACAGCAGCTAAAGAGGGCACAGTGTAGAATGAAGCAAGTGGCAGATAAAAGCTCTGAGACTTGGACGTTTTCCCAAGGCCAGGTTTAGTGGTCCCTATCAAACTGAGAAAAAGTTGAGTCATGTGAACTATCTGGTAAAAATGCCAGATAGAGAAAAAAGGTATCAAGTATGTTATGTGAACACGTTGAAACTGTATCATACTCGAAAGAAAGAACTACTGCCCCGCAGAGTGAGGAATTAAATTCAGATGATGGAGATTTTGATATGCCTCAAAATAGATTCAAAAATGAAGAAGTCTTTGAGGAGTGGGATAGGTTAGTGAGCTATTTGTCTCAGGTACATAGAATGCAGTCGAAGGGTTTGTTATTGCAGTATAAGGATATATGTAAGAATTAGATGAGGAGGACTAATGCTATTGGATGTGAAGTAGACATCGGGAATAATGCTTCGATAAAACAACACCCCTGTTGGCTTAATCCTTTCAAAGCTAGACAGGTACAGATAGAGGTGGAGGCCTTCTTGATAAAGACATCATTGAACCAAGCCAGAGTGGGTGGAGTTCGTTAATCAGAGTTGAGATTGTGTTGCTGGAAAAGTGCAGCATTCCTGATGAAGGGCTTACGTCCGAAACATCGATTCTCCTGCTCCTCGGATGCTGCCTGACCTGCTGTGCTTTTCCAGCAACACACTCTCGACTCTGACCTCCAGCATCTGCAATCCTCACTTTTTCCGAGTTCGCCGATCATCTTAGTTCCTAAACTGGACAGGGCTCAATGATTCTGCGTGGATTATTGGAAGGTCAACACCTAAACAAAATGGACTCATACCCCATTCCTAGATTAGAGGACTGTATTGAGAGAAACCAGTTTCATCACCAAGTTGGATTTTATGCGTGGTTACTGGCAGGTACCTTTATCAGAGTTGGCGAAAGAAGTTTGTGCGTCTGTAACCCCAAATGGGCTATATCAGTTTAAAGTGTTGCCCTTTCGAATGAAGAATACACCAACCACATTCCAAAGACTCATGAACAGAATTGTGGCTGGATTAAGAAACTGTACTGTCTATTTGGACAATGTAGGGAACTTTAGTAAGTCTTGGAAGGATCACATGGTACAGTTGGCAGACATCTTTGAACGACTATGAGAAACAACACTGGTGATAAACTTAAATAAAACAGAATTCACAAAAGCAGAGGTGATGTTCTTGGGACATAACATCGGTCATGGAAGGTTGCCCCCACGGAACGCAAAGAAGAAGGCCATCGAGGAATTTCCACAACCAACCTCAAAGAAAGAGGTCCTTCGATTCTTAGGACGCAGTGGATTCTATCGGAAGTTTGTTCCAAATGTCAGCAGTGTAGTGACACCATTAACCAATTTACTGAAGAAGAACACAAAGCTTTGGTGGACAGAACCATGCCAGGACGTATTCGACCATTTGAAATCAATATTAACCACCAAACCAGTTTCAGCTACACCAAACCTTTCAAAACCTTTTAAAGTTGCCATTGATGTTAGTGGCATTGGGGTTGGAGCTGTACTCCTCCAGGAAGCTGAGGATGGGATTAAACTGCCAGTTGGTTACTTTTCGAAGAAGATCAACATCCATCAAAAGAAATACTCCACAATCAAAAAGGAATTATTGAGTTTGGTACTAGTCTTACAACATTTTAATGTGCATGTCCTGAACAATGTGTCAGAGACGGTTATGTACACGGATTGCTTACATTCTTAGAATGCTTCAAAGAAAAGAATATGAGACTATTACGTTGGAGTTTTATGTTCCAGACTTTTAATTTAAAAACCATGCATGTTGCAGGTCCAAAGAATGTAATCGCAGGTGCGTTATCGTGGATTTAACTGACAAAGGTTAGATGAGGTTTGTATTTATTTAATGTTATATATGTATACAGGTATATGGGAAGAAGTCAGGGTGAACTTATATTAAAGTTAACTGTATATTAGGGTAATGTGTTTTTAAAAAGAAGAAAAAAACACGAAGCTATCTTTTCATTATGATGGCCCATTTTCTTCTTAAGGGGGAAGCATATTGAGGATGTAGAAGTGTACCGTACCTTTCAGAGAGTGAAGGACTTGGCAAGCACACTGAGTTCTGGAGAATTTACAAAGCTACATTAGTTCAAAACAGATAGCACTGGTTGAGTTGCTGTGAGACAAAAATAAATTCAAATTCAGCCAATCAGTTTAAATTATACCCTGAAAGTTCAAAATTCCAATCAAGTTTGAATTTAGTATATTGACAATCTTAAAAGCCATTGACACAATCCGATGCTTTGGGGGCATAAGACAGGGAAATATTGAACAGTTGGGAGGACAACTGCCAAACCAGCATCTGCAAACTGCCCAGAGAATAGCTCTCTTAAAAATACCTTAATCAATCAGTAACCAGTAAAGCAGAATCCACAAGAAGAAGTAAAGAAGACAGGAATACAGAGAAGAACCGAAAGCTGCCTGGTTTTGAGATAAGAAGTTTTGTTTTGTAAATCTTAATTGGGAGTTTTATTGGACTAGTATTATAGAAGGGAAGATAAAAGATAGGTTAGAGGAAGGAGTTGTAAATAGTTCATTAATTATTCTCTGTTATACCTTAAGAAATAAAGTTGTGAATGTTTACTTCAAATAGGTCTTGACCTCTTGAAGTTTCGCAGATTACTGCATGGGGTAATTCTTTTTCTGTGTTGCGGGTTTTAAATTAGCAGAGGGGTTTACTCCATGTCGTAACACTAACCAATAAAGGTCAGTGTACCAAATGCCTTCTTCACTACCCTGTCCACTTGCGACTCCACATTCAAGGAACTACAAACCTGCACCCAAGGTGTTTGGCAACACTTCCTAGAATCCTACCATTAAGTGTATAAGTCCTGTCCTGATTTGCCTTCCCAAAATGCAACACTTCACATTTAACTAAATTAAACTCCATTTACCACTATTCAGCCTATCTGATCAAGGACCCGTTGTACACAAATTCTGGTGTCAACTGCATACTTACAACTATTTCTCCTATATTCACATCCAAGTCATTTATATAAATGACAAAAAGCATTGGACCCAGCACCAATCCTTGTGGCACACCACTGGCCACAGGCCTCCAGTCTGATAAACAATCCTCTACCATAACCCTCTGTCTCCTAACTTCAAGCCAGTTTTGAATCCAAATGACTAGCTTTCCCTGGATTCCATGTGTCCTAACCTTGTTAATCAGTCTCCCATTGCTCACCTTGTCAAATGCCTTCCTGACATTAATATAGACAATGTCCAAAGCTCTGTCTTTGTCAATCTTTTTTGTCACTTCTTTAAAAAAAATCAATCAAGTTCGTGAGACACGATTTCCCATATATAATATCACGTTGACTATCCCTAATCAGTCCACCTCGTTCCGAATACATGTAAATCCTGTTCCTTACAATTCTCTGGGAATTGGTTTAACTCAGTTGGCTGGACTGTTGGTTTGCAGAGCAGTCTAATACCAACAGCTTGGGTTCAATTCCCATCACTGGTTTGAGGGTACTGTGAAGGACTCTCTTTCTCAACCTCTTCCCTCACCTGAAGTCTGGTGGCCCTCAGGTCACCACCAGTTGTTTCTCTCCAAATGAGAGCAACCCTATGGTCTGTTAAGACTATGGCAACACCACAAGGTTCCTCCAACAACCTACTTACTGCTGATGTCAGGTTCTCATCGGTTGAGAGCTCCCTGGCTTTTCCTCACCACATTTCTAAATAATGGCATCATATTAGCCATCCTCCAGTCTTCCAGCATCTCACCAGTGGCTATCAAAGATACAAATACTTCAGCAAGGGGCCCAGCAATCGCTTCCCACAAAGTTCTGATCAGGTTGCATGGATTTATCCACCTATTTATGCGTTTTAAAATGTCCAACACCTCCTCCTTTGTAATAACGACACTCTTCAAGATATCACCATTAATTGCTCCAATTGACGTGGTTGAGATCATTAAAATAAAAACAGTTTGCACTGCCAAGGATGTTTGCGGTTTCCATTAATTATTTTATGTTGCTATGAAGGAAAAAAAATATGTAAACTACATAGCTACTTACATTCGGACAAGCATCTTCTCCCTGTTGTCCAACCAATATGTACAGAATTAGATCTTTTTCTAGTTGGAAAATGGCTTGTACTAACACACCATGAAATCTTCTAAAGTTTCCCTTCCCTCCTGTGCCTCCAGCAGCTCCGTATGCTGATATCCTGCAGGTAGAAGTCAAAATTGTTTACATTAATTCATATATTCTCCTTCAACATCACATTCCATAACCATGATCTCTCATATCTAGAAGGCAGCAGATGAGTACTAGCACCAGACCACCTGCAAGTTCCCCTCCAAGCCACTTACCATCCTGACGCGGAAGTTTATTGTCATTCTTTCATTGTGACTGGATCAAAATGCTGAAACTCCCATTCTAACAGAACAGTGTGATGTACATACACCAAATGGATTATCGCAGTTCACTGAAGCAGTAGCCCCTCAGCACCATTTTATGGGCAATTAGGAATAAACAAGAAACTTTGGCCTCATGACAAAATCCACATCTGTGGAAGGATTCAAAAGAAAGAAACTTTCTGTTTCCAATATTTTAACTATTAGATGTGACATTGACAACCATTTCAATATTTACCGAGAGGTGATTGAGAGTCTGCGGGAGTGGGGTTGTGGTGATGGAATAAAGGTTGGGAAATGTGGAAGAATCGATTACACTGAATGGCCATGGGGCAAACACTTTAAGTCCCCCTCCCACTCCACCAAGGACATGCAGGTCCTGGGCCTTCTCCATTGCCAACCCCTTGCCACCTGACACCTGGAGGAAGAATGCCTCATCTTCCACCTTGGGACCCTGCAACCCCATGGCATCAATGTGGATTTCACCAGTTTCCTCATTCCACCCTCCCTCCCCCACCACCCAGTCCCAACTTGGCACTGCCCTCTTGATCTGTCAATCTTTCTTCCCCACTTATCTGCTCCACCTTCTTGTCCGACTATCACCTTCTCCCCGTCCACCTTCATTTACTCATCAGATCCCCAACTACCTTTGCCCCAGCCCACCCCCCTCCCATTAATCTTCCAGCATCCCCTGCCACCCCACCCCCCCTCCCCCCAAAGGCCTCATTTTTGTTGAATGGCTTATGCCCGAAATGTTGACCCTCCTTCTCCTCAGATGCTGCCTGATCTGCTGTGCTTTTCCAGCGCAACACTCTCGACTCTGATCTCCAGCATCTCAACTCACTTTCTCCTGATGAACAAAACTGTCGAGTGGGAACTTCATTACAGAACAGCTGAGCCTTGTCCTGTCCAGCGTCTGTACTTTCAGAGAAAGGACGGGGAAGTTTGTGGGGGGAGGTGGGAGTTAATGCAAATGTGGTATTAACTGGGTAGTTTGAAGGAAACACATGGACGGGTTGGACCGAAGGGTCTGTTTCCATGTTGTACATCTCTATCACTCAAATGTTTTGATTACTCTTGCATCTTTTAAACTGCTAAGTGTCCCAAGGTTGAAACACAAACAAGAGGAGCTCTCAACAGAAATCTTATTAAAATGGAGATACATAAACATTTTAAAAGGTTTCAATGACTGACCCACCTCCAATGAGTGTATTAGTTGCCTGGACCTCATTCTGCCTCTGTTAAGGCTATAAATGGGTGGCTTTCAGACTTGGATTTGAAACTGTCAACACAATTTCTTCTAGTTGACCAATCAACCAAACCCAGGTATGTTTAGATTAAATGCTGCCCACCCCAATTCCAGCCCTATGTGTTTAGGATACCATCATAAAATAGTAGGTGAAAGTAGGCTTCCTGATGAAGGGCTTTTGCCTGAAACGTTGATTTGCCTGCTCTTCTGATGCTGCCTGGCCTGCTGTGCTTTTCCAGCACCACTCTAATCTAGACTCTGATCATAAAATAGTAACCTCCCCCATGTGCTTTTCATCTCCATTTAAACAGTCCAGCTGTCTACCTTTTTTGTGAAGAACCTCCTTAAAACATATCTCTTTGATTAGCTGTGCCTATCCCTTGCATTTTCTATTTTTCCAGCCTGACAAGGATTTTTATTATTTCTATTAAGTCTAAAGTGGGATTGAACATTAAAGGAGCTTAAGAAATGAAAGCCATTATCGAAGCTTGATTCTGATTTCCTTTCCTAACAACCTCTTGAAGCTGCAAGGGGGCAAAAAACAAATGAGCTTATCCATTCTTTCTGTTTACTTCCCACTATTTCCATTAAGTGGAAATGCAGGTAATCTGTTCACAAGCCTTAGCCAATAAAGCACATTTACCACCTCATGTAAAGGCTCAGTGGTGCAGTGTTAATTTCCCTAACTTTGAGCCAGGTAGGTCTGCGCTCAAGTCCTTCCTGCTCCAAATGTTATAAAACTTCAGCTAGCTTTTGTAAGCTGGTAACTCCAGGGGACATTTTGGGGGATAGCTTCAGTTAATAATCAATCTTATACTAGGAGACCCAATACTGTAGGTTTGCAGTTTTCATATGGAAGGAGACTAGGAATCATTTGAGGATTGTAGATTTAAGAGTCACTGGCTTTTCACATTGCTGCTGGCATATTTCTGAGAGAGATCAGGCGCAGCAGATGACCATTTGAAACTCATTTCGGAATGTTAATATTTCACGAAAAAATAAGTGCAAAGATGTTCAACCTCTTCTTGGTGGTCAGGGTCTGCATTGCCCTCTAATATTTTTGATAGGTCATATTACTCTTGTTTAGTTATCTCTAAAATGATCATTCCTTCCATCCTGGTTGAAATTATACAGAAAATAACCTTAAATGGAAGAAGTCATAAAACGTAAATGGGGAGAGAAGTAGTTCTCAATTCAGTTCCTTGCAGATATCAGTGCACAGTACAAAAAGCAATACAAAAACTTAATTTAATATCGAATATACTGCTCATGGGTTAGTTGAGGATATGATAAGCAAGAAATCAAATTTTAATGTTGCATCTAAAAGAACCCCAAAAATCCAAAGAACTGCAGAAGTTGGAAATCAGAAAGAAAATCAGAAATAGCTGGAAAAATTCAGCAGATCTGGCAGAATCTGTGAACAGAAAGCAGAGTTTGGGTCCAATGACTTCATTTAAGAATGAATACTGTATTGTTGGCTTCTGTCATAAATAATTAAGTGGACAAGATCTGTAGGTAACTTCACTCAAGGCAAAATGGGAAAATGTTCTGTGTTGCAGCACAACTATTTAATTTGATGAATTCAGGGGGAAAATAAACTGCTCTATGTTTTACTACATTGACAGAAATCTTGTTTTTATTCCCAGATGCTTACATCTCAATGGAGCAGCAACATACAGGAGAGGGCTGAAAAATCAAACTCTATAAATATATCATGAAACTCTTGTTTTAACTATCAAAGGCAGCGGAGATCAATCCACTTCTTTTCATAAAACATCAGTGTATAAGCAACTGCTGATAAGTTGTTAAAACCCTTGTCCATCCTGGTTTTTAAATGTTACACTTGTAGGTAACTTCCACCAGCCACACTATATTTGCTCTGTACTGTCAAAGTTAGCACTAATGGGTGCTAGAAATAAATGAAAGGCAACATAGGGCTTTCACAGCTCAGGGTGAACAGCAGGCGAACTGCACTGAGAGTGCAAACATATTATCCAATTTTCTACTTTTCCAAAACAATCAAATCCTGAAGCAAGCCCCAGCTCATTCTTGATGGGCAGCTAAACCAATTAGTTAGGAGCAGTTTGCCTTGTCAATATAACAACTTTGACCACAAATACAGCTGACTGAAGAATTGAATACACGGTGCTGAACAGGTTTCATATTGAGATTCACTAATACCACATCAGATTCAGTAGTGAAGAGGGTTAATATTAGCAGAACAGTATAGATTCTACAGTGTTCTTTAGGTCTCATGCATTTTCTAGGCTCCTGAGGCAATTGGTCATATTATGCTGAATAAATAATGACATCTGAATGTCACATATCATTAATAATGTACAAAGTGACCTGGTACTTACAATAACAAATAGATATGCTGTGCATTGTGACTCACCACAAGTTGCACTGCCCTGTCATTAGCTTTGCAAAAATGGCATCTTGTGCTTAATCTTACTGTGATTTCCATGAAGTTGCTGCTTTCGCACACTACGTACCCATTCAATTCACTGAGGAAAATTAAGTCTCATAATTAACATGATCAGTGTACTCTTTACAGTGTGATAATTGTGAATGACACTCCATCAATCTCTCTTTCTCAAGTGTGGAGGTTATAAATTTTCAGGAAAAGTAAAAGTGAACAATGTTTATTGTTTCTTAATTTTCTTTTCATTTATTTTCTTTCTAAGTCTCGTAATTGAATCGTTCCCTCCCTCTATCTCTGTTTCTAAACCTGACCTGGCATCAAATTCATCCATTCGCATTCACCCTCTTCTAAGTCTTTCCTATGCTTATTTGTCAATCTTTAAATGTCATTGGGTAAGATGATGGCCTGTGTTTCCCATTGTTCACCGAGTTACCAGATGACCTGCACCTTGATCAGTTCACACACCAGCAAAAAATCTGAGCAATTTCCAGCAAACTTTTAAAACATAACCATTTATGAAATGTAAATTCAACAGTGGACTTTGCCTGATACCCAACTCAGTTGATCCAATAATTGTTCCCTGGATTAGGCTGAGTCCCATAGTTTGCAATGTTGAAGAAGGATAGCAATTGACCTCAGCCTGACTAAATAAAATCCAGAAGGGGAAAACACATTTGGTTCATCAAACCTGCAACATCAGAGACAAAGGGAAGCCTACTGGAGTCAGGAATGGAGCCATACAGATGTGGAATATTGGAGAACCTACCTGAATATTGATTCTTGCCTCCATTCCATACTCAGGTCATTTTTATAAATGTGAGTTTGAGGAATGGGAGGGTAAGTTGTCCTCAAAAGGGTGCTATCAAAGTCAGTAAATTCATGGTGACATAAGACCAACTGATAGAAGCCTGCTTTTCTGGAGGGTTTTTCCTCAGTTGACTCCAGATTCCTGAGGCAGAGGAGAAAGTTGATGAGGGGAGTAGGGTTCAAAGTAGACTTGCTGGGCCAGCCTCCCTGCCTGCTTGAGACAGCAACATACTATCTTGTAGAGGATTCAGTAGTAGCCACAGCTGCTGAACCTGTTGTGTCTGGTTATGAAAGGGTTAATATGGAAAAGTGTCAAAAGCACCATCCTCTATGATGAAGTCACATGAACCTGCAGGCCAAACAGCTCAGGATTCCAGAGGAATATGACCTAATACCCGGTCCTCCTCATATTCTCTGTAACAATGGCTGAATTTTACCATGCGTTCTCTCAAACATTCTTCCCAAATTTGCCTTCTTCCTATACCTATAAGGCATCTCACTTATTGCATTTCCCACTTGACACAGCCAGAAATATTCGCCACTGCTGGGACATCCACGCCCTCGTGTCATGCCATCTCTAATGCCCAGTTGTACATTCGGTCAAATGTTGGCAGCCCACAGCTACACCCATGGTTTCTGTCAATTGCCCTAGATATGGACAGAAATTGGCATCCTACTGTCTGCACTTCAAGGTGAACAGCAATTGTTTGCACGGAGCCTGCGCTGAGATGTTACAGATAGATAGAGCAAGTGACGAGCTGGAGTTGCCAAGTTACCATTCTGACTTGAATGCCAAGAACGGTCTAGTTTCTATCTGGCAGGTGGGAGAATGGGGAACTGCATTTCAATGAGAAGAAATGAGGATGTTATTAAATACTAATACATGCCAATAGGCCTCTTCCCACTCACTAGTGGGTATTTCATCTCAGCATTCAACACTTGGGAACATTTTGCTCCCAAAGTCTGGAAGCTTCTCATTGCCAGTCTCTCTTGATTCCCCTAACTTTCTCACCAATGGCCACACTGATCAGCATATCCCACCCAAAGTCTGTTTGTGAAATCGGACATTGTAAATGTAATTATACCCACAAATGTATAATGCTAATACAGAAAGAATCTTCAGAAATGATGTTCTATATGATTCTGAAAGGTTTGATACTGAAGAGCACAAATGTGTGCCAACCATTATAAGGATTCCATAAGGTCTTATGGACAGAATAGCAAAAGATCTCAGAGGAGTAAGACCTACCATCCAGGTCTTCCTCATAGTCTCTGAAACAACATCCATCGTATCAATGTAATCTGTAATAAGTTGCTATCATGCAATAAACCAATTCTTATTTGATATCAGAGTGTTTTCTATATAGATGAGTACATTGTTTTCTGCTCCCACACTAGACTAAAAAGGCCCTATACATCACTCCGCTGAAAGACAACAGAAAACCTATCAAATGGCAACGTGTGGACTTGATTTAGTTTCACTCACAACAGGTCAATTTTTATTCCATTGGGAACACTTTCTTCTTCACTTAATAGAGGCGGCCATCACTCAAGGTAAGAAAGGCACCCTTCTGTCATGGGATCCTGGCAAAGTCAGCCAAGGACAGTCTCCAAGATCTGTCCAGGTGCTTGGACAGGGCTTGTTAGCCTCTCAGGTGGCCAGGGTTAGGATACTCTTTTCGCTGGAGGTGAGGAGCCGAATATCTTGGCTCTTTTGGCTCTATTATGGGCAGTATTTTCCTTGCTTGGAACAAAATGAAGGGATTAAGTGGCATAGCTGCTGGTGAGCGAAGGTGGAGGAATGTCAGTGAGGTAGCCCAAGTATACAAATTGGCAGCACAGAGGCCACACGGTGTCCCTTGCATCAAGAAGTTTGAATGGGTGAAAGTTTGAATACTGGCAACATTCCCAATGTTGCCAGTATTGGGAATGGTAAAACTTAAGGCTTGGTGGTACATGGGGTGCAGTAGCTGAGTTAGAATGAGTGAAAGGTGTTAGAGAGAAGATGTTAGTAGGGTGGAGAAATCCACTGATGTTCTTCCTACATTGCTACACGTTCTCAGAACATGATGGGAGGGTCTAGGGTTGTAGCAATCTCAGCCAGTCCTGGAGAAAAGAATGTCCCTCTGCTGTGCCATCAGCTTTTGGCTACTAGTAATTGACTGAGTGAACATCAGTGTTTTAAAGATAGTGTGATGTCAGGGTTCCTTGGTATTCCAGTAATGGTAAATACTTCCAGCTACGGGGAATGGAAATATAGTGGTAGGATTGGATATGAAGGGCACCACGAGAGTGTGGTAAGTAGTTAATGAGGCATGTTTGGGATGATAGCATGAGAAACATCTATGAGGCCTTGCAAAGAGAAACCTTCCATTAAACTCAACAGAAATGACACATGGCAAAACTATGGTAGGATCCATTCCCACATTTCCTGCCTAACTTCGGCTGAATAAAATAAGTAGTCCTGTTTATAGCTCTATAATTCCTATAATCTTTCTCAACAAATCATAATCTGATTACTTTATAAATGTGGCCCTGTATTAACCTCTATGAGTTTCTTTCACTATTTACTACGCTGTGCTAATTTTTCTTGAAGTTCAAGTATTGCTTTACGTTTGTATTAGACTCCCATTCTTCAATGCTCTTGTTTAAATTTCATTTAATGAAAGCTACACTTTTTATTTGTCTCCCTTCAATCTTCTTGCAAATGAAACTATAATTAGATAATTAAGCTATTCTCATGCATTAGTCTCTGAAGGCTTGACATCATTACTCTTTAGAAAGGCTTTTAATGGTTTTTGAAATAAACTGACCGAAACTGCATGCTCTTCTCCTGAATTGGCCGGATCAATCATATAATTAACAGGAAATTAGCAGTTTATCACATCTATTAAAGCATTTCAAAGTGTTTGGCATACCAAAGAGTACTGGAAAATGATGTACAGTGCTGAGCTTGAAAATCCATAGTCTTTTTTAATGCAAGGGTCACGGGTTAAGGCCAGAACACAGGATTCCTGGAGATTAGGGGGGCTTCTAAGGTACAGAATCTCAGCTTGCCCCCAAACTAAACTGGAGAATGACTGAGTGGACATTTAAAAGTCTATGAATTCTTGTGTTCATAACCATGCAGCTGTCCCTGAAGCACACTCTAGTGTTTTGACCATTTTATTCCTTTTTCATACAAAGGGCATTTTGATCCACTTTATTAGAGTGATATACAAGTAGCTTTCATTGCATTTTCCAGCAACTTGAGCAAGGTGTGTGTCCCTTCTGATCTATTAGCAACATGTGTTTATGGACAAGGCCAGACCCTCTCAAAACATTTCAAGAAAGTAGTCCAGACCTCAACTTTGCTCGTTGTTTTAAGCAGGTGTAAGTGGATATTCCAGGAGTGATGCAGCTGGCTCAACCACTTGGTTTTAAACAAAACAGAAACTATTTGCAAGATTGCCAAATGAAACACAAATAAAAGAGAACAGAATGTAGAATAATTTAACATATCTGAAAACCCAACATATTATCCCAACTTAATGATGCTGTTCCAAATACTTGCTATAACCCCCACAAACACCCGTTTGCGAAAAAAGAAAAAAAATCAACACAGGGCTTACAGGAGAGATGTCAGAGAGAGAGAGAAAGGATCAACATGGATCTGCTTCTTTGGGTCCAGCAGCTTCACAGCTGACTAGCAACGCTGAACAGCCAGACTGCTGGCTAAAACCAAACCAAACCAGAGAAAAACTGAGCTGGGAGAACTGGCCACTCCCCTTTCATTGTACAAGCATTTTTTTTAAAACTTGAAAAGCTTTTGCCTGAGGCAGTATCTGTTAGCTATAATCAAACTATCCCTAATGCACTTCAAACCTACACCTCCTGGAGTCTCTGTGTTTACGAACCCGCTGCAGAAAAAAAACAGCAGCATCATCACACATAGGTATTCAAAAGTGGATTGAAGTAAGAAACACAGAAACGCAAAAAATGTGAGAAAAACTCAGCAGTTCTGGCAACATCTATGGAGAGAGAAGATGAAGGGCTTATGCCCAAAACATCAACTCTCCTGCTCCTCTGATGCTGCCTGACCGGCTGTGCTTTTCCAGCACCACACGTTTTGACTCTGATCTCCAGCATTTGCAATCATCACTTTCTTGTCTGTGGAGAGAGAAACAGAGTTAATATTTTGAATCTGGCACCAGCTTCAAAAGAGTTAACTGTGTTTCTCCCTCCACAAATACTGCCAGAATAACTAAATCTCTCTAGCATTCTCTGTTTGTTTTAGATTTCCAGCTTCTATAGATTTTTTTTCATTTATTGAAATGTAATAATGGTACTTCGCTGTTGTAACATGAATTTTAGCTAGACGTGAGCTGGAGGTTCCACAGAAGAAAGCCTCATATTTGCACTGGGGTAGTGATGCTGTGAATTCCATGCCATCCCCACCCTAATGTAATGATAACATCAGCATAGCACTAGGGGCTGTATAAAAGTGAGATTTGGTCGTCAAGAGCTTACTGATTGGCTTGTGGGGTTGTGACTAGTTGTAGATGACATCATCCTAACAAAAAGTATCTGATTATTTCTGGGTAGCTGAAGAGCTTGTGGACATGAATAATACTGCTAGAACGCTTTAGACTGATGGTGTGTGTGTCTCTCTCTCTCTCTCTCTCTCTCGTAAAGTACCTAAAGCCTGAAGAATGACAATGTTTTGTCTGATCAGTTGCTGTAAGCTGTCGCTTTTAACAGACAAATCATGAATCAGTCTTTCTGTGCCTCCTGTGAAGGGAGAGAACCAGAAGTAAAATATCAGAGAACTGAAGAACTTGGGAAACAAAATGAACACTCCTTCGAATCTTGAGGACTTCTGCTAGTGAACTGTTTTCTCAGTAATTTTTTGTCCCTGCACATGTAACAGCAATGGTGTGCTATCTCGGTATGGTGGTTCAGTGGTTAGCATTGCTGCCTCACAACCCCAGGGTCCCCAGTTCAATTCCAGCTCTTGAGTGACTGTCTGTGTGGAGATTGCACATTTACCCAATATCTGTGCAGGTTTGCTCTGGATTTCCCCCACAATCTAATGATGTGTAGGTCAGGTGAATTGGCCATGCTAAATTGCCCATAGCGTTAGTCAGAGGGAAATGGGTCTGGGTGGGTTACTCTTTGGAGGGTTGGTGTGGACTGGTTGAGCCAAAGGGCCTATTTCCACACTGTAGGGAATCTAATCTATATATATTTGTGCAAGTGGATTTTAAGAAGAGTGTTTTGAGTTTTACTGATTAGAGTTATATGTCAACAATTAATAGTTGTATACCTGAGGTTATAACCTATCTACTTGGAACAGGTTAGGTACAGAAAAACCTGGTCCATGTTTTTTTGTTAGCCTGGTCTACCTGATTGAGGACTTTACATACTTTGACACAATATTTAACTTTTGAGATGATGCCAAGAATAATGGGACTTGATTTGTTCAACCAGGAGGAGCATTTTAGTTGCAGCCAAACTGTCACCGGGAAATGTGTATAAATGGAGATTTAGCTGGTGACAATAGTTCAATGACCCATGGAGTGATGACCACTTCTTGCTGACAAAGGCCTTCCACCTGCACAAAGCTATATGCTTGGCTCGCAATTAGCTGAACAACTTGTGGGTGTGAACATTAAGATCAGAAGCCGTTGGTCTTTTGGGAAGAGAAATGGTTTATTTCTCTATACAGTGAAGAAGAAAGCTAAAACTAGTTTACTTTCCCTCACCAGTTGCTGGAAGCTGTTGCTTTCAACCAATAAGTCAGAGACTTTATAAGTTGTGAACTAGTTGCTCTGTACCTCCTGCAAGCAAGTGAAAGTACCTCGAGAAGGGTAACCAAGGAACAGCAAGTCCTGACAAACCAGAAGTAACCTGACATCTCAGTAAACCCTGGGGATAAGGACCTTCTATGTTTTTTCCTTCACCTCTCACACCAATTTCTTCTCTGCATCTATACATGTGTTCAGGGAGAATTTTACAATCTTTCTATAAACCTGGGTCTAAAAAGACTTGTGCATTCAGGAATTTTGCAAACTTTGTGATGAACCCCTGTTGTAGCAGGCTTGAATTCCAGCTTGCAGTCCCAGTGAGGCTTGTCGAAGTACATGGCCGAATTGCCATTACAGAGAAGTGGCTGTAGGGTGACCAAGACAGGCATTGAACATTAAGGAAATTCAACTTGTAGGAAGGATAGAAGAAAAGAATAAGCTTTATTAGGGAAAGAAAAATACTAATTTGAAGAACAGAATGCACAATCTTTTTAGATGGACCTTAGAAACAGCGAGGGCAACAAAGATTGGAGGGAATTTTTTCTAGGCCACCAAAAGGCATGGTAATGCAGAGCACAGTATTAATCAGAGGAAATTAGAAATGTATGTACCAAAAGGTATCACCTTGGATTACCTTGATCTATATATAGACTGGATATAGCTAATGAGCATGAATGCTGTGGAAGAAATATTTCTGCAATACATTTGAGGTAGATTTCTGAAAGAATATGTTGAGAAACCAACTGGGAAACAGGCTATTTTAGGTCTAATAATATGCAATGCAAAAAGGCTAATTAATACATCTTTTTTAGGGAATAGTGATCATGATATGATGGAATTTCTCATTAAGTTTGAAATTATGGAAGTATGGGGAGGAAGTTGTCTATTGGTGGATTGGAAAAATAGATCAAAATGTCTGGCTGTAGCTAGGTAATAGGGATTTAAGTAAATATTACTTGTTTATCAAAAAGCATATGCTCCTTCGATCAAAAATACCTGACAGAAAAGGCAAGTCAACAATGGTTAACAAAGAGGAGATAGTGAGGATTGCAGATGCTGGAGAAGTCAGAGTCAATAAAGTGTGATGCTGGTAAAAGCACAGCAGGTCAGACAGCATCTGAGGAGCAAGAGAGTCTGATGAAGGTCTTAAGCCCAATACATCAACCCTCTTGCTCCTCAGATGATACCTGACCTGCTGTGTTTTTGTTCAGCGCCACACTTTATTGACTACGGTTAACAAAGATAACATTATATCAAAGGAGGAGGCTAAAACAATTGCCAAAAAAAAAGTAAGCCCTGAGGATTGGGAGAACTTCAAAAAGAGAAGACAAGAAACTGATAAAGAAAAAGAGAATGAAACATGAATAAAAAATAACTAGAACCATTTAAAAATGGATTATAAAAAAGAAATGGTTAGCAAAGACAAAAGTGGAGGTCCATTACATGTAGGGGTGGGAGAATATATACGAGGAAATAGAGAAATGGCAAAGAAGCTAAATAGGTATTTTGTCTTCATCTTTATAGAGGAAGATCCAAGAGGTCTCCCTGAAATAATAAAGATGTAAGGGTATGCTGAAAATGTGAATCTGAATGCAACTAGCATTAGTCAAAAAGTAGTACTGAAGAAATTGATAAAACTAAAAGTTGATAAATACGTGGGACAATAATAACCTTCACTCCAGACTGTTGCAGAAGGTGGTTAAAGAGATGATTGATAAATTGGTGATTATCTTTCAATGTTCTATTCATTCTGCAGTGGTGCCTATACATGGGAAGACTGGAAATATAATCACACTGTTTAAGAACAGAGGGAGAGAGAGAAAACAGGGAACTATGGATCTGTTACTTGATGTCAGTAATAAAGGAACTGCTGGAATCTACTAGGTAGCATGTGATTATTGAATATTTAGGAAATAATGAACAGAATTAGCATGGATTTATGAAGGGGAAATCATGTTTGATAAACATGATAGAGTTTTTTCAGGATGCTTCTAACAGAGTCAATCAGGGTAAATCTATGGATGTTGCGTATTTCGATTTTAAAAATTGAAGCATTGGGACCGAGGGCAACATAGGAGCATGGGGTGAGATCAGTGAGGAAACACAAGGATCAGTGTTTGGGCTCAAGCTGGTCATAATCTGTATCAATGATGCTGGGATCAACTGTAATATTTCAAAGTTTGCAGATTATACTAAACTCAATGAGAATATCAGGTGGGAGAAAGATGCAAGAGGGCTTCTAAGAGACTTAGACAGGCTGAGTAAGTGGGTAAGAACATGGCAGATGGAAGACAACATGGATATTTGTGAGGTTATCCACTTTACTAGGAGGAACAAAGATGCAGAATATTTCCTTAATGATGAGAGATTGGAGAGTGTTGCTAAACAAAGGGACCAAAGCATCCTTGTTCATAAGACACTGAAAGCAAGCATGCAGGTGCAGCAAGTAATTTATAAGGCACACAGCCTTTATGATAAGAGGATTCAAGTACAGGAGCAAAGAATTTTTGCTTCAATTGCCTGGAGCACTGGTGAGACCACACTTGGAGCATTGTGTACATTTCTAGTATTTTCAGCTAAGAGCAGATATATTGCTATGCTGGGAGTGCAGTGGAGCCTCATCAAACTTTTTTCCTGTCCTACAAGGAGAGATTGAGGACACTGGGCCGGATTTTCTGGACTTCAGGAGAATGGAAGATAATCTCACAGAAACTTACAAAATTCTGAAAAGGATAGACATAGTATTTGTAGGAAAGATGTTTTCCCTGACTGTGTGCTCTAGAAACATGGAACACAGTCTCTGAGAAAAGGCACATCATTTAGGACTGAGATGAGGAAATTCTTTATCTCAGAGTCTGGTGAATCTTTTGAAGTATATACCCAAAAGAAGGATGGAAGCTCCTCGGATGCTGCCTGAACTGCTGTGCTTTTCCAGCACCACTCTAATCTAGAATCTGGTTTCCAGCATCTGCAGTCCTTGTTTTTACTGGGCTCAATCAGTCAGTAAGTTCAAGGGTGAGATTAATAACTTATAATGTATAGCAATGAGGTGGATGATGGGCTGTGACCTCGAGTAGAACAGCAAGCTTGGAAGGCTGAACGGCCTACTGCTACTTCAATGTTCTTCTCGATCCTGTCGTACAAATAGGTTATGGGCTCCAGCTGAGGAGACACTTGTTGTTTCCCAATGGACTTACATTTTGCTGAAACACAGACACCTATGATGGATTGTTTCATGTTAAGGACCTGGGAATCCTTGACCAGATATGATATAATGTTTTTTTTTAACTGGGCTGTTCTTGAGCTGCCAGTTTCTGGATCAGTTTTTCTCACTATTTCTGTCAATTAGTATGCATACTGACCACTAATCAGGAAATGGCAAGAAGTCAAAAAGGAGGCAATAAACTTAGTGCATGAAAACAAAACCTAGGATGTCATAATATAAACTACCTCTGAGGAAAACACTTCAAAGCAACAGTTAAGACGTGAATGACCAGAATGAATGCTTGGAGGTGCCGGTGTTGAACTGGGGTGTACAAAGTTAAAAATCACTCAACACCAGGTCATAGTCCAACAGGTTTATTTGGAAACACTAGTTTTTAGAGTGCTGCTCCTTCATCAGGTGATTGTGGAGTATAAGATCTTAAGACACAGAATTTATAGCAAAAAACTACAGTGTGGTGTAACTGAAATTATATATTGAAAGAGCTCTGGATTGTTTGTTAAATCTCTCATCTTTTAGAATGACGATGTTGGCTTCAATTCTTTCATGTGTAAATCTCAGAACTTTGTTTAACATTATCTGGGCAGACATGGTACCTATTGTTAAAGTTCACTTGAGAATGTAACTTTAAAAAACGTTCTGGGATTTACATATGAAAGAACTGAAACCAACATGATCCTTCTAAAAGATGAGAGACTTAACAAATGACCCAAATCTTTTTCAATGTATAACTTCAGTTGCATCACACTGTAAACTTTTGTTATAAATTCTGTGTCATACCATCTTTTACTCCACAAACACTTGATGAAGGAGCATTGCTCTGAAAGCTAGTCCTTCCAAATAAACCTGTTGGACTATAACCTGGTGTTGTGTGATTTTTAACCAGAATGAAGACTATGAGAAGACCTTCATCTTTTAGTTTGCTGTGATTGCAGAGGAAAGTTCATCACCACTTTCTCAAAGGCATCTTGGGAATGGGCAATTTATTCTGGCCTTGGTAATGGCTTCCACATCAAGTTTAAATGCAAAAGAAAGGTAACCTGCACTTACTTGTATGTGTCTGTTGATGGCACTCTCCATTTCTGAATGCCCTTCCAAGAACCTTTAGCTACAACCACCACAGAGGTACTCGTATTCCTGTAAGCATTGTTGCACTGGGTCTGTGTTGGTCCTTTGGGCCCACTAGCACCACATGTCCTAATAATCCACGGGCCTGAAAAATGGAGGGAAAAGTAAAAAGAGTTAAGACGGCTGTGGCAACTTGCATTCCATGGTAGGGGGTCAGCATAAACTTTGCCTTTGGCGATTTTACTGGAAAAACAGACGTGATTGTAAAGTGATATTTAATGTCTGCAAGTCTGTAAACCCAATCCAAATTTACCAACAGTAATATCAAGAAGAAATCATACAGCAATTATCTGAGTTATCACTTAACAGCTCAGTCTCAGTTTTCCACTCAAAATCCATGCAATTTTGAATTTTGGCCTGAGGCTTTCAAACTGAATGTAGTTACCATATAAACTATGCTTGTGTAGAGAAATGTACAAAAGACTAAGTGCTTCTGTGATACCACATTGGAACATTGTAATAAATCACAGGAGGTGAACACTACATTAAAAGTAAGGATGATTATTCTCTGCACAGAATGAAACAACTTTCCAGTCGGATTTTGTTTTTGTACTGTCCTTCAATTTAACACAAACAAGAAGTCAAGATGACAATTTTTTTCAAATCATCTCATTGTAAATAGTTTGAGGACTCTTGGGAGTCATTCAAACAGATACAGCCACAGGGCCTAAATATTTGGATTGCAGACAGAACAATCGCTCATCAAAAGAAGTTTAGAACCTCAGCTAGCTTATTTATTAATTATGAGGAGAGAAACTGCTGAGTGCATTGTCTATCTACATTGTATCAGGTGAAGCAGCCAGGCTTTAAGAATAGCAGATAAGCCTCCAGCTTCAATTGACTACACATTTTGAAGCTGCAGATCCGTGCTGAGCATTTTAAACTTCTGAAAAACACTGAAACATTTCCAGTTCAGAAGTTTATTGTTTTTGGAAACAGTAGTTGTCTGGAAGTTTTTTTGAGTAGACCCAAATACCAGTACAGTTCCATGGAGGCCAAACAATATTTGGATAAGGACAAAAACTTTTCAAAATTTTTGATGCGTTTTTCCTGTTTTACACTTCAGTTTTCCAGCGCACACTAGGCATTCCAATATAATTTTTAAATCCAGAAACTTTCAAAATCCAGAAATCTTTCTCTAAGAGGTTATCGTATACCACAAATAAAAGCAAATACTATGGATGCAGCAAATCTGAAACAAACAAAGAGAATACTGGGCAAAAGTGAGGACTGCAGCTGCTGGAAATCAGAGTCGAGATGAGTGTGATGCTGGAAAAGCGCAGCAGGTCAGGCAGCATCCGAGGAGCAGGAAAATCAACGTTTTGGGCAAAAGCCCAACATCAGGACTGAAGGCAGGGAGCCTCCAGGGTGGAGAGATAAATGGGAGGGGGCTGGGGCTGGGGAGAAGGTAGCGAAGAGTACAATAGGTGAATCGGGATGGGGATGAAGGTGATAGGGTCTAGATTAGAGTGGTGCTGGAAAAGCACAGCAGTTCAGGCAGCAACCAAGGAGCAGTAAAATCGACGTTTCGGGAGTGATGTAGAGCAATTTTGCTACAAGGAATTGTGTGGTTTTGGATCCATGTTTTTTGACATATTGGCTGGGTGCCCAAAGGAATTCCTAAGATAAGAACTGGGAGCAGAAGTAGCCTTGCAGAGCTTCAGTTGTATTCCTGAAAAAGGGCTTTTGCCCGAAACGTCGATTTTCCTGCTCCTCGGATGCTCACTGAACTGTTGTGCTTTTCCAGCACCATTCTAATCTAGACTCTGGTTTCCAGCATCTGCAGTCATTGTTTTTACCATGAAGGTGATAGGTCAGAGAGGAAGGTGGGGGAAGGTAGCAAAGACTACAATGGGTGGATCGGGGTGGGGATATAGGTGATAGGTCAGAGAGGAGGATGAAGCAGATAGGTGGAAAGGTAGATTGGCAGGTAGAAGAGGTCATGAGGATGGTGCTGAGCTGAAGAGCTTCAGGGCAGAGGAGATGACCTGGAGGTTGCAGTGAGACAGACTCACTGAGATTCTTGTGGAGAGAGGAGGAGAACCTCTTCAAAGTAAGCATCCAATACAGGAGAAACTGAGTAGGTCTGACAGTATCTGTAAAGAGAGAAAGTGAGCTAATGTTTTGAGTCCAGTGTGAATCAAGAGCGATACTGGACTCAAAATGTTAGCTCTGTTCTCTCCCTACAGATGCTGCGAGATGTGTTGCTTTCTCCAGCCTTTTCTTTGTTTCTTATAGTACAACATGTTGTTTTATGTGTTGTGGACTAGGTCAGACCAAAACATTCTTGAGCAGGTAGCCCCGATCATAACTTTGGTATTTGTTTCGGGAAGTGTATAGTGAAAATTACCCGGAGTAAGTTAGCTAGGTTGACTACTAGGTTTTAACACAGACAAAATGTATTCACAAAATTATGGAATGAAACATAAAGAACAGAATATAGAATACCCACAGAACTCAGTCTATCCAAGCTAGACTTAATTATGCTGTTCCAAAAATACACAACAGTCCCAATAAACAAATCCCTTAATCATCGAGTAAAACTGAGAAGTTTCAGATCGAAGTTATAAGGGCAGAAGAAGAGAGAGTTTAGCAGCCTCTCTCCACACAGTGCACTGCTGAACTGACTCAAACAAGACTTCAGCTTTTAGGACTGACCACTCCCCTCCCATTATACAGGTTACTTCCAAAACATGAAAGTTTTGGCCTAAAGTCTCATCTGTTTACATATAAACAAAAAGGCCTCCCAATACCCTTTTCATCTCTGTACCAAACCAGTCGAATCGGAACCCAGACTGTTTACGAGCCCTCTGAGAAAAATCAAGGACACAGTATCCTTGAGAAAAGGAAAAGTATTTTAGAAAAATGGACCAGCTTTGTGACACCTCCCCCTTAAAAAAAATGAACCACCAATATACAAAGATGGCTTCATTTTTAAAACTACTCCAGAAAAGATTGTTTAGCAGTCTAAAACACACATAGACACTATACTAACTATACACATGCAAACATGCACAACCCCATTCAAATTCATGGCACACCTACCACCAAATGCCTCCGTATCTCATTTGAGTCTCGGTAACGCATTGGCAAGCATGTTTTCCAGACCTGCCACATGCACAATTGTCAAATTGAATGGTTGCAACAACAAGCTCCATCTAAACAGTCTGGCATTTTTGTCCTTAAATTTTTCCACAGATGTCAATAGGTTATGATGAGTGTATACGATTGTCTCAGATGCATTGCTGATAATATAAACACTAAAATGTTGTAATGCCAACACCAAGCTCAAAGTTGCTTTCTCCCCCATTGAATATTTCTGTTGATGAACGTTCAAATTCCTGGAAAAATACCCGATGGGTCTTTCTATCCCCTCGACGTACTCCTGCAGGAGCACCGCACTGACACCCACATCACTGGCAATGATTGCCACCTTGAAAGGCTTTCTGTAATCCAGTATGGCTAATACTGGGGTAGTGGTTAACACAGTTTTTAGGCTGTCAAACGCCTTGTGACAGTCCTCCATCCATTGAAACTTCTTGCTCTTTTTTAACAATTCAGTAATTGGAGCAGCCACACTGCTAAAATTCGGCACAAACTCTTGGTCAAATCCATTCAATCCCAGGAACCGTAGTACTATTCTTTTTTTTGTGGGAAATACCCTAATTACTTTAATTTTTGTATCCTGTGGGCCATTTGTCTGTGTCCAATAATATGGCCCAGGAAGGTGATTTGGGCTTTAGCAAATTCACCTTTAGCCAGGATTCCCACCAAGCCTGCCTTCTGACATTGATCGAGCAAGTCTGATAAATGATGTAAATGCTTCTTCCACGAGTGATAAAAATCACAGGTCATCGATGTATACCAGACAGTTGGGTAACCCGGTGATTACCTTATCAGTCAGTCTCTGAAATGTGGCCAGAGCATTTTTCATACCAAATAGCATGACTTTGAACTGATATAGTCCATCTGGCATTACGAAAGCTGAAATTGCTTTTGCTCTTTCTGAAAAAGGTACCCGTCAGTAGCCTCTGAGCAAGTCCAACTTGGAAATGTAAGTTGCTTGTCCCATCTTTTCAACACAGTCCTCCAACCACAGAATTGGATATGCATCAGTCTTTGTAACTGCATTGACTTTGCGATAGTCCACATATAAGTGGGCAGCACGGTGGCACAGTGGTTAGCACTGCTATCTCACAGCGCCAGAGACCCGGGTTCAATTCCCACCTCAGACGACTGACAGTGTGGAGTTTGCACTTTCTCCCCATGTCTGCGTGGGTTTCCTCCGGGTGCTCCGGTTTCCTCCCACAGTCCAAAGATGTGCAGGTCAGGTGAATTGGCCATGCTAAATTGCCCATAGTGTTAGGTAAAGGGGTAAATGTATGGGTGGGTTGCGCTTTGGCGGGTCGGTGTGGACTTGTTGGGCCGAAGGGTCTGTTTCCACACTGTAAGTAATCTAATCTAATCTAAATAACTGTTGGGTACCATCTGGCTTTGGCACCATGACTGTGGGTGAACTCCAGTCACTGTAACTCATTTTGATTATACCATCTTGGAGCATGCGTTCTGCCTCCTTCTGAACCTGTGCCAACTTTAAAGGGTTATGCCTATAAGGACATTGCTTAATCAGAACAGCATCTCCTATATCTACATCATGCACTGTTAGGTTAGTACTCCCCAGTTTATTTCTGCATATCTCCCCATGTGATAGTAATAACTCTTTCAGGGCATTTCGATTTTCTTGCAGAAGGTAACTCAATAATTTATCCCAATTTTTGACAACTTCCTCATTGACCAATTTGATTTGAGGAATGTCCAATTCAGAATCCTCTGAACTTGGTTCTTCCTTCTGTGCTGTACTCATTAACACTTTCTCCTCTTGCTTTCCTTTCCTGTCAAAATACCTTTTGAGCATATTCGCATGACACACTCTGTGAGATTTCTTCCTGTCTCGAGTCCCTATCAAGTCCCTCACTCAATTTCCTCTTGATTTAATAAGGTCCACTAAACCTTGCTTTTAAAAGTTCACCTATTACTGGAAGTAACACCAATACGTTAACCCCAATGGCAAAATTGTGAATTTGTGCTTTCTGATTCACTTCCTGTTCATTATATGTTGCGATGCTTTTAAATGCTGTCTAGCCAACTCTCCAGCTCTATTTAATCGTTCTCCAAAATTTGACACAGATCCAAAAGGGTGGTCTTTGAATTCTGACTTATTAATTTCTCCTTAATCAATTTTAGCCGTGCTCTTACTTCGTGTCCAAAAATTGATTTAAATGGATTGAATTTAGTCGATTCATTTGGTGCATCTCTGATCACAAAAAGTACAAATGGAAACTCCCTTATCCCAATCATCTGGATAATGCTGACTATAAGCCCTCAATACAGTCCTCTAGTGTTTGATGCCACCTTTCTAGTTCTCCCTGCAATTCTGGATGGTACGCAGTAGATTTGAATTGCTTCATTCCCAAGCTAACCGATACCTGGCTGAATAGTTTAGATGTGAAGTTTGACTCTTGATCTAACTGTATCTCTATTGACAGTCCATATCTAGTGAAGAATTTGAGTAATTCGTCTATAACCCTTTTAGCTGTAATATTGTGTAATGGTACTGCCTCTAGAAATGTAGTCAACACATCCATTAGTGTTAATAAATACTTATCGCACTTTTTGTTTGGGGTAGGGGACCTACGCAATCAATCAACTCTCTTGTGAAAGGTTCCTTAAATGCTGGAATAGGTATTAAAGGTGCAGGTTTTATTACGACCTGTGGTTTTCCGATTAGCTGACACGTATGACATATTTGGCAAAACTCAACTACAGAGCTGAAAATGTGTTGCTGGTTAAAGCACAGCAGGTTAGGCAGCATCCAAGGAACAGGAAATTCGACGTTTCGGGCCAGAGCCCTTCATCAGGAATAATTTTGAAGGGCTCTGGCCCGAAACATTGAATTTCCTGTTCCTTGGATGCTGCCTAACCTGCTGTGCTTTAACCAGCAACACATTTTCAGCTCTGATCTCCAGCATCTGCAGACCTCACTTTTTACTCGAAAACTCAACTACATCCTTGTGGAGTCCAGACCAATAAAAACGTCTTTGTATTTCAGCCTGTGTTCTCCTCACTCTGAATGCCTCCAAATGGCTGCTCATGCTCCACTCGCGGCACGTCCTTTCTATACCCTACTGGCAAAACAATTTGATGAACTTCTGCCTATTTCTCATCTGCTTAAATATGTGATGGTCTCCATTTCCTCGTTGCGACATCATTTGTTAAGTAATAACACACAGGGATGCATTCACTCTCCTTTTTTGTGTATGCCTTTTGATAAAAGTACTTTAAGTTCTCATCTTTCTGCTGCAACTCAATGAGCTTAGCAGAGCTAAAGATACTTGCATGTTTACCTATTTGCTCCTGCTCTGTCCCAATTATCTGATAATGCTATTTCAGCTTCCGTATCTGTGCCTTTTGATCTCTCCTGCTTCAGCTTGTGACTCTGTGCCCTCATTACTACAAAATACCAAATAGATTCCCAAATAAGACTCCTGCAGTGCTTCAATTGCTTGAGTCTCCACTGGCTTTTCAACTAGAGTAGGCAGCATGTCAACCAGTGAATCAGCTATATGATTTGCAAGGACAGATTGTATTCCTGGAGCTGAGAGTTTGTCCGGTATTCCTACCACAAATTCTCCTCTCTTTTCTGGACACTCTAGCCTCACTTTACATAACTGAGCACTTTCTGTCTCACCATGGATTCCTGTTACCAGTACCTTTTCTGGCAATACTCCCTCAGGAGTACCTATCTCCTCATCCTTCAGCATTACAGACTGAGAGGATCCTGGGCCTCTTAATAATGTAACATCTTTATCTGTTACTCCTGGCCTATGTGAATAAACTTTACCGTTGCATGTACATTTTTAAAGCAGATCTGGCAGTTCCTCCTTAATCAATCTCTGATGCAGCTTTCTAGCTTCCTCTGTGCTTTCTGTTACCATGCCAACAAAACTTCCAGGCTCGTCCTGTTTCCCTACATCTGGCTTTCTCCTAGCCCAACAGCACTGTGATTTCATGTGACCCACTTTATTACAATGAAAACACCAGAGCTTTTTACCTTCTTTATCCCCTTCAAGGGTTTCCTTTTTACCCTGTGCTCAGTTAAGTTTATGATCTTCACTGAGATCTATCTTTCCTTTTCCACGTGAGGATGTCTACTTGCCCCAGTTTCTATCCCTGATGAACTGAAATTGATTCTGGATGCCAAACCGAGTTTTATGGACCAGCTCATAATCATCAGCCACTTCAGCTGCTAACCTTGCTATTTTAACTCGCTGCTCTTCCACATGAGTTCACACTACTTCAGGCAATGAATTTTTGAATTCACCCAAAATCATTACCTCTCTAAGGGCATCCTAGGTTTGCTCTATCTTTAAAGCTCTTATCCATCTCTTGAAATTACTTTGTTTGATCCTTTCAAACTCAATATAGGTTTGACCAGGGACCCTCCTTAGATTCCTGAAATGTTGTTTATAGATTTCTGGTACAAGCTCATATGAATTAAGATGGCTTTTTTCACCTCCTCATACTCCCCAGATACCTCCGCTCATAATGATGCGAAGGCATCACTAGCCCTACTTACAAGTTTTGTTTGGATCAACAAACTGGTCACTGGCCACTGCATTTGTTTAGCCACTTTTTCAAATGAGATGGAAAAGGCTTCCACATCCTCCTCTTCAAATCTAGGCAATGCTTGAACATACTTAAACAGTTTCTCATCAGGCTTTTGTCCACCATGGGTTGGCCCATCTCTACTCTCTTCCTCAATGAACTTTCCTTCAGCCTTCATCTCCAATCTTTTAAGCTGACTTTCCTTTTTAAGTGCCAATTTTTGAAGTTCAAACTCTCTCTCTTTTTCCTTCTCTTCTGCTGAAGCCCTTTGTTCTTTTTCTTTCTCTTCTGCTGCTCTCTTTTATCTCTCACCTCTAACTCAAGCTGCTTCATTTGCAATTTAATTTTTGCCAGCAAGTTTAAATGCTAAACTACTGCTGCAATTATCTCTTCTTTCCTCAAAGAAGAAGGCAGCTCCAACCCCAGTTTTTCTGCTAATTGCAGCAGTCTGATCTTATTCATCTTTTGTATAACTACTAAGTTCACATTGTCCACCTCCAGAAAACTCTTGGCAACTGAAAGAGCCATTACTATCTCAAACTTTGTCTACCGAACCAAACCAACACCTGAAATAAAGACAATAGCACCTACCTCTTGCTGTTTAATCCTGCATAGAGCCCTAATCTGTTATCAATTAGGCCACACCACTCAAAACATTCTTAAGCAGGCAGGCCAGACACCCTCAACTTGACCTCCTTCCACCTATCACATCTCCATCGCCCCTCCCCCAAGTCCCTCCTCCCTACCTTTTATCTTAGCCTGCCTGGCACCCTCTCCTCATTCCTGATGAAGGGCTTATGCCCGAAACGTCGAATTTCCTATTCCTTGGATGCTGCCTAACCTGCTGTGCTTTAACCAGCAACACATTTTCAACCAGACCATATCTTTGTCATTTGTTTTGGTATGTGTACAGTGAAAATTACCCAGACTAAGTTAGCTAGGTTGACTACCAGGTTTTTAAACAGATAAAAATTTATTCACAAAATTATGAATTGAAATACAAAGAACAGAATATAGAATACCACAGAACTCAGTCTATCTAAACTAGACTTAATTATGCTGTTCCGAAAATACACAACAGTCCCAACAAACAAATCCCTTAATCTTCGAGTAAAACTGAAACAGAGGCTAACAGGCTAAAGTTAGAAGGGCAGATGGAGAGAGAATTTAACAGCCTTTTTCCACATAGTGCACTGCTGAGCTGACTCAAACAAGACTTCAGCTTTTAGGACTGACCACTCCTCTTCCATTATACTGGTTACTTCTAAAACATGAAAGGTGTGGCTTAAAGTCTCATCTGTTTACGTATAAGCAAAATGGCCTCCCAATACCCTTTTCATCTCTGTACGAAACCAGTCGATTCAGAGCCCGAACTGTTTACGACCCCTCTGAGAAAAATCAAGGACACAGTATCCTTGTGAAAAAGAACAGCCTTTAGAAAAAAATACCAGCTTTGTGACATATGTTATCTCTAGTCTATGATTTTGCAAAATATGACTGAGTCAATGAAACGTCACTAACTTTTAAGCATTGATATATCTAGGAGTACCATCAATTAGGATCTTAATGCAGCTTTTAATCCCAGATTTATCAAGTAGAGTTACATCCCAGCAGCCATCATGGATTTGAGTTCATGTCCACAGAGCATTAGCTAATGCCTCTGGTTTGTTAGACCTGTGACTAACTACTATTCTACTGTCTTTGTACAGACTCAGGCAGAACTAATGAAGAGTCATTGCTCTCTTCCCATAGATGTAGCCAGACCTGCTGAGTTTCTCCAACAATTTCTGTTTTTGTTGTGATAGATTCAGGCATAAGAACAAAACAGCCTGTTCAAATACAGCTGGCACACTGGCACAGTAGTTAGCACTGCTGCCTCTTGGCACCAAGGATCCAGGTTCAATTCTAGGTGACTGAGTGGCATTTGCACATTCTCCCAGTACCAACATCGGCTTCCTCCGGGTGCTTCAGTTTCCTTCCACAGTCCAAAGATACATAGGTTTGTTGGATTGGCACTAATAATTTGCTCCATAGTATCCAGGGATGTGTATGTTATGTTGATTAACCATGGGAAATGCAGAGAGATGGATCTGAGTGGGATATTCTTCAGAGGGGCTGTGTAGACTCGATGGGCCGAATGGCCTGTAGGGATTCTATGAATGAAACTGACGGTCATTACTCAAGTCTTTAATTTGCCTCACAATAGCTGTGACAAGTCTGGCTTCAGGTCAGGAGGTAATGTATCCCTGCTGACACTTTATTAAAGGACTTATGCTCGTGAAAAGGCTCTGGCAAACATGTTATGTTTCAGCAGTCCTCATAATCTTATAACAATGCACAAGTAATGAAGTGATGTTTCATTAATTAATTTGCTGGTTTAAATTGAAGTCACTTATTATGGTAGTTTTTCTTCTGATATACTAATCGCCATGTCATTTGCTGTCACTATTCTGTGGCAAGTCAAGGTGCCAATATCTGCTCAAACAAAGAGGTGTAATTGCATCTCAATTTGTACTCCTGCGGTATTCCTTTCTGATGCAGATGGTGGATGCACCAGCAGATCCTCAGCCTTATCTTTATATATTCTTAGTCCCTCTGATGCTCATTACCGTTTCTAAATACCGGAGACAGAAAAAAAAAGGAGTTCCATCTATCCAGTGAGTTCGATTAAGGTTGAGAAGGGAAGAAAAGGAATGCCAAGGAAGGTCCAGGAGAGAACGAGAATCTAACAAGAGGGGTAAACACCACCATCTACAAGTTTCACTCCAAGGCAAAAGTGAGGACTGCAGATGCTGGGAATCAGACTCTAGATTAGAGTGGTGCTGGAAAAGCACAGCAGGTCAGGCAGGTTTGGAGGAGCAGGAAAATTGACGTTTCGGGCAAAAGCCCTTCATCAGGAATGAAGGCAGGGAGCCTCTGGGATGGAGAGATAAATGGGAGAGGGGTGGAGCTGGGGAGAAGGTAGCAAAGAGTACAATGGGTGGAGGGGTGTGTGGATGAAGATGATAGGTCAAAGAAGAGGGTGGAGCAGATGGATGGGAAGGAAGATTGACAGGTAGGACAGGTCATGAGGAGGATGCTGAGCTTGAAGGTTGCAACTAGGGTAGGGTGGGGGGAAGGAAAGTGAGGAAACTGGTGAAATCCAAATTGATGCCATGGGATTGAAGTGTTCCGAGGTAGAACATGAGGCGTTCTTCCTCCAGGCGACGAGTGGTGAGGGATTGGTGGCGGAGGAGGCCCAAGAACTGCATGTCCTCGGCAGACTGGGAGGGGGAATGTTGGGCCACGGGGTTGTGGGCTTGATTGGTGTGGGTGTCACAGAGATGTACAGCATGAAAACAGACCCTTCAGTCCAAACTGTCCAGGCCAACCAGATATCCCAACCCAATCTAGTCCCACCTGCCAGCACCTGGCCCATATCCCTCCAAACACTTCCTATTCATATACCCATCCAAATGCCTCTTAAATGTTGCAGTTGTACCAGCCTCCACCACTTCCTCTGGCAGCTCGTCCCACCCTCTGTGTGAAAAAGTTGCCCCTTAGGTCTCTTTTATATATTTCCCCTCTTACCCTAAACCTATGTCCTCTAGTTCTGGACTTTTAGTCTATTTATCCTATCCATGCCACTCATAATTTTGTAAACCTCTATAAGGTCACCCCTCAGCCTCCGACCTTCCAGGGAAAACAGCCCCAGCCTGTTCAGCCTCTCCTTATAGCTCAAACCCTCCAACTCTGGCAACATCCTTGTAAATCTTTTCTGAACCCTTTCAACTTTCACAACATCTTTCCGATAGGAAGGAGACCAGAATAGCACGCGATATTCCAACAGTGGCCTAACCAATGTCCTGTACAGCTGCAACATGACCTCCCAACTCCTGTACTCAATACTCTGACCAATAAAGGAAAGCATACCAAACACCTTCTTAACTATCCTATCTACCTGCAACTCCACTTTCAAGGAGCTATGAACCTGCACTCCAAGGTCTCTTTGTTCAGCAACATTCCCTGGGACCTTACCATTAAGTGTATAAGTCCTGCTAAGATTTGCTTTCCTAAAATGCAGCACCTCGCATTTATCTGAATTGAACTGCATTTGCCACTTCTCAGCCCATTGACCCATCTGATCAAGATCCTGTTGTAATCTGAGATAACCCTCTTCACTATCCACTACACCTCCAGTTTTGGTATCATCTGCAAACTTACTAACTGTACCTCTTATGTTCACATCCAAATCATTTATGTAAATGACAAAAAATAGAGGGTCCAGCACCGATCCTTGTGGCACTCCACTGGTCACAGGTCTCCAGTCTGAAAAACAACCTTCCACCACCACCCTCTGTCTTCTACCTTTGAGCCAGTTCTGTATCCAAATGACTAGTTCTCCCTGTATACCATGAAATCTAACCTTGCTAATCAGTCTCCCATGGGGAACCTTGTCGAACACCTTACTGAAGTCCATATAGATCAAATCTACTGCTCTGCCCTCATCAATCTTTTTTGTTACTTCTTCAAAAAACTCAATCAAGCTTGTGAGACATGATTTCCGAAGCACAAAGCCATGTTGATTATCCCTAATCAGTCCTTGCCTTCCGAAATACATGTATATCCTGTCCCTCAGGATTCCCTCCAACAACTTGCCCACCACTGAGGTCAGGCTCACCGGTCTATAGTTCCCTGGCTTGTCTTTACCACCCTTCTTAAACAGTGGCACCACGTTTGCCAACCTCCAGTCTTCCGGCACCTCACCTGTGACTATTGATGATACAAATATCTCAGCAAGAGGCCCAGCAATCACTTCTCTAGCTTCCCACAGAGTCCGGTGCTGTAGGGAACATCTCGCACCAATCAACCCCACAGCCCAGTGGCTGGAGGAAGAACGCCTCATCTTCTGCCTCGGAACACTTCAACCCCCGGGCATCAATGTGGACTTCACCAGTTTCCTCATTTCCCCTCCCCCCACCTTACCCCAGTTTCAACCTTCCAGCTCAGCACCATCCTGATGACCTGTCCTACCTGCCTATCTTCCTTCCCACCTATCTGTTCCACCCTCCTCTCTGACTTACCTCCTTCATCCCCACCCCCATCCACCTACTGTACTCTTTGCTCCCTTCTCCCCAGCAAGTGTCACTCCAACCATTCATCAGCTTGAAGTAGAAATAAATCGCCGTTCCTTCACAGTCACTGGATCAAAATCTGTAATTCCCTGCCTTAGGGCATTGTGGGTCTACTGACACGACATGAACTGCAACAACTCAAGAAGATAACTCAAGAAGGGACTACTTTCTCAAGGGCAACTAGGTACAGGCAATAAATGCTGGCTCAGCTAGTGACACATCCCATGAGTGAATTTAAAAAATGGAAGGGGAGATGAAGAGTGTCATTCTGGAAGAAAATATAAGGGGGGAGAAATTTGATGGGTGAGTAAAAGGAAAAAGCATTGAAAGGGAGAGTGTAAGAAAGTATGAATGGAAGCGAGAAAATTTGTCAATGGATAATATGGTGGCTGAGAGAATGGGCAGTAATGAAGGAAAGAGGCAGAAACTGTCAGAAGCACTTTGCGAGAGAATAAAAGATAATCCTGTTTGAAATGACTCCACAAAGGCTGGTAACCCGTCACCAAGTCACCCTTTATTTACAGAGTGCATAGTACATGACATTGACCCAGCTAACACAGAGCCAGTTCTTAGAATGAGGAAATACTCTGGCATTCCTACTTATATATGTCAGCCAAGGCTCCCTGACTGGACCAGATTAACAGCCCCAGTCAATATTCTAAGAGATCCACCTGGTTGGCATTGTTCCAATCACTTCATTGTTAGTCTGGTGAAATTTGAATTTCCTTATTAAAGGAACACTTACTAATTATGAAGTAAAAACATGCTTAATATAAATGAGGGTGCATAAATTTTGGGGAATATATTTCAAAAGATTTGGACTCACTGTGTGATTTGTGTCTTTCCCCTCATAAATGTGTCTTCAAACAATCACAAAGATATATTTTTATTCTTCAAAAATGAAAAGCAATATAAATGTTCAAACCAGCTGCTTACAGTGCAGAGCCTGTGTGTATAACTGCTTGTTTTCACATATCAGGGCTTTTCTTCTGTTGCCAATTTGTGGAGCTATACTGGCTTTTTGAATCTGTTGAATTAGTCTCTAGTAGTTTCCTACATTCACCCATGCGCATCTTTAACACAGATGAATGTGGAACATGGAAGAGCACAGCAGTGGAACAGGCCCTTTGGCCCACCATTTTTGTGCTGACCATGATGCCATTCTAAGCTAATCCCATCTGCCTGCACATGGTCTGTTTCCCTTTATTCTCATGAGCCTGTCTAAATGCCTCTTTAATTTGGCTATCATATCTGCATCGATCACTTCCCCTGGCCATACATTCCAAGAGTCTCCCATGCTTTATGTTAAAAACACACATTGCACATTTCTTTTAAACTTTTCCCCTGTCAAGATAAACCTATGTGCCCTAGGATAAATGGAAATTGTGGCTTTAAGTGTTTGACATCTAGAAGAGGTGATCCATTTAATTTACGTTAAAAATCACACTATATCAGGTTTTTATCTAACCGGTGTATTTGGAAGTGAAGGAGTGAAATGAAGGAGCAGCGCTCTGAAAGCTAGTACTTCTGAATAAACCTGTTGGACTATAACCTGGTGTTGCATGATTTTGAACCTTGTCCACCCCAGTCCAACACCAGAACCTCCACATCACGTTTACATGGGTCCGGTTACCATGGTTTCAGTTACCTGCGGTTTACCGCAGCCCAAACATGTTATAGGGAACCTTCCAGAACCGGGGACCAGGGGGCTGCTGGGGAGGTACATTTTCCATTGAAATGAATAGGTTTGCACCTATCTGCTGTTTTGAGCTGCCATGGTAGGTCTTGGAACGTATCCCCCGTGGGTATGGGGGTTTAACTGTAATTTAAGATTAATAAGAGACAATAGGAGTGCAAGCTACACCACTGCAAAGGCTCCAGGTGGGTTAAGCTCTTGAAATTAAAACTGTACAAGAATTCCATTTTTATGGCATTGCAAACCATGCATGTCAACAAACAAACCTCAAAAACTGACAATGAACAGCTTCGAAAGAGCAAATCATTGAAAAAGAACTTCGACTTGAGGTCTGTGACCAAACAAATTGCTTCAAGGCAACTAAGTTAAACTGCTCTTCATTAAATTGAATTTCAGATCTGTCTTACTGTCTCTAGATCACATTCTATAATTCACTTCTTCTTATGAAAACTGTAACCCAAAGGACTTGTATATGACATAAGAAAAGAGAGGGTTATTCATGGCAGCGAAATGGGACATGAGCATAAACTGCAGCTGTATCCAATATGTCAACCCTGGTATAATGGGAAAACATCAGAAGTACATAGAATTTATTGGTGAGGAAGCTAAACTGGGAGAAAAATGACAGCCACTTGATACAAACATAGACATCCCACAGAGGAGACAGTACTGATATATTTGAGAAAATCTTGTTTAGAGTCACAGAGATGGACAGCATGGAAACAGACCCTTCGTCCAACCCGTCCATGCCAACCAGATATCCCAACCCAATCTAGTCCCACCTGCAAGCACCTGGCCCATCTCCCTCCAAACCCTTCCTAATAATATACTCATCCAAATGCCTTTTAAATATTGCAATTGTACCAGCCTCCACCACATCCTCTGGCAGCTCGTTCCATACATGTCCCACCCTCTGCATGAAAAAGTTGCCCCTTAGGTCTCTTTCATATCTTTCCCCTCTCACCCTAAACCTATGCCCTCTAGCTCGGGACTCCCCGACCCCAGGGAAAAGACTTTGTCTACTTACCCTATCCATGCCCCTCATAATTTTGTAAACCTCTATAAGGACACACCTCAGCCTCCAACGCTCCCGGGAAAACAGCCCCAGCCTGTTCAGCCTCTCCCTGTAGCTCAGATCCTCCAACCCTGGCAACATTCTTGTAAATATTTTCTGAATCCTTTCAAGTTTCACAACACCTTTCCGATAGGAAGGAGACCAGAATTGCACACAATATTCCAACAGTGGCCTAACCAATGTCCTGTACAGCTGCAACATGACCTCCCAACTCCTGTACTCAATACTCTGACCAATAAAAGAAAGCATACCAAATGCCTTCTTCGCTATCCTATCGACCTGCAACTCCACTTTCAAGGAGCTATGAACCTGCACTCCAAGGTCTCTTTGTTCAGCAACATTCCCTAGGACCTTACCATTAAGTGTATAAGTCCTGCTAAGATTTGCTTTCCCAAAGTGCATTAATTGACTCGATTGAGTTTAATGAGGTACCAGAGTTGGTAAATGAGGACTATGCAGTTGATGTTGCAAATGTAGTCATTCAAAAGGTTTAGACATGACAAGTTAGGCTTGTTAGGTGAAAATGAGGACTGCAGATGCTGGAGATTAGAATCCAGAGTGTGGTGCTAGAAAAGCACAGCAGGTCATGCAGCATCTGGGGAGCAGGAAAATCGATGTTTCATACAAAAGCTGAGGCTTGTGAACTAAACGGAACAAACAGATGGATAGATTTAGATTTGGATTTAGATTTAGGTTTTATTATTCACATGCACTAATGCACAAGGTACAAGAGTAAGTGAAAAGTATACAATGTTGCCACATACAGCACCATCTTAGATTCAAAATACCTGTGTACAACATCTTAGTTATAGAAGTGGAAGTCTAAAGAAATAGGTTAAAGTAAGTTGAAATAAGAAATACGTTAAGCACGGCAGTCTTCCTAATATAAAAATGGAAACATAAAGAAGTAAAGTTCAGAAGTCAAACATTACAATTCTTCCTTAAACCATGGGCCTGCTGATGCACCAAGCTGGGCTTTCCCCAGTACAGTTGCCTCTTCCCTGCGCTGGGCTAAGAAACATCCATGCTCACCAGCTGCCACCACTGCTGACCTCCATCACACATTCCAGGCTTTCCTGCCACTCACAAAGCTTCCATCCCCACTGCTGCTCTGCCGCTGACTGTGGTTGCTGTTATCCTTCGCGACCGACCGCCACCTTTCGCCACTGGCTGCCTCATTGCTGGCCGCTGCTGCTGCTATCTTTCACTGCAGACCACCATCCAGGCTCATGCTGGGCCCCATCCATTGTCATGCTCCGATGCTGTGTTAGCTGGACACGCAATCGGTGAACAGAGGAAGAAAAAAAGACTAAAGAACTAAAAGGAAGTAACAGAAGGAAAGTGAGAAAAAAAGGAGAAGAGAGAAAAACAGATGGAGCAGTCGGAGCAGATGAGCTCTGGTCAGGAGCCTTACTCTGCCTCCATCTTGGAAGAGCCAGGATAAGGTAGGATAGGATTGAAAGCAGACAGTAATGATCAATGGCTATTCTTCAGACAGAATGGAGGCACGAGGCACGAGGCTCATGATTGGATCACTGTTGCTTTTGAGTTGAATTGAACTGAATTTACTGTCACGTGTACCGAGGCTCAGTGAAATGCTTTGTCTTGTTAGTAATATAGGCAGATCACAGAGTTAAATAGCATAGATAAATAAATAATAGGTAAACAGTGGCAAAAACAAAAACACAGGTACAGGCAAATGCTAAGTTGACTAACAGGTGATTTTAGTCTCCCATACCATCCAAAGCACATCCTTTAGATCCCTCCTGTAAAAGAAGCTGCATGGTGAACAACAAGGAAGACAGCCTCATTCAATGGTGATGTAGATTTGTTTTAGTTGTCTCATACACATGCTGTCAACATTGAACATCTGAGGACTTTCCAGACACAGCTTTAAGAATCCTCTCCTGCAATCATTAACAGGAAGAGATGACCAAGTAAGGGGTCGATGCAAGAAACCCTGGGTTTCAAGATTCAGAAAGTCAGAATCTATGGTCAGGCCAATAAAGAGATGCACTGCAGCAGGAATGTTAGAAACTCCCTGTATCTGGAGTATCAGTCACTTCAGGGCAGTTACAGATTGTATCAGCTGCTGGTGATGTGTAGGAGGAGACTCAAGTCAATGTTTGCTCATCAAGTGAATGGACATCAGAAGCTCTGTGAATGAAGTTAATATCCCTGGCCAACAAGGGGTAACTTTATGAAATGGAGCAAATTACAGGCTAGGAAAGATAATAGAACAGAAAAGTACTTACAGTTTGGATCAAACATTATTGCCATAGTGAGTGGAAATGAAGAGGTATGGCTTAAGTAAGGGATATCAAGAGTCACAGAAGCAATTCAAACTGCGACTGCAAGACTAGGAACACCATGCAATAAGAATTAAAGCAATAAAGTGGTATATTAAAAAGCTTAGATAAGGTCTAATGGAAGAAGAAAGTTAGGAGACTTTATTAAAGCCACAGGAATGGTGAGAGATCCATTATTAAAACCATAATAAAGGCAGGAAGCCATTATCAAAACAGTAGACAGCAGGAATCATTCAGAGAAAAAATAGTGAAAGAAATGGGAATTTTTATCGAAGCAGCATTCATTTTTCTGACATATTCCTGCCGTGATTAGAACTGGTCTCATTATTAAAGCTGCAGGCAGCTGAATTCATTCAGTAATGTCATGAGGGAAACAGCAACCATATATTAAAGCTTTAAATAACTGTGAACTTAGTGAAGCCATGCAAAAGCTGAGAATCTTGTATTTTACCCACAAAAAGGGGAAATTCTCCATTTAGCTGTAGAAGACCGGAATATTCCATGTTTAGTGCAACAATCTGGGAAACCCACCAGTGGCAGCACACAGCAGCCGCACTGCTATTACCGCAGAGACTTTTAAGTGATGAAGGTAAATAATCATGTTCAGAAGACATGGCATTGAAAATAATATTGGCAGGAAGAGTTAATGTCAGAGATCAGTCCAATCAAAGAGATAGTTGGACATAAAGGAGAAACAATTCTTAAGATGCAGAATAGCTTCCAAACTAGATAATAAATCATAAGCTGAACAAGTTAATACAGTTCCATATACAATTGGGAGTATAAGCTAATGATGCTATATCTTATCAAAGTGTAAAAGAAACAACAGATACTTTTGAAGAATTACTCAAATATTTTGACAATTACTTAACCTCAGAACAAAGAAAATTCATGAGAAAGCAAGATGCTAATTGAAGCTTTCATCATTTTCAGGAATCCATAGGTAATTTCATGAATGATCCCAAAACTTAATGAAATAATACAACAATGGCAATTTAAAGTAATAAATCACAAGTGACATAATTGTTGTCCGAATTGCTGATGAGATATTTGTCTGATTTATTACAGTCAAAAGGAAGTTCAATTCTGATAAAACCATAAAGATGGTGAGTAGAGTTGAAGTAGAAGCAGCCCAGTGGAACACCATGAGGAGACGATCAATAGTAAAACAGAGGATTAGCAGAGTCTTTTCAGGTCTTAAGGTTTAAATCACAACAGAGACATGTGTATAGAAAGGAGGACAGACACCATATATAAAAGGTGCTTGTCAGCTCTGTGGAACAAGGAAGTCTCACAAGCATAGGAGGTGTTCAGCTGTTAAAAAGAAATTTTTAACTGGTAGGTCACTGTGTCGAAGTAGAACATTTTTACAGAAAAGCAAACAATCAAATAGCTACTCACACGATGAGCTTAATGAGATAGAACAGTGTACAGTAGATGGAAAATCTAAATACTCCTAGGAAAAGGGTGAAGCCAACCTAGCTTTTTGGGAAGAGGATAGTTATGCCAATGAGTACCTCTCTAATTTTAAGTTGGATGCAGGAGTGAATGTTGCTATATTATCTAATAGTGAACCAGGTTTGACAACTCACTGACAACATTGCAACTACATGGTCGAGGGGATATACATCCCACAAGCAAGTCTCCACAAGGGCCGTGAGAGAGTAGAAAACTTAAATAAAATCCACAATCATGAATTCTCACTCTTGAGCAAGAATGTATTTCTTGAGCTTCGACCTTCATCAAAAGGTTGAAGAGGTTAAAAACAGCAGAAGTTAAAAAGCTCCTTTGAATAGAAATACCCCTAATTATTCAATGGATTAGGAAGCTTGATACTGAATACAGCATCACACTAATGAAAAATGCTAAAACATTAAGTCTCAATATAACCAAGCAGATTCTATACCCTTTAATGAAACATGTCGAGAAACTTGCAGAGATACCCAGGACAGGATTATTTCTCTAGTTATAAAACTAACCGAATGATGCTTGGTTACTGTACTAAACCATGGGAGTTCATTCAAAGTTGTGTTTATCCCGCAAAGTTCAATAATGTAGTGGAAAGAGAAATTCACCGACAGTTTGGTCAACTCAACCACAAGTAGAGTTTTCACATTAATCACAGCAAACAATAGAGCATAGAAGGTGCCATTATATAAACAATGCTTACCACATTTATAACTAATTGTGATGTTCTCCTTCAAAATACTGCTGATTGGGATTGTCTCAGCTCTAAAGGCTTTTCAGTGGACAGTATCCAACATTTCACAAGGTTTTCAAAGAATCATATGCGACATGGATGACATATTAAGACACAATGAAACAGTCAAAGCACATGAATAGGAAGTGCATACAGTTTTAAAACAGGCACAAACAGGTGTAAATTCTACAAGGAGTCCATTCACTTCTTGGGACACATTGTCAACACGACAAGATGATGGCAAATCCACAGAAATTCAAAGGTGTTCAGGGGTCTCCACTCTGAAGGTAGTTGTAGAATCTTTGATATGTCTCCTGAATAAGGCTGGTATTGAAATCTGCATTAGAGCAGTGCTTTTTGGAAGATACAGGACATGCTGTTGTTCATGGATATCCTCATTCACTTCATCTTTTCCAACCAGCTTTATCTGTTGACACTTACGTTACAGACTTAGGAACAGTGCACTTTCAGGAGCAAGAAAATTGGTGCCCAAAGTGGCCTATTACCTATCATGGCATTATCAGATACAGTAATGCAATATGTCATGTTGCTCTTTAGATTCTCTATTACATGGGTCTGTGAGAAATTTACAGAATACATCCTTAGTTTGAGTGGTCATACAGGCAGACAACAAATCCATGGTCTCCCTTCTGACAGAGTAAAACAGCATGGTTACCTCCATGAATAGAGGTATGGATTCCTCTTTATAAGGTTCACCTATAAAACAGCATATGTGCAGGGAAAACAGCAGATGACAGTGGAAGTGCTCTCCAGAGTGGTGGTCAATGGTCCATGTATGATGTTGGATTTGTTCATGAAATTAAGTCATATATTTGGTCCACAGTATCACTGAGTCCAGTAAGCCACAATCAGCCCAACCAAATATGAAAGGAGCAGAAGAGAAACCAAGAACGTTTCACCATTCACCAACATGTTGTAAGTTGACTCACTAGGCTGATCCGAAAAATGTTTTTTAAGCACCAACAAAATGTCACGTTCATGGAAGTCTTACTGGGGTACAACAAGAGGCTTGCTGTTCCAGTTTGACTTCAGGAAGATGTAAACCAGGACCATTTGGATATCACCAAGTCTCTGGTCAGCTGTTTGATAGCCTGGCCCTCCAAAGAGATTAAAGATTGTGTGACTGACTGTGAAACTTGCGCTACTCACAGACCAAAACAGAGGGAGCTGCTAATACCTGTAGCAGATAGTGAGAATGTGTGGTCACAGATCTACTCTCGATCTATGGTGGCACAGTGGCTCTCAGTGGTTCACACTACTGCCTCAAAGCGCCAGGGACCTGGCTTCAGTTTCAGCCTTGGGTCACTCTCTGTGCAGACTTTGCCTGTTCTCTCTATGTCTGCGTAGATTTCCGCCAGGTGCTTTGGTTTCTATACAAAGGTTAGGTGGATTAGCCATGGGAAATATGGGAATACAGGGGGTGGAGGCTATCCTTTAGAGTGTCAGTGTGGGCTGAATGGCCTCTTTCTTCATTGTAGGGATTCTATGATTCTGCTTTTTTTAATGGGTAGTCTTGTCTTTATTTCGATTGACAAGTTTCCATGATGAAAAGAGATGGAACACTTATATATCACCATTACAGATGTAGGTGACAGGATTTTGCAGGGAGTATTTCCAATATATGGCTTCTGGTGCCATTGTTTCAAACAACAGGTCACAGTTTGCTAACTAGTGCTTCAGCAAAATTCCAGCTAGCTCTGCATTTGGTCATGTCACAAGAGATACCCACAATTGAATGGGATATGCTGACTTCATCACAACATTGCTAAATGACCAATCCATCCTGCTCTAATATGGTCCATGATAATCAGAGTTGTTGAATGGGAAAAACTGAAAACTCAGACCCCTTCCTACAACAGAGGTTAACTCCATGTTTATGCCCATAGTACTGTCAAGATATAAATAGAAAGGAAATCCTGCAGGCAACACACTATAAGCAGTGTTATCATGTAAGATGTTTGACACATTTGAGCCAAGAGCAGACTTGGGACCTTAACAGAAAGGTGAGGTCATTTACGGATTTCCAGATCAGAGCAGATCCTATAGTATTTGTACAACAGAAAGAGTTGCACAGAGGAGCGATAGCAATCCTTATCCCACTGTGGATCAATTGCCCTTGACTGCTTGATTATGATGAACACATATATAAAGGTCACAATGAAAACAACTTTCAGCCCTTACTCTCTCAGAAACAGAATCAAAGATAATAGCCTTCAACCCAGAAATACTGGCATAACTAGTAGGAAAAATGAGGAGACAATACATACTAAGTGGTATAATCTTAAGGGGATAAAAAGAGAGAGTGCTTACACAAAAAGACAATAGCCTTCAACCCAGAAATGCACAAATCTGCCAAGTCCACAGACAATATGTTCTGGGATAACAGTGAAACTTTTAGACTGCTTGTAAGAGAAAGTCAGAGAAGTGGAGGGAGTGGGGATTATGGTAAATATAATGTAAAGAACAGGTCAGAGGCAGGGAGTCCTACAGTGAATATCTCGCTTTCTGACTCCACAAGGTCTGTCCACCAGCTGAGATAGCACAAGTCAGGAATGTAGTCTAATACTTCCCACTTCCCAGATAAGTGCAGGTCCAACAGCACTCAAGAAGCTTGGCACCATCCAGGACAAAATAACCCAAGTGATTGGTATGACATCCACAAACATTCATTCCCTCAACCACAAATGTTCAGTCTGAAGTGGGTCTGAAAGAGTTAACGATGTGACGTGCCTTAAGCACCACAGATTATGATGTCAAATGGACATTGACAGAGAACAGCATGGTTCTTGAAGGAGTAAGACCCATCATCCAGGTTCTCTGGAACAATGTCTATCATAAGCAGTGTTACTTTGTTGCTTGGTACTTTGTTGCTAACAATCAGTTAACGTCATCTTGTTTCATACAGAAGCCTCATCTTGTTAAAGTGGCAAATCGTTTTCCTTTACTACATTAGACAGAATGCACCCTGTAGGTCACGATTGTCAAAGAGAATGATGGCAGCAAATCTACCTCATGGTGAGCAATAGAGCAAATAGTCTCATGTAATATTGCATATAGCCTCATACAAGATGATAATCAGCACTGAGAATTACTTGTGCAACTCTAAGCACTGAGGAAGCTAGTAATAAACTTCAAGAGAACATGGAGAGGTTGTTGGTGATTAAAGAATGAACTGCATTCATTACAGGAATTTAGCATAACTAGTAGGAAAAATGAGGAGACAATACATACCAAGTGGTATAATCTTAAGGGAATAAAAGAGAGTGCTTACACATAAATCCTTTAAAATATAGGACAAATTAATACAACAGTTGATAAAGAATAGGGGTCTCATTTTATAAACAGTGAGAATACAAAATCCAGGGAATTCTATCAAACCTTTATAAGACATATGTTTCACTCCACCTGTTTTTTTTTGGTCCAATGTGGGGAGCAGACTTCAATAAAAATATGAATGCTTTGGAGAAAGTACAGAGGACATTGATGACAATGGTTTTAGTGATGAGGGCTTTCAGTTACATGATTGAACTGGAGAAACTGGGCTTGTTTCCCTTACAGTAAAGAATATTAAGTAGAGTAAAAACAAAAAAGTGCTAGAGAAACTCAGCAGGTCTGGTAGCATATGTGGGGAGAGACAGACAGAATGACAGTTTCAAATCAGATATGACTCTTGTTCAGAATGTTCTGTTACTTGCTAGGTACTTTCCCTTTCCTTCATGAAGCCACACCTGACAGTGATCATAAAATCCAGACCTCGAAGTTCCATCTTTGTAGCGATGGATTTAGGACCTTTGAAGGAAAAATGAGCATGGCCTTTAAAAGACTACTATAGCTGTTCAAGGGTGCTTGTGGATGTACCCTCAAACAGTTGCTGCCAATCTAATTTCTCCAGTTCCTGACTAATATTGTTGTGATTAGACTTCCGCCAATTTTGCACTTACATCCAAGGACCAGTCTAATCCTTATCCTAAACTATCATTCCCTAGTTGGACCTTCTACATATTGTTTCAAGAAACCCTCCTGGATGCGCTGAACAAAATCTGTCCCATCTAAGTGCCTGGCACTGAATAATTCCCAGTCAGCATGGGGCCAGTTAAATCACCTGCTACAACAACCTGGTCATCTTTCCGTGATGTACTTACATTACTGTGCCTCTACCTCTGACATAACAAAGTCCCATGACACACAACATGATGTCTAAAATGCTAAATAAAATGTTTGGATGTGTGAAAATCTGAGCAGTCATTCTTCATGTGGTTAGCTCACATGAAACTGCTGAGCAGTCTCTATCTTCCTGTGCAACCAATGGATTTTCAATTTTCTCAAGCTATGTGTATCATGGTACTCAGTCACGGCATACCATTTAAATATAAAGGAAGTAGTGACCCATTTTAATCTTGAGCACACCTTGCCTTGCAGCATTCCCAGTTGTGTTTTTGAGCACACATTGTACAGCCTAATCCCTTTAACTTCCTTAGCATAAATATCAGGTTCATGAGAGGACTCTCAGTGACTACATGACTGGTGGAATTCAGTTTGCTAGTTAAGCCAGTGTTACATATCATTGCTGAACGTAAAGAATGGTACCACAAAGTGGAAAAGGATAATGCAGTAATGAAGTACAAAATGAAGTACAAGTATCATCTGTCTGTGCTTACGAGTACCCAGTCATACAGCGGTGGCTTGTATTGGAATAGCCTAAGGATGTGGTGTTTCAAATTGAGATGAGGAGAAATTTATTTATCATGAATGAGCCTGTGGAATTCAATGCCACAGAAAATGGTTCAACTCAAACCACTGAATATTTCCTAGAACGAGTTAAATATTGTTCTTTGGGCTAAAGAGATGAAAGGTTATGGGTAGTAAATGGGAATAGGGGTACTGAGTTGGATGATCAGCTGTGATCATGTTGAATAGCATTTCAGGTTCGAAAGGCTGAACAGCCTACTCCTCTTCCTATTTCTATGGTTTTATATGAACATGGACATCAACTCAGTATCTTGCCCAGATATTGCCCCAAGACTGGAAATTACATAACAAAAGTTGGGACACCCCTGAAATCCCATCAACATTGGGTCACATTGTATACAACTGCTGAAGAGGTCTGAGTTGGTGACAACATGGGTGATACTCACACTGTAACTTCACGCCTTTGCTTGTCTTCTCCTAATGTCGCCATTCTCAAGCATCTGATATTAATACAGTTGCTTAGATTTTTCTTCAGTAGTTTGTACCCTCACTCCTGCAAACATTGCAGCTCTACTGGCAACATCAGCTTGAAGTCAGATAAATGACGATGCATCTTTTGTAGAGTCCCTAGTAGGTGATTAGCTTCGCCATTTCTAACGGGGATGCATGTAGAAACATGACATAATATGGGAACCAGGTACACAGTTAAAAATCACACAACACCAGATTATAGTCCAACAGGTTTAATTGGAAGCACACGAAACCTGTGCTTATTGTTCAATTAAACCTGTTGGACTATAACCTGGTGTTGTGTGATTTTTAAGTGTGTATACCCCAGTCCAACACCGGCATCTCCAAATCGGAACCAGGTAAGCCTGGATAAAAAGTAGATTCTGCTTCAACTGTCACTTAACAAACAATTAACAAGCATAATGAAAGACATTACACAATGGCTGCTAATCTAGTAAAATAAAATGATAAACCTAATACAGTTTCCATTGAAGTTTATTTCTTTACAATTTTCTATTCTCATCTCATTTTGGTTGAAATGTGCAGAAAGGTATAGGCTGAGCAAGCTAATTGGATTGTGCTGCCTGATGCCTGTTCAGAATGCTGCTGAGCAATGTGTTCTTTGGAAGGTATCCCGAATTAATGCTGGAGGCAGTCTGCTAAGGAAAGTTATTAAGATCAGAGCAGGGGTTATATGCTTAGGAATGTGACCAATATTAATGGTGGAGCAGAGAGCTATTGGGAATAGTAATGGACAGCATGTAACCCTGGCAGATAAATAAGATTTGGTGAGTAAGAGGGAGTGCTCAGGAAGGCAACTGGCAATAGTGCTGTTCACCTTGTAGTACAAGACTCCAATTGAATATGGTGATGCTGAGTGCAATGAGACTGCAATGCAAACTGTTATATTGACATCAACCAGTGCAAATATTTGGCTCCTTTCCTCATTGCAATGAAACAAAGATTAATACCCTTAATCTCCCAAGTCAACAAAGCATTTAAACTGATATCTCAAGATAGTGCTCCTCAATGACTTTAATCTCACAGATTCAACTGTAAAATACATTCTGAGGCACAAAAAGAAAAATAAAATTGATTTTTTTTGTGCAGTCATCACCAGATGTTATCCCCCCAGCGAATGCTGCCATTTTACTCAGAGCTGCGAAAACGATCACTGATCTCATCATCTCCCATCTCAACACCTTGTTTATTCTCTGAAAACATTACAAAGTGAGAGCGTAGGAGGAAAGGTGGGGAAGCTGAAAGCCAAGCATTATGGAAGCCTTTCCATCAGGGAGCAGCAACAGGACGTGGTTAGGAAAAATTGAAGGTCATACACTTTTTGGCTGCTGCATTTGACTGTGATTCGATAGCTGCTGTCATATACTGAGGAGAGAATCAGAGCTCCCTCATTGTTGAACTTCTGTGAGGAGCAAAATGTATTAGGAGAAAGGCTGAACCTCCAGCATACTCAGTCACACCCCTTGTTCGTCCAGTCAACTACAAGCACAGCAGCAGTCAGTTCTCCAAGATGAGTTATCCTTGTTTCTTGCTCCCAGGGCAGATCCCACAGAACCATGCCACATGTCCAGAGCATAATTAACGAAAATCACTCACCTCTGCAAACCTCCTGGCAGAAACCACTGATCTGTGGTCAGGTTGTATCAATAACAGAGAGTGCAACTAGCTTTCTCCTTTGGATTACACTTGATCAGAATGTGCCAGTACTGTTCTAATTTCTGGATGTAGGTTTGTTCGCTGAACTGGAAGGTTCATTTCCAGACGTTTTGTCGCCCTACTAGGTAACATCGTCAGTGGGCTCCAGGCGAAGCACTGCTGATAATTCCTGCTTTCTATTTATATCTTTGGGTTAGTGATGTCATTCCTGTGATGTCATTTCTTGTGGTGAAGTCACATCCTGTTCTTTTTCTCAGCGGGTGGTAGATGGGATCTAACTCGATATGTTTGTTGATAGAGTCCCAGTTGGAATGCCATGCTTCTAAGAATTCTCATGCGTGCCTTTGTTAGGCTTGTCCTAGGATGGATGTATTGTCTCAGTCGAAGTGGTGTCCTTCCTCATCCGCATGTAAGGATACTAGTGAGAGAGGATCATGTCTTTTTGTGGCTAGTTGGTGTACATGTAGCCTGGTGGCTAGTTTTCTGCCTGTTTGTCCAATGTGGTGTTTGTTACAGTCCTTGCACGGTATTTTGTAAATGACATTAGTTTTGCTTGCTGTCTGGATAGGGTCTTTCAAGTTCATTAGCTGCTGTTTTAGGGTGTTGGTGGGTTTGTGGGCTACCCTGATGCCAAGGGGTCTGAGTAGTCTGGCAGTCATTTCCGAGATGTCTTTGATGTAGGGAAGAGTAGCTAAGGTTTGTGGACGTGTTTTGTATGCTTATTTGGGTTTGTTGATAAGAAATCAACAGACTGTGTTCATTGGGGTACCCATTTTTTAAAATACACGGTATAGGTGATTTTCCTCTGCTCTGTGTAGTTCTCATTGTTCATCTGGGATCTAGAGAACTGTTTTGTGGATGTGGTCCTCACACTTAAAGAATGGACTCCAGTTGATTTATAATACACTGAGGTGGGGGAAATGGGATGGGGCTATATAGTTTTAGCAAGCGCTCTGTGGATCAGTTTAATTGAGAAGAATGTACATTTAGGACAATGGACTTGGTGCCAAGGCAGCACAACATCGGCTTTTATTTCATGGAATGAAGTTAGGGAAGTAACATATTCCGGAGAATATGGTTTCAAACTCCCCTCTTAAGCTTTCTGGGAACATGATGTGGATGTACTTTAATATTGATGCCAATAGAGCCCTAAAACTTTACTGTACCAAAGCCTTAGTAGTTTATGACTATATGTCATAAGAAGTGTCTGGAAGAGAAAGTAACTAACAAAGAACAGCGCTGCTTGGAACAGATACTGCTGCTCAAATTGGAACAGGATTGCATTTACCCTCAGTTCATAGGTTTATTCAAGCCCTGAAGAGTGTAGATTGCTTGCTTTATTATCATCTATTTGCTGATTTGTACACTATGATTGCCACAATAATTCAAGACTGTCTGTGGTGTTGAGAGTATGCATTGCTACTTCTGGGTTGTTCTGCTAGATACAGTCCCATGGTTTTCTCTCAACATTTTCAGTAATTTTCTATACATAGCTGTGGCTCAGTGGGTACACTGTCCTCTCTGAGATATAAAGTTTTAAGGGTCCATTCCAGAGACTTGAGCACAAAATCAGGATTGATATGTCAGTGTGGTGCTAGCAGAGTATTGCACTGTAACAGATGTTGTTTTTCAGGTAAGATATTAAACCAATGCCATGTCTGCCCTCTCAGATGGATATAACAGATCCCAAAAATTATCACCAAGAAAAGTATAATCTGCTATTCCTGACCTTAATGCTCATGAACAAACACGATCCGAATGCCTGAGCATGAGAACCTTGACTGCGAGACATGCCCTGAACATAATCTGCACTTCACATGACGATTATCTGCGCCCTGGAACTAACAGGTCATTTCCCATCAAAATTAGCAGGTTCAACAATCTGTACTCCATAAGAAACTATGCCCTGCAAACCTGACCTATGCCACCCCCTCCATCAAATCAGCTCTAGCTTTCAGCTACAGACTTTCCCAGCTGACAGAAAGCCAGTTTAAAATTCAGAAAAACAAAGGTGTAGTGCAGTGGGTGTCCGTACTTTCAGTTTTCCAATGCTTTGCTCCCTCCTCATAACTATGGGCATCTATTATTCAAAATGAATTTATTCACTATTAAGTACTGTGGGCCGTCCTGAGGTCACAAAAGGCGCTAAATTTTGCTTTCTTCAATTATTGCATCATTTGATTTTCTGCTCCCCAGTGGAAATATGTGTGACATCCCACCTTCTTTTCATTCATCCATTCTAATTATGACAATTGTAAACTACGAGTGGAATTGTAAGGAAAGAAACACCCTTGGTTATAGATTACACGTATCGTATGTTATCATTGCATCAGGATATTATGCAGAAATATGACAGCTTTCATACAATTCATCTTTTCTTATAGGATAGATTAAACTGATTTCTCTTAGCACATCTTGGCCATTGAAACGACTGCAATGCGTCAGATAATGATTGAACGGTGCTTCAGTGGAACCCATTTGAGATCATTTCTGATAAGATTAAATCTCAATTTAAAGAAAACAATTTTTAAATGTCCCAATCCATTATTTTTTAATGGAGTTTTGCTCCTGAGAAGATCAAAATCATGTTAATATTATCTTTTATGAAATGAAGTCAAACCTATTAGGAATATACTATCTCTGGTCGATTAATGTTGGCTTTTATATATTTTTACGTAGTCTGTGCAATGGCTCAATCAAAACATTTATTTTATATTCTGATGCATTACCGGTAGATACTAGCAATTCTTTTTACCAAATAACACAATCCATATATTTGCCTCCTACATTACAAACAAAAAAATCAATCACAATGTGCAAGTACCATCTGCTTCTCTGTGCTCTTTGGGATATCACACAGTTTCATATAAAGTCTGAGCTTGCCTGTGCCAAAGTAGGGAAGGGGCCCAGTGGAGGCCAAGCATTTGTCCATAGGGAGGTTATTTTGACATCTTTCACTTACACCTCATTGTGCCTGGCAAAAGATCACTGTAAGCATAAAGTTACGGTAGAACTCTCCCCAGGCAAGGAAGCTGTCTGTCCTGGGTTTGTGAGTGGGGCGGAGGGTGTCGAATGATGGTGAGGAGAGTGGTTATGATGGAAAGGTGAGGAATGTGAAGCACACAGTGATCTGTGAATGGAGGACTTTGTAAATTGAACACCGAAATCAAAAATGTCGTGCCAACAAGATCTCGCTGTTCAGTATTCTTAAGCCGTAATTTGGCTACATTTAGTATCAGAATGTGAAAAATGCAAAGCAAAAAGCTGGAAGTTAGTTAAGATGTGTAACTAACATAAACTGCCTGTGAGTGATCATCATAGAACCACAGAATCCCTGCAGTGTGGAAACAGACCATTTGACTCAACAAGTCCTCACTGACTCACCAAAGAGTATCCCACTCAGACCCATTCCCATACTCTTACCCCTGACTAATGCACCTAACCTACACAGTCCTGAACACTATGGGCAATTTAACATGGCCAATTTACATAACCTGCACACCTTTGGAATGTGGGAGGAAACCGGAGCATCTGCAGAAAACCCACACAGATACGGGGAGAATGTGCAAACCCCACACAGTCACCCGAGACTTGAATCGAAGCCGTGTCCCTGTGAGGCAGCAGTGCTAACCACTGGGCCATTGTGTCACCCCAAATTGATAGTTGTCAATAAGCTGCCTGACTAAGTGTAACTTCTGGAACAGGCAACTAACCTGGCGTTTGTAACTTGAATTTAAGTTTTTAGCACTCTTCAGTCATGGTTCAGTTGGTAGCTGTTGCTGAATTCAAGTTATTAAGACAGTTGTTAAAATCTGGCATCAAGGTGTCCTAGAAAGGCTGAAGTCAATGAGAACCCAATGAAAACTCTCCCTTGATGAGAGTTATGGGAAGGAAGATGGTTATGCTTGTTGGAGGTAAATCTGAACCCCCTACAGGAGCTCCTCAGGGTGGGGTCCGAGGTTCAACTACCTTCAGCTGCTATTTCAACAATGTCCACTCAAACCGAAGGTCAGAAGTGCTGATAATTGTGCAAAGTCGTCAGCTATTAGTGACTCCTCGGATACTGAAACAGTGCATGCCTGTTTGCGGCAAGACCTGGAAAATGTTCAGAGTTGGGTTAAGTTGCCAATAACTTTAATGCCACACATGTAAAAAGAGAGAATCTGTCATCACCCCTTGCTATTACTTGACATAACTGTCACTGAATCTCCCCCTCGCAACATTCTGCAGGTTACTATTGACCAGAAACTGAACTGGACCAGCCATTTAATTACTGTGGCTGCAACACAAAGAATTCTGCAGTGAGTAATTCACCTCCAGACTCCCCTAAGCCTGTCTATCACTTATAGGACACAAGTCAGGAATGATTGAGGATCGAACAACACATAACACTTCAGAAGCTTGCCACCTCCCAGGACAAAGCAGCCACATAATTGGTCACATCATTCACATCTTAAACTTTCCCTCCAGTATGTATCATCTACAAGATGCAGAATAGCGATTCACCAAGGTATGCTTGACAGCACCTTCCAAACCCACAACTTCTGACATCTAGAAGGATAAGGGTAAGCAGGGAAGAGCTCCACCTGCAAGATCCCCCCAAACCACACAACATCCAGACTTGGCAGGGTGGAATCTGTGCTGACTGATCTTTGTTATAATTTCAACTGGACACAGAACTAGGCAATTAGACCTCCTCTGTCTGTGAAGAGGACAATGTGACTAATGGATATGAAAGAGCACAGGAGTCAAAGACATATTTACTGTGGAGTAGATAATATTTGTTTGAAAAGAAGAGAACACTGCCTAAGGAGAGGGAGCAATTTATCGTTTTTAACAATATGGAAGTCATAAAGGGGAATTGGTGGTCAGAAATTTAGTAAAATAGAGTTAGGGGAGTAAGACATGGGTCTCTTGGGCAAACAGCACCCATGAGTGAAACTAGAGAGAGATAGGCATTCACTACTCTGATCCAGAGAGCTTCCATGAGACAAGTAATGAAATGGACCTGCTAATCAACAAACTTCACTTACTAACAGCCGGTCACCCAAAAAGCTTCATGGATTGCATTCATCACACATTGAACTTCAAGGGGCAAGCCAGTTAATTGCCAGTCCATGTTGTCTACAGAATATTGCATTTTAAATATAAGTACATTTAAAAGGCATCCGGATGGGTATATAAATAGGACGGGTTTAGAGGGATATGGGCCAAATGCTAGAAAATGGGACTAGATTAATTTAAGATATCTGGTCTGCATGGATGAGTTGGACTGAAGGGTTTGTTTCCATGCTGTAGAGCTCTATGACTATTATATATAAGATATTGTGTTATGGCAAATAACATTACTAAATTTATCAGGAGCAATACAATATCATTACTTTGTGAAGTTTTTGATGTAATCAAAATTCCAGCTGAAGAGTTCACTGTTATCCTCATTGACTTTAACAGCTTTACGCCTTAGTCTCCTCTTCTAAACACATTAAACTTCTCCAAAATAAATTCAAATACTAATGCTTCTGTGTTTTTCTTGATTTCAAATGCTTGTATGAGTAGCTGTTTATAAATCAAGACCAGAGCTTTGAAATCTGGCTGCCATACATGTGACTACTGAACACTCACTAAGGTTTAGAAAATGTATAAACCACATCTCTGGCTTGAATTGAATGGGTGAGTGCTCAACCACAAACAGCTAATCACATGTTGCCTTAGTCTTGCTCCTCAACCAACATGGGTGCTGATAGTTTCCTTGGACTGAGATGCACGAGTAATTTGGGAGAAAACAAATCACGTGATTTGGAATACTGTGACTTTGGGCAGACAAACATGAATTAGGAGCAAAGTGGGCTATTCTGGCATTGAATCATACTCTGTCTTTCAAAAAGGTCATTACTATCCTGATCTGTGTGTGCTTAGAATTCCATATTCACACCCAATAAGCTTTGATTCCTTTACCTAACAAGAATTTATCTACCTTTTTGCCTTAAATATATATAGTGATCCTTGCCTCACTGTCTTCTGAGGCAGAAAGATCTAAAGTTGCCCAAACTTCCTGAGAGAAAAGCCTTCCCCTTGTCTGTGTCTTAAAAGAGCAATGCTGAATTTTTCAATTTGTGTCCTCTGGTTCTGGACTTACCCAGAAAGGAGATATTATTGCCATGCCCACCTTGTCAAGACCTATCAGGATTTTATATTCTTGATTGAGGTATGCATATAAAAACAACATGAGTTGTCACCTCAATCGTTTACATCAGTCCATCAAACCTCCACCCATAGCCCTAAAGATCATATGCAAATATCCAAAACTGATGGATTAAATCTAACTTCTGCAGTCCTGTCACATCCAATTATAAATGGTGGTGGACAATTAAACAACTCACTGCATAAGTATTACCATCCTCAATAATGGGGGAGCCCGATACGTCAGAGCAAAAGAAAAATTTGCAACAAGTTCAGCCAGAACTGCTTGATCCATTTTTGGCTTCCACCACAGGTCCCCAGCATTGCATGTGCCTGTCCTTAGCCAATTCACCCCACATGATAACAGGAAGCAGTTGGAGGCACTGGATATTGCAAAGGCACTGAGCCATAATAACTTTCTGGGACTGGTATTGAAGACTTGTGCTCTAGAACAAAAAGCAGGGTAAGTCCAATAAAGCGAAAGGTTACCCCATCGGTGTGTCAATAAGGTGATGGAAGGTATGCTATCAAGCGGTACTTTCTTCACAATAACCTACTCACTGAACTCAGTTTGGGTTCCACCAGGGCTACTCAGCCCCGAATCTCTGATTACTGCTTTAATTTAGAAAAGTTCAAAAGAGCTGAATTACTGAGGTGAAGTGAATATGACAGCACTTGACCGAGCGTGGCATTAAGGAGCTCCAGCAGAACTGGAGTCAATAGGAATTGTAGGGTGTGGAGGATGGGAGTGGTGGGGAGGGGAACTCTCCGCTGGTTGGAGTCAAACCAAACATGAAAGAAGATGGATGTATTATTTGGAGGTCAGTCATCTCAGCTCCAGGACATTTCTGCAGGAGTTCTTCAGGGAATCCCTCGGCCCAAAACCCTTTAGCTGCTTTATCAATGATGTTCCCTTCATCATACGGTCAAAGTGGGAATGTTTGTTGATGATTGCATAATATTGAGCACCCTTTGTGATTCTTCAGATACTGAAGCAGTCCGTGCCAATATTTGGGCTGACAAATGGAAAGTAAAACTCAATGGCCCTTTCCAACAAGACACAATCTAACTATTGTCCCTTGACATTGAATTTCATTACCATCATTGAATCCTTTACTATCAAGAAGATGAGCTTACCATGAACCTGACTAGCCACATAGATGCAGTAGCTATAAAAGCAGGTCAGAGGCTATGAATACTACAGCATGTAGTTCACCTCCTGACTTCCCAAAGCCCGTCCAGGATCTACAAAGCACAAGTCAGGAGTGTGATGGAATACTCCTCAAATGCCTAGATGACTACACCTCCAACAACACTTGGTGCTACCCAGGACTACACAACCTGCTTGATTGGCACCACTTCCATAACATTCACTCTTTCCATTAGTGATACTTAGTAATCAGCAGTCATAAAGTCATAGAGATATGCAGCACGGAAACAGACCCTTTGGTCCAACTCATCCATGCCGACCAGATATCCCAACCCAATCTAATAATCTACAAAATGCACTCCAGAAAGGCTCCTTAGACGGCATCTTCTAAATCCACAACAATCACCAATTCAAAGGAGAAGAGCAGATACGTGGGAAGACCACTTCTTGCAAATTCCTGCCCAGCCACTCACCATCCTGACTTAGAAATGCATTGCTAACCTTTGTATTGCTGGGCAAAATGTTTGGAGCACCCTCCTTGACAACATTTTGAGTCTGCCTAAGAAAGCAGCTGACCACCACCACCTTAAGGGCATCTAGGAATGGGCAATAATGCCCACATTCCATGAATGTATTCTGAAAATCCTCTAATTGTTGGTTTCTAAACATTATGACGAGATTTTCAGGCACAGCGAGAGACAAAGTCATTTTTGTGAGCCTTTTGACTGAAATATGTTCAGCTTTGAAACTAATCTATCCTCATTGAACTTTGCTTTGCATTTTCTATTTTTAAGTGTGATTTATGCTTCTGCCACAATAATACATGCAAGTTTGAAAAGCATTATCACTTGCAGATTGTTAAACATATTGTACCTTATTTGCATGATGATGGTTAACCACGTTGAAATGTCAATTCAGAAACTCAAGGGTGGCTTCTTCTTGCACCCTTACTCTTTATGCCCATTTACACCCATTTTAAGTTTGGGATTATTCAAACGAGATTGGGAGAATACTTATGTGGAATTTGCTATTTATAAAAAGTATACAGTGTTAGTACAACTTCTAGTGCAATAACCAGTGTCCATAGAAATAGTTAATTCTAGGAAGAAATGTAGCAATAGCATATGCTTCTCCCATTTCTCAGACCAACTTGACTGTGGAATTCCAATATGCAGAGGGATTTAGTTGTTTCAGTTCAGAAGTGACAAAAAGTAGTATATAGGCACAGCACAAAATGAAGGGGGTGAAGAGATGTGTTAGGATATTATAGAAGCCCATGAAAGGACAGAGATGTAGTTACTTCTTAGGACATTGGGGGCGCTGTGAACCTATAGTTTAAAATGATGACCAAAGTAATTTTTAATTCTGGGATTATTGCCATAACAAATAACAAAGCTGATGTTCAAATGAGAGAACATCTAAACTAAGCGATTAGATTAAGGTAAACTATGTGATAATAAGACTAGGAAAATGTTTTGAACATATAGTAATTCTTTGTGTCTATGATACAGAATGTCTCAAATATATGTAAAGCCTTTGTAAAAATGTTTCCAGAATACATAGAACCTTTGTTTGCAAATTAAACCATTTTGAAGAAGGCTTTTGTTTGTGAAAGATCACGTTGCATGAATTGAGATTAGAAAATAGTATAACTAACGGAGCTTATCGATAGATTTTCAGAACTTGTACATTTTCTCCAGCGAACCACTCGATCTTTCGTGCTTCGCTGTAACAGCTAAGTTTCTGCAGCTAAATAAACGTACCTGCTTTATATCAAATAATTGGGTAAGTGTGGTCACTCCTTAAAAGAACACGCTTGGACGAATTCCGTCCTAACAGATGCCATCCTTTATTATGAAAGGCATTGCTATACAGGACATTGGTGAGATTGAGAGAAGAATGGATATACATTGGAGGTGGTTCAGGGGAGGTTTATTAAATTGATACTTGGAATAAGTTGGCTGTTTCATGAGGATACATTGAACAGGAGTTTAGAAGAGTGAGAGGTGACTTGACCTAAGTGTATAAGATCCTGAATGGTTTGATAAGATGAATGTAGAAAGGATATTTCCTGTTGGCCAGTCAAGAAAGAGGGAACAATGTTTAGAACTTAAGAGTCGTCTTTCAGGTCAGAGATTGGAGAATTTTTGTTCTGTCAATGGATTGTACAATGTTGGAACTATTTGTGTCAGATGACATTAGAGGTTTCATTGGTCCACTTTTGCTCCTATTTCCTTTTCAACCAATCCACATTGAACCAATCTTTAAGAATGAATTTTTGTAAGCTTTCTCACAGTGCTTCAGGTTTGTCAGAGACACTGGTTATAGCCACCCTACTTTAAAATATGCTCCTACTGCCAATATTATATACGAGAAAGAAAGGAAGTTTAGATCTTCACTGTGCAGAATGTAAACAACTAAATGGCCTGTAAGATTTAAGTGAACAGCTAATAAGTATACCAGTGGTGTAGGATTGAATAGAAATTTGACTCAATTATATTTTAGTGTGAGTTCATTTACTTTCATCAGTGAGAATATCACAAAATGAGACAATGCCTATAAGTGCTGGAGTGTAAGAGGTGGGACATGGGATACATAAAGAGCTCTCTATTTAATCAGCATAATGAAAAAAGATGTTAAAAAAAAATTAGGTCTTTAGGTTAGTCAAATAAATTGCATCACTTTAGGGCTGCCTACCTGAATAGCAATCTGATTTTTTTTAAGTCTTTCATGTGGCTTACATTTTACCTCTAAGTCCCCAGATATTCAGATCAGCAGTGCTTCCCATTCAAATTAGTGGTCTAAATGGTGCTGAGAGAATAGTGCCAATCTCAAACCTCCTCATTACTGGAAATGCAGTGTGTGGACTCTAAATTGAGGATTGCTGTCTTCTCAAAGCCCTTTCTTTCAGCTGATTCCATTCAAGCATCAGAATACACTGAAGTAGCAGCAGAAAGTCCAGGCACCGTGACTTTCAAATGTAAATTGAGAGTGAGGGCAATGATGCTGTCTGCTCCTGCACTGGTGATGTTGGAGGTTGCTTTTAACAGCAGCTAATGAGGGAGTGTAGCGTTCCACTCATTCCCCAGGTCCAATGTCAAAGTTATTCAGATGTAGCAAAGGAACTTGTAGAAATATGCTGAAACTCATTGCAATTAATTTTGAAAACCTCTCTTGTTGAATTGAAAGTGCACTTAGTATTTTTTCTTTTCCATGCCACCATTGATCTGACTGAGGTAGCTGGATTTTAACCTATGCAGTTGTCACTAATGATCCATAAATATGCAAATTATAGCGCCCCCCCACCGTTTGTCCCTCTCCCAGTGAAAATAGTGAGTACCTGGTTCTGGGATGGAACTTCTGTTTTCAGGCCCCCAGCGCCATTTGGCTAAGGCAGGGAGTCTCCACATAGAGTCTTGGAGTCATACAGCACAGAAACAGACCCTTGTTCCACCTGCCTGGTCCTGGCCCGCATCCCGTCAAACCTTTCCTATTCATGTACTTATCCAAACATCTTTTCAACACTGTAATTGTACCAGCATCCACCAGTTCCTCAGGAAGTTTATTCCACACACGAACCATCTTTGTGTTAAAAACCTGCTCCTCATGTCTTTTTTAAATAAGACATAGGAGTGGAAGTAAGGCCATTCAGCCCATCGAGTCCATGGGCCGAATGGCCTTACTCTCTATCCTCTCATCTTAAAAATGTGCCCCTAGTTTTGAAATCCCCCATGCTAGGGAAAATGACAACTACTATTAACTCTACCTAAACCATCTTCTTGGTAAAACTTCCAGCCTAATTGCTTTACCACTTCATCTCCTTCACTCTAACAGTGAACTCTTGAAATCTGGAAAAGTAGTTTTGAATGCTACTCTAGGTATTAAAATTCAAACAAAGTCCCTTTACTCATTATTTTAATGCAAGTACCGGTTTTATTTCAAATGAGCGAGCCTTCTGCTTAAATATTGGACACAGGGAATTTAATTTAATGAGTTAAGCCTTGGAATGCCGATGTTCACAAGATAATTTCGAGACCTTGCTGTCAGAATTAATTTTCAACCAAGGCTGTAGTTTCCAGCAACATACCATAAAAAGTTCCCCTTGAATCTGTGATTCTGTAAACTAATCTGATTTGTCTCAACATAAGCAATAACTTATACTTATATCGTGCCTTTAACGTAATAAAGTGTCTCTCGTGCTTTCTGAAAAACTAAGTGTGACACCAAGCCACTTAAACAGATATGAAACCAGGTGAGCAGAAGCTTTGTCAAAGAGATAGATCTTAAAGAATGCCCTAACGGAGTAGAGTGAGGCAGGGAGGAAAAACAAGGGCATTTCAGAGCTTGGAGCCTAGGCAAATGAAGGTGTGGTCACAATGGGAAAGTAATTACCATCTACAAGGCACAAGTCAGGATGCTTGGATGAGTACAGTTCCAACAACAGTTAAGAAGCTTGATACCATCCAACCTGCTTGACTGTCCCCACATTCACAACACTCACTCTTGCTACTACTGAGTATCAGTGTGAACCAAGATGCACTCCAGCTAGCCTCCGTAGACAATCACTTCTAAACCCACGATGATCATCATCTCAAAGGACAAGGGTAGCAGATACATGGGATGACCACAGCCTGCAAGTTCCCCTCCAAGCCATTCATCATCCTGACTTAGAAATCCATCGATGTTCAATTACGAGGGACTTGAAATTAATGATAAGAATGTTAATATCAAGATGCTGCTTGACTGGGAGTCAATGTTGATCAATGAGTACAGGGATAATAGGAGAATTGGACTTACTACATACGGGCAGCAGAGTTTTGCATGACCTCACATGTACTGGATGTAAAACATGGGAGGCCAGGATTAAATTAGTGAAGTAACAATGACATGAATGAGGTTTTGAGCTGCTGATTAGTTTGGACACAGCCAAAATCAGATGATGTGACAAATTGCTGCAGTGCAGGAGGTCATTCGGCCCATCATGTCTGCACCGGCTCTTCAAATGATCATTACTCAAGATCAATCTCTTCATATATCCCCATAGCCTTGCACACTATTTCCATCAAATATTCATCCAATGCCCTCTTGAGTGTCCCAATAGAACTGGTCTCCACCTCATTTCCGGGCAGTATATTCCATACACTCAACGAGTGAGAATGTTTTTTTCATATATCACCCTGGCTCCTTTTGTACATCACTTTAAATCTATCTGCTTTTGTTCCTTTGATGAACTGGAACAGCTTCTTCCTATCTACTCTATCCAGCTTACTTTTGACTTCGAAAACCTCTACGTAATCTCCTCTCCATGGAGAACAGACCCAACGTTCTCTGTTCTTATAATTGAAGTTTCTTACTTCTGTAATCATTCTTAAATATTACTTTGCACTCTCTCCAATTCTTTCACATCTTCCCTGCTATCGGACACCTGGTACTAAACACAACACTCCAGCTCATTTTCACTCACTGAGTATCAGATATCAGATAATGATAATTGTGCAACAATAGAGGGGTCAAGGTCAAGTCAGGGCAGGTGTGATCACTAATGTGGGCTCCGAATGATGTTGCTAATGGGCAAATGCAGACAAAAAAATAAAAAGGGGTCATGAATTGATCCTTGGGAAATGCAATAAGTAAAAGCTAGAAGAGAAGCCATTCTAAGCACGAGATATGATTAGGTAGGCTAAAAATAAAAGCAGGTTAAAGCAATCTCAATCAACTGGACAACATTGATGCATTTATCTCGCATTTATCTGAATTAAACTCCATCTGCCACTTCTCAGCCCATTGGCCCATCTGGTCAAGATCCTGTTGTAATCTGAGGTAACCCTCTTCGCTGTCCACTACACCTCCAATTATGGTGTCATCTGCAAACTTACTGACTGTACCTTTTATGCTCGCATCCAATTCATTTATGTAAATGACAAAAAGTAGAGGGCCCAGCACCGATCCTTGTGGCACTCCACTGGTCACAGGCCTCCAGTCTGAAAAACAACCATCCACCACCACCCTATGTCTTCTACCTTTGAGCCAGTTCTGCATCCAAATGGCTAGTTCTCCCTGTATTCCATGAGATCTAACCTTGCTAATCAGTCTCCCATGGGGAACCTTGTCGAACGCCTTACTGAAGTCCATATAGATCACATCTACTGCTCTGCCCTCATCAATCTTCTTTGTTACTTCATCAAAAAACTCAATCAAGATTGTGAGACATGATGTCCCATGCACAAAGCCATGTTGACTATCCCTAATCAGTCCTTGCCTTTCCAAATACATGTACATCCTGTCTCTCAGGATTCCCTCCAACAACTTGCTCACCACCGAGGTCAGGCTCACTGGTCTATAGTTCCCTGGCTTGTCCTTACCACCCTTCTTAAACAGTGGCATCACGTTTGCCAACCTCCAGTCTTCCGGCATCTCACCTGTGACTATCGATGATACAAACATCTCAGCAAGAGGCCCAGCAATCACTTCTCTAGCTTCCCACAGAGTTCTCAGGTACACCTGATCAGGTCCTGGGGATTTATCCACCTTTAACCATTCCGACACATCCAGCACTTCCTCCTCTGTAATCTGGACATTTTGTAAGATGTCACCATCTATCTCCCTACAGTCTGTATCTTCCATATCCTTTTCCACAGTAAATGCTGATGCAAAATATTCATTTAGTATCTCCCCCATTTTCTGTGGCTCCACACAAAGGCCGCCTTGCTGATCTTTGAGGGACCCAATTCCCTCCCTAGTTACCCTTTTGTCCTTAATATATTTGTAAAAACCCTTTGGATTCTCCTTAATTCTATTTGCCAAAGCTATCTCATGTCCCCGTTTTGCCCTCCTGATTTCCCTCTTAAGTATACTCCTACTTCCTTTATACCCTTCTCAGGATTCACTCGCTGTATCCTGTCTGTACCTGACACATGCTTCCTTCTGTTTCTTAACCAAACCCTCAATTTCTTTAATCATCCAGCATTCCCTATACCTACCAGCCTTCCCCTTCACCCTGACAGGAATATACTTTCTCCGGATTCTTGTTATCTCATTTCTGAAGGCTTCCTATTTTCCAACCGTCCCTTTACCTGCTTAGATAAGGATTCGGAGCAGGGGGAAGAATTATAGTGTGGAATTCTAAACGTACAATGGAAAAGAGAGATTGTGAGGGTGAGATTGGAAGAGTGTGGTTGAAGGAGTTTCAAGGGTACGTTATGGAGAGAGGGAGGGGGTCTGAGGTAGCCATTCCTGCTGCTCCAGTCGCATAAGCAGTTCTGCAAAACCTATTGGATCTGGCCCTTCTCACCTCATCTTTTTTTGTTTGGTTTCCTAAGACTGGGGACAACCTTTTTCGTTAGCAGTTGAGGATATGCAGTGATGAAATGGAGATGTGGAGTCTCCTTGAATGGTTTCAATGATAGATCAGCCTTCTGATTGGCAGATTGGTTATCCATACTTATTTTGCCTCATTTAAAATTAGAAGTGGGTAGGTTCGAGGTGTGTTGAAAAATCTTAATATTTTTATGTCTCACCTGGCCCAAATCTATTCCTAGGACTTAAAAGAATTCTAATTAACTCCCTCTATGGACGTGGCCTGACCTGATGCTACCCATCAAAGGAATTAAGTGAGCCTCCACTGTTGTCAGTTCAAGAAGATCCAATGATTTGTGACGTATGGCTATATCAAGCTGAAAATCCTGTGATAATTGTACTGGCATTCTGCTTAACATTTTTATTAGCTCCTTGCGGGTGTCTGACTGAATAAAAATAAAACATATCATTGCTTTATTGTTGCAAATAAATTTCTACCTAAAATGTTCCATATCCTCAGCTTAGTAATTAAATCAAGATTATACATTTAATAACAACAGATATGATATCAAATTCCATCTTAGTCCATGTAAAATTATAAATTAGCTTTAAATGTGATCCAAGTGGCTCCAAACAATGAAATAAACAGTGAAAAATAAGCCAGAAATACAGTCACACTTGCAGGCTGTAATTACAGATGAAATTACATCACATCTACCAACCATGGTCTAAACCTGAAAGCATGTAAGGAGACAGACAAGATGCTTCATTGCGCACCCCCCCCCAAACTCTGCCCCCAAGATTTTGACTCCGTCTGACTACTGATAGGATAGAGAGATGCCTGGGAACCTTATCTTCCTCTTCTGTTTAATATTTCCATGGGTTTGTGGGCCATAAAACATTTCTCTGCAAATGCTCCACCGACCAGCCAAAATCCCACCGATTGTGGCTCTGGGAGAACAAGTGACAAGGAACCAAGCCCCCCCACTGAGGTGAATGATGGCCAGGCAGTGCCTCCTCAGCCCCAGTCTCTCCCAGGCTCCCTCTGTTTACAACTGCCTGCCTGATGGCACTGTGGATGGAATACAGCGATGCTACAGATGTGTGGGCTGTGGCTTCTTGCGGTCATCATTGACAACTCACATCATGGCCTGCTGCAAAGGGAGGTTGTTTTGGCATTTGGAGCAATCTTACAACACAAGTGAATTGTAGACTGATTGGACAGGAGATCGGAGCTCTGTTTGGTTTTGTGTCAGAAGCCTGCATTCAGTACAAAACCTGCTGAAGTTCAGATTTTCATGGCCAGTCAGGCCCAGAAAATAGGGTTTCTGTCCCTTCATTTAGCGCCAGTGGTAGCAGGAACGGAGTCGGACCAGTTGAAGTATGGGACTTATTTATACTCCCCATAGCAGCTGCCACAGAGGAGTCAGTCATCTGTGATTTCTGCTAAAGCTTAAGGTTAGCACCAGTAGCATTATGGACCCTTTCTTTATTAATGTTGTCTGAATGCAGAAGGCCATGCAAGTGAAGGTTCTCCTTTTCCCAGAGGGGAGCCGAAGGGGATCACTTTGCTTTGCAACAGGAACATTCTGTATTGAGTTGGCACACTCCTCTGCCACCACTAATCTCTGCTCCTGTTTTTCTTGTCATGAACTGCTCTATCTGGAAGGTTGTGGAGTCACTCCCTCCCAATGACCAAGACTCCTGCTGTTGTGATGTTGCATGCATCATGATCAGGTAAATATATGACTTCAAGAGGGGAACAAAGTGTGACACAATCCCATGTGACACCATGACCTTCTTGTATAAGGGGACTGCCCCAACTTGATTAACTGCCACTACATTTTGGAATCGATTAAGGAAAGTTGGTCAGTCATTCAGCCTCTTTAGTGAGACAGCCAGACCATGCTGACGTCTGTGAGTTGCAACGCAATTAATCGTTTTGCGAATAGATCTTCTAGTACTTGTTCCAAGTAAGACCTCTGTCTTAAAGTTCACATTACAAAAGCTAAAGACATAACAGAGGAACACATCACTCATGGGAAGATATCGGAGTGATCTATCTGACTGGCTCAGCACTGGATCTGCTGCCCTCTGAACTTACAATGAAGTATTGTTTTGTCTTTGCAAAGTGGGTATCTGTCGCCTGGGTGATTCATCAGTGTAAAGCCACCTGTAAAATGTTGTAGAGGTCAACAGCTGACCTTTGAAAGGAAAAAGTGAAGAAACTCAAGGTTACCAACACATAAACTGTGTAATGGGTTAGTGTGAGACCCACACTGACAATGCCTCAGGTGTCTGTGTCCATCTGCCGAGAGTGTAGCAGTCTCTCTCAGCACTGGCTTTCAGTCAGGTCCAGGTATCTTCAGCTCTGCTGTAACACTTTGCTCAGGGTATTGTCTCCCCTTCCTTCATGCCTCTCATCCCTCTCCTTTATCGTCCTCATACCTCAGAGACTGTTCTTCTCTGCTGCTCCAAATCTCCAATGATCTTGATTTCTGAGGGTGCTAACAGCCAGCCCCATTTCGTCTTCTTGGTGCTGAGCTGGAAGATCAAATAGCTGTGCCTGTAGTTCCAGTACTCTCTTAATGTAAGGACGGTCCTGACCTCCTAAACTGGCAAAGGTCTTCATGTTGACTTCTCCCCTGACCTGCAATGGGCAGCTATGACCTATACTACAAAGGGGTGAGCTGAGGCATTGAGCTACACCTTTAGGAGGTTTGCTGGCCTCCTAGACCTGTCCCTGAGTTGGTCCACACTTGCTTACAGCTGGTCCGAGGCTGGCAGCTCCTAAAGACTGGCTGCCTCTGTCACAGTTTAAAGTTTGCATAATGTCAGGCCTATAACAAGCCCTTAATGACGTTAATTAGCCACAATAAGAGTGCAGCCTGTGCTCCTCCAACCTCACAATGATTTCTCATGTGCTGAACACCAGTGGGACATCAGCCATTCAGCCTCACAATGGAAGATTTCAGCTCATGACAAAAGGCTGGATAATGCATTGTTTTCTTTGGAGCAGAGAAGGTTGAGAAAGAGAGGACTTAATCGAGGAGTATAAGATTATGAGGGGTATGGACAGGGTGAATAGAAAGCTGCTGCTCTATTAGTCAAAAGATCAATAACAAGGGAGCATCATTTAAAAGTGAAAGGTATGAGATTATGAAGGAATTTTAGGAAAACCTTTTTTACCTAGAGGGTGGAGGTGATCTGGAATGCATTGGGAGGGTAGTGGAGTTGGGAAACCTCACAACCTTTAAAAATGCTTGCATGAGAACATAAAGTGCCACATCATTCAAGGTCATAGGCCTAATGTGGCAAAGTGGGACAATGTAGGCAGTAGTGTATTTGTGGTGGTGCAGATTAGATGGGCCAAATGGCTTCTTTGATTCTGTGATGTAACCTTCATTTCCTTTGTGCAATGTGTGATCTCAACCAGCAGAGTTTTCCTTCTGATTCCTGTAGTCTCCAGTTTTGGTGTGGATCCTTGATACCATACATTCAAATGCTGCCTTCATGCCTGAGATAGCCACTCACATTTCACCGTATGAGCTCAAGCTCTTCGAACAATTTTGGACCAAGCTGTCATGAGGTCAGAAATTGAGTTAGCCTTGTGTAATGCAAACTAACGTCGACTTTGCAATCCTGTTAAAGTATGGTGTCATTCTAGCATGGATAGTACGAATGAAGGTTAAATGGCAACAGTTCAGAACAACACAATTGACAGCAGGAACTCGTGAATAAAGAACGTAGAACCGGAACAGGCCCTTCGGCCCACTATGTCTGTGCCAACCATGATGCTAATCTAAACTAATCTCATCTGCTTGCACATGGTCCGTATCCCTCTATTCCCCACCTGCTCACGTGTCTATTTGAATGGCTCTTGAATGTTGCTAACATATCTGCTTCTACCACCTCCCCGGCAGCACTTTCCAGCCACCCACCACCTTCTGTATAAAACGCCTGGCTTGCACATTTCCTTTAAACTTTCCCCTCTCATTTTAAGCCAATGCCCCCTAGTATTTGACATTTCCAAGTTGGGAAAATAGACTGACTATTCACCCGATTCATGACTCACATAATTTTATGTACTTATGTCAGGTCGCCCCTCGGCCTCTGACACTCTAATGAAAACAATCTAAGCTTGTCCAATCTTTTCTTATAGGTAGTACACTCCTCTCCAAATAATATCCTAGTAAGCCTCTTTTGCACTCTTATCTCTAAAGCCTCCACATCTTTCTGATAGTATAGTAACCAGTGCGGCACACAAATACTCCAAATGTCATTTCATTAAGGTCTTATACACTTGCAACTTGACTGGCCAAATCTTGCCAAATGAGACTCCTGCCCACCCTTCAAGGACCCCTTCGCCCACCTCCAACACATCCCATCCACCTGAACACCCATGCCGGTCTGTTACCTGCCCTCGGTCTCTTTATTTCCAACTGCCCGCCGGGATATTGACTGCCTCAACCTATCCATCCCCCTCACTCACTCCAAATTCTCACCCTCACAACACACATCCCTCCACTCCCTCTGCTCCAACCCCAATCTCATCATCAAACCAGCAAAGTGGGTGCAATGGTAGTTTGGTGCACTGACCTCTACACCGCCGAAGCCAGGCGCCAATTCGAAGACACCTCCTCCTACTGCCCCCTTGACCATGACCTCACCCCTCATCACCAAACTATCATCTCCCAGACCTTACACAACCTCATCACCTCAGGAGATCTCCCATTCACAGCTTCCAACCTTATAGTTCGGGAACCCCGCACCACCCGATTCTACCTCCTGTCCAAGATCCACAAGCCTGACCACCCCGGCTGACCCATCGATTTGGCCTGCTCCTGCCCCACCGAATTCATCTCCACCTATCTCGATACTGTCCTATCCTCCCAGTTCAGGAACTCCCCGCATATGTTCAGAACACCAACCACGCCCTCCACCTCCTCCAAGACATTTGTTTCCCTGGCCTCCAATGCCCCATTTTCACCAAGGACATCCAGTCCCTATATACCTTTATCTGCCATGACCAGGGCCTCCAAGCCCTCAGTTTCTTCCTTTCCCAACATCCCCGCCAGTACCCCACCACTGACACTCTCATTCGTTTGGCTGAACTGGTCCTCAGCCTCAATAATTTCTTATTTGAATCCTTCCACTTCCTCCAGATGAAAGGGCAGCCATGGGCACTCACATGGGCCACAACTATGCCTGTCTGTTTGTCAGCTATGCAGAACAGCCTATCTTCCATAGTTACACCGGCACCACTCCCCATCTTTTCCACCGCTCCATTGATGATTGTATTGAAGCCAGCTCGTGCTCCCACAAGGAGGGTGAACAATTCATCAACTTCACCAACACATTCCACCCCAACCTTAAATTCACCTGGACCATCTCTGACACCTCTCTGCCCTTCCTGGACCTCTCCATCTCCAACAATGGTGACCGACTCAATACTGACATTTTCTACAAACCCACCAACTCCCACAGCTACCTGGACTACACCTCCTGCCACTCTGCCTCCTGTAAAAATGCCATCCCTTTTTTCCCACTTCCTCTGCTTCTGCCACATCTACTCCCAGAAGGACCAGTTCCATCACAGAACACACCAGATGGCTACTTTCTTCAAAGACTGCAACTACCCCTCCCACATGGTTGATGATGCCCTCCAGCGTATCTCATCCAATTCTCACACCTCTGCCTTCAAACCCCACCCCTCCAACTGGAACAAGGACAAACCCCAACCCCCCCCCACCCCGGTCTTCACCCTTCACCCCACCAACCTCAGTATACATCGCATCATCCTCCACCATTTCTGCCACCTACAAATGGACCCCACCACCAGAGATATATTTCCCTCTCCACCCATGCCCGCTTTCTGTAAAGACCGATCCCTCCGTGACTACTTTGTCAGGTCCACCCCCACCCCCCCCGCCCCAAACCAACAACCCACCCTCCTCTCCTGGCACCTTCTCCTGCCACCACCGGAATTGCAAAATCTGCGCCCACACCTCCCCCCTCACCTCCATCCAAGGTCCCAAAGGAGCCTTCCACATCCATCAAAGTTTCACCTGCACTTCACATGTCATTTACTGTATCCGTTGCTCTCGATGCGGTCTCCTTTACATTGGAGGGACAGGATGCCTACTTGCAGAACACTTCAGAGAACATCTCTGGGACACCCACACCACCAACCCTACTGTCCCATGGCCAAACACTTCAATTCCTCCTCGTACTCCACCAAGGACATACAAGTGTAGATCTCGACCCCCAAAGAGGGGTCTCTCAGTCCCGCGATCGGTCAAATAATCAACATGAATGCGGTCTGTTTCAGCAAGTTTTGCAGTGTATTTGCGATGCTGGGCACAGCTTTGTCCAGCAACACAGAGGTTAACAGCTCCTGTATTCCTTGGAGAAACTGCACAAATTCACTTAGAAGAAGGCAATTTTTCATATGTTTCTTAAGAAATAGTACGGCCTTAATTACAGAATAAATCCAATAAAATGTAATAAATGACATAATGGACAGCAGGTTAACCCAATATTTTCTGGAAAACAAAGTTGTTTACTACACATTTATCTCTTCCCACAGGCATTCCAAGGTTAACTAAAATAGTAATGTCCTATCTAGCCTCGTTAATTCCATGCTGTGAAAGGTCCATTGTTCTGCTTTATCTTTAATTCATTTAGCTCAGCAATGCAGGAATGCAGCCTGAAGCCATTTTAAACAGAGTGTTAATTTGCACGCTGAAGCCATTTTGTTATGTTACTTTGAATTAAGAAGCCATTTTGTGGTTAATAGAAGCATGCATAAAAATGATTACTCCTGCCAACGGTCTAATTCCAGATTTTAGATCCTCACAGATCCTGGGCCTCCTCCATCACCACTCCCTTACTACCCAACGCCTGGAGGAAGAACGCCTCATCTTCCGTTTCAGGATCTTCCAACCTCAAGGCATCAATGTGGACTTCACCAATTTCCTCGTTTTCCCTCCTCCCACCTTATCCCAGTTCCAACCTTCCAGCTCAGTTACCACCCTCATGGCCTGTCCTACCTGTCCATCTTCCTTCCCATCTATCCACTCCACCCTCCCTTCCAACTTATCACCATTATCCCCACCTCCATCCACCTATTGTACTCTCAGCTACCTTTGCCCCAGCCCCACCCCTCCTCCCATTTATCTCTCCATCCCCAAGGCTCCCAGTCTCATTCCTGATGAAGGGCTTTTGCCCAAAACGTCGATTTTCCTGCTCCTTGGATGCTGCCTGGCCTGCTGTGCTTTTCCAGCACCACACTCTTGACTGTAATCGCCAGTATCTGCTGTACTCACTTTCATTTTGCTAAATTATATATTCAGTATCCTGACTGATGAAGACAGGCCCACCATATGTCTAGTTTTATCGCCATTTTCACTTGTACTGTCATCTTAAGAGCATTATGGACTTGGACACCAAGATCCTTCAGTATACCAATGCTCTGAAGGGTACTGCCATTAACTGTATTGTTTCCTATTGCTTTTGATCTCCCAAAATATATCACCTCACACTGGTCCAGATAAAATTTCACTTGCCATTTCTTTGCCCAACTTTCCAGCTGATCTCCTGCTGTATCCACTGACAATCTTCCTCATTATCCACAGCTCCACCAATTTTGGAGTCATCACCAAGCCTACTAATGAGACCATCTATATTTTCATTTCAGTTATTTATATATATTACAAACAATAGAGGTCTTAGTACTGATCCTTGCAGAGCACCGCAGGTTACAGACCTCCAGTCTGAAAAACACGCCAGCACAGCTATACTCTGTCTTCTATGACCAAGCCAAGTTTGTATCCAATTTACCAACTCACTATAGATCCCATGTGACTTAATCATCTGGACTAGTCTACCATGAGGGACCTTGGCAAATGCTTTTGTAAAGACTAACATCCACTGCCCTACCCTCATCAATCACCTTTGTCACTTCCTCAAAAAGTCAATCATATTTACAAGACATCCCCTACATAAAGCCAAACTAACTATCCCTAGTAGGTCTATTATTTTCCCAAAGCAAGTAAATTCTGTTCCAAAGAATCTTCTCCAATAATTTCTCTACCACTGAATTAATGTCACCAGCTTGATAATTTCTTGGATTATTCCTGTTGTTCTTCTTAAACAAGGAACAATTTTGGCTATTCTTCAGTCTTTTAGAACTTTGCCAATGGCTAAAGAAGATACAAAGATCTCTGTCAAGGACCCAACATTCTCCTCCCTTGCTTCTTTCAATATCCTAAAACAGATCCCATCAGTCTCTGGGGACTGATCCACTATAACGTTTTTCAAGACACCCAACACCTCCTCCTCTTTGCTATCAACATGCTCCAAATATCAATAAACCTCTCCATAATTTTACCATTATCCATGTTCTTCTCCTTAGTGAATATCAATACAAAGTATTTATTCAGACTTCGCTACTTCCTCTGGCATAAAGTATAAATTCCATCATTTGTCCTTGAATGGATCTACCTTTTCCCTAGTTACTCTCTTGCCCCTAACATATAAAGTACAAAAACCAAAGTTGCTGGAAAAGCTCAGCAGATCTGGCAGCATCTGTGAAGAGAAATCAAAGTTAAAGTTTCGGGTCCAGTGTTCCTTTCTCAGAACTAACTCACTGGACCTGAAATGTCAACTTTGATTTCCCTTCACAGATGCTGCCAGAACTCCTGAGCTTTTCTAGCAACTTCCGTTTTTGTTTCTGATTTACAGCATCCACAGTTTTTTGCTTTTTTAATACATATAAAATACCATGGGATTCTCTTTAATTCTATTTGCTTTTCATGGCCCCTTCTAGCCTTTCTAATTTCTTGTTTAAATTCCTTCTGCTTCCTTTATATTCATCAAGGGCTTTGTTTAATTTTTATTTCTTAAATCTTGCATTTGCTTCCTTTTTTTCTTTTTGACTAACCATTCAATTATCTCTTGCCATCCCTATCTTAGAAACAGAGGTCAACAGCGCTGTGGTGCAACACATCACCCTACGCTCTAATGGGTTCTCATTATAGTCCTCAAACTAGGCATTATCAACAATGATTGTCTGGACTACAAGTTAGAAAGATTGGATACAGAAAAACAAAACAAGTTATGAAGCAACTGCTGTATGAAGAAGCAAATTAAGATCATGCAAAAGAATTGGAAGGCAACTTATCAAACACAAAATTTATTTGTTCATATGCCACAGCTTCAGATCCACTGAAATCCTGGATCAATGCCAATAATGGCATTTTCCCAAATCGTTGTGTTTTTTTCTGAAGTTCAGACCAAACCAGCAAGAAATCTTCCACAGAAATTCCAAAGTTTTAAAGGTTGAAGTGTTCAGAGTAACTGTACAATGGCAAATTATCAGTGACAAGTCCATAACATGCAAAAGATCTGATGGCTACCACCATTTGTTAGATGTTTCAAATGAACACACAGATAGGTCTTGTGCACAGTAAAGCAGCTGGAAGTATTAGCAGATGAAGATTCTTCTAACCAAAATATTTTTTAAAAATCTTGAATTCCTGTACAGAAAGAAGGTTTGAGCCTGGTGAAAAATCAGCACAAAGAGGAAAATGTAACAGCTGAAGACTTTAAACACTCGATATATAAAGAGAACTGTCTTTCTTGAAATCTACTGAAAACTGCAGGGATTGACTCTAGAAGTAATCGACAAGTGATTTCAGAAGCTTTTGATCGTATTTTCACAACATGGATGAGAAAAGAACAAGTCACCTCTAATTTTACACAATGCAGGAGCATCGTCAAAAGAAAGACTGGGAGAGATCCAAGCATTAGAAATAAGTACAAAGAAGATCAACTAGGCTGACAGAATGAGAAAAAAAACTTGAATTTCTATCAATGTCTTTTCTCGCCCCAGGCTGCCCCAGGGTGGTTCACAATGAAAGCACTTCTGAAATAGAGTCACTGTTGGAATGTAGGAAAATGTGAAAGCCACTACATACAAGAAAAGCAAATAACAATAAAAAAAATGATCAGATAATCTGCACTAGTGATAACAGTTGAGACTATGTGCTGACAGAACACTGGTAGGACTCCCTTCATCATTTTTGAACTGTGCCAGAAGATCTTTTACATCCATTTAAACAGGCAGAACCAGACTTGGTTTCACAACTTATTCAAAAGGTGGGACCACTGACATTGCTGCCCTCGTACAGAATTACATTGAAGAGAATGGGTGTTGAATCTGACTCGAGGGGCAAGGGTGTTGTTACTCAGCATAGTTGGCATCTTCATGGCAGAGTTATTAGGAAACATCAGAGACTTGAAAAGCCTGATGTTGAAGTGCTGACATTTTAGTGGAACACAAGGCAATGAAATGGTAACTGAAATGCTACTTTACATCAAACAGGGACACAGTTTCAAAGGAGTAAAGCACAATTTTAGGACTGATGTCGGGGTGCTCCCCTTAAGACAGAGAGTGAGCAACACTTAAAGATCTGATTAAGGGCTTTTGCCCGAAACATCGATTTTACTGCTCCTGGAATGCTGCCTGAACTGCTGTGCTCTTCCAGCACCACTAATCCAGAATCTGGTTTCCAGCATCTGCAGTCATTGTTTTTACCTCGTTGATTTTAATCCTACTGCGAATCCTTTTGCAAGGATGCCTGCCTTGAAGAAGTTTTCCTCCTCTCCCTACAAGAATCTCAGGGAGTCCCTCTCCCACTGTAACTCCCAGGTCATTTCCTCTACTCTGAAGCCTTTATTCCTGATGAAAGGGCTTTTGCCCGAAACATCGATTTTTAGTGCTCCTCGGATGCTGTCTGAACTGCTGTGCTCTTCCAGCACCACTAATCCAGAATCTGGTTTCCAGCATCTGCAGTCATTGTTTTTACCTACACTTAAAGATGATCCACTGGGCAGAGAGTATGGATGGAAACCTGGAATCAAGAAACTATTGGATGGAAGAATGAGAAGACAACTGGGTGGACAACTAAAGGTAGGCAGAATAGATTTTTCATTCATATTCTGTGACAGCCTTAAAGAATCAGAAAGAAGGGGTAGATTTATAGCAGCAGAATCAGAATGGGGTCCTGGATGATTCACTTTTAAAAGCAGTTCACCATTTGAAATGTGGCTTTATATCTGCTACAGATTTTAAAAAGCCAGATTACCTCCAAAATCAGTGCACCAAGAATGTACCTTTATATGGATGTTTTTAGTGCTATTTCGATGTGCAAGAGCAAATGTTCTCATATATGGTAGCATCCCTGAGGAGCAAGCTCTAAACAAAGAAGAAAAACATTGAAGAAAAACAACATTAATAAGATAAAAAAAAGTGTTAATTTGTGTTTGGGGTGGGCTGGAAGTGATAGTGAGAAAGAGGAGGAGAACACAAGGGAGACAGAGAAAGAATATGGCTGGCACAGAGAAATAGGTTGGAAAAGGGAAAAAAGAGGCAAAGGACTAAATTCTCATCTTCACCATCTGGGTGAGAATGTGCACCCATTAGAGAACTCACCCCATTTCTATTCTATAATGCAATGAAAAGTGGGCAAGAGATACACTGACCGTAATCTTTGAGACCAATGTTTATTCAACACCCCCGATAGTGTACAACCAAATAAGTCAGTGGTTCTCGAGAATCTGTCCAGCATCTCATAGTTAGACATTAGACATGTGCTAGTTAAACATTTGATGGCCTTTGGAATTAACAAGTTCCAATCGTAATAACTGCTGTAAGTTTTTCAGATGGCAGCTGCTGGAAATGATTGATTTACTCCCTTTCCAGATCCAACATCTGTTTCATCACTTGCTTCAAGACAATCCTCGTCTGCCTTGTACCAAAATCTCTTTTGTCATGTCATTCTCCTGCCTTCCATCCTACCAGATCTTTCATTTTTTGTTCCTTTTCCCATCGCCTAAACTTTCCCCTTCTTATTTAAAACCTGTTCCATCTGTAATGCTTTTCCAGTTCTAACAAAAGAGTCACAATTCTGAATCTTAACTCTTTCTTTTTCTCCCTGCAGTTGCTGCCTTATCGAGTCGGTATTTTCAGAATTTTCTGTTTGTTTGACAGATTTCGAACGTTCATAGTACTTCACCTCTGGCGATCAGATATGCCTGCTAATTTCTTTGCAAGGTTATCTCAGAGAGTTTCATCATTACTAAGTGCGTAAACATGGCTAAAATACAGAGAATATTCCAATTAGCCTCACTGATAAGGTGTGCTTTAGACAGTTATTAGATGAAAACCTTCGTGAAAAATGTTGAAGCACATTAATGATTTACAACCAATGATGAAATATTTCAGATTGATGTTACCTTCTTGCGGTGACAAGGGCTCCTTCAGAAGCTAGATGATTAATCTACTCAACAATAGTACAATGTTTCATCAAACACCCTGGCTAGGAACTGACAAAATTGACTATGGACTGACACATGATCATAATGGCTAGCAGTCAAAACAGAGAGCCATCATTTGGAGAACAGGCTCAATTGCTATCTAAATTGACAAGTGTCATTCTAAATGCTATGAAGGGAGATAACTGCATATTACTGGAGACTGAGTTCTCCTTTATTTGTCTCTTTGATGATTGAATTACACTGCTTTTAGACAGTTTTTGGACAGATCCCTAGATTAAAAGTCCCTTCACAAAGATGCCAAAATCAGGGTTGACAGCCATAGCTGTATTCCCCAGTTATGTTGCACTGAGTGGAAAGAATTTTAAATATCCATGTATATTAATTTCCCTTAAAGGTAATCAATTTTTGCAAATTCATATTGCCTTTTGCTGAAACCACTGGTCTCAAATTGTAATACTGGTGTATTTGAATTATTCATGAATCTGATTGGTGTTGCACTGCTGCAGCCCATTTAGATTAGATTACTTACAGTGTGGAAACAGGCCCTTCGGCCCAACAAGTCCACACCGACCCGCCGAAGCGCAACCCACCCATACCCCTACATATACCCCTTACCTAACACTACGGGCAATTTAGCATGGCCAATTCACCTGACCCGCACATCTTTGGACTGTGGGAGGAAACCGGAGCACCCGGAGGAAACCCACGCAGACACGGGGAGAACGTGCAAACTCCACACAGTCAGTCGCCTGAGGTGGGAATCGAACCCAGGTCCCTGGCGCTGTGAGGCAGCAGTGCTAACCACTGTGCCACCATGCCGCCCTAATTTATTATTAACAAAAACAGAAATTTCTGGAAAAACTCAGCAGGTCTGGCAGCATCTGCAGTGAGAAAACAGTTAATGTTTTGGGTTCAGAACTATGCTGAAGAAGGGTCACTGGACCCGAAAGGTTAGCTCTGCTTTCTCTCTACAAATTGACAGAAAATTGGCTCAAAGGTAGGAGCTAGAGGGTGGTGGTGGAGGTTTCTTTTTGGACTGGAGGCCTGTAGCCGGCAGTGTAATTTGGATGTAAATATAGGCAGTATGGTTAGTAAGTTTGCAGATGACATCAAAATTGTTGGTGTATTGGGCAGTGAAGAAGGTTAACTCAAGGTGTAGTGGGACCTTGATCAGATGGGCCAATGGGGTGAGGAGTGGCAGATGGAGTTTAATCTAGATAAATGTGTGGTGCCATAGTTTGGTAGGGCAAAGCAGGGTCAGGTTCATATACTTAATGGTATGGGTCTGGGGAATGCTGCTGAACAAAGATTCATAGTGCAGATTCATAGTCCCTTGAAAGTGGATTTACAGGTAGACAGGTGAGTAAAGAAGCACTTTGTACCTTTGCCTTTATTATTCAGTGCATTGAGTAAAAAAGTTGGGAGGTCATGCTGTGGCTGTACAGGACATTGCTGAGGCTACTTTTGGAGTATATTGTTCAATTCTGGTCTCCCTGCTGCAGGAAAGATTGTGAAACTTGAAAGGGTTCAGAAAAGATTTACAAGGATGTTGCCAGGGTTGGAGGGTTTGAGCTATAGGGAGAGGCTGACTAGGCTGGGGCTATTTTCTCTGGAACTTTGGAGGTTGAGGGGTGACCTTATCAATGTTTAAAAAATCAAGGGTAAATAGTCAACGTTATTTCCTACGGTGGCGGAGTCCAAAAGTAGAGAACATAAGTTTAAGATGAGAAGGGAAAGATTTTACAGGGATCTAAGGGGCAACTTTTTCACACAGTAGGTGGTGTCTGAATGGGACGAGCTGCTGATGGAGGTAATGCAGGCTGGTACAATTATACCACTTAAGAGGCATCTGGATAAGTACATGAATAGGAAGAGTTTAGAGGAATATGTGCGAAATGCTGGCAAATGGGACTAAATTAATTTTGATTATCTGGTCAGCATGGATGAGTTGGACCAAACAGTATATTCCCATGCTGTACATCTCTATGACTCTATGTTGTCAGACCCGCTGAAATTTTCCAGCAGTTTCTGTTTTTGTTTCTGATTTCCAGCATATGCAGTTCTTTGTTTTTTTTTGCCTTTGTGCTCGACCGACCAACTTTCAATCAGCTTGTTTGGGTTCAAAGGCCTGGACTATTCTAATTGTAAGTCAAAATTCCCTTTGAAAGGTCTTGGCCTGTGTGAATCTAAATTTGGCAGCTGCCAATAATGGGTATAAAATATCAGAACCACTGAAAAGTATCTGAGAGCTGGAAAAAAACAACTTATAATGTGGCCTTAAATGTAGCCTCAAGTTTCCTTGTAATACATTTGCAGAGCTGTGCTCACACGTTTGGCCCCACAGTGTCGTTCATTATGTTGGGCACAGTGAGGTATGGGAAAAAAGGAGGGTGGCATGCAGACAGGGAGAAGACATGTGAAGGCTAGCGATGGCCACCAGTGGAATCATTAGGATTGCTACTGTTTCTCCTGGATTCACAGTAAGGCAGCTTACGTCCCAGTATCTTTCACAGCCTCCAGAACTCTGTATAAGGAAAGTTCAGTCAGCCACTGTAGAGGCTTAAAAACATTTTGGATTTTGCACAGAAGATCCTTGCACTGACTGTAATGAGTTAAATGAAATTATGCAGGGCCCTTGTTTCCATTTAGAAGTAAAGCCTGCATTAAGATTGTCGAAGGAACTTATGAATTTAGCTTGGTCTGAATTCATGCTCCAAATTGGGCACAGTCTGAAGAAAGGCTCATGCCCGAAACGTCGACTCTCCTGCTCCTTGGATGCTGCCTGACTTGCTACGCTTTTCCAGCAACACATTTTCAGCACTATACTAAATCGATCAATTACCTACCTGTTCAATGGTTGTAAAATGGAAACAAAGATATTCTTGGTCACAAAAGGTCTTATAAATAATCTACATCTCATGGCACCTTCTGCAAGAGCTCTACACGTTTGAAAAGCAACATATTACTTACAAACAACACTGTTTCGTTTCAAACATGGTGAATCCATGACCAAGAAAAAGGAACTCGTAGGAAACAGGTCTCATCGCTCAACAAAACGCTCTTTTTTGCCCTTGCAGCAATACTCAAAACCTGTCAAAATATGAACTTATATGTTTTGTCTAAGTTTGGATCTGCAGGCATTGACACTAACTGTAAAATACTGATTAATGACATGAACTAACAATATCACCAGAGAACAAATCAGGGCTCTTCTAATCCATGAACTTCTGTAACACCCCAACACTAGATTTAGCCATGGAACTGATAGAAAGGGCCTTCTGCGTGAGTATGTTTAAGTAATCATTTTATTTCAGTGTCTAGATGGCACAAAATGAAAATTGAGGCTCTCACTTGCATAGAACTGTATGAAGTAGTTCAAATTAATTACTAAGAAGGGTCAATGTGTGCAGCAAATGCTTTTTCTGCAAGACGGTAACAGATCAATATAGCTATTCATCTCTAAGTGACTTCTAAAATTGTACTTGAAAATGAACAAAACCCAGAGAAATTGATGCTGACAGGTTTTTGTTCACCAGCAGACCTTGAAATCACAACTGTTTAGAAACCTCTTCAAATGTTCCATCTTAGAATTATAGAATCATAACTGGCCAAAATCCAATGATTTATAAACCATTAAAAGCACTGCTTTGCATAGCCAACTTTATTATTTCACATAATCCTGTACATTTGAGAGCTCCCATTAAAAATAAATGAATTAGGTGATGGAAGTTTTGCCATTGCGCTTCTTGTTTGTCCAACTCTTCAAAAAAGTCTTCATATCACCTGTGCCATCTCCGTGTGATCTATGGGGAGGTAGTATCTGGTAAATCATAAACTTTCTTACTGCAATCCTGGGCTGCTCCTCGTGTTATAGGAAAAATGGCATTCAACATGAAAGGGTTCAGAAAAGATTTACAAGGATGTTGCCAGGGTTGGAGGGCTTGAGCTACAGGGAGAGGCTGATTAGACTGGGGGGCTGTTTTCCCTGGAACGTCAGAGGCTGAGGAGCGACCATATAGAGGTTTATAAAATCATGAGGGGCCGGGATGGGGTGAATAGTCATAGTCTTTTCCCCAAGGGAGGGGAGACCAAAACTAGAGGGCGTAGGCTTAAAGTGAACAGGGGCAAGCTATAAGAGGGACCTAAGGGACAACCTTTTCACGTAGAGAGTGGTGTGTGTAAGGAATATACTGCCAGAGGAAGTGGTGGAGGTTGGGACAATTACAACATTTAAAAGCATGGGAATATGAATGGAAGGGTTTTGAGGGATATGTGTCAAATGCTGGCAAATAGAACTAGATTAATTTAGGATATCTGATCAACATGGATGAGTTGGACTGGAGGCTCCATTTCCATGCTGTCCATCTCTGTGGCTCCTCCATGCTAATAAAATACTTGGGCAAACTTGTAGTGAATGCCATACTTGTAGGTGATGAAGGTAACTAGTATTTTGACCTTGTGCATGTGGCTACAAGTTGAATGGAACACAAAAGTGAAAACATCAGGTTTACAAACTTTCCATTGCATGTAATTCTTCATGTATTCTGAAGAAAGTTAGAGTATGAGAACTTTATGCCTTCAGGTCACATGCTATGACATAGTGGTGATGTTATTAGTGTGTGTCTTAAAGATATATTCTGTTTCATTCATTCATAGGATGTGGGCATTGCTGGCTAAGCCATTGTTTATTGCTCATCCCTAATTGCCAGAGGGTTGTTAAGAGGAAACCACTTTATAAGTCTGGAGTTACATGTGGGCCAGACCAGATAAGGACTTTCTCCCTCAAGAACAATAATGAATCAGATAGGATCTTATAACAATCGACAGTGGTTACAGATTTTTTAAAACTGAATTTCAGTTTCATCATCTGCCACAATGGGATTCAAACCAACATACTTAGAACATTAGCCTGAGATTCTGGATTCCAACTCCTGAGATATAACACAAGAGCTGCAGATCTTGTAAATCTTAGTTTCAGTTAATCAGAATTCATTAGGAGGTTTTAAAGGAAGGAATCTCAAGAATTCTGTGCAACAAGACTATTTTCTGACATAGACTAAATGAGGTTGCACTTTCGAATTTATGATTCTTCAATGCATTCCTGTTTCTGGACAAAGAAGAGAAATACAAGTGCTCAATATGGGTAGAATGTTTAACCACCGTCACTAAGAATGATATAGGCAGAGGTTCAAATGGATGCGAACAGCAGCCCCTCACAAACTTTAATATTGTAGCTTTGTGTTATAAAAGTAAGATAATGCAGAAGCTAAAAAACTGAAACTAACACAGAGAATGCTGGAGAAACTCAACAGGTCTGCCAGCAGAACTCTTCATCAGAACTTAAAGCAGACTTGAAACATGAACTCTGATGCTCTTTCTACATGGACTGCCAGTCCTGCTGAGCTCTCTGTTAGAAGTCAGCATTGTGCCCATTAATTTGTTATATCTTACTGCAAAGAGACAACTTATCTTTGCTGTTCCTCAGCCTTCTGTGATCCAAATCATCATCAGCTGAAACCTCAGTAACTGGGAATTAATGCTTCACAAGGTAGAAATTCTCCCTTTTATTGTATTTTATCTGCTGTTGAAAGCATATAAAATTTTTCAGCTGAGTAAATTCAATCCCATGTTTTGAGTGGGGAGTAATGACCGAGGAGAGGTTTGGAATTCTCAAGATATTCTTGCTTCTTATGTACTTTCAGAAGACTGATAATATTAAATATGCCAAACATGTTTCTTAATAGCTAGATTATTAAAAGTACAGTTATTTACAAAGCAGCAGTAATCAGGCACTTTAACACAATGCTAGGAGTCTGGATATAGATTTTGAAGAGTTGGTCAAATCATTATCAGTCAGACAATATTCATTGAATTCTCCTCAAAAGTTAAATAAATTAAGAAAGACTACATTGTGCTTGTTCTATGCATATGCAGTAATCCTAGTCCCTTAGATCTGTTTTGTTCATCTACCCCTTTATTCTCTTTCCCTTCAAGCATCTATTTCACTTCTAAATGTTGACATGTGTCTGTTTCAGTCACTAACTCTGGTAATGCAGTATATAGCCTCAAAACCCTCAATACAAAATGACTCCTCCTGATCTCTGTCCTAATTCCTGGACGTTTAATCTTATATCACTGTCTCTTTATTCTGGACACCCCAAGCACTCTAAGCAGTTTGTAATACTTCTTAAAAAGAACTAGGCATTGTTTCGTTTCAGTAAAGAAACAGAATCCTGAGTTGTTGTAAATTATTTAAGCCTAAATTTACAACAGCAATTTACCCTCGCATCACAGCAAGACAAAGCATACTGAGTAATGCAGGAAACAGGAGGTGGCAATCTGATGGTGATGGCTGTCTTAGGGTAAGCCAATTTTACAGCAGGGACTTTAGGCAGTCATTAAGACCTTTATTTGCATATGCAAAGGAACACGTGCCTGCTTAAACGAGTGTGAGTAAAAGACACTTGTTGTGATTCCTTGCCTGACACAGCAGATGTCACACTTCATGTTCACTGTTCGGTTAAACTGTTACATTGCGCCTCCATTTTTTTTCTGTCAAAATCCTGCAACTCCCTTCCTACCTGCAATGTAAATGCACCTATCATAGATGGACGGCAGTGGTTCAAGACAGTGACTCATCTTGATCTTCTCCAGGACATTTAAGAATGAATAACAAATGCTGAACTTGCCAGTGGAAGAGAGAAAAAAAAATCTAATTGAATGTCATTCTCATTTAGTGACAATGGTCGAGTTCCTGCATCTGTCTGTGAGAAGTTTCCACATTCTCCCAGTGTCTGTGTGGGTTTCCTCCGGGTGCTCCGGTTTCCTTCCACAGTCCAAAGATGTGCAGGTTAGGTGAATTGTCCACGCTAAATTGCCAGTAATATTAGGTGCATTAGTCAGGGGTGAATGTAGGGGAATGAGTCGGGGTGGGTTGCTCTTCAGAGGGTCAGTGTGGACTTGTTGGGCTGAAGGGCCTGTTTCCACACTGTAGGGAATCTAATCTCATCATAAAACGTTTCCAGTGAAAACATCCCTCCCCTTCTAAGCCTTGGGATCCTTTACATCTGACTGAGAAGGTACAGAGGGCTTTAGTTTATTGTCTCGTTTGAAAGGTGACACATCTGGACTGTACAGCTTTCTTTTAGTCTTGCAGTGAAAAATCACTCTGGATTATGTGCTACAATCTTTAGAGTAGGACTTGAACTACAGCGTTCTAATTCAGTGCTGTAATTTCTACCACTGACATCACTTCTCATTCTTAAAACTCTAGGGAATACAAACCAATATCATGCCACCTGTGAAAGGAAGGATGTTGTGAAACTTGAAAGGGTTCTTAAAAGATTTTCAAGGATGCAGCCAGGGTTGGAGGATTTGAGTACAGGGTGAGGCTGAATAGGCTGGAGCTGTTTTTCCTGGAGTTTCGGAGGCTGAGGGGTGACCTTACAGAGATTTATAAAATCATGAGGGCATGGTTAGGGTAAATAAACAAGGCCTTTTTTCCAGAGTAGGGGAGTCCAAAACTAGAGGATTTTGGTTTAAGGTGAGAGGAGAACAATTTAAAAGGGATCAAAGGTGCTATTTTTTTCACTCAGAAGGTGGTGCGTGTATGCAATGAGCTGCCAGAGGAAATGGTGGAGGCTGGTACAATGACACCATTTAAAAGGCATCTGGATGGGTATATGAATCAGAAGGGTTTAGCAAGATATGAGTCAAATGCTGGTAAATGGAACTGGACTAATTTAGGATATCTGGCAGGATTGGACGAGTTGGACTAAGGGGCCAGTTCCATACTGTTCAACTCCATAACTCTATCATCATAATTTATCGGTTTAAACCCAGTAACGGTCTTGCAAATCTCATTTTGCAAAACTGAACACAATACTCCTGATGGGATTTAACCAATACACGGTATGGCTGAAACTGAACAGTATGCTTCCTCACATTCTTATTCTTGCTTCCATGAGACAAAGACCAATATTCCACTGACCCTTTTGCTGCTGTTTGTACCTGCTCTAGCTTTTCAAGATTTATGTATGTGGACATCAAATCCCTGTGCTCTTCCACCATTCCCAGTCTTTCACCATAAGAAAGATGTTTGACTTGTATTTTTCAGGTTGAAAGAAAATAACGTCACACTTCCCTACATCTACTACAAAAGTGTGTCATCACTTAGTCTGTCTACACGACTTTGTAACTTTATGTTCCCATCTAAAAGAAATTCTTACTGTGCTTGCTAACTTGATGTTTGCTGTTTTGCAATATTTATATCCTGCACTCAACACTGACATTAAAATCAGTTTACATTTGTGTAATATTTAGCAACCGTTCCTGCTACAACTTTACTTGCCTCAAGCAAAACACCTTAAAATGGGAACTGCATGATCTTTACAAGGTAGAAGAGTCTGTAAGAACAATAGGGGAGAGGTGTCAGCATACTGGTCTTATGCCTGTCCATAAATGCATTAATCAGGTCATTGGCTTTATTGCTTGGGTTTTTTTAAGTTGAGATGAGTTGGAGACCCTTAAAAGTAGCAGGCATGATTCTGGGAGGTAAATTCATTTCCAGGTTTCTGATTTTCTGGGTTATGATCCTGCACCTGGCATTATCAAACTGGTAGGTTTCTTTGTAAAGACAATCATGCCCTTGTCCTTCACAATTTTCATGAAGATGGACAGACATTTTAAAGTCTGTCATTCACAGTACCTCAAAGGTTATGAACTTCATGAGGATACCTTTCGAAAGACAAGTTCAAAACATCTTTCTTATGCCACTATGCTATGCTATGAAACCACTACCCCCAACTCCTCGTGGACCCTCATTCCCACTATGTCAGGTTCTGATTCTCCATCCAATTCCATGGTTCTGTGTCAAGCTATGATATTTTGCACAGTCATCTGGTATGAAACCCACAGGAAGTGCAAATATAACTTTAAAAAACTGCCTAACCTTTCACCACGTTAGTAAAAATCCTTTTGCTATGGACAATAAAAGTGTCAATGATACAGGCCAGTTAAAGTGTCTACAGCCAGCTTTTAAAACTCTTAATCATGTGTGAATAAACATTGTGCAATTGACAGCAGAGTGATGAGTACCAGACCTGCCAATGAGGCAATGTTTTCCTTGGGGCTCAGATGTTTCAACAGGCTAATGGATATCTGGGCTTTCTCACAATCATGGCTAAGAAGAAGACCATTTTGCTCTTTGTGTCTACACCAGCTCTTCAAATGAGCATAATACCTACTGTCAATTTTCTGTTTTATTCCCATACCCTTGCAGATTATTTCAATCAGGTATTTAGTATGAAGCTTGGCGGAGACACCAATCATTAAGCTATTGATAATCAGCCCCTGTGATTGCTGCTGAGCTCTTTCTTGGGTCAGCTCATCCTATCACAGTTCACCCTTGCAATGAAGATCTGACTTTTGTGGGAAATTCTCTCTGAGTTGGACGTGCAAAACTGGAATATTTTTAATCCTGTCTGCTTGCCTTGAATATGAGAATCCAGGCCACATTTTCAACATCACTTCAGGTCTGAAATTCAAGGACAGTAGGTTTTTTTGTGTGTCCAATATTACAGCTTGCAGGTGCTGTCACTCTGAATACCTGTCAGTAAACCTCCCTCCAAGTCTACACTCAACTCCCAGCTCCCTAGACCCTCTCAGCTACTGTCCATCCTTCCTTTTAGATATTTAGGTCTGATACCTGAAATTGTCACTTCACTTTAATCAAGGAATGAAGTGTGCAATGAGCTGTCAGATAGTGCATAACTGCTCAACTTTGGGTTTTTTTTTACAGATATCATGTCAAAACTAACTAAGCTGAACAGTGAACTGAAGGTAAAAGACAGAGAGTTAGCAGGTTTGATCAGTGCTGCTAATATATTCAAATTGAAACTGGGTCTGTGGTCCTCACAATTAAACATCACATCCAAACATTGCAACGCCTCCCAAAGACAAAGAAAAATGGTTCCACCCAGAAAATGTCTGTACAGATCTGAGGAATTTAGCAGAGGAATTGATATAGATGATTTCAGGAATCTGAAGTGATGGAACAAATTGTCATATTTGTCTCACATTCATTCCTTTAATATGGCTTAGGTCCAACGTTTCATCAGCTGTTTGATTTGTAAAGCAGTGGAGTTGTCATGGTTATAATTAATGTGCAAAATGACATTGAGCTAAAAGGCAAGTGGAGGGGCAGTGATTTTGTGGGCATCACAAACAACGAAAAATGCCTGATTCTAGCACGACTTGCTTTTAAAGTGAAAGCTTACTTTGACTCTCCACATACTTCTGTATGACAGAGTTCTCCTGAATGAAAATAATCAGGTCCAAGTATCAAACCCACCTCACAAATACTCATTTGATGGACTCAATGTGACTAGCAGACTTAAATTACAGCTCTGACTTCAATCTTGGCAGATAATGTGTCATCACAGGTGTCAATTGGAGATTTGTTGACCTGAAGTCAGAATGAATAATTATATGTACATGGATTTAGATTTATGTAGCACTAAAAATAAACTGTTTATTCTATGTGTTCGTTCAGGGTAGATGTGGGTTGTACTTTAGTCAAATAGTAAGCTTTTGCTTAAAATGGTCAGAGATCACTGATGATCAAAACTAATCTGGGTGAACTCCAGCTGCTGGCCAGAGAGGAAAAAAAAACACTTGACTAACTAACAGATGAGCTGAAAATGTGTTGCTGGAAAAGTGCAGCAGGTCAGGCAGCATCCAAGGAGCAGGAGAATCGACGTTTCGGGCATGAGCCCTTCTTCAGGAATCCTGATGAAGGGCTCATGCCTGAAACGTCAATTCTCCTGCTCCTTGAATGCTGCCTGACCTGCTGTGCTTTTCCAGCAACACATTTTCGGCTCTGATCTCCAGCATCTGCAGACCTCACTTTCTCCTCGAAGATTTTAACCTACTGCGAATCTCTTGCAAGGATGTCTTCCTTGAAGAAGCTCCCTTCCTCCCATTCCTGATGAAGGGCTTATGCCCGAAATGTCAACTTTCCTGTTCCTTGGATGCTGCCTGACCTGCTGCGCTTTTCCAGCAACACATTTTCAGACCCAATTTCACTGAACTGCCTGTTAAGGAGAGCTGCAGACAATGACTATGACCAGTCCTCAAAGATCATCAGGCAAAGCTGTCAATCAAATCCCTGATGCTGGGTTACAGCTGATTGTTTGACCTGCATTAAGCTGGTTTGGAACTCCTGGCAGACACGCTAACCCACAGGAATATGAACAGCTCAGCTTTTAGGTTTCCTGAGCCAAATTGAAAAGGTCAAGTGCATCTCTCATAATTACACTAAATCAACAGCTATTCACAGGAGGTTACATTGCTTCTATCAATATTGAATGAATAGCGATGGCTTTGGTCAATTAAAACAATTACCTTGCTCAAAGCAACTGGCTTTTATTTCTGTAACTTACAGGCAGTCCATCCAAGCTCTGAGTTGACAACATTAGGGGAAGGATTGGAGGGTTTTTAACCCTTTAAATATTCATTCAAGCAAATCAGAATTTCAAAGTACAATTTTGTAAGAGGCTTTTTGCATGAAGTCATTAAAACAACCTTTTGATTCTAACTAAACACAATTCAGTTCAGCCAACAGCAAAGGGGGTTCCATGTATTGATTCTCAAACACCATTCTGTCGTAACCCACCCCCAACCAGTCCACTAAGTTGTTGGGATGTCAAGACCCATTGTAACATCTTCCAATTATTTTCAGCAATAACCTGCTCAGTGAAACTCAGTTTTGGTTCCATTAGGGCTACTCAGCTCTTGATCTCGTTGTAGCCTTGGTCCAAATATGAGAAGAAAAGCTGAATTCCAGAGGGGAAGACAGAGTGATTGTCCTTAATATCAAGGCGAAGCATGGCATTAAGGAGCCCAGCAAAGCTGGAAACAATGGAAATCCGGGAAAACTCTCCACCGGTTGGAGTTATAGCCGGTTACTTGCTTTCAAAAGAAGAAAGCTATGGTTTTTGGAGGTCAGTCATGTCAGCTTCAGGACATCTCTGCAGGAGTTCCTCAGGACAGTGTCCCAGTCTGATATTCAGCTGCTTCAGCAAGACATTTCCCTCCATCATAAGGTCAGGAGAGGGATGTTTGCTGATCATTGCAAAATGTTTAGCCCTATTTGTGATTCATGGTAATATGGAGCAGTCCCTGTTCACAAGCAGCTGGAGAATATTTAGGTTGGACTGATGAGTGGTAAACAAAAGCTTCACACCATGCAAGTGCCTGAGATTGACCAACTCAAACAAGAGGCAATCTGAATACTGCCTTTTGGCATTCAATGGCACCACTGTCACTAGGTCCCTCATTGTCAACATTCTGGGATTTACTATCGACCAGAAACTGAACTGAATCCATAAATGGTTTATATAAAAATTTGCAACTTTTCCTTTTTGCTGTACAGTGATAGAATTCCCAGAGGGTTAGGCTCCTGCATATCTAAAAGAATGTGCTTCCTTCTTTACGTAGTGATTTACCTCAACAGCACATTCACTATAATTTGTAAAAAATAAAGTCAGCAGCACTTCAGCTGATGAAATGGAAAAAGAAATATACAAATGTTATTTGAGAGGTAATGAGATGAACGAAGAGGGGAAGGGGAGTTCAGCAGATAGGACCCTTTAGTAACCAATGGCTGGATTTTCTGTAGCCAGCTAGGTGCGTGTGAAGGCATGTAAAATAGGCCATTCATCCCCAAGTTGTACCCACAGTATGGAGGGGGATGGACTGGCCTACCTGCCAAATTTAAATAAATAATTACAGGTTAGTTGAGCTTGTTAAAAAGTCAGTTGTGTCGAATATTACGTTATCCACACCATAATGTGGTTGACATAGGCAGTCAAGTGGGACTGGCAACCTTTTTTTCCTAATTATTTTTAAAGAAAGCAGAAGGAATGTTGGTACTATCGTTAGGGTGCACCGTTGTGCATCACGGACAGCACCTTTTCTTCCCCTTGCCTGCACTTTAAAACCCACTCCCTTCATTTCCTTTCCTGAGATGCTCGAATTGTCCCTGCCTAATGCCTCTGACTTATTGGGACCGAGGATTCATTGGGGGATGGAGTGGTGTTCATCCTGGGACTGCCTGCAGTTCTGTCAGCAGCCTGTTATAATTTTCCTGGTGTGTTAGAACTCATGGGTGTGCTGGTCAATCTAATTGAGGGGTAGAAGGCCCATACTGTATCAGGTTAACCACACACAAAGTGGTATGGTTGTGTTGAAGATTTCTCTCATCATTATGTAAATGCACCTCCCAAAAACAATCTGATCCCAGTTGAGAAGGGTGTGACTGATCCACCAGTGACTTTTGTTCTATTCTTTCATGATACATGGTGTCATTGGCAAGGACAGCATTTGTTGCCCAATCCTAATTTCCACATGTAACCACCTTACTTTGGGGCGGTACGGTGGCTCGGTGGTTAAAACTGCTGCCTCGCAGCGCTAGGAACCCAAGCTTGATTCCACCGTCAGGCTACTGTCCATGTGAAGTTTGCATTTTTTTCCCATGTAGGTTTCCTCTGGGTGCTCCAGTTTCTTCCCGCAGTCCAAAGATGTGCAGGCTCGGTGGATTGTCCATGCTAAATTGCCCCATAAAATCAGGGATGTGTAGCTTAGGTGGATTATCCATGGGAAATGCGGGATCGGGTAGAGGGGGAGTGGCTCAGCATGGGATGCTCTGAGAGGGTCAGTGCAGACTTGAATGGCCTGCTTCCACACTGTAGGGTTTCTATGATTCTATGATACTAGGCCATTTCAGAGACACTCAAAAAATCAGTCGCTTTGGGTCTGGAGTTACATGCAGCTCAGATCAGTGTAAGGAAACTAAGGAACACACTTCAGCACAAGCAAAAGGTGCAGCAGTGAACCATGTAGACTGTCGGGCCTGTTCCATCATTCAGTATGATCAAGGCTGATCTTTGGATTTCAACTCTCACTTCCTGCCCACTCTCCATATCCCTTGGTTCCTTAAGAGTGTTCCATGGTGTAGATTCCATTGATTCATTACTGTTTGAGGAAAATAAGTTTGCCTCATCTCAGTTGAAAATGATCAACCTTTTCACCTAAGGTTGTGGCCCCATGATTGGTGAGAACAAAATCTCAGCATCTACCCAATCATGCTCATAAGGGATCTTGTATCTTTCAATGAGAACACCTCTGCTTCTTCTTGATGTCCTTCTTCTAAACACCAAAGAAATTTGTTCAGCCTCTCATCATAAGATAACCCCTCATCCCAATTGAAAGAATATTTGTTGTAATGCCTCCACTGGAATGGGGGCAATGCGAGTCCACCCTTTCTCATATTTGGAGAGTAAAACTGTGTACAGATATGATCTCAGCAAAACATTGAACAGTTGTAACAAGGCTTCTTTATCCCCGTACACCTACTCCCTTGCAATAAAGGCCAAAATGTTTTTCTCCTTCCTAATTGCTTTCTATACCTGTATCCTACTTTCCCATATATCCTGCACATCTACACCCAGGCCTCTGAGCATGAACATGTTTAAAAGTTTCACACATTTTAAAAACCGTTCTGTATTTCCATTTTCATGACCAAAGTGAGTAACTTCACATTTCCCCACATGATAATCGATTTTTTTTAGGTTTTTATGACAATTGATATTTTTGTGGTTGTCGTAACTGGAATGAAGTCAGCCAGGTAGACGAAATAAAATATGAGTTCCCAGATTGGGGCTGTTAACCTGGTGCAGTCAGGCAGCCCTGACTGACAGAAATAGGAGTATCAGGTGCTCTATTCACTCTGTGAGCTGGCTCTGAGCTAGCTGAGTCAGTGCCATGCACTGTGCACTGCGCAAATAAAGGGAGACTTGATGACAGGATTCCAGCCTTTGTGGAATTATTTCAATGGTAACCATTACTGACGGTAGCATTCAATCCTGGATTTTATTAATTTGTTCAATTTATTAATTAAATTTAAATTCCACCAGGTCCTCTGTGTCCCCAGAACATAAGGCTGGGCCTTTGGAATGTTAGCCCAGTGGTATTATCAGTAAGTCAGCCTTCTCACTAAAACAAACACAAATCAAACACGCTTATTGAAATAACTGTCTTCGTGAGCCTCTGAAGATAATTATCAATTTTCAAGTACTGGTTCAAATAATATTTGTTTATTTTGACAATTTTATGATTTTGAACAGTATTTTGAATAGTGTTCTCAGGACAGAAAGCCACAAATATGTCTCAAGAATAACCAAAAAGTAGGGGACAAAAGGGAGAAATATACGTGAAACAATCAGAATCACTAGAGAAAATGAACTTAGAAAACAAAAGGAACTAAAGGCTCATAGGTCTCCTGGACATGATGGCCTAACTTCTAGGAACTTAAAAAAGACGAGAGCATAGATAATGGAAGCATTACTTGTCATCTTCTAAAATGCTCTAGATTTTGAAAAGCTTCTAGTGGATTGGAAAGCCATAACTCTAACAGAAACATAGAAAGTAGGAGCAGAAGGAAGCCATTCCATCCTTTGAGCTTGCTCCACCATTCAATATGATTTTGGTTGATTATCCAACTTAGTACTTTGTTCTGCCATCCTCCACATACCCTTTGATCCCTTTCGGCCTAACAGCTATAGTTAAGATTAGATTCCCTACAGTATGGAAACAGGCCCTTTGACCCAACAAGTCCACACCGACCCTCCGAAGAGTAACCCACCCAGACCCGTACCCTCACCCTATGTTTCCCCCTGACTAATGTACCCAATAGTATGGACAATTTAGCATGGCCAATTCACCTGACCTGCACAGCTCTGGATTATGGGAGGAAACCACAGCACCCAGAGAAAACCCATGCACACATGGGGAGAATGCACAACCTTCACAAAGACAGTTGCCCGAGGCAGGAATTGAACCCAGGCCGTTGGCACAGTGAGACAGCAGTATTGAGCCACTGTGCCACCTATAAATCCTTCCCGAAAGCATTCCATGGTTTTGACTTCAATGGACGGAAGGAGGCAGAAAGCAGCAACTATAATTCATTCACGCTCACACATAAAACAATTAAAATGGAATTTTGAACCTTTCTTGGTTGAAACTTCTACCAGCCAAGCAGCCAGCACTGGGCCAGAGATAGATTCGCAATTTCCGAAACCTGATTCTCCATAACAAAAAGCCAGCTCAAGATCTTATTCAACCAGTCCATAGGGTGTTTCATACAAGAAATAGGAATACTACTCGATGTGATCATTCTGAGACAAGAGTTAAAACACATTATTGAGCAGAGTAGAAGGAACTCTCTGTGCACCCAATCAGAATATTGTACTGAATTAGGCTGAAAATCAGATCAATATAAGAGTCCTTTCTTTGAGAAATTATAAATCCTGACTAGACTTATTATATTAGTTCCATTCAGTGTTTCAGCTAGCATGACATTTATTAAAGGTTAAGTTGAATCTTCTTTTCTCCCTGAGGAATGGTATCCTTATCAAAGCATCCTGTTTGAAAACTTACAAGCCTTATTGCAAATATGATTTACATTATTAGGACATTAGACATACACTATACTTGGAGCCATAAGGGAATAACAAATGTTAGAAGTCACCAAGCTCCTGTAAAGGGGAATTACCAACAACACTCTTTTTTTTTTAGAATGGCCAATTTCAGAGTTAATGAAGATGATAAATAGTAGAAATGAGAAATAGAACACCATCTAGATTCCTGACTGATATGATTGACTGATGTAGGTTAATACATTCTCCACTTAAATAATGCCCTATTCACAGCATAACATGCTGTGTTAATGTGATATATTCCATTATTCAGATGGATCATCTTATGGGTGATTTGACTGAGTTGGCCAGAGTTCATTTCACATAAGACACTGGGCAAGATTTTCCAGTTTCAGAGACGGCAATGAGAATGGAAGGTATAACTGGCAAAAAAATGCAGATACTTGTCATCAAAACAAACTTCAGAAATTAAGTTAAAACATAGAACTGAGAAGTGTATAGATCAGGAACAGATCCTTTAACCCACAATGTTGGTCATCAAACATGATGCTAAATTACACTAATCCCTTCTGCATGCCCTTGGTCCATATCCCTCCATTCCTTGCATATTCAGTGCCTACCTAAAAGTTCAAAGTTTCTGGTTTTAAAAGGCTATTTGATCTTCTCACGAGCAGATGTCAAGAAGGTTATCTACACGTGTTAATTGTCATTAAAAGCCCAACTCACCGGAACCAAACTGGTCTTCCAAATCAATTTTAGACTTGGTGAGATACTCAGTGCTTTAGATATCCAACCATAGATGGCTGGCATGTAACTAGTAACTATTGACTTCTACATCTCTCTGATGTATGATGAAGTACTTGCTGCTTTGATTTTACAAACAAATGCTTTAAGCTATAAGCATTGGGCAGCAAACATTGTCAGGAGCTGTTTGTAGATGACGAAACAAATAGTGTGAGGCATGGCAGTAATTGGGAGGTTGGAGAAACATGTAGCACAGGTAATACAGTAATCATGGGCTGATTTCATTCTGCATGTAGACTGGGTAATCATGATGAGCGCTAATGCTATGGAGAGTGAGTTTCTGCAGTGTTTTAGGAATGAGGAACTAACTAGTGAACAGGTTATTTTATCCAATGATAAAAGAGCTAATTTATAATTTGTTGTAACATAACCTTGAGTAATCCGTGACCCTATATGACAGTATTTTACGTTATGTTTGTAAGTGAGATGGCTCAATCTGGGGGCAGGTTATTGAATTTGAAAAAAAGAAGTTATTAAAGTGTTGGGGCAAATTGCATGAGGTAGATAGGGAGAAAATGTTGTATGGTATGATGGTGTACAGACATCCATACATTTTCACAGCAATCATACATATTTTCAAGGATTAGTGCTTGGGCCTCAGCTATTCACAACATTAATAACAATTTGGATGAGACAATCCGTGTAATATTATCAAGTTTGCTGATGCCATAAATGGGGTGTGAGTGGTGAAGAGAATATAAAAAGCCTTCAGAATGATTTGGACAAATTGGATGATCAGGAAAATATATAGCAGAAGTTATCCATTTTGGAAAAACAGAACAGAAATATATTATTTAAATGGTGACAGATTGGGAAAGGTTAATGTACAGAAAGATCTGGATGTCTTTGTACAGCAATTATTGAAAACAAGCGTGCAGGTGCAACAAACAGTTGGGAAAACAGATGGCATGTTGGCCTTTATTGCAAAAGAATTTGAGTACAGGAGCAAACAAAGCCACTAGTACAGTAGCTCAGTTCTGCCTCACAGTGCCAGGGACCTGGGTTTGGTTCCAGCCTCGGGTGACTGTCCGGGTGGAGTTGACACGGTTTCATTGTGTGTGTGTGTGTTTCCACTGGCTTCCTCCCATAGTGCAGGTTAGGTGGGTTGGCCATGCCAAATTGTCAAGGGAGGTGATTTGATTTATTTATTGTGGGTTTTGTTTTAAATACAGCAATAAGTGTTGTACAGTGTCTGCACTCTCTGGTGCTATCTGAAAATAAACCAAAACATGGAATTTTAAGGCAGAAGAATGAAGACATTTTTAAAAATGTTCAACTTTATAGTTCCTCTTGTTAAGTGCTTCACCATGGGCAATGGACCTGATGGCCAAGCTCAAGTCCCTTCATCGTGCTGCTGCCACTCTTTGGCTCCACGTTATCTCCAACAACACCCTCGCCATTGAGGGTCCTTGCTGGATATGCAGGCTAGGTAGGTTAGTCTTGGTAAATGTGGGGTTATGGGAATAGGGTAGGGGCTGTTTTTGGGTGGATGCTATACAGAGGGCCAGTGCAGACTAGGTGGGCTGAACAACATCTTCTGCATGTAGGGATTCTATGACTCTAAATCTTACTGCAGCTGTACAGGGCTTTAGAGAGATCACACCCAGAGTGGTTTTAGTTTCCTTATCAAAGAAATGATAGACTTTCCTTTGAGGGAGAGCAGCAAAGGTTCACCGGATTGAATCCACAGATGGCAAGTTCATCATATGAGAAGAGGTTGATTTGACTGGCCCTGTGATCACTCGTGATTAGAAAAACGAGAGGGGTTGTGACTGAAATGCATTAGACTCAGACAGGATAAACAGACTAGATGCCCAAATAATATTTCCCCCCGGCCAGGGAGTAGGATTCAGAAGAAGAGGTGACAACCTCGGAAATTGTGGTTGGCCATTTTGGACTGAGATAAGGAGAAACGTCTTTAGTTGAAGGCGGCGATCCTGAGGAAAAGTCATTGAATGTACTTAAGAAAGAAATAGATTTTTATAATCTAAAAGGATATGAGGAAAAAGCAAAAGTATTGGTTTGAAATAAAGGATCAGCCATTGACTCCTATTATCAATGGATAATTTTTCAGATGGGAAGCTAACTAACAGAATTGTTGACTTGGTGATTACACCAACATCCATGGAAGCTTTCCAAAATGATTTGCTAAAGAGACCAAAGAGTTAAACAGCTACTGAATGCAAGTGCTTCGTAATTGTTGTAGGTTGATGAAGTTTGCAGGTCCTAAGCTGAAATTTAACAATTGACACCATCACTAGAACACCAAAGCATATTGTAGGTGTTGCTTTCTGTAGGCACCAATGAAATGCCCTGCTTTCAATCAATTTTGCAAGGCATATGGTGGAAAAAGCCATTGGCAGAGGCAGATCACTATGGCAAATCAACCAAGAGCTGTTGACCAACCCAAACAAACAACACACAGTGAGTATTTTCAAGCTGCGATAAAGACCGTCTGGTATCCTACTAGATGCATGGACATGAAGTGATTGACAAGCCAGAATTTGGTGATGTACAATTTGATACAATGAATGGTGAACTCAAATTTTACATTTCTTGCCAGTTCAAAAGTTATCACAACATCTGAAGTATTTGCAAATGATTCTTCATCAGAAAGTTGCTAATTATTTGTTATCAGCTAAGATCGACACTGGAGCAAACACCTATGAATTCTAAAAACTTACTCACAAACACGGAAGGCTGTGACGCAACCTATAAAAGTAAAGCTTTCAGCATACAAAGGTTTACCAATTCCATGTGTTGGATTACAAGTGTTGGCTGTCGCAGATGTTCTATGCTGTAGACACTGCTGGACCAACAACTGCAGATATTTCAGCATTCCATGATTAGTCACAAACAAGAAATCAGTCACAAACTGAAACTGCAACAAACTATTCTAGGAACAGTTGCGGAACTGAGTATAAAAAAAGATTAGAGCAGTTCACCTTCTGAATTAATGGACCTAAGATCTCAGCTCTCGCCTATGGATAAAAAAAAGTAAGTCCACCATCTCAGAAATATTTTAGAGGTATACCTCTACTCAGCCCAATAACGAATGAAGAACTGCAAGAGAAAGGAAACAAATGAGCTGCATCATCAATCCAATGAGAAGATTGCCAGTTTACAGGAAGATCTGGAGTGACTCGCATGTAAAATGAATCAAGCTCAACAGGTGCTGCTATAGAAAAATTGGTGAGCAGAAAGTAAAGTTAGAGGAAATGACAGACCTGCAAAACTAGATGGAGATACATAGCAGAGGCAATAAGGAGCTATAAATAATCCATGTGTTATGGGCGAGGCCAGACCACTCAAAATATTCTTGAGCAGGCAACCCAGACCATAACTTTGCAATTTGTTTTGATAAATGTACAGTGAAAATTACCCGGAGTAAGTTAGCTAGGTTGACTACTAGCTTTTAAAACAGATGGAAATTTATTCACAAAATTACATAATGAAACACAAAGGAGAGAATAAAGAACCCCTACAGAACTCAGTCTATCCAAACTAGACTTAATTATGCTGTTCCAAATATGCACAACAGTCCCCTTTAAAAAAACCCAGTACAAATGGAACAAGTGCTTACAGGTTTAAGTTAGAAGGGCAGAGAGAAAGACAGCCTGCTTCCACACAGCTGATCTCCTCACTGGTTCTGGTCTGAACCGCTCAGCTAGAGAGCTGACCACTCCCCTTCCATTATACATGGCACCTCTAAAACATGATGCCTTTGGCCTGAAGTCTCATCTGTTTACATATAAACAAAATGCCTCTCAAAATCCTTTTCATCTCTGTACCAAACTAGTCTAATCGGAGCCCGACCCTTTTACGACCCCTCTGAAAATAATCAAAGACACAGTATCCTTGAGAAAAGGAACAGCTTTTAGAAAAAAAGGGACCAGCTTTGTGGCACATGAGATAGTCATTTCAGAAATAAATGCAAACAATGATGATCTCGCAAGTTAATTCAAACAGGATGCAGAGGAAACCAAATGGCCACTGAAATAGCTGTTGGAAGGATTCTAGGCTTCCAATAAAACCAGAAGGAAAAGAGAGAACACTTAATAGCATAATTAGAAGACACAAACAATGTAATTGATCTGGAGATGCTAGTGTTGGACTGGGGTGTACAGAGTTACAAATCACACATCACCAGTTTAATTGGAAGCACACTAGTTTTCAGAGCGCCGCTCCTTCATTGGGTGGTTGTGAAGGACACAATTGTAAGACACAGAATTTATAGCAAAAATTTACAGTGTGATGTAAGTGAAATTATACATTGAAAAATACCTTGATTGTCTGTTGAGTCTTTCATCTGTTCTAATAGTGCTTCCAATTAAACCTGTTGGACTATAACCTGGTGTTGTGTGATTTGTAACAATGTAATTGATGCCTGTGAAATCAACAGCATGTTTAAATAAAGTCACCATCTTACCTGGACATATGAGAAAACCATTTATATGTTACAGACTGATAATTTCACTTGTTCTTGTAAATTGTTCAACTTTCTTTTGAGGATGAGGAGAATGTTTTAAATGTACTTTGACTTTAAGCAATTTCGCCTTTAAAGACCACAGGTGCTGTGTATACAATGCTGTGATTCTACCTGCCTGCCAGTCTAGCTGTGGCTGTGTATGCTGATTGTTTATTACACCAATACCTTGACATGACAAAAGCTAAGTTTACAATTGCAAACTGTTTCCAATGTGATTGTTTTATTTTTAACAGGAAAATCTGTAAACCAATCTAACCTTTCTGCTAATTGCTTAAAACTGTTGCAATTGCACTGCATACTCCTGTGAACAGAGGTTTTCTGAAGGGTAGCAGGGTTGTGGACCTTGCCTCAAAAAAAGAGGAGAATAAGGAACAATCAACCTGGAGATTGCTCTCACATCTTAATTAATGCCAGTCATCTTGCTCCCTCATTATTCCAACACTCCTGCACAATGTTATGAACATTGACTGTATCCTTGCAATGGCTAAACATCCTCAGTGACTATTTAACTATTACTATAGACTGCAGAAGTGCACTTTCCTCCTATTCTCACTGTAGGACGCAGAGATTTACATCTCACTTAGACATTACCCTGCTTTACATACTGAAAATATTTAGCCACATATACCTCAACTTAGGAAATTAACTTTTTCTCATGAACCACAACCACATTTCTACATCACTTCCTTAGACAGCTGATTCAGGGTTCACCATCTGGTGATCGCACTATGTCCTATATTGAAACTAAAGGATGGCCCTCTGAGTGTGCACGTGTAATGAGTAGATGGTGCCACTTATTCTTAGAGAGTGCAGGAGATTGTTCATCCTTTTCCTACATTGGATCTGAGTCTTATAGTCAGTTCACTGATGCTGAACTGTGCTTCAAACTCACTCTAAGCTGCTGGGATCTGATGGGAGGGGTTGCCTACCACCATTCCCAGGGAAAAGTTCCCTTCTTTCCCAGGTCACTTAGACAAGAGATTGTCACAAGCCTTTGCTGAATATTGGGACCATTCTCTGCTTATTAAAATGCAGAGTGGTTGATGGCGGCCAACACAGACTCCTCCAGTGCTCTCGGCTTGCATTGGGTGAAAGGGAGTTTGGTTGTCCTTTAAAAACAACACCGGAACCTTTGACCCCAGAACATCCAAATAGAATTGACAGCTTCCTGCCCACTGTCCCCTTGTGACTCATCATTTAACTCGTGCTGCAACTTGCTTGCATGAAAATTGAGCTGAAACGTGCATCATCAGTCAACAAAACTCATCCAGGTCATAGTAGAAGTGACAATCTCCTAATGCCCACCACGGACCCCACCATGGGCAATTTAAGCCACTGAACAAGGAAAGAATCTTATGTACTAACATTCCGACCTACCAATCCCAATATCTAGAAGTCAAAAGACAATCTACCAATTCACCATATTTATCCTGTCTCTTCATTAGTGATTGGAACAGGAGGAACAAAACCTTCACCAAAAAGTTAGTTTCTTGGATAAAGTGGGAATCTTGCTTCTCAAAACTATACTCCATGCTTTAATTATTTTTGATTTGGATTCAATACTAAAAAAAAACAAAGCCCGTAGCACAGAAGGTAATTACATTTACAACGGTAAACATCCTTTCAATAAGATTTGCTGCAGTCATGTTTTCCTTTCAATTCAGATTTTCTTTACCGAGAGAAGTTAACATTTGTTGTTTGGATTTCCTGTGCCATATGGGGAGTTCAGTCCACTTCATGTGCAGGAAACATTTGCAGTTGCTTGAGCTTAAGTTGAGAATATCCAAGCTTGAGGGGGAGCTAGATTCAATGAGGAGCACCAGAAAGAATTAGCATTTCCTGGATCAAAAATACCAGGTGGTCATGATGTGAAAGTGCTGGTGTAGGATTGGGGTGGACAAAGTTAAAAATCACACAAAACAAGTTTATAGTGCAACAGGTTTATTTGAAAGTACTAGCTTACAGAGCGCTGCTCCTTCATCAACTGTTGAACACCCAACTGAAAGCACATGTTCAGGATGGGTCACATCCAAAACCCAGGGAAGGGCAATCAATATCAGTTCAGGGTGTCCACCGTTCTGAAACTAGCACTTGGCACTGGAGATTGCTGGGAATGTCAACATCTTGAAGGATTGCATTCCAAATCATGATGCCAATGCTAGAGGGACCGCACAGGACAAAACAACAAGGTGTAGAAATGCCATCATTATAGGAGATTGTATAATTGAGGGAGAGAGAGACATTTCTGAAATGTTCACAGCAAGAGACATTAACTAAAGAAACAAGCATCAAGCGAATGCAGATATTTGCCATTTGCCAGAAATAGACCAATCAGTCATGTTGGCTTCTTAAGACACTTTAAAGTGGCTGACCATTCATCGAGATTTAAGTATTTGTAAGGGCAAAAGAGTTTAATTTTTCTTCATGATTTTTTAAGTAAAATAATTTTAAATAGTTTTTAGATAATTTAGGATAGCTTGTGTGCTTTTTCCCTTTTATGTTTTAGTGACATTAATTTTATTTTGTTAAAAGTACATTGGCAGCCTCTTGTTAATATACTCATGACTACCATGGCAAACTAATTGCAGGATTAAAACGAATGGCCTATCAAGTCATGTTTCACACTGAGATCTGACTTGTACATTATCACCATCAGTTGGGACCATAACGCAATTAAAGTCCATGTTAGGTGGGTGGAGGCAGAGATGATCATCAACGTCATGAATAAATTGGATGGACACTTGAGCGAAACAAACTTATGTGGGGCCACACAAGTGGAGTGGCAGAATGGGGCTCACAGGCTTGCCCAACAGAGAACTGGCATGGATTTGATGGGTTGATTGGCCTCCTTCTGTGCCAAAATGGCGCTATGATGCTGCGAGAAAATCTTCAACAGAAAAGTGTCAGAGTGAGCTGATGGATCAGCACAGCACCTTCAAATATAATAAACTCTCTTCAAAGCAAAATGCTTGCCATAATTTTGTTTTATATAGATTATCATTCATGGATTTCTGTCAGATGACATCTTCCAGTCCTTATTCCACTTGTAGGTATTAAATGCAGGCAAAATATCTCCCTCTTGCACAGAGACTACATTTGGTGGACTCCAAAATGTATGAATTTTAACATCTGACTCTTCCTTTCCCCTTTAGTTGTAAAAGATGTACAGAAATAACTAGAAATCCCTGCATACAGGAAAACTCAACCCTCATAGGACGTGCATTTATTGTGGCGTAAATGTTTTGCCTTTACTGAGCCTGACATCCAGTTCAAATATTGGAAATGCATTTCAGAATATGTAGTATATTCACTGACAATCACTTGCTCATTAAATTAACCAGAAAAAAATGATCACAGGCAACAAAGAATTAGAGAGAGGAAAGGGAATTATGATTGGGAGGGGAGTGAAATGAGATGCAAATGTGATTACCGTGATGTGGATAGTCCATGTGACAAATTGCTTTGTTTTTAAATACTACTTTTTGAGGGGTGAATGCTTTTTCCCCGTATTGCCCGCTGAGTTGTGAAGTTTGTTTAGACTTCTACAATTTCAAAGCATGGAATATCAATGGATTTTTTTCAGTACTTACTTGATTTCATTAAAGCAGCCATAATTCTAACTAAATTCTGCAGACTTTCTTAAAAATAGAGGCAGATCCTCTGCCAGTTGATCAGAAGCTTTTCGGTGGTTTGGCAGAGGATTCTGTCTTTGGTTAAAGACAGGACCACTATACATCTGCATCAATGAAGTGAATTTAGGGTTAACTATGATTCACATAATCTGATGTCAAGTGCTAAACCTTTTCATCAATAGTCTTGATAAGTGTTAAATGAGACCCTGAAAATGTGGATATTATACCACCTACAACTGTCCTCTAAGCAGTATGAAAGGAATTTTCCAGCTGCAACCAGTAAGCTACTTTCTACCCAAAATCTACAAAGTGTTCAGAGTCGATATCACAGCAACTCTCTCCATTTCCTCAAATGAGCCATTATCTTCCTCATAAACGATTTAAGGTGCTTCAAATCAGCGCACCCTGAAATTTCAGAAGCTGTGAACTCCTGAAGGTGGAAGGTGTTAAAGTAATTCATGCATTAATAAAGCAATAGATTGTGGAAGATCTGTACCTCAAACAGAAGCCTCCATAGTAGCATGTGTCTCTTGAGAGTATTTGCGCTTACAAATGTTGAATAATGAGACAGAAAATTTTAAAACAGATTGGAGCAGTTTTGTTCTATTCTTACTATGTTCCAAATAGTCAAATGCCACAACGTTGCGACTGAGTGCACAGGGAATATGAAATTTAAAGTTATGACAATCATGAGTCATAAACTGGGTGAGAGAAGCGTATCTCATTTTTTAAATAGTCCTTAGAAACCAGTTTGAAGTTTTTTTGCATCTGCATTCCTTACATGTTAGATACCCCTGCTCTTGGGTGGATTTATTCTTTCACTGTTTTACCTGTACTGTCCCTTTTCACTAATTCATTTTCAACACATGGGCGGCACGGTGGCACAGTGGTTAGCACTGCTGCCTCACAGCGCCTGAGACCCGGGTTCAATTCCTGACTCAGGCGACTGACTGTGTGGAGTTTGCACGTTCTCCCCGTGTCTGCGTGGGTTTCCTCCGGGTGCTCCGGTTTCCTCCCACAGTCCAAAGATGTGCGGGTCAGGTGAATTGGCCATGCTAAATTGCCCGTAGTGTTAGGTAAGGGGTGTATGTAGGGGTATGGGTGGGTTGCGCTTCGGCGGATCGGTGTGGACTTGTTGGGCCGAAGGGCCTGTTTCCACACTGTAAGTAATCTAATCTAAAAGTAATCTAATCTAAACATGGACAGTGCTCAAATGCTAAGCTCACCTTGATTGATCTTTCCCCTTGAATTGTTGCAGTTTGTGCATTCAGGGTGCTCCTGCAATGCAAAAAAGTGGGGGGTTCTAGGATACTGACCCCGTGACAGAAATATATGTACAAGATGGGCCAATGTGCATTTTGGGTAGGAACTTGGCTGTGCCTTGGTACCCTTGTCCTTTTAGGTATCACAGCTTGTGAGCTTGGGAAGTGATATTGAAGGGGCCTTGGTGAACTGCTGCAGGGCAGTTGGTTACCAGCACAGATCATAGCCATGGTGCATGAAGGGCAGATGGGCATCTTTCAAACATTTTGTCCTGGATGGTCTGAGCATCTTGAGTTTTGTTGCTCCTGTGTATGCATTCAAACAAATGGGAGTATGATTGAATTCTTCCCAACCTCTTTCTCAATATTCAGGAAAAAACTTTGAGGAGGCAGGGAATGAATCACTCGCTGTGGAATACCAGGCCTCTAACCTGTTTCATTAGGTATAAAGTTCATGGGACTGGTTCAGTCTGGTCAATGTTGATGGTGGAGCAATGGCATTGCCACACTGCATCAAAGGGAGGGAGTTAAATGCTGCTTTTTTTTGGGGGGGTATATCACTATCTGGTAAATAATGTTTAAGTCACACATTAAGACAAACCTCGATATTGTCAAGATTGCATGGAAAGTGTTAATGGACTGGCTATGAATTCAGAAGTGTTATGTAAAACTTGGATGGATGCAATACTTGTTAATTACATCAATACTTGTTAATTGCAATGATAGTACTGAATTGAATATAAGAATTTGAATTAAACAGAACTGTTAATCACAAGAAACTGGTTGAAATCTGTGGAGGATGATTGAAACCAGATCAGTAATCACAGTGGGACTGGAATAAGTCCTTATATAACTAAGCCAACAGAAGACAATTTGGGAATACAATAACCAAGCAGTAAGCATACTAACAGACAGTGCAGCAACGAGGGTGATCTGGACATTTTAGTTTCCTTCCGTTTCTGTTTCTTTAACTTCGGCTTTCATTTTTAATTCTAAAATGGTGCCACAGAATAGCGACTGTACATTTTTCATTATGCCCCTGTTCTCGGCTTCACTTGACAATAAAATCTCATCTGACCTAGTCTGACCAATCTATATGCAGAAGAAGGCTATTTGTGAGTTCTTTCATAAATCTCAAAAGAAAATCTTTACAGCAGAGGTCAAAACGAAGACAGACATTGTATATCAATGGGGATTGCTTGAAAAAAGAAGGCAGATGACAGGTATTGGCAAGAAGAATGCCAGTGAACCAAGTAAGATGATGTTGGTCAAAGATCAAGATCACTTGAAGAGTATCTGGATGATTTCATTGAAATTGATCTGTTAAAAAATCTTCATAAAGATGTTGGACATTACAGTGCAATTATGTCAATCCTAATTTTCAATCTCCAAATCCAGGAAAGAGATAAAATAACCTGCAAGGTCTCTCTGTACGCAGGTATGGCCAACTTTATTACCAGACTAATTGCAAATGAAATGAAACATTATGCAATCTTCAGCGAACCTGCGTTTATAATGCAGCAAAGGGCATTGGACAAGCTGCTGAAGAGAGTTAAGATGAGCATATAGCCCTGAAGAATTCATGTAGTGATTTTCTAGGGCTGAAATGATTGGCCTCCAGCAACTGTCCTGTTTTATTTTTATTTATTCTGTCTTTCTTGTTTTTCTTTCAAAGTCCTGTTCCTTCTTTGTATTCTTTTTGCTCTCATTTTCACCCATCTCCTTCAGGCACTGCGACGACACATAAGATAGCAGATAGCAGCTTTTGAATAGCCTACACAGTTGAATTGGATCTTAATGTTTTTATTTTATTTTCTTCTCTGCTTCGACATTCACTTAATATTACAGCTTCGATTCCAATTACAGGCCATCAGACAGACATAGATTGCCACAGACAGCAAAAGAGTAATGATAAACTACTGGCACAACTCCACTGTAGTTCAAACCAAGAAGGGTTTTTTTTAGAAGTGCAGCTTTTAACGTTGGTAATAAAGTGATAGAAACATGTGTCCTTTTAATAAGGATATTTTCTTTGTGCCCTGGTTATAAAAAAAACTACAATAATTCCTGTTCTTGTTTATGATTCTGTAAGCCTTTTCATAAATCTCTCATGTCCCACAATTTAAAATATTTTCCATTTCACCTTGAAATTGCCAGTTGGAAAACATGCATTCTGAAATTTTGTCAGTGCACATGTAGACTCTGCATTTAATGTATAATTCAAGATCAAAGCAGAATTTTATCAAAGAATGTCAAAATGACACTGGTGTAAATTTGACTTGTATGAGCATTTTGAATTCCTAGTGTACATCATGCATTAATATTACATGCATTGCCTTATCAAGATTTGTATTCAGCTCCATTCCACTGTAAGCCTGCTAAACCCTTATTCCCCATAGATCCAATTAAACTACAAGTCTCGCAAATCAGTTCTTCTTTTGCCCTGTTCTGGGAACAGGGCTTTTAATGTAAGTGATAAAATATGACCTCTCCAAACACAGTATCAATGTGTATATTCTGTAAACAAAGACACTTTGAGCTGAAAATTTCAGACCCGCTGGGTTGAAAATGAAGGTGGGCTGGACCAGAAAGTTTCATGACTCCATTGCCAACTTCGTTCTGAGCAGCGGCCATTTTGGCCAGGACAGGCCTGCTAGCCCTACAAAATGGGCAGTGATTGGGCTCATTGAGAAGAGTCCTATTAGCCAGTAACTAAGCAGGCCAACAGAACAGTTTTCTGATGTGACAGAGGACAGTTCAATTCCCTGGAGGCAGACACCTAGTGGCCAGCGTAGTGATTGGAACGAGGTCATCCAGGTGGACCGCATAAAATATGAGTTCCCTGATTGGGGCTGTTAAGCTGGTCCAATCCGGGAGCACTGATTGACAGATAGAAACAGGAGTTTCAGAGGTTTTGTTCACTCTGAACTGACTCTGAGGAAGCTGGACCGGTGTCAAGTACTATGCATGTGTAAATAAAAGGCAACTCAGTGATGGGATACCAGTCTTTGCGGAGTTATTTCAGTGCCAACAAGAGTGGGGTTAATAATGTAACCATGCAAAAAGCACCCAGTAGCTGAAGCCCAACTGGACTTCAAACAGACACTCCAACTGGATTTGTCATTGGAAAATGCAGCAAGTGGAGTAAGGAAGTTACAGGGTATGCTGAAAGAAGTGGACACTCTTGCCCAGGCGACTGAGCTCGGGGAGCACCATTTGAGTGAAGGCAATTGCATAGCCTCACTCAGGATATATCCTGAACAGAGGGACTCTAAGTCAGCCCACAGGAAAATCCCTAGCAACAATAAGCCTCAGTCAGAAGGTTGACATTTTCTTCAGGATCTGGGCCAGCAAGCCACTGTATTTGCTGGCACTATGTGGACTTGAGACAGCAAAAGGGTCCCTCTAGACCTAAACTGAGTAAGAGAACTCAGGCTGGTATCCAAGAGAATGCATACCCTCGAAAGCCCACTCAAAGTGGTTGGACATGCAGAGTTCATTTGCCGAACATGGGGACAATGACAAAAACGCTGTGAACATATTCTGTAAAATTCGGGGTCCCATAAGTGCTGGTCACAGACAATGGGCCATCATTCACCAGCAGGAAATTTGATTTTTTTCCTAAAGTCTGGAAATTCCTAAAATTTGGGCGGCACGGTGGCACAGTGGTTAGCACTGCTGCCTCACAGCACCAGAGACCCGGGTTCAATTCCCAACTCAGGCGACTGACTGTGTGGAGTTTGCACTTTCTCCCCGTGTCTGCGTGGGTTTCCTCCGGGTGCTCCGGTTTCCTCCCACAGTCACAAAGATGTGCGGGTCAGGTGAATTGGCCATGCTAAATTGCCCGTAGTGTTAGGTAAGGGGTAAATGTAAGGGTATGGGTGGGTTGCGCTTCGGCGGGTCGGTGTGGACTTGTTGGGCCGAAGGGCCTGTTTCCACACTGTAAGTCTAAGTCTAAGTCTAAGTCTAAGAGGATTCGGCATGTAAGAACAGCACCATACCATCCATTGTCTAATGGTCTGGCAGATAGAGCAGCCCAAACTTGGAAGGCAGGCTTACAGAAATAGCCTACAGCTTCACTCAATACCAAAGTGTCCTGGTTCCTATCTGCTTGTTGGAACATCCCTCATGCAACTACGAAGTAGTCCCAGCTGAGTTGCTAATGAGTAGGACACTCTACACCAGGTTAAATCTAATCCTTCCAGACCTGGGGTTGGTGAGGGTGGGGGTAGTGAAATAGCAGCAAGAACAGCAATGCCAAAGACAAGACTCCTGTAAATGAGAGAGGCAGATTACTTCAGGGGACAAATTCTGAAACCATGGAAATGGCCCTGCCTGGGTAAGAGGCATGACCAGGTGAGGTCAGGTCCCATGATGCACAATGTTTGGGTGAGTGTAGCAATCCTGAATAAGCACATGGATGACATGAAAGCTGCAAACTTGGAAATGGGACAGCAGCAAAACATACCTGTCTCCTTAGAACAGTCGGAAAGGCTGTCTGAACCCATGGCAAAAGTAAGGACTACAGATGCTGGAGATTAGAGTTGAAAGTGTATTGCTGGAAAACCACAGCAGGTCAGACAGCAGCCGAGGAGTAGGGAAATCGATGTTTCAGGCAAAAGCCCTTCATCAGGAACCCTTCTCTGAGTCTGAGATGGACATGACGGATGTTGCAGCCACAACACCTTTACTGCCTGAAAACGAGGATGAATTTCTTCCAAGATGCTCTGGGCTCAAGTGGTGACACACTACCTAGACCTGAGGCTGAGTCAGAGGAAGCCAACCCAGTGTAAAAATGCCCCAGGAGAAGCTACAAGAAATACAACAGGCCTACGCTCCTGGACTTAGAGAGAAAGGGATGTAGTGTTTGTAGTGGAGTCAGCCAGATGGACCTCATAGAATATGTGTTCCTAGATTGGGGCTGTTAATCTGGTCCAATCAGAGAATCTTGGCTGACAGACTTGAACAGGAGTGTTAGAGGTTCTGTTCACTCTGACAGCTGGCTCTGGGGAAGCCAGACAATGTTGAAAAGTGCAGTGCAGGTAAAGCACAGCATATCAGGCAGTGTCTGAGGAAAGTCAACATTTCAGGCAAAAGCCCTTGCCAGATCAGTGCCAAGTATTATGCACGTGTAAATAAAGGGTGACTTGGTGACGGGATACTAGCCTCTGTGAATTATTTCACCTTGTGGGAGTCAGATAGCAGATGGCAGAGATTTAAGATTATTCATAGAAATTGCCAACAAGAGATGAGGAATACAATATACTTTTTAATCATTGCAGTGAGTTATGATGATTACATTGGTTGAAGGGGTGTTGGTTGCAGGTTTAATAGTAACTTTCAAAGGGACTGGGACATATGATTAAATAATCACAATTTACATGGTAAAGGTTTAAGAATAGCAGAAAGAAACGAATTGATAGTTTTTTAAGGAAAACCAACATTATGGACTGATTTAAACTAGGTCTTTTGACAATATAAGTTGTTGAGTTAGGATTCCTAGAAACCATTTTGTAGTTGCTAAATAGCCACTGCTTTATCAAGCTTAATCATACAATGCACCTCAAATGATAACATCTATATACTTGCCTATAGTAACATTAAACTAATGGGCCTTTAGCTCTCTGCTCTTTTTAAATATAGGTTCCAAACATCAGTGACCTATTACACATGAGATTTAGCATTCTGAACGTGATTTCCAACAAAAAGAGCCATTAAGTGTCACCTAAATGGTTTAATAGAAAGTTTACTTCTTTGTTAGTAGTGAACTAGCCGTGCCTCCTATACATAGTGCCCAACTTTTCACGTACTGGACTGTGAATAAAACAAGTGAGTCCCTGTGGAAACAGCATCTTATAGGAGGGGAGATTTCAGTTGGATTTCAGTTCCTTCAAGAGCCATACATAAATGGAGCTTGATCGAAAATTGTACATTAACTTGTAAAAGATATTAAACTGCTTAGATCCAAAAAGAAAAAAATTGACTTTAATTCCAACTCTGCAACTTCCATAAGAACAATTGAATATTGTTGCCTTCTCTCTCATTGTCCAAAAAGAGGTGGTGGTAGGGCAGGTTGAGAAGTTATTGTTGTATTTAATATGTGGCATCTACTACATTGGTATGAAGCAGGCATTACTAAATAAATAAACTTCAGAGCAGGGCTTCATATATATTGTTGTTCATTTGAGAGCCCCTCAGGAGATTTCTTTATGGCTGATTTTTGATTTTCAGGCCCTGCAATTTCGGTCTCACTAATTCCTTCATTAGATAATGTAGTCACTTAGAAACAATTCTTCTGTGTTTATATTGTCATATGGGGAATTTGAACTGGCACACAAGCAGAATTGGAAGATTTAATTCATATCCTCAATAATCACCACTGCTCCACTAAACATAAAATAACGTCTATGTGGAAGGTATTAACTTCCTAGATACCACCATATTTAAATTGGCACTAAATAACTTGCATAAATTAGCAACAATTTTTTTTATTAAAATAATTGACACATTTTTATAAACAAAAATCCATCACATACTTTCGGTTCACTGATGGGGTCGCAGCTAAATAACTGCCTGCAGCACAATAAATATACCTCAAGTAATTCATATTAATTAAAACACCCTGAGATGTGATAACACATGAACACAAATCTTCACATAATAAAACTGTTCAGTGTACAATTGACACAACGCTCATTACAATCACATCTTGTACCTCTCCCCCATATATATAGCTCATGAACTCTGACAGCGTTAATCCAGAGACTCCACGTTAAGTTACAAGGATTTCATTACTTCAGTCTTCTTGGTTTCTCAGTAGTAGACTATTCCTTTTGTTGAAAATTTGTAACACCTTGCAGCTCCACGCTCTCATTTCTGGCAACACAGCTCACTTTTCAGCCGGACTTTGAGATCCCTTGTTCAGCTTTTGCAGCCCCTCATTCCTCACACTCCCCAATCATGGTCCCTCACCATCACCTGCAGTTTCTTTAGACAATCCCCACAGCCCCTGGCAGCAACTCTCTCTCCCCAATTTCTGTCCCCGTGCCTTCCCCAAAGCCCAGGATCTCAGCCTCACTCCATGTCCACAGTGAACATATCAGCAGGAAGCAGGTGTGAAAGCCAGCCTGTGGTTGCAGGAACAGCTTCTAGTTGGTTCCTTCCATTCTAATTACTGGGGAAGGGGTGAGTTCTTTCTGATTTGGTGCCGCTGTGAGTGAATTTCCCTGAACACTTTGAACATTTTTCAGGCTGAATTGAAGATACTATAATCTGCTACGGATGAGCCAACGTCCTCAAAGGATAAAAGTATAGTTTCAACGCAAAATGAGAGAGAAAAGAGTGAGAAGTACAACAACTTGATATAAAGGAATGGGAAAGAAAAGGCATGGGGAGCAAGGTGGTGATATTTGCCCCATTTGGAAGTCTTCTTTCTGCTTCCAACTCATTGAAACAACCACAATCAAACATTCCATGTGTAACATCAGAGCACTGAGAGTAAATATCTCCTTGTAGAATGAGGCAATTTAAGGTCATCGCCCAATCTGGCAGCTCAACTCCCCTTTGTAAACCTCATATCAATTTTAGATAGGACCAATACCTTAGAAAAAAATGGCTCGGCCAAACAAGACTAGAAGAATTTTGAAAGCTAGGAGAGTATGGCTGGTCTGACTTGATTTACAATGTCAATCAGATCCCTTGGTTGACAATGTTGGCCTTATGTGTGGTAGCGCCTCAAAGTTTAATATTTACAGCCTGGTAGTTGTGTTGTCTGTAATGTATAAGGGCCGCATGGTGGTTCAGTAGTCTGTTTAATAGTGCCAGGGACCCGGCGACTGCGTGTGTATAGTTTGCACATTCTCGACATATCTGCGTGGGTTCCTTCCGCGTGCTCCTATTTCTTCCCATAGTCCAAAGATGGGCAGGTTAGATGGACTGGCTATGCTAAACTGCCCAAAGTATCCAGAGGTGTGTAGGTTAGGAGGATTAGCCATGGAAAATGCACTGTTACAGGAAAAGAGTGGAGGGCTGGGACTGGGTGGGATGCTCTTTAGAGGGTCAATGTGGACTCAATAGGCCGAATGGCCTGATTGTATGCTGTAGGGATTTCATGATTTTACTTAATTAAAAAATTGGGGAATGAACTTGTACATTAGAAATAAATATCTTAATTAAGAAGGTTTATTTCTAGACGTTTTGTCACGCTACTAGGCAACATCTTCAGTGGGCCTCCAGGCGAAGCACTGTTGATGATTCCTGCTTTCTATTTATATGTTTGGGTTTCTTTGGGTTGGTGATGTCACTTCTGGTGGTGATGTCATTTCAGTTTCTTTTTATCAGGGGCTTCATTTTCTCTACCACCCCCTCAGAAAAAGAACAGGAAATGACATCACCACAGGAAATAACATCACCAACCCAAAGAAACTCAAACATATAAATAGAATCATCAACAGTGCTTCATATGGAGGCCCATTGGATGCTACCTCGCAGGGTAATGAAACATCTGGAAATGAACTATCCAGCTCAGCGAGCAAACCTACATCCACAACCTCAACCTGAGCTACAAATCTTCTCAAAACTCATTTTAATTAAGAATTAGGTGTTAGACATCAATGAGGATATTTTCTTCTCATAGGGGCCCTGTCGGAAATTGGAGGCTCTCAAAAAATGAATTTTCCTAGTGTTTACTATGTCGCATGACATTTCACTGAATAGCTACTACATCAGTAATTAACTTCCCAAATTTCAAGCATATGAAAACAAATGGGAAGAACCACGAGAAGCACAGGGGCCACGATGACCCATTGAACCAGCATCAGCAATTTGTGTGCTGCCATATGCATCTTATTATCAGTGAACTGTTTGGGAAAATCAGAAATATTTGTTCTTAGAAAGAATGGTAAACTAACCCTCAGATGAAGATGGGTAAAGGGTCAATGGTCACCCTGGTGTCATAATTAACTGACCCATGGCCATTGGCCAAAAAAACTCAGACAATTGATACATTGAGTAAGTTATTGCCTCATAGAAATACGGTAAATCAGCAAGCGTTCAGGCGGTCCTCATCAGATGGTCCTCATTTGGCAATCCTCGGACAACTGTCTTCTCCAGATGGAAGATGGGTCAAAGGAAGAAGAAGACGACCCAGGGAACAATGCCTTTAAATTCCAGCTGGAGAGCTTTAAGGAGACCAACACATTCTATGCCAACAGACTGAGTCTCCACTGATAATAGTGAAGTAATTGTCGCAGCTGTATACTTGCTTTATCTAATTAACTAACTAATAAACTCCTGTTCTTAGCAAACTCAATAAACTATCAGAAATTTGCTTAAACATTATCAGCTGTCTACATTCACTAACTGTGATCACAAAGACCCAAAAGCAACAACTGCCTGTCGTCACGGTATATTTTGAGGGCTACTTCAGAGATTTTCATAAATATATTTGTTTCATTGAACTTAGTCCATTGCACAAGGATCACAAAGATTTGACGGCTGCTATGGTTGAAACTCTCTTGCAATCACAAGAACCATGAGGACATTTGCAAGAGCAGGCAAGCATCTTAATGAAGTGAGCTAATCCAACCATTAATAATCTGAAAATGAACGTGCAGAATTCAAGAACATCTTTCTGTATCACGATGTTTTCTAACAGTCCCTTCCACAAATAAATTTGGCATGATGCAATTAGTCGACGGGGCATATTTATCAGCAAAAATGTTAGTCTAGCTTAAAGTTCCATTTGATATTAACAAGCAATATCAATAGCAAATGGAAGTACTTCTGTTGACAGTAACCCATTTTTTTCTGATGCTGAATGTGTACAGGAGAAGATTGAGTGTTCCACAACAATAACATCTTTCTGGAAGGAACAGAAAACAGGGCATGGGATTTTTTTTTGATGTATTGTTGAACTTCCGCAATTCTTTAAGGTATACTCAATTATATAGTTGACTGCTGTTCAAGTTCAAACAGTTATGTCATTTTCTGTAAGACAGATACTACAATGTTATTATTTTTGGTGGCTTGTACTGCATGCAATATTGTACCACATGACTTATGTGACATATATATTCTCCCATCTATTTAGTATTGCATGCAATTCACATTACAGCTTCTTCTACTGTACTGCATCAACACATGGGTTTATTTCAGCAATAATGTATGCAGTGTGTAATTCACATTGCAGTGCTAATATCCTACACATTGATACTGTAAAATGTGACTGACTACAAAGTACTATATCATTTGATACAAAGCGCAGTGTGCCAAATCAACTTTATTTACCGTTTGCCTAGTCGACATAGAGTCAACTGCATACAGCTAGTATTCTATGGAATACAAAAGCTAAATAGGTTCCAGGGCCAAGTTAAAAGCATTGGTCAAGAAAGAAATGAATAGCTGACAACAAATAACCGGTTAGTCCTATGTATGAAGAATAGTTACTTAGGTGAGATGTCAAGGCCTGGTGATCAACATCAAACTAATAAAATCAGGTAAAGAGGGTCAAACTTGTAGGGGGTGGGAAAAGCAGATTTTAATTTTATTTACAGGAGCATTCATGCCTTTAAAAACAATATTGTTGACTAAAATAACTCAAATTCCAGAATTCTTACACTGTATCATTTCACACAAAGTTAAAAATCATAACTTTGTACACCCCAGTCCAACACCGGCATCTCCAAATCATTTCACACAAAGCTGCATTGAAGATGAAACACAAATATTTTGGTAGAAGAACTGTACTGACGAAAACAAATGCTTACAAGATGAATTTGAAAATCCAGAAGTAACAGAAATTCAGAAAAATAATCGCATACACAACTCCATTCCAACTACACCAATTAGACCGATTATTAATTGTTGTTTTTAACTGTGGGGAATGTCACAGTAGTTGCTTATCCTGTCCCAATCTCACATTTAAAAATGTGCACTTCTCACAGACAAATAGAACTGTGTATTGCTTGGCAAGACACACAGAGATTCATTCAATTCTGATAGATGAACCCCAGCTAAGCACCCATACATCTTGTCTTTTAATCTCTTTCTTCTGCACAAACACTTTTAATTGCCTCCTGAATCCATTCATATTGTTGGCTTCAATGTCTTTCTCTGGTAACATTTCACAACTGTATTCTGCAGTGAAGAATTTTCACCCAACACCATTAGTTCCAAATTAAAGGCAATGAAAGTAAATAAAAAACAAACTGCCCCTCAAAAACTGCAACTGATTATTGCAGAATATCTTTAATGTTTTAAATTGGCAGTAAGGGCCAAACTTAAATCATTCTCATAGTTTTTATTTATTTTTGATTTTATGCTATATTAGTTAATTTTATTCTATAGAACTTTGCTAATGTGAAAATTAATATTCGCTTACCTCTGGGAAAAGCAATTGCCTTGACATCATGATTAGATGTTTATACCTATACAACTGCTCTGCATATCTACCTTGTCAACTGCCTGAAATGACTGCAGTCACAATGGGGCACAATTACAGTCTGTTTTCTCTCTGTGCAGGAGTAGCCCACATTACTCCTAATAGAAACTGATGCTTTATTATTGATTTATAGAGTCATTAAGAAAAAAAATTGTAGTTTTGTTTTCAAAACAGGTAAGCAAAATAGAACAAGGAGGAGGCTGGCTTAATTAGCTGTACCATCCCATGAAAAGTACACTTGAAGACAGGTACGTTTTGAATCAATCACAATTTGAAAAAGGACCACATGGAAATCCAGAGCAGAGGTGTGGGACTGTACTTGGGTCAATATCAAACGAAATGGGACTAGAGCAGATAGCTGTGCATGTAAGCCTGGAGGTGTGTAGGAAGGAAGCAATATCAAATTGAAATTCTCTCTTTTTAATTATTTTCTCTCGACACCACTTTAAATTCTTCTTACATTACGTAGCATTTCTTGACTGTGTATAAGTTTGTCTAATTCTTAAGTCTCATTCAGTGCTGCTCTTAAATCGTCTTGTCAAAGGTGTATGAAAACAGCCTAAGGTGATTTGGGCAATAATTCTTCATATTTCAAGTTGGATAGTACCTGACATCCCTATGATAAAAGTTTGAGATTCAGTAATCCAATATGTGAGAATAATGGGCAGAAGTGTGAACGGTACCATCCAACACTCCTACACTTGACGTCACTGTGCTGTACAGTCAGTGAAATTTATTGGGCTATTCAGCAGTAATTTCTTATCTAGAGGTCAACATGAGCAAAGCAAAGATTCTATGAGAGCATAATACAATCAACTTAAAGAGCCTTATTTCAAATTTTAACAGGACGACACAAAATAAGATCACAGATAATCATTGTGGGTACATTTTGTTTGCAACATAATAGAAATGCCACTATATAAAGACTCGGAATTGCTTTAACAGAGCACTCTTAAGAAGGGGAGATAAATTAAGGTCTTTTAAGTCTGACATCTGGTGTCCAGAAATTACAACAATCCATTATTAGAGACAGTGTTACAGATCGTTTCGACAAATTTGAACTGTTCAGAGAAAGTGAAGATAGATTTTTAAAGACTAAATCACATTGAGTGGACATCATTGAATTTTTTTGAGGAGGAAACTAAAATGGCAGATACAGAAATTCTTTGGCTGTTATTTATATCGACATCCACAAGACATCTTGTAAAGTTCCATGTGAAGAACTGTGAATTAAAATAAGAGCACATGGGAATAAAAGGAAGTTATTTTGGGTAGGGAATTGATTAGGAGGTCAGAGCCTGAAAGTTTGACTAAAGGGTATCAACTCAGTTTTGGGAGATCTGATTGATATTATCCCCCAGGGATCTGCACAGATGCTTCAGTTTTTCACTTAACTTACATTTGTTTTCTTTTGTGGAACATTGTGTCAAGATTAGCATCTTTGCCCATCCCTAATTTTGCTCGAACTAATTGGATTTTGTAGGCCATTTCAAAGGGTAATTAATTTTCAATATATTTTAGATTGATTAAGTCAAATATGATTTGACCACATGTCTTCTTGCAACAACTGATAATGCTTTCACAAATGTTGACTGCTATTGCTGAAAATATTTTCCAATTCCAGGTCTGTGTTGAGATTTTATAGTCATTCATGCATGGTGGGTATCAGTGGTTTGTTCACCATTTATTGCCCATCTTTAAATGCCCTTGAAAAGATGCCTTCTTGAACTGATGTAGTCTTTGAAGTAGAGGCACATGCGCAGGGATGTGAGGAAGGAAGCTCCATGGTTTTGACCGAAGTTTGGTGAGAAATTTGAGTTTGTATTCTACAAAGGACTAGCCTGGGCCTCTGCACAATTAGTCCAGTGATATTGCCACAAGCCACCAATACGCTTTTTTTCAGATAATTTAGAATTATATGATGTTGATAGTATGCACTAATATAGATGGTAAACAGTATTGATGGGAACAGATAGATGCAAAGGGGTGTTGAAAGATTAAGCAAGCACATATAATTATTCCTTAATAAATGAGAACATCAGTGGCATCTACTTTGAACCTAGAAACGATACATTTTCTAAATGATAAAATGTGAGGAACTATGGAGGAAGAGAGTAATTAATAGATTCATGTACACAAATCACTAAAAGCTGGTGGATATATACAAAATGTAAACAAAAATGGTAATGAAATATTTGTCTTTATCTCAACGGAGCTAGAATGCAAAGTGACAGACAATGTGATACAGATACATAAAGGTTTGATAAGGCTCCATCTGGAGTGCTATTTTAAACCTTGGCACTGCATGAATCATAGAGTCCCTACAGTGTAGGAACGGCCATTTGGCCTAACACTCCACACTGACTCTCTGAAGAGTATCCCACCCAGACCCATTCTCCTCTACTATTACTCTACATTTCCCCTGACTATTGTATCTAACCTACACATTTGTGAACACTATGAGCGATTTAGCATGGCTAATTCACCTAACCTGTACATCTTTGCACTGTGGAAGGAAACTGGACCACCAGGAGAAAACCCACATAGACATGGGAAGAATGTGCAAACTCTACACAGTCGTCCGAGGCTGGAATTGAAGCTGGGTCCCGAGTGCTGTGAGGCAACAATACAACCGGAAAGATGTTGTGAAACTTGAAAGCGTTCAAAAACGATTTACAAGGATATTGCCAGGCTTGGAGGATTTGAGCCAAAAGATGATGGTTGAATAGGCTAGGGCTGTTTTCCCTGGAGCGTCTGAGGCTGTGAGGTGACCTTATAGAAATTTATAAAATCATGAAGGAATAAATAGACAAAGTTTTTTTCCCTGGCGTGGGGAGTCCAGTACTAGAGGGCATGGGTTTAGGGTGAGAGGGGAAGCATATAAAAGAGACCAATGGGCAATTTTTTCATGCAGAGGGTGGTACGTGTATGGAATGAGCTGCCAGAGTAAGTGGTGGAGGCTAGTACAATTACAATATTTAAAAGGCACCTGGATGGGTATATGAATAGAAGGGTTTGGAGGGATATGGGCCAGGTGCTAGCAGGTAGGAATAGATTGGGTTGGGATCTCTGGTCGGCATGGATGAGTTGGACTGAAGGATCTGTTTCCATCTCTATGACTCTGCTAAATCGCTGTATTATGACAGAAAGAATGTTTAACTTTGCAGCAGACAGTTACAAAAATGATATTGCAACTATCAGATTTAAATTATGAGGACAAGTTGAATAGATAGACTAGATTTGTATCCTTTTTAACACATATCATTCAGGGCAATCTAATTGAGGTGTTTCAATAATTAAAAGAGAGTTAGGCACAGAGCAATGTTGTACAGATTTGGAGCAATATGCTGTGTGAATATAGCCCCTAGTTCTTTGAAGACTAGAAGAGAAGAGCCATAACCTGGAATATTGTTGATGAATTAGTCTTGTTTGGAAATAGGGCCCAAATGCCACTCAATGATTTCCATAAAGAGATAAGGCATGGCATCAGCATATTTTTCACAAGCATTGAAAAAAAACAAAATTGCAAATCACAAGGCCTTTAACTTACATTGAAGCTCTTGAAAGAACAACAGTCAAAGTATAGCTTTGTTTGTGTTGAGAAGTTTGAGAAGTTGTTTAGAACTAACTTTTGACCATTAAATTCAATTAAAAATTTGGTAGAATTGAAAAGAGGCAATTTGTAACAAGCATTAGTGAAAGGGAAATCACGTTTTATCGATTTATTAAAGTTCCTTGAGGAAGTAACAAGTAAAATGGATAAAGGGTAACCTGTAATGTGGCATCAAAAACAGAAGTTGCTGGAAAAGCTTAGCAGGTCTGGCAGCATCCATGAAGAGAAATCAGAGTTAACATTTCAGGTCCAGTGATCCATCCTCAGAACTCAGAATTGTAAGTGTGGCATACTGTACTTGCATTTTCAGAAGGCATCTGTGTTTGCTACACAAGATAAAAACTCATGCTAACATAGAGTCATACAGTCATAGAGATGTACAGCATGGAAACAGACCCTTCAGTCCAGGATTGGTTGAATGATTGAAAGCAGGGAATAGGCATTAAAAGTTTCAGTTTGGTCAGGTGTAATAAGTGGAGTTCCACAGAGATCATTGCTAGGATCACCTGTTTACAATCTTTATCACTGACTTTAATGAAGTATGGTGGCTAAATTTGCTGATGATCCAAAGAGAAGTAGGAAAGGAAGACACAGAAGTCTATAATGGGATTTAGACAAAAATTATTAAGACAGAAATTTGGCTGGTGGTCTATGATGTGAGCAGAGGAGGTTCACTAGATTAATTTTAGTGCTGACGGCTTTGTCTTATGAAGATAAAATCAGAGGGATTGATTTTATTGTCTATTGTCTCTGGAGTTTGGAAGAATGAGGAGATCTAATTGAGATTGATAAGATGCTAAAGGGGATTAACAAAGTAGATGCTGAGATGACAGTTCCTTATGTGGGGCAACCTAGAATGAGAGGCCATAGTTTAGGATAAGGAGTAGCTGATTTAACTTAATTCTCTCAGATTAGGGTGATTCTGTGGAATTCACTATTCCAGACTGCAGTGCATGCTTGGATTTTGAATACATTTCAGGAGCAGATAGATAAATATTTAATTAGCAATAGGTTGAAGGGTTATAGAGAGCATGCAGGAAAGTGATGTTAAATTCGAGATGAGGTCAGCCATGATCGCATCAAATGGCGGAGTACGCTGAAGGGATGAATTGCTTATGTGGAAAAGTGTGAGGTTGTCTATCTTGGTGGGAAGCATAGCAAATCAGAGTATTATTTAAAAGGAGACAGTTTGCAAACCTCTGAAGTACAAAATGATGTAAGTATCATAGCACATGAATCACAGAATGTTAGTGTGAAGATACAGCAAATGTTGAGGAAGGCAAAAAGGATTTTGTCAGAGAGTCATCAAGTTATATAGCATGGAAACACACCCTTCAGTCCAACTCATCCATGCCGACCAGATATTCTAAGCTGATTTAGCCCCATTTGCCAGTAGTTGGCTCATGTCGCTCTAAACCCTTCCCAATCATATACTCATCCAGTTGCCTTTTAAATGCCATAATTGTACTAGTCTCCACCACTTCCTCCGGCAACTCATTCCATATGTGAGTGAAGAAGTCACCCCTCAGTTCCCTTTTAAATCTTTCCCCTCTCACCTTAAACCTATGCCGCCCTCTAGTTTTGGACTCCCTAACCCTGGAAAAAAGACCTTGGCTATTCATCCTATCCATGCCCTTCATGATTTTATAAGGTCAGCCTCTGATGCTTCAGGGAAAATAGCCCCAGCCTAATCACACTTCACAGTAGCACAAGCCTTCCAATCCTAGCAACATCCTTGTAAATCTTTTCTGAACCTTTTCAAGTTTACCTTTAACAACATCTTTGTTATAGCAGGGAGACCAGAATTGAACACAATACTCTAAAAATGACCTCATCAATGTCCTCTATAGTTACAACATGATATCCTATACTCAATGCGCTGACCAGTGAAGGCAAGGGTATCAAATCCTTCATTTATGATAAGGAGTGGAATATAGAAGTAGAGACATTTTGGTATGTAGTTGTACAGGGCATTGACAAGACTATATCCAAAGTATTATGTACAGTTTTTCTCTTCTTATTTGAGAAAGGGCAGATTTGCTTTTAAAGCAGTGAAGGTTCACTGAACTGGTTCCTGCAAAGAAAGGGTTGAGGAAAACGTGGACAGGTTGGGCTTGTATTGACAAATGTAAAAGAATGTGAGGTGATCTTATGAAGCATATGAGTTGCTGAGGGCATTGCCAAGGTGGTTGTGGAAAGGATATTTCTTCTTATGGGAGAGATGGGAAGTAGGGAAGACGGTTAAAGGTAAAAGAGACGAGAAGAATCCTTTTCTCTCAGAGGATGACTAGTTTCCTCCTCACTCTAATTCCCCTACCCAGGGAACAGTGATGACCGGGTCATTGAATGGTTTTAATGCTGTGTTGGATAGATTCTTGACTGACAAGGGAGTCAAATAGTATCGGAAGCAGAGATGAAATTAGAGGTGAGTCTACAATTGGTTTAGCCATTGTCTTATTAAATGGTGGAGCAGGTCTCAGGGCTAAATAGACTACTCATGCCCGTAATAAGGAAATATCAGAATTCATTTCAAATTCAGTGAACAGCAAAAAATGATGGAAATATACTTATTATCAGAATTGAAGTTATTATTTCAATTGACTTATTATCAGGTCTGACAAAAGATAGGAAATGAAGGTTAAATATTCTTCTGCCTAGTAGGCATTTGGATTGCAGTGTAGACAGTACCATTTTGTTAGAGCTCCAGAAAAAAACAAATAACTGCAGACATATAATGAGCACTATAATACTAAGTGCCCTACCTGAGATTGAAACTAATTGGAAATGTATTTCACTGAACTGAACATTATATCTGCTACTTGCAGTTTGAAGGAACTCCATGAATCTTGAAGTTAGTGTCGGAGTGACAGGTAAATATAGAGATTCACCATTGAGGAAAAGAGTCTTCGGATAACTAACTTCAAATTTAGCAAAATTTATCAAAATGTCCGTAAGTGTGCAAACATGTGGAATGAAGTATTGCAGTTGCAGAGCACCCAGTCACTATTTGCAGGCGTGCAAACACAAAAAGAGGGTATTGCAGCAGGAGCTGATGATAGACGTACAGATTTATAAATGCAATAGCTACTGTGCCCTTAACTATCACAGCAAAGAAGTAGACTTAAGCAATAATTAACAATCAAGGAGAGGGTCATCAACTTGTTTGAAGAGCAGAGGCTTTTAAAGGTGAGGGAGTAGCAATGTGAAGGGGCCCAGTGATGGTGTGGGAGAGGGTAGGATCTACACTAGGCTACAATGGAAGGAGTGAAGAACATCATTTGGGTTGAAGAGATAGAGGGATTGGAAGAGTTATGGCAAAGCCATGGACTTGTTGGTCCAGGTGAGGATTATGGATTTGATGCTTTGGTGTTAAGCAGCTAATGGAGGTTAGAGGTATTGTGGTCAATGGATGTATGGGAATTGACACATTAAACTCTGAAAGCAAAAATAAAACTGAAAAGAGAAATGTCCCACTTGTACAATAATGTCAAGTTAACTGCAGTGTTATTACAATAGTCAGAAGAATGCCAAGGTTCACCCAATTGCAACAATCAAGAATAAGGCCAGGCCTGTTACCTTACTGAGCAGCTAAATGCCAATATCCTGTGAAAGAATAATAAACAACATTGATAATTGTCCAAAGATGCCTAATTATTGTAGCAGTTAGAAAACTGAAACTACCTTTCAGCACAGATCATTTCAACATGTTTTGTAGTGAACTGTGAATCCTAAACAGATGATCTATGCTCCAACTCACTGAAAATTAATACTAACCAGGGCAAACTTTATTTGGGTGGCAAAGAGGCTAGGAGGACCTGGAAGAATGGAATTAGAGTTTTATACATCACAAAACATCTGAAAAAAATGATTGCTTACTTAGTGGCTTATAGAACACAGAACATTACAGTGCAGTACAGGCCCTTCGGCCCTCAATGTTGCGCTGACCTGTGGAACCAACCTGAAGCCTATCCATCCTACACTATCCATTTTCATCCATATGTTTATCCAATGACCATTTAAATGCCCTTAAATTGGTGAGTCTACTACTGTTGCAGGCAGCAAAGAAACTACCTCTGACATCTGTCCTGTATCTATCACCCTTCAATTTAAAGCTATGTCCATTTGAGCTAGCCATCTCCACCCGATCTAACCTTCTGATTATCTTATATGTCTCAATTAAGTCATCTCTCAACCTTCTTCTCTCTAACGAAAACAGCCTCAAGTCCCTCAGCCTTTCCTCAGCAGAATTTCCCTCCATATCAAGCAACATCCTAGTAAATCTTCCCCCGACCCCTTCCAAAGCTTCCACATCCTTCCAATAATGTGGTGACCAGAACTGTACACAATACTTCAAGTGTGGCTTCACCAGAGTTTTGTATAGGTGCAGCATGATCTTGTGGCTCCAAAATTCAATCCCTCGACAAATAAAAGCTAACATATTGTATGCCTTCTTAACAACCCTATCAACCCTAAGTGGCAACTTTCAGGGATCTGTGTACATGGATACCAAGATCTCTCTGCTCATTTACACTACCAAGAATCTTACAATTAGACCACCATTCTTTGTTCCTGTTGCTCCTTCCAAAGTGAATCACCTCACACTTTTCCTCATTAAATGCCATTTGCCACCTCTCAGCCCAGCTCTGAAGCTTATCTATATCCCTCTGTAACGTGCACCATCCTTCAGCACTATCCACAACGCACTGATCTTAGTATCATCCACAAGTTTATTAACCCATCCTTCTACCCCTCACCCACGTCATTTATAAAAGTGACAAACAGCAGTGGTTACAAAACAGATCCTTGTGGTACACCACTATTAACTGAACTCCAGGATGAACATTTGCCATCAACCACCACCCTCTGTCTTCTTCCAGCCAGCCAATTTCTGATCCAAACGACTAAATCACCCTCGATCCCATGACTCTGTATTTTGTGCATGTGAAACCTTATCAAACACCTTACTGAAATCCATATCCACCACATCAATTGCTTTACGTTCATCCACCTGTTTGGTCACCTTCTCAAAGAACTCAAAAGGTTTGAGAGGCACGACCTATCCTTCACAAAACCATGTTGACTATCCCTAATCAACTTATTCCTTTCTAAATGATTATAAATCCTATCTCTTATAACCCTTTCCAACACTTTACCCACAACTGAAGTAAGGCTCACAGGTCTATAATTACCAGGGTTGTCTCTACTCCCCTTCTTGAACAAGGGGGCAACATTTGCTATCCTCCAGTCTTCTGGCACTATTCCTGTAGACAATGATGACATGAAGATCAAAGCCAAAGGCTCGGCAAACTCCTCCCTGGCTTCCCAGAGAATCGTAGAATAAATCCCAACCAGCCCAGGGGACTTATCTATTTTCACACTTTCCACATCCTTGTGAACCTCAATCCTGTCCAGGTAAAAACAATGACTGCAGATGCTGGAAACCAGATTCTGGATCAGTGGTGCTGGAAGAGCACAGCAGTTCAGGCAGCATCCAACGAGCAGTGAAATTGACGTTTCGGGCAAAAGCCCTTCATCAGGAATAAAGGCAGAGAGACGCTTCAGTCTCACTGCCTTTATTCCTGATGAAGGGCTTTTGCCCGAAACGTCGATTTCGCTGCTCGTTGGATGTTGCCTCAATCCTGTCTAGTCTAGTAATCTGTATCTCAGTATTCTCCTGGACAATGTTGTCTTTTCTAGTAGTATTTTGAGAATTGTGATAGAAGTGGGTGCTAAAATGCTCGGTCGATGCACTTCTTTATGCAAATTACATTGGGATTCCTACAATCAATGCGGGCTCCTGGTTTGCATATTTAAACAGCCTTTTTTGGATGACACTGCTCGATGGAAGCATCTATTCCAAGGGCTCTCTTTTTTAAAATATACTTTTATTGGAAAATAGATTTGTTATTGTTATAACAAATCCAAAACAATACAAAGAAAGAACACCAATAAAAATGCAAAAACCCAAACCGCCCTCATATACAAATGTATAAATACATATAAAAAATTCCAACTACTTAACTAAATCAATAATAACTAACAAAAGACTAATAAATAATAATAATACAGCTCAGCCAAATAAAACACCAACTCTTGTGTATGGAGACCATTCGTTTTGACCTGTTCATACGTTCGCAGATCCCCCTCTCTGGATATTGGACTCGTGAAGCACAATCGTAACAGATATATAAAAGCCCTTATTAGTGTGGCAGATAAATCTGTGTTCCGGTATTCCAAAAGGGCCGCCATGTCTAAAAGAAATTCTCCGTTTTGTGGTGTACCATACTTGTGAGAAAATCCAAAGGGATATGCTCCATAACAATCTTTCGCCAACTTGACAGGACCAGGGGATGTTTGGACACCCAACCCAAGAAGATTATCTTTCTTGATCAGAAAGTGAGGATGTTGAGAAGTTTATTTCTTTACACATCTACAGGGAACACACTGGGCAGGCCAAGAAGAGGAGAGATCGGGGTCTTCTCCATCCTTACACCCAAAATCCCTTCCATTGCACCTGCCACAGTGCTCCAGAATGTTTAAAGCCTATCACAGGATGAGAGACAATGAGTAAGAGTGCTTGTACCAACTTTACACTTGGGACATGTTGAAGATACCCCTGGTTTAAATCTTGACAAACGATCCGGAGCTAAGTAGACTCTGTGGAGAATCTTCAACTGTAAAGCATGAGTCCAATTGCAAATGTACATCTTTCTTGCATTTTCCGAAATATCTTTGCATGCCTCTGAGGAGACCTCAAAACCTAGCTCTCTCTCCCACACCCTGCAGAGTCGATTGAACTCATCTGAGAGGGCACCCCCAGTTGATGACAGAAAGTGTACTCTCAGCACTAAGCACCCTCCTCTCTACGTTGGATTTCTAGGATTCAGTCAAAAGTGTAGTTTTTTTTAAATGAAATCCCTAACTTGAAAAAAAAAGAAATCCCCATTAGATAGCATGTATTTTCACGCTAACTGATAAAAAGACATCATTGTGTCTCCCTCAAATAAATCACCCATGCAAGACACATCCCTAGCCACTCAATGTTTGAATCCTGAATCCATCATCCCTCGTTGAAAACTCGGCATATCCACTATAGGTTGAAAAAAAGATGTTTTGCCAATATTGCCTTCCTTCTGCTGAATTGCCCTTCTTGTTTTAACAGTATTGATAACTATTGGGTTATGGTAATATTATTAACTGTCCTCATTTTGTCCAAAAACAGCAAACTAGTAAGGGAGCATTTTGCCTAAGAGGTTTCGATATCTAACCATACTGAAAGAGGGTCCCCACAAGCCCAATCACTTATGTAAGGTAAAGCAAGCTTAGTTGATAGTTTTTAGTGTCCAGCACATCCACTCTCCCAGTCTATGAGGCAATTCCAGTTTAGCTAATTTAATAAGGGGCTGCTTACAATGCCAAATAAAAGAGTTGAAACAGCCATTCAGTCTCCTGAATGTTTGCTTGTCGAAAATCAGGGGGAGTATCTATGGAGGGTACAACAAATGGGGGCAAATATTTATCTTAATAAGTGCTATCTGACCTAACCATGAGACCAGATGAGCCTCCCATCTTTGAAGATCTTGTTTGATTTCGTCGAATAATTGAACAAAATTAAACAACCGATCAAGACCTAGAGCGATGAATAAGTCCAAATACATAAAACTCCCTGTGACCACTTAAATGGGAATTGAGATTTGCCCTCAAGACCTAGCACCTTCGTAAGACCGGCCATACACATAGCCTCTGATTTTGCAAAATTAATCTTCCACCCTGAAAAGTTGCCAAGAGAGCTGATGCATCGTATCAGGCAAAGCACCAAAACTGCTGGATTTGACAAAAAAAATGAGGACATCATCTATGTACAACGAAATCTTATGTAATTTTGACCCCACTTCAATATTTTAGGATCTCTACAAATAGTCTCCGTCAACGGTTCAATCACCAATGTAAAAAGCAATGGTGAAAGGGAAAGCCCTGTCGGCTCTGCCCCTAAAAACGCTAAAATTGCTTGATCATATCCCACTGGTGATAACTGTAGGGAGAGGGTCACTGGAGAGAACCTTTACCCATCTTATAAAGGCTTTGTCCAAGCCAAAACACTCCAGAGTGTACAAAAAGTACGGTCACTCAACTCGGTCAAATGCCTTCTCTGCATCTAGAGCAATGACCAATCCTGTACTGACTGTTGTTGATATGCCTGAATTACATTAAGTAGCTTCCTAACATTATTGGAGGATCTACGGCCCTTTATGAGGCTTATCTGGTCCTCTTTAACAATAGAAGGTAACGCAGTCTCCAGCCTTAACGCAAGAGTCTTTGAGAAGATTTTAAAGTCAACATTTAAGAGTGAAATGAGTCTGTACAAAGCACAGTCCTCCGGGACCTTCCTTTTTTAAGAATAAGCGAAATATTGGTCTTTCTCAGAGATGGCGGGAGACAATCATGACTATATGAGTCATTAAACATGTTGAGCATCGGGCCTGACAATATGCTTATAAATTCCTTATAGAATTTGCTGGGAATCTTGCTCTGATGAGGAGGCATTGAGAAAAGACTCTTGTTTGGGGGTCGCCCGGGAGCTTCAGATCCTTGAAAAAGGACTCCATCTTGGTCTGCCTCTCCTCACAACCCTCAGACTCTTGTTTGGGGGTCGCCCGGGAGCTCCAGATCCTTGAAAAAGGACTCCATCTTGGTCTGCCTCTCCTCACAACCCTCAGAATCTCTGGAATGCCACATTAATCTTCTTGGAATCACATGTTAGGCTCCCAAACCCTTCCATAATCAACATATTGGCTCAACGGCACTCCTTTTCCTGATGAGATATACAAGGTACTTGCCTGCTTTGTCACCATGATCATACAACCTTTGTTTTGAGAAAGAAAGCTCCTTCTTTGCTGTCTGCGTGAGTACGGAATTCAATGCAGACTCCAGCACCATAATCCTCTGTAGCTTGGCCAACGAGGGCCTGTCAAACTAAGCCTACGCTGCTGCCTTCAACCATGCTTCAAGGAGACGTTGCTACTCACCCTTCTGCCGCTTCCTACTGGCAGATAGGAAATAACTAACCCCTTGGCATAGATTTGGCAATTTCCCAAAGCACAGATGGGCTACGAACTGAGCCTGAATTAATATCAAGGAATGCCCGAAATTCCTTAGAGAAGTACTCCACAAACTTATTATCCTTAAGGATAAAGGGATCCATTCGCCAGTGCCTCAGGCCCACTATAGCGTCCTTAATCTTAACCAACCAGTACACTGGAGTGTGATCGGAGATGGTAATATTACCAATCATACAAGATGCCACCAAGTCCAGGATTGCCACAGGGGTCAGAAAAAAATCAATCCAGAGCAGAGGAAAATCACCTATATCATGTATTCAAATAGAATGGGTACCCAATGAACACAGTCCGCCGATTTCTCAGCAACAAACCCAAACAAGCAGACAAAACACATCCAGAAACTCTCGTCACGCTCTCCTACATCAAAGACATCTCGGAAATGACTGCCAGACTACTCAGACCCCTGAGCATCATGGTAGCCCACAAACCCAACACATTAAAACAGCAGCTAATGAACTTGGAAGACCCTATACAGACAACAAGCAAAACTAATGTCATTTACAAAATACTGTGCAAGGACTGTAACAAACACTATATTTGACAAATTGGCAGAAAACTAGCCACCAGGATACATGAACACCAACTAGCCACAAAATGACATGACCCTCTCTCACTAGTATCCTTACATACAGATAAGGAAGGACACCATTTTGACTGGGACAACACATCCATCCTAGGACAAACCAAACAGAAACACACATGAGAATTCCTAAAAGCATGACATTCCAACCGGAACTCTATCAACAAACACATCGAGTTAGACCTCATCTATCACCCCCCTGAGAAAAAGAACAGGAAATAACATCACCACAGGAAATGACATCACGAATCCAGAGAAATCCAAACATATAAATAGAAAGCAGGATTCATCAGCAGTGCTTCGCCGGGAGGCCCACTGAAGATGTTATCTCGTAGGACGACAAAACGTCGGGAAATGAACCTTCCAGCTCAGCGAGCAAACCTACATCCAGAACCGCAACCTGAGCTACAAATCTTCTCAAAACTTGCTAAAAACCGATCCTGGACTGGTGTCTGTGAGGATTGGAAAAAAAACTATAAAATCCCTGCCTGTACGGTGGAAAGACCTCCAGACATTCATCAATCCTAACTCCACACACTGATCCACTCATTGTTTAGTTTGTACAGAGGGTATCAGGGGGCCTTTGGACAACCTGTCAACTGTGGGATCCATAAGATAATTAAAATCTCCCCCTATAATTATATGCCAGGACTTGAGACTGATCAATTTAGAGAATGCATCTACCAGAAATTTGAGGGGATGGGCCAGAGGGCAGTACGTACTTAAAACACCACATTCTTCCCTGTTTATCAGGGCTTTGAGGATTTCAAACCTCCCGTGTGTGTCTTTACCACACTCCAGTAACTTAAATGGGAGATTCCTCTTAACCATTATAGCCACTCCCCTACTTCTGGTGTTCAAAGCTGAGAAGTAAACCCAGTCAAAGCCATTCTGCTGGAGTTTCAAATGCTCCCTATCATCCTGTAATCAAACAATATCCACCTTTTTCTTTCTGAGACTTGTAAGTATCTTCTTCCTCTTAATTGGTGAGTGACTCCCCTTAATGTTTCCAGGTACACCATTTAATAAAGTCTTTAGCCACAACCTTCTGCAGTAATCCTTAGATTCCAGAGAGGAGATGCTTGAATTACAAATCGCACAGCCTTAGTGTTGCAAGATCCATCGAACATAAAAACTACATAAACTAAAACCAAGTTAGCAAACCTACAAAGCTATCAAAGACTACGTACAACAAGAAGCAAACCAACATATAAAGCGCCAATGGTGCTGAATAGGGGAATGCATCCCCTGCCCAAAGGGAGCATTTACAGACCCCAAAAACCCAACTTCTCATCCTATTGTTAATACTGCAGCCAGGGCATTTAAATACCTGAACCAGGCATAAACTGCCCATTAGTAGGCATCTAGCCATCCCAACCATTTTCCCTCCTCCTAGCTACAGCCGCACCACAAACAAAATACACCATGAAACAACAATGTGAGCAAAGAAATTTATGAAAAAAAATAAATACCCCAACTATCCTTTGGAATAACTTAAGTTACAAATTGAAAGTACACATTTCAACCACCCTCGAGCATAGTTTGGACCAGCTTATTACCAATTAAAAAAAGGGAAAAGAAAGTCCCGACCAGAATTCCTCATTTTTTTAAAGAAAAGTAAAGACAAATCCAAACAACACTACTATTTGTTCATACTAAATTGTTTTGATTAAGTTAATTTGTCCACAAAGTCCCTTGCCTTCTCCAATGTGTCAAAGAGATGTACATATTCATCTAAGGTCCTCCGAAGCACTACCGGATACCTCAGAGAATACAGGAATCCGAGCTCCCTCAGTCTTTTCTTGATGCCGTGATAGGATTTCCTTTTCCATATCATTGCCGCTGAGAAGTCCAAGAAGAACATGATATTAGAGTCCTCATAATCTAGGGCCTTCAGATCCTACCCCTGGATTCTGGAAGCTTCCATGATTCTCTCCTTATATCTATAGTCATGAAAGCGCACCAAGATAGGACAAGGATGTTGATCCAGACCTGACCTCCGCGCCATGACCCGGTGAGCCCTCCCAATCTTGAAGCTTCTCATTCCAGCCTACAAGTTAAGGAATTTCAGCAACCAGTCCTCAATAAATTCCACTGGCCGCTCACCTTCCTTACCCTCTGGCAGACCGACAATCCACTTTTTTTTTCCCCTGTTCCTGTTCTCAAGGTCATTAACCTGGTTAAGCAAATTACCGACCGACCTGCGTCTCCACAGCCTGGATCCTATCCTTGGAGGAATTGGTGTCAGTTTCCACCACTGTGACCCTGCATTCTACCTCATCCGTCCTTTTCTCCAGGTCTCCCAGCTGCTGTGCATGCTTCTGCAGCATGATAGAGAACAGGACCAGCTTCTCCTCTGACTGCTTGACTAACATCTTGCAGGATTTATCGAGCTCCTTTACCAGGACCTGGTAGGAAATCGAGTCTGAGAATCCTGCAGGCTGGTTAAGTTGCTCTCTGACAGTTTTCTGGGACTCCATGACCTTTCCAGAGTCCCAGGATATCGTGGTGGTCCCAGTAGGTGGGTTAGGACTTAGTCCGCTTTCGATGTGGTGCGGAGCTCTGCAATGCGATTTTCCTTGATCGCCACCATCTTGGATTCGCCCATTCCAAGGGCTCTTTAAAAATTGATTAGACATTTTCCTGGAGGTTGGCGTATATGTTGTTTGATCAAATGACATTTTGATTATTTGATTACTATTTGCAAATGTTACTGCATTTACATAAGCTAAGTATCTGGTTACTCTAACATTCCTAGGAGAAAGTGAGGACTGCAGATGCTGGAGATCAGAGCTGAAAAATGTATTGCTGGAAAAGCGCAGCAGGTCAGGCAGCATCCAAGGAGCAGGGAATCGACGTTTCGGGCATAAGCCCTTCTAACATTCCTGCCTACTGTGGTACACGTGAATCATTGTGCAACTTGGATCCATGTTTGGACTCATCCTTTATTCACATTTATTGCCTATAGTAGAATTATTGTGGCCAAGGATAAAATTTATATAAGGCTTTCAACCTAGATCAGCAACTTTGCAAGCGTGACAGATATTGTGTAACTGGCTCACTTACAATTAGGTCAAATGCCAAACTAAAACTAATTTTAGAATTTGAAAATGTGAGAAAAAAAGCTCTTTCCTCCGTGGAATTTTCATTCCTTAATCCAGGCTCAGCAAACAAATCTGTACACGGTGATTAAGATGTACTGCACCCTTTGTGGACAGAGAAAAACAGAGGTAACTGATCTGATAAAAGATCACCGACCTGAAACATGGGGTTCAATTTTCAATTATTCCAACAGAGGAGCCTGTCAAGAAGAGGAAAATCCTTCAAGCTGGCTCCCTGACATGTTGATTCCTGATGAAGGGCTTATGCCTGAAACATCGAATTTCCTGTTCCTTGGATGCTGCCTGACCTGCTGCGCTTTTCCAGCAACACATTTTCATCCCTGACATGTGCCCACTTCCACAGGATTATGCAGGAGTCAGGATTACTTTGACAATGGTTACCTACCTGACCATGTGGCTATTCAATTTACTATTTGAGGGGAACGCATCCTCTTAGATATTCCTCTTATTTCCAACAATTGCAGTGGAGGTACCCTCACCACCTTCCTACATTCTTCAGTAATATCCACTTCTGACAGTGGAACAGCCAATTATGATTCTTGAACAGCCTTCTGGTATAACTCCAGATTCAGGTACCCACCCAACATCTTTACTTGAATGGGAGTCCTGGAATCAACCATTTATTTGGCTGTCTCCTTCAAAATTGCCTTCTGGGCTTTTTTTTAATGTCCATGCTTTCTTGCCATGTGGGCATCACTAGCTCAGCCAGAACTTATTGTTCGTTACAAGAGTCAACCACATTGCTGTGGGTGTGGAGTCACATGTAGGCCAGACCAGGAAAGGATGGCAGGTTTCATATCTTAAAGGACTTCAACAAAACTGATGGGTTTTTACAGCAATGTCTGCCATTAAGTCAACTTCTTTTTTAATTCCAGATTTCATTGCATTGAAGTTCCATCATCTCTGAAGGCGGGACTCAAACCCGTGTCCCTAGACAGTTTGACTGGGGGTCTGGATCACTGCTCCAATGACGTTCCCACCACATTACTGCCTCCTTACTTAGCTATGAACATATGAATTCAGAGTACAAGTGGGCTATTCAGCCCCTCAGGTCTTTGCTGATGCTGGTGTTTCTGGTTCCTGATGGCAGGATGGGACGAGTGAATGAAAATCTTGGCGGTTAACCCAGTTTTTCTCACTGATGCTGTCAGATCAGTCGTGTATTTCCAGCATTTTCTGTCTTATGTCAGTGGCCAAGCATCTGCAGTATTTTGGTTTCGTTCTGCATAATTGCAAGGTTCTCGCGAGTTAAGGTAATTTCAAAGTGTGCTTGCCTCACAGTCAGTTTAATTTACTTTAAATTTCTTTGACATTGAGCAGAATAGATAGTGCTGAGTATGAGTTGGATATTTAAAACTGACTTCAACTTAGACCCTGAGGCATAAGAATCTTTCACAAATATATTTGCCAGGCACAGTGATCAATTTGAAGCACAGGGTTTCTGGCACACCTATCAACAAAGATTATAGTATAAAAAATCCCTCCATCACTTCACATAGATGTCGTGTTAAAGCAGGTCAGCAGGGGTAGATTGACTCCCCTCTTTTTAACACCCTTAGTCAGTTGCAACAAGCATTTTAAATTCTTTTTAGTACATAGTTATACCACACTTTAATTAAAATGTAATATTAGTGAAAATTAGGAAGCCACATTTCTTTTGAGTGAAATAAAGAAGAATTTTATTACTTACTAACCCCAAGATAAATTAAGAAATGTGACGTGAAATAAATTTGGTTAATTTATTTATTGTATTGTGCATTTTGTTTCGAAAAACAGTGTAAAATGTTGTATAGTTCTGCCATCTCCAGCACCTTAAAAAAAATTAATCAAAACATAGAATATAAAGGCAGAGAAATTAAAAAAAAAACTGCTCAACCTTGTTGTTGAGTACTCCACCATGGGCCATTGGCCTCTGGATAGGCATGAGTCGACTCGCCGTGCCACTACCGTTGGTACAACAGTTGTCATCTCTTTGGTGTCACCTCACATCAGCTGAAGCCCTTGCCAGTATGAGTCTTCGCCAACGTAGATGCTACCGGGCACTGCACCAGCCCAAAATCAACTCTGCCACTGCCATGTGTCCGCTTGGGGCCCACCTTGCAGATGCTGCCGCTGCTGATGCTACCAAATCTTGTACTGGGCCCAAACGTGCCTCGAGTAAAAAATTGAGGTCTGCAGATGCTGGAGATCACAGCTGCAAATGTGTTGCTGGTCAAAGCACAGCAGGCCAGGCAGCATCTCAGGAATAGAGAATTCGACGTTTCGAGCATAAGCCCTTCATCAGGAATAAGAGAGAGAGCCAAGCAGGCTAAGATAAAAGGTAGGGAGGAGGGACTAGGGGGAGGGGCGATGGAGGTGGGATAGGTGGAAGGAGGTCAAGGTGAGGGTGATAGGCCGGAGTGGGGTGGGGGCGGAGAGGTCAGGAAGAGGATTGCAGGTTAGGAGGGCGGTGCTGAGTTGAGGGAACCGACTGAGACAAGGTGGGGGGAGGGGAAATGAGGAAACTGGAGAAATCTGAATTCATACCTTGTGGTTGGAGGGTTCCCAGGCGGAAGATGAGGCGCTCCTCCTCCAGCTGTCGTGTTGTTGTGTTCTGCCGGTGGAGGAGTCCAAGGACCTGCATGTCCTCGGTGGAGTGGGAGGGAGAGTTAAAGTGTTGAGCCACGGGGTGATTGGGTTGGTTGGTTCGGGCGGCCCGGAGGTGTTCTCTGAAGCATTCCGCAAGTAAGCGGCCTGTCTCACCAATATAGAGGAGGCCACATCGGGTGCAGCGGATGCAATAGATGATGTGTGTGGAGGTACAGGTGAACTTGTGGCGGATATGGAAGGATCCCTTGGGGCCTTGGAGGGAAGTGAGTGTGGAGGTGTGGGCGCAAGTTTTACATTTCCTGCGGTTGCAGGGGAAGGTGCCGGGGATGGAGGTTGGGTTGGTGGGGGGTGTGGATCTGACGAGGGAGTCACGAAGGGAGTGGTCCTTGCGGAACGCTGATAGGGGAGGGGAGGGAAATATATCAAACGTGCCTCCACCACCCCTTCCGTGAATCTGCGCCAGATGCAGATGTCGCCGGGAACCTAAACTCACTTCCACTGCAGCAGCCATGGGTGAGCGCTAGGACCGCCTCGTCCATGCAGAAGCTGCAAGGAACTCAGACTTGCCTGCGACACGCTGCCACGGGTCCAAGCTGATGCCGTGGCTCTGGCCAAGTGACAACAGATAAGTAAAATAAAAAATAAAAGAAAGGGTAAAAAAGCAAGAAAAGATAGGAAAAAAAGAGAAAAGTAAAGCAGATGAGCCCTACTCCACTGCCACCTATGCATAAGCAAAAACAAATAGAGTATTAAAAATAGACAGAGTGTTCAGCTCAGTAGGAAGATAAAGGATAGCAGTTCAAAAAGTTTGTAATGAGTCTTTGAGTTGTTAAATTGACCCTGAGGCTATCACTGTCCAGCTGATGCCTTATACGTTCCGCAGTATCAGAATTTATTGAATTCTTGAGTTCTTGGTGAATTGATTTTTCTGAGTTCTAACAAGGGTGGACTTTCAAGATGTTGAGAAAGAAACAGTTAGAGAGAAGCCTTTGTCCTTGCTGTTACCTCATCCTTTCTCTCTCTGCTGCTTTGTTAAGCAGCTATTGAAACATTACTAATTGGTGTATTCTCGAGTCTGACTGCATTGTCTTCCTAAAATGGATATTTGCAGGCAATCCTTCCAGTAAATATATGCAACTTCTCATTCAAATATAACAGCAGGTGAAAATGACTTGAAAGCTGAATCAGTTGTCTGGTTTCCATACCTTAAAATAAAATGATTATTTCAGTTGAGACCGTTTTATTTATGTGACATTAGTTTCCTGATCTTGCCTCTATCTACGGCCATATAAGCACCGCTGCCACTTTAGGTCCATGTTTATTTCTTCTTATCCTCCATTTTATCCAATGAAGGTACTAGGTATTAAAATCAGCTGATGAATGTTGAAAATTGATAGTCTTTACTGGTTAGGATAAAAGCTCCCCCAGTCGTTCCCAGTATCACTCATGCCAGTCTTCAGCCAATTTGATTCAGTCCACATGGTATCAAGAAATGGTTGGAGGCACTGAATATTGCATAGTCTGAGCGCACTGACAACATTCCAGCAACAGCACAAAAGACTTGTGCTTCAGAACTTGCTACTCCCCTAGCCAAACGCTTCCAGGACAGCTCCAACACTGGCAGCTACCCGACAATGTGGAAATTTGCCCAGTTCTGGCCCCGACAGAAAAAGCGGTACAAATCCAACCTGGCTCATTATCGCCCAATCAGTCTCTTCTCGATCATCAGTAATGGGATGGAAGGTGTCATAAACAGTGCTATCAAGCAGCACCTGCTCAGCAGTATCCTACTCAGTGAAGAATAAAATGTTTTGGAAGCCAGCATGAAGGATAGAGTAGCTTGAGGTTTAAATTTAATATTGCTCATAGCTAGTAAGCAAAAAAACTGCAGCTTAAACAATGAGACATCTTATGGTCAGGATCCATGGGAAAGCAAACGGCCTAGGAAAGTCTGAGACAGTCCAAATGAACTGCATAAATATTCATTTCCCATCAGTCAGGCCTGTTATCACAATTTTGTACTTATTGCTTTGCTGAATAATCATGTAGACATTTTCCCATGTTTATGTTATAAAAAAGGTTGTATTTTGAATTGCTTGTTGGAGTTGTTACCTATTGTGTGAATAGGTACTCTCCCCCTGCAAAATAAAGATTGGTCTGGACAAATGAATCATTCATCTAAGTCTTGTTTCAGATCGATAAAAGACTTTGATGCACCACTGGTGGCCAGTCACAGCACTGTGTGCTATGTACAAGATGCACTGCAGAAACTCACTGATTCTCATTAGACAATACCTTCCAAACCCATGGCCACTTCTATCTAGAAGGATAAGGGCAGGAGATACATGGGTACACCACCACCTGCAAGCTCCCCTCCAAGACACACCATTCTATCTTGGAAATATATCACCGTTACTTCAATGGTGCAAAATCTTGGAATTCCCTCCCTCAGGGCATTTTGAGTCTGCCATAGCACATGGATTGCAGCAGTTCAAGAAGGCAGCTCACCACCACCTTTTCAAGGGCAACTTAGTATGGCATCAATTAATCCCAGTAAAACTGAAATTAATAGGTAGTGGGGGGAAGATTTACCTGGTTACAGTCATACCTAGCATATAGGAAGATGATTAGAGGTCAGGAATTTCAATCCTACAACACCTCTGTAGGAGTTTCTCATGGTAGTATCCTAGGCCCATCCATCTTCAGTTGCTTTATCAATGACTTTCCCTCCAACATAAGGTCAGAAATGGGGGTGTTTGACAATGATTATACAATGTTCAGCATCATTTGCGATTCCTCAGATACTGAAGTAGTCCACATTCAAATGCAACAAGATCTGGACAATACCCAGGCTTGGGCTGACAAGTGGCAAGTAACATTTGCGCCACACTAATGCCAGTTACTCTTCTTCAGGAACTCGAAATGTTGACTTATCCAATTCCTGATGCTACCTGCGTTGCTGTGATCTTCCAGCCTCCTGCCTGTCTACCGTGGATTCCAGCAGCTGCAGTTTTTCTGTCTCTTAATAAATGCTGACCAGCTAGCAACGTCCAAGTCCCACAACTGAATTAGGGAAAACTCAGGATGAGCAATAAGATTTTTTCTTTTTTTTTACTGCAGTTTTTTTCCCCTTCCCCTACCCACCCGACTTTTAACTTCTTAAAGTTACCTGGAGAGTAGAGAAGGTGAGCCTAAGTCCTGGCTTGTGTGAGAGATGAGTCAGACACTATGCCAAGCAGGAGGCATGTCCTGGAGATCAGTTGCAGACCGAAGCCCCGCGTGGGAGGCAGTCTGAGCCCAGGCCAATCTGGGAGACAAGTCCTGGAGGTAAATGCAGGTGGGGAATCATGGGCCAGATGGAAGTATGAGGAGGCAGAAGTTCTGAAGCCCGGTGGGCACGGACTCAGTGAAAATAACTATGGTTTGAGTAAAATCAGTTCTGCTATAATGCAATAGTTCCATTCTCGTGCAATCCCATGTTATAGGAAAATTGCATAATAGCAGCACCATTGAAACTAATGGGAACAGGATTGCGTAATAACCAATACACATTTTAAAAATTCATGCTTTAGAAAGTGTCCCTAATTTGTCAATAGCATTATAGCGAATTTGCATTAATAAAACACATGTTATAGCAGAACGACCTGTACTTTTAAAAGATACTTTTATTGCTATTCTGGACTTTGAGTAATCCTAGTACTTTGTAAAACTTTATATTCTTGCGCTAGACTAATGCTCTTACTCTTTTAATTCTGTAACAATGTATCTGTACCTTGGTGTCCTGTACCTAAGACAGTGCCTAAGTGGTGACATCACAAACTTTTCATTGCACTCATTTGAGTGGACTTGACAATCAAAGCTATTTTAATTCTAATTCTAAATGCTGACAGCAATGCCCATGTCCCACAAGTGAATAAAATAAAACTTTCTTTAGTTATTGCAAACATTCTGATTGCGATATTTGAAATTCTTGCAATTATAAATGGTGCATTTTCCTCTCATTGGTCTGGAAACCACTTTTCCTATGAAGCCCTGACAAAAGAATTGCCTGGGAGGCAAGGAATGGTTGGCAGCCCTTGAATTGCAGGCAGACAGACAGAGAAACAGATTTATCAGCATGAGCTTGAGTGCTAGTAGAGTCAGGGTGCAAACACGATATTGGAATACAGGAACAGACATAAACAATCCAACCCCTTGAGTTTCTTCTGCCATTCAATTACATCACGGTTGATATCTCCTTTGGGTCTATTTCATCATGTTGGCTCCATACATTTAATTCAGAAAAGTCTCTTGCTGAATTTTCAAAGTTCCAACAGGCCAATGACACAGCATTCAGTCAGTACCTGATTTCCACAGCTTACAGTGAAAAGGTTCATCAAAATTTGACCATTATCTCTACGAGTACCAATATTTCCTAATCAGAGGTCTTCAGGAAATGCCCATGTAAATAGCAATGGTGCTAATTTATTGTAATATCCAGCACAATACTAAATTCATTTGTAAATTCATTCCTCTTTTCCTCAGTAGCCGTCACCATCCCTCTAAGAGCACTGATCCTTTCAAGCTGCTTTAAATTACCTTATTCCTTGGGTGGCCATGCTGTCAGGGTGTCTCAATCCTGAGCTCTGTAGCTCTCTCTGTAAACTTGGTCAGCTTTCTTCCTACAGTTCTGTGTAAAATCTACTCTTTTTGACCAAATATTTAATTATTGCTGTGATTCTGGGTATCACTTCTTTACTGTAGTCCAATTTCATTGTTTGTCTGATGACATTCCTGAGAACTACATGAAAGGTGATATATAAATGCATGTTCTTCCACGTCTCATGAATTTATGCAACATCACCTGATGTTCCTGAAATGTTGCCACACTGTATGTGCAAAATGGACATTGAATATAACTGGCATAGCTGCACATGTATTTTGTTTATCTGTGCATGTGCAGAGAGGGCTCCCCCTACTGTTATGACACAAATAAGCACAACCGTTTGCTTAAAAACCTTGTTGGCTATGAAAGCAATTGAATGCTATTTTGTTTAAGCATTCTGCTTGAAAGAAGTAACGAGTGAACTATATAATTCTTCTGTCAATTGAAAAAAAAATACAAAAAATGTTAGTAAAGGGAGAGAAAATAAATTATGAGGGCAAACTGAACAGGAATATCAAAACTGACAATAAGAACTTAATTAAATGTATAAAAAAGGGAGAGATCAAAGTGAACATAGGCTCCTCAGAAAATGGATCTGGGGAGACTGTTATGGGGGACAAAGAAATGGCAGAGGATTTAAACATATATTTTGCATCAGTCTTTACAGTGGAAGATACTTTGAACAGCCCATTCATACTAAAGAATATAGGGGAGAAATTAAGTACTATCACCTTCACTAGAGAAATAGTATTAGACTAACTAGTGGGCTAAACGCAGTTAGGAGATGCATTAGTTGCAATTTTCCAAACATGCCTGGATTCTGGAGCAGTACCAGAGGTTTGGAAAGCTGCCAATGTGACACTCCTGTTCAAAAAATGAGGATGGCAAAAATGGTAAGTATATGCCAATTAGCCTGACATCTATTGTTGGGAAGGTGTCGGAATCAATTATTGAAGAAATATAAGCAGGAAATCTGAATCTAATCAAGCAAAGTCAGCATGGCTTCATGAAAGGAAGTCATGTCTGACTAATTGATTAGAGTGTTTCAAGGGGGTCTCGACCAGAGTGCACAGACAGGAACCAGTAGATCTGTTATATTTGGACTTGCAAGAGCTTTCAACAAAAGATTAAATCATAAGAGCCCATGATGTTGCAGATAATATATTGGCATGGATAGAGAATTGGCAGATGGTCAGGAAACAGCGAGTAGAGATAAGGGGTTCTTTATAAGGTTGGTGACCTGTAACCAGGGAAGTGCCATGGAAATCAGTGCTGAGACTGGAACGGTTTACATATATATTAATGACTTGGAGGAAGGAAGCGGATGAACAGTTGCCAGATTTGCAGGTTGTGAGAGGGATACAAACAGTCTACAGGGAAATATTGATAAGTTGGGTAAGTGGGTAAAAATGTTGGTAAATGGGAAAATGTCAAGTTGTTCAATTTGTAAGGGAGAACAAGTATTTAAGTGGAGAAAAACTGCAGAAAACTGCAACACAAAGGGATTTGGGAGTACTTGTGCACAAAACACAGAAAGCTAGCACACTAGTGTGACAAGTAAACAGGAAGGCTAATGGAATATTGGCCCTTATTTCAAGGGCATTGGAGGGTGATACTGGGAAGTCTTACTGCAACTATACCAAGTGCTGCTGGAGTATGGTAAGCAGTTTTGTTCCCTTATTTAAGAAAAGATATAATTTCATTGAAGGCAGTTCAGACAAGGCTTTCTAGGATGATCCCTAGTATGATGGGATTGTCTTATGAATAAAGGTTGAACAGGTTGAAACTCTACTCATTGGAATTTAGCAGGATGAGAAGTCATTGAACCATGCTGGATTCTGAAGGATGTTGTGAGGATGTTTCCCCTCATGGGACAGTCTAGGGCCAGACTGCATTTCTCAGAATCAAGGGACTAAGATGAGGAGGAATTCCTTCTCTCAGTGGGTTGAGAATCTTTGGAATTCCTTGCCACAGAGAAGTGTGGTGCCAGAATCCTTGTGTCCCTTTAAGGCTGAGATTGATAAGTTCTTAATCAGTGGAGCAATCAAGGGTTATGCGGAACGGGCAGGTAAGTGGACATGAGAAATGTTGGATCAGTCATGATCCTATTGAATGTTGGCGTAGGCTCGAAGGGCTAATTGGTCTACTCTTGTTTCTATTGCTTTTGGACAAATGAATTGTAACAAATTGCATAAGGAAATTTCATTGATGACATTAATTTGAAGGCATCTGAACTTAGCACCTTGGGAATCAGTTATTGTTGGAGATAACGCTGCTGCTTTCTGATCTGTATTTCCCTCTCTTAAACTGTCATTATTTTTCCAACCTGATCTTGACCTTCTGGCAAATTCTAAGGAGGAGCAGACAGTAGATGCAGCACTGTAATTTCTATCAGTGTACAAGTGAGTAGAAATCAATTCATTTCTTCATTGGAATGGGGGAACCATTAGGTCATTTATTGTGAGGAGAATTGAATACAAAATTATGGAAGTTATACTTCAGTTATTCAGGGTATTGGTGAGGCCACATGTGGATTTAGTGAGGTCACGGTCACACACCTATTTGTTGAACGAAGAAAAGCAGAAGGATAGGAAAATTCTCACTCCTGATGACACCAAGGAAGGATAATATCTTTCATTAAAATAAAGAAAATATTGGCGACTGAGATTTATAGCAGGAGAACTGGCACAACTGGGGGGGATAATTTGCTAAGAATATGAAAATATATCATAAAAAATATATGCTAAGCTGGGTTCCCATTCCATATAAGAAACTGCTTCATAAACAACCTGAGAATTGGGACTGGCATGCCCATTGCCTTGCCTCCTACAGCAACAGCATACCAGGACAGTGGTATGTTTCTTCAATTTTAGTCCAACATTACAATTTCCTAAAGCACTGGACAAAATGTTGATTGCAGAAGTTTCATTTCATGATGAGCGCAAGGGTTTAGACTCACTAGTTGCTACAACATTCTAATCAATCTTATCATCAAAATGTATTTCCAAATAAGCATGCTGTTACACTGCATTCATTTTATCTTTTATTTGGAAACAAGTCAGAATAAGGTGTTATTCTGTATGTTGTCTTTTAAGTCTCATTCAGCCTTTTTAAATCAAATCTCAAAAGATGAACAACCCAAGATGCAATATCTCCAATAGCACGTCAGATAATCCAGGAGAAACTTTACAATTGGAAAAGAAAAATCTACATTTCAAATCTACATTCCAAAAATAATTCTTTAAAATGTCAAACAAATTATTTTACATGGCTCATACCTGACAGAGCACTGACTTGCATCTCCTCTTGTACCTTCTTACTAGCAGCTACAACAGTCTTGTCCACAAAGGCTCGGCCTAGCAGAGACTGGCTTGAATTGGCAGAATGATTTGCAGGAGAGCTGTCTGCATTGCCTACATTAAAGAAAATAATTAAAATCAAATTTTTGCCTGATGCAGTTTGTCAGAATAACTGGAAAGAAAGTAATTCAGAATCAAAAATCTAATAAATGCAATTAATATGCTACATGCACATACAGACATACAAATTAGTGCAGACCACTCAGCCCCTTGAACCTGTTCCATAATTCACTAAGATCATGGTTATTCCGATTACTCCACATTCTCATATGCAACTGATAACCTTTCACCTCCTTGCTTTTTAAGAATCTATCTACATCTGCTTTAAAATTATTCATGGACTTTGTTTCGACTGACTTTTGAGGAAGATCATTCCAAAGACTCATGACCTCTTGAGGTAAGTTCTCCCACAAAAGGAAATATTCTTTTTCACAATCACTTTGCCAAGATCCTTTCCACCGAGTTGTCTCTTACTCTGCTAATCTTCAGTGGATACAAGACTCACCAGGCCAAACTTTCCTTATAACTAACCTGCACATTCCAGGTTTTAGCCTCATAAACCTTCTCTGAAAATTCTTACATCCTTTCTTAAATGAAGTGACTCATATGGTACACAATATTCCAAATGTGGTCTCACCAATACCTGTATAACAGAAGCATAGCCTCCTTTTGTTTGTATTCAATTCACTCACAATAAGTGATTACCTTCTGTTAGCATTCCTCATGACTTGCAGTATGTGTGCACTAACCATCTATGACTTATATACTAAGAGGCATAGATCCCTCTGCATTCAGAACTCTGCAAACTCTAACCATTCGTATAAAATATTTCTTTTCTACTCTCCCTGCCAAAAGGAACAATTTCACATTTTCCTACATTATAATGCATTTCCAGATCTTTTTCTCACTCATTTAATCTACTTCTGGAGTCATTTATATCCACTACAAAATTTACTCCCTACATAATGTTGTGTCATCAGCAAATTTTACAAACGTACCTGTGGGTCCTTCATCCAAGTCGTTTTTATAAAATGTAAAAAGTTGAGATCCCAGCCCCAACCCTTGAGGTGTGTCATTCATTACATCTCTCCAATTAAAAAATGACCTAGTTATGTTTACTCTCTGTTTCCTCTTAACTAGTTAACTAGTTTGTTTTTACCCATGACCCTATATTATAAGCTTTTATTTTCTCAATAAACTCTGATGTGCAACTTTATTAAATGCTTTCTGGAAAGTAATCCACCTCTTTGCCTTCATCCACAATGTATTATTTTCTCAAAGAATCCCAATATATTGGTTAAATATGATTAACTGCTTGCATACTTTGAGTTTTTCTAAGTGTCCTGTTATAATGTCATTAACAATAACTTCTAACATCTTTCCTATGACAGGATGTTAAGCCTACTCCCCTGTAGTTTCTTGTTTCAATCTCCCTCTTTTTTTGGATAAAGGTGTCACATTCACTGTTTTGCAATCTAATAATCTTCTCTGAATCTAGGAAATTTTGGAAAATTGAAACTAACGAAAATTAAAACTATCAATTATTTCACCAGCCACTTCTTTTTAGACTCAAGGATGAAGTTAATCAGAGATTGGTCAGCCCTCAGCACCAACCATTTGCTCAGAACCATTTCCCTGATGATTATAATTTTCGTTACCTCATCCTATCCTTCCTGATTTACAGTTCTTTACACATGGGCTGCTTGTATCCTCTATAGTCAAGACTAATGCAAAATTCCCTGCTCCTCTGACCTACCATCTCCTTGTTTACTATTATTAATTCTCCAATTCACTTTTTGTATGACCAACACTTCCATTCTGAGCTTTTTAAAATATCAATGAAAACTCTTGTTAAGTTTTTATAGTTCTAACTACTTTGTGTAATCATACACTTTTTCTTGAAGTTTGTTACCAGCTTTTACTTTTATAATTAATGTTAGGTCTTCCACTTGGAAATTTTATTTCTCATTGAAATGCGTCGATTCTGTGTTCACATGTGGATTATCAGTCAATGTATAGATCCAATTCGCAAATCTTCTGGTTTGATTTCATGACGAATCAATCAATCTCTTTATTCTGTCATGGGATGTGGGTGTCAATGGCAAGACCAGCAATTGTCCTTGAAGGCATTTAAGAATCAATAACAACATTGCTGTGGGTCTGGGGTCACATGCAGGCCAGATCAGGTTAGGATCAGGTTATACAGTACATTGACAAACAAAATAGGTTTATATAATAGTCGTCATGACAGAGACTGGCTTGATTTTCTGGCATTATTCATTGAATTTAAGCTTCATCAGCTGCTGAAGTGGGGGCTGAACTCATGACTCTCAAGTATTAACTTGGATCTCTTGCTTACTATCCCAGTTGCGATACCATTAAGCCACCAAGTCCTGAACTGATAAGATCATAGCAAAGTTCTGTATTTGAATGAAAGCTTATCATCTGGCAGTTAACATCTCTTGAATACAACATGCAAACTTCTTCAATCTTCTGTCCTTCTGTCTTTCTTTTATTGAATATTTCATTCTTTCTAAGCTCTATAATTTTTTCTGCTTTTTGTACTTTTGATTTTGCAATGTGACTGTAGAAACAACTTACATCCTTTCTACAGTTTCTTCTACAGCACAAATCAAAATCTGCAGATTTACTACTGAGATAGTCAAGGGGAACAGACCCCAGCATCTCTCAGCTCCCCTTCAAGTTACATACCATCTTGACTTGGAAACATATCATTGTCACTCGATCAAAATCCTGACAATTGCTACCTAAAAGGACTGTGGGTAGATCTATAATACTTGTATAATGTGATTCAAAAAAGTGTCTCACTACCACTTTCTCAAACTCGTGCTTGAAAATAAAATGCAACAATAATTGCCTCGCTTATATTGCAAATTACTAAGAATCGTGGCTTCATTCTTTAAGTATTTTTAGAATAGCTCTGCATAGTAATAGAATGAATCACCAGTCCAGTCAATTCTATACCAGTAATGTGGGCACTGACAAGTTGAGAAAGAGCTGATGTGGTTGACAACAGGCTAAAATATGTTATCATTTCCATTTTAAATTACAGTTACAGTAACTTTCACTTTATATCCGAATGCACATCAGTCTTTCTGCTAACGAAAGCTTTTTTTTGGATTTTGTTTGACTCAATCTTCATACTTGTCAAGATGAGGGACATTGGAGTTAGACAACGGAACATCTTGTACCTTTTTAATTTATTCTAGGCTGGTAAAATATGGAATAAACATGCCAGACTGACATAGGTTTTGTGTTGCATTTTTCAATTAACAGTTTTTTCATGAATCAGGTTTCAGTCAGCCGTCATTTTCTGAATGCGACCTTTATTCATTTCATGTTGAGTTACTACATTGTTCTTCCTACACAATAACAATAACTCAGCAATAGATCACTACCTCATATTGCCAGTCCTTAGCTCATTCTTTGTCATTCACAGTCTTGTCTTGAATTACCAATTGTTAATTTTCACAACCCATTCAATTTAAATCAATACTACACCTGTTATATGCCAATCATGTATCTTTCCTGCTTTGTTCTCTGTTTCCACAATTCCTATCAGCATAAACTGATGGGTTTTTTTCCCTGTCCTGACTTACATTTTCATTATATGTTAAGGCTGAAACGTTTTATTGTTCTGTGCTATGTACATGTGTTGTTCATTCATTGGCAGCCCCTTACAGATGAGGGTCACTCTTCCACTCTCAGGGTGAGTCCATAGGCGGTTGTACAGACCGATATAGTTACCGCAGACTCTGTTACCTTTGGGGCAGGAGGTGGTCATGGGAAGTGGTTAATGGGGCATGGGTGTGGCAGTGTGCTCCTTTCATTGTTTCCTCCTGGCATTTCTCCTGAGAGCAAGTCTTGAGGTGCTTGACGCCTTCCCGGATGCTCCTCCTCCACTTTGGATGGTCTTGGGCCTGTGATTTCCAGGTGTCAGTGGGAATGCTGCACTTCACCAGTGAGCCCTTAAGGGTATCCCTGAAGTGCTTCCTCTGTCTACCTGGGGCTTGCATGCTGTTCTGAACCCGGGAGTAAAGCACCTGCTTGTGTTGCAAGGTTGGATAGACTAATTGTAGATTGGAACGCAGGAAGTTCGAACTTGGTGCTTGTAAAATTGTAAAATACAAGGGGAGAATGCATTGTGTGGTCCCTTTAAAAGATGGTGTTTGTGGTGCTTAGAAATTTAAAATGGATGTCTGTGAGCAGCAGCTTGAAAGTTTGCAAGTACATGAAGCACTCGAACTGAAAGTCCGTACAGTTAGCATGCCAAGCCGCAGATTTTAGCAAGACAACTGGCTTTTGAATTTAGCCAATCAATTTGAACTAGGCACTTAGATACCAAAACCAACTAAATTTAAATCTGATGGCTTTGATAACATAGGACCAATCCTATTGTAAGAAATAGTGATATGTTATCAAGGGTATAAAAGAAGGGGGCAGGTGCACAAAAACTCCAGAGCTAGCTGCCATCTGCCAGAATTAACAGCCCTGAGTGCTTGAGAGAGAATCATTGGCTCTCACAGCCTCCTCTACGTATTAGAGATAGTACCATCTAAATAACAAGGATACCAATGACAGAGAAGGCATTCCTGACAGAAGGAACAACAGAGAAGGCATTCCTGACAGACTGATTGATGAAAAAGGCACAGAACACTCCAGAAGACACATAGCCTGGTTGTAATTGAGAGACTAAATTCTATTTTCGTTGTATGAGTGGGACTTGTATTTAGTGGAATAACATAACATTAGAATCTTATTTTCTTTGGGAATAGGTAGTAGTTAGAAGGGATTTATTCGGTTTATTAATAGTTTGGTTAAATTGTTCCCTGTCAGAGATAGATAAATAAATTGTTACTTGTTGATTTTGAAGTGAGTGTCAGGGATTTATTTTACTTAACCATTTGAAGTTGGTGAGAAGTGGGTTACACCACTTTTCCCATTCTTTACAGATTATAGGATGAGGCGCTCCTCTCTGGGTGTCTCAGTTTTAGTTCTCAGAAGGGGGTCAACTTCCACTTTATCACACTTGGAGAGTTTTGAGTTGGTCATACGCCCAGCCCATTGTAGCCGATCAGGGACGATCAGCGCCTCGATGCTGGGGATGTTAGCCTGGCCGAGGATACTGGTGTAGGTGCATCTTTCTTCCCAGCAGATTTGCAGGCTCTTGCACAGGCAGCATTGGTGGTGCTGCATCAACACCTTTAGGTGTCTACTGTACACAGTTCACGTCTCAGAGCCATATAGGCCTAGTGAAGGTCAGGAGTAGGTATGTGAGGAGTTGAAGCGTGGACTAATTCAGTCAGATGACTTGTTGCTATGCTGTAAACACACTGTATCTCTGTGGCTTTCTCTTTGCCAACCACCCATAAGCTGGACAGCTGGTAACTGAAAACTGACAGAAGTCTCATCCAGCTGGACCAATACCCATTTTCAGCTGCAGTGTTGCTTTTTTCTTTTAAGTTTGAAGACCAATAACATGTGAAGTGCTTATCTCATTCAAACAGACACTTTATTTACATCTTAATTTGGGAATGAAGATGTAATCAGCATCATTTCCGGATGAAGAACCTAATTTCCAAAGGTACCCATGTGAAGTGGGACCAGAAATGTGAGAGAATCAGTGTGAAGTCAGCTCGTTTAAAAAACTCAGAAAATATCCTGCATTTTGTGAATTCCTTTCAGAACAAATATCTGGAGATTTTTTTTCTCTGTCTTGTTTTACTGGCATGAGTTTGTCATGAATCCCGGGGCTATACTTGCCTTCCTCTCTGCAGCACGATTATTGGCACACGTTGGGTCTCTGTGAGGAAGGCGATGAGATTCAAGAAAACTTGTGGATTGAGAGTGACCAAGAAAGTTTGCACAAGTTGGAGGGGGGCGGTGGGGTGTGTGTGGATCTATTGACCATTGTTTGGAAATCTCACGCTTGCATGCACAGGCCAAAGGGGGCAGGTTTTGCTTATTAGGCAACTAATTGATGTGGAGATTTTAATTACTCAAAGCAAATTGGGACCCAGTATATCAAATGGTAACACCCTCTCCCTGTGTGCTATTAATGTCATTGAAAGGTTGCTCATTCTGGGACAAGTGATGAAATTATTATAGTGCAAGGAAATAAGGTAGGGCTCAAGAACTACCTCAGCCAGAATTGGGAATGAATCCACACTGGGAATGAATAGTATTATTCTGAACCACACTCTAGACATGTAGCCAACGAAGCTAATGGACTGCTAATGACACCATCACTGCGTGTGAAGATTGGTTAAACTTAATAGTAGATGCTTCTTTGCAAACAAGCCTGTCATCAGCATGGCATGCTTTCACTGGCTCTGTATGTAGTAACATGAAGTGCCTGCACCTGCCAAGATCTCAACAAACATGGTCCAGCGCTTTTCCAATGGCCAGATTGTTTATGGAGAGTATAGATTGGATTGCTGTGTTGGATCATGCAGAAACCCTGTGTAGCTAAGTCCAAGACAATTCCCTGGAAATATCCTCCTGAAAGATTCCAATAAGGCCACTTGAAGATAAAGATTTTGAAGGGTTCTGACTCACTTAAGCCTGACAATTGCTCAAAATAAGTTAGATTATTCAAAACCTACTCTCACTCCTTGGGTAACTGTTAAACTTAGCACCCAACTATAATCTGCCTAGTCCTTGTCACTCACGCTGTCCCTGATGGACCAAATTCTCCTTAATCTCTCCCCACTAAAGTCAGCAACCCCCACCCAACCCCTGCTGACCCCCATCTCACCCAACAGCTAGACCCAACACCCTTTCTTTGCTGGACCTGAATACCTGACTTGTCAGCATCCCCACACACTGTCCCAATAGCTATCCCACTGCTGTACCCATCACCTCCCCTGTCTGCTCCACAGTCATCCCCTCCCCTACCAGATTACCACCTCGCCAACCCCGCAACTCCCAGTACTTTGCTGTGAAGTGGATGACAAAACCATGCAACTTCTACTTGTGAAATTGAGGAACTAAAAGAAATTTGCAGTACTTGAAAGTTATCTGGATTGAAGGTTAATAAATTCCTTGGGCAATTGAATTAATGGATGCATTGGTGGTTATATATCAAAATTATATAGATTTTTAAAAGCTGCCTGTGGATTAGAAAGTAGCAAATATACCCCCACTGTTTAAGATGGGTGGAAGAACAAGAGTGGAGAACTGTGCACCTGCTAGTCCAACATCTGTAATAGACAAAGTCATAAAAGATGTGATAACTGGGTATTTAGAAAGAAATGATAAAATTGGGCAGTCAACATCATATATGAAAGGAAAATTATGTTTGACAAGATAGTATTTGTAGCATTAATGAAGGATGTGGTGTGTATGAATTTTCAGAAGGCTTTGATAAAGTCCCATACAGCAGGTTGGTAAATAAAATTACATTCTGGATCAGTGGATACATTGGATTGCTGTATTGGATCATGCAGAAACCCTGTGTAGCTAAGTCCAAGACAATTCCCTGGAAATATCCTCCTGAAAGATTCCGATAAGGCCACTTGAAGATAAAGATTTTGAAGGGTTCTGACTCACTTAAGCCTGACAGTTGCAGCACCACTGATCCAGAATCTGGTTTCCAGCATCTGCAGACATTGTTTTTACCTCCTAAATAAAATTACAGCCCATGGGATTGGGGAGAATAACTGGCATGGATTGAGAACTGGTTAATAGACAGAAAGTGGAGAGTGGGAATAAATGGATCACCTTCAGGATGGCAGGTTGTGACTAATATCGCAAGGATCAGTACTATATCCATCACGTGGATCTCGGGACCAATTGTAATATTTCCAAATTTGCTGGCATCACCAAATTGAATTGGAACCAAAGTAGTGTGAAGGCTTCAAGAGGACATGGACAGGCTAAATAAATGGATGAGACTGTAGTAGATGGAACGTGATGTGAGTAAATGTGAAGTTATTTGTTTTGGTGGAAAAACACACAAAGGCAGAGGTTTCTTAAATGCTGAAAGAATGGAAAATGCTGGTGTCTAATGGGATTTGGGTGTCCTTGTTTATGACTCACTAATACTTAGAATGCAGCTACAGCAAGCAATCCAGAAGGTAATTGGTACATTGGCTGTCATTGCAAGAGGATTTGAGTTCAGGAGTAAAGTTGTCATGCTGCAGTTATATAAAGCCTTGGTGGGACCTCACCGGTGTATAGATTTGGCCCTCCTATCTGAATTGGCACTTACTAATTAAACAAGAGTACAATGGAGTTTCACTAGACTAATCCTGGGATGGAACGCTTGTTTTATGAGGACAGGTTGACAAGACTGGTTCCTTGGCCCCTAAAGTTTCAAAAACTGACAGGTGACCTCATTGAAACTTACAAAATTCTTACAGGGCATATATAAATACAATGTTCCACAATATGGAGAATCTAAAACAGAGAACATAATCTTAAGATAAAGAATGGGCCATTTAAGACTGAGAAGAAGAGGAATTTCATCTCTCAGAGGGTGGGGAACCTTTGGAATTGTGGCTTAATCATTAAGCATGTTCAAGACAGAAATCAAAGGAATTCTAGAGAATAATGACATCAAGAAATAAAACATAGAACAGTACAGCACAGGAACAGACCCTTCAGCCCTCGATGTTGAGCCGAACATGACGCCAAATTAAAATAAAAGACCATAAGACCATAGGAGTGGAATTAAGGCCATTCGGCCCATCAAGTCCACTCCGCTATTTAATCATGGCTGATGGACATTTTAACCCCACTTACCCGTACTCTCCCTGTATCCCTTAATTCCTTGTGAGATCAAGAATTTATCAATCTCTGCCTTGAAGACATTTAACACCCCACTGCATGCTGTGACAATTAATTCCACAGGCCCACCACTCTCTGGCTGAAGAAATGTCTCCTCATTTCCATTCTAAATTGATCCCCTCTAATTATAAAGCTGTGCCCATGGGTCCTAGACTCCCCACCTGACAGAAACAACTCCCCAGTGAACACCCTTTCTAAGCCATGCATTATCTTGTAAGTATCTATTAGATCTCTCCTCAGCCTTCTAAACTCTAATGAATACAATCCCAGGATCCTAAGCCATTCATCCAGGGATCATCCGTGTGAATCTCCGCTGGACCCACTCCAGAGCCAGTATTCTAAATGGGGCCTAACTAGATCTTTATAAAGTCTCAGAAGCACATCGCTGCTTTTATATTTCCACCCTCTTGAGATAAATTACAACATTACATTTGCTTTCTTAATCATGTACTTAGCCTTTAGAGAATCCTGGACTAGCACTCCCAGATCCCTTTGTATTTTGGCTTTATGAATTTTCTCACCGTTTAGAAAATAATCCATGTCTGTATTCTTTTTTGTCAAAGTGCAAGACCTCACATTTGCTCATGTTGAATTTCATCAACCATTTCTTGGACCACTCTCCTAAACTGTCTAAATCTTTCTGCAGCCTCCCCACCTCCTCAGTACTAACGGTCTGTCAAAAACCTAACTTTGTATCATCGGCAAACTTCACCATAATGCCCCCAGTCCTTTCATCCAGATCATTAATATATAAAGTGAACAGCTGTGGCCCCGACACTGAACCCTGCAGGACACCATTGTCACTGGCTGCCATTCTGAAAAAGAACCTTTAATCCCAACTCTCTGCCTTCTGTCAGACAGCCAATCCTCAATCCATGCCAGTAGCTCACCTCGAACACCATGGGCCCTCACCCTACTCAGCAGCTTCCTGTGTGGCACCTTATCAAAGGCCTTTGGAAATTTAGATAGATAACATCCACTGAGTTTCCGTGGTCTAACATACATGTTATCTCTTCAAAGAATTCTAACAGGTTTGTCAGGCACAACCACCCCTTACTAAATCCATGCTGACTTGTTCTAATCTGACCCTGCATCTCAAAGAATGCAGAAATCTCATCCTTAATGAGGGATGCTAGAATTTTACCAACAACCGGGGTTAGGTTAATCAGTTTATAGTTTTCCATCTTTTGTCTTGATCCTATCTTGAACAAGGGGGTTACAACAGTGATTTTTCAATCATCTGGGACTTTCACTGACTCCAGTGACTTTTGAAAGATCACAACCAATGCCTCTGCTATTTCCTCAGCCACCTCCTTCAGAACTCTACGATGTAGCCCATCGGGGCCAGGAGATTTATCAATTTTTGGACCTATTAGCTTTTCTTGCACTTTCTCTTTTGCAATGGCTATCATTCTCAATTCTGCCCTCTGACTCTCCTTAATTGTTGGGATATTACTCATGTCTTCTACTGTGAAGACTGACACAAAGTACTTATTAGGTTCTTCAGCTATTTCCTTATCTCCCATGACTAGCCTTTGTGCACCAGTTTGGAGTGGCCCAATTTCTACTTTTGCCTCTCTTTTGTTTCTTATGTATTTAAAGAAACTTTTACTATCATTTCTAATATTACTGGCTAGCCTACCTTCATATTTAATCCTCTCCTTCCTTATGTCTCTCTTTGTTATCCTCTGTTTGTTTTTGTAGTCTTCCCAATCCTCTGATTTCCCAGTGCTCTTGGCCACTTTATAGGCTCTCTCTTTTTCTTTGATACATTTTCTGACTTCGTTTGTCAGCCACGGCTGTCTTATACCCCACGCCCCTTCCCCCGGATAATCTTTCTTTTCTTTGGAATGAACCTGTGTACTGTGTCCTCAATTACACCCAGAAACCCCTGCCATTGTTGCTCTACTGTCTTCCCCGCTAGGCTCTGCTTCCAGTCAATTTTCATCAGTTCCTCTCTCATGCCCCTGTAATTACCTTTATTAAACTGTAAGACCATTACATATGATTTTGCCTTTTCTCTTTCAAACTGTAGACTGATATCTCCCACATTATGATTGCTGCCTCCTAAGTGTCCCCTAACTTTAAGATCTTTTAAAAAGTCTGGCTCATTACATAGCACTAAGTCCAGAATAGCCTGCTCCCTTGTGGGATCCATCACAAGCTGTTCCAAAAAGCCATCCTGTAGGCATTCCATGAATTCCCTTTCTTTGGATCCACCGGCAACATTTTTCACCCAGTCCACCTGCATATTGAAGTCTCCCATGATCACCGTGATCTTGCCTTTCTGACAAGCCCTATCTATTTCCTGGTACATCTTGCGCCCCTGGTCCTGACCACTACTGGGAGGTCTGTACATAACTCCCATTATGTTTTTCTTTTGCCTTTGTGGTTCCTCAATTCCACCAACACAGACTCCACATCATCTGACCCTATGTCATTTAGTGCTATAGATGTAACTTCATTCTTATCTAACAAGGCAACCCTGCCCCCTATGCCCACTTCCCTGTCTTTTCGATAAGTTGTAAATCCTTGGCTGTTTAACTGCCATTCCTGGACCCCCTGCAACCACGTCTCTGTGATGCCTATCACATCATAATCATTCACGATCATTTCTGCCGTTAATTCATCTACTCTATTCTCTGAATGCTTATAGCATTCGTAAAGTGCCTTAATGCTAACTTTCTTATCTTTATTAGAGATATTCGAAATCATAAGATGTCCAAAGTTATCCTTCCTTTTTGCTGCATTCCTAGTCTGCCTTGAGCTTAAACCCACTTGCACACATGCTATCCTGCTGCTTATCTTTCCAATTAACTCCATGCTCCCTGTTGGACAAGGTCTAACTAAACCCTTTTGTCTACCTTTGGTCCATTTCTTACATATTCATTTGCTTATCTAAAAGTCCTTAAATGCTCCTAACATATCTGCCTTCCCAAAAACTACCAGGAGTGTAGTCTAGACTCCTACCATTCTCTGTATAAAGTACTTGCCCCCATATCTCCTTTAAATGTCCCCCCTCACCTTACCTTAAATGCATGCCCCACCCCCCAATATTAGACATTTCAACTCTGGGAAAAAGATTCTGACCATCAATTCTATCTATGCATCTCATAATTTTATAGACTTCTATCAATCTCCCCTCAGCCTCCACTGCTCCAGAGAAAACAACCTGAGTTTTTGTAGCCTCTCCTTATTGCTGGTACCCTCTAATCCAGGCAGCATCCTGGTAAACTTCTTCTGCACCCTCTCCAAAGCCTCCACATCCTTCCTGCAATGTGGCAACCAGCACTGAACACAATACTCTAAGTGTGGCCTTTCCACTGTCTTATAAAGCTGCAACATGATTTCCTGATACTTGTACTCAATTCCCTGACTAGGAAAGGCAAGCATGCCATATGCCTTTTTTACCATCCTATCAAATTGTGTGGCCTCTTTCAGGAAGCTATGGGCTTGAACCTCAAGATACCTCCATACATAAATGGAGTTATTGTAGGGAAATTGCTTTGAGGTAAATGATCAGCCATGATCTGACTGAATGTTGCAGCCGGCCTGAGGGGCTGAATGGCCTACTCCTGTTCCTATGTTCTTTAGCCATCTACATAGGACAGAGAAACTACAAGTCCATTGCAAAAAATAAATTAAATTCTCAGAGAAAAAGTGGCGTTCTAATTCACTGCCACATCCAGGTTCTCTCCTTGGCTATTTGCAATCATATGCATGTTTAACTAATATCAAAAGCACATTTAAAATGTGAATCATAAATAAACTTTAAGAATTGTAATTCTATTCGCCTTCAAGTACAGAAACAACCCTGGGATATGTCAAAAGCTGAAGCCACCACTTTACTTATTCAGACAGGTTACATTCTGACACCATAACTTGTTAAAGATCTAGTATTATAAAACAGAAAAGAAAGTGACAGACAAGTGCAATGATTATACTCACTTGATAGATAACAGTCAAGGCTGAGAGTTACATTATCCAGAGCAATGATTGCAGTTGAGTCATCAGTCCATACAGTGTTCAGCTGAAGCCAGAACCTGTGAAACCAACAATTATCTGGATGAAATCTGCAGTAAAACCTCAGGTCGCACAAAGGTCTTTAAAGGTCAGCTGCCTCTTCTTCAAAAAAGAAGGACCACTTGAGGATCACCACAATGGAAAATGCAAAAGAAAATCAATTCCGTTTCTCAATTCAGTCCACGTAGATCAGACTGAGCAAATAATGATTTAGAAAAATAACTATTCACATTCTAATGGATAACACGAATAAACGAACAAATCAAAGGTTATTATATGGTGACAGTGGTTTAAAAAAAACAGGAATTATCCAATTAATCTTGCAAAATGCAGGCTTTAAAATGCATACTAAATGTTACAGTTTGTGCTGCAGAATTTTATTTGCTTTAGAAACACATGAACAGAACTTTTGTTTGGTCTTTTTGCAATATTTATAATCATTCCCGGAATTCACTACGAGGCTTCATGTAAATCAATCTGCAACCTGCCAATTTAAAATAAGGGAACCACAAAAAACAAATTTGGCCTAAAACTTTTGCTGAGTTCATCCCAGTTCCAGCTCCTTATCCTTTACCCATATTCTACTTAATAGCAATGGGTAGAATCATCTGTACAGGTTCCTGCACAGTGCAAACACGGCGAACTGAGAGAGTTGAAACAGATACGATCGTGTGATCACATTGTTAAGGTCTTAGCAATGAAGAGAAATACTTGCGACAGAACATAGGTGAATAAGATCTAGCAACTCCTAATACTAACATCCCAATATGTCTTATAATTCATTTAACCATGAGATGATGAGCACTTAAGATTTACCAAAAGTGGTGATCATTGTGGTTGAGGGCACAACGGCTGTCATCTCTTAACATTTTAAACTGCTCCCTGCCCATCAAGATCTACACCATGACTCTCTTTTGCCTATTCCTTAGTCAATTTTGTGTCCGTGTTGCTACTGTCCCTTTTAATGCACAACCTATAGCTTTTCTCACAAGTCTCTTGTGTGGCACTTGTATTAAATGCCTTTGGAAGTTCATTTTCAATTTCCTTGTAGATTTGTTCCTCTATATTCTTGTTGGTGTCTATATATTAAAATGAACAATGCATTTATATCTTTCTTACTTCTTAGCTTGAACTAAATTGAGTCTGTCCTTGATCCTTCTGAAGCATTCTTTTTCTCCTGTACTGCAATGCTTTCCTTAACCAAAATCATCACCTTTTCTGCTTTATATCCTTTCCTACACATTATGAATACCTTGTAGCAGAAATATTTAACATTCAGATCTTCCATTGCTGCCGTGACAACATAATCCCACCAGGCAATCTGTGCCTGAAATTCTCCAATCTTACCTACATACGTGTAGTGGAACCCTGATTTATTTAAATCCTTTCTCCCTTTTCCTATTCTCTATATAAGTTCTATCAGCCTGTTGTGTACCAATGCTATCTGCATTTCCTGTACCCTTGTATTACTTTCTAATATTCTCTCCCTGTTTCTACACTCCAGATGTGTTTGTTTAAATCCTCCTCAACAACACTAGGACATCACCCCACAAACGTACCCTGTGCAGCTTGTACAGGTCCCATTTCATCCAGACCAAGAATGTAAAGCCCTCCCTCCTGCACCATCTCTCTAGTTAGAGGTGTGGTTTAAATGGCTGTTAGAGATTGGTCTATGCTGGGTTTTTTTTTATTTTGATCTGTTTCAGGAGTGTGAACCAGAAATTATGTAGAAAACATATGAATTTGTAAATGGTACTTCTTCAGAACTCTTCTGTTCTTCACTTTGTGGGATATAGGAAATTTATGTTTCTTCTGCAATTCTAAAATTCATTATATAAAAAAAACTGAACTCACATCAGTGTGCAATTGTTTCAGCCAGGAGCTGAGTCACCAAGAATGTGAACTCTGTGGAGGAAATGCTAATTGGTTTGTTTATATTAGCTAAGAATGTAACTGGACTACACAACAAATGGTAACCCCATTTAGAAGGGCTTCGTGATAAGATGCTGTGAAGACAGACAGTTAAATTCAATATGCCTGTATAAACAATTGGTATAAACATCTGTTTCCCACTTTTACAGAAACACAGGAACAAACTCCATTTAAAAGGGCTTAGTGATAAGATGCTGTGAAAAGGCAGGATGAGGGCAAATGGCCTTGAGAATAGGAATGAGCATGTTTTTCACAGACAAGACCGGATAAGACACGAGATAAGCAGGAGGGTCTCAGGGAAGTGGAGGATGTAAACGGGGGGAAAACAATGAAATAAGAAAAAAACATAAAGGAACCAAATTATATAAATATCGAGTATTTGTTGAATTCAGTGTGTTTTGTCCCTGCCTTGTGGACATCACACCCACTTGCAAGTGTGAAATTAAGAGCACTTCTGATTCAGATCTTGTCTCGGACTGAAATTATTGCAGTGAGTGAGCCTTGTTTCTCACAACTTATGAAGAAGGGTCACTAGACCCAAAATGTTCATTCTGATTTCTGGCCACAGATGTTGCCTGACCTGCTGAGTTTTTCCAGCAATTTCTGTTTTAGTTTTGGATTCTGATTTCCAGTATCCATGGTTATTTCGAATTTCTGCCCTAATGCAAGATTTCATTAAGATTGGTGTTTGATGTGCAGTGGGGAGTAGCAGTTGTAGGCTTTTTACCAGATGGCCACTGATATACAATCTTCCCTTCAGCAGAGGCATGTTCCCCTTGCTCGCCTTCCAGCTTACTGGCCCATTCCTCAAACCATAAGGTCAGGAGCCTTATGAGAGGCAAATCCCCCTCCCCTCACAACCCCGATCAGGGAATGCTTGTGTTTATTGTGCACATTGAACTCTTGCAGGAGAGAAGCATTCAGAGACTTTTGTGTGAGTAGATGCGCGAGAAGCCTACAATGATTGGTACAGATTGTGATGTCAATCCTGAGAGCTGTGATTTTCCATGTACATTGTAAGTAAGAAGAATGTGGCATGGAGCACGTTAGGAGTTAAATGTTTTGAATGAAAGGCAGTTCAGTTTCATCAAAGAACTGCAGTTGATGGAAACCAATAAAGGATTATATGAATTTTTTCGCTCGAGATGCCCATGAGTTTTCCTCCTAACTTCAGCCTTCACAATTGTGCCATTGTCCCATCCAAGTATTTGGGAAAAAGCGATCAGATGTACAAGCCCTCCAACTTGTGATGAAAGGTCAGTGAGCTGATGGTATATGAGCTAATGAGTGTTCTAGTTCCCCATATGTTTGAAGTATGAATCCTATGAAAGAAACAATGCCACTGTCCTGCCAGTAGTGCTATACTGGTAGTTGCAATACAGTGACAGATGTTGACTACCTGATGAAGGTGCCAGGCACCCAATCGTTTGTGTGACGGTCCTTAGCAGTGGCAACATTACAATGCTAACTGATGTTTATTGGGGCATGAAGTTTTGAGTGGACACTGGTAGAACACCAGCGGAGTGCACAATCATTCCAATCCTTGTGACACTGGAGCCAGGATCTCTTCAGGCTTCTTTGGCACTGACCTCCAGAGACACCTCCATCCTAGCTGCCTTCACCAAATGGGATGCTCAAGCCTGCTTCACAGGCTTGAGAATCATTTGGAGATATTGCTAAAGTGTGGCATCACTTTTCACAGCAACAGCTCAAATCTGCAACAGGCATGACACTGTTGTCTCTGGTTGTCAAGGTTACTGTGGCCCTAAAACTTTATGCAATAGAATCCTTCTAATTTGCTGTGAGATTTCTGAGGCTTGTTATATGGGAGGTACACTAACATTACATTTCCAATATGCAGAGTAACACAGGACAAGAGGGCACTTGCCTTTGCACAGATTGTAGGCTTCCCATTGATTCAAGTCTCTGAATACACACAGGAGCTCTCCATTACCATCTTGGCATCTTCCTGAGTGTACAGGAGTTCCACCCCTTCAGCAACCAGCTTGTTTACGACAATAGGCTGTGCAACATGCAAGTCTGTGCCTGATGCCCTGGCAACGGACATCATCCATCCATTCAACACTAGACCCCATGCCAACTTTAGTCCAGTCAAGATGCCAATGTCATAGACTAGCCACTGTGAAACAAGGAATGCCCTTCACATATCACCAATACCTCCTGCTACTAAGCAACAGGCATACACAGAGTCTACAACAACAATTATGATGGCAACAGAAATATCATCAAGAAGGCAAACAGCATGTCCAAGCAACACGCCCATTGCGTGCAGTGCTTAGAGCTGCTTTGCAATGCAGGCCTCTGCATTCCTCACAATTTAAACTGGGTACATTTTTTAACAAGAACAGTTAAGAGTTACTGATGTGTAACCCCTGATGTGAGTATTCACCTGTCCTTGTGCTCTTATAAATTGTATCCTGAGTAGCAGCAGCATGGAAATTGGAAGACAGCTGAGCTTCAGGATATTCCAAATGGCTGTGACCTTGAAAAGCTGTGGACGTTTGGGGCTCAGCCAAAGACTGTCACTTCCTTGTCTGGGATGGGCCAGTCTTTTTACTGCATTGCGGTAAGGTCCTGAAATACGTTCCCTGCTACCAGACAAACAGGTCCATGGGAGTAGCTGTTCTCACTCGGAGAATGAACACAAATGAGACGGTGATGTGCAAAGGAAGTGAGGGTGATTGAGAAAAATCTTTTCCACACAGTAAGAGTGGAAAGCACTGCCTGGAAATCTGGTGAAGGTAACTTAAATTGAGCCATTTAAGAGGGCATAGGAGGATTATTTGGACAGAAATAGTTTGCAAGAGTATGTGGAAAAGGTAGGAGGTTGGCACTAGATAATATTGCTAATTTGATGAGAAAAGTATAGATATGATGGGTGAAATGACCTCCATCTGCATCATAACAATTTTATTATTCAGACTCTCTGCAAAGTTTATTTACAATTCAACTGGCATCTTGGTAGCTTTCTAATGTCTTCTTGCAGTTTGGTATCATCTGCAAACTCTAGAACTGAGCTATTTGTTGCACTCAAATCATTTAATGCACCATGAGTCAACAAGGTACTTGAAGTTTGCATTTGAACACTCAAGTGTAGCACAACTAAGAAATGCAAACCACTTCCTACATGTATACATATATTTTATTATTAAAGTCAGCTGTTTCACTGTGGAGAGGTACTAAGCTGAGACTGTTTCCCGAAAGGAATGTTTAAATCAGAAAAGGCAGGCACTCTCATATTATTCACAAAAAAATGCTCATTGTGGCTGGTTTCACAAATGGAAGTGTGAGATTAAATTCATTTCTTTCCTCATATCTCTCTTGCCACAAATAATGGGCTCAATTTTATGGAGCTTACTGCAGTGGACACATTGGGAGGATTGGCAAAGCAATCAGATACTGTTAGTGAAACTGCTCCAATTAACTAGTGGAGGGTTAGGCTGGATGTGGGAATCCTGCCTGCTAGCTCTTGCTGCCAATGATCCCTGAGTCTATTCAGTACTGGCTCTCGGTGTCTCCTGAAGGTCACCCAGCAAAGTCTTTGACCTTGCCTGTGGCCTTGCAGTGCAGGGGAGGTCACAGTGACAGACAATCAGTATCAGATGAAGGTATGTAGTGACAGGAAAGTGACTGCCTGTCTTACCTCTAGTCTCTGTTACTGTCAGCTCTCTGGTGCCTTCTTCCTGGCAATCCTCAGCCCACATCACTTACCTTTGTCTGGGAATCAATGCCAACTTCCAGACTGAGCCCTGGAGCATTACCAATAGTAGTTATCTCTTAATAAGACTATAAGACCATAAGACATAAGGAGTGGAAGTTAGGCCATGGGTGCTCTTGAGGGAAAGGGTTCTACTCCTCAGGGGTCCTGATTGCATGGAAGGCCGAAAGCTGACCAGTTAAGTGCCTACATTGAAGCACTTGAATCACATCGGGATTTCTCCAGGAAACCAACATGGTGTTCCCCAGGCTTTTCTAGGCAGAGATAAGGGGTGGGGGCTGAAAATGTGTTGCTGGAAAAGCGCAGCAGGTCAGGCAGCATCCAAGGAGCTGGAGAGTCAACATTTCGGGCATGAGCTCTTCTTCCTGAAGAAGGGCTCATGTCCGAAACGTCGACTCTCCTGCTCCTTGGATGCTGCCTGACCTGCTGTGCTTTTCCAGCAACACATTTTCAGCTCTGATCTCCAGCATCTGCAGTCCTCACTTTCTTCTAGAGATAAGGGGTGGGAAAAGCATGGGGGAGGTGGGGGGAATTCTTAGCCAATACGCCAGGGAGAAAAGTAGCTTTTACTAACCAGGCATTTGGCCCTAACAGAGAAAAGAAAAAGAAGTGTTGATCAACCAAAACTCATGAGAAGGTCAAGAGCACTGAGCCATAACACTCTTCATCTGGAACCCATAAGTCATTCACTGAGCATTTTGAGCATTGCCTTATTTACATCTTTATGCACAAGCCAGCTGTACAGTTTGATCATTAGACTCAATTCATTTTTCTTTAATGTGATATTCACCTTCTGAATTACAGAATTTTTTTCGTACTGACTGTAGATACTGGAGGTCAGTCAAGAACTGTTTGCACCAACAGATGTGACAGGCAAGATGTTCAATTTAGGATTTTATAAATCTGGATGAACTTATCATTTCCAGTTTTGCTGGCATGGGGTGGAAGTCAAACATTTTTAAATTTTGTCTCTGAGTTTGCCACAAACACATTTTACACCAATGTAGTTTCAGATATCCTTCGCCTCTTCTGTGCCCTCAGTTTTTACGCAGGGAAGTAGTTTTGAAGTTTCTACAATAAAGTTTCACTCGACAGAGGGTGTTTTTTCCCAATTGTTTCATATTCTTCACATCCAGCAAAGAGCTAAAGAAGCTGCATTCTTGGCTTTGATAGGAGTTATTTACAATTGTACAGCTCTAAGAATCATACAAGGTGCTAGATGGACATTTTGTGTTTCCATATACCAGGCATCTAAGTACATGCAGAGTTAAACACATGGCTAAGCCTCAATTTACCCCTGCTATTAATTGAAATGGATGTGGGCATCTTAAATTGTTTTTAGATTGGATTAGATTACTTACAGTGTGAAAACAGGCCCTTCGGCCCAACAAGTCCACACCGACCTGCCGAAGTGCAACCCATCCAGACCCATTCCAGGCATTTACCCCTTCACCTAACACTACGGGCAATTTAGCATGGCCAATCACCTAACCTGCACATTTTTGGATTGTGGAAGGAAACCCAAGCAGACACGGGGAGAATATGCAAATTCCACACAGAGAGTCACCTGAGACAGGAATTGAACCCGGGTCTCTGGCGCTGTGAGGCAGCAGTGCTAACCACTGTGCCACTGGTTTTGTTTAGCAGCTTGAAGCTTGAACACCAAGGCACCTCTCTGCTCAGTCACCAGGAATTAAATTTTCATTCTAGGTTTGTTACACTAATGCAGGGATCAAATCCAAGACCAGAACTGCATCGTCTCAGGAATAGTCATCTGGTATGTTTTAAGCTACCCACTGCTTTCCATCACCCTGCCTGATCTGGCAGCTTACAATGGTCTGACCATGAATGATATCAGTGGCCAGCACTGAGGAGTTCTCAGTAACAACCTGACTCAGATCTTACCTCTCCCAGAGGGAAACACCAGGAAACAGACATCATATCTGGAAACGAATATACTCGTCATTCCAGAGCTTCATTTTGAGACATACAAGACGAGTTGGACGACAATGTATTATGCACACATTCTACCATTTTTTCTTTCTGAGTGGCTGAGTTTCCAAATTTCACTTCCAGGCTTGATAACTAGACCATTATCATTAACATGACAGTAGTGGAAAATATTGTCCCAATGAGGCCTATTGTGCTTGAATAGTCAGAAAACTAGTTAATCTACAGGTGAAATACATAGCCCAAAGCATCAATTCTTCTGCTCCTCGGATGCTGCCCGACCTGCTGAGCTCTTCCAGCACCACACTTTTCAACTCTGATCACCAGCATCTGCAGTCCTCACTTTCTCCTAGTCTTAAATCATACTAAAGTGCATGAGACAATTTCAAAGCCTTTAATCGCTACAGTTTTGGGATGTGTTGAAAACACAGCTTACTGGTTTAGCAGGTAAATCCTCATTGAGAGGCCAGCGCTAACTCACTTGAGAAATGCAACAGATCAGGGTTTGCACCAGATTAATAGCACTCAGGGGAAAGTCAAAGGCATATTGTCTGAATGTCAACAAAATTCTCCACTTTCAATTAGGGAACAGCAGACAACCTAACATAATATAACATAATATGCTTAAACAGCATCTAGAGCTATGGTTCCTAGATTCGGGTGTGTTCAACACCGAAAAATAAACTGTTGGTATTTGCTTCATATTTGAGATGAAGGTTTACACAGATCTAACACACTAGCACTACCAATCAAAGAGTAAAAGGATCTCCAAAAGATACAGACAACTTTCGAAGAGCAATTCAAAGCCAAATCAAATTTGCAAATACATCGACTAGAATTCATGCCAATTAGACAGAAGCCTTCAGAATCCAGAAGTCACTTCATGAGCAAGTGCAGAGAAAAAGGATCATTCTGTGGTTTTCAGATAGACAGCTAGTAAACAGAACTGTTTTGTTGTTGATTGCATCCAGCCTAAGGAAGCTTTCCAGAAAGATTTACTCAACAAACTGCAGACGTACAGTGTAGAAGAGCTCCTGAAGAATGCACATAAGTGCAAAGTGATCTTTGCAGGTTGACAAAGCTTACAGCCCCTGAGTATAAACTTGACATTTGCCAAAATTACTAGAACATCCAAATATAGATATGACCTTCTGCATGCACCAAAGTGTTGACCAGTCTTTTCATTAATTTTGAATGATATATGGCAGAAAATACCATTGACAGAGGCAGTGCAATAGAGAAGTGCCTCGGGATGGGATGGGAAATAACTACTGACCTAGATAGTAACACCCATGTCCCATGAAATAATTTTTAAGAAAATAGCACTGCTGCTTGCTAATATACTGCGATGATACAACCTTCAGAGCAATTAGCTTCTCTGAGGAATCATCACCTTGAAATTCCGCAGGCTACCATTTAGACATGAAGGCCATGGAGAAGAGAGATGATGGATATGGACAGTGACTGCTGATGTTGAAATAGTGCTAATAAGCCTAATTAAGATGATTATGTTTCACTTGTTCGTGGAAGCAGGTCACCAGGACTCAACCTTATATGTGGTTGATAGAAATTAAATTCTGACTCGAGGCAGCTATGAGGTCCAACATAATCCATTTACGAAGGCCAGGGCTGCAAACACACCACTGACCTCCTCTATCAACTCTATTATCTGTGATGGCCGACCCCTGGTCCTCTTTCCCTTTTTGAGTTTGCTTCTCCTGCAAGTGGAGACCAATCTTTCCATTAATATAAGATGTGTCTTCACTGACAGATACTGTACATTTAGTGTGGATGAATATCCAGAGAATGCAACACATTGTAAAAGGATTGGGATGAATTGCAGAAATGTTTAAATGGGGAAGTGAGAAACTGCACAGAAAATGAAAACTGGGTGCTCTTCAAACAGAAGTAGTTTTGAATAGTGTTATGATGGTAATGTACTTGAGAAGACACTGTGGTGAGGGACATTTTTGGGAAGGTGAGGGACATTTTTGGGAGTGCATATTTATACGTAAGGCCTATGTCAAAAGTTCTGAATTTTTAAATAAGTATATAAGCTTTAATTCTATTCTGGATTGAAAAGGGGTTTACTTTTTCAAGTTTAATGTCTGATGTGGCTCACCTGCTTTTTTTTTACTGAAAATCAAGTGATTTTGGAGAAACAGCTAAGCAAAGCTTTCAAGAGATAAGAGGTGATTATTATTTATTGTGTTAAATTATTTAGTTACTGAACAAATTCTTTTGAGATGACTAGAGGGCATAATGATTGTCCAGCAACCCACAATGGACTTAAGAGTTTTGTTCTACAGACTCAGCATCAGAGTAAAGAAGACAGAAGCTGCAAATCTGTTTCATTAAACTTTGTTTCTCAGTGTAAGGTTCTGAAAACATAGTAGAATTTTCAAATATCAGAATTTCAGTCCACCTGGTAAAATTTGAAGGTGCAGTCTGTGACCAATTCCCAATGACATGAATCCGAGGTGACTGGATGCAGGACTGGACATTTACCATCAATTTACAGGAGTCAGAAATTCAGATTTCTCTACTGGAAATCCAGTGGATGCGAAAAGTAAACACATTTTATCCCATGCTTCCAGATCCTTGACTAATGGGGTATTTTTTACAAATTGTCTGATAAAAAGAAACCATTATCTGTGCAGAGACACATCTTTTTCCGCGCTATAAGTGCGTTTATGTGTGGCATTAAAGGAATATAATTCAGATTCTGTATCATAGCTTGATTGTTAACTAGAATTTGCCACTTGCTTAATGAATAAGGTTTGCTCATAATAACCAGATTATTTTGAAATTTTAGTAACTGTTAAGACATTTATAATTATTTATGGAGTACTGGGGCTTGATTATCATCACATTCCTCCTGTCACAGTCATCTCAACGGGCAAACAGAGACATTGCATACTGTAGGATTGATTCCCCAACTGCATTTACCTTTTCTGACCTGGTTAATTAATCAAGTCACTGCTTGGATCCAGAGACTGGGTAAAATATTGATCCTGGATTAGTGGTGCTGGAAGAGCACAGCGGTTCAGGCAGCATCCAAGGAGCTGCGAAATCAATGTTTCGGGCAAAAGCCCTTCATCAGGAATGATTCCCGATGAAGGGCTTTTGCCCGAAACATCGATTTCGCTGCTCCTTGGATGCTGCCTGAACTGCTGTGCTCTTCCAGCACCACTGATCCAGAATCTGGTTTCCAGCATCTGCAGTCATTGTTTTTACCTTTAAAATATTGATACTGACTACCTCAGCCACTTGTAACCAGGCCATCTTGTCATAGCAGCAGACTTCCTCTTTCTATCACAAGGGAAGATAATCTCCTTCCAGTTCACAATTTTATTGACAATGCCAAGTTGTTAGCTGTCTTTTGTGTGTGAGTATGAATACAGATTTACGTATTCATAGCAAACTAAATGCTTGAAGGAAAGTTTGCTTTTATAATGATTTAAGTACTTAAAGGGATTGAAGTGTTAGAAATGTGAATATTTTTTCAAATATAGTAAAGTCTGCAACAGACAGAATTATATTTTTATTTCATCTCAATATGGCTGCTGATGACTCTCCATGGAGGACACTGAGTGAGTTGGAAAGGAAGGTGTAAGGGCAAACGGTAATGGGTGGAGGTACATGTGTGCCCATAAGGTGGTGCAATGTTTGCACTAATATAAAGGGCAAAGGGGATGAGCAGGAAGCCTTGGCTTGGTATGTGTTGGCACTGAGTTGGCATAGGGGCTAAAAAGGGTCTTGGGCACAGGTTGACACAAAGGGCATGATGGGCCATAGAGGTGAGTGGGGGCATGATGTGGCATAAGTTGGCATAGGTGGGAACAGGAGCATTCAGAGGATGGTGTGAGAGGTGAGGGCTAGAATGACTGTGTTCCAACTGATTGTGGTCATCTAACCACCCAGCTCTACCACCTGGCAGCCCTGTTAGCTGCCTCCAAATTCTTTACAGGCCTCATTCCAGCGAACACTCACACCCCTCCCAGAATGAAAATGGAAAGATTTGGGGCACTCCTTTCTAGCTCAGGAGTTTTCCTGACTTCACGTTCCAAACTTGAGAGCAAAACATGGTCCAAAGTTTCAATGTTGAAACTGGTAATCCTATTGTGCCAAAGGTGTTTGCAAGTTTCCTGTCAGCTATTTCCCATCACCTCCACACAGAGTCCTCCTCTGCATAGCTCATAAAGCTCAAAGTTTGTCTGCTCCACTTACAATTGGGGTTCCAGAAGCATGGTGGCTCAGTGGTTAGCACTGCTGCCTCACAGCACCAGGGTCCCAGGTTTGATTCCAGCCTCGGGCGACTCTCTGTGTGGAGCTTGCACATTCTCCCAATGTCTGCGTGGGTTTCCTCTGGGTGCTCCGGTTTCCTCCCACAGTCCAAAGATGTGCAGGTCAGGTGAATTGGTCATGCTAAATTGCCCATAATGTTAGGTGCATGAGTCAGAGGGGAAATGGATCTGGTAGGTTACTCTTTAGAGGGTCAGTATGGACTGGTTGGGCTGAAGGGCCTGTTTCCACACTGTAGGGAATCTAATCTAATATACTCTGAAAGAAAGAGCAGTTTGCGTAACAGTTCTCAATAATCTGCACAATTAGAGACTTCAAGCAGAGCTGGGTAATATTCCTGGCCTTTTGATACAGGACCAGTTTCCATTGTTTATAATCTCACATTAATACAAATCACGTCATAATTTTGCCAAAAACATTTTTATGTTACAGGGATCTTCATAGCATGACTAAACCTTCAAAACCGTACAACACTGATATATTTACTACTGGACTTAATTTCATGTATTGCATTATTTGTACTGGGAGTAAAATAAAATATGTATTTGTCATTGGTGTTCCCAGCCAGTTACAAAATTGTCCTCAATTAACTTTTGTGTCATCTAAATCATAATTATGTGACTGATTTGCAGAATATGATCTATTTTAGCAGATGTAAACGACTACAAAACACTTGGTAATCTCTCATACAGTTCATTATGTCATCAACATATGGAATATATTTCCATGCAAGAATAGAGGAGGCAAACTGGTAAATTATATCAAAAAATGGCAGAAAGGTACAATGGGGTAGTAATAAGATCCCTCTGGAAGAATTAAGATATATTGAATGGTCATCCCAGTCGATTATTTTTGTGTAATTTAAAACCTTGTGCAATCAAATGCAATTTTATATAATTTAGGCATGCACATAACTTAACTACAAGTTGTGATCTTAACTTTGAGCTGCTAGCAAGCAAATGACAGGAAACACATTCCAGTCTCATCAATTGACACTCATTTTAATTTCTGGCAAATGAACTCGAAGCTTGATGTTCACTGTTTATACTGTATTCTGGTGAAGGGCCTTCTATAGACAGACAGCAATCTACTTGCTAGTCTAGCCCATCCACTGCAGACAAAGCAGAGGCTCGAATAAAGCCATATCCCCAACATATCTTGCCACCAGGAGTGAAGAGTCATCTAGACTCCAAACTCTCTCTCCATGAGTGCTGCTTGACCCATTGTGACCTCTAGCATTTGTTGTTTTCAGTCAGGTTTTGCCATCACTTGTTTTAATAATTTCAGATCTGATGTGCGGAACTTCCATGATTTTGCTGTCCCTCATCTTCTCCTTGGTACAGCTGTTATTTTAGCTGAGATTTAGTTCTCTTCTGCCAGTAATTTATTTAATACTTCTTTCTATTGTCTGATGTGAAAACCAGATCAGACAAACCCCTTAGTTTTCATTTCAACATTAATTCCCTTAATGCTCCCTCTCTGTTAACTTGTTTCCCTCCTACTCCTCTTCATTTTAATCCAATTAGAATATTTATTCACATTTCAGGTTTTAGCTTTGAGCAACGACTGAGTGTAAAATATGAAATTAGTTCTCTCCAAGAATGCTGAGTATCCTTGCTGTGTGTGTGTGTTTCGAGCATTCCCAGTGTTCAGCTATGCAAAGGTTTTCTCTTTCAATTACTGTGGTATTGTCTGTATACAACCTCAGAACGTGGTCATCAGAGAGTTGCATAAAACATTAAGACTGTCAGTTAGGGGTGGCTGAACTATCAGCCAAATGGATTTGGAGTTTCAGGACTTCAAATGATCCCAACGGCGACCATAGCATAGCCAGTTCAGTGACAGGGCTTACCTAGACATGTGAATTACAGTCTGACATTGCCACAGGAATGGGGACCCTGAAAACAACAGCAGCTGTAATTTTAGGACACATTGGGCAGAATTTAAACACGGGCAGAATGTGCAATTATAGAGTCAGGCAGTAGCAGGGGATGCCAGGACATGAAGAATAAAAAGCACTTCTTACATTGAAACAGTAACAGTGACATGTCAGGAAGTGGTGGGCGGATAATTCAAGCAAATATTTGTTCAAATAGCAGTACTGCTCAAAGGGACTGCCATTTTACCCAGGCATATGGGACTTCCTGCTTTGTTTGTAATTCACTTATGCGCAGGAGGGATAGCAAGAGTGAGATGTCAGAACACCACATAATGAGTATGAAGCTTTAACTCCAAAAGGAACAAGCTCACAAATCTTCAGGCCAATAATGTGTATATCCTTGAAATGGATGCATCTCATGGACTGATAAATCTGCTAGATAGTAATGGGTGGAAGGAACGAGCAGCTTGTTTCCACCAGCTTTATTGTGCCTTCATCTTATGCTGCTATCTCCTGCTCCATTCACACCAGCAGCACATGGCTTTTACAAGAGGGGCTGCTGGTCGCTCTTTGTTATGGGAGCAGTGACTGCCCCTCCAGCCTTTGCAGCCCGCTGCTTGTCCCCAATTGGATGGGGAACAGAGAGATGGCCTGCCAATTGCCAACTTCCCCAATCAAACTAAGCTGTCAGGCACACTACTGAAAAGCAAAGGGTCAGGATGTAACCCTTTGGAAAGCTTCCAGCTGGGAGTTCAGTCTTCTTCATTTTTTTCAGTGGCAGTTGGAGTTGGAGGAGCAACAGCGAGGACCAGTGGCCTGATGGGAAGGTAAGGTTTAAATATAATAGACATAAGCTGTAAGCTAAAGTAAACAGCACGATGGACAATTTCCTGGCTAAGTAAGAGGGCCAGACCATTTCTCACATGTAAATAAGAAAACACTATACCTGTCAGACACATCTGGCAATTTCAATGTTGCCTTTTGCCAGCTTCCCAAGCCAGTAATATTTGCAAATTCCCACAGTGTCCTGACATATTCCTGATCCGTCTTGTTTTCCACAGCCAAGAAAGAAAGATTTCCCATTAGTGTTCCATACAAACATAGCGACATGTGAACCTGCATATAAAAAAGATACACATACAATCAGAGTCCGTGTTTAAATTCATACAATAAACAAGCTATATCGCCATGTTTCATTGGCAATCTGAGGGTGGAGGAAATTACAAAACAAGGCACCATTGAAACTAAGGCTAAATTATCCTCTTGGGTCTCAATAGTGTTGTGCACAAACACAAGTGGAGGTTCAACGTTGCACTGAGGCAGGGAAACAAATAGAAGCAGGAGAAGGAAAGTGCTGATTTGATGGTGAAGCTTCTCTTATTATCGTCATTTAAGAAAATGCATAATTGAGGCATGCTTTTCTTTCTCAATCTCTTAACAGGAGATCCTCCTCCAGAGCTACAGATCTCTCTATCTAGTTTCCTAGTCCTTCATGCTTGAAGTGACAACAATTTACTAACATAAGGGATTGAAACAGAGATCAAATGAACTGCAGCTCTCGTAAGCTTACTTCAGGAAAACAGAAGTAACTTTACAATACCTACGACAAGAGTGACTACAATTCCAAAATGATTTGAAGTGCTTTGAGTTACTGTGAGGATTTAAAAGGCTATACAAAAATGGAAATGATTTCTTTATTTGATTAATCTAATGTTAAGTGTCCACCATAGAGCTAAACCTTATCCCTTAGAGCATACCAACACCGCACTACCGGAATCACAAAGGGACAGAAGTATCAGCAATCTGCTTCTCCACAAGGCCTGGGCCAGTTGAACCATAGATGAGAAAGTTAAGCTGAAGTGTAATATTGCTAAGTTGTAAAACTATGTACAATTTGCAGACTTAATCAATAAGAATCATTAAGAAATGGTACACTTTATATTACATTTCCCCAAGTGACTCAATTGAATACTGTTCTCCTTTTCCCATGTATTCATTATATCAATTGTCTAATTACTTTTCACTAGCTAATGTTAACCAACTAACCATTTGCATATAAATTCCAATTGTGACCAGTTCAATACCACATTATTGGAGTATCATTGAACAATAGTTTATTAATGGCAGTTAGTCTCCATTTGCTGCTCTTTTCCTGAACACTATAACATTGGTGTGTGCTTGAGACATACTTTCAGTATCGCAGAGTTGATAGCATTATTCAATATTTTATGTTCTCCAATACAGTACCCCGATAATGCCCTGTTAAGGTAACATCACACCATAAGGTCGATTTTCTATTCAGTTGCACTGACAGAGTAGGGGCACATCTAATGAAGGGAGCAGAATCCTGGAAGATCAAAGGGATTTTGCCAAGCAAGATGTGTAGCACAATATGGAGGCAAACATAGCATGGCCTATCTCAATGTTGAGATCATCTTGCTCCATCACTTATACTTTTTGCAAATAATGTGGCTTGTAATTCTAGCTCTGTAGCGGTGAGATGCCAATTCATGGCCATTATTAATTGCTATCGGGTTTGGTAACACCACAATTTCCCTCATTTATTTTCAAACTCCCATCTGATCAAACTTGTCAAATAGGTGAGACATCAGAAAACCTTGACAAGTAAAACAGATAATAGTGTATCAATCAGATGTAGCTCCCTGCTTGCTCTGAATGATGCCCATCTGGGGTCTACGATCTATGGGTGCGTATTGGTCACTGTGACTACCTACCTAAAGAGGTATAGATGGAAGGAGGAAGAGCAGAACAGACAGCAAATCCAGCAGCATTAGATCACTCTGAGAGATGAGTGACCTGGTTAGTATTCCTCAGTTATGCGCCCAGAAACTATCAATGCAGTGCCTAATCCCATCTGTATAAGGTCATACTGGTTAACTTTGTTCTCCAAAGGCGAGGTCAGTGCTGCAGTTTGGGCAATTGGATTGGGAAACATATGAAGGCTCCCCTAGGTACATAGTGCTATTGATTGCATGTGCTTGACCCTGAGAGGGCCATACCTCAATGCTGTGGAATTCATCAACAGAATCAGATTCCATTCCATAACTTTTCAGGCGATTACCGCTTACCACTTCTTGGAGATGTGTGCCCACAACCCTGGCATTTGCTGCTATCTGTACATTCTGGCACAGGGATACCATTCTGGTTCTTACAAGGCTGATTAATGAGGGACAACTACTCAGTGTGACACCTCACTGCTTTGGACTGCAGAGATAATGCCACTCCTGCTTGGACCAGTGCAGTGGTGGAGCAGAGCATGGGCTGCTGAGGATGCAATTCTTCTGCTTGGGCCTGCCTGGGAGTGCCCTCAGTTATTGTCATTACAGGGTGTTTTGCATCATCCTGGCATGTAGTGCTCTACACAATTAGAGTTGGCAATGAGCTAGATGCTGAAGAATTGTGGGAACAGGAGCAGGCCTCTGAGGAGGAGGAGGATGCTGACATTTTGATACAAGAAGCTGACATTATCCAGGACAAAGCTCAGCTGCAACAGGTAGTATAAGCCAGACAGAAACTCACTGACACCCGCTTCCTACAGTAGAGCCCTGGGTTTGGCAGACCATTCTACATTTTTTGGTCATGATGCTTAAATCTGATTGGTATTGTGCAAATGACATTCAGCCTCTGTTAGCTTGGTTTTGTTCCCTTTTGTGTTCAATTAAAACTCACATTTGTATTTGTATGAGTGTTTGCCTATACGTGATGGACAACTGGACACACTTTTTATTCATGGGATGAGGGCATCACTGGCTAGGCTAGCATTTATTGCGCATCCCTAATTGTTAAGATTCAGCCACATTGTTGTGGGTCTGGAGTCACATTTAGGCCAGATGAGGTTAAGGATGGAAGTTTTCTCCCCTAAAGGTCTTTTGTGAACCAGATGTTTTTTTTCTCTCTCTAACAATTCATGTGTATCATTAGACTCTTCAAATTCCACCATCTGCCGTGGCAGGATTTAAACCCAGCTCCCCAGAATATTACTTGGTTCTCTGGATTAATAATCCAGTGATAATACCATGAGGCCATTGCCTCCCCCTGACAAAGACAGCCATAATAGTCATTTCCAGGACTCTTGTCTGAGAACTTGGATGTAGTGCTGAGTTCAATCACCCCACAGGAGTGGTCATGCCAGTGAACATATCTTCGAATGCATACTGTGCCTGCTGTTGATGGCCTCCCGCTGTAAAAGCCTTTTTCTCTACTACATCTCCACATCACCAGCCCTCCCTCCCCCATTCCTCCACATCCTTCATCCAACAGCTTTTCCTGTTTCTTGTCACCTATTCTCATTCTCCCTTAAATGTCATAGCCCAAGGGGATGCTGCTTCCTTGTGTGGGAGCAAATGGTCTGCACTAAATATTTGAAGACAGCACAAAGCTCTTCAACACATGCCAGTCCACTCCCTGCAGACTTCAGCAATGATAAGCATCACTGAACACTACCAAACAATTCTTCACTCAGCCACAGTCAGTATAAATCAATTGGCAACTAATGTACAGTTAGCTTCACATCCTTAAAGTAGTGTTGGTAGGAGGTCCTCCCTGCTGTTGAACATGTGTCTGACTGTGCAGGGCAAAGAGAGGGCTTCAGCGCAGTGCTGAATTCTCAAACAGCAGCACTGATGTGAAATCAACAGGCCTTCTTATCTATTGATCCTGTACTGCATACCTCTGGTGGATACTCATACTTGTGTATTGACGTCCTGACAAAATGGTGTCCAAAATAGCCAGCACCAGAAGTGTGCCACAGACAACAATTTGAAGGCAAAATGGAGGGGGAGGGTGTCAAGAACCACACACTAGGGAGCTGACATTTGTAGTCAAAGATTCTGCTGTCTACTCAAAAATAAAGTAATGGATGAACACTGCTTCTACTTGTCAAACTCGATCATTACTGATGCGCCGTAATTAGCTTCTTAAGCACGAAACTTGAAACTGAGATGACTTAATTATCTTGCTCTGTTTTCCTAAATTTACAAATTTCAGCTTGGTTTCTCTTTGAGAAAAGCCCCAGTAATAAGCTTTCCACTGTAATTCACCAGGAAAAATACATTTTTCAATCACATGTAATTAAATTTATGCCTTGTTTGTTCAAAGCAATTACAGGTGCTCATTCTTTCACTCTGACTAATGCTTGTTCAAGGAAATATAAGCTTTCAGTAATAGTTTATGAAAGATGACCTGATTTCAGCATTCAAAATGCTTCAGTTGGTTTTGAAGTCTTTTCTAATAGAGAGTACAGAAATAGTGCCATATAATAAGAAGATAAAAGATTGTAGCTTGAACAACAAGAGGGAACTCTCTGTAATGTTGAGAGATTCTGCAAACTGCACACAGTCAGCTGTGTGGGGAACTTTTCAGGTTTCCTAGTGAAAAATATATAATCAATGTCTAGGCTTTTGAGCAGGTGAAAGGTCTTGAATTTTTCAAGAAGGAATTAAAAGACAAAGATTGGGCAAATTGGTTGTAATATTATGATGAAATACCTAACTTTGCAATACTTATTTTGCTGAAAACCTTCTTTAGAATAATACACATTTTAACTCTGTGAGGGAAATGGCAGACTAAATGCACTTCAAATTTGTTTTAGAATACATTGATAACTTTACCTTTTCCTTTTTCTTAATGGTAGCTTCCTTTACCAGACTAAACCCTTAAGAGAAATCTGCATGTCCATGAAAGCTTAGACTGATTGGAACCCATTTGAAAACATATCATCCACCATTCACTTGGTGCAGGTGTGCACTGAAGAATTTTCAAGGCAGCACATAGTCCAAGGAGACTTTCGAGTGTACGATCCATTTCGCGTTGTATACGCAGCAAATAAGGACAGTCATCTACACATAGTTGGTGTTTCAGCTATGCAATAATTGAAAAAAGTGGTGAGATCTTTGCATGTTAATAGTTGTACCAGTAGTGTCACCACATGCTAAGCCTAAAAATAGTCCATTATGAAATTGGGTACTTGCATTTGTGGAGAAAGTGAGGTCAGCAAATGCTGGAGATCAGAGTTGAGAGTGTAGTGCTGGAAAAGCACAACTGGTCAGGCAGCATCCGAGGAGCAGTAGAATCAACATTTTAGGGAAAAGCCCTTCATCAGGAATTGCAATTGTGGGCTAATGTCCTACTTTTGCCTACTTCCACAAACAATGGAGCTTCAGCAAATATTTCCTAAAATGCTTTTTCTTGGATAAATTAAATTTACAACTGTTAAAAAATAAAACAAGCTCTGCTCTGTTATCACATACATCTTATTCTTGTTCATTGTACAGGGCAGAGATGACTACGTTAATTTGGGCAGTACAGCTGGAAAGCTTTAAGATTCTCAGTCTTTGCTGTGTCCTCAGTCATTTCTTAATATTACATGGACTAAACTAATTGATTGACCATTGGTATGCAAGACAGTAAGGACCTTAAGAAGGGATCGAATAGTGTTGTCCATTTGACCCATTAAGGGTCATGGGTTTATACAGAACGAAAACAGACCCATCAGTCCAATTCTTCCATGCTGACCAGGCATCCAAATCTGACCTCGTCCCATTTGCCAGCATTTGGCCCATATCCCTCTAAGTCCTTCCTATTTGTTTGAAGGTTCTTCCAAATGGTCTTATGAATGCACATTCTGGATGAATTTTAGCTCAGAGTGGTTGTGCTCATGGTGCAGCATCAGAAATTGTGTGAATCAACATGATTTGTTTGACAATAGTCTTTTCAAAATTCATCAGGCAAGGAAGAATGAGTCAGATAATTAGGTACTTGTTTGTCTGACTCTATCCTTGTACCACATGTACTCTGGTTCATAAATATATAAAACTATTAAAACAAGTTTTAAATGGTGTCAGTATCAAAAATATGGTTTTAAATGCAGTGTAATTTCAGCAATGTCTAAACTAATGGAAAATTCCAAAAAAATAAATGATCCAAATAGCCACCAATATTTACAGCTCATGGCTGACTATTTAGTTATGTTGGTCAAAAAACCTAAAATGTTGGGAGAGTTCAAAGGATTCAACATCTGTGGGACAAATAGCTGGGATTCTGTCAAGAAAACAAATGACCAGTCAGAGAACCAGTGGAGAAACTCCATCAAGTCATTAGGGAGACTCAGCAGAATTAAATGATCTTCAGGCACTAAGGTGGCCACCATGGGCAGTTCCTGATGATTGGAGACTGACATGGGACTTCTCCTAAATTTAACTAAGCATGGTTGCAATGGTTCCCACTGCGATGGACTTCAGTTTACCTCGCTCAACATTTTAGATCTGTCCCTCTTCAACAGACTTGAATAGTTAACTCTGTTTCTCTTATCAGAGATACCATCAGACTTATTGTGTTTTCCATCACCTACCTGATTGTTGTAATTTCAGATTTCCACAATTCACAGCATTTTGCTTTTGTATTAATTTCTTGACAATTAGTTCTCTGGATGGGCAGATGATGGATTATGGATCAAAGTGAGGTCTTCAAAGAAGTATGATTTGCTGGCACATTTCATTTATGTGAACAAACAAATAATTGTTTGGAAACACAGTGATGAGCCTTTGGGTAAAGCAGAAACAGTAGACTTGCCTCACATGCAGAGTTCCTGATAGGAGTTGGAAAAATTGGGCTTCTCAACTCACTGAAGTCAGTTATCAGACTCTCCCTGGTATTCAGGAACAGGGCATGATCTGAAGAAAAAGCACAAATTAAAAAGTACATGAATTGTAATCTGTCCAGGTAGAACAATCGTTTACCTTTAAAAACTTATTACTACTGAAGTGCAGGTTTCCTTTATTACAGCAGCTGCTGTTTCTCATTACAGTCATGTTGCTTTCAGCCCAAATAGCTTTGACTACTCTAAACAACTGAATTGATCTCTCACAAAACTGGTCTGTATGCAGCAGATGCGTGGTTAGTTCCTAAAAGGTATGGGTGTGAATATGAACACGGCATAAGAAATTCCCATGAGAATGATTCTGGAGATAAGGTAGCAATCTTGGCTTTTCTATCTATACAGTACTTACATGTAAGTCGTGTATCACCGATAAAACTGCTACAAACAGTGATGTGAAGAACCTAACAATGAGTAATCTCTCTCAGTAGAAGTCTCAGCAAGGTTGTGTTTTGTATGAAATGAATGTTTGGAAGCAGTTGATGTGAATACATTTAAGCTGTGTGGATCAGTTGGAGTTTTACAGGCTCAATGTTTTTCTTCTTGTGAAATAAAACTCTCAAATAAAAAAAAGCATAATTACTTAGGTATTTATATAAAGATGCATTTATGTCATGTAAATAATATTTATATGTATTAAGAAAATATAAATTTACAATCACGCATATTGGTTATATTAATACACTACCATTCCAGAGGCATAGACTCAGGAGCAAGGCAAAAAGTCCAAATTTCATCATGGTAACTGCAGATCAAATTCAATTAATAAATTGAATCTGGAATGTGGAGCTATTCACACTAATGATGGCCTCTAAACTTCCAGATTATTAGGAAAAAAACTGTTCTGGCTCACAAAGTTCTTTAAGGAAGAAGGTTTGCCATCCATGTCCAGTCTGACTTCTATATAGATTCATTTAAGGGGATCTTGGAATGAGCAATAAACGATAGCCTTGTCAGCAAAACCCACGTCCCAGGAATGAATATAAAATTATCTGTACTCTATATAATATAAATGTATTTAAACAAATACCATGTCTAAAAACTTACATTAGCTTAAGAGCTCTATTATATCTTAAATTGATTCAATACTGATTAATTATGTTGCTTTTCAATCACTGTGTTTCTATTTTGTGCTCAGCAAGCTTGCAGATTCAGCAATAAGTTAAACAATTGTTGGTGGTATTCACTGACAGGGGAATGTAAGCTAGCATACCCAGAGAACTGCTTCTTCTTCTGAGTACGCCATGGATCACTGACTAGTGAAGCTGGCTAGAACTACACTGAACAATTGCAGGGACCTATTAAAAATCCAGACTTGCAAAGCACTGAATTTGAATGTCAGCTCAATGAGTACCCAAGTGACAATATATCATTGAATATATTCAAGGCTGAGTCAGACAGATTTTTGATTGACAAAGGGGCCAAAGGTTATGGGGAACAAGGCAGGAAAGTGGACTTATGGTCAAATTGGTTGGGCAATAATCTTTTTTAACATGCAGAGCAGACAAGAGGCATTAAAAGTGTTCCTTTTTATATTCTTACCTTCTTTTGTGCTGCCAACTAAATCAAACTAGCACTGTATTATATGTGTCTGTGCAGAACTTTCATGGCTCAGTGGTTAGCATTGCTGCCTCATAGCACCTTGGGTGACTGTGTGGAGTTTGCACGTTCTCCCATGTTTGTGTGGGTTTCCTCCAGGTGCTCCAGTGCCCCCCACAATCGAAAGATGTGCAGATTAGGTGAATTGGACATGCTAAATTGCCCATAATCAGGGTGGGAGAATGGATCTGGGTGGGTTACTCTTTGGAGAGTTGGTGTGGATTTGTTGAGCTAAAAGGCCTGTTTCCACACTGTAGGTAATCTAATCAACAAAAAAGAGAGCAGTATTTTACTTTGTGGAGTGCATTTTGCTTATTGGAATAAAGGTAACAGCTGGAAAATTGGAACTTTTCAATCTTAGTTGCAACACAAGTTACAACTAGTACAGCTTACTTTTTGCTACTCTAGAGATGAGGCTTATTCGTGGCCTGAAAGCGATTCTCTACTGCACCAACATGACATATTTCACATTCCACATCTTCCTATGATCTCTCAAACAAGGGAAATAACTGAGCAAAAATCAGTGCTGACATCCAGGTGGTTTTGTATCTTGACTTCAACATGCAAAATCTGAGTTGATCACTTAAATTGCACGAGTGGAATGGAATTGGAGGATGGAAAGGCGGGATAAGAAGTCAAAATCAATATGTTTGCAAGACACACCTGGATTTATCATGTGCTTTCTGTCTGCCACGTAGGAGGCCAGTTAATGCCCAAAGCACAGGTGCTGCATGGCCAAATTTAGATATCATTAAATTGCATGATTGTTAATGACCAATTTAGTGTTATATAGAGTCAGGTATTCACACATTGCTCAATTGCCATTAGCTTCCTTTGGGAACACGATCCTCTTGTTGTACCATGTCAACAAACAAGGTTCGCTAATTTCAACTATTACTGCAAATATGCAGGTGCTGTTCAAAGGATACAAAGTATCTCTAAGACAAACAGCCTTCTCCATAATTATTTATCTTCTAGACACTTTTGATAGAAAGAATCCCATTGGTAACTCACTGGGGAGACAATAAAGGAAGTTGGCAATTGGAAGCCAAAAAATGATGAGAGTTGGCACAATCTTCAAGAAATTTAAACTGTCAGCAGGAAAATACAGGCACAGCTGTGAACACCTTAGAATCCAGAATAAGCAGTGAATGTCAAGATTGGAGATTCATGTTGTTCATGATGTAAAGGGGCAAAGAGTAAAACAGAGGGTTTGTCTATCATTGCTACATTGTATAATGGGTTGGCAAATTGCACATTCAACAATTTATGGTTTATTGGTGACCTTGGTGCTGCTCCAGGACAAGCAGTTAACTTGGCCACAACCTAATGATCCTAGCTGTTACAACTACTGGAAGGTGAGATCCCAGAATGAAATCTGGCTTGATATTATCTTTCAGTTAACGTGATGGAAATTTGCAGAGAAACAGACACTCAAGACTGCAGATATTCTTTTAGAATGGAATACAAGTTTCCTACAAAAAAGGAAAAGTGATCAAGTAAACTACGCTAAGTTATTTCAATATTAGAACACAATGCAGAAAAATGTTAAAATACACTGCAAAACAATTTTTCACCTATTCACCAATATTGTCACCATATAGCATCAAATTCAAAGGATCTGTCTCAAACCTTTAAATTTAACTGATCCTTCCCAGTTCTTTCCTGTGAACTGTGAAACACTTTCACATGTATACTGACAAACCGGAGAGCTTAGACTTCCTCTGTTTTCAATATGCTGCAGATTTCTAACTAAATACTCCTGGTCTTAAGTTGCACAAATTAACTGTCTGCCGATGTAACTTATTCTCTGAAGTGTTATATATTCCTTTCAAGGAGAGGAAGTATAATACACTCCTGATTCCAAACAGGTCTCCTCCAAAACTGCTCAAAAATCCAGTCTCCATGTTTTTTCTGTGCTAAAATAAATCCTTGTTCATCCTGAACAAAAAACAAGCTGATGCTTACATTCTGTCATAAACCCAACACAAATCTAACAATCTTCGAACAATGCCAGGGGTTCTTTGCTACTATGACACTTACTGGTTTAGATTATAGTTGCAGAAGGATTGATTAACCTAGTCATTATTTAAACCTTCTCACAAAATTAATCAACGCTCAGATGCCACTATTTTGAAATATAATCTCTCAAAACCTATCTATATTTATAAGTTTACAAAAATCAGACACATTTCATCAACCATGTACATTGAGATTTTCATCTGCCAAAGCAAGATTATTGGCAGCAGAACTAGGCCATTTTCTCTTTAACACACCTTTAGTTATGGATTAGTGGTGCTGGAAGAGCACAGCAGTTCAGGCAGCATCCAAGGAGCCGCGAAATCAATGTTTCGGGCAAAAGCCCTTCATCAGGACCAGGCTCACTGCCTTTATTCCTGATGAAGGGCTTTTGCCCGAAACATCGATTTCGCGCCTCCTTGGATGCTGCCTGAACTGCTGTGCTCTTCCAGCACCACTAATCCAGAATCTGGTTTCCAGCATCTGCAGTCATTGTTTTTACACCTTTAGTTATACCCATTTCACATCTCCATTCTCCTTTGTCACAATCAACAGTCTTTTTGTATGATTCTCCAGTCATTCTTACAATCGGTTCCACTCAATCCTACTTCACATTCCCTATCCCAGCATGAGCATCAAAGTCACTATTTACCAGCCCCATTCAGTTCTATTAGAACAATCACATTAGAATTGAAATGTTGACTTTGTTTCTCTCCCTACAGATGCTGGCAGACCTACTGAATTTCTTTGGCACTTTCTGTTTTTATTTCAGCTTCAAAGCATCTGTAGTATTTTGCTTCAGTACATTTGAAGTTTATGCAAGTCAGGAGTAACTTTTAGGATTTCATCTGACTTCAATGTTCTAAGATGGGGTCAACCTTCCTAACACCATTTGAAGTTACAGAATGGAGGAAGAAGAACAAGGTAAAATAAAATCAAGGAATTGCTGAGGGTTTAGAAGCTTAAGGACAAGAAGGATTGATAATGATTCAAAGATGTGATTGTTCCATTTGGAAAGTGGGAAAGAGATAAAAAAAAAACAAATTCTGCAAATTAACGATGGATGTTGAACCATGAGGTGTGTGATAGGTAGCATGGGTACTATCCCACACATTCCAAGATGAGCTACCACCAAAAACTGGTTGTCAGCTTAATCAACCAAACAGGATGAATTAAATTTCCGTGAACCTGTACAGATAGGCGTGAAAGGGTGTACTTAGTACAGGATATAAAAAAAATTCCAATTTTAGCAACAGAATCATTCATCAATAAACTACTTCAATTGACTCTAATCACAAGTAGGTTATGCACCAGAGCAATATCAATATGATTGATTTTCTGTTCCTTGAAATAAGACTACACTGCCCGTAATACTGACAAATGAATATGATGACTACAAGGTCATGGTGACCCGGCAGTACTGATTTTACAAAGCTCTGGAGTGGATTGATTCTCAGCCCTGATTGATGTTGACATCATCTTTCATCCAATTGTGATTGAAAAACACAAGCACGTCAACAGATAACATAGTACATATTGCCTATTAGTTAAACTCAGTATGCCATTCCACTGGAAATTGGATTACTCCAGGGCACATTCTGCTGCTCTCCCAACTGAGAGCAGATGTTAATGGTGAAAGGTTAGGAGTGAGGAATGGGATGTCAGTTTTGGATATGCAGGACACAATCAGTTTGCAAACTCAATACACTGAGCTAGAGAAATGGTAAGATGCAATTTCATGCTCCATCTTTTGCTGAGACTTTTTCATTGACATCAGTGGGCTGAATCTTACTTGTTTTTGGTGAAAGTGCGAGCTGTGTCCAGTTTTTAGGAGGGCTTAGCAAGATTTCATGCCATATCTTATCAACTTGTCTCTTAACTACCGACCCCACGCCAATAGCGTTCCTCACAACCAATTCTATCCCATATTTTCACATGCCATTTCTGGAACAAGTTGCCACTCAACCAGACTTCTGCTGAAAGACCAACATCCCTTGCGCCTGCATCACCTTTAAAGCCCATTTTGGATGAAGACACTTACTGTCAGTTTGGAACTGCCCTACAAAATTCCTGGCATTTTCCTGGGACATAGCACAACAGGGAGAAACTGGCACCCCATTTTATATGAAGGGAACTTGAGGGCCTGCTAGGTGAGGTACCACAGATGTGGGATATCCTCTTGCAGGATCAGCAGTGTAGACCATGACACCTGGCTTCATTTCAGATAAAATACAGCCCACAAAAAGGCAGAGACAGGGCTGATGTGCTACCCAATATTCAGCTCCTCACGCCTCATGAGCAGAGCATCCTGACTCTAACCACCACACACAGTGGACTGAGCTTGTGCAAAGCTTCTATCATAGGCTGCCCTTGATTTCCTGTTTTGGAACTCTCTGAACAAAGGTTATCGCTTTTGATTTGACTGAGGCCTGCTGACAACAGTGACAAGCTTCCTGGCTATGTCTATGCTAACTGGAAATGCAACCCAGAACTAACATGAGCCTGGTAGCTTTGGTTGAGGAGGCACAGTCCAAAAAAGTAATGCAAGACAGATATGCTGTGAACTTCCAGGTAGGCTCAGAGTGAGTGAGTACTATAATGAGAACGAGTTGCACAAGAATGCAACCATTACGTTATAGAAGAACTGACTGTACTGTTGAAAAGGCTGTTCTCGTAAAGGAAAACAGAAGAGACAGTCGGATATTGGGCACTAAGAATTAATGAGGGCCCTGATGAAGGGCTCTGGCCCGAAACGTCGAATTTCCTGTTCCTTGGATGCTGCCTGACCTGCTGTACTTTAACCAGCAACACATTTTCAGCACTAAGAATTAATCTCATGTTAATTTTGACAAAATGTAAAAGAACAATTGTTATTGGCGTCTCTCCCATCATGGGCATAGACAGGAGATTCCATGGCAGTGAGCATGAATCTGGGATAGTATGTTGATTTCCTGGTGCCAGGATGAGGACGTCTAAAAATGTTTGAAGTATATTGTCAAAAGTGAAAATGAGAAACCAGAAGTTAGCGTACACATTGGTAGGAATGATAGATTTAGGGAAAAGAGTAAGGTTTTACAGAGTGAGTATAAAAGATTAGGTAGAAGATTAAAAAACAGAACCTCGGGGAGATTCAAGATGGCGGCGACTCAGCAAGTCTGAGCCTACAGTGCTCCTTCCAAGACTTGGGCAAAGTGGATCTCCCACCCCCACCACACTCACCAAATCATCTAAAATAGCTCTTATTTAATATAATTAGTTGTTTGGTAGTGTTAGTATTAAATTTAAATAATTTAATCTCTTAGGAAAAATGACTAAAGGGAGGAGAGCCCACAGCTCTCAGCAAGCAGGAACCCCTCCCCCACCCTCTCCCTCTCCAGCTGCAGCTGAGGCGTCCATAGCCGCCCCGGGGGACTTACCGACAATAACGAGCCTTGTGGAGATGATTACCAAGCTGGATGCGAAGATCGACGCGTTTATCGAAGAGTCCTGACATCGCTGGGAATCACTCTCGGCCGAGCTGCAGAAGTACGGCCGAGACATCCAGGAACTCGAGCGCCGAGTCGGAGGAGCGGAGTTAAAGGCCGTGACCTCCGAGACTGCAGCTCAATCGGCCACAGATCAGGTCCGGACTCTCGAGCAGCAAGTCCGGACCTTAGAGAATTACATCGACGACCTCAATAATCGAGGTCACCGAAAAAGTATTCGTTTGCTTGGCCTTCCCGAACGGGAAGAGAAAGGCCAGCTCACAGCATTCCTGGAGCAGTGGTTGCCACAATTTTTGGATCTGGAGGCTGGATCAGGCCAGGTGTGGGTAGAATGGGCCTACCGGGTAGCAATACGCGGGCCTGGCTCGAACCAGCGTCCACGCCCAGTCCTGTTCCGGCTGCAGAGCTATAGGGAGAGGCAGATACTCCTAGATGCCTCTAGAAATCTTGGAAAAGATCCTAAAGCCATGATCTATAAAGGATCCAAGATCATGTTATTTCAGGACTTCTCCCCGGCTTTGGCCCAAAGGAGGAAGGCGTTCGATGAGGTGAAGAAGTGTTTAAGGGGCTCAAATATTCAATACACCTTAGGCTACCCAGCGACGCTATGTTTTAACCACGAAGGATCCGAGTATAATTTTAGATCGTCAGAAAAGGCTAAGGAATTTTTGGACTCTCTTAAATAAATCGTAAGAGACAATGTTTGTTGGCTTGCCTTTTCCCCACTCCGATTTATATCCCCCCCCCACCTTTTTTCTTTTTCCTATCTTACTGTTTATTATTATCTTGGGGGGGGAGAGGGAATTATTTATTTGCTCTCCATTTAACGATTTTCTCCCCCCCCTTAGGGTTTTTTAAAAATTTTATTATTATACATATGTATGTGTGTATGTACATATATGTGTGTATGCATGTATGTGTATATATGTATATATATAAACAGGGGGGTTTAGGTAAGGTTGGTGGGGAGAGGTGGTTACCTTATTCTATTTTATGTTTGACTCTAGGAGTGGGATTATTTTCCCTTGCTATTTTATATTATTATATTTAATTATAATTTGTTGAAGTTGTAATTTTATAGTTATATATGTTTATACATGGTATTGATACTACCAAATATACTCAGGTGTGGGTGGGGGGGGGGCATGGGGGTAGGGTGCTCACTGTTAACTCTAGCTCGGTATTATATCTGAATTCTCCTCATCCTATTAAGGAGCGCCTGGGTCAAGGGTGGGGCACTGGTTGGGAGAGGATATGATGGACCGTTGGAAAAGAAGTGATACCCCCTGGGAACAAGGGGGATAATCTCCATTCAAATATGTTTTATATTTTTTTTATTATTTAGAAATAGTTTCCTTTTTATCATACGGTTATGAGTGTATTAGAGAACCTTTATTTTTGTAAATTCTATATGCTCCTTGCTCGGGATGTTTTAAATAGGGTTTCCCCTCCCGGGGGGTCTCGGATTTACCCGGATGATTATGGTTGATCAGTCGGTTAAGTGGTGCACCTGGAATGTCAAATAGGAAGAGATTATTTTCTGTTCTCTCTTTCCATATAAGGAAAAATATTTTGATAAACTGGGTGGTTGAAGGTTCCCCTGGATTTTCAAATTGGCATAGATTAATCATGGAATGTATTCCCCTTGACTTCCTTACAAATATGGCGCACCGAAAGACCGAATTATTTTTTATAAAATATGGCAGCCCTTTTACATAGATATTTTGGCTATCCTAACAAGGGCTTTTATTTAATTGAGATTACAAACATGGCTGGTCCGGGGCCCCTTGGGAGAGGAATCCCATATGAATACGGGTTTTGTTATATATGATGTTAACACATTCCGAGCAAGTATTTTAATATCCAACTTCTATGTTAATCGTTGGGGGGTTCCCCCCCCCACTTCTTTTTTTTTCTCTCATTTTCTCTTATTTGAAAGATGTAAGTGACTCAATTATACACACTGGCTAATTGTAGGTTAGATTAGTAGTTAATTGAGTTTTGTTTTTTCTCTTTCGGTATTTTTCTTTTGTTAAATTTTGATTATTGTATATTTAAGATTTATTTCTATATCAATGTTTGTACTTGAGAGTTTTATTTATTTTTGTAAATTTGTTAAAATGTTAAATTTCTAATAAAAATATCTATTAAAAAAAACAGAACCTCAAAAGTACTAAGCTGTTATATACTCCCAGTGCCAAGCTCAAGTGAAGAAAAGAATAAAAAGATAAAGGAGATTAATCAATGGCTGAAGAAGTGTGTAATGTTCAGGGAGTCAGGTTCTTGGATCATTGGGATCATCTGAGCAAAAAAGACTGATAGAGATCAATACCTGAGCTGGAAGATTGTCTAATTCTATTAAAGGACAACGTATACTATTAGAGTGGGGGTGTGGAGGGATCCTAAGCACTACAGTAGATGAGGATACTTTTGAATCTGAAAATAACAATTAATTAGAAAGACAGACAAGAGCAAGTCAGAGAGAGAAGTAACTATGAAGAATTAAACTATTTCTTCCAATGCAAGGGATCTCACAGGTAAGGCCGATGAACTTGGGGCAAGTTTGAAAATATTGGGATGTCATAACTAATTAAAGAAACTTGACTGAAGGATGGACAGAACTGGCAGCTCAATATTCCAGGTTTTAGATGGTGTAGGAAGGATAGAAAGAGAGACAAATAGGAGGGTGTGATGGGGGGATGGTGGGCAGTGTTTTTGATTAAGGAAAACATTACTGCTGTAACTAGAGAATATACTTCTGAAAATTGGTCCAGTGAAAATATATGGGTTGAAAGTAGAAATAAAAATGGAATAATAACCCAGTGGCTTTCATAGAGTAGTTTAGTCTGTGCCGTACCTATGTGTCTGCATTCTGCATCTGAAAATAAAACACCATACTGTTCAAATTTGTACATGTAGTAATATCATTCCTTAATTAGGCATATGCAGTTTATTGGATGTCATCTAATGTGCACAGAGATATTGCGGCATAATGGATAGAATCCTTGTCTTTAAACAATAAGTTTCAGGTTTGACTTTCAGTCCAGGAGTTGATGGCCACAGAAGGTGTGTTCAAACATGGTCAAACATATTGATTAACAACCTGTAAATCCTTCTACAGTGTTTATTACAGGCAGTAAAAATGGGAAGGTCCTGTGATTCTGATCAGCCATACTTGCTGCAGAGCTGCTGAGAGTCTGCGTCTCTACAGATACACTCTTGGCCTAAAACTCCCAATGTCTGTAAGGCTCTGTTTCAGACAAGACCTCCCCCAGCACCAGCATAGCAGTGGACAGAAATGGAACCTCTCTTTCCTTAGCCTGGATTAAGCCGAGTACCCAATGTGCCTGATTGACAAGGGTATGAAGGCCCTTGCCCTGACTGCTGGCTAAAAAGGCACAGGTAAAATTTACAAAATGCATCTGCATTTCTTGCTCCTCGATGCTGAGAAAGCTTTTCATCTCAGCAAAGTCCCTGACTAACTCCCTGAAAGAATTTGCTTGTCCTGCCAAACATTCATTGCCATATTCAAATCATTCTCTTTGCCCTTTTCGTTCCTTTGCTAATTCCTCAATTCCCCTCTATTTTACTTGATCTACTACTCTCCTTTTATCCATATCAATCCTTCGGCCCTGTTCTCCCCTTTCTCATCCCTATTCCCACCTTCTGCTGCCTTACTCTATCCCTTTCTGTTACTATCCTCCCCTCCATACCTGCAACTTATCCTCTCCCTCTTTGCCAATCCACTGCTATTCCCTGCACTATCACTTTCTCTTGCTTTCTTGTTCAGTTTCTCTTCATTCTTTTTTCCATTGTTCTCTCCCTCCCATCTTCAAGTTGTATCCTCTTCCCCCCATTTGTCCATTATATCTCCACCTTGGTTCACCTATTGACCGTACAAGATCTTTATATTTCACTGTAATTCTCCAGGTGTAACCCAATAGGAGGTCACAAGTATCTTAAAAATCTTACAGCTTATCTCACCCAGCCATGGCATTTGAAGCACCATTAGTTACTTATCTGCACTGGAGTTGTGAAAACATTGCCCTGTGTGATTTTAATTATTGCCATGAGCAAACAGGGACAATATAAAAACATGGACAGAAGGCGTCTACTTTTAATATGGCCATTGACTGAAATTTAAACCTATATCTTTGCTTCTAATTCACTCGTTGGAAATGGGCCGGGCAAGCATTCATTGCCTGTGGCAAAAGTGAGGACTGCAGATGCTGGAAACTGTAGTTTAAATCAGAGTGGTGCTGGAAAAGCACAGCAGGTCAGGCAGCATCCGAGGAGCAGGAATATTGACGTTTCGGGCAAAATCTCTTCATCAGGAATTGGCATTGCCTGTCCCTAGTCACCCTAGAGAAAGTGGCGGTGAGCTGCATTCTTGAACCACTGCAATCCATGTGCTGTAGGGGGACCTTAGGGAGGGATTTCCAGGATTTTGACCCAGTGACAATGAAGGAACAGAGATATACTTGCAAGTCAGATGGTGAATGGCTTGGTGGGGAATTTGCATATGGTGATGGTGTTCCAAGTATCTGCTGTCCTTGTACTTTGAGATGGAAGTGATTGTTGGTTTGGAACATGCTATCTAAAGATCTTTGGTGAATTTCTGCAGTACATCTTGTACATAGTACACACTGTTGTTATTGAGCCACCGTGGTATACGGAGTGGATGCTTGTGGATGTGATGTCAATCAAGCTGCCTCCTTTGTCCTGATTGATGTCAAATTTCTTGAATGTTATAGAATCACAGAGTCAAGCAGCGCAGAAACAGACCCTTCGGTCCAACCAGCCAATGCCAATCATAAACTAGTCCCACCTGCCTGCACTTGGCCTATATCCCTCCAAACCTATCTTGTTCATGTATATATTTAAAGCCTATTAAATGTTGTAACTGTTCCTGTATCCACCATTTCCTCTGAAAAAATTGTCCCTCATGCCTTTTTTAAATCTTTCTCCTCCACATTAAAAGATACCCCCCCTGTCTAGGGAAAAGACACCTGCCATTCACCTAATATATGCCTCTCATGACTTCACAAACCTCTACAAACTTCCTATTCTCCAGTGAAAAATGTCCCAGACTATCAGGTCTCTTCCTATAACTCAAAACCTCCATTTTGCCAACATCCTGGTAAATTTCTCTGAATGCTCTCCAGATTAATAATATCCTTCCTGTAACAGGGTGACCGGAACTGGACCCTGTACTCCAGAAGAGGCCCCACCAATGTCCTGTACAACCTCAACATAATGTCCCAACTCTGGTACTCAAATGTCTGAACAATGAAGGCAATTCCTTCTCATCTACCCTATCTATATGGAATGCACATTTCAAAGAATTATGTACCTGAACCCCTAGGTCTCTCTGTTCTATAACACTACCCAAGGCCCGACTTTTATTTGTATAAGTCCTGCCTTTGATTGTTTAACCAAAATGCAACATGTCATATTTATCCAAACTAAACTCCAACTGCCACTCTTCAGCTTATTGACCCAATTGATCAAGATCTCTTTAGGGAATCTTACATAGCCTTCTTCACTATCCACTAAGCCACCAATCATAGTGTTATCTGCAAACTTACTAACCATGCCTTCTATATTCTCAAAATGACAAACAAAAGTGGACCCAGGACCGATCCCTGCAGAACAACATGGTCATAAGCCTCCAGTCTGAAACATAACTCTCCACCATCACTCTCTGTCTCCTGCTATTAAGCCAATTTTATATCCTATTGGCAAGCTCTCCCTGAATCCCATGTGATTCAACTTTACTCATTAGTCTACCATGTGGAACCTTGTCAAAGGCTTTACTAAAGTCCAAGTAAATAATGGCTACCACTCTGTCCTCATCAGTCTTCTTGGTTACTTCCTCAAAAAACTGCAACAAGTTTGTGAGACCACTCATTAGCTCTGTCTCATCCTTTCTTCATAAAATAAGCCAGGACAAAATACACCTCTTAAAGGCATAGTATCATCACAAGGGTAAGTAGTGAAGAAAATAAAATACTTGATATAAGATACCTTCTGAGTAACATAAATTGCTTTTCTCTTCTTCGTTGACAGACTGACTTTGCTTCAATTTCCAACTTGGTTCATCTGTCTCTGAGGTAAATGATGACCATCCACAATCCTCTTCTTCAAATGAACAGTATGAGCCAATGGGAAGGTTATCTGCAGAAAGAAGAAAATCTGGATGATATTTTCCAGTTGTTACACAAGAAGAATAATTACAGCAAGACACAGAAACTGATTTTGTGGTACATGCAAAACAAATTACCCTCGGCATGAACCATGTAACTCAATAGCGACAGATACAAATGACTGAAGACCACTGTTTCACAAGTGGCTCATCTTCAGCAATTTGTGTTTTAGTGCCATGCTCAGACAGTAGATTTTAGTTAGAAATTAGACACGTTGATGTTTATATTGTTTGATTTAATTTTTGTGGAATCGATTATTGGTGCTGGGTGGATGTAAATAGTTTCGGAGTTGGACATAAAAATGAGGAAAGACTATTTGGCCTAATGAGCCCATGAATAAAAATACAACATGATGGAAATGCATGGTAGATCTCTCAGTACCTGGGGGAATAAAAAAGGTTAACATTTGAAACAGGAACTTTCATCAGAACTGTGCACAAAGCGATGAAGGATGACATTGAAAATGCTAACATATCATCCTCTATCAGATACTCACTGACCTTCTGTAAGTTTCCACCATTTGCAGTTTTAATTTTACATTTCTCACATTTGAAGGCTTTCATTCTATCTCTATGATCAATTCTGATGAAGTTTTTTACCCAAGATATTTAGCCTCCTGGGAAAAGGTGTATTCTTTTCTGGTGTACAAAAAAGATATACAAACACTGCAAGGGTTACTGGGAAGAACAAGATTCATCCCAAGAGTAAACTGCAAAAACTAGAAAAAAGTTTTGTTAAACTCAATGTTTGCCAGTCTAGAAAGTAGGAGAATGATGGGTAACTTCATGGATATATTGAAAATATTTAGTAATTCAAAAGTAAGTTGAGAATACTCTCAGTCGAAGGTTGCAATTGGAGTAAAAGACATGGATGGAGAATAGGAAATTAATTAAAAGTAAATTCAAAGCCAATACCAGGAAATACATCTTTATTTCACATTACAATTCTTTTGGTGACAATTTGTCAGGTATAATACCTGGGATAAAAATAATACAAGTGTTCACAATATTATGTATCGACATTTCATGACTTGACTCACCTTTTCTTGCAATTTATTTACCTGAAATAAGACTAAGTTAAGAAAAAAATCCAAAATATCAATCTAAATTTCTTGTTATTGTATCCACTGTCATACGTGCCTCTGGTTTGGAATATCATGCAAAATCTCAATCACTGAACTATTACAGTGGAGAAGGAGGCCATTTAGTCCATCATATCTGTACTGACTCTTTGAGCAGTTTAACTTTGTGCCAACCTCTTGCCTTTTCCCCACAACATTGGTTTTCTTGAAATAAAAATCTAATGCTCTCTTGAATGCTTCAAATCAACCTGCCTTCACCACATTTTGAGAGAACGCATTCTATGACCTAAATATTCACTGTGTCAAAAATGATTTTCTCGACTCACATTTGTTTCTTTTTTGAAAAAACTTTCAAGCTGTACCCTCTGATTTTTGAACCATTTACGAGTGGGAATAGGTTTTTTTTCGATCTATTCTGTCCAGAAGAAGAATCATATTGAGCTCGAACTGGTAAATCTGCTTCAATCTCCACTGATGTGGCCTGCTCTACATCGGGGAAACCAAACGTAAACTCAGGGATTGTTTTGCCGAGCATCTCAGCAGGGCCCACAGGTGCCGACCAAATCTCCCATCACCACCCATTTTAATTCCCCCTCACACTCCCTTTCCGACATGACCATTCTTGGCCTCCTCCATTGCCACAACGAATCAAACTGTAAATTGGAGGAACAACACCTCATCTTCTGCCTGGGCAGCCGACAGTCGGGAAGACTCAACATCGAGTCCTCCAATTTCAAATGATCTCCCTTCCCATCCTCTGACTTCCATCCCAGCCCCTCCCTCTCCCTGCCATTCCTTCCAGACACCTACCTGCTTCATCCCTCCCATCGACCAACCAGGTCGTACCCTCTACCTGTGTTCACCTATGAGTAAAAAATGAGGTCTGCAGATGCTGGAGATCACAGCTGCAAATGTGTTGCTGGTCAAAGCACAGCAGGCCAGGCAGCATCTCAGGAATATTCCTGAGATGCTGCCTGGCCTGCTGTGCTTTGACCAGCAACACATTTGCAGCTGTGTTCACCTATCCCTACCTGACCACCCTGCCTCCCCGCCCCCTTTATGGGCAGGTCCCCTTACACCCACCTCCTGTCCTGAAGAAGGGTTACACCTGAAATATTGACTTCTCCAACTCCTGATGCTGCCTGGCCTTCTGTGTTCTCCCAGCCTCCTGCTTGTCTACCTGAATCTCCACTGATGCTGGCAGACATGGTGAGTTTCTCCAGCACTTTGATTTTATTTCAGATGCCCGCATCTGCAACATTTTGCTATAATCCAAACTTCTTGCCTTGATTATTCTGCCTAATTATCTTGCATTATCCTACTAAAAGCTGCATTCTCAGAAATCTGATAATACAAGACCCTCCCACAGAAAATGACTTTTTTTTTCCCTTTATGTTCGGGAAAGTCTCAAAAAACAGGACTCTGAAACACTATCATCACACAAGCTTCAAGTTGTGTCTGGTGAGTGAGGGAAAAATGTCTTTGTTATTGTATCCTGAGCTGTAGAAAATGCTAACTCTTCCTCTTATGCAACATAAAATGTATGACTCATGTTTATGTGGCATAGGTTTGCCTGCAGAAATTGCCACTATCGCAACAAATCATGTCCAAGACATTCAGAATGGTGACAAATGTTGTTATACATAGAGTAATAGATAGAGTCATAGAGATGTACAGCATGGAAACAGACACTTCGGTCCAACCTGTCTATTCCGACCAGATATCCCAACCCAATCTAGTCCCACCTGCCAGCACCCAGCTCATATCCCTCTGAACCCTTCCTATTCATATACCCATCCAAATGCCTCTTAAATGTTGCAATTGTACCAGCCTCCACCACTTCTTCTGGCAGCTCATTCCACAAGTACCACACTCTGTGTGAAAACATTGCCCCTTAGGTCTCTTTTATATCTTTCCCCTCTCACCCTAAACCTATGCCCTCTAGTTCTGGACTCCCCCACCCCAGGGAAAAGATTTTGCTGATCCATGTCCCTCATTATTTTGTAAACCTCTATAAGGTCACCCCTCAGCCTCTGACGCTCCAGGGAAAATAGCCCCAGCCTGGTCAGCCTCTCTCTGTTGCTCAAATCTTCCAACACTGGCAACATCCTTGCAAATCTTTCCTGAACCCTTTCAAGTTTCACAACATCTTTCCGATAGGAAGGAGACCAGAATTGCATGCAATGTTCCAACAGTGGTCTAACCAATGTCCTACACATCCGCAACATGACCTCCCAACCCCTGTACTCAATACTCTGACCAATAAAGGAAAGCATACCAAACGCCTTCTTCACTATCCTCTCTACCTGCAACTCCACTTTCAAGGAGCAATGAACCTGCACTCCAAGGTCTCTTTGTTCAGCAACACTCCCTAGGACCTTACCATTAAGTGTATATGTCCTGCTAAGATTTGCTTTTCCAAAATGCAGCGCCTTGCATTTATCTGAATTAAACTCCATCTGCCTCTTCTCTGCCCATTGGCCCATCTGATCAAGATCCTGTAGTAATCTGAGATAATCCTCTTTGCTGTCTACTACACTTCCAATTTTGGTGTCATCTGCAAACTTACTAACTGTACCTCTTATGCTCCCATTTAAATCATTTATGCAAATGACAAAAAGTAGTGGACCCAGCACCGATCCTTGTGGCACTCCACTGGGCACAGGCCTCCAGTCTGAAAAACAACACTCCACCACCACCTTCTGTATTTTACCTTTGAGCCAGTTCTGTATCCAAATGACTAGTTCTCCCTGTATTCTGTGAGATCTAACCTTGCTCATCAGTCTCCCATGGGGAACCTTGTTGAACGCCTCACTGAATTCCATATAGATCACATCTACTGCTCTGCCCTCATCAATTCTCTTTATTACTTCCTCAAAAAACTCAGTAAAGATTGTGAGACATGATTTCCCACGCACAAAGCCATGTTGACTATCCCGAATCAGTCCTTGCCTTTCCAAATACATGTACATCCTGTCCCTCAGGATTCCCTCCAACAACTTGCCCACCACCGAGGGCAGGCTCACTGGCCTATAGTTCCCTGGCTTGTCCTTACCACCCTTCTTAAACAGTGGCAACACATTTGCCAACCTCCAGTCTTCCGGCACCTCACCTGTGACTATTGATGATAGAAATATCTCAGCAAGAGGCCCAGCAATCACTTCTTTAGCTTCCCATAGAGTTCTCGGGTACACCTGATCAGGTCCTGGGGATTTATCCACCTTTACCTTTTTCAAGACATCCAGCACTTCTTCCTCTGTAATATGGACCTTTTGCAAGCTGTCACCATCTATTTCCCTACAGTCTATATCTTCCATATCCTTTTCCACAGTAAATGCTCATGCAACATACTCATTTAGTATCTCCCCCATTTTCTGTGACTCCACACAAAGGCTGCCTTGCTGATCCTTGAGGGGCCCTATTCTCTCCCGAGTTTCCCTTTTGTCCTCGATGTATTTGTAAAAATCCTTTGGATTCTCCTTAATTCTATTTGCCAAAGCTATCTCATATCCCTTTTTTGCCCTCCTGATTTCCCTCTTAAGTATACTCCTACTTCCTTTATACTCTTCTAAGGATTCACTCGATCTATCCTGTCTATACCTCATATATGCTTCCTTCTTTTTCTTAACCAAACCCTCAATTTCTTTAGTTATCCAGCATTCCCTATACCTACCAGCCTTCCATTTCACCCTGACAGGAATATACTTTCTTTGGATTCTTGTTATCTCATTTCTGAAGGCTTCCTATTTTCCAGCCATCCCTTTACCTGTGAACATCTGCCCCCAATCAGCTTTCAAATATTCTCGCCTAATACCATCAAAATTGACCTTTCTCCAATTTAGAACTCCACCTTTTAGATCTGGTCTATCCTTTTCCATCATTAATTTAAATCTAATAGAATTATAGTCGCTGGCCCTAAAGTGTTCCCCCACTAACACCTCAGTCACCTGCCCTGCCTTATTTCCCATTTTTAAACAAGCACTTCTATTTCATAAATATATATATTTTTGTCACCTTTCAAATAATAACACTGAACACAATAACCTCTTAATTGTATTCAATGATAATTTCAATTAAGCAGCTTGAACTGTAATCTTTGTCGGAATAATTTATTATTAGGTTACTGATAGAAAGCAGAAGTCATCACTTAAAAGTAAAGTGCATTCTGTTATATTGTCATGTTATCCTATTTTTACAACATGAAATTCACTCACAGTTACTTACCTCTTCTAACCTTGCCTTGAGTTTTAAAACTACTATTAGGCTGACCTCATATTTCATGTTGAATTATTGACATTCTTGGTTCAGTAATAGCACATTTGCTTGTGAGTCAGCAGGTTGTATGTTTCAGCGATACTCCAAAAACGAGATCACTTAATCTAAGGTGACATTTGTGTGTTCCTCAGGAAATGTTGCATTGGTAAAAGTATCACTCTCTGGATGCGATGTTAAACTGAGGGCCTCTCAGACAAATGGAAATGAAGAACCAGGGAGTTAGCCTGGTTGAAATGTTTAAAGATGAATCTGTTATGAAGAATGGGATAAATAGACACCTGTTCTGATTGGGCATAATCTGCATGGATTTGTAAATAGGAAATAATGTGTAACAAACGTGGAGCTTTTTGCACTTGTCACTGACAAAATTGATGAAGGAGAGCTGATGGGCGTAGTATATTTAGATTTTCAGAATGCTGTTGACAAAGTTCCCCACAGGAGAATGGTTAGAAAAATTAGTTCATTCTCCATGTGCCCATGGGTTTCCTCTGGGTGCTCCAGTTTCCTCCCACAGTCCAAAGATGTGCAGGTTAGGTGGATTGGCTATGCTAAATTGTCTATACTGTCCAGGGATGTGTAGGCTAGAGAGATTAACCATGGTTAATAGGGAGTTACAGGGACAGGGTCTAGATGGGATGCTGTTTGGAGGGGTGTTTGGACTCGATGAACCAAATGGCCTCTATTTGCTTTATAGGGATTCTGTGATTTAATGGTTCGATAATTCTAAAGCACATGGGATAAGAGAAAAATGTACTGATATGGCTTAATCATTGGCTAACAGACAGTAAGAATAAATGGGTCACTCCTGCACTGGTAGTGACTAGTGGAATACCACAAGGATCAATATTTTGACCCAGCTGTTCAGAATATAGATCAATGATTTCGATGTAGAGACCAAATGCAATATTTCCAAATTTGCAAATGATACAAAGCTAAATGGGAATCTGTATTGTAAGGAAGACGTAAAGTGGCTTCAGGAGGATTTAGACAAGTTTACACAGGTAAGGTGGAGTAGATGCAGGTAAAATGGTTGGTGAGTCTAGTACCAGGGAGCGCAATTTAAAAATAAAGGGGATACCCCATACATCAAAGATAAGGAGTTTCTTTTAACGCGAATTGAGATCATTGGAATTCTCAGCCACAGAGAGCTGTGGAGGCTGAGTGTTTGAGAATGCTTATGGCAGAAACTGATAGCTTTGTCAGGGCATACCAAGGTTATGGAATTAGGGTTGATAAAAGGCATTGAGGTATTTGATAAGCTGTAATTGCATTGAATAGTGGGGCAGGCTTGACAGGCTGAATGGCCTACTCCTGTTCCTCTGAATAGATATCTTTCAAACAATGCTGTTGACTCATTCTGCCAATTGATGTTTATGGAACCTTGATGCAGGCAAATCAGTTGCCAAGTTTCTTTATATTAAAATAATGAAACTATTCTAAAAATTCAGTCCCCACCACTCTAACCACCCATGATTTGGACAGGCAGATACCTGTATTAGATAAACAGTTTGTCAGTACCCAAGGAATCAATTACAAAGACATCTGTTACAAAATATTGAGCATGCCAAATATTTTGGACAGTTCTGACATAAGTTCTGACCCTGTACATAAATGACTTAAAACCTCTTAATTTCAGCCAAAGTCAAACCTTCAATCAATTTTACTCAGCTGTTTACACCACAGTCTTCTGATCTGTACTGATTTAAAAGGTTCTGCTTATTTCAGGCTGTTTCAATCAGCTGTTCATGTTAAACTACAATTACCCTGGCGATGAATTCTTAATAGGACAACTACAGGAGGTGAGCCTGTTGCTAAATAGAGATCAAATGATTTGTTTTCGAAATCTGTTGCTTATTTACTTCATTGGTTTTAAAGAATTATGGAAAGAAGGAATAGGGGCAGGAGTTGTCCATTCAAATGATCAACTTAGTTATTCAACGAAACAAAGATTGATTTGCTGCAGGCCTCAACTCTTCTTTCGTTGCAGCTCATCATGACCCAAAAACCTACACTGTTTCAAAATTCTGCTTACCTCCTCTTTAAATACTTTGAGTGATCTAACCTCCACAACTCTCCAGGATGGAGAATTCCAGACATTTATTACCCCCTAGGAAAAGAAAAATTGCATCCCAATTTTAAATGAGAGTCCCCTTATTCTGTAACTGTGTCCCCCACTTTGAGAATTAGTGGAAACATCTTCTCAACATCTACCTGTCAAGACCCCTCAGATCTTACACATTTCAAAAAATGATCACCCCTCATTCTTCTAAACTTTAATGAATAAAGGCTGAACCTGTTTAGTTGTTCTTGAAAAGTCAATCCCTTCATTCCAGAAATCAGCCTAGTTCACTCCTTTTGAACAGCCTCCAATGCCAATATATTCCTTTTTAAATATAGGGACCAAAATGGTACACAATTCTCCAGGTGTGGCACCACCAATACCTTATACAGTTGTAACACCATGTCGCTATTTTTGTATGCAAACCCCTTGCAATAAGGGCTAAACTTCCATTTACCTTATTAATTACTCGCTGCACCTGCATGTTAAGTTTTTGAGTTTCAGGTACAAGAACACCCAGATCCCTCTACTTTGCACTTCTTTAAAGAGTCATTTAAAAAATAGCCTGTCTTTTGATTCTTACCATTTGGTTTACAGCGGTCAAATTCTGTTAACAACAATATACCTGCGATGAAGCGTGTACACTGCATCAAATTACATGATAACATAAGAAACAATTCGAACTCTTGATGGACTGTATTTCACTGGCTGTGAAGCTCGTCAAATGTGTAATCTTCTTAGTTTAAAGTCTCTTAATACCTTATGCTGAGGTTCCGGCATAGAAGATTATGGAATTAGAGGCATGGTTTACAAACAGATTCAAGTCCTACTAAAGAGGATGTTTGGAAACAATATAACGTGTTAAGTGAGACAGAGTAATTCCAGTAAGTATTTGTGAATTACTCACTATGCAATTTATGCTTACAAGGCTGTTTCTTTGCTCATTTACAGACATCCTTCAAGTGTTTCCTGCCTACAGCAGAAGAACAAGGAAAAATTAATAGAAACAGCTGGATTTTTGCAGAGAAAAGTAACAGTGAGGCTATCAGTATTTACTATTATTAAAGCATGTTTCAAAACTGCTGGGTTGCTTATCTGACATCTAGTATCGGCTAAATAAACATAGAGATTTCCTCCAGCTAAATACTGGGAAGACCAAAGCCATTATAAATATGCAAATTAGGAGCAGATATAGGACATTCAGTTTGACCCAACATTCAATAATATAATGCCTGTGTTCCAAATTCCCTAATCCGAACCCTATCCTATCTGCTCCTGATAACCTTTGATTCCATTGCCTCACAAAATTTTATCTGCGTCTTAAAAATATTCAATGACCCTGTCTTCATCACTGAGAGAGACAGAGTTCCAAAGGTGCACACGAATCTCGGAAAAATAATTCTCCTTATCACTTTCCAGAAGGGTAACTTTAACATTATACAGTGATTCCAAGTTCTGGACTCATCCGCATCATTTCTACATCCATGTTGTCAAGGCATTTAGGATTTTATAAATTGAATCATGTCACTGCTCCCTCATCTGAACACTCATGAAAAGAAGTCCAACCTTTCCTCACATGACACAACATCGGAAGAATGTCACGCAACTTGAAAGGGTTCAGAAAAGAATTATGAGGATGATGCCAAGGTTGGTGGGTTTCAGCTAAAAGGAGGGGCTAAATAGGCTGCAGCTGTTTTCCCTGACTGAGGAGTGGCCTCATAGAGGATTATACAATCATGAAGGGCATAGATAGGATAAATAGACAAAGTCTTTTCCTGGGGTGGGGGGGGGTCTAGAACTAGAGGGCATAGGTTTAGGGTGAGAGGGGAAAGGTAAAAAAGGGGCCTAGGGTAAATGTTTCCACGCAGAGGGTGATGCATGTATGGAATGAGCTGCCAGAGGAAGTGGTGGAGCCTGGTACAATTGCAGCATTTAAAAGGCATCTGCGTGGGTATATGAATAGGAAGGATGTAGAGGGATATGGGCTATAGGAAGGTTATTGTGCAGTGTTGAAGCACATGGTGTGAGGAGTAACATACAAACATGGATAGAAGCTTGGCAGAAAACTGAGACCTTGCAAAATTAGGTCTTCTTCTGATTGGCAGGATGTGACTGTGGGCTCCTGCAGGGATCTGTGCTTGGCCTCATTTTTTGTAATTTATATCAATTTATTGACATGAGGTGAGCAAAGGCATGTTAGTTAATTTTGCAGTTGAATCTAAGATGGATAAGAAGATATGTTGTAAAGATTACATAGGGTGATAGTAAATTAATTGTGGTAGGTTGAGTGAGTGGGCAGCAATCTGGCAGTTGGAGTATATGGGAAATGGGACTAGATTAGGTTAAGATATATGGTCGGCATGGATGAGTTGGACCGAAGGGTCTGTATCTGTGTTGTACATCTCTATGAATCTATGATTTGATGACAACCTGCTCAATCCAGGTATCAATCTTCGAGGAGAAAGTGAGGTCTGCAGATGCTGGAGATCAGAGCTGAAAATGTGTTGCTGGAAAAGCGCAGCAGGTCAGGCAGCATCCAAGGACCAGGAAATTCGACGTTTCGGGCATAAGTCCTTCACCAGGAATGAGGAAAGTGTGTCCAGCAGGCTAAGATAAAAAGTAGCGAGGAGGGACTTGGGGGAGGGGCGATGGAGATGTGATAGGTGGGAGGAGGTCAAGGTGAGGGTGATAGGCCAGAGTGGGGTGGGGGCGGAGAGGTCAGGAAGAAGATTGCAGCTTAGGAAGACGGTGCTGAGTTCGAGGGATTCGACTGAGACAAGGTGGGGGGAGGGGAAATGAGGAAACTGGAGAAATCTGAGTTCATCCCTTGTGGTTGGAGGGTTCCCAGGCGGAAGATGAGGCGCCTTCCTCCAACCGTCGTGTTGTTATGGTCTGGCGATGGAGGAGTCCAAGGACCTGCATGTCCTTGGTGGAGTGGGAGGGGGAGTTAAAGTGTTGAGCCACGGGGGTGGTTGGGTTGGTTGGTCCGGGTGTACCAGAGGTGTTACACTCCTTCAAAGGAGTGTAATAAATTGGTTAAATAACATTCCCCTTTCACAACACCATGCTGGTATGAATTTTTCCAAATACCCAGCTCTCACCTGCTTTGTGATTGATTCTAACACCTTTCTGGTGACAGACATCAAACTAACTGACCTACAGTTTGCTGTTTTCTGTCTCCTTCCCTTCTTAAATAGAGATGTTCTATTTGTTATTTTCTCTTTCCAGACGCCAATAGGGAACTGAGTACCTGCCAATGAACAAAATCATCCCCAATGGGAGCAAACATGCTGGGGTATACTTTTCAGGCTCCTTGAATGGTGTGACTCTGACCTGCAATGTTGAATACTATTAATTGATCCTTAATGTGGTGGCACAGTAGGAAGGCCATCCATTTGATCCTCTGTTCTTGATTTAATTTTGGCAGAGGCAGGATAGGGATTAGATCCCCCACCTGCTATTCATGAAGCAAGTAAATGCATCGCCCATCCTCAAACCTGTCATGAAGGAAGGCATTACCTTCACTCTTGGTGTGGGGCTTGGGGGAAGTGGTCAAAGAGGGGGGATTAAATAAAAGATGCTATGTCATGGAATAAGTAAAGGAGGAAGCAGCAGCAGAAAGTGACCCCTTGGCTGCCACAGTTCAGTAACATGGCTCATCACCAGCATCTAAACACAACTAGGTAATTGCAGTAAAAGCTCGCTAACCAGTAATGTCCATGTCCCAAGAATAAGTAAAGAAAATCCTAAAAAACAATTCATGTATTTTCAGCTGTAATCATTGTAGTTTCTAAGGAAACACAACAGACAATTTTTGCTCAGTTAGATTCCATGAACAGTAATGAGATAAATGATCAGTTTAATAGGTTCTGATAGTGTTGTCTGAAAAATAAATTTTGACTGATACACTGAGAAATCAAGTAAATGCAACCTATATCCTTTTGGAAATATCAGAAAGCTCTCTATATATTGAACTGTATTTCCAAAAGATGGATAAAAAGCAATAGACTTCTCATTATCGGTATAAAGTCATGACAAACTGGAGCAATGAGAAAATAATGAAGTAAGTGGTAATAAAAAGGAAAAAAAACTAAGAGGACATTGGGAAAAAAAATGTTTTTAAAAGATTCAAATAGGAATCAGCCCGCAGATAATTTTTATTATGTTTTTGTACAAGAGCTCTAAGCAGAAATTGATTTCTGCATGGCTGTTTTCAAAACATTTTAATTGCTGGCTTACATAGCCAAACTTACTAGAAGGAAAGGAATATAAAATTATTGAGATTGCTTGCAAAGCCTGATCAAATATTTTTGCTTCAACTGGTGTAACTCAAGACAACAGTGAAGTCCATAAATAAATTTACTTCTGAAAACAGATTGAATTTTTAAGTTTACTAAGCCTCTTTTGCTCTCCTTCTGATGAGGGTTAACTTGGGAATTATTCTGGATAAAGGATGTGAACAACAGCATTATAAACAACAGAGTTATTGGAGAATATTAATTTTGAATGTGTGTAATTTGCCTTTGTGTTTGGGGAAGGTGGAAGGGACAATTAGGAATGTTTGCCAATTTGCCCTTTTGTTTGTATAGGACAGGGAGGGGTACTGGTTGGGCTGGGGGGGACAGAGTGCCATATTTAATGTAAACATTACTCAGTTTATAGCTGTCTGCTTAGATTAATAATAGCACCCTTCTCGATGCAGCAGATCTGCAAAATATTTGTCTACAGAGACTAATAGTGACTTTTACACAAAGGGTCAGCCATAAAAGTAAAATGTGAACCATGTCTTCTGATGTATTTTCAGAGTCTGGAGCAATTTTCATCCAATGAGCTTTTAGTAACTGAAAGTTTTCATTGTTTACTCTTTCATTAATTTCCTTCTTAGTGAGTGTGGAGTATCATGCTTATTCAGGGCAGTGCTTCTGCAGGGCTCCAGCTAAGATCACATACATGCAAAAGGAAACAAAGATTGCATCCTGTGCCATAAACCTTCTGAGAGTCATAGAGTCATAGAGATGTACAGCATGGAAACAGACCCTTCAGTGCAACTCGTCGATGCTGACTAGTTATGCCCAATAAATCTAGTCCTACTTGCCAGCATTTAGCCCATATCCTTTTAATCCCTTCCTTTTCATATACCCATCCAGATGTCTTTTAGATGTTGCAATTGTACCAACGTCCACCACTTCCTCTGGCAGCTCATTCCGTACACGCACTACCTTCTGCCTGAAAAAGTTGCCCCTTAGGTCCCTTTTAAATCTTTCCCTTCCCATCATAAAGCTATCCCCTCTGGTTTTGGACATCCCCCACCCTGGAGAAAACACTTTGTCTATTTACTCTATCCATGTCCTTGATGATTTTATAAAGTGACCCCTCAGCCTCTGACGCTCCAGGGAAAATAGCCCCAGTCTATTCAGCCTCTCCTATAGCTCAAATCCTCCAACCCTGGCAACATCCTTATAAATCTTTTCCAAACCTTTTCAAGTTACACAACATCCTTCCTATACAGCTGCAACTTGACCTCCCAACTCCTATACTCAATGCACTGACCCATAAAGGCGAGCATACCAAACACCTTCTTCACTATTTTATATACCTGAGATTCCACTTTCAAGGAACAATGGACCTGCACGCAAAGGCTTCTTTCTTCAACAACACTCCCCTGGCAAATCATTTGACCATTGGGCTATTCAATGATTGCCTCGTTTTTTTAATCACTCTATAATTTCTCTTCGGTTACTTTGGGAACCCAGACTACCTTCTCAGAGTAGCCTTACAGTGTCAGATCCTTTATAAAAAGACGACCACGTTAGATGGTCTCCAGGTTATTGGCAGCATCAACATTCATGTTATCATTACGCCTTTCCATGAGGCTTGCTGTATTATTGCTTATATATGCTGGTTTTCATGACTTCTGACTTCAGTCTTCAATACAGAAAGTGTGAGGCTATGAACAGTCACAGTGTGTAAGCTATATCATACAGACACCACACCCCCCAGCCCATTTTATTATTCCTGCAGCAGCATTTGCAGCTGCAAGTTACTCAATATGCATAGTCTGCCAAGAAACATACTACTCATTAGCAAAAGCTGATTGTTTAGTTTTATCTGTCCCTGCAAATTCATTGCATCAATCACCTTTAAAGCATTGAGGTATTATAATTATATTTAATTGTATTGATTATTGGTCTCTGGACTTCGGATGATATGTCTTCTCTGGGAGAAGTCTTCCAGTCTGTGTCAATACCGAGCAGTATAAACTGTTGTCCTCTGCTGCATGAAGGTTACTCCAATTCTTGTCAAACTGGCATAATGCTGTAGGGTGACTTCATTGTTGACATCATAGTACTTAGGTGTTGACATCATCAGTTGTTTGAAGTGAGTGAAAGCTGCTTCTTGTCTTATGCCTCAATGTCAATGAATGTCCTTTGCAGTGAGCTCCCAGAGAGCTTCACAAATTCGGCAAAACCTTTGTTAGATATTCACAAATCTGACAAACTGGAGCACCAGTTTCACATCTTTTGGTTGCTACATCTCTGTTGTGACTGTCATCTTATCGTGATCAGAGAAAAAACCTTTTTGTTATCAGTATATGACCTATGTACTTGACTCAAGCATCTTCAAGACCCCTTCTGTACTACATTCTCAGGAGAATTCATACTCTCAACAAACAGTATTTCAACTCCATCTCAAACATCAAAAACTAAGTACAACAAACTTTTATCCTCCCATCTTCATAACCAGCACTCCTCAAACATTCCAGTAGATTCCCCTGGCCTCTGGACCTGTTTGGAAGCCATTAGCCATGTGGCTGGTGCAGCAGCCACCCTCACGCTGATTGATGATGTCACTTCCACCCCCATCATGGCCACTCCCACAGTCACTTCCGCCCCTCACAATTCCTCATGCACCACACGTGACATCACTTCCACTCCTCACATCATTGCTGATGTCACACGCTCAGTGACTTTCGCCACCCCTACTGCCGTGTTTGCTACCACTTCCGCCCCCACCAATGCCACTCACCTGCATTTTGCTGACACGCCCCCCCCACAGATCCCACTGTCACCATCCCTGCCCCCCAGAACCCTGAGGGGAACACCACCCCTGCTCATGACTCCACCCCCATTCCCCCCACCACTACACCCTCTCCAGTTACAGGCTCCACTCCTACTCCCAGCTCCACACTCACACCAGATCCCAGCTCCCAGCCCTGCCGAGATTTCACCATCCCTTCAGACCTTCCCCTCACTGAGGACGAACGATCAGTCCTCAGCAAAGGACTCACCTCAACCCCCTCTGTCCACGCATCAATGAATTTAATACATGCTGTGACATTGAACACTTCTTTCGCCGCCTCCGCCTCCGAGCTTACTTTCACAATCAGGACTCCCCTCCACCTTCTGAGGACCCCTTCGCCCACCTCCAACACACTGCATCCACCTGGACATCCCGCGCTGGCCTATTACCCGCCCTCGACCTCTTCATTTCCAGCTGCCTCCAGAACATTAACCACCTCAACCTGTCTACCCCCCCTCCCCAACTCCAACCTCTCACCCTCACAACGCGCAGCCCTCCAATCTTTCTGCTCCAATCCTGACCTCACCGTTAAGCCAGCAGATAAAGGGACCGCAGTGGCAGTCTGCTGCACTGACCTCTACACCGCTGAAGCCAAACGCCAACTCGAGGACACCTCTTCCTACCGCCCCCTTGTCCGTGACCCCACCCCCCCATCACCAAACCATCATCTCCCAGACCATACAGAACCTCATCACCTCAGGAGATCTCCCACCCACAGCTTCCAGCCTCATAGTCCGGGAACCCTGCACTGCCCGGTTCTACCTCCTTCCCAAGATCCACAAGCCTGACCACCCTGGCCAACCCATTGTCTCAGCCTGCTCCTGCCCCACTAAACTCATTTCTACCTATCTCAACATTGTCCTATCCCCCCTAGTCCTGGAACTCCCCACATACGTTCGACACACCACCCACGCCCTCCACCTCCTCTAAGATGTCTGTTTCCCCGGCCCCCAACGCCTCAACTTCACCATGGATATCCAATCCCTCTTCACCTCCATCCGCCATGACCAGGGCCTCCAAGCCCTCTGCTTTTTCCTCTCCCAACGTCCCCAACAGTACCCTTCCACCGACACTCTCATCCGTTTGGCCGAACTGGTCCTCACCCTTAACAATTTCTCCTTCGAATCTTCACACTTCCTCCAGACCAAAGGGGCAGCCATGGGCACCCGTATGGGCCCCAGCTGTGCCTGTCTCTTTGTTGGCTACGTTGAACAGTCAATCTTCTGTAATTACACCGGCACCACTCCCCACCTCTTCCTCCGCTACATTGATGACTGCATTGGCGCCACCTTGTGCTCTCGCGAGGAGGTTGAGCAATTCATCAACTTCACTAACACATTCCACCCTGACCTTAAATTTACCTGGACCATCTCTGACACTTCCCTCCCCTTCCTGGACCTCTCCATCTCCATAAATGACGACTGACTTGATATCGACATTTTTTTTACAAACCCACCGACTCCCACAGCTACCTGGATTACATCTCTTCCCACCCTATCTCCTGCAAAAATGCCATCCCGTATTCCCAATTCCTCCGCCTCCACCGTATCTGCTCCCAGGAGGACCAGTTCCACCACAGAACACACCAGATGGCCTACTACTTTAGAGACCACAATTTCCCTTCCCACGTGGATTAAAGATGCCCTCCAATGCATCTAATCCACATCCCACACCTCCGCCCTCAGACCCCACATGCCCAATCATAACAAGGACAGAATGCCCCTGGTGCTCACCTTCCACCCTACCAACCTTCGCATAAACCAAATCATCCGCCAACATTTCCGCCACCACCAAACAGACCCCATCGCCAGGGATATATATCCCTCCCCACCCCTTTCCACCTTCCGCAAAGACCGTTCCCTCCGTGACTACTGGTCAGGTCCATGCCCCCCCCCCCCCCTTCAACCCACCCTCCCATCCTGGCACCTTCCCCTGCCACTGCAGGAATTGCAAAACCTGCGCCCACACCTCCTCCCTCACCTCCATCCAAGGCCCTAAAGGAGCATTCCACATTCATCAAAGTTTTACCTACACATCCCCAATATCACTTATTGTATCTGTTGCTCCCGATGCGGTGTCCTCTACATTGAGGAGACTGGACGCCTCCTAACAGAGCGCTTTAGGGAACATCTCTGGGACACCCGCAGCAATCAACCACACTGCCCTGTGGCCCAACATTTCAACTCCCCCTCCCACTCTGCCGAGGACATGGAGGTCCTGGGCCTCCTTCACCGCTGCTCGTTCACCACCAGACGCCTGGAGGAAGAATGCCTCATCTTCCGCCTTGGAACACTTCAACCCTAGGTCATCAATGTAGACATCAACAGTTTCCTCATTTCCCCTTCCCTCACCTCACCCTAGTTCCAAACTTCCAGCTCAGCAATGTCCCCATGACTTGTCCTACCTGCCTATCTTCTTTTCCACCTAACCACTCCCCCCTCCCCCCCAACGTATCACTTTCATCCCCTCCCCCACTCACCTACTGTACTCTATGCTACTTTCTCCCCACCCCCACCCTCCTCTCACTTATCTCTCCACCCTTCAGACTCTCTGCCTGTATTCCTGATGAAGGACTTTTGCCCGAAACATCGATTTTACTGCTCCTCGGATGTTGCCTTAACTGGTGTGCTCTTCCAAAACCACTCTAATCCCATCTTCAGTTACATTTTTTCTTGTTCAGGATGAGGTTCATCTGATGAGTTCTTTATCACAGTCTCATTAGGTTCAATTTGTGGTTGATAATGGCTTCTTCCATCATGGCTACACACTTTTAAACTAGCCAATCTCCACCATCACTTGCATTCCTCGAAGAGTGCTGACTATCTCATATTGTCTGCATTGATACTCGAGCAGAGAAGTGAAAATGCCAAAGCCTGCACAACCATTTTATCTCCCAGATGAGACTAGCACGCAGGTTGCAGTCAGAAAACTGCTGCTTTCATACAATTTCACTTGCCAGTATCCGTCTTGCGCATCTAGGTTTGTAAAGATTTTTATCTTTACAATTCATGACAATATTTCCCCTATGGTTGGCATTGAGTTTGAGATCTTCTCAAAGCTTTATTGAAATCCCTTTGTACCTACAAATATTCTTAGCTTTCTAAATCTTTTTCATTGCTACCATGCTACTAATCAAACCATACGGATTTCTTAATTATTCCTTCTTTTCAAGTCCTCTGTCCTGAATCTCTCTCCACAACACATACGGATTCAGTCCCACATGGTCATTTATTTTGAAATGATATTCATCAGGAAGACATTCAAACATTATAAAACCAGCACTGCAATGTTATGGGATCTCTTCAGCTTGATGCTCTGTGAAACATGACAAATCTCTTCTGGTACATATAGGATTATCAATCCAAGCTTTGGATTTGTTTCATTGGAGATAAGTGGATTTTCCCTAGCATCTGCCATCTAGATCTCCATCTCTTCATTCCCGTCATCGTATTAAGTTTTCAGTTATGTTTGTCCGCTCGAGATGAATATCACTGCATTGCATAGCCTCACTTTTACCTTCAATGGCATCATTTTTGGACCATCACACTTCACATAGCTTCACTTCGTGAAACTCATAATGTTGTACAAATTACTGGGATCTATCTGACATTATATTCACTTGGTGTTCTCATGCAGTCATCATCCTGACAATCATCAACCACTTATCACCTCAAGATTGGACTGAGTCAACCCTGTTCTACGGTATAAAGGGATTCATCAATCAATTTCTGTCATTTTTACAGAAGCTACCTTTACAGACTTGCTTTGCTCCTTTCCAGCAAAGCACTTACAGGCAAAGTTTCTTTAGTATCTTGCAGCTCGAGCTCTGCTGTCTCTATGTTGAGCTTTTTGCTGGCCCTTTGTGAAATAGATCTTCCATTTTTTTCTTTTTTTTTTGTTAGGCTTGGACTGTCTCACAGAATAGCACAAAGCCTCAGAAATTCTTCCACTATTGCTCTCTAGCTGATAATTGACAACCACAGAGCTTCAGCATTAGTCGTCAGCTTTCTTGAGAATACGTTTCGCTTTTCTCACCAGACATGTTCTCAACCTGTTCTCAACATGTTCTCAACCTGGACGTCCCATCGCTGAGATAGTCTTATTTTTGATATGACGTTTTTTTAGTTGCCCAGACTCTCAAGGTTCGGCGAGACGTTGCAGTCAAGTCACTGACTGATAAATACTCTCTCTATCACCTCTTGAGCTTTACTGTGTATAAAGAACATCAGTGAAAAATTTCATACCATCTTCAAGGTCTTCAAGATTCCTCCAGTTAGGCTTTTGTCTGCTCCTCAGTGATGTTCAGAGTGTACAGAAACATAATCATGGGAAATAGCAGCAGGGGTAGGATATTTGGCCCTTTGAACCTGCTCTACTATTCAATATGATCGTGGCTGATCATCTCATTTGTGCTTTATTCTCAAACCCTTTGATTCCTTTATTACTAAGGATCATACCTGACTCCTCTTGAAAACAATAACTCTTTCAATATAATTCAGGCACTCTTTCTCGAGCTACTCTTTACTTTTGATTAGATTAGATTCCCTACAGTGTGGAAACAGGCCCTTCAGCCCAACAAGTCCACACCGACCCTCCGAAGAGTAACCCACCCATTTCCCTCTGACTGATGCACCTAACACTATGGACAATTTAGCATGGCCAGTTCACTTGACCTGCACATCTTTGGACTGTGGGAGGAAACCAGAGTACCCGGAGGAAACCCACGCAGACACGGGGAGAATGTGCAAATTCCACACAGACTGTCACCCAAGGCTGGAATTGAACCTGGGACCCTGGTGTTGTGAGGCAGCAGTGCTAACCACTGAGCCATTTTGCCGCCCAAAACTCAATTTTTGTAATTACTGGCATTTCAACTGAGCTGGGCATTTTTGGATTGTGGGACGAAACTGGAGCACCAAGAGGAAATCCATGCAGTCAATGCAAACTCGACAGAGACTGTCGCCTGAAGTGGGAATTGAACCCATTTCGTTGGTGCAACAAAGCAGCAGTACTAAGTTGTTACTCTTATTTGTTCTGTTTTTCTATTTACGTATGTGGCTTCCTCACAATTTGCCATTGAGACTGAAAGAAGTTCCAACCTTGCCTCAAATCACTTTGCATGTCTACAGGAGCAGGGACTGAAACATTCCAAACCATACTGACACAATCAGCACAAATTTGTGATTAGAACTTTTAATTATTTGTGTTTCTTACAGTATCTGGCTTAATTACAGCTCTTAAAATGCACACAATTTCAACTGCACACTCCTGACACCATATGGAGACTTTAATGGCTTCTGCTATCATGCCTCAATACAGAATGCAAAATATCAGAGATGACAATGACTGGTAAGTTACAGTGTACAAACGTATTTATCCAAACCTTTGTTTCAAAACTTGTATGAAGAATCAAAGTTTACACATCTTTATGTTTAGTAATTTGCATTTTAAATTCTGCATTAGATTACTTCATTTCTTACATGGTTAGTCAGCCTGGTTGATCATCACATAAATATAAGAATGTGTAAATCAATAGATTTCTCCCCAAAACAGAAAGACATATTCAAAGAGTAAGATGTGAAGCAATGGTAATGTCCCTATGTTTGAGGTAGGAGGCCCAGGTTCAAATTTTATCTGCTCCAGAGGTGTGTAATAACATTACTGAATATGTTGATTAGATAATATTCACAGACAATGAGTGAATGAACCTGTCTCCATGACAATAGGGTATTTGCCTGCCTGCCTGTTTCTCAGCTGGGTGTTAGCCAGGAAGGATTGATTAGAAAAAGCAAAAATAAAAATAGTTAGAAAGCTGAATGGGAGAAAAGAGTAATTCACCATGTGAAAAAAATTCTTTGGAGTGGTTAAAGCATGCTGAGGGTATTAGAAATACACAGGAATACATAAATAAATTTCAAAGGAAACTATTAATCCAGGAAATCAGTACAGCAAATCAGCTTCCAGAAGTGAAAGAAGAATAATATTTTGGATCTTGAATAATGTGTCATTTAGTGCCAGGGTTGCAAATAGAACTGCTGTACTGTAGCTCCTGGCAAGTCAAATGGTTTTACTTGTTTACAATGACAGAAACCTTGCACTACAGAATATACGACCTGTTAATCTGCTGTAAGAATAACAGGAAATGCTGAAAATATGGAGAAGGTCTAGCAGTTTCTGTGGGAATATAAACAGAGCTAACATTTCATGCTGGTAATTCTCCTATAATCAGTGCTGAAATGTTAAATTGGGTTTCACTCCACTAATTCTGCCAGGTCTGCTGAATATTTCTGGTCTTTTCAGTTTTATTTCAGATTTCTAGCATCCCCAATATCTTGTCAATAGAAGGCAAGAAGTCAATGCTTTTTTTTATATCTTGCACTCGTCAGCACTGAGATACAAGATTTGAAAAAAAGAGAACACCAATTTATGCAGCATGAGAAGAGGGTGACAATTGGTTGGACCATGTTTGACAGGGAGATGCACAAGTAAGAGTTAATTGTCAATATTAGTTCTCAGACAAGTTAGAGACATGCTGATTGGTTAGGGGATGCAGCAAAGATTGGTAGTCTCCACGAAGGCTTTCTTTTTCTACTGAAAAAGGTGCAATATACATACGGATTTTACTCTTGTTTTGCTCTTTCATTCTTTAAGGTGTTCACAGGATCTGCAACTTTATGATCTGAGTATAATTACTAGCAGTCAACGTAGCCTGAAGTTGGTGACAGTTTCATTATTGTTTAAGTGAGGGAAGACTTCTGATTCAAAAGTGTTTAGAAACATCAGATTCAGATACAGTAGCGTGAAATAGCTGTCATTTTTCATTGCTTTTAATATTTAGACACTTTGAAGTGTGACAAATGCTTTCCACGTTTTTATGCAGAGAGGTAGATATAATTTTACTCTGAAGAAGATCAACTGATGTGAACTGGAAACAGAAAAAAATTCTGTTTTTGCCTAACAAAATAAGACATACAGCACAGGAACCTTTTTTCTAACTGCAACCACTTAATTGTCTGTCACAGCATCACTGGCGATCTGAGCATGCCTGTAAAAATAAAGCTGAATGAACTCACTGCAGACCGTCCCTTCATCTTCACCATTGCTGCAGTCGTTGTTGAAATCACACAGCTGCCTCAGTTTAATAGATACCCCATTCTGACAGGTGAACGATCCCTCGAGTGTTGTCCTAGAGCCTGTCAAAGGACCTAAAATATAACCACAAATGGAATTGTACATAAAATGCATTTTATTCTGTACCATAACATGAGTGATTGATAGGTCTTTATTATACAGCCTCTGTGGAGTAAGATGATTACTCCAAGGTTGCCTTTGAGAGGCCAAAAGAAAATCACAGCTTCTCACTGCATACATTATTACTGATCACAGTTATGCAGGAAACCGAAAAGAAAGGTATAATTAATGTTGTTAAGGGAGCTTCAAAATAAGGTGACATTATCTATACCATTGGAAATCATATGAATTTTAAATTGTGAGGAAAAAACAGGTACATCATGAGAATAACAACTTGCATTGATATATAAGGCTGTTTTGGTGGTGGGGGGCCACTTGATTAGGTGGGAGGCTTGTGCATTTGCCCTGCATTCATTTGCGTCAGAAAGGCCTAGTCTTCTGGACTTATTGCTACAGAGGACTGTGAAGACCAAGTTTGAGTGAATTTAAGACAAAGATGGATAGGTTCTCGATACGTAAGAGGAATAAAGGTCATAGGGAGAAGACAGAAGAAAGAGGTTGAGAAACATATCAGCAATGATCAAATGGCAGAGCAGACTCAATGGGCTGAATGGCCTAATTCTTCTCTTATATCTTATGGATTGTTAAGTGAGGCCATTTGGAGGGCAATTGATATATCCTTAAGAGCCTCATTCCAACACCACTGATACAAATCCAGACACATGTGAGGGCTCAGCATGTGGGAGGCAGCACAAACAAACTCTGATGGGGTTGCTGACAGGCTCCTGGAGGGGGAACAGACCCTCATCATTTAAAGGCACTCAATGCTTGAAAAAGGGACCCAAGACTGGGCCCACTGAAAAGCACCCCTCTGTCCTTGCTACTGTCCTACTTTCCCCCACAATTATTTTCCTGCAACATTCACCTCTTTCTGGTTCCTTCTTCAATCTAGACGTTGGCTCAGTGTCATTCCAACAGCAGCCACCACACTCTCATGGCACTGTCGTTCAGTAGAGCTATCAGTCTCTGATTGGCCATTAGCTTTAACCTTGGGTTCTTGATCCCAGGTTGAGACCCACCACTTTCCTGTTAAGTGCCTAAATGGCACAAGGTGTGACAAGCTTTCCTGAAATAAGTAACACGGAGGTCTTGCCAGCTCTCTAGGCAGTAGCTGAGACCACTGACTCCACCACAAGATTCTATTCACAATTTCAAATGAGAAAACTGTCACCAGATGCTTCACAAAGACTTAAAGACATACTGGAGTTTTGCCAAAGTATAAAAGAATGGTGAAGGAGATGAATTTCAAAGGATGCAGAGAGTTAGTAAGGAGGTTTAAAGGCGGGAATTCCAGCTAAGTCACAACTTGCTTGAATCTTATTTACCATTCTTACATAGGTTTTACAAAGATGGATTGGAAAGTATACTGTGAAAAAGATATAAAGAGGTTGCAGACTGGACAAAAATCTGGCAGATAAAGTATATTGTGGGAAATGTTTTCACTTTGGCAGGAAGAATACAAAAGCACAGTTTTATCCAAATGGAAACCGGTATCAGAAACCCGCGGTGCAGAGGGACCTAGTTGTTTCTGTGCATGAGCCACAAAAAGTTAGCATGCAGATACGGCAAGTAATTAAGGCTAATGGAATGTGTTTTTTTATTATGAGTGGAACTGACCACAAAAGTAAGGATATTATGTTTCAGGTATACGGGGCATTGATAAGACCACATTTCAAATATTGAGTGTTTTATTTATGGAAAATGAAAATGCCTTGGAGGCAGTTCAGAGGAGATTTACTGGATTGATACCTGGAATGAGTGGGTTGTCTTTTCAGGAAAGGTTGAACAGACTGAAATTGTTTTCACTAGAGTTTAGAAGAGTGAAGGGCGGTTTCATTGAAGTTTATAAAATTTGGAACATGGTGACAAGGTGGATGTGAAACTAATGCTTGCTCATGTGGGTTAGTCCAGAACCTGGGGAGGGAGAGGTTGAATATTCTTAAGATGGAGGGACCTAGATTTTTGTTATACCAGAAAATCAAAGGTTATCGGGGAAATAGATGAGAATATGAAATTCAAAATTAGAACAATCAGCCATAACCTTACTCCATGGTGGGGAGGAATGGACTATTTTTGCTCTTAATTATATTTTCAAATGTTTGTTACCATTTGTAAAATGTATTAAGGGTTTATTAGTATTAATAATGTTTTTGAATAGGTCTCAGAAATGATTTATTGGTATTGGTAACATGTCGTAGCAGCAGTAAGTTTTGTTAGCAGTAACAAGGTTATTAATTAATAATAGAGTGGCAAGGCTGCTCCAACCTCGAGAGAGTGTATCCTGTGCTAACTACAGGATGCTCATCATGTTCTGAATGATCATTTATGCAGGAAATGTCATCAGTTGCAGTAGCATGAGCTCCAGGTTTCACAATATGAGCAGCAGCTGGCATCACTGCGGTACATCCGTGAGACTGACAACTATGTGGTAGCATGTTTATAGGCATTATCTCCCCACAGCTTACCACAGACTCACAGAATAATTGCAGTGCAGAATGAGGCCATTTGGCCCATTGTGACTGCACTGGCTCTTGCAACATTTTGACTGAGTGCTAATCTCCTGCCTTTTGACCATAGCCCTGCATACTGTTTTAGGTTAAATGCCTCAAGTGACAGCCCCAATTGAACATACCTCCATTATACTTGGATGCTGTGCCCTTTAGGTCTGAACTGTGTTAAAATGCTTTTCTCAACTCATGTTTGCTTCGTTTGCAAAACACTTGACTCTGCCTTGTAATTTCTGATTTGTTTATGAGTGAGAACATTTTTTATTTACTCCATCCACAACTTTCAGAATTATAAAACTTCTATCAAATCTCCTTTCCAAGAAAAATAGTTCCAACCTTCTCCAACTTTTCCTTATAACTGAAGTGTTTCATCTGTATTTCTGGAAATCTCTTCTGTATTCTCTCTAATACATTCACATCTTTCCAAGAAGTGCCCTCCAGTACTTCAACTGAGAGCTAACAGTGTCTTATAGAAGTTTGTAACAACCTTCCTGCTCTGGTACTCTATGGCCCTACTAATGAAACCTACCTTCATAGCCTAGGAGTTTCCTCACAACTCTGTTGAATATCACAATATCAAAAACTTTTGAAAATCCATAGAGACCATAACCACAGCCTTGCCATTACCAACCCTCTCTGTCACCTCTTCAAAAAACTCAGCATGTTAATCAGACACAGTTAGAATTCTCTATTCCTGAGATGCTGCCTGGCCTGCTGTGCTTTGACCAGCAACACATTTGCAGCTGTGATCTCCAGCATCTGCAGACCTCATTTTTTACTATCCTTTAACAAACCCTTGTTGAGTCTTCTGAATCAATGTTTCCATGTGTCTATTAATTCTTATCCCAAATATTTATTTCTATATGTTTCCCCACCACTAAATTTCAATTTACTGGTCTGAAACTGCTAGACCTATCTTTACAACCTTTTTTGAATAAGGGTGTAATGTTCACAATCTTCTCGTCCTCCAACTCCACCCCTGAGTTCAGACAATAGAAGATTATTGTTAGTGCCTTAACTCCTTATGGCACCATCCTGGTCTACATACATGTAAGTTAAAGTCCTCCATTTGTATTACAGTCTGATAATTATAACTCATTGAAACTTCCTTCCAGACTTGTTCTTCTGTATTTTTCACAATAGTTGATGGTCTACAGATTACCCTGACCACTGTGATTGTATCCTTCTTACTCCTCTCTCGCCAAATCGATTCTGTTCTTCATCTCTTTGAAATATCCTCTTTCTCCAGTAGTGAAATGCCTTCCTTAACCAAGAGTGCCACTCCCACCTCCTTTCTTGTCTTTGTAACCAGAAATAATTAACGCACAGATCTACCCCTCCTTAAGCCAGGTCTCCATTATTGCCACAACATTGTAATGCTCTGTGCTTAACAGTGCACAGGAGAAAAATGAATGAGCAGAAAGTCAAAACATATCAGGAAGGTCATGCAGGGATTCTCTAAGTGTATTGCACTTTTCAATCAGCTCTGAGGAGATGGCACCTCAATGGATCAGGCATGTGCACCTTGACATCCTGACAGTGAGGGGATGGAGTTCCTACAAAGGCTTTTTCCTAGTGCTATTGTAGTTTAAAACTCAGAAATGGAGAGAGGGAACCAAAACAACATCAGAGAGCAAGACCAAGGTGCTCAAGCTAACTGGGGAGAGAAAATGTATTAGCTCAGGGAGCAGTGAGTTACTAGATGGAGTCAGAAAAATGGAAAAAGTAATGAAGTCTAAATTGGAGTTACTGCGCAATGTGTGTGAAGGCACAAAGTGTAGTTAAAACAAGGATGGCGAGTTGCCCAAGCACAGATTGCCATGTGGAAATAACATAGATTTGGCAGAGGACAGGACTGGGAGTTATATATTCCTGCATACAAGATGTCACAACACCAGTACACCCTTACAATTTTGGAATTGTCAATCTGATTTGAAGAAGCTATCCAGTTAAGGACAAATACAGCTAAGGTGGTGGTGAAAAACTAATTGAGCTAATAGAAACATAGTCAGACAAGGTTCCACCTTTATGTCTAAATATTTTTAGAACACATTAAGCCATTTGAGTACAGAAACAATTGAAGTCCACTGCTAATCATCCACAAACAATGTTATGAAAATGGAAGTGAGCAGTCATTGTGAAGGAAAAGACTTGTGGTCGGAAACAACAAGGGGTGGGGGTTGACCAGGAAGCTATGATTTTGAATAGTCTGGGAAAGAGACAAAGCAAGAGAATGTTATGGAGATTATGCTGTTGGCTAAAGTTGATAGCTTCAGTGTTCCCAATATTTAACTAGAAGCAATTATTCTTTACCCAAGAATAAAGTTGAATCAGGAGGAACAATGGAAATTGTCAAGAGGTAGAATTGGATGTCATCACTTTATGATTGGAAGTTGATCCTAGGCTGGTAGCTGAAATGTCAAAGGAGAGGCAGATTAGATGAGAAAGTGGATGATCTGAAAATGGATCTTTTCAGGAAGTGGGAATGGCAAGAAGTGTTAGAAGTGCACAGATAAGTGAGAATGGAATGATGTGAAAGCCATACACTGAATTGGAGAGCAGAAGAGAGACAGAAAGAGAGGTTCAAGGTTTATTAAACTTTTTTTTGTTGAAACAGCAATTAAACTTATTGTGAAGGCTGCAGGGAGACTGAATAAGACAAGGAAGGAAAGTTATCACGGTAACAATCAAGGGTGTTTGTGACTTCAGCCAGTGCCATTTCCATGTGATGACACAGGCAGTAATCTGACTGAAGGGATTTGATTTTGAAAAAAATAAGTCAGATAGTCATGATTCAAGGAGGAACAGCATGTTCCTGGACTTAACAGAAGGCAGTAAGGTTGGAAATAGGTAATAGGTGGTCATCAATTTGATTATCAAACAGTATTACTGTATCTTTTTAAAAATGTTTTAGGTTGTAATGTTAGTGAAATATATCACTGTGCAGCATTAGAAAAATAATAAATCAAACTAATAATAATATAATTAGATGAATAAGTTTGACTTTTTTGTAAAGTACATATCACGTACATGTCAAGTTAGAAAATTCACAATAACTGATGAACAGTTCTGAATAATTCAAGGGACACTAATAAGAAGCTGAAGATGCAAATAACATCCAAAATCAGGCCATGTTTGCAATGTGCTTAGATGAGAGCTACTATGTAATAATAATAGAATAATTTAGAATCTTAGAATTCTACAGGACAGAAGGAGGCCATTTGACCCATCATGCTTGTACCAGCTTCCAAGAGAATTAATTTAAATTACATTCCTCATATGACATTGCAGAATTTTCAATGGTTTCAGGAACATATTTCACAATTTGACCCCTTTTCTTAGAATCAAGATTAAATCAATGCAATGTCCTTTCCTATAATTCAAAAACTAATTGTCATGCTAAGTTCAACTAAATGCACACTGAACCTTTATATTCAGAAGAAAAGCTCAAGTACACAAAAAAAAATTGCAATGGGTTGATTCAAAATTTTGAAGGAATGTGAGCCTTGAAGATGCAAGAGTCATAAGGTTAGGACATAAATCCTCAGCAAATGTTATTTTGTGGTCCTTTTTTGCCTCATTTTTCAGCATTGTCAAGTGAATGACCCAGCTATTCCAAGAAGTGGCAATCACAGACAGATTGCTACCCTATTCCTATTCTCTTCTGTTAGAAATGAGCTCCAGATTTATAATCTGACTCTGGATCCTTCAGAAATACAGAACCTACCTGAAATAGAACAGTTCCCCTGTAGTACAGGACAGTTGGGGTCCATCAAACCACATCCATTTTTGCAGCAGTTTAGTTTACTATGTCCAGAGATTGAAATGACTAGCAGCACAGCTCCCGTAAAGTGGGATTAGGGGACGAGCAAGGTGGATAGGATGTCAGGTAAGTTGGAAGCCAGATTGCTAGTTAACTGATGGAGTGCTTGGGTTGGTTGGGATCAGAGACTAGGAAGATGTTACATCCAATAGTAGGGGGCGTTGGGATAGCAGCTGAGTCTTGGAATAGACTGTGGGTGAGGTAGGGATGAGGTAGGGGTGGTGTTGGGCTGAGACCAGAGCTACTCAGGTTGAGGCTGCTGGGAGGGGAGGTGGTGGCTATGATGGGGACCGTTGTCAAGTGTCCAGAGGGTGTAAGGGATTGGTGGAGATGTAGTTGGGGAGATCAGAAGTTATTACTTAGGAGTTAGGCCAAGGTTTTCATCATCTAACATTTCCTGAATAACTATTAGTTTAACTGAAGCAGAACCCTCCAACATCCCTGAATTTAATTGATTCTTTTGGAGGGTTCTAGACACAGGAGATTGTGCAGTAGAATCTTAAATTTGCCAGGCAATTCCCTCACTCAATTAAAATTAAAATTAAAATTCTCACATGATCCGAATGCGCAACTCCAGTCTGTGCAGCTCCAACGACTAATTGACCATCAAGCTATCCAGGCCCATTCAAGAATGTTGTGTCTCACATTAACAATAGCTTGGGCTAATAACAACGATGCTAATGTTCAAATGTCAAATATATCAAATTTCTTGTAAACAGGCACGAATTTAAAAGAATAAAAAAAGCAAGATTCTTTATTTCCTTAACTATTTAAATCATTGGAATTTCGTTTGGGGAAGAAGTGACCTGTACAAGAAGGATGGATTGGAAGGGGACTAATATACTGCCAGGGAAATTTGCAAGAACTGCTTGGGAGTATTTAAACTAGTAAGGGGGTTTGGGTGGGGGTGGGGGTGGGGTGGTGGATGGTGGGGAAAGAGATCGATCTGAGATGGATACAGCTGAGAACAGAAGTGAGTCAATAGTCAGGGCAGGCAGAGACAAGGTAGGACTAATCAATTAAACTGCACTTATTTCAACGCAAGGGGCCTAACAGGGAAGGTAGATGAACTCTGGGCATGGTTAGGAACATGGGACTGGGATATCATAGTGATTACGGAAACATGGCTCAGGGATGGACAGGACTGACAGCTGAATGTTCCAGGATACAAATGCTACAGGAAGGATAGAAAGGGAGGTATGAGAGGAGGGGGAGTGGCATTTTTGATAAGGGATAGCATTACAGCTGTGCTGAGGGAGGATATTCCCAGAAATACATCCAGGGAAGTTATTTGGATGGAACTGAGAAATAAGAAAGGGATGATCACCTTATTGGGATTGTATTATAGACCACCTAATAGTCAGAGGGAAATTGAGAAACAAACTTGTAAGATAATCTCAGCTATCTGTAAGAATAATTGGATAGTTATGGTAGGGGATTTTAACTTTCCAAACATCAATTGGGACTGCCATAGTGTTCAAGGTTTAGATGTAGAAGAATTTCTTAAGTGTGTACAAGACATTTTGCTGATTCAGTATGTGGATGTACCTACTAGAGAAGGTGCAAAACTTGACCTACTCTTGGGAAATAAGGCAGGGCAGGTGACTGAGGTGTCAGTGGTGGAGCATTTTGGGGCTAGCGACCATAATTCTATTCGTTTTAAAAGAAGGAAGCGTATGTCAGGTATAGACAGGATAGATCGAGTGAATCCTTAGAAAATTATAAAGAAAGTAGGAGTATATTTAAGAGGGAAATCAGGAGGGCAAAACGGGGACATGAGATATCTTTGGCAAATAGAATTAAGGAGAATCCAAAGGGTTTTTACAAATATATTAAGGACAAAAGGGTAACTAGGGAGAGAATAGGGCCCCTCAAAGATCAACAAGGTGGCCTTTGTGTGGAGCCACAGACAATGGGGGAAATACCAAATGAATATTTTGCATCAGTATTTACTGTGGAAAAGGATATGGAAGATATAGACTGCAGGGAAATAGATGGTGACATCTTGCAAAATGTCTAGATTACAGAGGAGGAAGTGCTGGATGTCTTGAAATGGTTAAAGGTGGATAAATCCCCAGGACCTGATCAGGTGTACCCGAGAACTCTGTGGAAGCTAGAGAAGTGATTGCTGGGCCTCTTGCTGAGATATTTGTATCATCGATAATCATAGGTGAGGTGCCGGAAGACTGAAAGTTGGCAAATGTGGTGCCACTGTTTAAGAAGGGAGGTAAAGACAAGTCAGGGAACTATAGACTGGTGAGCCTGACCTCAGTGGTGGGCAAGTTGTTGGAGGGAATCCTGAGGGACATGTATTTGGAAAGGCAAGAACTGATTCGGGATAGTCAACAAGGCTTTGTGCGTGGGAAATCATGTCTCACAAACTTGATTGAGTTTTTTGAAGAAGTAAAAAAAGATTGATGAGGACAGAGCAGTAGATGTGAACTATATGGACTTCAGTAAGGTGTTCGACAAGGTTCCCCATGGGAGACTGAATAGCAAGATTAGATCTCATGGAATATAGGGAGAACTAGCCATTTGGATACAGAACTGGCTCAAAGGTAGGAGACAGAGGGTCATGGTGGAGGGTTGTTTTTCAGATTGGAGGCCTGTGACCAGTGGAGTGCCACAAGGATCGGTGCTGGGTCCTCTACTTTTTGTCATTTACATAAATGATTTGGATGCGAGCATAAGAGGTACGATTAGTAAGTTTGAAGATGACACCGAAATTGGAGGTGCAGGAGACAGCAAAGAGGGTTACCTCAGATTACAATAGGATCTGGACCAGATGGGCCAATGGGCTGAGATGTGGCAGATGGAGTTTAATTCAGATAAATGCGAGGTGCTGCATTTTAGGAAAGCAAAGCTTAGCAGGACTTTTACACTAAATGGTAAGGTCCAAGGGAGTGTTGCTGAACAAAGAGACCTTGGAGTGCAGGTTCATTGCTCCTTGAAAGTGGAGTCACAGGTAGATAGGATAGTGAAGAAGGCGTTTGGTATACTTTCCTTTATTGGTCAGAGTATTGAGTACAGGAGTTGGGAGGTGATGTTGCGGCTTTACGGGACATTGGTTCGGCCACTGTTGGAATATTGCATGCAATTCTGGTCTCCTTCCTATCGGAAAGATGTTGTGAAACTTGAAAGGGTTCAACAAAGATTTACAAGGATGTTGCCAGGGTTGGACGATCTGAGCTACAGGGAGAGGCTGAACAGGCTGTGGCTGTTTTCCCTGGAGCGTCGGAGGCTGAGGGGTGACCTTATAGAGGTTTACAAAATTATGAGGGGCATGGATAGAATAAATAAACAAACTTTTCCCAGAACTAGAGGGCATAGGTTTAGGGTGAGAGGGGAAAGATATAAAAGAGACCAAGGAGGCAACATTTTCACGTAGAGGGTGGTACGTGTATGGAATGAGCTGCCAGAGGATGTGGTGTAGGCTGGTACAATTGCAACATTTAAGAGGCATTTGGATGGGTACATGAATAGGATGGGTTTGGAGGGATATGGACCGGGTGCTGGCAAGTGGGACTAGATTGGGTTGGGATATCTGGTCGGCATAGACGGGTTAAACCAAAGGGTCTGTTTCCATGCTGTACATCTCTATGACTCTATCTGTATTTAGTGTTGGGTGCTACATATTCTAGGAGAAAGTGAGGTCTGCAGATACTGGAGATCAGAGCTGAAAATGTGTTGCTGGAAAATCGCAGCAGGTCAGGCAGCATCCAAGGAACAGGAGATTCAACGTTTCGGGCATAAGCCCTTCTTCAGGAATGAGGAACATGTGTCCAGCAGGCTAGGATAAAAGGTAGGGAAGAGGGACTTGGGGGAGGGGTGTTGGAGATGCGATAGGTGGTAGGAGGTCAAGGTGAGGGTGATAGGCCGGAGTGGGGTGGGGGCGGAGAGGTCAGGAAGAAGATTGCAGGTTAGGAAGGCAGCGCTGAGTTCAAGGGATTTGACTGAGACAAGTGGGGGAAGGGGAAATGAGGAAACTGGAGAAGTCCGAGTTCATCCCTTGTGGTTGGAGGGTTCCTAGGCGGAAGATGAGACGCTCTTCCTCCAACCGTCATGTTGCTATGGTCTGGCGATGGAAGAGTCCAAGGACCTGCATGTCCTTGGTGGAGTGGGAGGGGGAGTTAAAGTGTTGAGCCACGGGGTGGTTGGGTTGGTTGGTCAGGGTGTCTCAGAGGTATTCTCTGAAACGTTCGGCAAGTTGGCGGCCTGTCTCCCCAATACAGAGGAGGCCACATTGGGTGCAGCAGATGCAGTAAGTGATGTGTGTGGAGGTGCAGGTAATTTTGTGGCGGATCTAGAAGGATCCCTTGGGGCCTTGGAGAGAAGTAAGGGAGGAGGTGTGGGCGCAAGTTTTGCATTTCTTGCGGTTGCAGGGGAAGGTGCCGGGAGTGGAGGTTGGGTTGGTGGGGGGTGTGGACCTGACGAGGGAGTCACGGAGGGAGTGGTCTTTTCGGAACGCTGATAGGGGAGGGGAGGGAAATATTTCCCTGGTGGTGGGGTCCATTTGGAGGTGGCGGAAATGACGGCGGATTTTGGAGGTGGCGGAAATGACGGTGGATTTTGGAGGTGGCGGAAATGATGGCAGATTTTGTATCCGCCATCATTTCCATCACCTCCAAACGGACTCCACCACCAGGGATATATTTCCCTCCCCTCCCCTCTCAGCGTTCCAGAAAGACCACTCCCTCTGTGACTCCCTGGTCAGGTCCACACCCTCCACCAACCCAACCTCCACTCCCGGCACCTTCCCCTGCAACCGCAAGAAATGCAAAACGTGCGCGCACACATCCTCCCTTACTCTCTCCAAGGCCCCAAGGAATCCTTCTAGATCCACCACAAATTCACCTGCACCTCCACACACATCATCTATTGCATCCACTGCACCCAATGTGGCCTCCTCTATGTTGGGGAGACAGGCTGCCTAACGTTTCAGAGAACACCTCTGGGACACTGGCTCAACACTTTAACTCCCCCTCCCACTCCACCAAGGACATGCAGGTCCTTGGACTCCTCCATCGCCAGACCATAGCAACACGACGGTTGGAGGAAGAGCGCCTCATCTTCCGCCTAGGAACCCTCCAACCACAAGGGATGAACTCGGACTTCTCCAGTTTCCTCATTTCCCCACCCCTCACCTTGAATCAGTCAAATCCCTCGAACTCAGCACCGCCTTCCTAACCTGCAATCTTCTTCCTGATCTCTCCGCCCCCAGCCCACTCCAGCCTATCACCCTCACCTTGACCTCCTTCCACCTATCGCATCTCCAACACCCCTCTCCCAAGTCCCTCTTCCCTACCTTTTATCCTAGCCTGCTGGACACACTTTCCTCATTCCTGAAGAAGGGCTTAGACGAATCTCCTGTTCCTTGGATGCTGCCTGACTTGCTGCGCTTTTCCTGCTACATATTCTTTCCAACCCTTTTGCATGTGTAGACATATTTGCCATCTGTTTTGAGCAAAGGAAGATTCACAGTCAAATACTGTGCATACACAAAGGCACTGTGTAGTCGTGTCAAGAAAATTCAGGGCAGTCTGGACAATTTTGATAGAAAATGCCTTTGGCCATTGTAAGTACTGATTTCAATTAGCAATTGTGACACATTGACAGGGTGAGGAAAAGCTGACCATTGGAATGAAACATTTGTAGTTGATGTCCATGATGTTATACCAGTAAACTAAATTGGTATAATAGGTGTAGAATTGGTAAAGCAAACTCAAAAAATTAATGAATATAGTTAAATATGATGTCTTAGTATTAATGGAGTAAGTATATTATACTAATAAAGTATGCTAAAGCATTAGTGAAACGTCTTGTATCGATGAAATATGCTGCATTAAAATTAAGTCCACTAGCATTTGGATATGCTGAAATAATAGCAATGAATGTTCATGAACCATGTCACAGTTAATTGTAGGGCCCTGGGGAGTATTGTCAAACAGAGAGACCTAGGGGTCAGGTACATAGTTCCTTGAAACTGTCATCATAGGTTGATGAAGAAGGCATTTGTCATGCTTGCTTTCATCAGTCAGAGCACTGAATACAAGAATTGGGACATCATGTTACTGCTGTACAAGACATTGGTAGGGCCACATTTGGGTTACTGCATACAATTCTGCTATAGGAAGGATGTTATTACACTGGAAAGACAGCAAAAGAAAAAAATTACAAGGGATTACCAAGACTGGGAAGTCTGAGTTACAAGAAGAGGCTGGGTAGGCTGGGACATTTTTTTCTCTGGAGCAAAAGGGGCTGAGGGGTGACCTTATGGAGATTTATAAAATCATGAGGGGCTTAGATAAAGTGATTTGCCAATGATTTTTCCCCAGGGTAACAGCATCCAAAACTAGAGGGCATCAGTTTAAGGTGAGAAGGGAAATATTTAAAAGGGACCTAAGGAGTAACTTTCTCACAGAGGAACGAGCTTCCAGAGAAAGTGGTAGTAGCGAGTTCAGTTACGATATTTAAAAAATACTTGGACAGGTAAATGGATAAGAAAGGTTTAGAGATATATGGGCCAAGCACAGGCAAAGAGATGATTCAGTTTAGGGGAAACCAGTACAGATTAGTTGGGCTGAAGGGCCTGTTTCCATGCTCTACGACTCTATGACAGTACTAGGGAAATCTGATGAAATAACATGTATTATTAAATAGTGCTGTTGTATCAGTTAATGAATTATATTCATTATGTATTTGAATTCAGAGCAGGGACAGACCATTTGGCCCCTCAAGCCAGAACTGCTGTTTGTTAAGCTGTGGTTAGCCTTAACCCGACTTTCCTGTCTACACCTAGAACCTTTGACTCCCTTGTTAGTCAAGAATCTATCTACATCATCCTTAAAAACTGCAACAATTCTGCCTCCAATGTTCTCAGAAATAGAAAATTCCACATATTAATGCCCCTCAAAGAGAAATTCTTTCTCTTCATCTCCATTTGAAATGGGAGATGTTTCATTTTAAAATGGTGTGTCTTCATTCACATCAATCTTGTCAAGTCCCCTCAGGATCTGATATGCTTCAATATGATAACCTCTTATTCTTCTTATCATGAATGGATAGAGGCCCAATCTGTGCACCTTTCTCTCAGAAGATAACCTTATAATCCTCTTAAGGTAAATATGCCATACCATCAATGAATTAAATTTAGGATTGGTAAGCCATTCTTAAGTATTTTGAAGGATTAATGAAGAGTGATAGGTACCAATAAAGCAATTTGAAGCATGGATGAAGCATGTTGCGTGTTATTTAAAGATGAAAAATTTGTGAACATGCTGAGGCATTAATGAGATACTGTCAAGCATTAACAACTAAATATTAATATATGGTATGATAGTATGAGGCAAGTACGTAGAAGCATTAGGAAAATACATGATAATTGTAATGAGGCTTGTTAAATTACATTGTCAGTTTAGTGATGCATATTGGAGCATTAATAAGGTATAACATAAGTATATTTGAGTATTAGTGAGGTCTGAAACAGAATTCTAATAATTGGAGTGATATTGTATTGTTGATGAATAAGTGGGATTATAGTAAAGGTATTGACAATGTAAAAACAATGATATCATTGAAACACTGGTAAATTACATTGAAGAGAACAATGTCTGAGCGGGAAACATGTTAGTAATTATTTCTTTCTCCCTCCTTTCCACCATTAATCTCAAATGTCAACTTTACTTGGTGAACTAAGATAATTGATTAAAAGGAAAACTCACTTGCAACAAAAAAAAAGAGAAGTTTAAATATTTAGTTTGTTACAGACGGCAATTAAAATAAACTCATAGCAGTTGCACCCTTACTCTTTTCAAACCAGAACATTTACCTTCATTGCAATTTTTCAGAATAACTGAGTCCACAGCTGTCAACTCCCAGCTTCTCCTGTTGCTTCTTTTATATACCAAAGAGATCCTGAAAGACTGTTCCAAACGTCCTACTCTCCCCTGAAGCACTGTCCACCTGTACCAGTCAAAAATATAAATAATACAGAAAGAAAGAGTGAAAGAAGGCCCTGTAAATCAGAGCAGCACAAAGACAATCTACTTTTAATTCAAGTCAGAGTTTCATGGCTTTATATCAAAGTGCCTTTCAACTCATGTCAGTATTGACTTCAACAGTTACACATAAAGGGAACTGAATTCACATAGGAGCAGTGGTATTTTGATTGGAGCCTATGCATAGAGCTATAAATCTACTTTTAATATAAGAACCCATGATATATTATAACAGCAACCTATCAGATGGAATTTTCCTCCGCTGCACAATTCAGTTTTGGTTGGGATAATATTAGAGACTATGCTAAATAGGGTTAGAAAATTCCTAAATTTAACTTGCAGTGATCTCGACCACCTGATCCTCAATGCTCCATTGAATGATCACTCGTTTCCCCATGACCCTTATTGAAGTATTTCTGGTCAAAAGTAGCATGAGAGGACAGTTGAGGGCTTTTACTGGCACAATGCAGGAAGACTATTGATCATCCTGACTGAAGGAAAAGTGTTTGATGCTTATTTGTCTGCTGGCCATATCTGAACTACAAGGAACAGCAGCTTATTGAACCATTTTATATAAAAAAAACAAGAAAAGACATTTTTTGGGGCAGTTTTATCCTGTTTAATATAAACTTCTCTATACTTTGTTCCCTGCCAACTATGGACTCCATTCCTGTTATGGAAATGTGGTTAAAAACTTATATCATCTGTTCAATGATCCCTATCTAAGGAAAATACCTCATGGAATGGAATTGAGAAGTCTTATTCTCAGAACAGTTGCAAGACTGCTCCAAAAAGAAATTCAGATCATGGTTTCATTCTTCAAATTATTTGATTTATACCGTAATTACATACAATAATAAATGCAATTATTAGGTGATTTCAATCCAGTAGACATCAGAATCTTAAAATCTTGCAGGATATGATTTTGGTTTATTATTGGCATTATTTAAAAAAGTCAAACATTTTATAGGCATATAAATAATAAACCAGCTAGTCACGATGGGAATAGGAGCACTTAATGATGGATTGGATAATCACTGGGGCAAGGGTAGAGAAATGGCAGAATCATTAAATAATTACTTTGCTTCAGGCAAACAGGACAGGTGGACATGATATTGGCTGAAGAGATTTAAAATGAGATAACTGCTGTCATAAAAAAGGCAATATTAAATAAGCTAATCAAACTCAAAGAGGTGAAAACCTTTGGTCCCATGGATTGCATCTGCTCATTTTAAAAGTCTCTTTGGAAGAGATAATAAAGGCATCACTATACATTTGTAATAATTGGTTTGAAGAAGTTGGCGTGTCAGAAGACTGGGAGAGAGTTTACCTCTACACTTGAGAAAGAACGTCGAAAATACCGAGGGAATTATAGACCAGTCAGCTTAGCATTGGTGGAAAAGTAATGGAACATCAATTATAAAAGAGAATACAAGAACCAGAAGCCATAGAGGTAACATTGAATAATGAGCAAAGATTTCAAAGGAAAAATCTTTCCTGACCACTCATTAATTTTGTTTAAGAGGCAACTGAGGAAGTAGACAAAAATAACGCAGTAGATGTAATTTATCTTGATTTTCAAAAGCTGTCTGATAAGCTGCTACATTACAGACTAATGACTAAGGTCAGACAGTGCAAAGTCAAAGAAGAATGGTCAGCCAGTCAATTGAAAGACTGAAAACAGAGAGTAGTGGCAATTGTTTCGAATATCAAGGGGGAAGTGCTGTTAAATTTTCACTTCTGGATCCACTTCATATTCTTTGCTTAAAAGCACAAAGCGAATCAAAAATGTTCTGGATGTCGTTGTGTGTAGGTTGCCCCTTTAAAAGAGTGGGTCAAGTCACCCAGAGGCAGACATTAGTGGGACCGCATGTGAAGCTGAGAGGACACATAATAAAGTATTCCCTGTTAAAGTTTACCTTCTGTCAACCTCAGGTTCTATTTGTAGTTCTAGTGAACCACAAACACAATAAAAAGCACTATTGCTAAGTTCGCAGATGATACCAATTTGCGTGGGAAAGGATAGTTAATACTGAGGGTGGACTGATACTAATAAACTTGCAGAATGGGAAACAGTTGGGAAATTGATTTAATAGATAAGTATGTGGCAATTAAAAAAAGGGAGGTTGCTTGACACTTAGAAAATAAAAATCTAAATGGGATAGAACAAAGGATGCCCAAATAAATAATTACAAGTACTGACACAATTAACAACACCAAGTACCAAAGTTTATTCCTAGAGGAATAGAAAGGTGAATGTAGTGATTGTATTGAGGTAGCCGGGTGGCCCTCATAGAATTTGAGTTCCCTGATTGAGGCTGTTAATCTGGTAGAATCAGGGAACCCTGGCTGACAGATATAAACAGAGTATCTCTGTTCATTCTGAGAGCTGGCTCTGACAGAGCTGGATCAGTGTCAAGAACACTCCACGTGAAAATAAAGGGTAATTTGGTGACAGGAAACCAGCCTCTGTGGAGTTTTTTCAGTCAAGAAATTATTTTAAAGTCGTATCACCAAATCTTTTAAATAAGTTGCTCTGTTCTCAGACCAGATCACCAAATTATGTTACTAACCTAAACCAGATTGCTAATTTTAAGTTATGATCCCAAATGAGATCACCAAATTATCTTATAACTTGATTGGGACCAGTAACTTTTGTTTTTAATAGCAAAACCAGGGAATTTATTAAGAGATTTTAAGCAAACAATGTTATTTTGTGTCCAAGTTAGAATAGTGATACAGTCTATAATAAATATACAATTTATTTCTAAACACCGAGAATTGACATGAGGTAAACATGGAGATCATACTGTGATTGAACACCCCTTAGTAACATCAAATAACAAATGTAATCAAAACAGATCCGATGGACTCTAATCAACTTCTTCAATATGTTACAGTTGGCCAACAAACTTCACTGAAATTCATAAGGGGTTAAAATTCTTTACTTTCACTGATCTGGCCTTGAAACTCCTCTCTGCTTGATCACCATCCTTTCTTTGACCCTTCCTGCGACACCAAGAATTGCACTCCAGTATATCGTCACAAACACAACTCCAGTTTTTCACTAAAAGCAAGATATACCAAGCCAGCCCCACCTTGGGTGATTTCCTTTCACTCCAAGCTTGCTCAGTAACATTGAGCCAAGGCTGCTGGTGAGCATTTCATCCTGCACTCTCTCAGTTGTACTGAAGTATTAACGCTTAGATATTTCTTCCAAGCTCCTTGCAACTTTTCCCAACCGAAAGCCATGAATCTTCCCACTTTCTCAGCTGTCCAGGATTCCTTCTGAGTCCTGACACTCTTAGGCTGCCTCAAAGTTCATCAATCTTCCTGAGTTTATTCAAAAGCACTGCTCTTGACTCCTCACTAAATCCCCTACACAAAATCTGTGCCTTAGCTGCCTTCCCACCAGTATAGCAACCTGCTTTACTCCGAAATTGGCACGGCATCTCTCCCTTTCCCAAACTAACTGGCTTTCAGTGACTTTGCCTTCCTTGAGCTCTTGTTCAGTGAGCTTAAAATATCCTGAGTGACCTTGCACTAAGTCTCAATGCTACCACTGGGCAGAATTAAACATTGTCAACTAACAACTGAGTACGCTCCGAATGTTACATTTCACTGAGAAAGGAGGCTTAATTAATACAAATCAAATGAATATAACAAAAGAATTTAAAGACAACATGTGACATTTGCTGTCTCCCAATCTGCTGGGACTGCTATAAAAATTGGGAACTTGGGAAATCATAACCAATGCAGGCAATATCTTTGCAGCTACCTCTTTTAAAACCTTAGGCAGGCCATTAGATAAGGGGGATTTGTCAGTATTTTGTCCCGTAAGATTCTCCAATGCCTTAGCTGTGCTGAAATTAATATTCTTAAATTCCTTAATCTTATCTGCCCTTTGGTTAACATTTGCCCCGGTTGATAATTTGCAGAGGGTGGGTTTTCATTCAACTGAATGCGAGGAACAACACCAGACTTCAATGGTTAGACGTGGGCATTGCAAATGCGGTCTGTTCCAGCCAAGCCAGTTAAAATAATGCAAAGGAATGATTAAAGAAAAATTATTGCTTGAGGGGAAGTGTTCATATTTGTAGGAGCATGGGGAGGCAGATATATCCTAAAGCTGGCAGGAAACTTCATGGGCCAATGAGCCCACTGCTTCCAACAAATGGCGTAAAATTCAAACAAGTCTTGCATTGTTTTATGAACTGTGTGAGTGATACAGTGAAGGACTACAATTAAAAATACTGACGCAAATTAACAACACCAAGTACCGACGTTTATTCCCAGAGGAATAGAAAGGTAAATGTAGTGATTGTAATGAGGTCAGCCAGGTGGACCTCATAGAATTTGAGTTCCCTGAACAAGGTATAATGGTGGCATTCTCTTCTCTCTGTGTCTTGACCTTCTGGTCCTGACAGCAGATTAAAATAAACTGCATGTACCACTCTTACATTATTCAATCTGATCTCCGTATTTCACACTTGACATTACTGTGTCCAGCATTGCATTTATGTTTAACTTTTTTGTTTGTTTTTAACCTGCAACAATATTTGCAGCTTGCTCCTATTCAGCTTCAGCCCTTTGCTTTAGGATTGCAGTTCAAATTGGTTAAATTCACATCAGAGAATCCTGCTTGTAATTTAAAGCTGAATCACAATCTCTTGGGCTTGTTCTCCAGTGAGAGCAAATTTATTTGTATGTTCTTAGAATGTAGCTTTTGAGTAATGGCTAGTGCGACATTTGTTTTATTGGGATATTTCTTAGTACACGGGAAAGTTTGTGGGTAGCACAGTGGCTCAGTGATTAGCACTGCAGCCTCACAACACCAGGGACCTGGGTTCGATTCCCGCTGTCTGTGTGGAGTTTGCATATTCTCCATGTCTGCGTGGTTTCCTCCAGGTGCTCTGGTTTCCTCTCACGATCCAAAGATGTACAGTCCGGTGAACTGGCCATGCTAAATTGCCCATAGTGTTAGGTCCATTAGTCAGGGGTAAATAGAGGGTAGGGTAATGCGTCTGGGTGGGTTACTCTTTGGAGGGTTGGTGTGGACTTGTTGGGCCGAAGGACCTGTTTCCATACTGTACGGAATCTAATCTAATCGTGCCAGTTGCCTTTTGAAAATGTGGTATGCAGGGTGACATAGTGAGGTCTGATTCAAAATCTCAATTTCCAACAGTGAGTCCAGGTGCTGGGAGGAAGTCGGAATGGCAGCTTGCACACTGGCCTGGGACCAGCAAGGTTGAGTCTGTAAAGGGATTGTGGCTGAGGGAATGTGGAGAGGCAGCAAGACAGAGAAAATGGATCCAAGGAAAGCCACAACTATCTGGCAAGAAAGCATGAGACCAAACAGTAAGAGGGAGTTGGTGATTTTATTTTAATTAATGAATAATTGACGAAGCTCCTGACTGGGTACGTGAAGACATGAAACAAGTATTCAGTGTTGTTTGAATCATTTGATATTTAAATACAAATAACACTGACTGGAAAAATGTCACTCCAAAATCTTGCATCAACTAATCTCTGATAGGCATCAGGACAGAGGATGAGATCAGGATTATGGAGGAGTGAAGCGGGAAGGATCTGGCATCCTGGTTCTGCGACAAGTATTTGATGGGAAAAAGAATGGAATTTTACACTGGAAGCATTATTAACCAGTGAGATCAGCAATGTTGATTAGGTATGAACTACGGATGGGCAACAGTGTTTTGGATGACCTCTAGTTTATGAAGGGATTAAATGAGGATTGATGTGTAGTCGAGATGAGAAGTAACAAAGGCATCAGGGAAATATTCACCAGCAAATGGGCTGAGGTTGGGAAGGCATTTGATGGTGTTACATACTTGGAAATGGGCAGTCTGGATGATTGAAAAAAAAACAACGATGCTCGAAATCGAACACAAAAACAGAAAATGCTGGAGAAACTCAGTAGATCTGGCCACATCTGCAGAGACAAAGCAGAACTAACTTGGGTTCTGATGAAAGGTACTGGAGTTGAAACATTATCTGTTTTCTCTCCACAGCTGCTGCCAGACGTGCTGAGTTTCTGCAGATGTGGCCAGATCTACTGAGTTTCTCCAGCAACTTCTGTTTTTGAGTCTGAGTAACCTGGTGGAAAAGTAACTGGGGTCAGGTATGCAACTAAAGTTGCAAACAGTCTGGTTCAGCTTCTCTAGTTTTCAGAGGAAGGGATGGTGTCAGTAACTAGGAACACAGATTTTGCAAAGTTTGATTTACAAATCTGGTTTGAAACATTTCCCTTGTATCAATTCTTTGTTTACATTATGACTAAAACACTGCTGTGAGGGTCAGTAACAGAGGAAAGGGAAGGTACATGGAAAATTGCAGTTGCTTTTATTGGTATCACAGTTGGTTGCATTTATCAGAGACAGCCCAGTCAGAACTATTCTGTATTTTTATTACATTTTCCTTTGCACTCCAGAGACTTGTTTCCTCTCAACAAAGTCAAGCTATTTTTGAATGTTCATTTCAACCATTTGCTACCTACTTTGTATCCACATCGTACCATTATTATCATTAGCTCTCCCTTTGCTTTTGCTTGGGACACACCCACCAGTATGTTCCTCTTGCTCCTCCCCTCTTTAGTTAACAACACAAAACCCATAATTTTCCAATCTCTGAACTTCAGAAGAAGAGTTATCTTAGGCTTGAAATATTGATGTTCCTCTCTCTGCAGATGTTGCCAGACCTGCTAAGTGGTTCAAATGTAAATTTATAAAGCAGAATACCTATAGTGTGGAAGCAGGCCCTCGGGCCCAACATGTCCACACCAACTCCTCCAAAGAGTATCCTACCCAAACCATTTCCCTACCTTATTACTCTACATTTCCCCCTGACTAATGCACCTAACCTACACATCCCTGAACACTATGGCAATTTAGCATGGCCAATTCACCTAACCTGCACATCTTTGGATTGTGGGAGGAAACCAGAGCACCCAGGGGAAACCCACGCAGACACAGGGAGAAATGCGCAAAATCCACACAGACAGTCAACCAAGGCTGGAATTGAACCCAGGTCCCTGGTGCTATGAGGCAGTAGTGCTAACCACTAAGCCCCACTGTGCTGCCCCATATAGTTGGCACAGTGAGCTGCCATAGGTTGAAGACAGAACTTCAGGCAATGAACTGCATGAATCTCTGCAAACCAATTCATTTCTGAGGGAGTGACATCTTTCTCAGTTGTGTTACATTTCAAGGTTTTACATATACTGCTTGTGAAGTGATATATTGCCACCCAATTGCATCTTGCAAATTGAAGAATTCTGTAAATGTCACAAAGCTACATGTTTACTCCAACTGCATCTCTCAAGAAAGAGACAATGAACCATTGTCTTTGCTGTTTACACAGAAACCTCAGTGACCTCCTTTATGGGACAGTGTAAGACAAATTTGGCTGCTTTGCAAATATTGCCTGCTCCAACCTTGGAAGGAACCTGATGAATAAAGATTAGTTTCCAATATCATTTTCCCAGAAATTGGCAACGTGGCCCTTGCATTGCACTGAGGCTGCAGTCATGATTACATCAGGGGGTATATTTATTGAAGTGTAAACATCTTACACATTGTACTTCCCAATGTTGAGCTACAAGAATTGTTCCCTGATTTTCTGGCCAATTCTTTAGTATGTACCACGCTGCTCTCCGTAGACTTACAGAACTTTGGAGAGTTCTAAAAACATCAAACACTTCCACAATTGCATCAATCATGTAAGTCAATCACTACTGAGGTGAAAGTAAGTATGATACTTTGGTGAGGTGGAATGGTGGCTCAGACGTTAGCAATGCTGCCTCACAGCACCAGGACCCAGGTTCAATTCCAATACTAGGGCGGCACGGTGGCACAGTGGTTAGCACTGCTGCCTCACAGCGCCTGTCAGACCTGGGTTCAATTCCCGACTCAGGCGACTGACTGTGTGGAGTTTGCACGTTCTCCCCGTGTCTGCGTGGGTTTCCTCCGGGTACTCCGGTTTCCTCCCACAGTCACAAAGATGTGCGGGTCAGGTGAATTGGCCAAGCTAAATTGCCCGTAGTGTTAGGTAAGGGGTAAATGTAGGGGTATGGGTGGGTTGCGCTTCGGCGGGTCGGTGTGGACTTGTTGGGCCGAAGGGCCTGTTTCCACACTGTAAGTCTAATCTAATCTAATTGTCAGTGTGGAGTTTCCACGTAGTGCATGGGTTTGCTGAGGGTGCTCTAATTTCCTTCCATATTCTGAAGGTGTGCAGACTAGGTGGGTTGGCCATGCTAAATTGCCCGTAGTGTCCAGGGATGTGCAGGTTAGGTGGATTGGCCATGGGAAAGGTGAGGTGGGTCTGGGTGGGATGCTCTTTGGAGAATTGGTGCGGCCTTGATGGGCCAAATGTTCTGCTTCAACACTGTTGGAGATTCTATGATTAAAGCACTGGTGCGGTATCATTTCTGATTGTGTGTTCATCTGTGTATCTTTAAGTGACTATCTTAAAAAATGGTGTTGAGTCTAGTCCAGAAGGGTGTGTGTAAGCTTCCTTTACACAATGCAAGTAGAACAACAGTCAGTGTTAGATAACCAGCTGCTAAACAGCTGAACTTGGCAGCAGTATTCCTTGCTTGCTGGTTTGAATAGTTTATGCTTATATGGTCTTTGATTAAAAAAACACAACCTTTTTATTAAATGATATTAAATGATCTTCAAATAAAAGCAGGAGAGGGTGGGACATTCTCCAGCTAGAATTCTGCAGCAGCATTGTAATTTTCTGAAGGTTTCTGAAACTGTTCTGTCAAAGTTAGGGTAGACAAGCAGAAGAACACTTCAGAGATTCACCCCCTTCTTCCCCTACATTCCCCGCTGTTTTGCTCCTCACTTGCCCTCAGCCTGACCAGTGCAGGCATGATGAACTGCTTAGTTAATTAAAAGATACTGCACAATATATTGATGCTTGAATACATTCTAACAAGAGCCTGCCAGTGGTGTGTCAGCAAGCTCACTACAGAGGCTGCTGAGAACCAATAGTCCAGCACTAATGAAGAGGGATGTCTCCAGGTCTCAAATGAACCTCTTTACTGCATACGCCGAAAGAAACTAAAAGGATTATTCATCGCAAACTCTATATCCTCATCAACTAGAATTAATGCTTCATTCAGACATGGTGTAATAACAGCTCACTTTCATCACTGATGGATAAACAAGAAATATTTTAACTTTACTTGGTACTGAAGAGCAACAAAGAGCAAGAGCCTTATATGATGCAACATATTCTGATTGGGGATGCTCCACTGCTTGGTTTTAGTGAATGTGGCAAATAGCCACGGTAATAAGATAAGGAATAATTCAACATCAAGTCAGAAATGATCAAATCTTTCTCCAAATTATTAAAGGTTTAATTAAACTCAATCACACTCTGAGTTATGATCTGGAATACTGCTTGAAAGCAGGGAGGAAGCAGATTTGATACTAAACGTTATAAGGGAATTAGAGAAATATCTGAAGGGAAATAATTCAGAGCTATTTAGGTCACAATGACGAGCAGGAGAGTGACAGCATAATGCCCTCGCATTTACATTTTTTTTTCAGTTCTGAAGAAGTCAAACTGGACTCAAATCATTAACTCCATTTCTCTCTTCACAAATGCTCTGAGTTCCTCCAGCACTCTGTACTTTATTCTAGATCTGCAGCTTCTGCAGTATTCTGCTTTAATTTACATACAGAGGAGTGAGACTAGCTGGATAACTCTTGCAAAGTGCTCATACAGGCACAATGAACATAATGACTTCCCTCTGTGCTGCAAGATTTCACAATATCATTGACAAAAAAACAGAACTATTTGATTCAGTTCTTGCTAAAAAAAAAATTGCAGCCTAACTCCTAATTCCATGTGCCATACTTAAATGGTCTTCAAATAAAAGCAGGGAAGGATGGGATGTTCTCCAGCTAGATGTGAAACATCATAACTTTCCAGGTTTTGGGCAGTTTAGTGGCTCAGTGGTTAGCCAACTGTCTCACAGTGCCAGGGATCTGGGTTCAATACCCTTCAGCGATTGTCTGTGTGAAATTTGCATATTCTGCCCTTGCTTGTGTGGGTTTCCTCCGGCTGCTCTGTTTTCATCCCACGGTCTAATGATGTGCAGGTTAGGTGGATTGGCCATGGGAAATTGCCCAAAGTATGCATGCTAGGCGGGTTAGCCATGGGAAATGCAGGGTTAAGGGGTAGGGGAGTGAGTCTGGGTGGGATAGTTTTCAGAGGGTCAATGTGGACTCGATGGGTCAAATAGCCTACTTCCACACTGTAGGAATTCTATGATTCTATGGTTAGGCTTAGTAAAACATTCTCATCTCTGATGGGACATTTGGATGAACCCTCACTTTAGAGATTGAAATACATAACCTAAGATGACCATTCATCTTAAAATGAGGTGGCATCTTTTGCCATCATTTGATGAGATGTAAAATTAAAGCTGGCAGATATGTCATTTTCTCCCCCTGTCTCTTGTTTTCACCTCCAGTTCATTTAGATCTTCCCATCTGCTGAAGAATTAACCAGCTTGTGGTTGTGTTTTTGAGTAAATGAGATTTGATTAAGCTGTAAGTTAAAGTTAGAAGGCTGTATCTTATTTTACAATCAGTGTCAGCATTGCTTTTCAATATTACAAGAGTTAGTTTTGAATTGAGAGCCTTTGGGGGTCAGAATAGTTTCTAAAACCACTGCGAAAAGCTTTTGAGTGTAGCATTTTTTAAATTGACCATATGCTAATAACATATAATGGGATTAGCATTTGGATGATATTGGGCTCATGTTAACTAAATATTAATTACACCTAAATCACCAGGCATTAGTTAGAGAGTCATTTGCGTAGATGGATGCAGAAGGGATTTTGTGGCACAGTAGCATTATCCCTTCTGCACTAGATGGACTAGTCCCAACCTGTCTAGGTTGATTAAAAATAGTTACTAATGAACATATTACAACAATGGTAGTAAGCGTATGAGTTATTAGTTGGTATTTTGTATAGAAATGCTTAGAAAATTATTTATGAATTAACTCCAGTTCTATCCTTCACCAACTGGCTTTCTGTAACAACTCATTGTACAAAAACCTCTGAGGGGTAAGTTGGAAAGTTATGGTCTGTTGGGACAGATCTTCTGTCCCCGTGTTCGTTTGGAGGAGAGAGACACCGGGTCTGATTAAAAGTATAAACAGGTTTAATGAGAGAGAATCGTACACAGTACAGTGAGGTGTCTAGCTCCCTGGAGAAGGCGCGTTCTGACTATATTTTAATTTGTTTATCTTTTTGTTCTCTCACATTCCAGAGTTACATCCTTATTTGGTAAAATGCAGTATTTTGGTATGTCATTGGTTCTCACCTGATAACATTCTATTACCTCAGTTTGAGCTACGTGCATTTTGACACGGCTCCAATGCCCTGTTATCTCTCACACTCCCTGGGGCCTCTTCAGGCTATGCCATCAGCTTTTCAGTCTGTTCTTAGTGTAACATAATGGCTTACTGCTGCCTAGTGAAGCTAACAAGTTCCAGACTTGCTAATACTACCTTACGTGAGCACTACCTAACAATAAAATTTCTTACACTGCCTAACCTTAATAATGGATCCCAACAGGTCTTATTTTACCATAGGAGAAAACAGAGGATGTATCTCTTCAAACTTGCTCCTTCCATTGGCCAGGTGTAATGTAAATTAACATGCATTTATTGAACCTAATGCAGTTTTTCAAGGATTCTCCCCTACTGTTCCCAGAAGATAAATCAACTAAACAGCAGAATATTTAATTAATCATAAGTCCTATATTATGAAACATAGGCTGTTTAATTTCATTCTATATTTTTAATTTAGGTACCATGATGTTTTATATGGCTTTCAATTGTTGCTTATAATTCTTGATTCCAATCTGAATTAGATATCAACTATAAGTTTTTAAAGATCATAATCAACATAATGTTGAATTTTTCAAAGAGCTCTGTCAGTAATATGTAAATAAAATTGAATTGCCTGTGGGATATTCTTCCACAGCACTGACAAGATCTATTAGACTCTGTAATTAGACTTAAAACTTTGGAACAGACATAATTGAGAGACAACAAAGTGCACAATGTTTTTATTGTTGCAAAAAGTGGAAAGTAATGAAATATTTCAAGAAATTCAGATATTTGTCACCATTCTGCTGTCTTCCTATCCTGTATTCTCTGTTAAATCAGGAATGTGCTCATTTCTATTTTCAATGTCCCAGACTTCAATCAAATCCCTATTGACTGCACTAGATGGCAACCTCCTCCATAGAGTGCAACATTTGACTGGTAACATTCACATTCAAATATGAATAATGCTATTGTGATCTATATATTACTTTCAGCAGGTTAAAGTCCATGCACAATATGTGCACAAAGATTGTTAGTATGGATATGTTAAGCATTCCTAGCTGGTTTTCAACTGGAATTTCCTAAGTTAGTGACTAGAAGTGTAAAACCTTCCGTAAGAAAGAACTTTAAATTGATTTGTGGACATATATCCTATCTGGTTCTCTTTGGTTCTGATTTTCATCAAAGTGACCATAAATGATCATTGAAATGTGAGTCAGAAATGTACTTGCCCTCAATGTATCAATGCTAACATCAACTCTAATACCATCTGAAAGGAAGACTGGCATGTGGGTGGCACAGTGGCACAGTGGTTAGCACTGCTGTCTCACAGCGCCTGAGACCCGGGTTCAATTCCCGACTCAGGCGACTGACTGTGTGGAGTTTGCACATTCTCCCCGTGTCTGCGTGGGTTTCCTCCGGGTGCTCTGGTTTCCTCCCACAGTCCAAAGATGTGCGGTTCAGGTGAATTGGCCATGCTAAATTGCCCGTAGTGTTAGGTAAGGGGTAAATGTAGGGGTATGGGTGGGTTACGCTTCGGCAGGTCGGTGTGGACTCGTTGGGCCGAAGGGCCTGTTTCCACACTGTAAGTAATCTAATCTAATCTAATTTATATAGCACCTTTCATAACCTCAGGGTATTCCAAAATACTTTGCATCCAATTAAATCCTTTTGAAATCTAAGTCACCATAGGAAGCACTGCAGCTCATTTGCTCAAAACAACAACTAGATAATTTGTTTATCAGTAATGTTGTTGAGGGACAAATAGTGAATCGCAGAAGTGCAGCACAGTGGGAGGCCATTCAGGATCTTGACTCTGCGTAGCTTTCTTGAAGACCAATCTAATTACTCCTGTATTTTCACTTTATTGCAGTAACCCTGCAATTCTCTTTCCTTCAAGTATTTAATCAGTTCCTTTTTGAACGTCAATACTGAAGCTGTTTGCACTCGCCTTTCATTGTAAATTCTGGCAATTTGTTGAGCAAAAAATCAATTTGTCCTCATGTGGTCTGCTTACTTTGCCAAATACCTTACATCTGTGCCGTCTGGTTATCAATCCTGTACTGTTGGAAATAGTTTCCCTTAATTTTAACCATCTCGTGAATAACCCCTCAGCACTGGATCCATTGTAATTAATCTTGTCTGTACCCTACCTAAAGCTTTCATAACCTTCAAAACATTTAGTGCCTAGAATTGGACACAGTTGCCTGGATTTCTGCGAAGTCAGGTGGGCAGGCCCCAATTCCAGGATTTCTAACACTATTCCCAAGCACTCTGATTTGAGGAATATCTTTTTAAGGTATTAGCTTATATAGGTGCAAGTCTGCACTCAGCGCTTACAACTGGAGATGCTCCAGCGCAGTAACTGTAATCTCCTAGCCCTCTGCAACTCTCATAGTGTCAGGCCAACTGTCTAAAGACTCATTAGTCCATAGAACATAGAAAAATACAGGGCAGTATAGGCCCTTCGGCCCTCGATGTTGCGCCGATCCAAGCCCACCTAACCTACACTAGCCCACTTTCCTTCATATGCCTATCCAATGCCCGTTTAAATGCCCATAAAGAGGGAGAGTCCATCAAATAGCATGCCAGAGTTGCCATAAAGCATAATCTGCATGAGGGAATTCTTCGAAAGGTAAGCTCAAAAGATATTCCTCATGCCAGACTATGCCTGCCACCCAACCATTCTGGCACCCCATAATATAATTTGTGGCTGAGAGACCAGAAATTCATGGATCCAGTAAAGCACCTGAGCCCCTGCTTGATTGACAAGGTGGAGTTAATCACTACATGGAAATTGGTAGGTTGATTAGGAATTTCTAAAGTGGAAATCATGTTTAACTAACTTGCTGGAGTTTTTTTTGAAGGAGCAACAAAAGGCTTGATGGGTAACACTGTGGATGTAGTGCACATGGAAGCTCAGACTGCATTTGATATGTGCCACACAACAGACGTACGAGCAAAGATACAGGTCAGGGAATAAAAGGGTATGAAGCATCACAGATACAAAATTGGTTGAGCATGAGGAAATAGAGAGCAATGGTCAACGGATATTTTTTGAATTGAAGGGAGGTCTGGACTGGGACCCTCTCTTTTCTTGATATATATTAACAATCTAGATCTTGGCATGCAGATTTTAAAGTTAGCAAATGACACAAAACTTGGAATAACTGTAAACTGTAAGGGGAACAGTGTAGAATTCCAGAAGGACAGGTATAAGTTGATGGACTTGGCAACTCGGTTTCAATGCAAAGAAGCATGACGTCATCCATCTTGGTAGGAAGAACTTCTAAAGACATTATACAATAATTGGCTCAGTTCCAAGGGTGATGTGCAGGCAGAGAAGGACCTGGTGTATATGTGCATAATCATCAAAATTGGATGGACAGCTAAAGAACACACTAAGTAAAGTATACAGTTTCCTAGCTTTTATTAAAAGGGAGAGACAGCACAAAAGCAAGGAGGTGATGTTGAATTTGTATAAGATACTTGTTAGACCTCCACTGAAGTATTGTACACAGTTCTAGGCGCCATATTGTATGAAAGATGTAAATGCACTGCAGAGAGTGTAAAAGCCATTTACAATAATGGTTCCAGAGATGAGAAGCTTCAGTTATGAGGAAAGATTGAAGCAGTTGGGACTGTTCTTGTTATGATGACGAAGGCCAAGAGCAGATCTGATAGAGATTTTCAGAATTACGAGCGGGTTGAATAGAGTAAATAGGAAGAAATTGCTTCTGCTTGTAAAAGGACTAAGAGAAAGAGGACATACATTTAAAATGATCTATCAAAGAAGCAGAGATGAAGTGAATAGCTTGGATATGGATGCACTGCTTGGAAGTGTGGTGGAGGAAGGTTCAGATGAGGCATTTGAAAGATTTGAAAGTTTGATTTCGATAATGATAATGTGTAAAGGAATGGGAAAAAGCAGGAGGTTGGCACGAGGTAATGATGCCGAATGAAAATCATTCAACGAGTCAGGGCAGGTACATGGGTTTACATGGGTTTGAATGGCATCATTCTGCACTGTCACAATTCTGTGACTTTCTTTTCAAGGTTGGTCAGGAATTTATTGGATTGCTCTTCTCTATTCAAGTATTGAAAATCAAGGATAATACTTTAGCCTGGGCCAAATTAGTGGCTCAGCATAACTTCCTGCTTTTGTACTCGATTAATGAAGTCCACAATCTCATTTGCATATCAACTATTTGGTAAACATATCCTGCCAGGTCCAAAGATTTGCAACTCCTGATCTCTCTCTCCTTACACTCCTTTAAAATTGTGCCATTTACCTTGCAGCATCTCTCTTCATTCATCTTACCAAAATGCATCCCTTCACACTTTTCTGAATTGAATTCCATCTGCCAGTTTGGTTTGTGAAAATGTTTAGTGTGGACTAGCTGGACCAAGATGTCTGTTTCCATGCTGTATGTCTCTATGATTCTATGACACTATGTGTCTAATACCAGTAGCCTGTTTCCTCTTTAAGTCTATTACTATCCCCTTCAGTGTTCATGACATTTCATTTCGTGTCATCTGTGTCCTGTACTGTCATGTTCAAGTCATTAATATATATCTATAGTGTTCAAGCTGAATCTTAAGGTACTCTGTTAATAACCATCTCTCTTGCCCAAGAAACTGGAATTCAGTACAAAATAGGACATCGTGGGGAACCTCTCTGCTGTTTTTCGAATAAACTCAACCAGAGAGGAAGATGGGATTGTGGTTTAATGCTTCTTCTAAAAGACAAACCCATTAATAGTACAGCACTCATTGAATAGAATCATAGAATATCTACTGTGAGGAAGCAGGGCAATCAGCCCATCGAGTCCACACCAATCCTATGAGGAGCATCCTACCAGTTACACCCCCTACCCTCGTAACCCTGTGTTTCCCATGACTAATCCACCTAGCCTGCATATTACAGGCAATTTAGCATGGCCAATCCGCCTAACCTGTACATCGCTGGACTGTGGGAGAGAATCAGAGCATCTAGAGCAAACCCACACAGACATGGGGAGAATTTGCAAACTCCACACAGACAGTCAGCCAACCCTGGAATTGAAACTGTGTCCCTGCTGCTGTGAGGCAGCAATGTTAACCACTGAGCCACTGTGTCACGCCCTCAAAATTACACTGAAGTTTCAACCGAAACTCATGTCACAGTCAACAGACTGACATCAAAATATTTGTTGAACAAAGAGGTTGAATTTTTTTCTCAACAGAATTCATTTCTCTTGGTCTTTAACACATTGCTTCAGAAGCCCAGTCTCTGAATGACCAGCTTTGTCACATACTTCACTGAAGAGCACATGTTTCCTGAAAGAGCAGGGTGTCCAGCTCCTAGCCCTGATACTGCCCCAGATTCTTGAACAGCAACCCCACCCCCCACCCCCACCCAGACAGGGCTATTGAAACTGATCTGGAAAAATAAAAGCTATGTTCCACACATTGCACATGTGCACTAGAGGAGAAAGTGAACTCAAGCAGGATTAGCTTGTAATTGTGCTATCGTCTCAACAACTGAAGTGTTAAGAACAAAAAACATTTCCCTGATCTATCATGCATTGCTTTTCTTCCCCCCATGGTGTCTGACTGAAGAGAGCCAGGAGGAGAGCAATAGAAATATGCTTATTAAAGAACTTTGGAAGGAATGAAAAGAAAAAAAATAGAAATTTCCAAAATATGAATTTTCTCCAAGCATTCCTTGAACAAACTGCAAACTATAATCTCTGGTTGGTGATAGATTTTGCACATGAATGATTAATGAGACGTGTGTGAGTATTTGCGATGACAATTAAGATGTATATGTGGAAGTTAGTGTGGGTCTACTTTAAAGACTTGCTTCCCCAAAACGTTTTAACTATTTGATGGTGAGCATTTGCAAACAGAACAAATTATTGAAACAAAGAGAAGTATTTTGAAAATGTGAGGAATGAATTTGAAGCCTCCACCAGGCAGAAGCAAGGTTGTAGTGCCCTGTTCAATGACAGGCAGAAGCAATGCCCCATCTCACGGAGAATGGAACTTAGCTTACATGCCTCGGACTTCAGTCTCTTTGATCTTCCCTTTCCTGGACGTCAGCATCAACGTCTGCAAAAAACAGCCACTGCAGCTTCATGTTGGACTTCTCCTGAGAGACAAGAGGGGCAGCAACACTGAAAGCACCAAGAGCAGCAGGGTCAACATGTACCAGCTGCCTTCTTCTCAGCCTCATGTTGCTCCACAGGCTAGGGGGTAACTGAGCTGATGCACGTCAGTACAAAGATGAGGGTAAGCTTTGGCTGTTCAAATGGGAATGTGCCTGGAGAGGAAAGAAGGATTGCAACTGCAAAGTGTTTCGGTCTTAAAGTGTTGCAGGAGGATTCAGGTGAAGTCAGACATCTGACAGTTTTAATCTGCATATTTTCCATACCTTCTCGATGTCCTCTTGGAGTACTGTCTGCAGGTTGGAGAGATCATGCTCCCACTGTTGGGGTCCTTGATCATTTCCGCCCATAGCTGGTTGGTTGGGAGACACTATCATGCCTCTCTTTCCCTTGGCAAACACTGCCTTTGCTTTAGTTCCTCAGATTGTACAACAGGAATTCCAGCTAAGAGTCCAAGATCCAAAGGGCAGCTTTTCCAGATTTCCTCTCCATTCCTGTGATAGCTCAAGCTTCAATGTACAGTTCAGCCATTCAGACAAGTAATGAGAAATTCTTCCTTTGACAGATATAGCATGCATTTCTGTCTGTGCAGTTGACATGGCCAGAAAATTAGGGAGTGGAGTGCTAATACAACTACTAGGTTAAACAGCCTTGGAGAAGCCCCCTCAAAAGACAAGTGGATTTTTAACATGCTTTCATGATTTCCCCTCCATGTGGGTTTCCAGAGTTGAGATTCTGCCCATAATGTTCACATTGTTGTGATCCCAGCTCATGTTACGACTGTTCAAGAGTCATCTCAGTCTGAAATCTAGCATGGTAGATCATTTTTTGTTTCATTTTCTTAATTTAACCTGGTAGTCTTTCACTGAATCATAAGCAATCAATCTTGCAGGTTTGGTTTTAAAGTTAAACAGATGTTTATTACACAAAAGAAATGAAGGTAAACAAAAATAAACCAAGCTAGTTACATATACGACAATTTGAATGATTTCAAAACCACAGAAAAATATAATTTCATCTATTCCCAACAGCATTACTTTGGAATACTACAATACAGAGAGCGCATTCTCTTCTCTATTACATCTAAAGTTAACTGCTTCCTTTCAATTCCCAGTGATGGTAGTTTGATACTCTCTTTCTTGATTATTGACATTCTTATGGACCAGGCCTAACTCCTTCAAACCATTTCAAGAAGGTAGCCCAGATCCTAACATTGCTAATTGTTTTGAGCAGGTTTAAGGTGGATATTCCAGGAGTGATGCGGCTAGTCAAAACCCTTAGGTTTTAAACAAAACAGAATTTATTAAAGAGTACCGAATGAAACACAGACACAAACAAAAGAGAACAGACTACAGAATAACGTAACCTGTCTGAAAGCCCAACAGATTATCCCAACTTAATGATACTGTTCCAAATGCCTGCAATTTGTATCATTGATAGTCACAGTGAGGTGCCGGAAGACTGGAGGTTGGCAAACGTGGTGCCACTGTTTAAGAAGGACGGTAAAGACAAGCCATGGAACTCTAGACTGGTGAGTCTGACCTCGGTAGTGGGTAAGTTGTTGGAGGGAATCCTAAGGGACAGGGTGTACATGTATTTGGAAAGGCAAGGACAGATTCGGGATAGTCAACATGGGAAATCATGTCTCACAAACTTGATTGAGTTTTTTGAAGAAGTAATAAAGACGATTGATGAGGGCAAAGCAGTAGATGTGATCTATGTGAACTTCAGTAAGGCGTTCGACAAGGTTCCCCATGGGAGACTGATTAGCAAGGTTAGATCTCATGGAATACAGAGAGAACTAGCCAGTTGGATACAGAACTAGCTCAAAGGTAGAAGACAGAGGGTGGTGGTGAAGGATTGTTTTTCAAACTGGAGGCCTGTGACCAGTGGAGTGCCATAAGGATCGGTGCTAGGTCCTCTACCATAAATGATTTGGATGCAAGCATAAGAGGTATAGTTAGTAAGTTTGCAGATGGCACCAAAATTGGAGGTGTAGTGGACAGCGAAGAGGGTTACCTCAGATTACAACAGTATCTTGACCAGATGGGCCAATGGGCTGAAAAGTGGCAGATGGAGTCTAATTCATATAAAAGCAAGGTGCTGCATTTTGGGAAAGCAAATCTTAGCAGGACTTATACATTTAATGGTAAGGTCCTAGGGAGTGTTGCTGAACAAAGAGACCTTGGAGTGCAGGTTCATTGCTCCTTGAAAGTGGAGTCCCAGGTAGATAGGATAGTAAAGAAGGCGTTTGGTATGCTTTCCTTTATTGGTCAGAGTATTGAGTACAGGACATTTGTTAGGCCACTGTTGGAGTATTGCGTGCAATTCTGGTCTCCTTCCTATCGAAAAGTGTTGTGAAACTTGAAAGGGTTCAGAAAAGATTTACAAGGATGTTGCCAGGGTTGGAGGATTTGAGCTATAGGGAGAGGCTGAGCCGGTTGGGGCTGTTTTCCCTGGAGCATCAGGGGCTGAGGGGTGACCTTATGGAGGTTTGCAAAATAATGAGGGACATGGTTAGAATAATAGACAAAGTCTTTTCCCTGGGGTCAGGGAGTCCAGAACTAGAGGGCATAGGTTTAGGGTGAGAGGGGAAAGATATATAAGAGACCTAAGGGGCAACTTTTTCATGCAGAGGGTGGTACGCATATGGGATCGAGCTGCCAGAGGATGTGATGGAGGCTGGTACAATTGCAACATTTAAGAGGCATTTAGATGGGTATATGAATAGGAAAGGTTTGTAGGGATATGGGCTGGGTGCTGGCAGGTGGGACTAGATTGTGATGGGATATCTGGTTGGCATGGACAGTTTGGACCGAAGGGTCTGTTTCCATGCTGTATATCTCTATGACTCTATGGCTCTATAACTGTCCCTTTGGCAAAAAGGTAAAATCAAACACAGGTTCTTACAGCAGAGAGACTTAGCATGGAACCACTTTTCACTGCAGCTGTTTCTGTGGATTCCCCAGCTTAAACTGAGCAGCTGCTCTGGACAATGGTGCTGGAAAAGCAAAGCAGGTTAGGCAGCATCCGAGGAGCCAGGCGATCGACGTTTCCGGCATAAGCCCTTCATCAGGAATGATTCTGACCTGCTGAGCTTTTCCAGCACCACACTCTCGACTCTGATCTCCAGCATCTGCAGACCTCACTTTCCCCTAGCCGCTCTGGACAGCCAGACTGCGAAAACCAAAACAATCCAAAGGAAAGTTGAGCTGGGAGAACTGGCCACTTCCCTGTCATTGTACAAGTGTGTTTTTTTAAAACTTGAAAGCCTTCTGCCTATTTATGGCCTTAGGCAATCTCTTAGCTCTAATTAAAGAGTATGAAACCCAGAAGAATAGGCAACTCTGCCTGGTACAATCCTTTTGAAGATAACCAAGGACAACCCAACGTTGTTGAAGGACCAGCATCGTCACAACACAACTCAGCTTAAACCTACTTTGTTTCAAATAACCTCTTCAGGGTTCTAACTAAACAGTTTTGCTCTGTTACTTTTAAACTAACCCCTAACACTGAGGCAACCCATTTCTTAATTGTTCTGAATTAACTATTTTTGCAGGGGGAAATTGCTCTTAATTCTGATTTTATGCAAACTGCTTATAAAGCTTTCCAATTCTTTTAGCTTTTCTCTACACAAAAAAATCTTAATTTTTCTAAATAAAAAGCAAGCAAAATAACTTGAAATGTTTTTACCTCACCGATAATAAAATTCTCACAATGCAAACAATATTCCTACTATCATCCCAGGAAGGTACCAAGTCACGAGCCATGAACTGATTTACAATCCTGACTTCAGAAGGCAAAACACACATGCCACTAGTTCATAACCCAAACTCCAAATGAATGACATTAAAATATATGAATCACAAACCTTACATCATGATTTCTTAAATTCCTATTGTAATAGGTTTCTGTTAGACTTCTTGTATCATCTTTTGAGTATGGTTATGCTTGTTGTGGATTTGCTCTGTGTCAACACTTAGGCAAAATACAATCTGAGATTAGTTTTCTTACAAACCATTCAAAACACTTCTGGATTTTCTTTTTCAACGGCTATTTTCTTTGTCTCAAATACTGAAACATCTCATGCTGAAAATAAGGTTTAATCAAAATACAAAATTTAAACAAAATTGTAGCTGGTTAGCCTGCTCATACAGGAGTGAGGTATGTGGCATGCAGTTAATCCAGGGGAGATGACTTATGAGGAGAGGGTGGCAGGCAGGTTAAGATAAAAGGTAGGGAGGAGGGACTTGGGGGAGGGGCGATGGAGATGTGATAGGTGGAAGGAGGTCAAGGTGAGGGTGATAGGCCGGAGTGGGTTATGAGGAGAGGGTGGCAGGCAGGTTATTATGAGGAGAGGGTGGCAGGCAGGCAGGCAGGCAGAATATTCCTCATTCCTGATGAAGGGCTTATGCCCGAAACGTCGAATTTCCTATTCCTTGGATGCTGCCTGACCTGCTGTGCTTTAACCAGCAACGCATTTTCAACTGCAGTTAATCCAGTCCATGTATTCTGTTGCTAAATTTGTGATACCTGTTATTTTATGCAACGCTTATATTCAGTCAATGTTACCTAAAGTGTCCATTCAGTCATTATGACTGGAGCTCTTAAAGGGGAGGTAGGGAAGACACAGTGTCACAATATGAGTGGTGAGGATCGTGAAAAAAATGAGCTTCAGCTGTGATACTTAAAGAAATGTCCAAACATGCAAACACAAAATGCCAGGGATCTCATATACTGAACTACAGATTTTAGTGAAAGACCACAGAAACAAAGAAAGATATTGTATACTGAGCGGGTTGTGAAGTGGTTGAAGATCCTCAAGAAGGTGATCAAAAGGCACTAGGACCAAATAGTTGTGACTGATATTGCCAGCAGCATTGCTCCAAGATCATAGGTATATTGTAGAAGAATTTTAACAACCTCATATGAGTTGTCAAGTTAACTATCTCATTTTCCTTCCAGTTGCATGAAAAGCTGCAGCTACTATTCCATTTACTAGACCCCCCTACCATCAATTAGGTGTCACACTTAAAATGTACATGTTTTATCCCACACTGACAGGGTTGACATTCCTGTGAACCTTTCACTGCCAAACCTAGAGTCGACAAGGAGGAAGTGTATTGCAGGCATGAATCAGTGTCTTTGGCAGAGCGAATATAGAAAACGTCAATACATCAGTAAGGAAACAGAAAAAACAAATAGCAAGTGAGTACTCACCACTGAAATTACTAACTTCCAACAGCATGTTTTTGCTTGATACACATAAATAGAATGTAACTAGTCTATTATATTCATTTTCTGTGGAAAATGACTCAGTCTTTTGAGCATCAGACTGAAGACCAGAATTAGAAGGACAAATAGGCAAAGTCTTTTCCCTGGAGTCGGGGAGTCCAAAACTAGAGGGCATAGGTTTAGGGTGAGAGGGGAAAGATATAAAAGAGACCTAAGGGGCAAGTTTTTCACACAGACGGTGGCCCGGAATGGAATGAGCTGCCAGAGGATGTGGTGGAGGCTGGTACAATTGCAACATTTAAGAGGCATTTGGATAGGTATATGAATAGAAAGGGTTTGGAGGGATATGGGCCTGGTGCTGGCAGGTGGGACTTGATTGGGTTGGGATATCTGGTCGGCATGGACGGGTTGAAGCGAAGGGTCTGTTTCCATGCTGTACATCTCTAGGACTCTATGACTCTAACCTGCACCAATCTAAACCTTTCTCTGATATTTAAATTTAGGAGCAGTATCAGCTTGGTACTTCTTTCTACATTTTGTTACTGGATCTTCAGTGAAAAAGCGTTGCCGCAATTAAACAGAACAAGTGTGTGGTTCCCTACAAAGTGGAAGCAGGCCATTTGGCCCATCAACAGCACACCAACCATCCAAAGAACATCCCACTTAGACTCACCACCTTATCTGACCCTTGCATTTCCCTTGGCCTACACATCCCTCGACACTATGAAGAATTTAACATGGCCAATCCATCTAACCTGCACATCTTTGGACTGTGGGAAGAAACCCACACAGACACAAGGAGACGGTACAAACTCCACAGACAGTCACCCGAGGGTGGAATTGAACTGGGGTCCCTGGTGCTGTGAGGCAACCACTGAGCCACTGAACAAGTTTATAATTTGCCTGCTTGTTTCTCTGAATGAAGAATGATTCAATTTTCATTGTAAGAAAAGATGAGAGACAGTCCAAAGTCCTGTCTCTCAGACCCTGCAATCCAGTAAATCTATTTCCAAGTAAATAGTTCAATATATTTTGGAGGTGCAGAAGTGCACATTCAGGGTGATTGAAGAGAATCTAGTAAAGCATTAAAATGTTCAGTCAACCAAATGTAAACCACTAAAACATTGTTAACCTTTGTAACCATTTTGTTGGCAAACTGCATCGAGGTTATAGTCATTATTTTAATAACAAAACAAAACCCTGAAATATGTTTTAAACTGTTGTCAACTGTGCAACTGACATACACTGACTTAACAATGAGCATGACACTTCAAAAAGTGGGCATTCGTTCATGGTGACAACCATATACTCATTACAACACAATACAGAATAAACATTTGATGAGAAAATTGGGGCAAACTGCCCATTTGTTCTCCTGAGTCAGCTCCTACTTTCTCAGTCTAGCCAGAACCAAAGCATGGTCCAGTGTGGCAACACTTATTGCAGCAGAAAAGATAGTAACATCTGAAACAAATTTCAATTTGGTTTGGAGTCACAGAAGAGCAGTAAATCATTTTTGATAATTAAGCTGATTTTAGCTTATTCAGCTACTTAACACAAAACAAGTGAAATTCATATAACGCTTTTAATATAGTTTAACTTTTCAAGGTGCTTTTCAAAGGAATGCAATGACAAAATTAGATTCCCCTACAGTGTTAAAACATGCCCTTCAGCCCAGCAAGTCCACACCGACCCTCTAAAGAGTAACCCACCCAGATCCATTTCCCTCTGACTAATGCACCTAACACTATGGGCAATTTAGCATGGCCAATTCACCTGATCTGCATATCTTTGGATTGTGGGAGGAAACCCACACAGACACAGGGTGAATGTGCAAACTCCACACGGACAGTCACCCAAGGCTGGAATCAAACCTGGGTCCCTGGCACTGTGAGGCAGCAGTACTAACCACTGGTCCACCATCCACCCCACAGTGGGTTGTGAGTCACAAAAGGAATTAGTAAGACAAATGATATAATGCTTGGTCAAAAGGTGGGGTCTTGAAGAATTTGTTAGAACAGGAAAGAAGTAGTGAGGTGGAGAGGGACCGAATTCCAGACTTTTCGGCTTTAGGCAACTGAAGCCACAGCCATCAATAATAGTTATTAAGATCAGGAATACACAAGTCATCCGATTTGGAGGATTACAAATATGTCATAGGGTTGTCGGGGGTAGGAGGTACAAAGAAAATAACAGTAACCTTCTTTCATAAAATAGAACAAAGAACTGCAGATGCGGGAAATCTGAAATAAAAACAGAAATTGTTGAACAAACTCTGTCATTATATTCTTTGGTTCACTTTACCTTGTAAAGTAAATTTGTAACACTATTCAGAAAAATGCATGCATTTAGAACATGGAAGATCAGCAAGGGTGGTAATTTTATGGGTTCAGGATGTGAAGGTCCAGTTGTGAAGATTTGAGTTGGCAAACAGGAAGGCAGAAAAAGATTGGATACAAGAATACCATTAGGCCATGAAGATACTGTATGTAAGTGTCTCACTGTTTATGTAAGTGCCTCAGAATGTGTGCCACTGTGTGTGATGGCCCCACTGGTACCCTGGACTTCAGAGAATTTATTTTGATTTTGAACATGATAGCTATATAAATATTCAGTCTCAAAACTGGATACTGGAGAGTCTAATTTAACTGCTGTTTTCTTAAATGTGAAGAATATAGACCTGAAAATTATGATTACAAAAATTAGAATGATTCATTTGTAGGCTACAGCAGAACTGTTACATCATCAGTAATTCAGATTGATTTCGGGCTGTGTTGTGAATGTAGATATACTTCAAAAAGAGGCTTGAGAAAATTCCACTACATGGCAACAACCTAATGTGAGATCAGGGCTAACAGGAAACATCCAGTTAAAGTTTCATTTTGGAAGGAAGAAATTGTGTGATAGTGGTGATCAGTCATCCTGAAAGCAACAACTTGGGGTGGGGAGTGAAAAGGACCACCAGATACTAATTATAAGGCATAATCTTTGGTCTTAATTTCAGAAACTTGAATGAAAACTGCACAGGTTCTGCAATGTGTGGGCGATTAATTTTGTTAGATTAATGTCCAGGTTGTGAAGGCAAAAAAAAAAATTCCCTTTGGATATTATCATCAGCAAGACAAATACCATCAATATTAACAATAACAGAACTGCCAGCACTTGCAATAATATCATCAGCATTAACATCTTGGGGCTAACACTATTAAAATTAGCCTTATTAACACTAATTCTAATTGATATTAATTTTGCAAACAACATTGTGACTAACAACACCAAAACTAAGTTTACTAGAAATAATAACAGCAATTTCTTCATTTGAAACTAATGTCAGTATTATTAAAACTAATAGTGGCAGCACCAAAGCTCAACAAATCAGTCATCAGCATCAATGCTAATAACACTGGCTTTGTTAATTTTAGGAACGTTAACAGTTAAGGTACTAATACGACCTGAAGTTAGAAAACTGGGACCTTTATGCTGCCAATTTTTAGAATTAATTTCCTTCTCTCATTTTTAGCATGCTTGTACAAAGTCATCAATAAGAAATGCGTATATTTTGGAAATAGAAATTTCCAGTGTGTAAAGAGGCCCTTTGACACATTATGTAAAATATTTAAATCTGTTAAAACAATTCACTGCACCATGAATAAATGCCTGTAATACCAGAGTATGCTGCACTTAGTCCATTTCTCTCAGAACAAATGCACCTTAGCTGACCCCTTGATCCCACGTAGAAGCATTTGCAAACAGTGTTGTTGTTATCAGCAATGAGCCACACTGCAGAAAAGGAATGCTTCTGCACCTATCTCTTTGCATTAGAATATTCCTTCCTAAATTAAAAAATGGCTAGCTTCCAATGACTGTTTAGCAAACGTGATGTTATTGTAGGCAGCACACTTGGCATTTCTCCAAATTGCTCAGGTTTTTGCAACCTATTCTGTAATTTTTGAGGTTTAACAGCAGATTAAGCAATCTTTGCCAGCCAAGTGAACCTAGCTCAGCCTACCAGCCACTACGGAATAATTGTTAACTTTTTAAAGCTGTTAACATCAATTAATATTAGTCAGCCATGGTGCCCAAGTATTATGGACTCTCTTTCTGAATAGAATTGAGAACACACACTTTGAACAAACCAGTACTGCAATATTAGCATACGGAGCATCTTAACTGCTTTCTTGAAATTGTAAAGTATGCAAATTATTACCAAAACCATTCCTTTTTGAATTTGCGCTTTATCGTGATTTACATTTGATGCGTGAAAGTGAAGTTGTTCAGGAAAAGAGTAGTGGGGTGGTTACTTTTAATCTGAAACAGGCTTCAAGTGAAAAGGGACTGGATTAAATTGACTGAGAAGTGAGTGAGATGCAAGCCTTCAGGATTTCTGAAGCTGCTCTGGAGACCCTGGACAAAGACGTGAAGATGAGAAAGGATGTCCTTTTCCACAAATGGCAGAAGATTCCAAACATGGATGCTCATCAGGCTTAGAGATAGGCTCTTGAGTTCATAAGCTCCTGGAATTCAGTTTAATGCAATGAATAGTTTAACATCTTGAAGGAACAGTAAGGATGTAATTGATGCTTTTTGCCATCTCTCTCAGCAACACCTGGCAAAGCCTTTCTTCTCCTTCTCCCAGTATACCAATCAATACAACCTCCAGTACCATCCATTATGTCCATACACTAAAGCATATCTTGTTTCCCATCCAAAAAACAATCACCTACATGCACACAGCAGGAATCAACAATGAGCAGTTCCCACACAGAAACAGGTACAGAACAGGGACTGCTCAGGATGTGTTCTTACTCACTTATGAAATTCATTTATTCCTGGGATATGGGCATCACTGGCTGGGCTAGCATGTACTGCAAATCTCTAAATGCCTTGAGAAGGTGGTGGTGAGCTGCTTTCACAAACTAATGTAGTCCATTTACGATAGGTACGCTTATATTGTTAGAGAGAGAAGGTTTTGACCAAGTGACAGTGAAGGAACTTTGCATTCTAGCAACTCCTTTTGAATCCACAAACGATCTTGCTTTATCCCCCTCTTTTATTGTTCGCAACTGAAAACAGTTGACACATACACTGGTAATTTTGGGAGGCTCTCCCTAATATTCATCCTCTTCTGAAGAAGGAAACAGCCTAAAACACGAGGTCAAGGAGTGAGACAAGGAGTGACACCCAGCATCATGATTAACTCCAAAATGAATTAACAATCTCTCACATTCAGTGAATCTTCGAGTGCTGGTTAAGAGTCATAGAGTCATAGGGATGTACAGCACAGAAACAGACCCTTCGGTCCAACTTGAAATGCCAACAAAATATCCCAACCCAATCTATTTCCAACTGCCAGCACCTGGCTCATATCCTTCCAAACTCTTCCTATTCATATACCCATGCAGATACCTTTTTAATGTTGCAATTGTACTAGCCTCTATTAAGTAAAACCATTAGACAAAGGAGCAGAAATGGCCATTTGGCCCATTGAATCTGCTCCATTATTCAATCATGACTGATACATTTCTCCACTCTATTCTCCTGCCTTCTCCCTCTAACCGTTGATCCCCTTACTAATAAAGAACATTTCTATCTCTGTCTCAAATATCATTCAATGATTTGACCACCACAGCCTTCAGTGACAATGAGCCCCACAGTTTCACCAACCTCTAGCTGAAGAAATTCCTCTTCATCTCAATTATGAAGGATTGTTCCTTCACTCTGAGGCTGTTGCTCAAGTTGTATTCTCTCCTACTAGTGGAAACATCATCTCCTTGTCCACTCTATCCAGGCATCTTTGTATTCTGTAAGTTATAATGACATGCCCTCTCATCTTTTTAGATTCTATCATGTACAGACCCAAAGTCCTCAACTGTTACTCGTATGACAAATTATTCATTCCTGGGATCATGATTGTGAACTTCCTCTGGACTCCCTCCAAAGCCAGCATATCCTTCTTTAGATACACAGCCCAAAATGATTCAAATATTTCAAATGCGGTCTGACTAGAGCCTTGTATATCCTCTGCAATGAATCTCTGCTCTTCTATTTTAGTCCACTTGAAATGAAAGCAAATACTGTATCAGTCTTCCAAAATGCAAAATGAACCTGCATGTTAACCTTAAGTGTGTTCTAAAGTGGGACTAAGTCTCTTTCTGCTTCAGATTTCCAAAGCCTTTCCTCAGTTAGAAAAGTCTACTCACCTTCATTCTTCCTTCCAAAGTGTATAACCTCACATTTGCCCACATTGCATTCCAACTGCCACTTCTTTGCCCACCCTCCAAGCCTATCCAAGTCCTTCCATAGCCTCCCCACTTTCTCAACATTAAATGTTCCACACCTATCTTTGTCTCATCTGCAAACAAAGCAACAATGGCCTCAGTTCCTTCATTCAGATTGCTAATGTATAACGCGGGCAGTTGTAATCCCAACATTAGTCATCGGTTGAACTCCATTAGTCATCGGCTGCATTCCTGAAAAATATCCCTTTCTCCTTACTCTCTGCTTTCTGCTAGTCAGCCATTTCTCTAATTAAGCCATTGCCTCGTCTCTAACACCATGAACTTTTATATTTTTTTCATCAGCCTCCTGTGCATCACCTTGCCAAAGTGTAGTGATTGTTCAGTCAGCTGGATCCCATAGAATATGAGTTCCCTGATTGGGGCTGTTAACCTGGTCCAATCAGGGAGCACTATTACAGAATAGTCATTTCTCATCAGGCTGACAGATAAAAAGAGGAGTGTTCGAGATTCCAACTGACTCAGCAGATGTAATACTAAAGTCAAGGACTGCTTGTATGTAAATAAAGGGCGATTGGGTGACAGGATACCAGCCTCTGTGAAGTACTTCACAAAGGCTTTCTAGAAATCCAATTAAGTCATGTCCACTGGCTCTCCGTTGTCTAATGTCCTCGTCCTTAAGAATTGTAAAAGATTTGTCAAGTATGATCTTCCCTTGCCATAGCTGTGTTGACTCAGTCCTATTTTACCATGCACTTCCAAGCATTTGCAATCTCATCCTTAATAATGGATTCCAAAAATCTTACCAATGACTGAAATCAGGATAAACAGCCTATAGTTTCCTGTCTTCTGCCTCCCTCCCTTCTTAAACAGGAGTGTTACAATCGCTGTTTTCCAGTCCCTTGGCACCATCCCTGATTCCAGTGATTCCTGAAAGATGATCACCTCTGTGGGACAACAAAATAATGGAGCTATCTTTATAAATAGGAGGCCTTAAATTTTTATACTGTTTCCCCTAGTTATATATTTCCCCACACTGTGAAACATCTACTCAACATCCACTTAGTCAAGTCCCCTCAGGATCTCACATTTTTTATTCAGATCACCATTCATTCCCCCACTTTCTAATAGAAATCAAACAAATCTGCTCATTCCTCATAAAATAAGCCATTCATCCTGGGAATCAGTCATATGAATATTCTCAAAACTTCTTTGAATGCAACTATACCCTAACCTCAATAAGGACACTATAGACCATGCTCCTGATATGATTTCTCTAAAACCAGAGACAGCTTTAGCAACAATTCTCTATGTTTATGCTTTATTCCTCCAGTAATAATTGTTAATGTGCTATTTGCAGTCTGAATCAATTGCTGGACTTCCAAGATTAGAGTGGTGCTGGAAAAGCACAGCAGATCAGGCAGCTTCCGAGGGGCAGGAAAATCAACGTTTCAGGCAAAAGCCCTTCATCAGGAATCCACAGTCCACATCTGGGCTTCCAAGCTAACTTTTTGTGATTCATGTACCAGGGCTCCCTAATCCCTCAGCACCTCAGAATTTTGTAGGCTTTCTCCATTTAATCGGAGCATTTGCAGATGCTGGAAAAGCGCAGCAGGTCAGGCAGCATCCAAGGAGCAGGAGAATCAACGTTCCGGGCATGAAGAAGGGCTCATGCCTGAAATGTCAATTCTCCTGCTCCTTGGATGCTACCTGACCTGCTGCGCTTTTCCAGCAAGACATTTTCAGCTCTGATTTCCAGCATCTGCCATCCTCACTTTCTCTATTTAATTGTACACTACATTTTTATTCTTCTTGCCAAATTGTTTAAGTTCATATTTTCCCACATTTTACTCCATCTGCCATATTTATCCCCAGTCACTTAGCCTTTCTCAATCCCTTTTTCAAATGTTTTTGTCCTCAAATCAATTTACCTTCCTACCTGTTCTTATGCCATCTGTAAATCTGGTAGTCATGTATTTGGTCCCTTCATCTATAGAACGTAGAACATTACAGTGCAGTACAGGCCCTTTGGCCCTCGATATTGTGCCACCCTGTGAAACCAATCTGAAGCCCATCAACCTGCACTATTCCATTCTCGTCCATAAGCCTATCCCTGACTATTTAAATGCCCTTAAACTTGATGAGTCTACTACTGTTGCAGGTAGTGCGTTCCACGCCCCTACTACTCTTGTGCTAGCCATCACCTTCCTAGGAAAATGGCTCTCACTGTCTACCTGATCTAACCTTCTGATTTTCTTATATGTCTCAATTAAGTCATCTCACAAACTTCTTCTCTCTAATGAAAACAGCGTCAAGTCCCTCAACCTTTCCTTGTTAGACTTTCCCACCATACCAGGCAACATCCTAGTAAACCTCCACTGAACCTTTTCCAAAACTTCCACATCCTTCCTATAATGTGGTGACCAGAACTGTACATAATACTCCAAAAAGTGTGGCCGCACCAGAGTTTTGTACAGCTGCAGCATGAGCTCATGGTTCTGAAACGCAATCCCTCTACTAATAAAAGCTAACACACGGTATGCCTTCTTAGCAGCCCTATCAACCCGTGTGGCAACTTTGAGGGATCTATGTACATGGGCACCAACAAGTCATTAATACAGATTGTGAATAGTGAGGCTTCATTGTTGTATATTGTGGCATTTGCCGACCTATTTTCCTACTTATTGCTCCTTGTTAACTCAAAAATACTCTTTCTGTGCTAATCTGTTACCTCATACACCATGACCTCTTATTTTGTGCACTAACCTTTGATGTGGAAGATTAACAAATGCCTTTTTGGAGTCTAAGTACATCACATCTACACATTGCTTGTTACTTCCTCAGATACACTTGTTAAACATAATTGCCTTTTCACAAAACCATGCTGACTTTACCTGATCATATTATGATTTTCTAATTGTCCTGCTACTCTACCTTAATGGTAACATTTCTACTTTGAAAGATATTAGACCAGTTGGCCTATGGTTTTCCACCTATTGTTTAGTTTCAATGTTACAAATTTCTTCTGGATTTTATGGTCATAGAAAGCATGACAATCTTTTTTGGAAGAAATAAATCATAACTATATGCAATGTAGTTAACCTATTTTTAAATGTCATGACCAGAATAAAAAAAAGTTAATGCAGATCTAAATATACATATGGTTAGTGACTGTTTCAAAAATGCATTAAACAGCTCCACAAAACTAGCTATTATAATCATGTGACTGGTTTTAGAAATAATCTTCTAGAAGTTTCTTAAAAGTAATTGAAAAAAGACAAATTTATATGTGTTCCTCCTAATTTAATTGGACTGCTAAATTATTGTGTTAGAAGCTTTTATAAAAATGGTAAAGTAAACCTACACAATAGAGTTGCAAGTTACACTTATCTTATTATAAAATGTATTAATGTTCTTCTCACACAATGTATGGATTTGGTGTCACATTTTTAATCTGCAATGTGAGTCTTTGTCTTGCTGTTAATTGTTGCTTCCCCAACTCCCATCCATCCCCAGCACCTAAAATTTAAAGAAACTTGGTCACATGACTCCCACCGTTTTGAACCCAAACACGATACAATTTTGATATAACTAACAGTTTCGGGTCAGCATTGTTCCATACAATATGTACTCAGGAAACTAACACCTCTAACTTTGTGCGATAAATAAAAAGCTGCTATTGCCTTTATTTGCGCACTCTATGAGTTAAAACAATACTTCCTTGCATCAAATCAGAAAAGTGGAAATCACTTTTAAGGAGAAATGAAATTTCCTCAGAAGATATTTGAAAGAATAGTTAAAAAGAGGTAGCTGCCTACAACTCATCATCTGTTGGACACCCAATCAACCCACTCCATGAAGAAATTCCTTACCTCCAATTTAGGACTTTTGGTTCCCATCTTGAAAAGCAAGAACATTGACAAACTGGTTTCCACTGGGTGTTTTCTATTTAAGTTGTTTCCAATTGAATAACCTCAATATTTGTTTTCATTTGATATCTTCTTGCAGATTGCAAGCATGCTTGCATTGCAGGATTTCCCTGCATCTAAGAGTATTTGAAAAAAAACTCTTACAATGTCAGAGCCCAAGGGATTGGTGGGGGGGGGGGGTGAAAGAAAAAAGCCCCCAATGTTTTAAACAAATAGCCGAACACTTAAATCTCAATCTGTTTACTGTCAAATGGAAAGAATAGGAAAACAGTATAATAGCAAGCATCATCCTGAAGATTGATTTAAGGCAGGTATTCAGAAGTCTCAATCATAGTCAACAATGCAAAGCAAGAGCATTGGAAGCTTCTTTAAAGTCATTAATACTTCTCACAGATTGAAGTGACAGCTATCATCTTTTACGATAGATGACATGATTGTTCCTTCTGCTTTTGCAATTGACATTTTTGTCCATATTCTTAGTTGTGATTTCAAACAGAGCTTTCATATTCTTGTCATTGTTAAAGCTGTCTCTAAAAAACTTCAATTAATATTGGCATGTAAATATACTTCTCATTTCAGCAGCAATTTTAAATTCTCCATGAAGATCAAATCTGCTAATGCCACAAACTAAAGAATCCTAATGGCTCTTACATTCTTGAATCAGATCAAAGAAAACACATCAAATAGTTTAGTCGGACAGAACTTGAAATATTGCTCAATAAAGATAAATTTTGTCAAAGTTCATATGTTCATAGCACTCAACAGGACAATTTGCAAGAATGCCAGTTCAAAAGAAATCCAAACATAATGCCACATCCCAGGAGATTATTGACTGGTGCCAATTATAATCCACTTGCCAACCAGCACCCTCCTTCCTTTTAATATAAATATTGGCATTCTCCAGAATTAGTATTCTTGAAAATTGTCCTGATAAGTACAAGACAAAAAGAGGTTTAACAAAATATATCTCAGCAATACTCAAAACATTTATCGTGATAAGCAATTCCTCACTCAGGTCTGCCCTTCCGCCTCTTTCTTGGTAAATGATAAATTAACATAAAGATGAGTGTTTCTGGCATTGTGAGAATATTCTTTGTAGCAAGTGTTGAGTCACTTTGCTGTTTATTGAAGCCCATGAAGACACAGTGTTGAATTTTTCTCAGCAATTTAGTCAACAGTAACAGTAACTTGATGCCAGCTGAAATCAATCACAACAGTTGACATTTAAGTGTGAATCTTCATTATTATTGCAATTACACATACACATTGCAGAGCAAGGTCATTAATATAGAAGAGATCCCCTTGTGGTGGGAAGGGAGCAAGGATAATCAGTGAAGGGGTTGGGAAGATCTTTGAGATCTCCAGGAACTTTCTAAATATGTCTACAGGTGTTAGTGAGGGACAAATGTCTCCAACATTCACTGACAAGTACCACAAACAAAATTATTGCTACAGATGATGGTAGTTTCTCAGTTTCCTTATAAAAGTACAATCTAAGACCATGAGACCAAAACAGCCTGAGAATAGGCGAACATTGCAAGTCATAGATTGTTGCCTGGGTTCAGCATATTGGTCACCAAAAGCTTTCAGGGCAGAATTCTATAGGGCTCTGAGGGATGTACGTTATGGCGAGATTACTGCAGAATTAGTTGAGAAGTCCAGTCGGGCTGATCTTAGCATATTTTATCTTTTATATTTTGTGTAAGTGGCATGGTGAGTTTCTTGCTAGGCAGTAGCAAATTACTAACTAATAGCTTGTCAAACACCTCATTATCATTCCAACTTGAGGTCATTAATACTCATTTTCCGACCTCACCAAGCTTGCCAAAGAACCAGAAGTTGAGATTTCTCAATATGGAAGTCTGAGCAGGTACCTGGTGATCTCGGCTCACTGCTGTCTGCTAAGAACCTCTATGTTGTTCAGCACCAAACAGCATCTCAAGGCATAATCCATGGGCACCAGCTGCACACACCCATGGCCAACTGTCACAACCATCAGGGCACTTCTCAGATCCACTAGTAGGATGCCATGGAAGCATAGATTTACATTGCAAGGCTCTGTGACAACTTGCATCGAAAGGTCACTGCAAGGACACATTGCACACAGCAAGAGATAGCCAGACCTTGGATTGGAGCAGGCATTATCTCAGGGCTGCTCAATTGTCTCTGAATACTTGTTCATTCAGCTCCTACCTGCAAGCTTACAGCTTCCATGTCTTGCTGTACAATGCCTGTTAGCATGTTGGTGTTTCAGCCAGAGCCACAGGCTACTGCCACTTAGTGCAGGAGCACAGCCTGGCTACTGGTCAGTAAAGATCTGTCCTGGGATGGGGGAGTACCTTGCTGTATAAAACACTGAGATGTCAAGCTAACAACTAGAGCATGCATTAGCTGCTTACACTGCAAATACACCACATGTTTATTCAACCAGATGGCTATATTGGAAAGTGGGTGGGTCTAGTCTGCAGTGTAGACAGGGGCTATTGTCAATAGTGGGTCCCAGTTCCATCAGTTAGGGGCCCAGTCCATACACAGGCTTGGGTCGTGGCCATGGTAGCCATTGGTTGAGCCAGTCAGGGTTGGGGGTTCTGTACGGCAGCAGTCTGGGGAGTGGGCTATAGTTGGTCCTGTAGACCAGACCAGGATCAGGGAGGGAAAGCTTCTCTAGAGATGGGAACAAGGATGGTGACATAGGGAAACTCAAAATGATGGATTCTGTGCAGAACAGCTTGGGAGGGCATGGAAGACTATAGGAGGGGAGATAATGGCAATGTCCATCACATGGCTTCTGCAGCAGCAGAATACAGGAGGAGGGTGGCATTGTTAAGGTGTAATGTTGGGTTTCAAAGGGCAGGAAGTACAGTTAGAGTAGAAGCTGATGCTGTGGGTCTCCACCTCAGAGGGGGGAGTTAGAACTGGTGAACATGGGCTGTTAGGGTGGAGTGAAGTAAAATGAAACATGGTGGTTTGGTGGAGAGAGGCAGTACCAGGTGACCGGTGGTGTCCAGGTTGAGCCATGTTCCCTGTCATCACTTGTCATTCTCTTTGCGTGAAATACAAGTAGAAAGTGAAAGGAACAGTATCACTCTGATAGACAAAAGCACAGGATTCACATCTGCTGAACATTGGGACATTGAAGCATGCGTTTGTAAACTCCAGCTACCTTTCATTTATAATAATTTCTTTGCAAATGTGTTATGTGTGCAGAGTAAACATGCTTATGCATCAGATGCAGACCAAAAACACCCATTAGATGTGAAACTTTCCAGGGTCCTGCAGAATGAGGTGAACATCACCACCTCCTTTACTTTACTTTGCCTTTTCGCTTCCAAAGCTACAGCTTTGAATATCTCATTTGTCACCTTTAGACGTTGCTAATACTAATGAGCATTTGCCTCTTAACACTGAGGATGCTGATATTGATGATGGCCCGACATCTACTGCAGTCCAGAAACAGAATCAATAGGCAACTCAAAAGGAAAGACTAAACGTTTTATATAGAGCTACACTAACAGTTATAGCACGTTTCAGAGAACATGAGCTTTGTTAATATTTCTTTTTAGATTTGGTGCTAAATATTGTAAAAGCTGTATGATACATTACTTATTCATAGCAGAGAGAAGTTTCACTGTATCAGGGCACCAATGGTGCAGTTCCATTTATAATCCTGCATAGTCACTGGCCCTGATGGTCATGACTTATTCCAAGCTTATTAATTGAGTGAACAGTATGCGCAATGTTTTCTGCTTAGCCTTCCCCATAATGTGCTTCTTAGCCTTTTACAATGTTGGCAGGATGTGTTGCTATCAGTAACATGCTCATTGCACTTTACCCAGCTGAGAAGCAATAGGGAGAAAAGATCGAGACGAAGACTTGCTGACAAAATCGCTGTACAGTTGACAAGTAGAAGCAATTCATACAAATAATCATATTATCGTGAAGTTCTATAGCATTAAAATGAAGCATTTGCATACAGCTTTTGCAATATTTAATACCTTAAGTCTTAGAGGGAATGTCATTACTTCCTTTGCCTCATCCTTTGATTATTACATTCTCTCGGGGAACAGAATAAAGCTTGCCGCTCTGACATGCTAAAAAGGCTAATGTTTCAGCTGGACAACAGCACAAAAAAAATGAAAAACAGATACCAGCTAAATAAGGAAACTGGAAAATTTGCAGAGAAAATTGCACAAAACACAATTTGCAACAGAAACAAAAGGGGAGTTGCTCCCAGAAGTGGGAAGCAAGGCAGGCAGGGGAAATTAATTGTGCGGGAGGCGAGAAGTCAACTTTCCAATGACAGGATAGAGCTACAGTATTAATTTCTTGGCTGATTAAAAATGGTCCAACGTTCCCAACAGCAAGAGTTGAAAAGAGCTGTTGAATATACATGCATGTCATGGATGCTTATTAAAAGGTGACTTTGCCATAATCTAGTGCATCTTTCCAATTAAGAAATTTATAATTGAGAAAGAGATGATTTTGATTTCATAACTGCTGAAACATGGTGTGGAGCAGGCAACGTAGTCTTCTTGGCGGACTTGGTTTGAATAAAATCTGCTTTTTCCTCTAGTTGGATCTTTGTTTAATTACTGGGGATGATGATTGATGTCGGTTGATAGCAGAACAAGAGGTACAGGGCACAGCTTATCAAGGGGGAGACATAGAAGCGACAGAAAACTGGAGAAGGGAGGGAGGAGAAAGGAGGTTTCGGGGACCTCCATACGAGGGAAGCACCTACCTTCAATGGTGTGCTGGTCCTCTTGTGCTTCCCAGACAGGGAAGAGATGGCCAATAGTGTGGCTTTAAATGGTGGGTTCCTGTGGGTTGATTGAACAGTCGCAGTCTGAGGGAGGTTTGGAATTCAGAGAGAGGGACAGATCCAGTACCATGGCTGTGCATCGGAGGGGGAATAGGGTGGATCATGGAAACCAAGTAAGATAGATCCTGCAAATGTGGTTCTAGGACAAAGTGGGTATTGGGATGGCAACAGGTATAGGCACAAGGGCGAAATGGCATGAGGTAATGACTATATGCTCTTGAGTAACGAAGAGAGATTCATGGGTAACAGAGGAAGAAGAAATAGTAAATTTGATTGGTTAAAAATGATGGTGGAAGCATTTGGATGACAGCAGAAGGTTAGAAGGTGGGTGAGCAAGTTCAGAAAGCTACATGCATCATATGTTAATTTATCAAGGAATAGTATTTCTGATTGTATGCTCAGTTGAAATGGGAGGAGGTTTGTTTTGAATAGGTAAGGTATCTGTAATGCAGTGGCCTCATCTCACTGTTTATTGCTTAACCTAGGACAAATGACCCAGGAACCTCATTCATAATATTCCTGTGGCATTGATAAAGGGAGGAGAGCACTCAATGAGTGAGGGAATGAGAAATGTAAGTTGCAGCACTATGATGTCTTGGAGGGGTGGAGGGGGATGATGCTGGGATATACAAGAAAGGCTAATGTTGGAAGATCATTGTGGGAGGGTGAGGGCTACACTGGGATGGTTATTGGCAAAGTTCTGAGAGTTACTGTTAAAAAAATGACGATCAAAGAGAGTGGTGAGGATGATGACCTGCAGGTTGAGGGAAATGGAAGGAACTGAAATTCCACTGCGCTGCAGGGAAGAAATTAGAGGGACATTGATAACTGGTCAATGGTGAGAGGGTAGTGGTCTAAGGACTCAAAAGGCAAGATAAGAATGATTGAGGGAAGTGCATGGTCATGTCTCCCATGTCTATGGTCATTGTGCAAATCATACAATCCCTACAGTGTGGAAGCAGGCCATTCAGCCCAATGAGTATACATCGACTCTCTGAAGAACATTCCATCCACACCCAGGCTAACCACAATCCCCCCACCCCTGTAAACCTGCTTTTCCCATGGTTTATCCACTCAGCCTGCATATCCCTGGTCACGATGGGCAACTTAGCAAGGTCAATCCACCTAATCTGCATAACGTGGGAGGAAACCAGAGCACTAGGAGGAGACCCACGAAGAGAAAGTTCAAACTCCAGACAGACAGTTGCCACTGAGCCACCTTGCCTCACCAAATGTCCATGCATATGGATGTGTCAATAAGAAAGGCTCCTGACAATGAACACCAAAGATGGATTAACAATGGTGGTATGTCAGGAAACAAGGTTTATTCCATAATAAATGTAGGGCTTCCCATTGATCTGATGAACATGGGACAGGAGGCAGCTCCTCAAAGACTGTGCTGACCAGTCCAAAGATGTACTTTTGTTCACAGATTACCTCAGGCAGACAGGACAAGTTGAGTGTACCCAGGGATCCTGCTAACTGTGGTATAGCTGTATAGGAACTAGCAGATGGTAGCCCAGGTGACAGGCCCACTTGTGGCCCTGAACAGCGACAATGAGTGACCACAGAGAGTCAGACAACTTGGCATGTTGGCAACTGGGGCCAGTACAACATCGAGCATTGATGCGCAATGGAAAATACCACAGATGGGGAAACTACCTGCAAAGATCTGGCTCATGCCACCTGTATAGAAGCTGTAAAATGAAGAAGAAGAGAGCAATAATGCCTTTCATGCTTCAACAATAGAAATGACCATCAGAATGCTGTCAGTGAGGCTTTGCTGAGGGCCACACTTGAGACAATGTCCAGGATCATTATGACCTGGAGTACCCTGACAACCTCACAAAACGGAATAGGTGAGGAATTTGCAGAAAGGAAGGTGGAGGAGCTGGAGGAAAGGGAAGAATTTAATGTTCATGAGGAAATAAATGATGTGGCTACAGGTACAGATGTCAGGACTGATGCAGTGATAGGCCAGTGACAGCCCCTATGCAATCAAACTCTTTCAATAATGAGATCCTCCAACATTGATCTCTCCTGATAAAAGCCATGCTAACAGTGCCAGCTGGCTAGAATATTATCTTGAGACCAACATATATTTACACAACTCTGAACCCAAGAAGAAAACTGCTACAGGGCCTTGGCATGAGCAAGCCCATATCCATGCTGTCTTGGAAGCCTCATACACTTGGATTTTGAAGGGAGTCACATATGTTTCAATAACACACTCTGCCAATGCTAGCAAAGTTAGAAATCACATAACACCAGGTTACAGTCCAACAGGTTTAATTGGAAGCATACTAGCTTTCGGAGCGACGCTCCTCCATCAGGTGATTGTCACTCCGAAAGCTAGTGTGCTTCCAATTAAATCTGTTGGACTATAACCTGGTGTTATGTGATTTTTAACTTTGTACACTCCAGTCCAAAGCTGGCATCTCCAAATCAATGCTAGCAATGCATTGCAGAGAAGTCTATCATGCATATGCCTGTGATATATGAAATGCCTCAGTTACAGATGTTGTTCTGACAGCAACCTTGAAAGGATTATAAGTGGGAACTATCTACATTGCCAGCTGGGCTTCTGACCATCACATTGACAAATGCCACGCAAGGTAGAAACCTGCATGTGGCAAGATGATCAGTGATGTCATGCCTTATGAGGCTACACAATGGTGTTTCTATCGCCTACATCACACATCACTCATCAGCCACAGCATGCAACACTCTAAGTGCATGCAACTGTTCAAACTGTTGCCAAGATAATGACCATTTATTATCATCGAGTCATATAGCATGGAGACATATTCATCATCCATGGCGACCAAATTCCCAAATTAAATTAGTCCCATTTGCCTGCATTTGGCCCATATGCGTTTAAACCTTTCCTATTCATGGACCTATCCAAATGTCTTTTAAATGTTATCATTATATCTGCAACTACCACCTCCTCTGGCTGTTCATTCCATATATGAACCACCCTCTGTGTGAAAACATTGCCCCTCAGGCACCGATTAAATCTTTCTCCTCACATCTTAAAAATATGCCCTCTGGTTTGAACTCCCCGACCATTGGGAAAAGACCTTTGCTATTCTCCTTATCAATTCCTCTCAAGATTTTATGAACCTCTAAAGCATGGAAAAGGTCTCAAAGTCAGCCTGAGCCATGTTCATGTAACTACAGTATAATCAATCTCTGTATCCCACAACGACATTGAAGTGCAACCCTAGTAGCCCCAGCTGATGTGGAAGCCAAAGTATATGCCCTTTTGTCTGAGATGACTTTGGCAGGCACCTTCTGGTGATCTGTGGCATATAGGACCTTGGCCTGCTGTTGGTCTCCTGAGCAGGTACAAGTACATCCTCTTCAGCAACACGTACTGGAGGTGAATGGGTCCCTTGTAAAGCAGAGAGAACATGCTTTGCAGTGTCTGAAATGGCACTGCCATGCCACTTTGCTGGCATTCCCCTCTCCATTGTAATGGCACCTCCCTATTTCCATGATGAGAAGGGCACTTGGAGGAAGCTTAAGGTATCTCATCCCTCTTCAACCAGCCATTGCTGCACTGTGGTTAGAACATGGACTGCAGCTCTCGACTCCAATTTGCAACCCCTGTGTGAAACTGACTCTCCATGGCGGCTGCAGTCCCAGAGAGAGAAAGCAAAGTGCTTGCACACCAGAACTGTGACAGCAGTCAGGACTTACTCAGATCCCCCCACTTTATGCTCAGTCTGCAGATTGCCTCTAGCTTTACTGCCAGATGTTGTCCTGCCTCTTAGGGCTGATTCCAGAGGCATCACAGGGCTCAGTGTGGGCCTGGTCTCCAGCAGTTCCCAACTTACAAGGACATAGTCTGTCATTCCTCCACCATCTGTCTGAGATGTGTTTACAAGATCGTGACTCAGGTCTTCTTGCCATCTTCAGAGGAGAACACAATGAAATACAGACATCAACAATGCCTTTCCCACTTAAGTTCAAGGTGTTCTTTCCTTATATCCACTTGTTCCTCAACTACATCTCCAGGCAACACATTCCAGCCCCAAACTACCTGCTTTGTCGAAAAGATTTCCCTCACCTTTGTATGAAACTGCATTGTGAATACTGGAACAGAAACAGGCCATTCTGACGAGTGGGCCTGCTCCGCTAGTTACATCAGTCATAGCTGATTAACACTTCAATGTAATTGAACTACTCCATCTCCATAACCCTGTACATCACTGGTAATCAGAAATCTTATCAATCTCTACCTTAAACATATACAAAAACTTAAATTCCAGAGTCCTCTGGAGCAGAGCATTCCAAACATCCAAAACCCTCTAAGTGAAGGAGAAGCTACTAATCTTGGTTGTAAATGGCATCCCTTTTATTTATAAATTGTGCCCTGTGGTTCTAGACTCTTCAACCACAGGAAACATCTTGCCTTGTCTATCCTTCTAAGTATTTTGTAGGTCTTTGTAGGAGACCACCTCTCATTCTTTGAACTCCTAGAGAATACAGATCCAGTTTGACCAATCTCTCCTCATAGAACAGTCTTGACACCCTGGGACCCAGTCTGGTGAACCTTCACTGCATTCTCTCTCTATGGCAATATTATTCCTGAGATACGTTGAGAAAACTATATACAGTGCTCAAGATGTGGTGTAACCAAGCTGCTTTACAATCGAAGTGGAAATCCTTTTGCAATAAAGACTAATATTCCATTAGCCTTCCTAAAAGCTAGCTGCACCTTCATATGAACCTTCAATGACTTCCTGAAAAGGAAATCCCCACGTCAATTTGTACATCTCCACTTTTCAACCTCTTGCCTTTTAAGAAATACCCTAAACATCTGTTCCTCTTACTAAAGTGGATAATCTCACATTTTTCCACATTCATTAAGTCTGTCTAAAGGCCCTCTTAACCAGTGATTCAAATTTCAAAGAATTATGTACCCGAACCCTGTGGAGAGTTTGAGTTTGCCCCCGACAGCCATTGATTCCAGTTTTGTTGGGCATCCTTAGAATGCTTCATTAGCCTGCATATCCAGGAGCTATTACAGTGCAGTGCACATGGAGCTGATGGGGGCCCACGCTTTTGGGGCGGCTTAGGTTCATTGGCCAAGCATCCTGTTTATCTACATGATTGGATTCTCTACAGTGTGGAAACAGGCCCTTCAGCCCAATAAGTCCACACCGCCCCTCTGAAGAGAAACCCACCCAAACCTATTCTCCTACCCGATATTTACCCCTGACTAACACACCTAACACTATGGGCAATTTAGCATGGCCAATTCACCTGATATGCACATCTTTGGATTGTGGGAGGAAACCAAAGCACCCGGAGGAAACCCCACGCAGACACAGGGAGAATGTGCAAACTCCACACAGAAAGGTGGGAATCGAACCCAGGACCCTGGTGCTGTGAGGCAGCAGTGCTAAGCACTTGAGCCACTGTACCACCCTTAACAGCCACTGTACATGTTATAAACAACAGATATCATGGATTGTGCAGTGGTCACTCTTACCGATGTTGTCATGGACAGATGCATCTGTAGCCAGCAGATTGGTAAGGATGAGGTTGAGTATGTTTTACCTTCTTGTTGGTTCCCTCGTGAGCTGCAGCTATAACTGAACAGCTCGATCAGTAAACATCAGATTGCTGTTGAGCCACTTTATGATGGACATTGAAAGTCCCCACCGAGGTACATTTTGTACCCTTGCCACCCTGTATGTTTCCTCCGAGTGTTGTTCAACATGGAGGAATACTGCTTCATCAGCCGAGGGAGAACAATACCTGGTAATCAGGAGGTTTCCTTGTCCATTTTTAATCTGAAGCAATAGACCTGCAGAGGCCTAACAAATATCCTACACAAGCTCAACATTACTTCCTTGCTGATATAATACAGCCAAGAATAGTATGTGCTTTATTAACAGTTCTCTCCAGCTGACCTGCCACGTTTAGTGATCTATGCACATTCACATTCAGGTCCCTCTGTTCCTGCACACCCTTTAGAACGGGACCCTCTATTTTATGTTGTCTTTTAATGTTCTTCCCACCAAAGTGCATCACCTCGCACTTCCCTGCATTGAACCTCATCTGCAACCTATCCGCATACTGCACTAACCTGTCAAGGTCCTTTTGCAGTTCCAAACTGTCCTCACAGATTACGATTCATCCAATTTCAATGTCATCTGCCCATGCTTTTTAATGCATTCTATTGAAATATCACATTATTTGTGAACACTAAGAAGTATGCACACTCCCTACAGAGAAAAATAAATTAAAATATGGTGAGTTGGAACTTTCTTGGAACAGAGTATAATCCTTTCTTCACACGTTGTGTTTAAATTAAGTAGTACAGCTTGTTCTGTTCTTCATTAGCACAGTACATGTTTTTATTCATGTCATTATACAATTGCACTGGAAAATAAATCTGTGTGTTTTAACAACCCTTGAGGAAAACATCGGCAATTAGAAAGAAGCAAGATATGATTAATTGTTGGCATACCCCATGCCTACTTACTGAGAGCTGATATTGTTAATGATAGATTAGACCTGGCCACTGTACCATCCAAATGATGTTCTGAGCAATATCTCAACAGGTTTACATGCAAATATTCTGGCAAATAGTTTCACGATGTTGTATTTATAACATTGTTGAGAGATGTTTTTGTCCCTCTCCACACAGAATGAAAGTATGCGCACACAGAACTTAACACACCAAAGATGATAATCATCATTCCCTTCTGCTTGAACCACAGGAGAACACCTCGACTTTACAAGAAACTTTATCATAATAAATCCACTCAGTGATTAGAGTCAAGTTTTCCTTTATGTCAATATTGATGTGGTATGGAGAAGAAGCTGAATTTCTTCAGGTTGAATGAACAAATAAGAAGGGAACTATTCTATTAGAAGTTTATTAGATTATGTTTTTCTAGGTGAGTATTAAATGATTCGGTATTTAAATTCTAGAAGTTTAGAAGTTTTAAATTCTAGTACCAATATTGATACTAGTATAACCAGAGAACAACTTACTTATTTTGATGAAGTTATTCAATTGAGAATGCTCCAGGATCCTAGAATCATATTTCTTAAAAGGTAAGATGAGGGGTACCAACAATGACCTGCATTTATATAGTGACACTAGTACAGAAAGACCCTTAGGTTACTTAAAGAGCAGAGAAAAGCACAGATATCAAGCCTTTTCAGTGAAGTTAAGGGAAAAAAATACAAATTGTCAGGTTGTACTGTTGAGCCAAAATCTTTCTATTTTTGGATTAAGTTCAAAGCAGGAGAGTTGCCTGGAAGAAAACCCACAGCCAACTTAAGTGAGAAAGGCAATTACATCTTGTGGAAGTCAGTCAGCTGATTGGCTGCTGTTGAGTTTTCTATCAGAATTAAGACCATGGACCAGGAAGTGCAGCCCCATGCCAGCCAATCAGAAATTAAAAACTCCAGAACTAAGCAGAGGCACAGCAGCGGTTGGGACAATACACTCAATTTCCTAGGATGGAGGACTACCCAAGGGAAAGGTAAATGCTATTTGTGGGGTTGCTGAGATACAGGGGCAAAGGTATCAGAATTGAGGGTAGGGGGTTGGCTTTGACTGGCCACACCCTGCCTTAGGTCCAGTTCCACAATCTTGCACAGATTTGACCATAAAACCACAAAATATAGGAGCAGAATTAGGACATTCAGTCCATCTAGTCTGTTCGCCATTCAATCATGCCTGATATTTTTCTCAACCCCATTCTCCTGCCTTCTCCCTCTAACCCTCGATCCCTTTACTAATCAAGAATCTATCAATCTCTGTCTTAACTTGATAACTCCAATGGCCTCTACGGCAATGAGTTCCACAGATTTGCCATCTTCTGGCTGAAGAAATTTCTCGTCATCTCAGTTCGAAAGGGTCATCCCTTCACTCTGAGGCTGTGCCCTCGGGTCCGAGTCTTTCTTACTAGTGAAAACATCACCTCCACAACCACTTTGTCTAGGTCTCAGTATCCTGTAAGTTTCAATCAGATCCCCCCTCATCCTTCTAATCTCTATCATATACAGACCCAAAGTCCTCAACTGGTTCTTGTATGACAAGCCCTTTATTCTAGGAATCATACTTTGAAACCTCCTCTGGACCCCCTCCAAGCCCAGCACAGCCTTCCTCAGATACAGGGCCCAGAACTACTCACAAATTTCAAATGTGGTCTGACCAGAGCCCCATACAATCTCAACAGTACGTCTCTCCTCCTGTATTCTAGCCATCTTGAAATGAATGCTAGCATTGCATTTCCCTTCATAACTGACAACTGCACCAGTATGTTAACATTAAGGACTCCCAAGTTGTTTTGATTTTTGAAGACATTTTCAGTTGGACAATATTCTTCCTGCCAAAGGGCATGCCCTCACACTTTCCCGCATTGTATTCTATCTGCTACGTCTTTGCCCACTCCGCTAACCTGTCCAAGTCATTCTGCAGCCTCCCCATTTTCTCAAAACGATCCGTCTTTACACCTATCTTTGTGTCACCTGCAAACCTGTCAACAATACCCTCAGTTCATTTGTCCAGATCATTAATGTATAACATGAATAGTTGTTGTCCCAACAGAGACCTCTAAGGAACTCCACTAGTCACTGTTTGCCATCCTGAGAGAGATCCTTTACCCCTACTTTCTGCCATCTGCCAGTCAGCCTATGTTTTATTCATGCCAGGACCCTGACCCTGACACCTTATTTAGTAGCCTCCTATGTGGTACCTTGTCAAAGGTCTTTTGGAAATGCAAATATACCACCTTTGCCTAATGTGCTTTTTACCTCCTCAAAGAATTCTAACAGATTAGTCAGGCATGACCTCCCCTTGATGAAGGTTAGTGCTGATTGAGCATGCTCCTCCCACAGCCCCATTCTCTCCTCCAAATAACTGTCCACACCGGTTTATCAGTGGGTAAGGCCAAATATTTCTTGTCTCCTCCACCTTAGGTGGGAATGAGGCCCTTAAATGGTCATTGTGTGACTAATTAAGGACTTCAATTGGCAGTAGGCAGGAAGGTCAAGCTTGGTCTTTCATGCCCAGAACTTAGTTTGGACAATGTTGGGATAAAGGGGATTCTGATCAACAACTGTGCCATCCAATTAAGTTCGATTCTTGACTCGAAGCCCACCATTTCTTGAACATTGGAACCATACTTTTGGAAAAGTCTCATGCAGATGATGATAGATGTGAGAAGGCAAGGATCTTTTCGAACATAGGCACATTAGGAATAGGAGTAGGTGGAGTCATTCAATATGATGATGACTGAGCTTCTACCTCAACTCTATCTTCCCACCTATTCCCCAAACCTCTTGCTTCACTGAGAGGTCAGAAATCTAATCCTCTCAGCCTTAAAAAAAATTCCACCATGAAACATCCACAATCCTCTGAGACTTCCAAAGATTCACAATCTTTTGAGAGAAGATATTTCTCTTTAGCAAATTTTGAGAAGATTTGTAGCTCAGGTTGAGGTTCTGGATATAAGTTTGCTTGCTGAAAATGTACCTTCCAGCTCAGTGAGCAAACCTACATTCAAATTTCTCTTTACCTCAGCCCTAAACTGCCCTACTCATTAACCTGTGACCCTGCCTCTATGTTCTGGATCCCATCTGGATGAAAGAACTTCCCAGGGGAAGAACATGAGAATGTAGGGCCAAGATAACTAAAGCCTCTGTAAGCAGAATCCTGTGATTCACAGAAGACAACATTAGGCCTGCCATTGTACTTTCATTTCTCATCCAGCTTGGGAATATCTCAAAATTGCACCAAACAGTGACTTGCAGGCAAATGAATAGAGAATCTGAACAAACCTAAATAATAGTGATTTTTTTTAACAGCCTACAAGCTTAAGGATAACACTTGCTTATAAAGTAATGCAGAATTGAAAGACTGAGTTGCTGCAATGAGTCTGCATTTCTTTCCAGAGGAAAAATAAGATTCTGCATATGCCTGCTTGCATCCTTGAAAAGTAGTGCTCCCCAATATTTTCTGCATCACAACAGTTATTATATTTCATAAGTATTTACAATCAATGTAAGGTGTTTTGCGATGGCCTGCGGTCACAAAATAAGTGATATAAAGTGCGAGTTTCTTTTTTCTTTTAACAAGCACACACCGGTCACATTTTTAATGCAAGCGAAGGGCTGACACGGCTTTCTATTCTTTTCAAAGTCAACAACCTCCGGAAAATTACTGTAACCTGCTGCCAGCCTGTGCTGACTCCCTCTGAAGTTAATTCAGCTTGGTTCCACCTTCCCAAGCTTAGCCTGCTGGCAGGCTTAATAGCAGAGCTAATATTCCCCCATCATACATTTGGGAAAACACATGTGATTGTAAACTGCAATCAGAGCATTATTCAGGCCTCTAGATTGCAGTTTTACTTTTTCCTTCCTCTTTTTAAATCTATCATATAATTATTTTTCCGTCTTATTTCTCTTTCTCCAGTTTTGGGAGGGTTGTGTGGCTGCTCTGTTGAATCATGCCAGTTTTGAGAGAAAGTCTAAAGAACACGATGGTCTGGAATTTGCCTGCAACCAGTCAACAGACAGTGCTCACTGTTATTTCGACTTGTCTTTGCCTGTTTAACCTCCAAGACAACCTGTTGTGCAAAATGCTGTGAGGTTGAGAAGATTTGGTGCGAACTATTGATATTAGGGGCTTAAATTAATAGGGTGAGATACGTGGTAACACCTTAGCCATTCAGAATTTTAAACATACTGTTTAATCTGTACAAGGAGTTATAAGAACAATTAAATTGATATCAGATACATAAATTGTTAATTGTCACAAACTGAAAGAGAGTCAGAAATATTGAAAAGAACCAGGTATATTAGAAACCATGCCTGTTCATAATTCATGAACAATAATGAATCAAAATCATAACAACATAATGTGATAGTACCATCAATGTACCAAGCTCATGTTGCAAAATAAGGTGCTAAATGTAGTGTCTCATTCTTTCGTCTCTTAATTGTTGTTGGAGATTATTTTTAATTCATAACTTTTATTTTTTCCTTGCATTTTTTTAAATCTTTCTCATGATTGGTTTTCCTTCTTATTACTCTTTTATGTATCCAATATCAATTTAATTATTTTTATATCTCCTTGTTCAGATTAAACAGTTCATTTAAAACTCTGAATGGCTAAGGGGTTACGAAGGATCTCACTCTATTGGAGGGAACATTTGGCAGTAATTGTTGCTTAATATTCCATTATGAAGTGTCCTTCGACTGAAGTGGACATCAACCAATTTTCTGTGGATAGTTTAGTTAATGCCCACTGCACAAGTATAGAAACTTAATGGTGTTCGATAGTTATACTGAGAGCAAAGTGATGCACCTTTTTTTATTCATTCACAGGATGAGGGCATCACTGGCTAGACCAGAATTTATTGCCAATCCCTAATTGTTAATTGCTGTGTGTCTGGAGTCACATGTAGGCCAAACCAAGTAAGGATGGCAGTTTCCTTCCAGGAAGGGCATTTGTGAACCAGATGGGCTTTTCCTGACAATCAATTCATTATCATCATTAGATTCTTAATTCCAGCTATTAATTGAATTCAAATTCCACCATCTGCCATGGCAGGATTCCAACCCAGCTCCCCAGAATATTACTTGGGTTTCTGGATTAACAGTCCAGCAATAATATTACTTGGACATCATCTCCCTCCTTGTGCAGCAGCTTCTGGATTCTCACCCTTTAACCTCACATTCACCTCTCACCTGAAGTTGCTCTGGCATTTTCACATAAATAACTTTGAGTGTCATTCCCTCCCTATTATTTTGACCAAAATTTATGGGCTTATATGAATGCACATACAGAGGATGCAATCAGCAGATTGTACATAAAATGACAAACTCCATTAAAACCTGAGACAATGAAAAGAGATTCAACAACATTAAACAGTAATCTGTTGACAGTAAACATCGCACAGCACACCGTAAAATCTAATTGTTCATTAGATGCTGTGGCAGTAACCTTTCAACACTAGGGCTATACACCTTCAAAGTGAAAATTGTTAATTGTCACAAAATGAAAGAGAGTCAGAAATACTGCAAAGAATCAGGTATATCAGAACACACATGCTTGTATTTGAAACCTGAACAATTACAAATCAAAATCATAACAATGAGATGTGATAGTATCATCAGTGTACCAATCTAATATTGCAACAGAAGGTGCTAAACTATTGTTTGGGTCTTGAACCGCTCACACAGGTAGCTCCTGTCATAGTGAAGGTGCTAGACTGCAGCTGGGATGAGGCACATGGCATTATTTTTAGATACTTTTACTTACTAGCTGTAGAATTTTCTTTCATACAATTGAGATTACTGTGAAGAAAATAATTCAGTTCAGTGTGTTAGTACTAACTATTTTGGAGGAACTTCTCTACCTAATCCTGCCCTTTCGCCATATCCTTTTTTCATTATCCTCACCAATGAAGTATGTTTTTATTTCAAACTCATCGATCATTGTTAAGTTCCTCTGATATGGAATTGATAATGAAAACAGGTTACCTGTGTAGTCTCTCCGTTCATCACCTTTGGAGACTGAAAGATGTGATATTTTCCAGTTCTAAAAATAGTTATGCATTTTGGCAGTTAGAAAATTCATCTTTTACTAAGGAAAAATGTTTGCGTGACAGAAAGTTGACTGGTTATTATTTTTGAACAAAACACTAAAGCTGTAAAATTACATAGTGGAAGGCTGCCATATAAACATTCAATGCAATTATATAAAGATCCCTCTCCATTATTTTGGTGAAAGGGTCAACTTTCTGAATGTGTGGCTTACTACAGTTCCTAACTAGCTTAGAAAGGAATGTCAATTGTGGTCATTGTATGCTAGTATCTCAACATGTTGCTTATTTGTTTTTTGTCCACAGAATCTTGTGAAAAACAATTTGTGTGTTCTGCAGAAAAAGTAATGGCTCAAAATGTTCATTTTCAAACGTGCTAGTATTAATGTAGGAGAGCATGTGTGCAATATTTTAATATGAGTGCTGCTGTGATGCTTCCTTGTCCTCCATGATTGCTGCTTTTATATGTAATTGTAATCTTGTCTTATTGGAAGAAATGGTTATGAATAATTCTGACTTTGGGAGCCTACATTACCTGACTTGCATGACAGCAGGCATTTTGTCTAGTCTGATAGAAGGGGTAGCAAAATAGCTTGCACCATAAATGGAAATGCTCTGTACATCTCCATAGTCAGTTCTTGCAGTGCATAAGGATAGTTAGTGACAAGGGAATCTGCAATATCCAGTCTGTCGTAATAGTTCATAAATTCCCTCATGTCATATTTATTTTGTCCTTCATGTAGAGCAGAGCATCTTGGCTAAATTCACAGTCACATTACATTTTTTGCAAACTTCGACACTTATACAACCTACCTGGTTAAAAAATTCAGCTAAAGCAATGTCAATCAGGAGCCTGAGAGGTTTAGATGGGTAATTCCAGACAGTGAGTCCAAAATAGCTGAAGGTATGACTTCCAGTGGTTAGGTGATGTGACATAACTGACAGTGATCCACATTGTTTACGATTGTGACACTCTTACCAGTGGCTTTCACAAGCCATGAAGGGAGCCTCAAGTTAACCTTTATAACTGAAGTGAGAGATGCACCTCCAGTTAGAACATTTAAAAGACCTTTGAACAGGTACATGACGAGGTAAGGTTTAGAGGGATATGGGTCAACCACAGGCAAATGGAATTAGTTCAGTTTGGAAAACCTGGTCAGCACGGATATTTTGGACAGGAGGGTCTGTTTACATGCTGTAATACTCAATGACTCCATAACTGGATATTTTTATTTTAGCACTCTCGTAGCTTTATCAGCATTGGTAACACTAAAGGCAGCCTAATGATGACAGTACATAAAGACATAAAAGACTTTTCATTAATGGGAATGTGCCTTTCACTGACTTGGCTGATATTTATTGGCCATTCCTAGTTGCCCTTGAGAAGGCGGTGGCTTGCTGCCATCTTGATCAGCTGCAGTCCATATTCTATAGGTAGACACTCAATCTCATTGGGAGGGAGTTCCAGGATTTTGACTCAACAACAATGAAGGACCAGCGATATATTTCCAAGTCAGGATGGTGTGCAGTTTGGAGGATAACTTGCAGGTGGTGCTGTTCCCATGAACCTACTTCCATTGTCCTTTGAGGCAGAAGTGGTAGTAGCTTTCAGAGGTTTATCTAAGGAGCCTTGGAGAAGTTCTGCAGTGCACCTTGTAGATGTTGCACACTGCTGCTACTGAATGTTGGTGCTGGAGGGAATGGATGTTTGTGGAGGAGTTGCCATTGGAATGGCTGCTTCACCCTGGGTGATATCAAGTTTCTTGATGTTGCACTCATTCAGGCAAGTGAGGCATATTTCTCCGTACTGCTGAATTGACCTGTGTGTATTTGTTGTAGCTAAGAGAACTGCATATCCAGAGATGAAGTAACAACGATAATTGCTCAAGTCACAGAATCCATTTAATCACAACTCATGTCGATAACTTTGGAAAATGGGTTAACAGAGGAACTTGTATAAAATGATAAAAATCAAGCCTAGACTAGTCATAGCAAGTGTTATTTGCATAATTCCTCTGCTATATCTGGCACAAAGCTGATCCTTTCTTCTAAAAGCTGTGCCTTTTCTCAAGGATATTGTGTCCTTGATATTTTTCAGCAGGGTCATAAACCACTCCGGGCTCTGAAACGGCCAAGTTTGGTACAAAGATAAAAGGGTATTGAGAGGCCTTTTTGTTTATACATAAATAGATGAGGCTTCAGGCCACAGCTTTTATGTTTTTACAAGTAACCTGTATAAGTCAAGGGGGCGAGGCCAACTGTTTTGCTGAGCAGTTCAGTTCTGAACTTTAGTTGGAAGTTCAGCAGTTGAGCTGTGTGGAAATAGGCTGCTAAACCCTCTCTCCTTCTGCTCTTCTAACTTTGACCAGTAAGTCTTTGTTTCAATTTTACTATATTTAAGGGGTTTGTTTATTGGGATTGTTGTGCATATTCGGAAGAGCATAATTAAGTCCAGTTTGGATAGACTGAGTTCTTTAGGTGTTCTTTATTCTATTCTTTGTGTTTCATTCCGTAATTTTGTGAATAAAGTTTTGTCTGTTTTAAAACCTGGTAGTCAATCTAGCTAACTTCCTCTGGGTAATTTTCACTGTATACATACTGAAACAAATTGCAAAGTTATGGTCTGGGCTACCTGCTTAAGAATGTTTTGAGTGGTCTGGCCTAATCCATAACACATCTTGTAACAAGGATGAAGAGAGTATAAAATCTGAAAAAATGTAAATAAAAATGCTCATGACTGGTACAAGTGTGCTGCGGTGAGCTTGAGAATTTGGTTTTGTCGGGAAGTCATTAATGCCCATATCTTACTTTCGACTGTATATGATTGGTCAAAAGGTTTGGTACCTACCCAAGCAGTATTCTATTAAAGTTTTTTTTTATTGTTTTTGTTGCCTCTCATGGGAATCATTCTTTCCAAGTTGTTCTTTTCCTCATAGTTCTAGAAAAGTGAAATTTAGGAAGGTCCCGCTTCTGTAAGAAGTTTATCAAATCACAATTCCTCAAATCTGTGCAAAACATCCCCTTTCTCAGAGAGCAACAAGTCAATGTGTTTTCCTTTGAACCATCTGGAACATTGTCTCCCATTTCTACCTCACCCGCACTTCATGAACAAACAGCTGAAAACCAGCACAAACCAGCTCTACATTGAAATAACTCCAGAAAGGCCGGTATCTTGCCACCAAGTCACCCTCTATTTACTCATGCATAATGCATGACACTGACCCAGCTAGCACCGAGCCAATTCCCAAAGTGAACAGAACCCTAGACACTCCAATTTATATCTGTCAGACAGGATTCTGTGATTGGATCCAGTTAACAGTCCCAACTGGGAGGCCTTCCTGACTGACCTTGATCTAATCTTTACATAAGCCTAATTCTATGTTCATTCCTGATGAAGGGCTTATGCCCGAAACGTCGAATTTCCTATTCCTTGGATGCTGCCTGACCTGCTGTGCTTTAACCAGCAACACATTTTCAGCTAATTCTATGTTCAGGCTAGTTAGACTGAGAAGCAAAAGAGTTTAGGGATGCCAAGGTTCATGAAGCGGTATTTGTATCGCCACACGGGAATCACAATATAACAAACTTTTCACAATTGGACGTATTGATGGAAAGAAATGTGACTTTAGACATGGTTAAAACAAGAACTGCCTGTGGTAAGAACATATGAGCAGCTGACAAATCACACACCTCTAATAAGGCGCACTGCTGTGAGGTGCAATGTTGTGTTATTGCCTTCGGATATACATAGACTGCATTTTCTCAGCATGAAAGATGAACATCAAGATGCAAGACATCAGCAGAATCCTTCAGTCAGACTGGGTTAACCTTGAGCCCTGTCTGCACAAGCAACATTTAATCTCACCCCACATCATTTTGTCTTTCACTGTCAACCCTCCCATTTTTCCTTGTTTCTTTTCTGTCCCGTAGATTTTCACCAGGCTACAGCTGTATGTACACTTGCTCTCCAGTATTTCAAGCAACTGGCTGGCCCTTAAGGGCATTTGCCTTTGTAAGACTAATGATTACTCTTTAAAAATAACAAGCTGATTAAAAACCATATCCCATAGAAAAGGTGCAATGGCAGTTTTAATATTTTATTTTTGCTTTTCCTTTCAGACTTGTCAGTGCCAGTCTTCAAAAAACACAAGGTCAATCATTGTCTTAATTCTGTAGCACATGTACTTCACAAGAAGGATTACCAGAGCGTGATTAGTAAGAGCGAGAACACTAGCTGATTTCATCTCTCTCCCTTTCCCACTTCCTATCCCAGGGCACTCAATCAGATGTGTTCCACATTGACAAACAGCAGAACTGGAAGATCAAATCTGGTAGTGCCAAGTCTCTGTGATTTAACAAGCTGGTGTGGTGCAATTGGTTCACTGGTCCAATACAAGAGCTGCGTCACCTTTTATGAAAGGTCAAAGCTCCTTTGTATAAATATACATTATTCACCTGGTGAAACTCGTATTGTTTTTATTAGTGCTGTACAGGTAAGAATCTTATCCACAGGGGTCACTTCAGCGTGCATTGCACTGGAATACTAACTCTTCCCTTTGTTAGCTGTGGTTAGTGAAAGGAAGGCCTTGGGGAGAAAACTTACAGCAGCAACTCTACACAGTGTTGAAAGTATTAGCCTGCCAATCACAGATATATGGATTGCAGAATATTACGTGTGAGCAGGTTATGTGCCGAGAGGAGTTCTACTTTAACCAAGTTAAATCTATACTTGCATCAAGATGACTGTGGAATGTGGTATTCCTGATTGAATTCCGAGTTTGGAGTATTGAGGTTGCTAATTAAAGAAAACGCCATCACCATGCGAGGCATAGAGCTTCGGAAATCTATAAATAATCACATGAAATAAACAATATGAAACTCAACCATTGCCTTTTGACCTATCTCAGAATCATGTGCAGCATGTTCTGATAGAGGTTCGACTGCAGGATAAGCGTCACCTAATTTTATGGCTGCTATGGTTGTCGTTTAGGATCCAAAATGATGACTGCCATACAATCACACACTTCTGAGAGTGATCTCACTGGCCATCATATTGGTAAGACCATCAGTAACCAAACTGTGAATTAATGTCAGATGTTTGTGGGCAGGCAAATCACCATGTAATTTAGCATGCAATGCTGTTTTGACACTAATGGTGCAATTTTGGACCTCAATTAACCTCACACAAGCTGAACACATATTCAGAAGTACGAAGTTCTTTCCTGATGAAGGATTTTTGCCTGAAATATCAATTTTCCCATTCCTGGGATGCTGTCTGATCTGCTGTGCTTTTTCAGCACCACACTCTCGACTCTAATCTCCAGCATCTGCCGTCCTCACTTTTGCCTAGTAAGAAGGACTACCCAACTTCACTTCACCGCAATACCCCACCTCAAGGGATCATCGACTTCTTACAGATGAGCTGCTGATTAATTTCTTCTGGCTGTTGCTTCAATCTGCAGGGTTTTTTTTACTGCTTTCTATAAATGCTTCAAGTTGGAAAAGCTATCGGAGCTGACAAATATTCATTGAGTCTTTTGCTGATTTTATGGGCTCTGAAAAGCCTATTTCCTCTATAGATGGATGTATATTTTGGCATTTCCCCGGAATACAATATAACTTGGATAATGAGCAGAGGGCACAGAGATTAGGACATATGGTCGGAAGAGAAAAGGGCAACGTGTTTAAGTGCTCTCAGCAGGAACCCATATTTGATCAGAGTATTCAGGGAGCAATTCCCTTACCCACATCTTACTGAGGAACAGTGTGCATGACGTCTGGAAGCAAATATATCCTCATTAAAAATTTACAACTGCTACATTCCTAATTACAATCTCAAAGCAACCTCATATTGTCAGTGTGTGACATTGATAGTGAATTTACATGTTTCTGCCTCTCTCCAAAATGGAGATATTTGCAATGCCCCTCCCACCATGAGGCAGGCCACTAATGCTTGTTACTAATTGATAACTAACTACATGTTATCCTCTCTTGCCAGAGGGAAACAAGTGGAGCAAGCCTACAGCTTCACTAGAATGGCACTCCATGATGCAGGGTGCCAGTGATTGCTGGTGGAGTGATTGTAGTGAGGTCAGCCAGTTGAACCTCATAAAATACGAGTTCCCTGATTGGGGCTGTTAGTTTGGGGAGTCAGGGAGCCCTGGCTGACATAAAAAGGTTGCATGTCAGAGATACTCTGGTGCCTGACTCTGTATGAGACAGTATTATAGTCAAGGACTACTCCTGTGACTTGGTGATGGGATACCAGCCTCCATGGATTTATTTCAGCTTGCACACCAGGGATGGCATGCCAACTCCGCTTACTACCTGAACAAGAGGAGATTCCACACGCTTAGTGGGCGGCACGGTGGCACGGTGGTTAGCACTGCTGTCTCACAGCGCCTGAGACCCGGGTTCAATTCCCGACTCAGGCGACTGACTGTGTGGAGTTTGCACGTTCACCCCGTATCTGCGTGGGTTTCCTCCGGGTGCTCCGGTTTCCTCCCACAGTCCAAAGATGTGCGGGTCAGGTGAATTGGCCATGCTAAATTGCCCGTAGTGTTAGGTAAGAGGTAAATGTAGGGGTATGGGTGCGTTGCGCTTCGGCGGGTCGGTGTGGACTTGTTGGGCCGAAGGGCCTGTTTCCACACTGTAAGTAATCTAATCTAATCTAATCTTAACATGCAGCTGTTGTGTGACCCTACATAGACTCCTCTACTGGTCAATGTCTGAGATCCTGGCAGCAGTTATGATGCTTTTATTCCATGTCACTTCACTGTGACAGACACATTGTGAGCCATTGTCATTAGCTGTATTAGCTGTGTGACAAGGACAATTTGCTGACTGTAGGCTGGATGTGTCCAATGAGTAGCACATGCACATTTCTGAAGTATACATGGCAAGACATGTTGCCATTGATAATATGATGGAGCAGACACTGAGGTGTTAAAATAACACATCTGATGTCCACATGATTTTTAGAGAAGCCCTACAGGACTCACCAGCACATGTTTAAAGATTCATTAGGATTTGCTACAAACTACATAACTTTGCCCTCAGCAAGAACAGTTCTTGTCACCAGCTCTAAAGTGAGCAGGTCAGAAGGAGGAACATGTGGAGAAGCAGTTAGAAAGGAGGCAATCTATTTGTTTCAGACTGGGCTGTTCATGAAGCACTTATCCAACTGAGTTACCTGTAGCTGAAACTCCAAGTTCCTATTGACCAACCATCTCCACCTTACCATTGCTCTGTCACTGACATTCACAGTGCCCAGTTTGTCACAATGATAAAACAAAAGGCCCAGAAATAAACCTTGCACAGAAAATTTATGAATGAAATCATTCTGTCTTGAATTCAAAACTTAATTAACCAACCTTGTGTTTCCTTAAAGCCTATCTTCCTAATGTCTTCTCCAGGTGTTTATGTACTGTTACTCCAGCGGCTGCTGGTGGAAGTGTCCTGACTTTCCTCTCTTGAGGAAGTCTGCAGCCCACCTCAGGAATACTCTGGAGCAGGTTTGGGTCTAAAAGCCCCAAGTTGAGAGTGTGGTGCTGGAAAAGCACAGCAGGTCAGACAGCATCCAAGAGCAGGAGAATTGATACTTCGGGCATAAGCCTTTCATCAGGAATGAGGCATGTGGGCCGGGGGGCTGAGAGATAAATGGGAGGGGGGGGGGTGAAGCTGGGGGGAAAGTAGCTGGGAATGCAATAGGTAGATGTAGGTGGATGGAGAGAAGGTGATAGGTCAGAGAGGAGGATGGAGCGGATAGATGGGAAAGGTGATGGACTGATCAAGACAGTGGTGCCGAGATGGAGGCTTGGGACTGGGATAAGGTGGCAGAGGGAAATGATGAAACTGGTGAAATCCACATTGACTCTGTGTGGCTGCAGTGTCCCATGGCAGAACATGAGCATTCTTCCTCCAATTGTCAGGTGGTAAGGGTTTGGTGACGGAGGAGGCCCAGGACCTGCATTTCCTTGGTGAAGTGGGATGGGGAATTGAAATGTTCAGCTAGGGGCTGGTGGGGTTGGTTGGTGTGGGTGTCCCAGAGATGTTCTCTGAAACAATCCGCAAGTTGGCGTCCTGTCTCCCTGATCTTGGGGTCCTTGGATGGAGGTGAGGTGTGGGCACAGGATTTGCGCTTCCTCGGTTTGCATTTCACCAATTTCCTCATTTCCCCTCCCCCAACACTATCCCAGGCCCAAGCCTCCACCTCGACACTGCCCTCCTGACCTGTCCATCACCATTCCCATCGATCCTCTCCACCCTCCTCTGTGACCTATCACCTTCTCTCCAATCTTCATCTACCTATTGCATTCTCAGCTACCTTCCCTGCAGTCCCCCCTCCCATTTATCTCTCAGCCCACCGGCCCACAAGCCTCATTCCTGATGAAGGGTTTATGCCCGAAATGTCAATTCTCCTGCTGTTTGGTTGCTGTCTGACCTGCTGTGCTTTTCCAGCATCACACTCTCTACTCTGATCTCCAGCATCTGCAGTCCTTCACTTTCTTTTAAAAGCCCCAGCTGTGGACTGTGCCATCTTGGCATCCTCGGTCTTGCTCTGACTGATTAACAGGCAATGGCAGCAGCACTGATGGAGAGACAGAGGAGGGGGAAATAATCTATGGATCAATTGGCATTATCCAGGGCAGTGCCTAAACAATTCTTGTAAAGCAGTGGAAGGCAGGTTGCTAGACCGCAGTGATTGCCTACAAGTACCATCGCACATTGCACTCTGTAGATCCGTTGGTAGCAACTCTGCACTGACATGGCAATAGCTGATTTTTAGCTTCTGCTCTAGCCACCCAACATCTGATGGAAGTTGCTTGTGCTGCAATTGGAAACTGAGCTATTGACCATCATGGTTGGGTTCACATGTGTCCCAGTTGGAGATGCCGGTGTTGGACTGGGGTATACAAAGTTAAAAATCACTTGTGACAACTACCTGATGAAGGAGCAGTGCTCCGAAAGCTACTGCTTCCAATTAAACCTGTTGGATTATAACCTGGTGTTGTGTAATTTTTAACTGTGTCCCAATAGGATTGGTTCTTTGTTGCGATGATTGAGCTCAAGGCTCTGCTCAATCTTGTGCTAAGTTGTATTTTGTCACTGAGTGGAGGCTGTCTAGCAGGCTTGCCAATGCACCAAGCATTTTGTCCACATTGCCATCAATCTCATTCTGTATGATGGTCCATTGATGAGACCCTCTGAATCTTCTGCAGCAGAACCCGTGCAAGACTTTGTCCTATGGCAAGCTGACAAGTGTAGCTTTGTTAACCTCCAGAGCTACTTTAAAGGCCCTTCTGTTAGGCCACTGGATTGGCTGAATTTAATGGCTGCAGTTGGGATTCTATGCATTGATGGAGCCCCCCTGCCATTTCTGCAGCACCAGTGAGATTAAATGTCAATTTGGCTGTCAAATGCCTGGTACCGGGGCATTCTGTGCCATGACAGAAATTTCTCCCAACTGATGCAAGTCCTGTTTTTGTTTTCTGGAGTACACACATGCTAACATCCAGGTTTGTTTTTTTGTATGTGAAGCCAAACGACTTGTGTTCATTTTCTCTCTCTCCTCTTTCTCCACTGCATTGGCCACCCAGTATCAGAAAGGAGAGAGACACCTGGATAAGTTGCATGGGATGGAGGGAAATTAAAAGGGGCATGCTTCCGCCAGAAAAGCTTGGGGAAAAGGGGGAGATGGGATGTGAGAAGACAGATTATATGGACAATACTGTCATCTTCAAGGTCTTAGCCATGCCCCCGGTCTCAGTCTCTGCAATGGGCTCCCGGTCTCAGTCTCTGCAATGGCTTAACAATAACAATCTTCTCCTCTTTGGGGTTGTTCACCACCTTGTCCTGTAGGAGAGGGGGGAAGTGTGACAGTGAGTCTTGACTGTTTTACATGGCTGTCATGGTTTAATGATTGGCTGTGTGTGTACATTGTAGGATATGCTTGTGAGGTTTGAGGCAGTGCTACGTGTATATAAATGTAATCGAGCATTTGATTTTCAATGATGAGTAGAGGTTTGTCAAGGAATAATGTAAGGGTGCAGTGACTTGAGCAGTGGCTACACCTAGTGGGATATGACATTTGGTGACACAGTTCCTGAATGTGACAACTTGCAAGAGGTATTATTTTTGTGGTGCTGCATCTGAACCCCTCAAGATCTGACCACCAGCAAAGATGTGATTTGAGGCTAAGATAGACAGATATCTCATCAGGAAGGTAAGCAAAGATCAAGTGAATAAGGCAGAAAAGTGATATTGAGCATTGAATAGTAGGACAGACCCAATGGGCTAAACTGCCTTCTTCTGTAGCTACATCGTGTGCTGTTCTGGACTTCATGTCAGCATGGCCTTCTCAGGAGTGTTTGGAAAGCTTCCTAGTCACCTGCAAAGCCATTTCTCCAAATTGCCACCAAGGCCTATAGTACAGCATCTGAAAATTTTGGAACTTATTTTCTTTCATGTTGTGCCTATATTTGATCACAAGTCATGCTAAAGAGCATCTCTCCTTTAAGTGGTAGAGGGTGGCTTTAAATAGTGCAGTCCTATTCAAGCAGCCAGCCAATCAACAGCATTGTTATAGTTGGCTGTGTGCCAAAATCATTGAAAATAGCAGGCAGCCTGAAGTTGGCATGTTGCATGTGTTCCATTCGACTAGCATAGGTTAAATCAGCGATTGTAATCTGACATCCACTGGTGGGGCTGATTGAATTTAGTCCCCATTTCTTTGTGATCTAATATGTTGTCAAGCGTGCATCAGAACTTAGTGATGAAAAGTTATGGAAAAGGTGAAATGATGCCAAATAAAAAGTGTGTTGAATAACAGACATTTGGCCATGTTAAATAATATAAACTCCTTGACTTCATCTGTGTAGTAGAACTACTGTATTAGTGGTTAATTATCCTAAGTAGGTTGTTGACTTTCTAATGGCCCACAGTCATAGTTGTGCAGAATTAACTCCTGTTCTTCCAGTCAATATCAGGACTCTTTGTAACGAGTTAACTGTATTTGAGTTTATCATCACAATATTGCAAAATATTGAAGTTAGGTATAATTTTACCATGAGAAAACATTTATTTAAAATACAACACCATTTAATAATTTCAATATGGTGCAGTTTACTGCGTGTAAAAATATTGCAGGCTATTGATTAATGATAGGATGTATTGCACATTCAAATTAAGTTAAGAATTGTTATTAAATTTCTGTCCACAAACATGATAAGGACTCAATTAAGAATGGGTAGGAGGATTGGTTGTCTTGTTAGATGCTGTATATATATGTGTGTGTTTTTGTGGGTGAATATTGTAATATTCTTCAATTCAACTTGACAAAAATTAAGATATTTTAAACTATTATGTTAACATCCAAGAGTAATCTGATTTCTCGCAGTTGACAACAAATCCTGGAACAAGGCAACTTTTTCACACAGAGGGTAGTGCATACATGGCATGAGCTGCCAGACAGATTCGTACAGCTGGGTACAATTGCAACCTGTAAAAGCCTTTGGACAGGTAGATAGATAAGAAAAGTTTGGAGGGATGTGGGCCAAACGCAGATAAATGGGATTAGTTCAGTTTAGGAAACCCTGGTCGGCATGGACAGGTTGAGCCAAAGGGCCTGTTTACATGCTGTATCCTTTATGACTATAACTCTAAATATTTAACGGTGCCAGCTTTCAAAGATCATAAGGCACTTATGGCATATTTCTCATCTTGAATATTACATAATATAACTATTTGCATAAATAATAATTAAGTCGTCACTATCAAAGCACATCACATGCCAACACTTCAAGAAAAACTATGATGGAGCATATTTTAAAGCTGTGACACAGTTGGTAATTCTCCCGTCTCTGTCAGACTTTTGTAGGTTTAACTCCCACACCAGAGATTTGAGCATAAAACCGAGGAAACAAAATTCTTCAGTTCCCAAAGTAAAGGACCAATGTATATTCACAGGTGTCTCAATTTTCATGAAACAGAAGATCTGAATGCTTGCTCAGATTTCATTACAATATTTTGAAGGCATTTTGACTAATATTTATCTCTCAAACCACATCAGTTAAAAAAAAATCATCTGGTGATGATCTCAATTCTGTCATTTTTTTGGTGGACTAATTGGCTACTACATTTCTAATTTTACAGCATTGAAAACACTTCAAGAAATACTTCATTGGTGGTAAGTGTTTCAGAATGTCCTGATGTTGTGAAAGGTTCCACTTAAATAAACAGCTTTCCTCAATGTGTTAATGCTTGTCAATTTAGGGCATTTGTTAGTTTTATTTTAATTCTCCATCTTAAATTTTACAGATTATTTAATAATAAACACAAAAAATGCTTGAAATACACAGCAGGTCTGGCTGCACTTGTACAGAAATAGTCTTTTTGGAAAAGGGTATAACTGTATAACTGCGTTAATGCAATTCAGAGAAAGTTCATTTGACTACACCTGGCATTCAAGACTTATGAAGAAACACTGAACGGGCTAGGTGTGTTATTAATTGGAGTTAAGAATCAGGAGTTGGTGTTCTTGTTGCACAGTGGTAATGTCCCTACCTCTGAACGAGGAGATCTCAGTTCAAGTCCCATCTGGCTCCAAACATATGTAGTAATATTTCTGAATAGGTTAACTAGAAACTACTTGTTAAAAATTTATAGGTATTAATTATTGAAACAGATAAGATCATGAAGGACTTGATAGGAGGATGTTTCCTATTATGGGGAGGCCAGTAATTAGGGAGAGAATGAGATGAGACCCTTATATTATCATTAATGGCTTTATTGGTGGCAGGTTGAGCAAGCCTCCAGTGGATTTAATTAGCAAGGTATTGAGGACGGGGCAAGTGTCTCACCAGAGATGACTCATCCAACCTTTTCACCACCTCGCCATCTCACTTGCCACTGTTATGAACTTAGCTGATGATAATATTGGACTAGTCACACTCCAAAACCTGATAGGCAATATTTTCAATTTTATTTTCCTTTACCATGGAGGTCAGTCACTGAACAAGCTCACGAGAGGTTGCCATTGTACTTATAACAAAGTAACATACCATTTTCTTACTCAAAAGGGCATCAAAAGTTCTAACTATATTACACTATATAAGAACTATTGGAATGAACTCATTATAAATGTCAAAAAGAATGATTCAAATCAATACCTCTTAAAGATGCTAAAACCTCAGGAAAGGGTCATCTTTGTATCCATTCTGAAGCTTAGCCTCAGATTCAGTTCAGCAGGCACAAATGCGATTTCTTTGCGTAGTCACTTGACGCTTTTCTCTACACTTAATGTCTCTCCCCAAGAATCTCAAAAAATCTGCTAACTCAGTTCATTATTATTACCAGACCTGGGCTCCTTAAACTCATGGCTTCGAAACTATGTACGATGTCTTCGTCATTGACGTTACCATAGCCATTCTGCTTCTGAATCTTTCTTCGAAGTAAATCAGGACTTTTCCCCTTCCACCCTGACTGATTTGGAGGCTGCTAAACTAACAGTACCTCCATTGTTACAGATCCTTTGCCTCTGATGAAATGTGTGTCAGAGCCCTTCTCTCTCTATCTGGGTTATAAACTCATGAGCAATGTCTCCCAAAGTGGCTGGCTAGTCATTTTGCCAAATTTACATGTTTTCTTGAAAATGCTGTTATCTCAGTGGTTCAAGTGACATTCTGAACATCATTAAAAAATCAGACCCACAGAGCTGAAAATTAAAATCAACTTTTCACCGAATGTAGAACCTAAGTTCCCAAATAACAATAATAAGCTTCATCACAGCTTTTGCAAGGTGAGGAAAACTCCACTTTGTGGGATATGGTTTAAGAATAAGAGGCTTATAAGATAGATGAGGAGAGTGTCTTTCAGAGAATCATCAGAGTATGGAATTTCAAGACTGGCTCAGACCACTCATTTTATGACTTCATTTCAACCCTGTTTTAAACATAAAGCAAAAAATTGAATTATTGTAATTCCCTTGATATCAACAAGGTCTTGCATTTATCTTTTACCTGAATGTAGTAAAATATCCCAAGGAATTTCATAGGAATAATTATCAAACAAAATTTTGTCAGCTGTGGCTCAGTTGCTGGTGCTCCCATCTCATGAGTCACAAGCATCTGGGTTTACATTCTATTCCAGGGATTTAGCACGAAAAGCAAGGTGAACACTTTAGTGTGATACTGAGGGAGTGCTTCACTGTTCGTGCCTTTTGATGAGATTTTAAAGCAAGCGCTCTCATCCTACCCTCTCAGATGGATGAGAAAGCTCCCGTAATATTATAGAACCATTGAGATGGATGAAAACAGAAACTTCAGATCCAACTCGTCCATGCTGATCAGATATTCTAAAGTAATCTAATCTCATTTGTCAATATATGGTTCATATCCCTCTAAACCCTTCCTATTCATATAGATGCCTTTTAAATATTGTAATTGTAACAGCTTCGACCACTTTCTCTGCAGTTTATTCCACAAGCACACATCCTCTGCGTGAAAATGTTGCACCTTGGGTCCCTTTTAAATCTTTCTCCTCTCACCTTAAACCAATGCCTTCTAATTTTGGATTCTCCTACCATGGGGAAAAGATCTTGGCTATTCACCCTATCTATGCCCATCATGATTTTATAAAGATCTATAAGGTCAGCCCTCATCCTCCGACGCTCCGGGGAAAACAGCCCCAGCCTATTCAACCTCTCCCTATAGCTCAAATCCTCCGACCCTGGCAACACTATCTTGAACAAGTGCAAGGAAGTTATCCCTCAAACATTATCTCAAAAACATTATCTGTGGCTAAGGTACGGATCAAGTACAATCGCCTGTTTTGTCTTAGATTGTATTGAGCTTTGAGAATGTTGCTGTAGCAACGCTCATCCCAACAAATGGAGACTATCTTATCATTGTTCTTACCTGTGCCTTATAGATAGTGGACAGACCTTAAGGAGTCAGAAGATGAGTACCTCACAGAGTTCCTACATCTGACCTGCTCTTATAGCCAATATATTTTTGTGGCTGGTCCAATCAGGCTTTTTGGTCAATGTTGATGTTAAGATATTCAGTGATGTTAATTCTGCAGAATGTCAAAGGTTAAATTCTGTCTTGTTGGAGATGTTCATAACCTGACATTTGTTCATTGCAAATGTTACTTATCACATATCAACACAAACCTTAAATGTTGCCCAGGTCTTGTTATATGGGAGCATAGACTGTTTCAGCATCTGAGGAGCCATGAATGGTGCTGAACATTGTGTAAGCATCAGTGACAATTCTCACTTCTGATTTACAATGAAGGATTGGCAATTGATGAAAGAGCTGAAGATGGTTGAGTCAACAGACTACCCTGAGTAACCTTTGCAGTGTTATCCTGAGGGTCAGACAATTGGCCTCCAAAAGCACAAACTCCTTACTTTATGCTAAGTAGAAAGCTAATTGGTGAAGCGCAATATTGGAGTCAATCATAACTTGATCTTATATTTACAGAGTGCAACTTTACAAATATTAATTTCTCCTAACTCGACACTCCTATGGTTTCAGTTAGTATCTCTTTGTGCTCATCATTGTATTTCATAACAGCACAACAAAACTAGTATGCAGTCTAGTTTCAGTGCACAACCAAACCAACTGACCGAACAAGTTTTACAACTCTGTCTCATCTTTAGCTATAACAACATCGCTATAGCTATAACAATCCAGCATGCTTAACTGGGATATGAATAATACTGTCAAAATAAGGTTATTGATGAAAGTTATTCCAGGTAACTCTACTTGAGGTCTAATCAAACACTGTGAGAAACCCCAGAAAGCTGACTCACATTCTTAAATTCTGTTTTAGTTTTATTATTAATATAGCTCCAAAAATCCACTTTTCTGCCACATTAAATCTATCAACATGTAGCATTACAATTCCTGAGAAGTTTACCTTTTCTGATACCAATAAAACATTGCAGGATCCTTTTTAGTTGAATACAACCGAACTTCAGCAGCATTGATCTCACTAGGAAATACCACATATTGGTAACATTATTATGGCATAGGTGCGCTTATTTATTTCCATAATTTCCATTCTCACCTGCTTTCTCTTTAGACATTCTTACTTCTTTCTGAAAAACAGCTTTAAAGTTGATAACCTATGCCCCTGTGAATATGTGGCAAATGAACCAAAAAGGTGCTTTTGAGATTACTTTTCCAGCTAAAGGACCACACACTGACCTTTGTTTCACTCAGTCACTCTTTATAATCTCGAGAAACAAGCCTCAATTTAGCTCCATAGGTGCCAGCTGTACAAATATTTTCAGGACAAATCCTTATATGCAACAAGTCTCACTGTACCTTGTCTGGTCGATCAGAAGATGTAATATGGATGTGATAACTCTATCCTGAGCGTGTTGGCTTATACAAGATAGTGGTTCTGAAGGGGTTAATGTTCATGTTACATTGCCTTCACCTATTCCACTGATGTCACATACACACAGTTAATAATGGTGAGGAGTTCTATTCTAGCTTTATAGGGAATAGATGTATCTGTACTAACCATAAGACCATAAGACATAGGAGTGGAAGTAAGGCCATTTGGCCCATCGAGTCCACTCCGCTATTCAATCATAGCTGATGGGCATTTCAACTCCATTTACCCGCATTCTCCCCGTAGCCCTTAATTCCTCGAGACAGCAAGAATCTATCAATCTAACAATGTGAGGTCCGAGAATTATGTCTGAACAAATATAGCTGTACTTATTGCTCTCATCCAATTGATGTGCAAGAATAGTTTTAATCCTGCAGATACTCTATAGTGGTGTATCCTCTCCCATTAATTAGTCGACAGGCCAAAGCCAAATCAAAGATAAAGCAGGATTGGTGGCAACAAACTATTTCATACATCCCTTACTCACTATCCCATCCTGGTTGTGGTCGCAAAGTGTTAATCGGCAAAAAATACCACATCATGACCATTCACAATCCTTCATCAGCCATAGTCTGTTTCTCAGGACCTGCATTACGAAATGTTATGACTCTTTGAGGTTAAAAGGTGGCTCATTTCATTCTATCTTAGAATGGTCACAGAACATAAGGAGACCATTCACCAGTCACCTTTGCACCACCTCTCTTAAGGATTAATTCACACAAAACAAGCTTGATTATATACACCCCAGATGTGTTTCTCTAGTAGAACCTGTGCTCCCTTGGATCGGTGGCAGTACTCTTACCTCTGGAACAGAAGGTGAATGGATTTGAGTCTTACTTGTAGGACTTAGAATCATGAAATAATGCTAACACAGCTGATGGTCCCTTGGGTTCGTGCCAGTTTTCTGCATGAGCTATTTTCTTATCCCAATCCCTTGCCCATTTGCAGCATTTCTGCAGAATTTTTCACTTCAGCTACTTATCCAATTTACTTTCCAAAACCACAATTGAATCGGTCTGCACAAAAGACTCAGGCAATACATTCAAGAATTAAACTATTCAATACATAACAATAAAGTTTCCTCTTTGTTCTTTTGCCAATCACCTTAATTGGTCACCTCTTTTTCACAATCCTTCATTACCCGAAACAATGGGTGGAATCTTCTCAACCCCTGAATTGCATAGGCATTGGGGTTTGGAAAACATGGTGAGATCAGAGACATGAGATTCCAGATGTGGCAGAAAAATAGTCTGCAACCAAGTTTTGAACAGTGAGATGAGAATCTTGCTTGTAGATGGCAAGAGACCTATTTGCATCTATTTGTACATATAAGCATGCCGTTAGCAAGTAAAACAAAAAAAAAGTCATCTAGATTTAAAACATTAGCTTACTTCCTCTCCATGGATAATGCCTGACTTGCTGTGATCTCCAGCATTTTTTGTTTTCAGTACAGATTCCAGCATCGGCAGTAATTTGCTCCGCCATTTGCATCTAATCCCATTTCATTGATATGTACCTTCTCCCACACTCCAGACAGAAACTAGAGGGTGACAGTTCCTGACATGAAAATCAGTCTCAGTACCTGATAATGCCAGCTTGCGGCTTGCTAATCCAGGTCTCCACCTTGGACGGAAATCCCCAACATCTCAGGGTATGCTCCACAGGCAATGACCGCTTGTCCTGTTCATTCACAGAAGTTGGCAACGGATTTCGCTGCTCCTCGGATGCTGCCTGAACTGCTGTGCTCTTCCAGCACCACTGATCCAGAATCTGGTTTCCAGCATCTGCAGTCATTGTTTTTACCTAACGGATACTCTCCAGCCTCGTCCTACTCTTGTGGTTCATCTCCGACTCTCTTACTATGTACTTCTCTACTTCAATGTTGCACTTTGGAATGCACCGACCCATTTCATTGTAATGTTGCTGCCAGAACAATTTGCAAGTAGGGATTCCACCAGGATGCATCCTCACAAACTTTGCTCCTACTTGGATGCTCATAACGTCTCGGACTTGCATTGTCCTGCCTTCATGAGCTTTGGTCCCTCAGCCAGAGCTTAAAGGCTCACTGTACTTCTGTCTTCTGACAGTGCAGCATGATGATTTGCATGGCTAAGCAGTCATGCCATGGCTCATAAGTTAAAGATGCGTGGGAACATCTGTAATGATGGCCTTGACAGAGAGTGCACAGAAGAAAGGAACATTAAGGTTTGGGGAGGGGCCAGGGGAGGAAGGGTCCCTTGATTATCAGGCTGAGATTCACTCTGCTAAGCGCAACCTACATTGCCTTCCATACATATGCAAATCATAAATGTACAAAGGAATTGCAAATGGCTGTGACTAAAACCAGAGAAGGGGAGTAAGTGTTTGTATTCTATCTGAGCACACTAGCTCAGGGATGTGAATCAAACACTCCCACAGATGGGTAAAAGTTATCTGTAATCATTATACTCTGCTCATGAAATGAATAAGGTGTCCAATTGTCTGGAATATAAATCCTGGTCAATGCAATCTTGACCATATCACTGGTCTTCTGGCTATTACAGATTTATCTTGGTCATCTCTGGGACTTAAGTGACCCCCTGCTTCCAATAGCTATGAACTGGAAGCAGTGATCACTTATTGACTGTAAATCTCTGGCTGCTCGAAAGACAAGCAGTCCCCGTTCTCTTCCCAGAAGCAAATACAGCTCTTCTTTGCTTTTCATTGCCTTTATTGTTGCCACATAAATGTGGATATTTTTATCAGTGTAAAGGCTTTCCAGTATGTGGTGTTCCCACGTTAAATAATAAGATGTTAAACTAACTGTGTTAGAAGAGTAGCACTCCTTTAGTGAGAAACCTATAAAGGGATGACATTAGGGATTGTTATTCTGTCTGGCTTGGCTTTTAGATGGTAATATATTTACCAATGTACACTTGTATTTGCAATGAAGTATCAGCTGTGTCACCTATGTGGCGTCGAAAGTCTGGAGCCCATTAAGCGCACAGTGAAGGAGAACTCCTGGTTGGCAGCATTGATCCAATCTACTGCTGGCTTTAAAAATGGTGTTAGGAATCCTAGAAGATCCTAGCAGTGGGGAGTGCTACTGCCATTGCTAATCACCCAATACTGTGAATGATGCACCGCAGAAGCTTGGTGCATAGCCAATGAGGTAAGCTGCAGAGAATAACATGTGAAAACTCACTGGGACTCACAGAGAAAAACCTTCCTCAAAACTTGTCAAAATTGACAATTAGGGCCAAAATTTGCTATGTTTCTCTGTCTTTGCTGTCCAGTCCCCTCTTGATTTTGAATAGCTCAATCAGCTCTTCTATCAACCTTCTCCAAAGAGAAAAATCTCAGCCTCTCAAATCTATCCACATAATTGACATTTACAGTATTCAGGAAGAGAGGTAAATGATATTGTGGTAAGTAAAAAAAAAATTTCTATGAGATTATTGTGCTAAACAAAGGTTCTGGGTGGACGAAATGTCAGAGGCCTCTCAAAACTTCTAAAAGTACCCAGCACGGATGTCAAGATGAATTTATTTGATAAACTTTAATGTTCTCAGGCAACATACATAATAAATAGGGGAAATGTAATGGCTTTTGAGATTAGAATAGCCCTTTCACAGGTTCTACATGCAGAACAATATTAAAATGTAAAGAATTGGGAAAGAGTAGAAAACAGGATTAAAATTGATTAGAAGGAAGAATAGGAATTAAGGACAGGTTTTTTTTTTGGTGTTGTACAAAGGGCACAGATTTGATACAATAATATTCACTTCGTACATCAACAGTCTAGATCAGTCCTAAAGAGTGTGGTGTCAAAATAAAAGATACAGTTAATTGATTATAAGATTATAAGATAAAATAGGCTAAAATCTGAAGTTTGATTTCAATGTCAGGAAATATGAAATGCTAAATTTTAATGAACTCATTTTTTCAGCAGTTGTTACATTCTGATTATTATGTGAAGGACCAGAGGGACATGGGAGCTCAGGTCGACAGGACATTAAAAGTAGTGTCTCAAGTTGATGAGGCCTTTTGAATAGAAAGTGAATGGAATTCCAGATTTTCCTTCGAGGGAATAAGATTTGAAAGCTTTATGCTAATTATGAGCCCATTTTTCAGGGCCTTAATAAAACCTCGAGGGTACTGTGCTCCAGAGTATAGCAAGATTTTGAAAATCTACACAAGACGCAGCAAGGATTTCACTCGAATGTTGATTGGCACAAGCAACTAAGAAGATACAGATTATGGGGTAGTATTACAGTATTGTTTAAAATTAATGACAAATCGAACATAGCAAATGGAGGCAGTTTGTTTCCCTGAAGTTGACAAGACCAAATGGCAATAGATCCCCGACTGAAGATCATCCTGTTTGAAAACAAAAATCTCTTGGCCTGACACTCATGGTATTTTTGTAATTACTTCCAAACCTACCAACTTTTGAGGCAATGACACTCATCTAATTCTGGCTTCTTGAACATTCTGGATTTTGATTGCCTAGCCGTTGGTAGCCATACTTTCAACTGTCAAGGTCAATGTCCTAGAATTCATGGGGTCGTAGAGATGTTCAGCATAGAAACAGACCCTTCAGTCCAACTTGACAATGCTGACCAGATATCCCATATTAATCTAGCCCCATTTACCAGCATGTGGCCCTTATCCCTCTAAACCCTTCCTATTCATATGCCCACCCAGATATCTTTAAAATGTTGTAATTGTGCCAGCCTCCACCACTTCCTTGGCAGTTCATTCCATATATGCACCACCCTCTGTGTAAAACGTTGTCCTTTAGGTTCCTTTTAAATCTTTCCCCTTTCATCTTAAACCTATGTCCTTTAGTTTTGGACTCCCCTATCATGGGAAAAAGGCCTTCATTATTCACATTATCCATGCCCCTCATGATTTTATAAACTCCTATAAGGTCACCCTCAGCCTCCAACATGCCAGATAAAGTTGCCCCAACTTATTCAGCCTTACCCTATTGCTCAGACTCTCCAACTCTGGCAACATCCTCGTAAACTTTTCTGAACCCCTTCAAGTTTCACAACATCTTTCCTATAGCAGGGAGACCGGAACTGAATGCAGTATTCCAAAAGTGGCTAATCAATATCTGTACAGCTGCAACATCACCTCCCAACTCAGATATCCAATGACTAATAAAAGCAAGCATATCAAACACCTTTTTCACTATACTGTGTACCTGTGATTCCACTTTCAAGGAACTATGAACCTGCACTCCGAGGTCTCTCTGTTCAGCTACACTCCCCAGAACTTATAATTAACTGTATAAGTCCTGGCCTGATTTGCCCTACCAAAATGTAGCATTTCACATTAAATCTTCATCTCTCTTTCCTCTTTAAATCAGCTACTTTATACCTATTTGTATGATTAAGCTATTGGGCATTTACACTAATATTTCTTTTTTGAGTTTTGTTAATTGAATAAAGTTAATGCTCCTGTGAAGTGCCTTGGGCTATTTTATCTTGCAGTACAATCACTGTAGAGACAGATAATATGTGTAACAGCAATTCAAATCCAGGCTTTTAATTAAAAACTGAGTGGATGACATTTTATGTTTACTGTAACAAACAGAATAAAAGGAACTCCTGACTAAACCCTATTTTTCAAGGCAACATTATTTTGATTATTGTAGACTATCAAAAACACACCCTTCACAGGTAAACTCTGCATTACAGATTCAAATCTCCCAGAAGCTTTCTAAAATTATTCTTAGCTCCCAAATAGACTACAGATCTTTCCTTTTCCGGGTCTGCAATCTTTTAATTGCAGAACTATTTTTCATATTAAGAATTTTCCTGGAGATTTCTCTGGGCAAAGCTAGGCAAAGCTTCCAGCCCTGATGTATCTCCTCATGATTCAGTCTTTCTAATGCAAGCATGAACTTGCATCTTTCTTCTTACATGGTGAACCACAAAGACTTGTAGCCTTTTCTCTCACTCACTCCTTTGCTTATTTACTCTCTAGTAGCCCTGGCAATCTAACCTGGTCACTGAGTTTTTGCAGATGTCTTTAGACATTTTGTCTGTCAAAGTCTATTTCCATGGTTATGTGTTTCACACGGACATCACATGCAGCCTGAAATATTGAGTAGCTATCCTTGACACCTAAATGCTCTTTCATGTTGGAAATAAGTGAACAGGTCCCAGCACATTGTTTACAACTCAACATTCTCAACATACGTCTGAGAGTTTGGAGACTTGCAGTCTATTCACTGTCAATACAAAGGCTGCTACCAATATCTCCAAGTGTAAATAGTTTGCACCTTCACCTCAGTGTATGACAAGTGCCTCTTTAATCATCCAGTTTTGTTGTCAGACAGACTGCAGAACAGATCAGACAACCTTCTTAATTTTGGTTTAAATGAGGACCATAGTCCCAAAATGTAGCAATTTTAAAGCTGTTATAATTGTAATGTCCTGCTGAAGTGATAAATAAAAGGAAGGTTTTGCTATTGTTTATTTGGGACAATGGGTAGGAGAAATCTTTTCACATCTTCTCCCAAAGTCTGCAAAATTCAATGCCAGAACTAATTGCTGAGACAGTAATGATTTCAACTTTCAAAAATTATAGACAGATGAGAACGGGGTAATAAACATGATTAGGAATACTTGCATAAAGGAAGCTAAATGCCAATGTGAACTCACTGAAACAGAATATCCAATTTATTGTTTTAGGTTTTTGTCTGCATTGCATTTTCAACACTCAGAAGTATCACCTCTCAAGTAAGGTGTTGTACCAAGGCTTTGTTTGCCTGTTCTGGTATACCACTACAAACAAAAAAGCAATACATTTGCTTTAAAACAACATGTTCCATGTCCTCAGGTCATTGCAAAACACCTTACAGCCAACAAAGTAACTTTTTGCAATATTATCACTTTAATAATAAAGCCATAGCACCATAGGTATAGGAGTAGAATTAGGCCATTTGGCCCATCAAGTCTGCTCTGCCATCAGGTCATGGCTGATTTGTTTCTCAATCCCATTCTCCTGCTTTCTCTCTGTAACCTTTGATTTCCTTACTAATCAAGAACCTATCCATCTCTTGTATTAAATACCCTCAATGCCTTGACTTTGATCATGCTCTATTGCAATGAGTTTACAGATTCCCCACTCTCTGGTTGAAGAGATTCCTCCTCATCCCACTTCTAAAAGGTGAACCATTCTCTCTGAGGCTGTGCCTCTAAGTCCTAATCTGTACTACAAGTCGAAACACCTACTTCATGTCCACTCTATCCAGACCTCTCAGTACTCTCTAAGTTTTAATCTGATTCCCCTCATCTTCCTAAACTCCATCAAGTACAGACGCAGAGTCCTCAACCTCTCTTCAGATGATATGCCCTTTGCCATTGGGTTCATTTTTCTGAACCTGCTCTGGACCTCTTCCAACACCAGTACAGCACTCCTTAAATATGGAGTCATAAACAGCTCACAAAGTTCCAAATATGGTCTGACCAAAGCCTCAGCAGTTCATCTCTACTCCTGTATCACAGCCCTCTTGAAATAAATGCGAATGTTGTATTTGTCTTCATGACTACCAACTGAATCTGCATGTTAAACTTAAGAGATTCTTGAACTAGGAGTCCCAAGTCTCTTTGTGCTTTAGATTTCCAAAGCTTTTCCCCAATTAGAAAATATTCTATGTCTCTATTATTCTTTCAAAGTGCATAACGTCACACTTTCCCACACAGAATTCCATCTGCCACTTTGTCCAATCTTCTAGTCTGACCAGGTCCTTCTGTGGCCTTCCCACTTCCTCAAGTGTACCTGTCTGTCCACCTACCTTTGTATCATCTGCAAACTAGCAACAATGCCCTCCATTCCTTCGCCCAGATTGTTAGTGTATAATGTATATAGTTGTGGTCCCAACACTGACACTTGTGGCACAGTGGTGAGCATTGCTGCCTCACAGCACCAGAGACCCGGGTTCAATTCCCGCATCGGGCATCTGTCTGTGTGGAGTTTGCACATTCTCCCCGTGTCTGCGTGGGTTTCCTCCAGGTGCCCTGGTTTCCTCCCACAGTCCAAAGATGTGCAGGTTAGGTGAATTGGCCAAGCTAAATTGCCTGTAGTGTTAGGTGAAGGGGAATGGGTCTGGGTGGGTTGCTCTTCGGAGGGTCGGTGTGGACTTGTTGGGCCGAAGGGCCTGTTTCCACACTGTAAGTAAGTAATCTAAACTTGCAAAACTCCACCAGTTATCAGCTGCCATCCTGAAAAAGATCCCTTTATCCCTATCCTCTGCCTTCTGCCAGTTAGCCAATCTTCTATCCATGCCAGTATCTTGCCCTTAACACCATGGACTCTTATCTTACCTAGCAACCTCTTGCATGGCATCTTGCCAAAAGCCTTCTGGAAATCCAAATAGATCATTTCCACTGACTCTCTTTTGCCAAAACTGATCATTACCTCCTCAAAGAATTCTAACAGCCTTATCATCCCCTTGACAAACTGTGCTGACTCAGCCCTATTTCACCATAATGTAGGAAATGCAGTAGGCAATTTGAGTACAGCAACATTTCATGAACAGTATTTTGAGGCATATTCCCAGATAAGTTTAAGTGTTGATTGAGGGACAAATATTGTCCAGGGATCCAGAGCGGGATCCCTTGCCCTTCTTTAAAATAGTCCCAGGAATCATTTACATTGTGCTGAAAGAGGAAATGGAGTCTTGCCTTCACAGGTCATCTAAAGGATGGTGCTCTGACAATGCAGCATTCTCTCAGTAACTGCATGAAGAGTGTCAGTCTGGAAGCTGTGCTCAAGTCTGGAGAGTAGGAGTTAGACCTTTGTCCATCTGACTTAGACATGAGAGTTCTGCCAACTATGCCTCAGCAATAAGAACATGATAGAACTAATTTTGTCGTCCTTGCCAAAATTCTTCTGCTAACCCTTCATTGTCTCAGACAAAAATAGAACATATTACTTAGTTCTTTGGATTTTGTAGGACTTGAGTGCAAATTAGTTGCTACATAACAGTGACTGCACTTCACAGTTCATTCATTGCCACGGAATGTTTTGATAATGTCTAACGACTTGAACATTTATTACATCAATGTGAGCTCTTCTTCCTGAATTTAGAGCAGGATGTAAATAGATTCCAGAGGATTAGAAGTCAACACTAACATATGCATGAGCACAACATTTAGAAAATGGCCTTTAAATGGATCAGACAACATGCTTCCGGCTGTTGATAAACCATAAGGTCAACTAGAAAAATACAGCTAACCTGATCCTCAGACGATGCTGAGATTAGAGTCAAGAGTGTGGTGCTGGAAAAGCACAGCAGGTCAGGCAGCATCCGAGGAGCAGGAAAGCCCTTCATCAGGAACCTTATCCTCAGCCTTCTCTAAACTGACCAGAGCTAGTGATAATTGAAGTAGGATGCATATGCTTTGAGGGATTTGTTGCATTTCTATTTAAAAAGATGCTGTTAAAATAATGCAAATAAGCACATGCTTTGTTCAATGGATTTGTGCACAATGACAACTGGATGAATTCAATTCCCCCCTTTATGGCATTACATAGTTTTTTGTATCATATCAGTCTTGCTATTCATGGAAGAATCTGCTTGGCAACAAATCACAATGTGCTTTAAATTGTTAGAAATAATGCCTTCCAAAGAGAACTTCAGTAACTAAAGGTACCAGTTCATGCTCCTCTGTGACACAAGTTTGTTGTTGTGATGTGAATAATACAAAATAATATTTTAAGGCATGTTTCTGCTTGAAAATGCGATCGATAGTTGCTGGCTGAGATGATCTGATGCCTCATGGGATTCTGAGCTGCTGGAATCCATGATAAGGAAGACTGATTATGAACTGTAACAAAGCAGGACCGAAATGAGGAGATGTTGGAATTTCCTGGGTTACTTTTGGTGATCAGATGACATTAGTAAAGAACTGTGCCTCACAGGTTTAGTTAATGGGACCAATTACTTGATTAGGTGAGGAGAAAGTGAGCACTGTAGATGCTGGAGATCAGAGTCGAGAGTGTGGTGCTGGAAGACAGTGCTGCTGTGCTTTCCCAACACCACACTCTCAACATGATTAGGTGACCCATATATACATAGTAAGAAATCGAGCTTTCTTGGCTAAGTGTCATTTTTATGATTCAATACATTTTTGTTAAGTGGGAAATAAAGATATCGACTAACAGCTTAAACTACTGTTGTTACCTTTGGAAACTCCATGCACTGAATGTTTAGCTGAACAATCATAACTATTGAACAATCATTAGCCACATCTCCATCAACCTATTGCATTCTCAGCTACCCTCCCCCCAGCACCACCCCACACCCATCTATCTCACTACCTCCTCGGCTCACAGCCTCATTCCTGATGAAGGGCTTTTGCCCTCAAAACGTCGATTCTCCTGCTCCTCAGATGCCTCCTGACCTGCTGTGCTTTTCCAGCACCACACTCTTGACTCAAATCTCCAGCATCTGCAGTCCTCACTTTCACCTAATCATAACTGTTGATCAAGTGCTTGAAGCCAAACAAATGATCGTCTCTCAATGCATGAAATTTAGTTTATAATCATCCTACATAACAATTTAAAACACCTTGAAAGGCTTACTTTCCCATAATTGACCTTAGGTTGTGGGGTGAAAATATACAATAGAACTGCCTGAAATCATATAAGATCAAAACAAACGTAATTATTGAAGAAAATATAAGCAAGATATATTGTGATAAGTAAATTATCAGGAACAGATGAATGAAAGATTAAAAATATCATGTTTAAATGGTTAATCCTGATATTTAGGCAAAATTACAAATCAATCTGAGTAAATCACTGGCCTATCTTAAAAAAAATGATGGTCCACATGTCGTTTCATGTTGTAGAACAAAGCCTTCAATGGAGAGACCAGGCAGGAATAGTTTGCAAAGAAATGGAAGATTCAAGTCCGTCATAAAGATTAAAAAATTTCTGCTGAACTTAAAATCTGGAAATGGGCAGATTTAATGACAGTGAGTGGAAATAAAGGACATTGGCATTTTTGTGAGTTAGAGCTAATTAAATACGGATATCACTTAAATTTATAATGTACTCCCATAAAGAGCTGCAGTACATGTATATCATTCAGATTATATTGTGTGCCAATCCCTGGAGCAGCCTAGCAATCTCCAAATAGAGTCATTAATGGAACGCAATCAAACCATGTGGATATCATGCAATATTATTTATATTCTATCAGAAATGGTTAAATATTGCTATGACATTGATGTGACTTTGTTTCAAACAATGTGGGCACAATGAGCATCAAGGAGAGTAATCTTCGAACTCTCATGAATGCAGACTTAATGGAGCTCCAGTCCACTTTATGCAATTGAACTCTTTGTACAGTCAGGGCATTAGAATTAAAAGAACTAAAAGATATGCACTGAATATTGCTTTGCCAGTTGTCTTTCACATCTCAAGAACAAAAGGAGGAAAAAAATGAATTGAACGCTGTTCTTTCATTGCCAAGATCAGAGCTTGAGTGTCTGAATTCTCCTGAATATTTAATTTAGTTCAGATTACTAAACCACACCAACAAACTATCCATGATTTGGCACAAATATATATTCAGCCTCAAAGATACAAATTTCACACTATCAAATGAAGAAGGTGGAGTTAAAGCAGTTTTGTTGTGACAGGATGGAATTTCGCCACATTAAATTCATCTCATTGAAAAACAGAATCACCAAAAGTTGACATTACAAAAGAAAAGTTGGGTAATCTTGCAACCTATTATACATCACTATCATTTTAGACTTTTTTGAAACACCCGTGGTGACTTGCTGGAATTGCATTATGCATATTCAACACATTTGAATAATCTGGGACCTGATTCACATGGCTTATACAAAAATGGAATCATAAAAATGATATAATTTATGCAAATGATCACACCTCAGCATATGACATTTACTGTTAAGTTTAAAAACAATTTGATGAGGGTAAGATTGTGGGATGAGTTGTTTTGAGCTTCAGTGAAGACACAACTCTTCAGCTAATACTGACTGTGAGCAATTTTTCAAAGGGCAAAGCAGTGAAATCAAAACCAGTGCACTTTATAAATACTGGGTCATCACTTTGTTTAAATTACAACACACTCTGTGATTCAGTTTTGGGAAATGACGTGAAACAAATGAGATACATAAGAGTGGAAGAACAAGTGGAAGGTAGGCACCCCATCAAACTGCAGCTCAAGCTAAAAAACCAAAACTGATCATGAGAACATAAAGATAAGGGTTAAGAGAATGTAAGAACTGCAGATGCTGGAGATCAGAGTCAAAAAGTATGGTTCTGGAAAAGCTCAGCAGGTCAGGCAGCATCTGAGGAGCAGAAGAATCGACATTTCGGGCATAAGCCCCACCCCCCTCCTACTTCTCTCTCAACACCCTTGCCACCAGCCCCACCCCTACTGCCCCCACCACCATCCCCTTTCCTGATGAAGGGCTTATCCTCGAAACATTAATTCTCCTGTTCTTCGGATGCTGCCTGACCTGCTGTGCTTTTCCAGCGCCACCCATATCAATAAGGGAGATGGACTAGAATAACACATTGGAATGGAGAAGTCTGGTCAAAATTAACAGGACAGAAAACTGGCAATAGCGATGGAGAATAAGCAATGCAAAATCTCTAAAATGAAACGGATTACTGTAAGCAGACTCTTATCAAATAGAAAGTAGATTATGGAGTAAGGTTCCTGACATAGAAAGAGCTTAAAACTAAACTGAAATTTAAAAGAGCAACTTATGATAAAACTAGAGCTACCAATATAAAGGTTTACATTGGATACAGCAAGTGTACTAGAAGGGTGTAAAGGAAAATTATAAATGAACATTAAAGTAAGAATAAAAGGGAATATGAAAAATGGTAATGAGGTGAAAATATACAATGAAACAGTGAGCTTCAGAAGAGTAGTTAAAAGAAGGTAGAACAAGTCCCATAAGATTGAGGAAAAGTTGCTGTGAATAGTAAAAGCATGGCAGAGAATTTGAATAAATAATTTCCATATGATTGGAAATCATGAAGTAAAATAAAGGAGCACGGTAGCCAAGTGTGGAAAAATTATTTGAGATGAATGTATAAAAAGAATTAGCTGTGAAAAAAAGTGAACAGAATTCAAGGCTGGTTTATCACCAGACCTGATGAGGTATAGCTTCAGTTGTTGAAAGAACTTGGCACAGAGACAACAGCTACTCTGACCACTGTTTGTGTTACAGTTGACACATAACTACAGCTAGAGACTGCAGGATAGCAAATATAGCAAGAAGGGAGAGAAGGGTAAATCAGGTAAATAAGGAAACAGTTCTGGAAGAGAACCCTCTCGTTAAACATTGGGAAATGCACCATTGTCAGTCCCAACACAACTACTGTATCGTGGTAACTATATCTGGTCCCTCCAAGTCACTGCTTCAGCATGAATTAGATTGAAATCTTTAGTGTTCTTTTAAACCCTGACAGATTTTCCACTCCAATATCCTCTTAACCACAAAAGTCACATAATTTTAACTTGGTAACTCCGCTCTTCCCTAACTCCACTTATTGCTGAAATCCTTATCTATGTGTGTGTCACTTCCATGCTTGGTTAAGCCAAGCAGGTAGGGGTAAGTGTGATCTGCAATGTCTCATTTCTCTCCTCTTATTCAAAGGGTGGAGTTGAATGTGAGTCGCGGTTCCTGCCAGTGGAACCAGAAATGGACAGTACGCTCACTTGCATGTTGGGGGGACCACATGCACATGTAAGTTGAAGTGGAGTTTAAAGCACCAGTGACAGGCTTGGGAGACATGTGTATTAATGTAGCTAGGGCATGTATTCATTAATAAAGTCCTTTCCAAATCTCCCAAACATCTCCCACACCTTTCCACTCCTCCTTCCCTCAGGACAATCTTCTACTTTCTGATTGATTGTTTTCAAACACCCAGGAAATGCCACCTGCCTGGTCACAGCAGCCTAAGGAGGAAGAGAAAGCAGCAGCTCAGACTGATGTTGAAGAAATCCCACTTGATCTGACACTCACAGCTACCAGCTCAGAGACTGTCAGTGTATGTGCTGTAGAAGGCTGTTGAAGCTTGGATCTACACGTGATGAGTCACTGGTTCTGAGTTGTCTGCAATCAGGTCAGGACTAACGGGCATTTCCGGAGCACCTGAGGGTGAGGTTGGACATGGTTCAGAAGTGTTGATTAGGTAATATCCAGGATAATGCTGATGGTCAAGATGCTGTGTGCATTGGGTTGGCTTCCAATGAGTTTGGAGTGATCCACTTCCAAACAGTCTTAGGGCTTCACGTAGTTTTCCTTTTCTTTCTCTCTATTCCCTTTCTGTCATATCACAGATATTGCCACTGCTGTCCCCATATCTGTTAGAACCTATGTGAAGAAGCCAGTGAATTCCCTGAAGATACAATAAAGCACTGTTGAATTCAGGAACTCATCCCAATAGCCCCAAAACATCTCAGAGGGTCTTCCAGTCACTTTACTGAAATATAAATTACGTTCCCTGCACGTTAGATGTCTGATCCTCTGAGTAACATTTGGAGCAGACCCAGCTTATGGTTCAGTGCTTGCAGCTTGTAAACTGGCATGAAAACCATTGCCTGGCCCAGGGGTAGTCAAAGTTCAGCATTTTGGTGTCATGGTGCGTTTGGAAGGCTGTATCGTGTCATGATCATGCTCCTTCTGAACCTTTTAGCTGCTGCCAGGATGGTCATGCAAGTGCCGTTCTTAAAGAATAAGCTTCAAGAGTCAGCTAACAGGCCAATGCACAGTTCTGGGAGCGTGCAAGGCACCCCCATCCCCTACCCCACCACCTTGGATATCAAGTTCTACCAATCTCTTAAGTACATATCAACATTTGATGATACAAACAATTTTGCCACACAAGTTTTTCTGTAAATTGTTAATCACAAACCATGATAATCAAAACCATGCAGACCAACCTTTAGAACATAAATCTCAATTAAAATAGAAAGTTCCTCATGGTCTTTCCTTTCTGGCACAGTATATATTGAATCCTGTGGTCAGTGTGTTATCTAAGACTAATTCAGCTCCTGGGTCTAAATTGCAAAGTACATAATGATTACATTTTCACACGCAATTACTCTTTTCAGTCATTGATCATTTTGACTCCTGAGATTGAAAATTGCTCTTCGGTTCTTATTTCCCAAAATGACCAATTCCTTTGTACTCAGTCGTGAAAGTGGAAAAGAATCAGATCATCAAAGCTGTGTATGTCACAACAGAGGTTTTTTAAATGACAGAGCAAACAGGTCTCACTGGTTGCTTTGGTTTGTAATTCCCTTGAATTCACTTGAATGGAGAAAAGTGCAAGCTACAGCATTTGATACAGTAAGATCAGGAATGACCTTATCTATTTTCTGAGTGATGCCATTTCTTCACAGCATTGCTAAAGTATAATAAGATAACCATGTGTGGTATGACTCTATGTGCATGGTAAATCAGAGAAACCTGCTTTTTTTTCAGAAATGGGAGTCCATGCAGCCTCCAGCTAGCAGCGGTCACAAGCCTTCAGCACACTGGTCTGTTGGGATCGAAGTGACACAGCTCCATTCAGCTGAAGAGGATTACAAAGACCAACAGGATATCAGTACAGGTTCCACACTATTGAGTTAGTTAGATTTTGCTTGTATTTGCCAAACTGTATCGAGTTAACACACTGGAAATCAAGCCCTGCTATTTCCAGAGTTATCACTGTTATGGACCAGATCACATCCCCTCAAAATATTTTAAGAAGGTTGAGTAGACCCTAACCTTTACTTATTTTAACTGTGAATGTAAAGTGTCTATCCCAGATGCAATGTGATTGGTCAAACTACTTGACGTTAAGCAAGACACAAATTATTTAAACACTGTAGTTAAAATACAACCACAGAAAGAGGAATTTAGAATTTAGTAGACTGGTGAACAAGGTTAGATTACATGGAATACAGGGAGAACTGGCTGATTGGATATAGAACTGGCTCAAAGGTAGGAGCTGAAAATGTGTTGCTGGAAAAGTGCAGCAGGTCAGGCAGCATCCAAGGAGCAGGAGAGTCAACGTTTTGGGCATGAGCCCTTCTTCAGGAATGAGGAAAGTGTGTCCAGCAGGCTAAGATAAAAGGTAGGGAAGAGGGACTTGGGGGAGGGGCTTTGGAAATGCGATAGGTGGAAGGAGGTCAAGGTGAGGGTGATAGGCCAGAGTGGGGGTGGGGGCAGAGAGGTCAGGAAGAAGATTGCAGGTTAGGAAGGCGGTGCTGAGTTCGAGGGATGAGACCAGCTCTGATCTCCAGCATTGGCAGTCCTCACTTTCTCCTCAAAGTTAGGAGACTGAGGGTGGTGGTGAATGGTTGCTTTTCAGACTGGAGGCCTGTGAGCAGCATGTGCCACAAGGATTGGTGCTGGATCCACTGCTTTTTGTCATTTATATAAGTGATTTGGAGTGAACATCGGGGGTATGGTTGGTAAGTTTGCAGATGACACCAATATTGGTGGTGTAGTGGACAGCGAAGAAAGTTACTGAGTCCAATGGGATCTTGATCAGATGGGCCAATGGGCTGAGGAGTGGCAGATGGAATTTAATTTAGATAAATGTGAGGTGCTGCATTTTGGAAAGGCAACTCAGGGCAGGACTTATACATTTAATGGTTATGTCCTTGGACAAAGAGACCTTGGAGTGCAAGTGCATTGTTCCCTGAAAGTGGAGTCGCAAGTAGATAGGACAGTGAAGAGATCTTTTGGTATGCTTGCTGATTTAGGTCAATGCATTGAGTCTAGGAGTTGGGAGGTCATGCTGTGACTATATAGGACATTGGTTAGGCCACTTTTGGAATATTGCATTCCTGCTATAGGAAGGATGTTGTGTAATTTGAAAAGATTCAGAAAACATCTGCTAGGGTTGGAGGGTTTGAGCTATAGGGAGAGGCTGAATAGGTTGGGACTATATTCCCTGGAGTATCAGAGGCTGAGGGGTGACCATATAGAGATTTATAAAATCATGAGGGCCATGGATAGTGTTAAGAGCCAAGGTCTTTTCTCTATTGTGTGGGAGTCTTGAACTCGAGGCCATAGATTTCAGGTGAGAGGGGAAAGATTTAAAGGCTAAATGCTGGCAAATGGGATGAGATTAATTTGGGACAATTAGTCGGCTTGGATGAGTTAAGAAAGAAGAATCTGTTTCTTTGCTGTACAATTCTTTGACTCTATGACTCTATAACTTAACTCTATTGGAAAAACTTAACAAAATAATAGAGGGCAACTATTATTGATTAACTGCTCCAATATAGTAACACACCATAAAACACCAGTTGGCAAAAAGGCACTTTCTGCCACAGATTCTCACATGCAGTTCTCCAATCCAGCAGGAAAACATCAAGAGAAAATTCTGAGAGAGTAGCAGCCAGGAGACATTCACTGAAGCCTCCAACTCTTTTGAGACCCTGATATCTTCTGATGCTACTCAGAAATCCTGATCTGTGTGAGCTGGCCACACAAGTTCAGGCTCATTTTAAACAAACACCCAATGCCTTCCAAGTGGTCTTCAGTAGCCAGCTCAATACTCCTGCCTTACAATCTTTCTTCAAAAGAAAAATGCCAGGGCAAAATAACCTCTGAGCACCGTCACTTCAAAAATTTGAAATATGTTAGCAAATTATGCCAAATCCCCAGTTTACCTGTCAGATGAACCCAGAAAACACAGACCACACTTCTGTACTTAACAAGATGTACTGTTTATTACAGGTGAATAGATTATAACCAGTGGTAAACAACTATCAACTGTTGACATTTAACTCGACCAGATTAAAGTCTAACCTCTTTTTAAAACCCGTCATACACAGACAGACAGACAACAAACACTGGTGTTATGGGAGGAGACAAAAACACTAGAGAAACAGTTTAAAAGTGTTAGTTCGTGGGACTTGAAGGAATGTTGTTTTTGCTTCCCAGGACCTTCAGTTTGCTGAGCTTTTCCCTCAGGTTCTCTCAATCCTTAAGATGCACAGAACAACTATTTCACAAATTATAATGTCTCTAATATATTGGTAAAAGCAACAGTACACAGCAACTGGCTTTGGGGAAAAAAAAACTGGCTTTCTTCAAACACACACCTTCATGGTTACATACTTTGGATACTTTACTGAATACAGAAACACGCCACCTGCCATTTGAGTAGACTAACGGCCTCTGCCACGATTATTCACACCCACAAACCTTTCAGTTAAGCAGATACTTATTGTCAAGTCGATGGTCTTTGGCATCTACAACTGGTCACAACTCGACAAACCAATAAGCAACCTGTTGCTGGCCGAACCTCACTTTGTGTGGGAACTGGGCCACCTACACACATCTTCATCCATGGCTTGAATAAAGCAGCAGTGCGAACACCACACACCAGTTTTAGAAACATACTTTTTAAAAAAATATAGCAATTTCTTCCTCAGACTTTTGTTGTAAACAGTCATTTTGTTTACAATTCAGTCCACAATCAAAAATAAAGCAATTGCTCTTTAAAAGTCTGGCCTTTACAATATCAAAGTAATTGACAACAGTTCATTGCAAAAAGTTACTATACCATGAGTGTGAAATTTATGACAACTTAGTGAACCCAAATTACCACTAGATTTCAACCCATTTCTTATTTCAATATATTGGAATGCTAGCAGATAACACAAAGCCTCTATTGTATGACTACAACAACCTAAGATTCACTGGTATGATAGCAGGGCTGAGAGGCTATAGCTACATGGAGAGACTTGGAAAATCAAGACATCATTTCACTGGAGCAGAGAAAAACATTGTTACATAGTGTAAAAAGGAGAAAAGTTTGAGCTTTAACCTAACTAGAATTCTGTAATAACTTTTTCTCGGAGCTCAGTCTTGAGGAGTTGATCTGCTTTACATTTCACACCAAAGCACAAGAGATCAATTGATTCTTTTTTACCCTCAAGTGCATGTCAGCTTTGTTCCTTTAAGGAAAAGCTTTGAACTGCAGCATTAATATTTAACATCACTGAAAACATCTCATTATTACTGGGTGGAAGACAGAAAATATTTTCTTATTTTGCCAAATTTACTGTGGCAGATTGAATCATTAACTGGTTCTTACTTTGAGGATTTTGTTTTGAATTTTCAATGTTATTCGCAGTTGGATGAATAACTTGCTGTTGTATTAAAAATACCAATGACCAAGAGTTTAACAGCAAAAAAGATAATCAAATCACCATCAGTAACATAATAGTTGGTGGAAACTTATAGAAATCTGAATGATATGGGTCATGGTGAGATCTGTGGGAGAATCATGTGAGATGTCTGTTAATGACTACCTCAACATTAAAAATCACTCAACACCAGGTTATAACCCAACAGATTTATTTGGAAGTACTAGCTTTTGGAATGCTACGTTGTTACCTCACTCCGAAAGCTAGTGCTTCCATATAAACCTGTTGGACAATAACCTGGTGTTGAGTGATTTTTAATGTTGAGGTAGTCATTAACAGACATTTTAACTTTGTCCACCCCAGTCCAACACTGGCACCTCCACATCGTGGCTACCTCAACATTGGCAGCATCTTGCTCCATCTTTATGCTATTGACAAGTGTTAGAGTCCTCACTAATATTTCAATTATTTTATTTTATTATTTCATCAATTTTGGCGAGGAGCTGTGAATTGGGAACTGTGAACTGGTGATGACTTTTAGACTGTGGGTAACGGCTTGTGCTAAAAGGAAACAGAACAAACAAGTTTTTGTTTATTTATCAGGCCAGGCCTAGAAGTTAATTGCATGTTGTTTGCTGATTTGCAAGTGATTCATCACCAGGGAAGGGCATTACGTTTTAACAGACAGTAGAAGTTGGCCACTAATGAGGTTAGTACCTGGGAATTGGTTGCAGCAAGTCTGGAAAAGACCTTATGTTCAGGCAGGGTGGCACGGTGGCTCAGTGGCTAGCACTGCTGCCTCACAGCGTCATGGACCTGGGTTCGATTCTAGGTGAATTGCAATGCTAAATTGCCCATAGTATTCAGGGATGTGTAGGTTAGGTGCATGAGTCAGTGGTAAATGTAGAGTAATAGAGAATGGGTTTGCATGGGATAATGTTCGGAGGGTTGGTGTAGACTTAGAGTCATAGAGATATACAGCACGGAAACAGACCCTTCGGTCCAAACGGTCCATGCTGACTAGATATGCCAACCCAATCTAATCCCACCTGCCAGCACCCAGCCCATATCCTTCTAAATCCTTCCTATTCATATATCCATCCAAATGCCTCTTAAATGTTGCAATTCTACCAGCCTCCACCACTTCCTCTGGCAGCTCATTTCATACACGTACCACTCTCTGCATGAAAACATTGCCCCTTAGGTCTCTTTTATATCTTTTCCCTCTCACCCTAAACCTATGCCCTCTAATTCTGGACTTCCCCACCCCAGGGAAAAGATTTTGTCGATTTATCCTATCCATGCCCCTCATAATTTTGTAAACCTCTATAAGGTCACCCCTCAGCCTCTGACGATCCAGGGAAAACAGCCCCTGTCTGTTCAGCCTCCCGTACAGCTCAAATCCTCCAACCCTGGCAACATCCTTGTAAATCTTTTCTGAACCTTTTCAAGTTTCACATCTTTCCGATAGGAAGGAGACCAGAATTGCACGCAATCTTCCAACAGTGGTCTAACCAATGTCCTGTACAGCCGCAACACTACCTCCCAACTCCTGTACTCAATACTCTGACTGATAAAGAAAAGCATACCAAACGCCTTTTTAACTATCCTATCTACCTGCGACTCCACTTTCAAGGAAATATGAATCTGCACTCCAAGGTCTCATTGTTCAGCAACATTCCCTAGGACCTTACCATTTTGTGTATAAGTCCTGCTAAGATTTGCTTTCCCAAAGTGCAGCACCCGCATTTATTTGAATTAAACTCCATCTGCCATTTCTCAGCCCATTGGCCCATCTGATCAAGATCCCATTGTACTCTGAGGTAACCTTCTTCGCTGTCCACTACACCTCCAATTTTGATGTCATCTGCAAACTTACTAATGATACCTCTTTTGCTCACATCCAAATCATTTATATAAATGGTGAAAAGTAATGGATCCAGAACCGATCCTTGTGGCACTCCACTGGTCACAGGCCTCCAGTCTAAAAAACAACCTTCCATTACCACCCTCTGTCTTCTACATTTGAGCCAGTTCTGTATCCAAATGGCTAGTTCTCCTTGTATTCCAAGAGATCTAACCTTGCTACTAGTGTCCCATGGGGAATTTTATCGAACGCCTTACTGAAGTTCATATAGATCACATCTATCACTTTGCCTCATCAATCCTCTTTGTCACTTCTTCAAAAAACTCAATCAAGTTTGTGAGACATGATTTCCCACGCACAAAGCCATGTTGACTATCTCTAATCAGTCCTTTCATTTCCAGATACATGTACATCCTGTCCCTCAGGATTCCCTCTAACAACTTGCCCATCACTGATGTCACTAGTCTATAGTTCCCTGGTTTGTCCTTAATACCCTTCTTAAACAGTGGCACCACATTAGCCACCCACCTGTAACTGTCGATGATTCAAATATCTCAGCAAGAGGGCCAGCAATCACTTCCTTAGCTTCCCACAGAGTTCTATGTTACACCTGATCAGGTCCTGGGAATTTATCCACCTTCATGTGTTTCAAGACATCCAGCACATCCTCCTCTGTAATATGGACATTTTTCAAGATGTCACCATCTATTTCCCTACATTCTGTATCTTCCATGTCCTTTTTCACAGTAAGTACTGATGCAAAATACTCGTTTAGCATCTCCCCCATTTTCTGTGACTCCACACAAAGGCCCTATTCTCTCCCTAGTTACCCTTTTGTCCTTAATGTATTGTAAAAACCCTTTAGATTCTTCTTAATTCTATTTGCCAAAGCTATCCCATGTCCCCTTTTTGCCCTCCTGATTTCCCTCTGAAGTATACTCCTACTTCCTTTACATTCTTCTAAGGATTCACTCGATCTATCCTGCCTATACCTGACATATGCTTCCTTCTTTTTCTTAACCAAACCCTCAATTTCTTTAGTCATACCGCATTTCCTGTACCTACCAGCATTTTCCTTTCACCCTAACAGGAATATACTTTCTCGGGATTCTCATTCCTGAAGGCTTCCCATTTTCTAGCCGTTCCTTTACGTGTGAACATTTGCCCCCAATCAGCTTTTGAAAGTTCTTGTCTAATACTGTCAAAATTAGCCTTCCTCCAATTTAGAACTTCAACTTTTAGATTTGGTCTGTCCTTTTCCATCATTATTTAAAAACTAATAGAATTATGGTCGCTGTCCTAAATGCTCCCTCAGTCACCTGCCCTGCCTTATCTCCCAAGAGTAGGCCAGGTTTTGCACTTTCTCTCATAGGTACATCCACATATTGAATCAGAAATTTTTTTTGTACACACTTAACAAATTTCTCTCCATCTGAACCCTTAACACTATGGCAGTTCCAGTCTATGTTTAGAAAGTTAAAATCCCCTACCATAACCACCCTATCATTCTCACAGAAAACTGAGATCTCCTTACAAATTTTTTTCTCAATTTCCCTCTAACTATTAGGGGGTCTATAATACAATCCTAATAAGGTGTTCAGCCCTTTCTTATTTCTTAGTTCCACCTAAATAGCTCCCCTGGACATATTTCCGGGAATATCCTCCCTTAGTACAGCTATAATGCTATCCCTTATCAAAATCTTTTTGGGCTGAAGGGCCTGTTTCCAAACTGTTGGGATTCTGTGATCAGGTATTGAATTAAGGAGGCAGTCAGACTGTCAAGGAGTGGTCAGAGTATGAATTGGGTTTTGGGCCTCGTTTTCTGTGGAAAAGGAATTTACTTTTGATATTACAAGTTGAAGGTTTGAAATGTCGCAACTTAACGTCCCTTGAACAGCTTTTGGAAGCGTAGAGAATAGTAAACGAAATATTTCTGCTGAAAACTGAGTGTACTGTGAAGGTGGCCCTGACTGACATCTTCAGAAAATCAATCAAGAAACCATCATCTATTCCTGTGAAACAACACATTGTGAAAATCACCTAAGTAATCTCGCCAGTTTTGTTATTTTCTTTCATTTGTCCTTTAACTGTGTGTTTTTGGCTATCTGTCTTTTGTGTAAATGGAGAATGAAAACAGAGGTTTTTGGGTTTAAAGCGCAGACCAGTTAGATTACTTTGTTGTTTAATTTTTGTTCTACTGAAGTTATGATATTGTTAATGATCTGCTCAGTGTTTTGATTAAGATACAACCCAATGTCAAGAATTGACTGCTTGCAAAGTCTGGATAGGCGATTCAAAACGTCTGGTTGGAATCTTTGGGCAATTTTGATGGTTTTTGAAGGTTTCAATTTTATTGTGTTATGCATACACCAGTAGAAAGACTGATTTGGTTTGGCTGTCTCTCTCTCTCTCTCTCCATGTTGCAACACAAGCATCATAGCAAGTTTCTCACTGGTCAACAGCGAGTTGCCAATTGAAGCAGGTTATTGCTTTTTAAACACCTTGTTAATGGTCCAACTCGCTTCATTTTTATTTAACTTCCTATCTTACCCTGCGTGCCAAACAAGCTACATGTAAAAATTAAAGAAAGTATCTGGTGAATTCAGCTGCTCGTTTACATCAAAGGACCTCAATGTTGGACACCAGGGACCAACGTCTCAGGGTGCCCTCCATGGACACCCGCCACTGTGTTCAGGGACATTTGTAACCATAGGCTCTTGCTGCATATCAATACTGCACTTCAGGCTGCATCAATAGCTATCATCATAATGCTGAGGCAAGAATACTGTGTGCTTAGCTGTTGGACCCAGCTCCTAGTCTGGGCCAGGCTACATCTCCAGGCTTTTAACTTACTACAATGGCATTCACTCAATCCAAGCATGCCTGGATGCTCATGGCATCCCTGCCTTGTACTGCTTTGTCATTGTGTCCTGTGTCCCCTCAGCCAGAGATACTGGGCCCTATTACTTCTGTTTTGACTTGCTATTTAGCGCAGACGTAGAGGGAGGAAGCTTGTCATGGTTGTCAGTAATCCTCAGTCAAGTCAAGGGAGATAGTCTTTGCTCAGAGGGTTGACTACAGTTAGACAAGGCCAACTTTTGATACCGGTCCAGAGAGTTCTTACGTTCTCGACTGGTTTGTCATGAGGGACCTTATCTAAAGCCTGGCTAAACTCCACGCAGACCATGTCAAATTCATCAGACTCCTGCTCCCCCCCTCACCACTTCAAACAAATTTGCCAACGCAGACTTCCATTCACAAACTCCTGCTGACTATCCCTGATTACTTCATTCCCCTCTCAGAATATATTGCCCTTCATAATTCTTTCTTGTAACTTTCCCACTGCTGAAGCTAGACTGACTGGCCTGTGATTTCCTGATCCTCCTTCTCTTAATAAAAGCGGAATGTTAGCAACTTTTGAGTGCTCTAGCTCTTCACCTGTTGCCAGAGGGGATTTGAAAATAACTGCCAGGACTCCAAATATCTCCTTCCTTACCTCCCTCAACATAATGAATATCTTTCTTTACTAATCAAGGCATAGAATATAGCAACAGGAAAGTTTTTTGAGAACTGTATAAACAGCCACAGCTGGATCATGAGTACATTTCCTACAATGCAGGAAAGTTACATAACAGCACAGGGGCAGCATGGTGGCTTAGGGCTGGCACGGTGGCTCAGTGGTTAGCGTCGCAGCCTCACAGCACCAGGGAGCTGAGTTCAATTCCTGCCTCAGGTGACTTCCTCTGTGGAGTTTGCACATTCTCCCTGTGTCTGCATGGGTTTGCTCCTAGTGCTCCGGTTTCCTCCCACAGCCCAAAGAATTGGCCATGGTAAATTTCCCACAGTGTTAGGTGTGTTAGTCATGGGGTAAATGTAGGGAAATTAGTCTGGGTAGGTTACTCTTCGGAGAGTCGGTGTGGACTTGTTGGGCCAAAGGGCCTCTTTCTACATTGTAGGGAATCTAATCTAATCTACAGAAAGTCTACAAAGAAGATTTATGAAGTTTTCACCAGGAATGGAAAATTTCAGTAATGTGGAAACACTATATAATTTTAAAAAAAATGTTTGAAACACAGAAGGCTGTGACACTTAATTCAAATACATACAGGATTGAGTTATAATCAATAACCTTCACTTGACCAAGCAAGTCAGGAACTAAATTGTGAAAGTTCAGTTTGCTGTAAAGCACTTCCTATAATGGCCCAGGTTAAAAGTAAAGTCATTGGTTTATGGTTTCATGACTGTTTTATAGCTCAATGTAATGTAAACTTAGGATAATGATTACGTGAATGTTTTCATGTGAAATGTTGTGTTTTATGTCAGTTTATTTTTAACTTCAAGTATGTAGTGGGCCTGTGTACATTCATTGTGTATGGTTAGCTTTAACTTAACATGTTTTAGATAGTTATTGTGGGGTCATATATGATATAAATTGAATTAGGGTTGAGTCAGCACAGCTTCAACAAGGAGAATAGAGCCTGACAGATCTGCTAGAATTCTTTGAAGATGTAATGAGCAAGTTAGACAAAAGAGAGCCAGCAAACATGATCTATTTGGATATTCCAGAAGGCTTTTGACAAGGAGCCCCACAGGAGGCTGCAAAACAAGATAACAGCTCATGGTGTTAGGGGCAAGCTACTGGCATGATTAGAGGGTTGGTTGACTGACTGAAGGGAGAGAGAAAGGATAAAGGAGTCTTTTTCAGGATGGCAACCAGTGACTTGTGGAGTTTCCCTGTGGTCAGTGTTGGGACAGTGGTGAGCTGCCTACTTAAACTGCTGCAGTCCACATACTGTGCATTGACCCATAATGCTGTTAAAGAGAAGGGATTTCCAGCATTATGACCCAATGACAATGAACAAATGCTGATATATTTCTAAATCAGGATGGTGAATGGTTTGAAGGGGAACTTGCAGGTGGTCCCATATATCTGCTCACTGATGGAAGGAGTGGACCTTTGTGCGTGTGATGCTAATCAAGTGGGCTGCTTTGTCCTGGGTGGTGTCAAATTTCTTGACTGTTGTTGAAGCTGCTAGTGGGGAGTATTCCATCACACTCCTGATGTGTGCCTTGTAGATGGTGGACAGGCTTCAGGGAGTCTGCAGGTGTGTTGCTTGTCACAGTATTCCTAGCCTCTGAACTGCTTTTGCAGCCACCTTGTTTGTATGGCAAGTCCAATTGAGTTTCTGGTCAATGTTAACCCAAAGGATGTTGACAGTGGGGGATTCATTGATGGTAACACCATTGAATGTCAAGGGGCAGTGATTAGATTGTCTCTTATTGGAGTTGATGATTGCCTGTTAGTTGTGTGGTATGAATGCCACTTGTCAGCCAATGCTGGTTATGGTCCAGATCTTGTTGCATTTGAACATGGACTGCCTCAATATCTGAGGAGTTGTGAATGGTGCTGAACATTATGTAATAACAAACATCTTCATTTTTGACCTTATGATGGAGGGAAGGTGAAGCAGCTAAAGGTGGTTGGGCCTAGGACACTACCCAGAAGAACCCTTGCAAATGAGAATAGAATTCTGGTCAGGTCCACGACCCCCTACGACCCATCCTCCCATCCTGGCACTTTCCCCTGCCACTGCAGGAACTGTAAGACCTGTGCCACACTTCCTCCCTCACCTCTATCCAAGGCCCTAAAGGATCCTTCCACATCCATCAAAGTTTTACCTGCACATCCACTAATATCATTTATTGTATCTGTTGCTCCCAATGCAGTCTCGTCTACACTGGGGAGACTGGGCACCTCCTAGCAGAGCGCTTTAGGGAACATCTCCGAGACACCCGCACCAATCAACCACACTGCCCTGTGGCCCAACATTTCAACTCCCCCTCCCACTCTGCCGAGGACATGGAGGTTCTGGGCCTCCTTCATCGCCGCTCCCTCACCACCAGACGCCTGGAGGAAGACCACCTCATCTTCCACCTCAGAACACTTCAACCCCAGTGCATCAATGTGGACTTCAACAGCTTCCTCATTTCCCCTTCGCTCAGCTCATCCTAGTTTCAAGCTTCCAGCTCAGCACTGTCCCCATGACTTGTCCGGACCTGTCCGACCTGCCTAGCTCCTTTTCCACCTATCCACTCCACCCTCTCCTCCCTGACCTATCACCTTCATCTCCTCCCCCACTCACCTATTGTACTCTATGCTACTCTCTCCCCACCCCCACCTTCCTCTAGCTTATCTCTCCATGCTTCCGGCTCACTGCCTTAATTCCTGATGAAGGGCTTTTGCCTGAAACGTTGATTTTGCTGCTCGTTGGCTGCTGCCTGAACTGCTGTGCTCTTCCAGCACCACTAATCCAGAATCTGGTTTCCAGCATCTGCAGTCATTGCTTTTACCTCCTATCCCGCAGTATCTTCTCCAGCAGTTTCCTTATCACTGACGTCAGGCTCATTGGTCTAAAATTATCTGGATTATCCCTACTACTCTTCTTAAACAAGGGGACAACATTAGCAAGCTTGCAGTCCTCTGGGACATCACTTGGAAATTCATACCACATTTTAGAGTGTGACAGCGGCACTGATAGACTTATTGAAAAGATACAGAAACTTTCAGTGGATGGCAGACTGTCAGAAGGCATGTGACAGCCTGAAAGCTGTGTTAACCACTGCCCCAGTATTAGTCACAGCTAATTACACAAAGCCACTTGAGGCGGCTATCAATGTGAGTGATGTAGGTCTCAGTGCTGTGCTTTTACAAGAAGATGAGGAGAAGATAGAAAGACCAATCTGGTATTTCTGCAGGAAATTGAATATTCATCAACAGAAATAGTCCATGATTGAGAAGGAGACCTTGAACTTGGTATTGACATTACAACATTTCAACATTTATATTGCCAGTAATGTATCTCAGGCAATCATATACACTGATCATGACCTGTTAAAGCTTTTGGAGGAATTTAATGACAAAAATTCAGGACTGTTTAGATACAGCTGATTATTGTAGCCATTCAATTTGATAATTACACACGTGGTAGAACAAGAAAATGTGATTGCCAACATGTTTACGTGACTTGGATGAAGGAAGTTGGAGGGGGTTCGGTGGCAGGAGTAAACGGACTGAAACAGAAGTAGTAGTGAATGTTTGTATAGTCAGAGTCAATGTAATGTACATGTATTGTTGTGTACTAATAGAGTAGACTAAAGCTTTTAAAATGAAACCATCTTTGTATAATGATTGTTCTTTTTTATAGAAAGGGATGGGGAGGTGTGATGATGCTGTCACTTCAAAAAGGTTATTTTTGTCCTGGGTGGTTTTTGAAGAGAGGTGGTAAAGGCAGAGGTGCAGAAAGTGACGAGGGGTCCAGCCTGAATCAGTGATGCTTTTTTCAAACGATTTAACAATGGAAGGGGAGTAGCAGGTTCTCCCAGTCCAGGATTGTCTTTTTTTTAGGGGTAGCGGTCACAAGATGTTGGAATCCAGAAGCGTTGCAAGCTTCAGTAAACGGTTCCTAACTGACTTTTTCTGAAATCTCTCTGGATGGTTTTCCCTCCTGCCTGTAAGAGTCTGTTTTTGAATTTACCTTTTGGCTCAGTGGTGTGTTTAAGGTATGTTACTATATCGGAACAGTTAATTAGTTAAGTTGTTGTATCGGGTCAGTTAAGTTTTCCAGTCGTTAAGTTATTTTAAATTCTGCTTGCATTTGTTTGTATTTTAACTATAGTGTTTTAAATAAATTTGTTTTACTTAAGGCCGAGTGGTTTGGCCAGTTGCCTGGAACACCCACTTCACATCCACCTTCAAAATAAGAAAAGGTTATGGTCTAAGCTACCTTATTAAAATATTTTGAGAGGGTCTGGCCTTGTCCATAACATTAAATCTGTTCAAAGTCTGTCCACTTTGCAAGGTGATAGTATAATACACATGATAGATTGTCAATGTGAAGGCAGGATCTCATCCCGACAGGGACTGTGCTGAGGTCATTCTTACAATGTTATCATGAACAGAGGCATTAACAGATTGGTAAGGATGTGGCCAAGTATGTTTATCCCTCTTGCTGGTTCCCTCATCAACTGCTGCAGATCCAGTCTAACAGCTATGCCCTTTACTGACCAGTTGATCAATACCACTCCTGCCGAGCCACTGTACAGAATACATTATGTGCCCTTGCCACCCTCAGTGCTTCCTCCAAGTGTTGTTCAAAATGGAGGAGTAGTAAGTGGTGATCAGCAGGAGATTTATTGGCCCATATTTAATCTGAAGCCATGAGACATCATGGGGTCCAGAGTCAATGTTGTGGATTCCCAGGGTAACTTCCTCTGGACTACATACCACTGTGCTGCCACTTCTGCTAGGTCTGTTGTGTTGGGATGGTGATACTTGGTGTCTGGAACATAGTCATACCCATGGATTCATATCTTACAGACAATGTCAGACTTGACTAGTTTGTAAGAAAGCTCTCCCAATTTTGGCACTAGCACCTAGACATTACTAAGGAGGACTTTGATTGGTCCATGTTTCTGTCATCGGCTTTTCTGGTGCCTAGGTAGATTCCAGTGGTCTATCTAATTTCTTCTGGAATAATTGAGGAATATTCTCCTGGATCTTGCTCAAGTCAAGACTATTGAAGTGCAAGCTTTCATTGTGACTGTGCAGAGCTTTAAAGGCTAGGAACATTGTCCTCTACATACATTCATTCATGCATTTCCAAGAATAGTGGCAAGATGGTGAAGAGAAGCAAACATCATCCAATCTTTCTCTTCCTGATAAGGATTTCCCTAAAGACTGTATGGAGACACATTTTGACAAAGTGGAAATAAATGATCTGTGTTGAAGGCTTGAATAAGGAGAATTACTCACTTGCTTTGTATCTTCTCACACAGATTTGAGGGGTTGTTGGAAGAACTAGTATGCTGATTATCAACAGTTGAAGCATGTAATGAATGCTCATTCCATGACCAATAAATCCTGGAGTGCAACTCAAACCTGGGCTCCTGGTTTAGAGATGCAAGATCTTTCCAATTTTATGATTTGATCTATTATTGTCACATGTACCAAGATACAGTGAAAAATATTGCTTTGCATGCTATCCTGCCAAATTATACCTTACATACGTACATCAAGGTAATAGAACAAATTGCAGACTATAATGTTACAGCTGTAGGGAAGGTGCAGAGAAAGATCAACTCTAATATATGAGCGGTCCATTCACAAAGCCAAAAAGAACACCAAGTCTTCACACAGATTCAGCATAAATCTGCAGCTGACATGAAGATGGGACCAATGCGTGAGAATGGAGTTGATATTGGGCACCGAAGATTTGAACAGCATAGAATAAAACCACATGAAGGTAGTCCCTTTAAAATGTAGTGTGGAGGTAGGGTAATGAAGGAGGATGGCATGGGCAGCCATATAAAATGATACAAACAGGTAAAGGAAGAATGGGGGTAAAAGCATACTGTTTGTTCTGATCTATTTACTGATAAGGGAAACAATAAATCGGTCTTATTTTCATTATCAGGAACCCAGGCATAATAATTCCAAATGCTAATTTCAAAAGCGAAATTCTAATGGAAAAACCCTTGTGAGGGCATCTATGTAAAACTGTAAGAGCACCATAAGAGATAATCAATGCTCTGTAATGTGCTTGAGGCTATAGTATTCCACTCAGATTTCATACAGCATCTGTACCTCCACGGTGTGCTGGAAATGGATAAAAAAGCTTCAAGCCGTTTTTTATTCTGAATATAAATAAAATTAGAGCACCGTCCAGACTGAGATAATTCATTCAATTTTTGTGACTCAAAACATTTCTACACACTAGGTGTTTGTCTCCTGTGAATTACTCACACCAAGCAGTCATTCGAGGTCAACTTGAATGGTGTTCACTTCTTTCATATCGAGAGTTTTGTATATTTTATAAGCCTGAGTCAGCCAAGTTGTCTTGACTCATGAGCACTTCCTAGAATTATACACCCACACATCCTGATCAAATCGATTTCAGACCTAGTTAGTACATTCCCTGGATAGTAAGAATCACTGAGCTACTGTATTGCGCACTGTTCAAAATAAACATGGACTTCTAAGTAACATGTTCAATATATTGTGAGTGACTTGATGGGTTTATCGGAAATATCTACAGAAAAATTATCCCAGCATTATTTTATGATCCACTTTAATAGCTGTGTTTCATTAACACTTGAGCTGCCTGAAATGATCATCCTGAGGTTTGCATATTGCGAAGAATGTGCAACCCAATGACCATCAGTTAGTTACATTCTGAGCATTTTATATCGGTTTAACAAGGTTGAAAAGGGGGGAAAGTGCAGTGCTTTGTTGTGTCCAATTCATCTTTGCCCAGGAGACCCCTGCTCCTTAAAAAGAAGCTTTAAACTTCCCTGACAGGGCCTTGGCTATGTGGCTCTCAGACTTCTCAAACATTGGAGGGCTTGCTCCCATAGCAGTTCAAATTGTTTTGGGATTTGAATGACATCAAAAGATCTGAACTGACGTGCAGTCATGATCATGCTGCCTTAGTCTGTCAGGCACCTGAACCACCCCATAGAAAGGAACTGTTAAAATGACACTATGACCAGAAAAGAACAGCAAGATCAGTATTTGGGATTTTGACTCTAGCTTTTATAATTGTATCCAAAATATTACATTTTGTAACAAAAGCTGGAATTGCTGGAGAAAGTCAGCAGGTTTGGCAGCCTCTGTAGGTGGAAGGAGAACTACCGTTTCGAGTCCATTGACCCTTCTCCAGAACTATTCAAAATGCTCCATATCACCATCAAGGTGGGCACTTAGGACCCATGCTTCATATGCAGCTGCATCAACTCACCCTCACACATCCACCTACACTGACAATCATTTCCCATAGCCTGAGCATACTCCGGGTATTCAACGATAAGAGGCACATCATCCAAATATAGTGCTCCCCAGTCACTGACTTCCTTCCTTTTGTTAAAGGGCAAGTGGCACATGACAGAGGGGAGCAGAGCAGGAGGTACAAGCTCATCCATCTGTTGAGCTCCATGGACGAAGTGGTTTCAGCATCACGGAGTCTTATACAATAATAAAACACACAGATGGTGTCACTATTCACCCAATTCTGTCTCCGCCAAATCCGATCTCCCCTTTCTCAACTTCTGCTTTTAGATGCCTGAAGGCTTCCAGCTGCCTAGTCACACCAACCTCAAGAAATGAGAACAATACATTATCAATGAAGTGACCCAGAATTGCATAAGTTCATCTGTTTCCAGTGTGTACAGGGTGAGTGACCTTCCTAACGAGGGGCACCCTACAGATCACAGCTCAAACAGCTGGAGTCCGCGTATACCAGCCAAAAGGTACCATCTCCAAGGAATGAGGATTTCATGCCTGAACACTTTGGAAAGGAGATTAAATTGGAACATTGTATTGATGCTGAGCAATGAATTGAGGACAAAATGGTGAAGACTTTCATACAGGTCAAAGAAAATAAATAAAACTGATCCTCATTGAGAACAAAAAGAGATGATGGGTTAGAAACAGCACTGAAAGGCATCATTACTACGCTGAATTTCATGTGCTACAACACAGCAATCAACAGCAGTCATTTTGCTAAACCATTAAACTGTTTCAGTGGCACAAGGTCTATACAAAAGATGCTGCTGCACTATTTGAAGAATGGCCAACATACTTCTCCCATCAAAAATATTACCAAAAACAGACTAAGTCATCATCAATTTCGATGCAGTTTATGAGGCCAAGCTGTGAATAAATTGCTGCCTCTTTGGAGAGTGCTTCACCTCCAATTCTCTCTCCTCTCCTGTGCACCACCTTTGTAGACCAGTTCTGTTCAATTAAGTCTTAATTAGAAAACTCTCACAGATGGCTATCAGTGCTTAAGTACATCGAACTCCAGGGAAATGTGCTTGCCTTTTCGAGAAAGGTGACTTTGTTGATATTTCAGCGCCGTCTCATATACTAGACTGTTTCCTAAGGTTTGTACTGTTTAAATGATATGAATATTATAGATGTGGAATAAAAGGGTGCGTTTTTATATTCCCAAAACTAGTATATTGAGGCACAATGCTAAGGTTATTGCTGAAAATGGTGGAGGTAATAGAATATTGGAATGGACAAAAGCCGGATGGATAACAGGGAACAGACAGTAGGGTTCAGTGCTGGGGTTCTCAACATTTCATAATTCCTATAAATGACTTGAATGACGAGGCTGAAGTTACTGTTTTTAAACTTTCCTGTCATAATGACATGTAGGAAGGTAAGATGAGAGGACGTGGGCGGCACGGTGGCACAGTGGTTAGCACTGCTGCCTCACAGCGCCAGAGACCCGGGTTCATTTCCCAACTCAGGCGATTGACTATGTGGAGTTTGCACATTCTCCCCGTGTCAGCGTGGGTTTCCTCCGAGTGCTCCAGTTTCCTCCCACAGTCCAAAGATGTGCAGGTTAGGTGAATTGGCCATGCTAAATTGCCCGTAGTGTTAGGTAAAGGGGTAAATGTAGGGGAATGGGTGGGTTGCGCTTTGGCGGGTCAGTGTGGACTTGTTGGACCAAGTAAGTAATCTAATCTAGACATTGGGAAGCAACAAAGGGATATTGAAAATATAAAAGCATGGGCAAGTATCTGACAGATACAGTATAAATGTGGGAAAATGTGAAATTGTCCATTTTACCAAGAAGAATAAAAAAACGCATATAATTAGGAATGCTAATAGAATTCAAAGTTTGTGAGAAGATTTGTAGCTCGTTGTTGTGGTTCTGTTCGCCGAGTTGGGAATTTGTGTTGCAGACGTTTCGTCCCCTGTCTAGGTGACATCCTCAGTGCTTGAACTGACAACCAGAAGCGGCAGATACAAATCATTATAAATGCCGGAGGAAACATCATAGAAGCGCTTCACAGGAGGCTCCCAAGCACTGAGGATGTCACCTAGATAGGGACGAAACGTCTGCAACACAAATTCCCAGCTCGGCGAACAGAACCACAACATGCTAATAGAATGTTATTGGTTATCGTTAAGTGAAATGAACATAAAAGCACAAAGACCATGCTTCAGGTTTTTAGAATATTGGTGGGGACATATCTGGAGTACTGTTTACAGTACTGGTCTTATTAAAGGATAAATACACAGGAATTGTGTTAGAACCCTTGCTGATTTTTAATTTTATTTTTAATTGATCAATTTTGATTAATTATTTGGAAGAATGAGCAGGGAATGACTGATGGACATTCAGACAACTCATGTTAAAAGGAAAAATAAACAGACCAAACAAGATTTGTTTGTTTGTGAGGATGGGCCTGAAGGTTAATTGCAGGCCGACCCTTTCTTAAATAGGCAGTCCCTGATACACAGAGCCCCCAGTAATAGCATCATGTTTAAACAGATAACAGAAATTGGCTACTCATGAGACCAATACCTAGGAATTGGTTCCAGCAAGTAAGGAAGAGGCCATATGTTCAAGCCAATGGCAATTATTGAATGGCAATCGAAGCTTCAGGAAAAGTCAGTCTATCAGGGAAGAACGAGACATAATGAGGTTGTTTCATGAACAATGTTTTCTAAGAGATTGTTCTGGACTGCTACTGAAACAGCACGAAGATTTGACAGCTCCTTGTCTAATCTGATATGCTAAAGAGTAGAAAACTGAGCTAGAAGTATTGCTGCCTTTGCTTGGGTGAATTGTGAGTAAAAATAAGGAGTGCAGATGCTGGAAACCAAATTCTAGATTAGAGTGGTCTTGGAAAAGCACAGCAGTTCAGGCAGCATCTTCCTGCTCCTCGGATGCTGCCTGAACTGCTGTGCTTTTCCAGCACCACTCTAATCTCGAATTTTATGAATCGTAGCCAACATTTCTGAAAAGCAGCCAAGGCGTCCACATTTATAACTGTGAAACAATGCACAGCGAAAACCATTTAAGTAATCTGGCCAGTTTTGTTATTTTCTTCTATGTATTCCTTAATTGAGTTTGTTTGTCTGGCTGTCTGTCTTTTGTGTAAATGAAGGTTAGAAACAAATGTTTTGGGTTTAAAGCACAAACGTTAATCAGCTTATCATTTCCACCTCAGTGTTCCCTCCACTCTGCTTCCTGAAGTCAATGATCTTTGTTTTGCTGACATTTTTGGATAGATTGTTGTTTTTACACCACACTGCCAAGCATCCAATCCCTTTCCTGTATTCCGCCTCTTCATTATTTGAGATCCAAACTACAATGGTGGTGTCATCAGCATATTCGTAAGTGTAGTTGGGGTGGAATTTGGCCACACAGTCATGAGTGTATAAGGAGTATAGTAGGGTGCGAGTATCCAGCCTTGCTGGGCACTGGTATTGAGGATTATCGTAGATGAGGTGGTGTCGTCTATTCTTACTGATCATGATCTATGGATCAAGTGAGGACTCAATTACAGAGGGGAGAATTGAAACCTAGATTTTGGAGTTTGGAGGTGAGTTTGTTTGGAATTATGGTGTCAAAAGCAGAACTGTGTCAATAAGTAGGAACCTGTTGTATGTATCCTTGTTATCCAGATATTCCAGGTTGAGAGTCGGGCCAGGGACATGGTGTCTGTCATGGACCTACCTTGCACCGGTAGGTGAATTGTAAATGGTCAAGACAATGTGGTAGGCTGGAGGCCACATGAGCCATGACCAACCACTTGAGGTACTTCATAATCGTGGAGGTCAGAGCCACCAGATGCTAGTCATTGAGGCACACCGCATAATTTTTCTTTGACACCAGAATGATCGTTACAAAGTAAACGTGAGGACTCCAGATGCTGAAGATCAGAGTTGAGAGTTTGGCGCTGGAAAAGCACAGCAGATCAGGCAGCATCTGGAGAGCAGGAGAATCGACATTTCGGGCATAAGTCCTTCATCAGGAATGAGGCTTGTGGGCCAGGGTGGGGGGGCTGAGGGATAAATGGGAGGGAGTAGGGTTGGGGGAAGGTAGCTGAGAATGCAATAGGTAGATGCAGGTGGGGAGAAGGTGACAGGTCGGAGAAGAGGGTGGAGCTGATAGATGGGAAAAACAATGGACAGGTCAAGAGGGTGGTGCCAAGTTGGAGACTTGTGGCTGGGATAAGGTGGGGGGAGGGGAAATGAGGAAACTGGTGAAATCCACATTAATCCCGTGTGGTTGCAGGGTCCCAAGGTGGAAGCTGAGGCGTTCTTCCTCTGGGCGTTGGGTGGTTATGGTTTGGTGATGGAGGAGGCCCAGGACCTGCATGTCCTTGGTGGAGTAGGAGGGGGACGTTGAATTGTTCAGCCACAGAGCAGTGGGGTTAGTTAGTGAGGGTGTCCCAGAGATGTTGGTTGTCTTCTTGAAGCAGACATCAGATTGTAGTAAGGAGAAGTTAAAAATATCAGTGAATACTCCCACCAGCTGGTCCACACAGGGTCTAAATGCATGATTGGGGCCACCATCCAGGCCAGGAAACGTAGTCAGAGGATCAGTTCATAGACTATACTTATGCCACTTTCTTTGGACAATTTTAGACTGGAGACGTTTCTTAGAAAAATATGTTCTCAAACCTACCAGGGAGCAGACTGTGTTTCACTTGCTGATGTGCAATGAGATAAGGTTAATTTAATATTATAGTAGAATATCCTATTGTAACATGATTGAATTTGATGTTCGATTTGAGAGTAAGGAATATGACTTCATTACCAATGTCTTCAGTTTGAATTCTATAAGGGCAACTATTCGTTTATAACAAAAGAATTGGCTAATTTGGGCTAAGTGAATAGTTAAAAGTAGGCTTGATACAGTAGGTAAGGAGACACAGTTCCCATTCATAAAAGAAACAAGGTGAGTCACCCTCAGTGTCATGGACTTTCCTCTGAGTGCATTTCCCGAAGAAACCATCGCCTTGATTAGTTTTCAAATGGAACACTGATTGGTAAATACAATACGGGGGACTTCCAGGGATTTTTTTAGACTGCCTGGTAACATCTAATCCCTTTCTGCCTTCACACAACTAATCGGTGATGTGACTGCCTCCCAATCCATGCTATCCATATTAACCTCCGCCTTACAAATGCATAACAGTGACCCCAGCCACTGCTCATATATGAAACCTAGAGATCAAGCCAGTTTAGCCATAAGGATACATGCCAGGAGGATGTTGCCCTTGGGGAGACATCTTAAGCATGGAGACAGAATTTCAAAATTAGGGATCCCCCACTTAAGATGACAATGAGGAAGATTTTTCTTTCTTGCAGAGAGTCATTAGGGATTAGAATTATCTTCCACAGTGTGCTGTAGAGGCTAGGTATTGAATACATTTGGAGCTGAAGTAGACAAATTGTGGATTGAAAAGGGAGTGAAGCGTTATCAGAGGCAGGTAGGAAAGTGGAGTTAAAGGCAGAATTGTTTTACACGGTAACGGTTCTGAACGGTTTAATATTACAGGCCACATTGAGTTTCCTGAAGAAGGGCTCATGCCTGAAACGTCGATTCTCCTGCTCCTTGGATGCTGCCTGATCTGCTGCGCTTTTCTAGCAACACATTTTCAACTCTGATCTCCAGCATCTGCAGTCCTCACTTTCTCCCACATTAAGTTTTCCCCAATCTGATGATGTCATAGAGTCTCACGCAGAGAAAATGATGAATCTTACTCGAGTTCTCAATGGAGACAGATGTGACATCATTGTCTCCCGATTGACTAGTCAGCCACAATAACTAAGACTATATAACTTGTACTTATTACTTTCCTGCAGTAAACTACATTTTGTTAAAACAGGTGTTTCTTCTCATTAAGAATCATTAGTGGTTCATTCTCTATAACTATTAAAAAATAGGTTTTAAGATTAAAAAAAAGTGGAAAGTCGGATTGATAAACATTAGCTGATAATGTTTGGTACCATAGCACATACAACAACAATCAGACCAAGCATGGCATTATTGAATAGTGAAGCAGGTTGCAGGGACTGAATGGGCTTCTGCTCCTCCACTTCATAATCCAGATGTTCTTGTCGGTATGCAAGGATGCAAACCATGACTTCAGCAACTGCCAGGAACTTAGTTCTTGTGGTGGGTTCAATTTAAGACAGAAAACTACTTTAGTCAACCCTACTGGAAAATAAATGAGCAGGTCAATGAAGAATAACAAGAATAGCTTGCAGCATTGAATGAGAGAAAGGAAGAGCAAACTTCAATTCCTCTGTAGTAAATGAAGCATTTCTTAAAATGTTGCAATGTTGGAAACACACTCACTATTTCCCACAATTAATCATTAGATTTTGGTCCAGATTTGATATTGTTTAAAGCCCATCCAGTTGGAAGAGTTAAACAGACATGTTGTAGTTATGCAATTAGACATTGCTAGATCTCCGCACTCCTTTAAAAATGATGCTACTGGCTCTTCTGTGCCTATTTGAAAGAAGCCAGTTTAATGTCTCATTCAATGCCATTATTTTTACACCTCTCTTTCCCAATCTAACCTAAGAGATAACCAACAGCTCCTTTGTTCATTTTCCATCAATGACCAGGACAACATTAGCAGCTAGCAAAACTGCCTCATTTGAAAAAAAAGACATTTTCTCAGGAAACTGAAAGACAACAAAATCTACATTTATCTAACTAGACAATAAAATCTATATTTAACTAACTTCTATTACACAGAGGATTTATGTGTGGCTGTTAATTTACAGGCAATCTTCTCTCAGCACTAGTAATTAGTCTTCTATTGACGTCAGATAGAATTATAGAAATTAAAACACAGAAGTCCATCATAGCCTTTTCAGTGCTAGCTCCCAAATATAGCTATTTACTCTAATCCCATCTCCTTGCAACCATTCATATTCTTCCTTTTGAATTCAACTTATTAGAGAAGGACCCAAGGGCACATCCTCAGGGTGAAGGGATGACCCTTGAGACCTGAGATGAGGAGGGATTTCTTCAGCTGGAGGGCAGTGAATCTGTGGAGCTTATTGTCACAGAAGGTTACAGAGGCCTAATTATTTAGGGTAGTTAAGACAGCGATAGATAGATTCTTGATTAGTAAGGGGATCAAAGGTTATGGGGAGGGAGCAAGAGAATCGGATTGAGGAACATATTAGCCATGTTCTAATGGTGGAGCAGAAACATCTAATTCTGCTCTGATTTCGTCTAGCCATTTTGACTAATCTATTAACAGTTTCTGCCAATGTTTGTGGCAATGTACTCCATGTTATCATGTCATTCCATGTGCTTAGAAGTTACGTTAACTGCGTCTTTATTCTTACATCCTCCTTTGTTGCTGGAACAAAAACATAAATTGCTGGGAAAACTCAGCAGATCGGGAAACAAAGCAGACTTAAAGTTTCAGGTTCAGGGACTCTTCTGCAGAATTGACAGCTTGGGTCCAGTAACTCTTCTGCCAGACTTGCTGAGTTTTTCCAGATTTTGTTTCTGATTTCTAGCATCTGCACTTCTTTTGGTTTTTCTCTTGTTCCTAGGATTGACTTGTCTCCAAAACAGGGTTGAGATTGTTGTAAGCATTTAACTTGCACTAGCACCTTGTAAACATAACAATTTTTAGCAGTTGCTGCGTAAAGCCAGTGCTATCTGTACTGTTCAGTAGCTGCATTTATCTGAAGGAGACCGAATATTGCATGTATCTGACGTTCCTTCAAGGTAGCCTGCATTACTTAAAGGTTTCGGGAAATGTCGGGGGTTCTTGGTGACCTGAAGCTATGCTGTACATTTTTGAAGAATGACTGAATTGACTTCAGTAAGGCGTTCGACAAGGTTCCCCATGTGAAACTGGTGAGCAAGGTTAGATCTCATGGAATACAGGGAGAACTAGCCATTTGGATACAGAATTGGCTCAAAGGTAGAAGACAGAGGGTGGTGGTGGAGGGTTGTTTTTCAGACTGGAGGCCTGTAACCAGTGGAGTGCCACAAGGATCGGTGCTGGGTCCTCTACTTTTTGTCATTTACATAATTGATTTGGATGCGAGCATAAGAGGTACAGTTAGTAAGTTTGCAGATGACACCAAAATTGGAGGAGTAATAGACAGTGAAGATGGTTATCTCAGATTACAACAGGATCTTGACCAGATAGGCCAATGGGCTGAAAAGTGGCAGATGGAGTTTAATTCAGATAAATGCGAGGTGCTGCATTTTGGGAAAGCAAAGCTGAGCAGGACTTATACACTTAACGTTAAGGTCCTAGGTAGTGTTGCTGAACAAAGAGACCTTGGAGTGCAGGTTCACAGCTCCTTGAAAGTAGAGTCGCAGGTAGATAGGATAGTGAAGAAGGTGTTTGGTATGCTTTCCTTTATTGGTCAGAGTGCTGAGTACAGGAGTTGGGAGGTCATGTTATGGCTGTACAGGACATTGGTTGGGCCACTGTTGGAATATTGTGTGCAGTTCTGGTCTCCTTCCTATCAGAAAGATGTTGTGAAATTTAAAAGGGTTCAGAAAAGATTTACAAGGATGTTGCCACAGTTGGAGGATCTGAGCTACAGGGAGAGGCTGAACAGGCTGGGGCTGTTTTCCCTGGAGCGTTGGAGGCTGAGGGGTGACCTTATAGAGGTTTACAAAATTATGAGGGGCATGGATAGGATAAATGGACAAAGTCTTTTCCCTGGGGTCGGGGAGTCCAGAACTAGAGGGCATAGTTTTAGGGTGAGAGGGGAAAGATACAGAAGAGACCTAAGGGGCAACTTTTTCACGCAGAGGGTGGTACGTCTACGGAATGAGCTGCCAGAGGATGTGGTGGAAGCTGGTACAATTGTAACATTTAAAAGGCATTTGGATGGGTATATAAATAGGAAGGGTTTGGAGGGATATGGACCGGGTGCTGGCAGATGGGACTAGATTGGGTTGGGATATCTGGTCGGCATGGACGGGTTGGACTGAAGGGTCTGTTTCTGTGCTGTACATCTCTATGACTCTATGAATATGCAACAAGAGACTAAGGACCGGGGAATATTACCCCTTGTGGGATAGTCTCAGAACAGAGGCTATATTATCAGATAATGAGCAGCCCGATCAAGGCAGAGATGAGGAGGAATTTCTTCTGTCAGAGCAGAATGGATCTTTACTACGGAAGGCTATAGAGATCGGGTCATTAAGTATATTCAAAGTTGAATTAACCAGATTTTTAAATGGGGAATGGACAGGAAAATTGAGTTGAGGATTGTCAGATCATCCATGACCTCACTGAATGGCAGGGAAGACTTGATTGGGGAAACGACCCATTCAATTTTGTTGTCTTGTGACCCAACAGCAATGACTTTTCCAAACAATGCAGTGGAGGTCTTCGTGTACCAAGTGAGGAGGAGTGATACTCTATATGTGCAGAGGTTGTGATGGGTAGTTGGAAAGGGGAGGGGATAAGGGGAGTGTGGAGAAAAGAAGGTAGTAATTGCAAGAAGGTCTTCAGACATAAATAGGAGATAGTGACAGAAGTCAATGCCAGGAATCTAGTTGCAAGAACATGCATGCAGTAAAGGATGAAGTGAAATATCTCACATGAGTTCTGATGAAGTGTAATCATGATCTACAATCTCCCACAGATATTATCTGATCTGCTAAGTATCCCCAGCATTCCCTGTTTTTATTTTACACAAGATGTCAAGTTAAGATACTTCATCTGCATATGGTAACGCTTTCCATATGCAGCACAAGCTTTATCCACGGTTTGGAGGTGTTGGTGTTGGATTGGGGTGTATAAAGTTAAAAATCACACAACACCAGGTTATCGTCCAACAGGTTTATTTGGGAGCACTAACTTTTGAAGCACTGCTCTGAAAGCTTGTGCTTCCAAATAAACCTGTTGGACCATAACCAGGTGTTGTGTGATTTTTAACTCAATTCACAATAGCCTCACCACACAGTTATCAACAATCTCTATGAATCAGCACTCAGCCTTCAATTCACATCCTTTCACTCAGGTTCATGTATTTAACACTCTAACAAATCTTGCACTGATAACTCAAAACAAGCACCTATTCAACAATAACATCAACCAGACAAGACATTCTCTGATGAGTTCTGTTGTTCCTACAGGACAAAGTAGCACACAGCAGAAAGAAATAAGAGTGAATTGGAGGGGACCAAGCCTCTCAGCACATTTTAATGACCAGGAAACACAGAAAATAGGTGCAGGAGTAGGCCACTTGGCCTTTCGAACTTGTAGCATGGAAAGGGATTGATGATGATTTTGGTATTTGTTCACCTTGTTTTCATCCTCTGGCCCCACATCTCCCTAAAGCCATGATTCCTTCTGTCTCACAAGTTGCAGGAAGTGTGAGTGAACAATGCTTACTTTGTTCCTTTCCTGTCCTCGCAACTGAAGGCAAGAAGTCCTCCAGCATTCATCTGCACCCATTGGAGAAGCATCCAGGAATAATGGAAGGAACATGAATCACAAGCACTAAAGGAATGCAGATGGGTGATCTGGCTATTTTTGAATGAATATATTGATAAAATTGGAATTGATTTTGCAGTTTCTGGGTTTTTCTTTTGTTTGTTCATCTGTTGGCAGAAAAACAATAGGTTGGATTTTTGCCTTCACTTCAGGTACTGCAAAGTAAAACAATTTCTTGACATTGATATGCCATGTTTTAAAAATCATCCTACTCACCTGGTACTCAGGTGCCTGGTTCTCAGATGCAGGCTGGAGTCAAGCCTCCCACATCTCAAGGCAGACCCGAGACAGCTACTGAGATATGTGAAAAGGTGGTTAAGCAAGTAGGAACACCTACTTCACTTTACTGGGACTTTGGTCCTGTTCAAATTATGGATATTAATTTCTCCTCCATGCCTCAAAGCTTCCTTGCTCCCATCACAACTGCTGTGCTCCCTCTCCTGCTAATGTTCCATCTATACTTCTTTCATTCACCCGATTCCCTTCCATATGCTATGTATTCTCCACCATCATTCTTACAGTTTCCAATAAATAGAGAATCAAAGGGCTATTGGCAAGGCTCGGAAAGTTTTGAAATGCTCCTGAAACTGACATAAGAAGTCAAAAATTACATGACACCGGGTTAAAGTCCAACAGGTTTATTTGAAACCACAATCCTTTGGAGTCCCGCTCTTTCCTCAGGCAACTGAGTGTGATTTTTGACTTTATTCACCCCAGTCCAGTACCTCTACATCATGACATAATAAGCAAAGATTGACCGAAAATCCCCTCTGCAAGTCTTACAACCTTGTGCAACTGCCAATCAAACATAATAGCCTACAGTATTTATAATTAAAGTTTTAATCCATTTAACACATCTTATCTTGTCTACATAAACAAACTTTCAATGAAAAAAATTACTTCAAATCACAAATAACTTACTGGAACCTTGTAAAGAGGTCAGTCAAAAAAAGCTAACCCCCACCTTTGCAAATGTTTAAGCAGAGTCAAGCTGAGCTAGGTTCATTAACCATTCCCAGAACTTAGCCAATCCTTCATAACGTGGCTATCCAGCAATTACGATGACAGAAACAAATCGTCTGCTTTGTTCCAGATCTTTGTTACAAATGCTTTGTGGAACTCTCAAAATTGTGCTACCTCAAACTGTATTGGCAGGAGGTTTTGCATTCCGTTCAATGTTATGTTTAATTATGCGGGGTTTTAAAAGTGCAACAGTGGGTTCAAATGAGCATCACCGCCGATTCTTGTCATCAACCTGCTGCTCTATATTCTGCCAGCTGATATTAAATATCTGCTCATAAATATGTTGAGTAACATTGCCCCCTGTTCATTTAACATTGCAAGTGATAATACACACTTTGAACTTGAACATTGCTTTTTTTCCATTTTGTACCTGGAAAACCGGGATCCCAGTTTAGCTCCCAGGGCTGCTGCTGATACTGGCTTTGTGCTTGACAAGTTCTTTCTCTCCTCCTTCTCCACTTAGGCCTCAAATTAAAGTAACAGACCAGGCCATGATGAGACAATCAAAGAAGCATTTTTAAACACAGAATGCATAGAAATCAGAAGCTTACTCACCAGCCAGCTGTAAATGTTGGGTTAATTAAATCTTCAAAAATCAGATCATCATAATTTTATAAATAAGGACAGCAAGTTATATGGAAAAAAGGTGGGTATGCTCTGCTTGCCTTGATCAGTCACAATTGCTTTGAACAACACACAACAGGTTTGAGTCACTGACCTACTTAGATTGTCACATTTCTATGACCATGAAAATTTTCCATTATTACTTTCTATTCCTACAAACAGCGAAAGGAATATTGCCCATCATCACAAGGGAGTTGATATACAAATGGGTGGAAGTAAAGGCACCATTGCACAAAGTTTTGGTTAGACACTTTCTGGGATGTTGTGCACAGTTCTGGCCACCATTCTGCAGGTAGAATATTTTGGATTTTGAGGGGATGCAGAACATGTTCATTGGAATTATATTAAAGGATCGTAATATGCGGATAGATTATAATAAGTCGCCATGTACTTTCTCGAGTGGAGAGGATTAATGGGTGACATAATTGAGGTGTTTATGATGATTAAGTTAGGATGAAGGGTATGGATAGGAAAAATAGACAAGGTCTTTTCCCTGGGGTGGAGGAGTCCAGAACTAGAGGGCATAGGTTTAGGGTAAGAGGGGAAAGACATAACAGGGACCTATGGGCAATATTTTCAACCAGAGAGTGGAGTGTGTATGGAATGTGCTGCCAGAGAAAGTGGTGGAGGCTAGTGCAATTGGAGCATTTAAAAGGCATTTGGATGGGTATAGGAATAGGAAGGGTTGAGAGGGATATGGGCCAAGTGTTGGCAAATGGGACGAGATTAGATCAAGATATCTTGTCGGCATGGGCAAGTTGGACTGAAGGGTTTCTCTGCTGCACATCTCTATGAATCTAATGAATTTGATAGGGAGATAGAAACAAAAAGTATTATCTCTGAAAGGAATGCCCAGAACAAGGGGGATCTTTTTAAAATTAGAGTTAGGCTGTTGAGAGGTTATGTCAAGAAGCTTTTTTCCTGACAAGGGATAGTGGAAATCTCAACTCCTTTTCCCTCAAAAGGTTGCTGAAGCTAGGTAAATTGTAAATCTTAAGAACTGAGATTGATAGATTGATGTCAGACATGGGTATTGAGGGCCGTGGAGCCAAAGCAGAAAACTGGAGCTGAGGCACAAATCAGCCATGATCAAACTGAATAGTGGAACAGATTTAAGGGAATGAATTGCATCCCCTGATTTGGATTTCTATTTTTAAATTATAGGTCCCATGAATGCATGGTGTGTTTATGTCCTTTCAGTTCTCTGTTAAAGTATTTTAATGGAGCAATTTGATCCATTACTAAATTGTTATGAGTTCCTCGTTCTGTCTCTTTGCTCTGCACACTTGCTATACACTCATATTTTCCATCAAGGTTACATATGAAGGGTAGAGATGACTGACTTTTTTTCTGAGAAAACTGCCTTAGAAGAATCAATAAATGTTAGCCTGTGTCTGATTGAGATTATATGACAAGGTGAGACTGTTAGGTTTTAAAGGGATATTCATTTTATGTGGGTCCTCACGGAGGGTGAATGTTATCAAGTTTGTAAAGAAGGGAGCTGGGTAATGTATATCCCTTAAAATGGATCCATGCCACCACTTTTTATTATTTTTATGAGATTTTCAAGAAGTGCCATAAATTTTCATTTAAAATACATGTGGGAGACATGGCTGTTGTCATGGTTGTGCATATTCTGGGAGTGCGAATCGAGATGATTTGTTCAGCTTGTTCGACTTGGTGTAAATGAGTCTTGTCTGATGTGCAGCTGCGTTTTTTTGAATCGCTATTCTTGCTGACTTTCAGTGTGGTAATTGTTTAATAGCCCCTCTTCGGGGTGGGTGGAGGGAGAGAAATATCTTTCCATAATTTATTATGAAGTCTAGCTCAACCAGTATTTCCTCTGTCAAAAGTATGAAAAAGAAGCTATTTCCCTATACCTATCAGTTCTGAAGATGAGTCAGACTAGACTCAACATTAACTCTTTCCCACAGATGCTGCCATACCTGCTGGATTTCTCCAGTGTTCCCTGTGCTTGGTAGGTAATTCTCATTTCTGGGTAGAAACTCAGAATTGCTAAACGTGATTTTGATTTACTGTTTAAATGTATCTTGGTAGCAATAGTTCATCTGAGTCAGAGGTCATGGGTTCAAGTCCCATTCTGTAGAATTGAGCACATAACTTCAGGCTTACACTTCACTGCAATCCTGAGGGAATGCTGCACTGTCAGGCATGCTGTCCAGGATGGACCACTCTCTGAGGCTGCCCCTGCTTTCTTTGATTAATGGAAAAGATCCTACAGCAATGTCCAAAAAAAGAAGCGGTGAGTTTACACAATGTCGTGACCAAATATTTACCTCACAGATAACATTAATGAAAACCGTGCATTATTATTAAGGTCAGCCAGATGAACTTCATAACATATGAGTTCCCTGATTAGGGCTGTTAACCTGATCCAATCAGGGAGCTCTGGCTGAGATATAAACAGTGTTGGAGTTTCTACTCACTCTGACAACCTGTTCTGAGAAAGCTGGACCAGTGTCAATTACTATGCACATGTAAATAAAGGGTGACTTGGTGATGGGATAACAGTCTCTGTGGAGTTATTTCATATTAGACCTTAAGATCATAAGACCATAAGACATAAGTGCAGATAATTAAGCCATTTGATCCATCGAGTCTGCTCTCCCATTTAATCATGGCTGATTTTCAACACCATTTTCTAATTTTTCCCTCTTAACTGTTGATCCCCTAGGCAGTCCACAGCCTTCTGTGGCAATGAATTCCACAGATTCACCACTCTCTGGCTAAAGAGGTTTCTCCTTATCTCCGTTCTAAAGTTGTGTTCTCTTTACTCTTAGGCTGTGACTTTGAGTCCTCGTCTCTCCTGCCAGTGAAAACAACTTCCCAAAGTCCACTTTGTCCAGGCTGTTCAATATTCTGTAAGGTTCAATCAGATCCCCCATCTTTCTGAACTCCATCGATTCCCAGAATCCTGAAATGTTCATCATATGTGGAGCCTTTCATTCCTAGGATAATTCTCATGAACCTTCTCTGGACCCGCTCCAGGGCCAGTACATCCTTCCTGAGGTATAGACCTAAAATTGCTCATAACACTCTAAATGTGGTTTGTAGGATCTTGCCATGTCTAATTTGGCAGTCATCCTTCCTACATTGCAAACCTAACTGCACTCAAAAATGAAAGCTGTTTTAGCTAAAAAGCACTTTAGGAAATCCTGACGTCATAAACACCACCATTTACTTTCAGAAAATATTGCTGGAAAGCACCCAAAGTCCAGTATCAAGTACTCTGCAGTTTTATCTTGATATTTGTACAATGTGTGATTTCTTTTTTTCGCATGTTGGTTCAACACTTGAATGATTTCAGAAACCATGTTCATGTGTCATTGGATATGTCTAGTAGATTCTTGTCGCTCATGCATAAGATGACTGCAGCAATCTGGGCTCCCTTGGTGAAATAGAGCTTTCAAAGGATCATGGAGTGAAGTCAGATGATTGAAACAATATCATGAAATAATTGAGTTCGGTAAAGATCTCTGTTGTAATTTTTTTTTAAACTCTGCAATGCATTAACAATTTGGAGAGGGTGCAGAGAAGATGTTGCCTGGAATGGAAGGTGCTAGCTACGAAGAGAGGTTGAGTAGGTTAGGTTTGTTTCATTAGAAAAAGGAGATTGAGGGGGGACCTGATTGAGGTTTACAAAATCATGAAGGTTATGGACAGGGTGGGTAGAGGTAAGCTTTTTCCCACGGTGAAGGATTCAATAATGAGAGAGGTCACACTTTCAAGATGAGAAGTTCCTGGGTTGTAAATTTTCTTTGTTCTTTGTTCTTCTTCGTCTCTAGTGAGCCATCAAAAGAGTGCAATTAAAATCACAGGTCTGAAGCTTTGAATAATATTGTTGTAAGTGCATCAGATGCAAACATCATGCTTTCTGAGCTTCGTGGTGACTGACATCGGAGTGCAAACGTGTCTTCATTCTTTTTAGGAATTAAGAAAGGTTTAATTGTAAGCAAGATTCAAGTAACTACAGCATTAAATACTCAAAGGTTAATGATAGTACAGATGAAAAGGAAAACTAGGCATTTTCCACACTCATTGATGACACGTCTTAATCACAACTTCTTCACATCATCAACTACAATCTTAAGTAAGTAGAAGCAGCAGTAGCCTCAGTACTATGAGCCTTCTTCACCATATAATAAAACAATAGCTGATCTGATTATGGTTCACTTCCCCTTTACTTGTTACCCTTTAATTTCATTGTCAGTCAAGGAACTAGCTGCATCTGTCATAAAAATATCCAATAACACAACAGCATCACTAGTTTCTCCACCAGCTCTCCAATCCTCTATGAGCAACATTGTCAATGTTCTTCCAATTTTTACTGGATTTGGAACAATTTCGAACTGTGACTCCACATGTACTCAGAACTGAATTCACTCCATCAATCTGAAAGGGATTTAAACCCAAGTCCCAGAAGTGAAAAAGTAGCATTCTCAATCAATACACTATCCTGCAGTGTACACAGTTATAAATAAATGTAAACGATTTAAGTAGCAAAAATCTGTCATACTGGCATTGTTACTACTGCCCCAGAAACACTTAAATGTGACCTGACACCATACAGTTGGTAGGTAAAGGTAATCAATCCTTGAACAAATCCTTAAGAAACCTACTTGCTGCAGCAGAAAATTGCACAAAGGATGTTTTTTGGTGAGCCTGGAAAACCGACTTCTTTGATCAAGCTTTTGATGTTCTGTCCTAAAATCTAATTCTTTACTCAGCTTCCATCGTTTTGGAATTTGCTTCAGTGAAAAATGTGAGGATGTTTGACGACAGTTATGGGGCTGTATAAATATAAGTTGTTTATGTTGCTCATTTATGTCTGGGAGATTTTGTTTTGTTGCTTTCTTTGGTGTCTATTTGTGTCTGATCTATTGTGGTTTGAATAAGGATTTTCAGAATATTTGCTTATGTGAAGGTGTGATTTTCACAAACATGCAAGATTTTATGTTGGAGAAATAATTTTATCAGACAACAAATAAAATATAAATTATAATTTAAAAAAGTGACAGTGCTGGTTACAACATGGCAACCCAATGCGACGGTATGAGCTCACACTTAATGTGTCCCCAGGTTTAAGACCTTGGCTTTAGTTGTGCTATTAGAGGTTGGGTGAAAGGCCTCCACTCTAAGAAACTACATAAGGTTGTGTGCAAAGCCCAGAGCATCATGGAAGCCAACCTCCCAACCATGGACTTTATTTATACTTCTTGTTGCCACGGAAACGCTGCCAACCTCTTCAAAGACTCCTCCCACCCTGGTAATGCTCTTCTACAACCACTTCTGTCAGGCAGAAGAAACTGAAGCTTGAACACACCCACCAGCAGGTTCAAGAACAGCTTCTTCCCTCCATTCCCAGTCTCTCTAACTTCATATAACGTTGATCTTGTTAACCATCCTTTGTTTGCTATGATCTGCCTATACTGCTCGCAAACAAAATTTTTCACTGTACTTGCATTCATATGACTACAATAAATAAATCAAATCCTCCTTCACTGACCACTTCAGAATTTGAAGAAAATTTAGCAATTGAACCAATTTGGGCCTGGCTGAATTTTACTCTTTTGAGAAACACGTTCAGCAGTGACTTTGGTAGTTCCTCCATCCACCCTCCTAGTTATGGGTTAGTGTGCAGGGGTGGGGTTTCAAGGACTCTACAAAGACCAACTTACATATTACTCAGTCAATTTACTTCATGAAAGTAAATGCCAAGTCCCAAATGAGCTCTGCCACGTGGTCTTCCCTTGCCTCCACTCAAGCTTCATCTTTTCCTTAATTTATGTGCTTTTGAGCATCTGCAGAGTGTAAAATGAGTTGGATCCCAAGAAACACATCACTAGTTTTCTAGGAAGTGCTATGCTAAATTAATATTTCTTGATAATAAGAGAAATGACAATGGTACATGGGAAATTTCTGCTTGAATCAAAATTTTCTTCATTTCAGAGAAATGCTTATCTTGATGGTGGCTTGTGGTGATGACACTGCAATATCACTGTGTGTTCTGAGATGGAATGAAATGGTTATTTCCAGTGGTATTACTGAGAGAGATTAAATGCTACAGAAATACATGAAGAGTTACCCAAGGGTAACAAAAAAATCTTTTCTTGTAGGGTAACAAAAAATTCCATTCTGTATAAATGTTAGTGGATTGTAAACTGTAATAAAGTTTTGGAACTTCAAAATGAAGTGGCAGAACTTCAATCTGTACTTTTTTTTGAGATTTGATGCCCTGTCAGAGGAAGGTGCAAGGCTTACTCTTGCACCTAATCAGATAGACATTGTTTCCCCTACAGTACACTGCCCACACCTTTGAAGCCAAAGAGGGAATTAAATTCAAGATGTGAAGGAATTTCACAGACATGTAAACACATCTCCACAAAGACATATCTTGCCTCAGAAAGCAGCACAGTATTCCCATCATATAAGACAAGGAACAACAGACTTTGAGCAAGGCAACAGAAAATACCTACAGCACTGAGTGCTGGTTCACCTCTCCTTTTTTTTCTTTATTCTTTCACACTTTCTTGCATATTTTCCCTTCAGCTGGCATCATTATATTTCACACTATATCTCATCTGTTTTCCAGCCACTCTTGTATTTTGGCTTTGTTTCATATCTCAAACAGAGATTGAATTCAAAAAGTAATTCAACTAAATCAGACTGTGACCAATAAATGAAGCATTTGCATTTACATTGTTTAGATAAGTGGTAAAAATCAATGATTAATCATTGACTTCTAACAGCTGGTTTTAATACCTGGTATATATCATGGATGAAAACATTTGTTGAAAAATGAAATACACTGATTTAAGATGTAGTGGTCACTTGGCCAAATTCGTGAAACAATCAATTAAAAATAAGAGTCATTCTCAACTGAAACTGAAATGTCCTCAAAAGGACTGAGGCCAGTTCTTCAAATCTGAATCTCCTGGTTGATTCATACCCATCATAGAAGTTCCACATTTTCCTATTGAAAACATTTCTTGATTGAATGGCCTTTGTTTTGTGATCAAGTCTGTCAGTTGCACGAACTAGACTGCTGATCACCTAGCTTGGGAAAAAAATAATAAAGCCAGACATGGGAATAAACCAAGCAATTGTATTGCAGGCACCAGTTTTTTTGGGTGGAGGAGTGAGAATAAAGTTAGTTCCTAACTGTGGAAGGGTAAGACTTGCCCTCTCTCCCAGTGATTCTCTCAGCTTTTCAAACCTGATTCTGGTGTTCTCTGTCCCATTCATGGGGTACCAATTTTCACCAGTGTGGATTAAGATATGGGCCAATACGGATTGCAAGCCAGTACCACCTACTCACAACCTCCAATGCTGGGTTTGGTATCTCCTACATCCCCTATTAAAGAACTATAAGCTACAGCCTCTCAAAGGTACTGTGGAAGCAGAACCTCAATGAGCAAACCCTAGTAAGTTCAAAAGGTCTTAACCCCCCCCAGAGCAGGCTATGCTGCTTCACTTGTTTCAATGGCCTTCAAACCCTCAATACCAAGCAGTGACCTTCAAACCCATGGCCCTTCATACTCTCCATGGCAAACAGTGCCCTTTAATTCACCCAATGTAGTTCCATACCAAGCTCGCTGCCAAAAGAGCCGGGATATCTATTGGACTATTGAACCAGCAGTACCCCAGGGACAACATTGCTTGATTGAACAGCCTTTGCTTTGTGATCAAGTCTGTCAACTGCACAATATTTACTTACCCAACATAAAGAGGTTTCAAGTGCTTGTAGTATTATGTCATTGATACTTTAAAGGCTTGGATGATTGACACCATCAGCAAAAGGATTCTTTCTTCACGAAAGTGTTACATTATGAGTGAATTACGTTTTATTCGGAAAAGCTCCTTCACACATCCCAGTTCACTCTCCGGTTTGTTGATTATCGAAATGTGTGGTGTTGGAAAGAGCACAGGCGGTCAGGTAGTATGGGCTGGGGAGGATGACTGATGCTTTTGGGTATAAGCCCTTAATCAGGAACATGGAGGGGGGAGGAGGCTGAGAGATAAATATAGGGGTGGGAGTGGGGCTGGGGAAGGGTAAGTGGGACGGTGTTAAGTGGATGCAGGTAGGAGGTGATTATTATAGGTCATGGGGGTGTGGAGCAGAAAGGTGGGAAGGAAGATGGACAGGTGGGTCAGATCAAGAGGGCGGTGCCGAGTTGTAGAATGAGACCTGGGGTTGTGGGGGTGGGAGATTTGGAAACTGGTGAAGTCAATGGTGATGCCTTATGGTTGTAGAGTCCCAAGGTGAAAGATGAGGCATTCTTTTTCCACTTGGCAGGTGGCTTTGATTTGGTGGTGGAGGAGGCCCAGGATTTGCATGTCCTTGGGAAAGTGAGAGAAGGAGTTGAAGTGGTTGGCCACAGGGCGGTGGAGTTGATTCATCCTTAGACATAGAGGCATGGAAGTGTCATTGCTTGTTATGGAGGTTATGAAAGGCCATGGGTATGAATTGAGAGGCATAGATTGGCCTAGAGGTTCTGAGGGGCCTTGGGAGGCAGATAAAGTGACGAAGGTGGCATGAGTTAGCATGGCTGAGGCATGGGAAGCAAGAAATAGTGAGGGGTTTGTGGAGAGAGGATTACAAGACTATTCTTTGTTTTATTGCTCTTATCACAACTGGGACAAAGTCCCAAAGCAAATAATGGGGGTACCTTTCACCATGCAGTCCCTATGGCTGCCTCCAAGCTCATGGGGGCAGCAGGCCTCACTCCTGCTATCACCTACCTCACCGCCACGTCCACCTGGAATGAAAATCGCACTTTTGCCTGAGGCAGGCAGACCAACATGGAAAATTTCTGAAATCTCTCGACTTGTGTTGAGGATCAAAGTCAAACCGTGATTTGAATGTGAGGCATGCACTGCATAACGCTGGAGCCACGACAACTTCACCCTCGCTCACTGATGTGAAGGCTGGCATTGTGTCATCTCAGGGGCCTTTCTTAAAGCTTTTGAGTCTAACTCCCACTCAATTCCCTTCACCAACGATGTGATGAGTCTGGTCATTGGGAGTTGGGACAGCACAGCAGACAACTGCACTTATAAGCCAGTGGGAATGGTGCCTAGAAGTGGGAGGTGATTATTCAAGGGGTAGATTCTAGGCTCACTTCTGATTGTCAGAGGAACATTTCTGCTCTCTTGGCCCTGATAACGATCACATATTTAACCTCATGGCCTTCTTCCAGACCTGTTTCTGCTTGATGCTTGATATTCCTAATGAGAATGTTCTGGCCACTGAAGTGGTAGGGTGTTAAAATCTAAATATGGCTTGAACAATACCATCAGACCTTGACTTGTGAATGTCATTTAGGTATTCATCTGCTTTATGTGAGAACGGTATTGGCTGTCCAGAACATGCAAGTGCAAAGGTCATTAAAGATTGGGAGGCAGATAGAGTGACGAAGGTGGCATGAGTTAGCATGGCTGAGGCATGGGAAGCAATAGTGAGGGGTTTGTGGAGAGAGAATTAGAAGACTATTCTTTGTTTTATTGTTCTTAAAGATTGGGTAGGTCTTTTAACCATTGCTATACCTCTACATCCCTACAGAAGGAAAATCCTTTTCAGCCATTAACAAACATGCATGCCTCAAAAGGCATTAGGACTCAACAAAATTAATCAGCTCTGTTTCGTTATATTGATGTGTTCCAGTGGAAAAATACTTGCTTTGCCTGTTGTTTTTTAAATTGCAGTTCACTGCTGTTGCAATCCGCTTACGATGAACATTCTTCTCTTTGATGTGGCAGATTGTACATTAGCAAATCAAAATGTTGAACTTGCATGGCTGTCCACTTTTCAGATACTCTACACTTGAATCAAAGGGTTGGTCAGATAGCACGACACATGTTCAAGACTGTCATTAATCATTTTCTGGGAACAACTTAATCGCAAGATTGCCCTTTCTCATTTGCCGGGAACACTGCAACAAGCAAGCTGCTCTCATCAAGCTCTAGAGGTTACAGTCGGAGCTGAAGAGATCAGAAAGGCCTTTGCCTACGTGGTTTCATTGCTTCAAGGTTATTCACAGAATATGATACAGATCAATGAATCAAGTGATTCCCTATCACTCAAACATCCTACATAATCAAAAACCTGTCCATCCAACCCAGCTGAAAAGAATAGTGTTTAGGATTTTGAATGGCAAATTTGTGGCTGAGACTATCTCCCACTCAGCAGAGACGTGGAGGCCATTAGGGTATATGCTAATCCAAGGCAGTAGCATTCATCATTTATGAACGGAGTGCCCACACCATTATCAAGAATCAATATTAATTTGCAGGTTAGAGCAAAAGACGTGTCTTTGTCTCTTTTTCTCTTTTGACAAGAGGCAAGCATCTGCACTTAATGTAAATGTGAAAGGTATATTTTTCAGATAGAAGCTGAAATTGGTATGAAGGCAGCAGATTAGCTGCATCATATGACCAATTGGTCACATGGTACTGACAGGTTGGGGACGTCAAGATGCACATAGCAATGAACTGACTGTCTTGCTGAACCCATCTGGCAGGTCGGGTTGTGGAATGAGGAAGGTACGGTTTAGCAATGGTGCCTCAAACAGGTGGGAAGCAGGCTAAAGGTTTTCTTACAGTCCCTCTCCAGAAACCGATGTTGAAAATGGCTGACAGTTAATAGCCTGAAGCCCGGGATATATCACCTCTACTCAAGGTAAAGAAACCACACAATAACACAAATTCAGCTCAGCTGAAGAATGGAGCAATAGATCATTGTTCAGCATCTTGATTGTTCATTCATTTATCAAAACCATGTGGAGATACAGGCATGCTGTAGTTTATTGCACCCCCACTTGAGTGACTCTCAACACTGAGTTCAAGGTGAAAATAAAGTTCAAAAAGCAAAGACAAGAATTACTACCATGCCCATTCAAAACAAACCATTGCAAGGTTGTGATATAAAAACTGTTTTTCAGTTGATTCAATTTGTCTTCTGCCTCATAACAGGCAAAAAAGAAAGCAGAATTTCTCAATGAATTGATAACGTGCAGCAGTCTGTATCTTAAGTCACGAAAATAGAGAAAGCTGGAAATACTCATCTGTGAAAGAGTGAGCATATGAACTGGAAGATAATTGTCCAAATTTTGCTGCCAAACATAACAGCGGGTTTAATGCTGTTCCCATTATTAATGTTTAAGTCATTGATTAATCTGTTGAAAAGTGCAACTCTCCAAGTTGTGGGTCTCCAGAAATTGCAGAGCGGTTTGTGGCACCATCCATTTCAGTTTTGCTTTCTCAGTCTCTCCATGTATTTCAGGCAATTGTAGCAATTGTGCATTAATCACTGATTAAACACACCACAGTGAATTGGAGCTGCTACACAACAGCACAAGTACATTGCCAATGGTGAAACGTACATACCTGCAATGTCACACCTCTTTAACCAGCCCAAAATAAACAATTAAAACTATGTAGCCATATTCTTGGGAGATCATTGGTAGAAATTGTTAGTGTTTTCCTTTCAATATTTTTCCTCTCTCTCAATATATAGCTTTCCTTAACACACACTCTCTCTAATTCAGCACACGTGGGCCAACTGTTTATGCTCCTGAATCAGGGTGGCAGCCCCAAGTCAGTTCACATCCAGAAACCACGAGCTGAATTTTACATTTGTTTGCTTAAGTCTCAGTTTCATTGGCACTCGTGGAGGGTTTTTTTTTCTCTCTCTCTCTCTATCTCTATCTGCAAGGCCTGGTAGGTTTTCTTGCAGCATCTTAGCCAATGAGCATCATTAATTACTTATATTAGCTGTGGCATCTGTTGTGCCCAATTCTCACCCCATGCTACCATACACCATTCCTGGAACAACTCAGTGCTCACTGGATATCCCCTGAAAGACTGGCATCCCTGGAGGCTGAATTATGTCGAGAAGGCAGCTGTGCATCCCGATGAGCACTGAGCATTTGGAAGGTGCATCTCCTCATTTCAGACAGAAAAGGCTGCGGTGAGAAGCGGTAGCAGGAGCCTCGATTCTCAGACAGGGATCTGCAGGTCCTTATTGTAGGCATGCTACAGAGGAGGCCTGTCTTCCTCTCTCCGGAGGTAACAACACCAGAGCCAGCTAGCCTAGTGCATGCTCACCACCTGCAGTCTCTAAGGAATGTGCAGCATTGCAGGAGAAAGGTCAAACACTGAGTTCACTCTGCCAGGGTAAGTGCTGTGCTCTTTTCTCTGTTTACTCGTACTCACTCTATTTCTGCCACAGCACCCACAGCCCACCGACACCCATGCTCCACCCTCTTTCGAAACCTTCCCACATGTGACCTCATTCTCAACGTCCACCAAACCCTCCATGATCAATCCCACAGGCACTGAGTTGCCAACTCACCCAATCATGACACCTCACTGTCTTTCTCCCGCCTGCATTAGCACCAATGCCATCCAATTTTATCTCAATCCCTCCATTTTTCTCGTTCTGAGAGAATCCTAGTCCAATCTCAGCAGGATGCTGAGACATTCATGTCCAATTAACTGAGTAAGGACCATTCCTCATTCCACTGTGGTGCTCACAGAAACCCCACTCTAAGCGTCACTCACTGCAAACTAATTCCAACCCTTGGCTGTGACTTGTTCTCCCTCGTGTTTTGCAGATTCTGGTGAGCTAGCTGCAGCCTCAGCAGTTAAATGGGCTGCCTGTCTAGAAGCCCACAGATCTCTGAGGAGGAGAATTCAGAGGCCAAGTTAAATCCTGCACTCCCAGCAGCTCAGATACTAATGCCTTGATGGAAATGTCAGCTGTAAAATGTCTGGGAGCACTCAGCAGTTGGCCAAGAGAGAAACAGCCCAGGTCATTGACACTTGGAGGACTGGCAGGGAGCAGGAGAGGGCCCATCGCTGTCAGCATAGAGTCATAGAGATGTACAGCATGGAAACAGACCCTTCCATCCAACTTGTCCATGCCAACCAGATATCCTAACCTAACCTAGTTCCATTTGCCAGCACTTGGCCCATATCCCTCTAAATCCTTCCTATTCATATACCCATCCAGATGCCTTTTGAATGTTGTGATTGTACCAGCTTCCACCACTTCCTCGGGCAGCTCATTCCACACATGCACCACCCTCTACATGAAAAGGTTGCCCCTTAGGTCCCTTTTAAATCTTTCCCCTCTCACCTTAAACCTATACCCTCTAGTTCTGGACTCCCCCACCCCAGGGAAAATACTTTGTCTATTTACCCTATCCATGTCCCTCATTATTTTACAAACCTCTATAAGGTCACCCCTCAGCCTCCGATACTCCAGGGAAAACAGGCCCAGTCAAGTCAGCTTCTCCCTATAGTTCAAACCCTCCAACACTGGCAACATCCTTGTAAGTCTTTTCCAAAACCTTTCGACTTTCAATCTAAGGATTTTGTGCAAATCCACAAAAGAATAGCTGATAGGGATGCGTGAGGCAAGGCCCACCTGATTCAAAGGCTGTAAGTGTGAGCTACACTATGAGGACTCAGCTGACACAAGAATGAACAGGATGGTAACTGCTATGGAAAGCCAGATCTAGCATCCTGAGGGTCAGTTGGATAAGCAATCGTACGTGGAATTCATCGGTCAAGCTATCATGCCTCAGGGGCGAGGGCGAGTCAAGATGGGGTGAAGGGCTCCTTTAGCACATTTCAGACACACCTTCCTTACATGAAGACACGATGGTGACAGGAGGCACTAAGCCGAAAGAGGACCATACAAAAGCCCTATAGCACCTTCCCCACGGGACACGCTAGGTCTGGTAGGGCTTTACAATTCCACCCGGCATGCCACCCTCTGACCTGTGAAAGGTCACACTGAGGAGGATGCTCAGGTAAGAGAATGGGTCTGGCTGGGTTACTCTTCAGAGGGTTGGTGTGGACTTGTTAGGCCAAAGGGCCTGTTTTCACACTGGAGGGATTCTATGAAGCTTCACTGGACAGTAGCCTCCCTCCATCCCAGCTGCAGAACCACAGGCTGTACTGGCACAGAGGGGGAGGAAAAAGGTCTAAATAAACTTAGCCAAAATAAATCATCAATAATGGGGAAATTAATGGAATTGAACTGTGGCAAATCCCCAGTACCTGATGGTTTATATCAATGGATGTTAAAGGAGGTAGAAGAGCACAAACCAATGCCCCGGTCATAATCTTTTGGAATTCCCTGGATTTCCGAGTTATGGCTCTGGATTGGATATCTGCCCATGTCACTATGATAGGTGACAGAGGGAGAGCAGGGAATCATGGACTAGTTAACCTGATGTCTGTAGTGGGGAAATTGTTTGAGTCTATCATCAACAATAGGGTAACTGGTGACCTCGAAAAATTTCAGTTAATCAGGGACAGTCAGCATGGATTCATGAAGGGTAGGTCATACCTTATAAAACTCAGAGTTCTTTGAAAAGGTGACATAGTTTGTGGACTGATTAAGTCGATGGATATTGTTTATGTGGACTTCCAGAAGACTTTTGATAATGTCCAACAAAAGAGAATATTAGCTAAGATGGAAGCCAGGGCAAATTATTGACATTGAATCCCTATAATGTTGGAGTGGGCCATTTGGCCCATCAAGTCCACACATACCCAATCTCTAACTCTGCATTTCCCATGACAAACCTACATAGCCTGCACATCCTTGGACACTATGCGACAATTTAGCATGACCAATCCACCTAACCAGCACATCTTTAGATTGTAGGAGGAAACCAGAGCACCCAGAGGAAACCCACACAGAAAATGTGCAAACTCCACATGGACAATCACCTGAGGGTGAAATTGAACGTCCCTGGTGATGTGAGGCAGCAGTGCTAACCACTGAGTTACCAGTGACAAGGATAGGAAATTGATTATCAGGAAACAGAATGTTGGAATAATGGGTACGTACTCAAACTGGCATGATGTGACTAGTGATATCCCACAGGTATCCATGTTGAGGCATCAATTATTCAGAATATTCATTAACAACTTAGATAATGGCATCAAAAGTAAAATATCCAAATTTGCCACTGACACAGTTAGTCAGTATTGGTGACAGCATAAAATTCCAACAGGATATTGGTAGATTAGGTGAATGGGCAAAGCTGTGATAGATGGACTTTAATATAACAGGTATGAGGTTTTCCAGAATAATGGATAGATCATGATGTTTGTTTTAGAAGGCACAAAGTTAAATATAGTGGATGTCCATCGAGAGGGAGGTCAGTTGCTTAGCTCTTTAAAATGCTATAAGCAAGTGCTGAAAATAGTCAAGAAGGCTAATGGAATGCTGGCCTTCATATTGAAAGGGCTGGAGTAGAGGGGAACAGACGTTATGCTGGACTTATACAAAACCATAGTTAGACCCCACAAGAGTACTGTGAGCAGATCTGAGCACAACACTTTAGGAAGGATATTTTGGTATGAAGGGAGTTCAATGCAGCTTTATAAGGATGATAGCTGGACTTCAGGGGCTCTGTTATGAGGAAAGAGATTAGACGATTAGGCCTTTATTCTAGAGAATTTAGAAGGATAAGGGGTGATCTAATCGAAGTTTTCAGGGGATTAACAGGGAAAGACAGAATGAATAAAGATAGACTATTAAACATAATCTAAGAATTAAGGCTAGGCCTTTCAGGAGAGATGTTGGAAAGCACTTCTACATGCAAAGAGTCGTGAAGGTTTGGAACTCTCTTCCTCAAAGTGTGGTTGATGCTAATTCATTTGTTATGAATGTTAATATTTTATTCAGCAAGGGTATTAAAAGATATGTGCCCAAGGTAGGCATAAGCAGTTAGGCCGCAGATCAATCATGATCTTATTGAATGGTGGGAAAGGCTTGAGGGGCTGAATGGACTATGCCTGTTCTTACACTCTTATGGGCAAAATCTTTTTTAAACGGCATATTGGTGACATGGGTGAAACTTTGTTTGTGCAACTACAGATGTTAATCAGTTCTCCAACACTTCAACACTCCAACACTTCAACCACATCGTGGGCGGCACGGTGGCACAGTGGTTAGCACTGCTGCCTCACAGCGCCTGAGACCCGGGTTCAATTCCCGACTCAGGCGACTAACTGTGTGGAGTTTGCGCGTTCTCCCCGTGTCTGTGTGGGTTTCCTCCGGGTGCTCCGGTTTCCTCCCACAGTCCAAAGATGTGCAGGTCAGGTGAATTGGCTATGCTAAATTGCCCGTAGTGTTAGGTAAGGGGTAAATGTAGGGGTATGGGTGGGTTTCGCTTCGGCGGGTCGGTGTGGACTTGTTGGGCCGAAGGGCCTGTTTCCACACTGTAAGTCTAATCTAATCTAATCTCTGTTTAGACCATAATGGAAGTACCTTAGCATCATGCCTATTATCATTACCACACAGTCATAGAGTCATAGAAATGTACAGCACGGACACAGACCCTTCAGTCCAACATGTCCATGCCCCCCAGATATCCCAACCTAATCTAGTCCCACTTGCCAGTACCCATAGCCCAGTCCATATCCCTCCAAACCCTTCCTATTATATACCCATCCAAATGTCTTTTAAATGTTGCAATTGTACCAGCCTCCACCACTTCCTCTGGCAGTGCATTCCATACATGCACCACCCTCTGCGTGAAAAAGATGCCCCTTAGATCTCTTTTATATCTTTCCCCTCTCACCCTCAAACTATGCCCTCCAATTCTGGACTCCCTCACCCGAGGAAAAGACTTTGTCTATTTATCCTATCCATGCCCTTCATGATTTTAAGAACCTCTATAAGGTTACCCAGCAGCCTCTGACGCTCCAGGGAAAACAGCCCCAGCTTATTCAACCTCTCCCTATAGATCAAATCCTCCAACCCTGGCAACACTTTTGCAAATCTTTTCTGAACCCTTCTAAGTTTCACAACACCCTTCCAATAAGAAAAAGACCAGAATTGCACACAATATTCCAAAAGTGGCTAACCAATGTCCAGCACAGCTGCAACATGACCTCCCAACTCCCATAGTCAATACCCTGACCAATAAATGAAAACATACCAAACATCTTCTTCACTGTCCTATCTACCTGGGACTCCACTTTCAAGGAGCTATGAGCCTGCACTCCAAGGTGTCTTTGTTCAGCAACATTCCCTAGGACCTTACAATTAAGTGTATAAGTCCTGCTAAGATTTGCTTCCCCAAAATGCAACACTTCTAATTTTGGTGTCATCTGCAAACTTACTAACTATACCTCCTATGTTCACACCCAAATCATTCATATAAATGAAAAAAAGTAGTGGACCCAGCACCGATCCTTGTGGCACTCCACTGGTAACAGGCCTCCAGTCTGAAAGACAACCCTCCACCACCACCCATTGTCTTCTACCTTCGAGCCAGTTCTGTATCCAAATGGCTAGTTCTCCCTGTACTCCATGAGATCTAATCTTGTTAACCAGTCTCTTGTGAACCTTGTCGAACGTCTTTCTGAAGTCCATATAGATCACGTTCACTGCTCTGCCCTCATCAATCCTCTTTGTTACTTCTTCAAAAACTCAATCAAGTTCATGAAACATGATTTCTCACACACAAAACTATGCTGCCTATCCTTAATCAGTTCTTGTCTTTCCAAATAGTGTATAACCTGTCCCTCAGGATTCCTTCCAACAACTTGCCCACCAATGTCAACTAGGTAAAAACAAGGACTGTAGATGCTGGAAACCAGAGCCTAGATTAGAGTGGTGCTGGAAAAGCACAGCAGGTCAGGCAGCATCCGAGGAGCAGGAAAATTGACATTTCAGGCAAAAGCCCTTCATCAGGAATAGAGGCAGGGTGCCCGCAGAGTGGAGAGATGAATAAGAGGGGGTGGGCATGGGGAGAAAGTAGCATAGAGTACAATAGGTGAATGGGGCTGGGGATGGAGATGATAGGTCAAAGGGGAAGGTGGAGTGGGTAGGTGGAAAGGAAGATAAGCAGGTAGGACAGGTCATGGGGATGGTGCTGAGTTGGAAGGTTGGAACTGGGGTGAGGTGGGGGAAGGGGAAATGAGGAAACTGGTGAAGTCCACATTGATGACCTGGGGTTGAAGTGTTCCGAGGTGGAAGATGAGGTGTTCTTCCTCCAGGTGTCGGGTGGTGAGGGAGTGGCTGTGGAGGTGGCCCAGGACCTGCATGACCTGGGCAGAGTGGGAGAGGGAGTTGAAATATTGGGCCACAGGGCGGTGTGGTTGATTGGTGCGGGAGATGTTCCCTAAAGCGCTCTGCTAGGAGGCACCCAGTCTCCCCAATGTAGAGGAGACTGCATCGGGAGCAACGGATACAATAAATGATATTGGTGGATGTGCAGATAAAACTTTGATGGATGTGGAAGGCTCCTTTAGGGCCTTGATGGAGGTGAGGAAGGAGGTGTGGGCACAGGTTTTGCAATTCCTGCAGTGGCAGGAGAAGGTGCCAGGATGGGAGGGAGGGTTGTTGGGGGGTGTGGGCCTGACCAGGTAGTCAGGGAGGGAAGGGTCTTTGCAGAAGGCGGAAAGGGGTGGGCAGGGAAATGTATCCCTGGTCGTGGGGTCTGTTTGGAGGTGGCAGAAATGTCGTTGGATGATGTGGTTTATACCACCAATGTCAAGCCCACCGGTCTATGGGTTCCCTGGCTTGTCCTTGCCAACTTTTCTAAATAGTGGTACCATGTTAGCCAACCTCCAATCTTCTGGCACCTCACCTGTGATTATCGATGATACAAATATCTCAGCAAGAGGCTCAGCAATCACTTCCTGAGTTTCCCACAAAGTTCTAGGGTACACACTCTGAGGATTTATCCACCTTTATGGATTTTAAGACACCCAGCACTTCCTCCTATGTAATATGGACATTTTTCAAGATGTCGCCATTCAGCTCCCTAATCTTCCAAGTCCTTCTCCACAGTAAACATTGTTGCAACATACTGCCTGTGTTGAGAAGTCATTGCTGCATGTAGAAGTTGGTAAATCGGGTGCTGAGATTGCTGTGAGATACACTGGCAGCGTTGACCTTATTGGTCAAACATTCCATCGCGTTATGTGCTCTCAGTTTGATGGGGAGGTATTGCATGAAGTGGTCAGCGATGCCTTAGAGAGATCTCCAGCACATAGACAGCCAATGAACAACAGTCGCCAGGGGTTAGGAGCTCACAAGCTGATTTCCTGCTCAGTGATTGGGTGTGTGTAATGTTGCTGCCCTTTGAAGGATTTCAATGGTGGGGGGTTGCAGCCCCCTCCCTTGCAGGTCCAATAATTTATTCCACTGATTCTGGAGCAGACAGTTGTTACTACTTCTTTGTCATTGCGCAGTTGAGATTTCCAATGCAAACACTTTTCTGGCAAACGTTCTGTCTCTTTGGACTAGCGAGCCCTTGAACATCAAAACATCCCTCCCTGTAAAATCCCTGTGGCTTTACATTTATCCAGGTCCCTACCCAACCTATTCACATGAGCCTGCCCCTGCCCACCTTCACCCACACACACTCTCCTCCTTCTGCTGCCATATGAGATGACTATGCAAGGTGTGGTGATAAACTGTCCCCTCCCTTGAAGCCACAGCTAGTTACCATGTACAAGCCCCTGCATTCTTCGTAATGCCTGTCTACCAATGACAAGTACACTTTCCCGTTCTACACAATTCTCATCTTCCTTTCCCCCTCCTCGCCTGTGAGCCCCAATGTCCCCAAATAGATTCCCTGGTGTTATTCCTGCAGCAGTGGACCCCTTTACCCTTCCAATTCCCCTTTCTTCTTAGATTCTGTGGACCCAATGGACAGACCATGGCCCACAGCCTTGAGCTTAGACTTCCCCAGCCAAGAAGTGCCCGGACACCTGACTCATGCCTGTATATGGCCCAGACTGTATTAGCTCTAGACTGGCAGCTACACAATCAAAGGGCTGACTATAACACACTCCCAAGCCTGCAGAGCCAATGACCACTGACCAGGAACACCACACTAAATGCCTGAACATGACCAATAACTAGTATTGGTCGTTATCCTTGACCTATTGTGCCAACACCACATCCTGATTGATGGTTGTCTCACTGGATCTGACTGATGCTTATCCCCTAATGCTTTGAAACATAGAGTCATAGAAATGTACAGCATGGAAACAGACCCTTCGGTCTAACCTGTCCATGCCGACCAGGTATACCAACCCAGTCTAGTCCCACCTGCCAGCTCCCGACCCATATCCCTCCAAACCCTTCCTATTCATATACCAATCCAAATGCCTCTTAAATGTTGCAATTGTACCAGCTTCCACCACATCCTCTGGCAGCTCATTCCATACACATATTACCCTCTGCGTGAAAAGGTTGCCCCATAGGTCTCTTTTATATCTTTCCCCTCTCACCCTAAACCTATGCCCACTCGTTCTTGACTCCCCGACCCCAGGGAAAAGACTTTGTCTCTTTATTTTATCCATGCGCTTCATAATTTTGTAACCCTCTATATGATCACCCCTCAGCCTCCGACGCTCCAGGGAAAACAGCCTCAGCCTGTTCAGCCTCTCCCTGAAGCTCAAATCCTCCAACCCTGGTAACATCCTTGTGAATCTTTTCTGAACCCTTTCAAGTTTCACAACATCTTTCCGATATGAAGGAGACAATAACTGCATGCAATATTCCAACAGTGGCCTAACCAACGTCCTGTACAGCTGCAACATGACCTCCCAACTCCTGTACTCAATACTCTGACCAATAAAGGAAAACATATCAAACGCCTTCTTCACTATCCTATCTACCTGCGACTCCACTTTCAAGGAGCTATGAATCTGCAGTCCAAGGTCTCTTTGTTCAGCAATACACCCTAGGGCCTTGCCATTAAGTGTACAAGTCCTGCTAAGATTTGCTTTCCCAAAATGCAGCACCTCATATTTATCTGAATTAAACTCCGTCAGCCACTTCTCAGCCCATTGGCCTATCTGGTCAAGATCCTGTTGTAATCTGAGGTAACCCTCTTCGCTGTCCACTACACCTCCAATTTTGGTGTCATCTGCAAATTTACTAACTGTACCTCTTATGCTCGCATCCAAATCATTTATGTAAATGACAAAAAGTAGAGGACCCAGCACCGATCCTTGTGGCACTCCGCTGGTAACAGACCTCCAGTTTGAAAAACAACCCTCCACCACCACCCTTTGTCTTCTACCTTTGAGCCAGTTCTGTATCCAAATGGCTAGTTCTCCCTGTATTCCATGAGATCTAACCTTGCTAATCAGTCTCCCATGGGGAACCTTGACGAACACCTTACTGAAGTCCAAATAGATCACATCTACTGCTCTGCCCTCATCAATCTTCTTTGTTACTTCTTCAAAAAACTCAAACAAGTTCGTGAGGCATGATTTCCCATGCACAAAGCCATGTTGACTATCCCTAATCAGTCCTTGCCTTTCCAAATACATCTATATCCTGTCCCTCAGGATTCCCTCCAACAACTTGCTCACCACTGAGGTCAGGCTCACCAGTCTGTAAGTTCCCTGGCTTGTCTTTACTGCCCTTCCTAAACAGTGGCACCACATTTGCCAACCTCCAGTCTTCCCGCACCTCTCCTGTGACTATCGGTGATACAAATATCTCAGCAAGAGGCCCAGCAATCACTTCTCCAGCTTCCCACAGAGTTCTCAGGTACACCTGATCAGGTCCTGGCGTATTATCCACCTTTAGCGGTTTCAAGACATTCAGCACTTCCTCCTCTGTACCTCTGTAATCTGGACATTTTGCAAGATGTCACCATCTATTTCCCTACAGTCTATATCTTCCATATCCTTTTCCACAGTAAATGCTGATGCAAAATATTCATTTAATATCTCCCCCATTTTCTGTGGCTCCACACAAAGGCCGCCTTGCTGATCTTTGAGGGGCCCTATTCTCTCCCTAGTTACTCTTTTGTCCTTAATATATTTGTAAAAACCCTTTGAATTCTCCTTAATTCTATTTGCCAAAGCTATCTCATGTCCCCTTTTTGCCCTCCTGATTTCCCTCTTAAGTATACTCCTACTTCCTTTATGCTTTTCTAAGGATTCACTCGATCTATCCTGTCTATACCTGACGTATGCTTCCTTCTTTTTCTTAACCAAACCCTCAATTTCTTTAGTCATCCAGCATTCCCTATACCAACCAGCCTTCCCTTTCACCTTGACAGGAATATACTTTCTCTAGATTCTTGTTATCTCATTTCTGAAGGCTTCCCATTTTCCGGCCGTCCCTTTACCTGTGAACATCTGCCTCCAATCAGCTTTCAAAAGTTCTTGCCTAATACCGTCAAAATTCGATTCCTCGCTCGCTGCCAATGCAGTGTGTTTGCTGTGTAAGCTGCTGGCACATGGTGAGATTGATGTAACACTGTGCCACACAGCTCTCTTGACAGCTGCCTAGCAAAACCAGCTGCTTGGCTCTCTGAGGGTCAAGGGGTGCCCAATCTGAAGTCCGTAAGGAGACTATCAGATGTCCCTCCATGGTAGAAGTGCCACCTGCTGCTGGTAATCTGCCACCAGCTGCGGGCAGAGCTCCCCAAATGGTGCTGGAGCACGGTTTCTTGTTTAACAATCAAACTGGAATTGAGGGCAGAGAGTTATTTGTCAACACCTCCAAATGTTAAATATATCATCTGAAACTTGCCATGTCAATTACAAAATAAGTTTTCAAATGGTCTTTGCGTTATTGCACTCTGTTCAATTGTTCATTGCGAGTTAAAATTCCCCAAGTTTACTGTCAGCTATTAATAACTTTGAAAACTGAGGAACTTTTAATGGAGGTAACAAGGAATATTATGAGCTGACTGTGGCCTTGTAATAGAACAAAGCTCGTAATTATTCAGCTACAGCAGGTATCCAACCAGGGTTTACAAATGATATATAATACATCAGATAATATTATTCAGTGCACATAAACAGTCCTGGAGGGAAAAAAAATGAATCACCACTGTGTCATAATGTGCTGTGGAGGAGGCTGCTCCCTTGGTACAGTGAAAATAATACAATAACATCCAATATAATTGAGATACTACAAATTACACAAGCCTAAAGGAGGAGGACAAGATATATTCTATTCTGCAGGGTTACCAAGTCATAAGTTGCTTAACCAATTGCTCTTAAGATCATAAACCTACTGGAGACAGATTCATAATGGTACCCAGAAACTAATGTATTTAAAAATAACTCCAGGTTGTGTTTATTTTACACAAAGTTTCCAGCAGAGTGAGTTGGCAGCAAACAACAAATAAAGCCAAGGGTTTGATTATCCAAATGACAAAAGGAGGTCAAAGCTAGCTCATTTCTGCCTGGAACCTAGAGTTCCTTTTCCTTGGGAGAGTTAGAAAATGGACCAAGGCTCACAGAACAAGAGTCGTGGAAATGATGCTTTGAATTGGGAAAAACACACAATATCAGATTTCGGATTTCAAAATCAGCAATCCCAACAATAGTGACGAGACAGAGAAAGATTGAAGACAGACTTTACAAAGTATTGGCTTCAACACAACTGTATCAAGCTCCATTGGAAAATAAGATAGCTCCATATTACCTCAATGCGTATGTGGGCGTGCATGATTCGTTTAGAAGGAACCTGTTGAATTATATCATAAAATGACCGATTCTGGAATTTACCAGCAGGTTGTGTAAGGGGTGAAAGTTCCTTCCATCAGTTATACATCAATAAGAAGAGATGTAGGAGCAGAAGCAGGCAATTTTGCCCATCGAATCTAGTCTGCCATTCAATGAGATCATGTCTGATCTGACAATCCTCAAGTCCACCTTCATGCCATTTCCCCCAACCCATGATTCTCTTACTGGTTAAAAAAAAACCTGTCTGTGGTATAAAGAGGTCTGTTGGTAAAACCACAATCTGGAAATTCTCAAGTTAGCACTTGCTCAGCTGGTGAGTAACCTGCCTATTGTGAGAGTTGAGTGCTGCTGGAATCAGCTGAGAAAGGACTCCCTCTTTTCACACTCATCATTTGAGTTCGGGTTTTCTGAAAAGCATCTACGTGAGTGCTGAACAGTTTATGGCTGGTGAATGGAAAAGACACAAGCAGGCATTTGATATCTGATTTGATAACTGACAAGGAAATGGTGATCGGGTTAAGTGCAACAAAAACTACTGCACTTAGGGAAAATACATTTTCAAAGGTATTTCCCCTTACACACAGTTCTCCAAGTTCACATACATATGAATAGAGTGGGAAACCAACGAAGCAATTTGAGCCCATTAAAACTAAAAGGGCTTATGGCTCTTGAAGTTTGGTAATTTGGCTGAATCTGGTAGTCCTATTGCTTTAGGCAGTGAAGCTGTAGCTGGACAGGAGATTTGTTCTGATGCAGGGTGAGTTATTTAAAATTTTTGCTTACTCAGCACAGTGGTTAGCACTGCCACCTCACAGCACCGGGGACCTGGGTTTAATTCCAGACTTAGGCAACTGTTTGTGTGGGGTTTGCACATTCTCCCCGTCTCTGCGCGGGTTTCCTCCGGGTGCTCCGGTTTCCTCCCACAATCCAAAGATGTGCAGGTTAGGTGAATTGGCCATGCTAAATATGCCCATAGTATTCAGGAATGTGTAGGTGAGGTGCATTAGTTAGGAGTAAATACAGGATAATAGGGTAGAGGAATGGGTCTGGGTGGGCTACTGTTGGGAGGGTTGGTGTGGACTTGTTGGGCTGAAGGGCCTCTTTCCATACTGTAGGGAATCTAATCTAATAGCCAGAGCCACGTTGTTCAAGTGATTAGGTCAATGATTTGGCTCCACTTACTGATTGATCTGACATTTTATTGATGGTCCCCATTCATACTCCTGCAAGGCAATTATTCTCGATTTAGCTTTGCAGATGGGTTGTCTCCATTTGAATGGAGCTGCAATGGAGAAATTACAGATGTGTGGATGCGCAGCCCTCTTTGAATGTGATCCCAAGGCAATGGAATATGACTTTTAAATATTTAATTAGAAGTTTCCAGCAGTTCCACAAGTGAAATATGCCATATTGATCTCCAAATGAATATATTTGAGCGTCACTGAGGTAACAGCTCTGATATGTGAATTAGAACATAGAACATTACAGCGCAGTCCAGGCCCTTCGGCCCTCAATGTTGTGCCGCCCTGTCATACTAATCTGAAGCCCATCCCACCTACACTATTCCATACACGTCCATATGCCTGCCCAATGACGACAAGTTTAAATGCACTTAAATTTGGCAAATATACTACCGTTACGGCAATGAATTCCATACCCTTACTACTCTCTGAGTAAAAAAACATCTGTCTTATACCTTTCTCCCCTCACTTTAAAGTTGTGTCCCCTCGTGTTTGCCGTTCCCATATTTGGAAAAAGGCTCTCCCTGTCCACCCTAACCCTTTGATTATCATGTATGTCTCTATTAAGTCACCTCTCAACATTCCTCTCTATAACGAGAACAGCCTCAAGACCCTCAGCCTTCCCTCATAAGACATTCCTTCCATACGAAGCAACATCCCAGTAAATCTCCTCTGCACCCTTTCCAAAGCTTCCACATCCTTCTTATAATGCGGTGACCAGAACTGTACACAATACTCCAAGTGTGGCCGTACCAGAGCTTTGTACAGCTGCAGCATAACCTCCAGGTTCCGGAACTCAATCTCTCCATTAATAAAGGTCAAAACACTGTATGCCTTCTTAACAACCCTGTCAATCTGGGTGGCAACTTTCAGGGATCTGTGTACATGGACACCGAGATCTCTCTGCTCATCTGCACTCTCAAGAATCTTACCATTAGCCCAGTACTTCGTATTCCGATTACTCCATCCAAAGTGTATCACCTCACACTTGTCCACATTAAACTCCATTTGCCACCTCTCAGCCCAGCTGTGTATCCTATTTATGTCTCTCTGCAACCTACTACACCCTTCGTCACTATCCAAAATTCCACTGACCTTAGTGTCGTCCGCAAATTTACTAACCCACCCTCCTAAGCCCTCATCCAGGTCATTTGTAAAAATGGCGAACAGCAGTGGACCCAACACCGACCCTTGAGATACGCTGCTAGTAACTGGACACCATGTTCCATCAACTACAACCCTCTGTTTTCTTTCAGCAAGCCAATTACTGATCCAAACTGCTTGTCTCCCACAATCCCATTCCTCTGCATTTTGTATAATAGCCTACTGTGGGGAACTTAATCGAACGCCTTGCTGAAATCCATATACACTACATCAACTGGTTTACTCTCAACTACCTGTTTGGTCACTTTGTCAAAAAAGTCAATAAGATTCGTTAGGCACGACATACCCTTCACAAAACCGTGCTGACTGTCCCTGATAGATTATTCTTTTCTAGATGGTTATAAATCCTATCTCTTATAACCTTTTCCAACACTTTACCAACAACTGAAGTGAGACTCACTGGTCTGTAATTACCAGGGTTGTCTCTACTACCCTTTTTGAACAAGGGAACCACATTTGCTATCCTCCAGTCCTCATGCACTATTCCTGTAGACAATGATGATTCTAAGATCAATGCCAAAAGCTCAGCAATCTCTTCCCTTACTTCCCAGAGGATCCTAGGATAGACCTCATCCAGCCCAGGGACTTGTCTATTTTCACACTCTGCAGAATTTCTAATACCTCTTCCTTGTGAATCTCAATCTCTTCTAGTTGAAAATGTGTTGCTGGTTAAAGCACAGCAGGTTAGGCAGCATCCAAGGAATAGGAAATTCGACATTTCGGGCATCAGCCCTTCATCAGGAATTGTAGAGGGAGGAAGAGAGCTTCTTCAAGGAAGGCATCCTTGCAAGAGGATTCGCAGTAGGTTAAAATCTTCAGGTAAAAAATGAGGTCTGCAGATGCTGGAGATCACAGTTGAAAATGTGTTGCTGGTTAAAGCACAGCAGGTTAGGCAGCATCCAAGGAATAGGAAATTCGACGAAGGGCTTATGCCCGAAATGTCGAATTTCCTATTCCTCAATCTCTTCTAGTCTAGATGCAAGTATCTCTGTATCTTCCTTGCCAACATTTTCATTTTCTATAGTGAACACTGTCGAAAAATATTTATTTAGTGCTTCCCCTATCTCCTCTGACTCCACACACAACTTCCCACTATTATCCTTGATTGGCCCTACTTTAACTCTCATCATTCTTTTATTCCTGACATACCTATGGAAAGCCTTAGGGTTAACCCTGATCCTATCCACCAACAACTTGTCATGTCTTCTCCTGGTTCTTCTGAGCTCTCTTTTTAAGTCTTTCCTGACTACCTTGTAACCCTCAAGCACCCTAACTGAGTTTTCACATTTTGTCCTAACATAAGCCTTCTTCTTCTTCTTGACCAGGGATTCCACTTCCTTAGTAAACCACGACTCACGCGTTCTATATCTTCCTCCCTGCCTGACAGGTACATACTTATCTAGGACACACAGGAGCTTTTCCTTGAATAAGCTCCACATTTTTAACGTGCTCATCCCCTGCAGTTTCCTTCCCCATTCTACACTTCCTAAATCTTTTCTAATTGCATCAAAATTTCCCTTCCCCCAGCTGTAACTCTTGCCCAGTGGTATACACCTGATTCATCTTTGCCATTCTTTCCTCTACATCTCTGGGACTATTCGGAGGCATATAGAAAACTTCCAGCATGGTGACTTCTCCTTTCATGTTTCTAACCTCAGCCCAGACTACCTCAGTTAACGAGTCCCCAAACATCCTTTCTACAACTGTAATATTGTCCCTGATCAACAATGCCCCACCTCCCCCTCTTTTACCATCTTCTCTGTTCTTACTGAAACATCTGAATCCCAGAACCTGCAACAGCCATTCCTGTCCCTGCTCTATCCATGTCTCCGTAATGGCCACAACATCGAAGTCCCAGGTACCAACCCACGCTGCCGGTTCACCCACTTTATTTCGGATGCTCCTCACGTTGAAGTACACACACTTCAATCCAGATTCTCACTTGCCAGTGTCAGAGACTTGATTTTGGAACTCCCTACTCTCATTCTCTTCTGTACCTGTCCTACAATTTTGGTTCCCATCCCCCTGCTGTATTAGTTTAAATCTACCTTAATAGCTTTAGCGAATTTCCCACCCAGGATATTGGTACCCCTCTGGTTTAGATGAAGACCATCCTGCTTGTAGAGGTCCCACCTACCCCAGAAAGAGCTCCAATTATCCAAAAACCCAAAATCCTCCCTCCTGCTCCATCCCTGTAGCCACGTGTTCAACTCCTTTCTCTCCCTATTCCTCACCTCACTTGCATGTGGCAAGGGCAGCAAACCACAGAAAACAACTCTGTTTGTCCTAGCTCGAAGCTTCCTTCCTAGCTCTCTAAATTTATACCTCAAGTCCTCATCTCTCTTCCGACCTATGTCATTGGTGCCAATGTGGACCACAACATGGGGCTGCTCTCCCTCCCCCCAAAGGATCAGAGACATCACGGACCCTGGCACCTGGGAGGCAACACATCAACTGTGAGTCTCTCTCGTCCCCACAGAACCTCCTATCTGTCCCCCTAACTGTTGAATCCCCAGTGACTACTGCTCTGCTCCTCTTCCCCTTCACTTCTGAGCAGCAGGTGCCCCACTGCTTTCCCCTGGTAAGTCATCCCCCCCAATAGTATCCAAAACGGTATACTTATTGTTGAGGGGAATGGCCACAGGGATCCCTACACTGCCTGCCGGTTCCCTTTCTTAGGGAGCTTAAGGTAAAGGAACCCCTTGGGGGTGGTGACCATAATATCATAGAATTCACCTGCAGTTTGAGAGGGAGAAGCTGGAATCAGATGTAACTATATTACAATGGAGTAAAGGTAACTACAAAGACATGAAGGAGGTGCTGTCCAAAATTGATTGGAAGGGGAGCCGAGCAGAGAAAATGGTAAAACAGCAATGGCAAAGGTTTCTGCGGGTAATTCAGAAGACACAGTAGAACTGTATCCCAAGCCAAAAGACATAAAGTAAGGAGAGAATGTAGCAAACATGGCTGACTCGGCTGACAGTATAATAGCAAAACAAACGCCATACAATGTGGTGAGGATTAGAGAAAAGCCAGAGGATTTCGAGGCCTTTAAAAACAGCAAAGGACGACTGAACAAGCAATGGGGATTCAGAAGATGAAGTATGAGGGTTATCTAGCTAGTAATATAAAATAAAGATGGTAGAGTAAAGGGAAGAGTGGACATTGTACCATTGGAAAACCAAGCTGGAGAAGTAGGAATGGGGAGCAAAGAAGTAATGGAGGAACTAAATCGGTACTTTGCATCGGCCTTCATGGTAAAAGACACCAGTAGCATTCGAGAACTTCAAGACAGTCCAGGGGCAGTGTGGCCATCACTATGGAGAAGATGCTTTGGAAGCTGAAAGTTCTGAAGGTAGATAAATCACCTAGACTGGATGGACTACATCCCAACATTTGAATCATCAGGATCAGGGAAGGTCCCAGAACACTGGAAAATGGCTGTTTAAAAATGGAACAAGGGAGTTAGAAGACATGAAATTAAAGGCTGGTTAGCCTGAACCCAGTCTTTGGTAAGAGATTAGAGTTTAGAGTTTCATTATTAAGGTTGAGACTGTGGAGTACTTGGAAGTACAAGGTAAAATAGGACTGAGTCAGAATGGCTTCATCAAGAGGAGTTCATGCCCGACAAATCTTTAAGGAGCTAACAAGCAAGTTAGACAGAGGAGAAACCAGTGGATGTTGCCGTCCAAGCTACTCACCATCCTGACTTGGAAAGATATCACCGTTCCTTCACTGTCGCTGGTTCAAAATCCTGGAATTTCCTCCCTTAAGCCACTGTGGGTCTGTCACCAGTCAGCAATGCCCATGCCCCACAAATGAATAAAATAAACCAATAAAGTCCAAGAGTCATAGAGATGTAGAGCATGGAAACAAACCCTTCAGTCCAACTCGTCCATGCCGACCAGATAACCCACCTTAAACTAGTCCCATTTGACAGCAGTTGGCTCATATTCCTCTAAACCCTTCCTATTCATACACCCATCCAGATCCTCTTAAATGTTGTAATTGTACCAGCCTCCACCACTTCCTCTGGCAGCTCATTCCATAGACTCACCACCCTCTGTGTGAAAAGGTTGCCTCTTAGGTTCCTTTTATATCTTTACTCTCTCACCCTAAAACTATGCCCTCTAGTTTTGGACTTGCCCCAACCCAGGGAAAAAAGACCTTGTCTATTTGCAGAGAGAGATAAAGGTAGCTAAAGTGATATGTCCCAGGATAATGTGCTGCCTTCCTGGAGCCAGGGTCTAGCATGTCACTGAACTGCGAAGTCCTACAAAAAGAATTGAGAGAACTCGGTAACTGATTGAAAAGCAGGATTTGTGGATTCCTGTTGATGTCACGTGCTTATGGGTATAAAACATGGCAGATTGAGCAGAGGAGTGTGTGGCTGAGGAGTTGGCACAGGACAAGTGCTTAAGATTCCTGAATCATGGGCTTTTTGGGATGGTCAGACGGGTTGGTGTGGGGGGGGGGGGATTGCTATTGTGGTTGGTGAGTGTTTCAACTAATTTGGGTACTGTAACGGCTGATGCTTGGACACATGTAGAAGAAATGCCGAGTTAATTTGGCAGGCAGAATATACATAATCAAGTCATAGGAAAAATGCCAGACGACTGGAGGAAAACTAATGTGACAACATAATTCATGAAGGGTGGTTGGGATAAACCAATGAACCAGAGTACATCAATAGTGGTAGGACAACATTCTGAGGGGCAGAATTAATCTCCATTTGTCCACTTATCTTCAGACTCAAGGATTAATCAAACCTAGCCAACAAGGCTTTGTCTGGGGGAGAATGTGTCCAACAGATTTGAGTGAGGTTTTTAATGAGGTTACTAGATGTGTGCATGAGGATTGTGCAGTTGATGTCAGTTCGACTTTTAACAAGATCTCACATCGGAGACTGGTCAAGAAGGTAACATCCCGAAACATCAAGGGTTATTTGCAAATTGGATCTGATAGTGGCATAGTGGCATATCACAGAGGGTGATGGTGGAATGTTGCTTTTGGTGATTAGAACCCTGTGTCCAGTGATAGACTGCAGGGTTCCTTGCATCTGTTAAAGGTTTAGACATAAATGTCAGAGGTTTTGAACAATAAGTTCGCAGATTACACAAAACTTTGTATCGGGTAAACAGAAAGAAGGGAAGACTTACGGACTACTGGACAACATAGATGGGCTGGTCAGATAGGAAAACAATGGCAAGTGAAACTAAATCCCAAAAAGTGTGTGGTGATGCATTTGAAAGGTCAAGACAAAGGAGTAGGACCTTAAGAAGTACAGAGTCAAAAAGTGTGATGCTGGAAAACTACAGCCAGTCAAACAGCAACCGAGGACCAAGAGAGTTAATGTTTCAAGCATAAGCTTTTTATCACAGTCCTCAGGTAACATGGAAAGTTATTAAAACATCATACAGGATCGATCAAACTTGCAACTCTGTGTAGAGTTTATTTTATTTGTCTCTGTTAGCATTTCACTCCCATGAGGAAGTGTCTATGGCATTCATTCTCCAGCTGACTTGAACTTCTGGGAAATGGAGAGTTATATAGTATAGAAAGAGGTCCTTCAACCCATTATGTCTGTTTCAGCCATCAAGCACCTATCTCCTCTCATCTCACTTTCTTGTACTTGGTCCGTAACCCTGTATGTTATGCACATCCAATGATCATCTAAATACTTCTTAAATCCATAAAATCCTTACAGAATCCATAAAATCCCAACAGTGAATCCCTTCAGCCCAACAAGTCCACATCAACCTTCTGAACAGTAACCCACTCAGATCCATTTACCCAACTAATGCACCTAACCTCCACATCCCTGAACATTATGGGCAATTTAGTTTGGCCAATTCACCCAATCTGCACATCTCTGGACTGTGGGAGGAATTGAGAGCACCCGCAGGAAACCCACACAGACACGGGGAGAATGTGCAAACTCCACACGGACAGTCACCTGAGGTTGGAATCGACCCTGGGTCCCTGTCACTGTGAGGCAGCAGTGCGAATCATTGGGCTACCATGCCACCTAGCAGCATGTTGAGATGGTTCCTGCCTTTCATCAGTGAGTTCCAGATACCTAACATTCTCTATGTGAAGATAATTCTTCCTTAAATTCCCTCTAAATATTCTGCCCTTTACCTTAAATCCATGCCCTAATTATTGATCGATCTACAAAGGTAAAACATTTCTTCCAATCTACTCTCTCTAACCCCCTCATAACCTGTACACCTCAGTCTTGTCCCTTTCCTCTGGATCCATTTGAGTGTAATCACATTCCTTTATAGTATTGTGACCAGTAACACACATAATACTCTAGCTGTGGCCTAACTAAAGTTTCATACAGCTCTATCATACATTCCTTTCCCTTGTATTCAGTGCCTTGACTAATAAAGGTAAGTGTCCCATATGCCTTCTGAACCACTTTGTCCATCTGTCTTGCTGTCTTCAAGCATCTGTGGACATGGACACCAAGGTCCTTCTGATCCTCCATACTTCTTAACGGGAAGAAAGTGAGGACTACAGATGCTGGAGATCAGAGTCAAAAAGTGTGGTGCTAGGATGGGCTATAGAAAGTTGATTTTCTGCAATGTAACCATTTGTCTTGATGATGACTGCTTCCTACAGTGCTAACCTCAATTACCTTTCAACTATACAACTTTGAAAGAGAAGTGAATTAAAGGGTGAACTTGGCTTCATACAAAATCTGATGATATCAAAACCTCTAATCTGAGCTACAATGGGAAAGCTTCTGGCCTCAGTACACAACAGTGTATAGCTATGCTCTCAGAAGGTATTTAACTTTATTTTGCTAAAGCAATGAGACAGAAAATATTTTGAAAATTTTTGTCAGAGATTTCTTTTAAAGAAAATGAATGCTGTTTAACTCCTAAACCACTGGCTAGTCAAACAACTAACCCACACAGAGTTCAAAATCACACAACACCAGTTTATAGTCCAACAGGTTTAACTGGAAGCACACTAGCTTTCAGAGCGATGCTCCTTCATCAGGTGATTGTGGAGGGTTCGATCGTAACACAGAATTTATAGCAAAAATTCTGTGTTATGATCGAGCCCTCCACAATCACCTGATGAAGGAGCGACGCTCCGAAAGCTAGTGTGCTTCCAATTAAACCTGTTGGACTATAACCTGGTGTTGTGTGATTTTTAACTGTGTACACCCCAGTCCAGCACCGGCATCTCCAAATCATAACCCTCACAGAGGAATTCCAGACTGATGACTTGAACTCTGGACTTTGTAAACTCCATCTTAAAAGCAACTCCATCTTTGATGGATTTGATCCCTCAGTTGTTTTATTCTTAAATTGCTGTTAACTCTATTCAATTTTATTGTTAGCCCTGAATGTTTGAGAGCGTGCCTATTGTTGCAAAATACTGATGCTCAATCTCCTGTGTTTTAATATTACATGAAATAAACTCTACCTCTGCTTAACTTTAAAACAGTGCTGTTGCAGTCCTTTCAAAGTCTGAGTCACAAACAGAAAAGATAAGGAAATACACCACCATTGTTTGAAAAATGGAAAGAAAAGACATATATTTTACTCTGCTTTGAAGTGGTGAGAATAGTGAAGGTGATTCATTTTAAAATTCACAATTCTGTCTGTAACAGCCGATTCTGAGTGTGCCAACTGTGACATGGAGGTCGACTGTTTAGATTAGATTAGATTAGATTAGACTTACAGTGTGGAAACAGGCCCTTCGGCCCAACAAGTCCACACCGACCCGCCGAAGCGCAACCCACCCATACCCCTACATTTACCCCTTACCTAACACTACGGGCAATTTAGCTTGGCCAATTCACCTGACCCGCACATCTTTGGACTGTGGGAGGAAACCGGAGCACCCGGAGGAAACCCACGCAGACACGGGGAGAACGTGCAAACTCCACACAGTCAGTCGCCTGAGTCGGGAATTGAACCCGGGTCTACAGGCGCTGTGAGGCAGCAGTGCTAACCACTGTGCCACCTTCTCGTGTCTGGTCAGAATTCTTTCATGAACCAAGGCAAACTCCAGCAAATCAGTGCAGGAGAGTATGATGAGTATGATCTCAATTAAATACCCAAGATTGTAGCCTTCAAAAAGTTTGGTTCAACAAGTTATTTATATAGTGATGCAGTTGGCTGGATGGCTGGCTTGTGATGCAGGAGTTCAATTCCTATGCTGGCTGAGGGCCTGCCTTCTCAACCTCACCTTTTGCAGAGATGTGGTCACCCTCAAGTTAAACACATCACAAGTCTTCTCTCTTTACTGAGAGTGTAGCCGAATATGGCGACTTTACCTTTATAATAGTGGAGCTTTTTCTGTTTTCACAGTATAACTGTGTAATTTTCTGGTTTTACATCAATTCATCATCATGTTTCCCCAATCCTGTATTTTAAGTATCACCAAGCCATGTCCATGATGTATTTGCCAATAGCCTGAACATATTAAATAAAGAATTCATGAACTGTCATGTCTTGTACAATTTCAGATGATTTGTTGCCTAATCTCTGCTTATATCAGTCAGTTACTAGGTGACGCAAAATACTTGAAATTAATCATGCAGCACAGAAACAGATCCTTCAGCCCACTACTTCTATGCCGACCAACAAGCACCAAACTAAACTCATCCCATTTACTTATACTTGGTGGTACTTTGGCCGACTATGCCCAAGTATTTTAAGTACTCTTCCACTTGCTTCTTAAAATTGAGAGAACCTGCCTCCACGACGCTGTCAGGGAACACATTTCTATCAGGCTCTGAGTGAAAAACTTCTTTCTAAGATCTCCTCTAAACCACTTGGTCCTCACTTTAAATTTATCACCTCTGACACATCTACTGTGGAAAAGAGATTCTCATGACCTACTCTCTGACTATACTTCTCATTATTTTATATACCTCAATCAGATCCCCCTTAGCTTCCTCTGCTCCAAGGAAAATAAACCCAGCCTATTCAGTCTCTCCTCATAACTGAGGTTTTTCATCCCAGGCAACATCCTGGTGAATCTCCTCTCCACTCTCTACAGTGTGATCACATCTTTCTGATAGTGTGGTGACCAAAACTACACACAGTATTCTACCTGTGGCCAAACTAATGTTTTATAAAGTTGCAACAAAAAGTTCTTGCTCCTATGTTCTGTGCCCCAGCTAATATGTGTCACCACCCTGTCTACCTGTGCTGACACCTTCAGGGATCTATGGACTTATACACAAAGGTTCCTTTGTTCCTCAGTACTCCCTAGTGACCTACCATTTATTGTGCATACTCTTCTATTATTATACATTCCAAAATGCAAAACCTCACACTTATCAGGATTAAATTCCATCTGCTAGTTCTATGCCCAATTTACCAGCTAATAAAGTAGCTCAAGATCATCTTCATCTCTATCAACACCTCCAATTTTTGTGTCATCTGCAAACTTACTAATTATACTTTCTACATTCATATCCAAGTTGTTAATGTACATTACAAACAACAAAGGTCCCAGCACTGATCCCTGTGGTACACCGCTGGTCACAGAAGTCTAATTTCAAAAACAACCCACCACCAACCAGTTTGGAAGCTAGTTTGAGATCCAGTTGCCAAGACCTTTCAGACCTGCCTACCATGTAGGACCTTCTCAAAGGCCTCACTGAGGTCCATGTAAACCACATCAACTACATGAACCTCATCAATATATTTAATCTTTTTTTTAAAAAAAGTTCAATTAATATGTCAGACAGGACATCATCCTAACACATCAGTGCTGACTATCTCAATCAACTCTGCCTTTCTAAATATTGATTAATCCTGTCCTTCAGAATTTTTTCCAATAATTTCCATATCATTGATGTCAGACTAACTGGTCTGTAATTACCTGGCTTATCCCTGCTGCCCTTCTTGAACAAAGGACCGATATTAGTTATCATCCAGTCATCTGTCACTTCACCTGTGGTCAGCAAAGTAGTAACTACATCTGACAAAGACCTAGCAATCTCCTCCCTTGCCTTCTTTAGCATCCTGGGATATACCCCAACAGGCCCTGGGATTTTGTGCACCTGTATAGCCACCGAAGCATCAAAGTTTCCTCCTTAGTAATCATCTACTATTCTAGAACCTCACCATCCCAACTGAAATCTCCAGCTACAGTGTCTTTCTCCTTTGTGAATACAGATAAGAAGTATTCGTTTTTGGACCTCACCCACATCCACTGGCTCCACACATAGGTCCCTTCTTTTGACTCTATTAGGTCCCACCTGTTCCCTGGCAATCTTCTTACTCTTAATATACTTAGAGAAAACCTTGGGGTTTGTCATGATCCTATCTGCCAAAGATATTTTGTGACCCTTCTTTGCCCTTCTAATTTCCTTTTTAAGCAACCTTCTACACTCTCTATACATCTGAAGGGCTACCCTGTTTTACTGCACGGTACTAACGTATGTTCCCTGCTTTTTCTTCATAAAACTCTTGATATCCCTTGACATCCCGGGTTCTCTGGAACTTCTGTCCTTACCCTTCACTCTTAAGAGTCATAGAGATGTACAGCATGGAAACAGACCCTTTGGTCCAACCTGTCCATGCCGAACAGATATCCCAACCCAATATAGTCCCATCTGCCAGCACCCAGCCCATATCCCTCCAAACCCTTCCTATTCATATACCTATTCAAATGCCTCTTGAATGTTGCAATTGTACCAGCCTCCACCACTTTCTCTGGCAGCACATTCCATACACATACCACCCTCTGCATGAAAACGTTGCCCCTTAGGTCTCTTTCATATCTTTCCCCTCTCACCCTAAACCTATGTCCTCTAGTTCTGAACTCCCCAACCCCAGGGAAAAGACTTTGCCTACTTATCCTATCCATGTCTCTCATAATTTTGTAAACCTCTATAAGGTCACCCCTCAGCCTCTGATGATCCAGTGAAAACAGCCTCAGCCTGTTCAGCCTCTCCCTGTAGCTCAAATCCTCCAACCCTGGCAACATCCTTGTGAATCTTTTCTGAACTCTTTCAAGTTTCACAACATCTTTCCGAGGGGAATGAGACCAGAATTGCACGCAATATTCCAACAGTGGCCTAACCAATGTCCCGTACAGCCGCAACATGACCTCCCAACTCCTGTACTCAATACTCTGACCAATAAAGGAAAGCATACCAAATGCCTTCTTCACTATCCTATCTACCTGCGACTCCACTTTCAAGGAGCTATGAACCTGCACTCCAAGGTCTCTTTGTTCAGCAACACTTCCTAGGACCTTGCCATTAAGTTTATAAATCCTGCTAAGGTTTGATTTCCCAAAATGCAACACCTCACATTTATCTGAATTAAACTCCATCTGCCACTTCTCAGCCCATTGGCCCATCTGGTCAAGATCCTGTTGTAATTGTAGGTAACCCTCTTTGCTGTCCACTACACCTCCAATTTTGGTGTCATCTGTAAACTTACTAACTGTACCTCTTATGCTCGCAACCAAATGATTTATGTAAATGATAAAAAGTAAAGGACCCAGCTCTGATCCTTGTGGCACTCCACTGGTCACAGACCTCCAGTCTGAAAAACAACCCTCCACTACCACCCTCTGTCTTCTACCTTTGAGCCAGTTCTGTATCCAAATGGCTAGTTCTCCCTGTATTCCATGAGATCTAATTTTGCTAATCAGTTTCCCATGGGGAACCTTGTCGAACGCCTTACCGAAGTCCATATAGATCACATCTACTGCTCTGCCCTCATCAATCTTCTTTGTTACTTATTCAAAAAGCTCAATCAAGTTTGTGAGACATGATTTCCCACGCACAAAGCCATGTTGACTATCCCGAATCTGTCCTTGCCTTTCCAAATACATGTACATCCTGTCCCTCAGGATTCCCTCCAACAACTTGCCCACCACTGAGGTCAGGCTCACCAGTCTATAGTTCCCTGGCTTGTCTTTACCGCCCTTCTTAAACAGTGGCACTACGTTTGCCAACCTCCTGTCTTCCAGCACCTCACCTGTGACTATCGATGATACAAATATCTCAGCAAGAGGCCCAGCAATCACTTGTCTAGCTGCCCACAGAATTCTCGGGTACACCTGATCAGGTCTTGGGGATTTATCCACCTTTATCAGTTTCAAGACATCCAGCACTTCCTCCTCTGTAATCTGGACATATTGCAAGATGTCACCATCTATTTCTCTATAGTCTATATCTTCCACAATAAATACTGATGCAAAATATTTATTTAGTATCTCCCCCATTTTCTGTGGCTCCCCACAAAGGCCACCTTGCTGATCTTTGAAGGGTCCTATTCTCTCCCTAGTTACCCTTTTGTCCTTATATATTTGTAAAATCCCTTTGGATTCTCTTTAATTCTATTTGCCAAAGCTATCTCATGTCCCCTTTTTGACCTCCTGATTTTCCTCTTAAGTATACTCGTACTTCCTTTATACTCTTCTAAGGATTCACTCGATCTATCCTGTCTGTACCTGACATATGCTTCCTTCTTTTTCTTAACCGAACCCTCAATTTCTTTCGTCATCCAGCATTCCCTATACCTACCAGCCTTCCCTTTCACACTGACAGGAATATACTTTCTCTGGATTCTTGTTATCTCAATTCTGAAGGTTTCCCATTTTCCAGCCGTCCATTTACCTACGAACATCTGCCTCCAATCAGCTTTCGAAAGTTCTTGCCTAATACTGTCAAAATTGGCCTTTCTCCAATTTAGAACTTCAACTTTTAGATTACTTACAGTGTTCGGCCCAACAAGTCCACACCGACCCGCCGAAGCGCAACCCACCCATACCCCTACATTTACCCCTTACCTAACACCACAGGCAATTTAGCATGGCCAATTCACCTGACCCGCACATCTTTGGACTGTGGGAGGAAACTGGAGCACCCGGAGGAAACCCATGCAGACACGGGGAGAACGTGCAAACTCCACACATGCAGTCGCCTGAGTCGGGAATTGAACCCAGGTCTCTGGTGCTGTGAGGCAGCCGTGCTAACCACTGTGCCACCGTGCCGCCCCACTGTGCCACCGTCTTCTCACTGTACTACTTTTAAAAGACTCCCAATTTCCAAATATAGACTTATCTGCAAGGAGCTGCTCCCAATCTATGTTTGCCAGTTTCTGTCTAATTTTGTAAAAATTGGTCTTCCCTCAGTTTAGACACTTAACTTCTGCAATATTCTACCTCTTCACATGATGGCTTTGAAATATTGATGACTTACAGAGTTATGGTCATTATTCACAAAATGCTCACTCACTGAAACTTCAGCACTTTACCAGCTTCACTCCCTTGGATTACGTCCAGCACTACCTCATCACTAATACAGCTAACTACGCACTGGCACAACTAACTCTCCAGGATGCACTTGAAAAATGTCATTTTGTGTAATCCTTTCACACTTAAGTTGATCCAAGTTAATGTTCGGTAAGTTAAGACTCCTACACCTATAACACTGTTTCTCTCACACCTTTCTATGATTTAATTATCAGCTGCTCTCTTTCCCTCCAACTATTGGGAGGCTTGTAGTATTATCCCAGCAAGGTAATCAACCCCTTTTTAAATTTGTAAGCTCCATGTACACGGCCTCATTTGAAGAAACTTCTCCAGCGTCCTCCCTTATTACTGCAGTTTCCTTTACCAATAATGCAATGCCTCCTCCTCTCTTACTTCACCCCCTATCCCCCTGAAACATCTTATATCCTGGAATGCTGAGTTGTCAGTCCTGTCCTTCCTTCAACCATTTCTCAGCAATCACAACGATATCATTTTCCATGTGATGATCAAAGCTCTAAGTTCATCAGCCTTACTGGTCAAGCTCCTTCCATTAAAATAGATACAACTTAGCCTTCCCAAACTTCCTGTGCCTTACCCTGCTGACATCTTCTCCACCTACTGGAATGACTTGGCTTTCCTCCTCTGTTTGATGGTATCTTGTCCCTGAGTTTACATCTGCTCTGTGCGCTACCCCTTGCAAAATCAATTTAAACCTCCCTAGCAGCACAAAAAAAACCTTCCAGCAAAGATATGAAACCTATTCCGCTTCAGGGGCAACCCAGTTTCTAAAGATTCCCCCATAAACTGTCACTGTGATCCAGAAAATTTTAATGTCAAGTCTTCCCTCCTTTTCCTAGAACACGTCGGTCCTACTTGAATATCATAGCTGTCTCTTATTTAAAGAAACAGCACACGTGAACCTGCATCCTACCTCTCCTGCACATATATCGGAACTGGAAAACTATTATTCATTGAGTTCATTGCTTTGTTGATGATGAAAACACTTCGAAAGCTTTAGCAGCTCGGACAACTATATCCTCAGCCAACAAGGAATGTGGGTTTGTGCTTTCAGAGGCGGACAGGGATTTTCTGCTCAGGTTCACTCAATTTGCAAACATAAACTGAGCATTCTGGAGGGAGAAAGCTCAGCAGGAATCCACTATACATCATATTGCCACATTTATGAGAGCTGCAAAAGGAGGGGCAAGCAGCATTAGTTTAAATGTAAAGCTCTTTTTCAGTTTAGATGTCTCTCTTCCCCCTTTCCCCTCCCCCCAACCCCAATCACATATTGTTTTTCCTTGCTTTATTTCTCTTTAAGCCTGATTTGATTCAATTCACCTTTCTCCATCTATCCTCTATTTCTTTCTTTTTGGCTAAAGGAGACAGAGAGAGACACAGAGAGAGAGAGAGATAGAGAGAGTGTTGATCTTGTTGGTTACTAAGATTCCAGATTCCCTGTTGCAACAGTTCAGCTACCTGTTAGGCAAAAATTATTTGAGTTGCAAACTGAGTTAAAAAGCCTAACTCAACGACATGTTTGCCCTCTCCCGCACAATCTGGGCCACTGCAGATCAACAGTTTAGAGCCAGAAACAGAAATGGGAAAGGGAGTGGACACGGGAGGAAGCAATATACCAGAAATGGTTAGAAATGAAAATAAAGCATACTTAAATTGATTAAGGAGGGAATAAATGAGTGGAGCAAGAATATTGTAAGACAACTAGAGAGCAATTAAAGAAACAAAAGATCGATAAATGGAACAGAGACAATCTGGGTATAAGTTAAGGTGCAAGAATGGATGAGATGTGAGAATGGTTCTAGCAGTCCAGTTATCTGATGGAAGATACAGGCAGGTCCAAGACGTGAGAAAACCCTGTGAGTGAACCAATGCAAGGTTTATTTGCAGAACGGTGAAAACCCAATTATGTACCAATAATATGATGCCCCATTTTTGGTTGGGGCACAGCTGTTATATTTATCAAATTAATCAGTGTCTAATTCAGCTCTAATCAAGATGTTGATACAGCACCTTTGGTAAGGAGGATTTGAAGTTCATTATAGATTAGATACATGTGATGGTTGTTGTCCAAAATATGTTGTCCAAAGATAAACGTGCAACAGTTCTAATATAGAAAATGGATGTTCTGGTAATTATTTTCATTATCTCATTTAGGTACCATTCTCTGCAATAAGTTGGTATTAAGTGCTATTATGCTGACAATCCTAGGTTTAGAGGTTTCTATTTTATTTAGCATTTTTCAATTATTTGATGCTGTACATGGAAGAATATCAATTAAGATTTCAACCCTGAAATATACACCTTCTGACTACACCAAGTTATTGTCTAGAATGATTCTTACCTTATCATAGTACTGGAGATGTCAGGTCACCTGAAACTGACACAGACTGATGGATGGTGCATCCAGTAACAACAACTGTCAACAGTGATCTCAAACTAGTTTCCATTTACTTCTGGTTACAAAGTAGCAAACAAACTCAGCCTCTTTAGAAACACCTTGCGTCGTGATATCTCCCCATTTTGAAATAAAAAAGTTTTTATTTTAGTTTTAAATTATGGTCAGGTGCTGACTCTCCATCATTTGCCAGTAAATCTGTGCCTAATTCCAACCCTTGGTTTTAGATTTCCACCTGGAAAAAGAAAGTGTTCCACCATTCCTATGCACCGCTTTGAATCAATGCACAATTAAAGACACAGCACTAACACTCCTTATGGCAAATATACAGATTCTTGCTTGATACAAAGAATTTGGTTTTACTGTCAGCATAAGGGAAACAAATTTCAAGGTCTAGGTAGTTGCAAGGCAGTCATCCACAAGCATGAAAAATGCAATGCTGAAATTGGTGATAGCTTCATACACCTCAGCTCCCCTATCACTTACAATCTGTCACTTAGTGCAGACATCAAGACACATTGAAAATGTTGCAGCCAGTATATAGGAAAAAGTGAGGACTGCAGATGCTGGAGATCAGATTCGAAACATGTGGTGTTGGAAAAACACAGCCGGTCAGGCAGCACCCGAAGAGCAGGAGAGTCTGATCTGATGAAGCAGATATGCTTCAAATATCGCCTCTCCTGCTTCTCAAATGCTGCCTGACCACCTGTGCTTTTCCAGCATCTCACTTTTCGATGACGACTGCAGCAATTATATCCAAAGTGAAAGAGGGTGTAACAATTTCAAACTGATTGAGAACACTAAACTACAAGTCTAAAAAGTCTGCAGTCTCAGAACGCTCCTCAGTTGTGGTGGGAACCTGGACTAGGCCAGAGAAAATGCTGTACAGTTCCCAGCTTTGCAGCTCTTGACGGACAAGGTCACCAACTCAGAGGTGCAATCTAATTCCATAAATATACACTCATTGCTTATCAAATGACAACTGGATAATGGCCAAATACAAAAGACCTTCTGTAGAGTGAATTGGTCATAGGTCATGACCTGCTGAGCATCTATATCTCCATTACATGGTCACCTGCAAGTGAGATATGAAGATGGCAAATATTGATGCTGACAACTGTGACAAAATCACTGATGGTCATAACAGCTGGAAGCTTGCTGTTTGGAAAGGCATGGAATGAGCCAATCAGAAATGAAAAACACAACTGGTCAGTTTGAGCTCCTGAGTTGACCATCATGTGCCAGCTGTAATCTTATGAAATGAAAGGCTGCCCTTACAACTGATGACAAAACATTTACACTTTAGTGTCCGACTACATTTCAGAAATTTCTTGACATCCCAACCGAATAGAGGACCCTTATTGTAGAAATGTAATAATCAATTTCTCTCTGTGGCATTTGTTTGGCTTCCTGTTGGCTATTAATAAGCACACTATTTCATAGAATCAAGAAATGGTTACAGCACAGAAGGATGCTGTTCAGCCCACGATGGCCACAATGGTCCCTTGCTGAAACAGCTCACCATAGAATCAAAGATAATTGTGTTTTTTTTGGTATGACACATTTATCTATTAAACGAATTAAAATTACCATGTTACTAATGCAGTAGGAGTGGTAATTGCATTGATACCATTATGCAATGAGAAAGGAAGGTGAATTTCTGCGCACATAAACTTTGCAGCAGATACAACCCGTTAAAGGAACCATTTATGAGTTCAATTGCATCACCTAATCTGTAAAGACAAAAACTGAGTTACCATAACACCCCAACAAAATTGCTGAGAGTTTATAGTCGTTGCAGGCAATGGCAATTTTAGTCTACTTGACAAAGTTAAATGAAAACTCATTAGAAAGAGTAAATGACCTTTTAGCTTCTCTGTAATTGCAGCTCAGTCACTCCTCACAGACTCCCAGGCACTCTCACGCAGCCCAGCCTGTGCTGCAAGGGCTTCGAAGAGAATTGGATTTTATCTGGTTTGTTCCACACACAGGCATCATTTGGGTAACATTTTACTCTAACATTTGAATTATACAACACTGCATTTTGAACACAAAAGCACAATTTATGTGTTCACAAGTCCATCATGGATAATCCCTATTTAACTTTTGACGGCTTTCTATTACATTAATTTGTCAGTAACAGGAATGCATACTTCTGTGGATCAGTTACACTATACTGAAGAACTTTCATTGATTTATTGCAGTTTCCATGTTGTTCTCTAGCAACATCAGTAACAGCACTCCAGTATAAAGGTAGCCAATGCAATTTAGCAGAACTGATGTAAAAGGGCAAAGTCACTCATCACTTCAGTTGCATAATAGTTGTAATGTAATTAAACAGAACCCAAGTTAACTTTTAAAATGTTTTAAGTCTTTGTGAAGAACTATGAAGACAGGTGGCTTTTTACAACATTAAAAATGTCAACAGCATTCTGATGGGAGTAACTGGAACTCTGCACATACATTTAACTATGCACAGCAGAACAGGGCAATATAACGTGAAGTTGATGGCTTCGACTATTCTGAAAACAGGTACCAGTGCCATTAAAAAAACAATTAAGACATTAATTACTGAAATGCCATCTTGACAAGTGATGACATGGCTGAGTTGCAATCCACCAGATCAGTAATTGCAGCCAATAGAGTCCTGGGTTCCTGTGATATTATTAATCAGCCCTGTGAAGGAGCTGAAGATTAATGCTGTTTATTACGCTGTGCAGTGTGGCAAAAATTTGAAATGCAGTTTACTTTTAGAGATGTTGGTTAAAAGGATCATTGATTTGTTCATTGTAATTTAAAATTGGCTGCACAGGTACATTCTTGCCTGAGACGTTTTATAATTATAGACATAAACACATTCTGTCTTGATCCTTACAATACAATAGCAATGTAGAATGGCTACAGCACAGAAAGAGACCATTCAGCTGGTTCTGTCAGCTGTACCTAAGAGCTATTCAATCCCACTCCACTTTGCCCACATTATGCTGCAAATTTTCTCTCTAGATAATTACCCAATTTATTTTTTGAAAGCCATGGCTGAAACTGTCTCCACCATTTCTTAGGCAGTGCATTCCAGGTCCTAACCCCATGCTGTGTAAAACTTTCTCCTCATCTCACCGCTGATTCTTTTGCCAAACACGTTAAATCTATGTCCTCAGGTTTTTGACTTTGTAGTGATTGGAAACAGATTGACCTCGTTGACTACAAAGTGGCTGATTGGAGTTGTTAACCTAGGCCAATCAGGAAAGCCCTGGCTGACCAATACAACCAGGAGAAAGGACACGTGTTGTATAATTCAAATGTTAGAGTAAAATGTTACCCAAATGATGCCTGTGTGTGGCCACTCGGGTGTTTTGCTATCTTCTTGGTGGTGGAAATTAAATAAAGATTTGTGCACTTTGTGTCTCTCAAAAGAAAAAAGAAGAAAAAAGAAAGAAAAAATATACAACCAGGAGAAAGGGCACTGCTTGTCACTGGCCACTCGGGTGTTTTTCCAATTTTCCTGGTGGTGGAAATTGAATAAAGATTTGTACACTTTGTGTCTTTCACTGTGTCTCACACCTGCGCACACACACACACACTATGGCTGCTGGGGAAAAAATAAGCACTACCGCAATTAGGCGGTAGTGTGGGGGAAAGAAAAAAAAGAAAAAAAAAGAAAAAAAAAAGAAACAGGGGAATCCCTGCCCTCCCCTTCACTGAAAGAAAAAAAAATACAACCAGGAGAAAGGGCGCTGCTTGTCACTGGCCACTCGGGTGTTTTGCTATCTTCTTGGTGGTGGAAATTAAATAAAGAGTTGTGCACTTTGTGTCTCTCAAAAAAAAGAAGAAAAAAAAAGAAAAAAAAATACAACCAGGAGAAAGGGCGCTGCTTGTCACTGGCCACTCGGGTGTTTTTCCAATTTTCCTGGTGGTGGAAATTGATTAAAGATTTGTACACTTTGTGTCTTTCACTGTGTTTCATACCTGCGCGCGCACACACACACACACACTATGGGTGCTGGGGAAAAATAAGCACTACCGCAGTTAGGCGGTAGTGCGGGGGTAAAGAAAAAAAATACAACCAGGAGACTCCCCCTCCAACTCTATTTTGATTTAGTCCCTGCCCTCCCCTTCACTGTTTTGATCACACAGCATTGCCCTTTGATGTGAAGGGCACTGCTTGTCACAGGCCACTCGGGTGTTTCCTTTCTTCCTGGTGGTGGAAATTAAATAAAGATTTGTGAAAAAAAAAGAAAAGAAGAAACAAAAAAAAACCAAAAAAATACAACCAGGAAACTCCCCCTCCAACTCTATTTTGATTTAGTCCCTGCGCTCCCCTTCACTGTTTGATCACACAGCATTGCCCTTTTTGATGTGAAGGGCACTGCTTGTCACTGGCTACCTGGATGTTTTCCTATTTTCCTGGTGGTGGAAATTGAATAAAGATTTGTACACTTTGTGTCTTTCACTGTGTCTCACACCTGCACACACACACCATGGGTGATGGGGAAAAAATAAGCACTACTGCAGTTAGGCGGTAGTGTGGGGGTTAATAAGAATAGAAAAAAAAATACAACCAGGAGACTCCCCCTTCCAACTCTATTTTGATTTAATCCCTGCCCTCCCCTTCACTGTTTGATCACACAGCATTGCCCTTTGATGTGAAGGGCACTGCTTGTCACAGGCCACTCGGGTGTTTTCCTACCTTCCTGGTGGTCAAAATTTAAATAAAGATTCATGCACATTCACTGTGTCTCACACCTACACATACACAACATGGGTGCTGGAGAAAAATAAGCATATACCGCAGTTAGGTGATAGTGTGGGAGAAAAAAGAAATTTAAAAAATTTTAAAAATACAACCAGGAGACTCCCCTTCCCTTTTTAGATCATACAGCATTGCCCTTTGATGTGAAGGGCATTGCTTGTCACAGGGCACTTAGGTGTTTTCTTTTCTTCCTGGTGGTGGAAATTGACTAAAGATTTGTATACCTTGCATCTTTCACTGTGTCTCACATTCGCACACACGCATCATGGGTGCTGGGGAAAAATAAGCACTACCACTGTTAGGCGGTAGTGTGGGAGGATAAAAAGAGTGAGGAAGAAAAGTAAAAGTGAGAAAAAGATACAACCAGCAGACCTGGATGTCCCTGGAGAAGGAGCACGTGATGTTTACCAACACCCTCAAGGTTTTCAGGGAGAGGTGGCCACTGCAGGAGTGGAGGGTTTTATTTCCCCCTCAAACTCTATTTTGATTTGATCCCTTCCATCCCAGTTACTTATTCGATCATGTAGACATTGTCCCCAAAGAGAAGGGCACTGCTTGTCACTGGCCACTCGGGTGTTTTTTTCTTCCTGGTGGTGCAATATGACTAAAGTTTTGTGCAATCGTTTCTTCACTGTGTCCTACAAAAAAAATACAACCAGGATCTCCTCAGATCAGGCAACTCATTTGGAGCTGACTGGTCACAGCCAGTGTAAATGTGCATGAGGAAATAAAGGATGACTTAGTGATGGAATATTGGTCTCTGTGCAGTTATTTCAGACATGTAATCCAATATGGGCATTTTTTCCCGTTCTAAACTATCAAGGTTCAATATAATTTTGAACTCCTCACAACTTTCTATTCTCTGAGGAGAACAACTCCAGTTATGACAATCTATATAGATATCACAATTCCCTCATCTTGGAAATCACTCTTTCTTGGACCATCTACCATCACTTCCTTCTTAAATGTGGTGATCTACATTAGGTACAATATTCCAATTGATAGACATGGATCTTTGGATCTCAACATTATAGGTTGGATATTTAACATATTATGATCCAATGTAGACTCTTATGTGAATATTAAGTCCTTCATTTGAAATAGACTAACGTTTAGGTAGAAACATGGAAGTAGGATTAAGAATGGGATTATAAAACGAAATCTGCTCCACCATTCAATTATGGCTGAAGTGTTTCTCAACCCCATTCCTCTGCCTTCTTCTCGTAACCATTGGTCCTTTTTCTAATCAAGAACCTATCTATTTCTATCTTAAAGACACTCAATGACTTGGCCTCCACAGCGAATGAGTTCCACAGATTCACCACCGTATGGCGGAATAAATTCATCCTCATCTCAGTTCGAAAGGGTCATCTATTCACTCTGAAGTTGTGCCCTCCAGTCCTAATCTCTTCTGTCCATTCTATCGAGGCCTCTCAGTGTTCTGTAACTTGTAATTCCAAACTTTATGGAGTACAGATCCAGAGTCCTCAACTACTTCTCAAGCTCTTCATGCTCTGCCCCTCAAACCTGCTGTGCCATTCAATGAAAGAATGACAAATTGGATCAGAGTTTCGATGCCACTTTCCTAATGACACCGTGATCTTCAGCATCCTTTTACCTCAAAGGTCTGTCTGACTCAGCCTTGAATGCATTCAATCACCCATTTTTCACTGATCTTCACAGGAGAGAATTCCAAAGATTGAGAGGAATGAAATGTTTCCTCATCTTGCTCTTAAATGGGATTCCCTTTGTTCTGAACTGTGCCTCTTAATTCTGGATTTCCGTGTGAGGGGAAATATTTGCTCTGCATGTACCCTATCAAGATCCCTGTCCAAGTATTTACATGGGTACATCACACAGGCCATATGAAGCTAAGAAAAAATGCTACAATCTAATACAGCTCTCAGTACACAACCTGACAGTGGCAAAAAGATTATTAACAGATATATTACAACACTTAACTCTCAAGGAGGCTATTCTTTTATTAAAAACAAACATAAAATCATCTGTTCATACTCTAATCCTTTAATAGACTCTCTAAGTCATCAAATAAACTGTGAATTCAGATCCTATTACTGAGTTAAGTTTAAATCCTGAATGCCAGCCAAATATTCATAATGAATAAACTTTAGGAAAATGTCAACAAAGCACAATATTCAACAGATCAAACAGATGTTTCACCAGTTGGTTTGTTAATCAAAGCAGAGGTTTTCCTAAACAATCAAGAAAATTCCAGCCAGTTTGATTTGTGGTCGAAAGGCCAGGGAATTGACACTTCATGTCATGACAGCTTAACTCTTGATAGGTGCCATCTTTCCCTCACCTCTGACAATCTGCATTAACCAGTCAATTGGATCTCTTGGCCATTTCATGCCTCTGCTGGGATGTATTGTCAGCAGCAGCCACTGCTCCCACTGGCACTGTCTATAAGCCGCTGGTCTGTTGGGTAAGGATCATTTCCTAAAGTCCTGAATACCAGGGAATGTCCAAAGTTGCAGTTAATCCAGTCAGAACTCACCATTCCAAGAAGTGATAGAGGTCTCCCACTTGTTTTCCAACTAATGGGACATTCCCACCTTAATGATGTTACAGTCTGGTCTTTGATTTTAGCGGTCGTGATCACAATGACCTAATATATGCAGTCAATAATTTATCTCAATAGTTATTGAGCTTGTTGAGGAGCAGTAGTTTATATATGACATATTAGTTAATTAGATAAAGAAAGTATATGACTGCGAAAACTGGGGGATGGTTCACCTATACCAGAGGACAAAGAGGCTGTCGGTGCAGAGTGGGTTGATCTTGTCAAAGTGGTTGGGGCTGAGTGGTTCTCTATCTGAGCTGTATGGAAATCCTTTCCTCAGTCTTCTTCCTCTTCTTCTGGTCCACCTTCCATCTGCCTGACAAGGACTGCTCGAAGAAGACTGCCCTCTAGAAACCGATCCTACCCCCAGTGAGAACTGTTGCCCACAAAGTATGCTTGATGAGAACTGCCCAAAAGAGAACTGTTTTCTGCCCCTAAGTATTTACTGTTATATCATATTTCTAGGGGAAGGTCATTTTCTCTGTGTCAATCAATTCTCTGAAGTCTTTCAGCCAGTGGCCATGGGACAACTACACATGATATCAGATGCCTATCATCCCTTGCCCACCTCCATCTGAAGGGTAGTTTTCCTAACGTAAAGAAGAAAACCTTATTTTCAAAAACAATGCACAGATTAATAGGGCTCAATAGGCACCAGATAAATTGTTGACCTCTGTGTTCCTTGTAATCCTTTCCTTTTGTTTTCCAATGCTAGAATTTTTATTAATTAATTACTGCTGCAATAGCTATTAAATGAAATCCCATGCTACACAGTCATACCAAGAAAATTCAGTTTTTTAAAATGGGAATTAAGGTTTGTTTTTGAGGATTTCTCAATTGATTTAGATATAGGGAACCATTAGATGTAGTATACTTGGGTTTCCAGAAAGTTCTAGATAAAATAATGCTCAAAATGTTTAATACACAAACTGGAACTGAGTGTCACTACACTCCTGACCTCATTACAGTCTTGGTCCAAGCATGGATAAAAGAGCTGCATCTTAATAACTGAGTGTAACACTAAAGAACCCCAGAAAAAAACTGAGGTCAACAGGAATCGGGGTAAAACTCTCCACTGTTCGGAGTCCTAGCTAACATAAAGGAAGGTGGTTGTGGCTGTTGGAGGTAAGTTTCCTCAGTTCCAGGACATCACTTCAGGAATTCCTCAGGTTGTGTGCTAAACCAAACTATTTCCAGCTATTACACAATAACCCTTCCTCTACCTTAAGGTTAGAAGTGGTGATGTTCACTGATGATTGTGCAATATTCAGTACCATTTATAATTGCTCTGATACTGAAGCAGTTCATGTACAAATGCAGCAAGATGTGGATACAATCAGGCAAATAACATCCACACCACACAAGTGCCAGACAATGGCCATCTCTAGTTGAAAGGTGTGGTGCTGGAAAAACACAGCAGGCCAGGCAGCATCTGAGGAGCAGGAGAATCGACGTTTCGGGCATAAGCCTTCCTTTAGGAATGAGGCTGGTGTGGCCAAGCGGGCTGAGATAAAAGGTAGGGGGATGGAATTTGGGGGAGAGGCACTAGGAATACGATAGGTGGAAGGAGGTGAGGGTGAGGGTGATAGGCCGGAGAGGGGGTGGGGGCGGAGAGGTCAGGAAGAAGATTGCAGGTCAAGAGGCCGGTGCTGAATCCGGGGGTTGGGACTGAGATAAGGTGGAAGGAGGGGAAATGAGGAACCACATTCATCCCATGTGGTTGGAGGGTTCCTAGACAGAAGATGAGGCGCTCTTCCTCCAGGCGTCATGTGGCCAGGGTCTGGCGATGGAGGAGGCCAAGGACCTGCATGTCCTTGGCAGAGTGGGAGGGGGAGTTAAAGTGTTCAGCCACGGGGTGGTTGGGTTGGTTGGTGCGAGTGTCCCAGAGGTGTTCCCTGTAACGTTCCGCAAGTAGGCGGCCTGTCTCACAATGTAGAGGAAACCACATCGGATGCAACAGATACAGTAAATGATGTGTGTGGAGGTGCAGGTGAATTTGCGACGGATATGAAAGGATCCATTGGGGCCTTGGAGGGAGGTGAAGGGGGAGGTGTGGGCGCAAGTTTTGTACTTCTTGCTGTTGCAGGGGAAGGTACCGGGAGTGGAGGTTGGGTTGGTGGGGGGTGTGGACCTGACGAGGGAGTCGCAGAGGGAGTGATCTCTCCAGAATGCTGATAGGGGAGGGGAGGGAAATATATCCCTGGTGATGGGGTCTGTTTGGAGGTAGCAGAAATGACGGAGGATGATACGATGTTTCCGGAGGTTGGTGGGGTGGAAGGTGAGGACCAGTGGGGTTCTGTCTTGGTGGCGGTTGGAGGGGAGGGGTTCAAGGTTTTCTTTTTCAGTGTATGAATTCTTCTTCCAAAGTACAAAGGGATCTGGAAGTGCTAGTCGAGGATTCTCCAAAGGTAAACATGCAGGTTGAGTCCGTGATTAAGAAAGCGAATGCAATGTTGTCACTTATCTCAAGAGGGTTGGAATATAAAAGCACTGTTGTGCTACTGAGGCTTTATAAAGCTCTGGTTAGACCCCATTTGGAGTACTGTGTCCAGTTTTGGTCCCCACACCTTAGGAAGGACATACTGGCACTGGAACATGTCCAGCGGAGATTCACACGGATGATCCCTGGAATGGTAGGTCTAACATACGAGGAACAGCTGAGGATCCTGGGATTGTATTCATTGGAGTTTAGAAGATTACGGGGAAATTTAATAGAAACTTACAAGATAATGAGCGGCACGGTGGCACAGTGGTTAGCACTGCTGCCTCACAGCACCAGAAACCCGGGTTCAATTCCCAACTCAGGCGACTCTCTGTGTGGAGTTTGCACATTCTCCCCGTGTCTGCGTGGGTTTCCTCCAGGTGCTCCGGTTTCCTCCCACAATCCAAAAATGTGCAGGTTAGGTGAATTGGCCATGCTAAATTGCCCGTAGTGTTAGGTAAATGTAGGAGTATGGGTCTGGGTGGTATATGCTTCGGCGGGTCGGTGTGGACTTGTTGGGCCGAAGGGCCTGTTTCCACACTGTAAGTAATCTAATTCATAATACATGGCTTGAAAAGGGTGTATACTAGGAAATTGTTTCCGGTAGGCGAGGAGACTAGGACCCGTGGACACAGCCTTAGAATTAGAGGGGGTTAATGCGGAGACATTTCTTCAGCCAGAGAGTGGTGGGTCTGTGGAATTCATTGCCGCAGAGTGCAGTGCAGGCTGGGACGTTAAATGTCTTCAAGGCAGAGATTGATAAATTCTTGATGTCACAAAGAATTAAGGGCTACGGGGAGAATGCTGGTAAGTGGAGTTGAAATGCCCATCAGCCATGATTGAATGGCAGAGTGGAGTCAATGGGCCGAATGGCCTTACTTCCACTCCTATGTCTTATGGTCTTAAGAACAACAAAGGTCCTTTTCAGGTCTGGGAGAGTGTTGTCCTGAGCTGGGGCAGGGTTGACTGTGGGGAGTGTAGGTAGTGGCGCATGACTGCGAGTATAGAGTGGAAGATCTGGAGGGAGGTCTGTTGCTGGAGGCTTTGGATTTGTTTCAGTACTGGTTGTCCTGGTTGGGTCCAAATTGTGATGGTCTGTTTTCTTTTTCAGTGTATGAATTCTTCTGAGGATGAAGAACATCCTTGGATGCTGCCTGGCCTGCTGTGTTTTTCCAGCACCACACTTTTCAACTCTGGTCTCCAGCATCTGCAGTCCTCACTTTCTCCTAATGGCTATCTCTAACCAGAGATAATTTAACTATATGCCCTTGACATTCAATGGCATTATCATCTTTGAATCCTCCACTATCTACATCCTGGGGGTAACCATTTACTAGAAACTGGACTGGACTAGCTATATAAATACTGTAACTACAACAGCAGGCCAGAATTTGGGAATTGAGTAACACAGTTACTCCCGACTTCCCAAAGTCTGTCTAACATCAAGGAACAATTAGGAGTGTAATAGAATACTACATAATACAATACTATTTAATCGTATACCACCAATAATCTATGTACACTATACAGGGATATTCATAAATTACAATTAATCTCTCCAGAAGCCAGGGTGGAGCTTGAGGTAGTGACTTTGGTTATGTGAATGTCCTGTGATGAGTCATATATTAACGAGGAGTGGTTAATGAGGAGTTTCTCTACCTCTGGTAAGAACAATTGTTCATTTGTATGAGAACAAGGATGAGCCATTAGTACCACATCAGGCATAATGAGCTCTAAAAGCTATTTTATGTAATAAAATAGAATGGAAACACTTAGGTAGGATGGAAACACTTAGGTAGGAAACACTTAGGTGGCAGCAATAGTACCTAAGTAGCTTGACACCATCCAGGACAAAGCAGCACTCTTAATCAGTTCATCATCTAAACATTCTGTACCTTCATCAATCCTCAGTAGGTGCATTGTCTCCTATATACAAACGCTATGGACAGAAGTGTGAGGTAAATTGAATTACTTTTTTTTTCTCCTCTTCACTCCACAGCAGAGGGATAGCTTAATTTTTCTTATTTCTTTTTTCTTTTGAGATAGGCTGTAACGTGCTCCCCTCAAATTGTGAAATCTAATTTTTAAATGATCAGCAACAAACTCTCTTGAGTCCTACTTGGCTTTGAGATTGAATCAATATTATGGTTTTAAATGCAATCGAACCAAGGGTTCATTCATAAAATATGTACGCACACAAGCACATGAGGAAAACAGAGAGGAATTGAAGAGAAGGTGTTATGATTAAAAGCAACATAAATCAAAGATTAGATTAGACTTACAGTGTGGAAACAGGCCCTTCGGCCCAACAAGTCCACACCGACCCGCCGAAGTGCACCCACCCATACCCCTACATTTACCCCTTACCTAACACTACGGGCAATTTAGCTTGGCCAATTCACCTGACCCGCACATCTTTGTGACTGTGGGAGGAAACCGGAGCACCCGGAGGAAACCCACGCAGACACGGGGAGAACGTGCAAACTCCACACAGTCAGTCGCCTGAGTCGGGAATTGAACCCGGGTCTACAGGCGCTGTGAGGCAGCAGTGCTAACCACTGTGCCACCGTGCCGCATTAACTAATGTGATTCATTTTGTCATGAATCTGTGTCCAGTGAAGGTTCTTGCAGTTGGCTGAACTTTCAGGATCTCTTTGTGTGCTGGTGAGGTCATAACAAATGAGGTAGGTCCACTCTTTTGACAAATGAAAGATTTCTTCCATAAATCAGGGTACGAAGATGTTGAGACTTGAGACAGATTTACCTCAGCCTGGGGTCTAGCTGTGGTGTTAGCTTGCCTTAACTGATTATCAAACTGATGTTAGCAGTAACTAGATTGTTATCAGATATACTGATACAGGGATATCCTTAAATTACAATTAACCTCTCCAGAAGCCAGGGTTGGGCATGGGATAGGGGCTTTGGTTAAGTGAATGTCCTGTGATGAGTCATATATGAACTTAATGAGGAGCTTTTCTGTCTCTGAAAAATGACAATTATTCATTTGTATGAAAAAAAAATGAGCCATTAGTACCACATCAGGCATAATGAGTTCTAAAAGCTCCTTTTTGTGTTGAACTAGCTGGGGTGAGATAGCTTGTCAACTGGTCTTTTGGTGTTAATGAATTGCAGGGTTCATAAAATACAAGAGTTTGACATTACAAAGTTTGTCTTAGGTCGTCTGCTGATCAGACATTTGCAGAAGTGTAGCCCACCGTACCATATGGTAGCCAAATTTTCATCCAACAAAGTTCATTTTAAAATAAATAAGATGCAATAACTGTCCAAATGAATCTATGATCTCTCTTCCTGAATTGTGTGCATGGCATAAGATTCACTACAGCAACTTACTAAGGCTCCTCTGACAGAGCCTTCTAAACCCACAACCTCCACTATCTAGAAGGACACGAAGTAAAGACACTTGGGTACACTACCAACTGGAAGTTCCCCTCCAAGCTGAATAGTGTGCTGATTTGTAAATACATAGCCATTCCTTCAGTGGTGCTGGATCAACTTCTCAGAACTTCTTTCCTAATAGCAATGTTGGTGTATCCATAACCCGTGGATTAAAGTAGTTAAAGTGGACTATCTTCTCAAGGACAATTATGGTTGGGCAACAGGAACCAATCCTGCCAGCAACATTCATATCCCATGCAAGAATAAAGGAAAAACTGAATCCTCCACAGAACTCGTGTGACCTCATTCTATGGTAAGTTAGCATCTGCGCAAGCCTTGTTTTATGACCTGGCTGTGGGTCTTTCACAACTGATGACTGAGTATGTGCCAATCCTCCACCTAATGTATTAAATTACACACTGTGTTAATGTCTGAACCAGTGCCTGGATGTTATATCAATCAACAGTGTTTGAACATCATTGCTGTCTTCTTGCCCAACTATAATATATTCCTCTTCCACCATTGCTAGGTTACACGGTAATTTGTCAAAATCTGAGAAAATGTACAAGGTGGACAAAGACAAAATTAAATAATATGTATTTACACCATCTGGAACTCCTAATACAAAAGAAAGCATAGGGTGAATGGGAAATAGGAGGTAAAACGGCTGATTGAGTCAGGCATGGATGATTTTCAATGGACTCAGCCCTGTCAATTTCAATGGCTTCAGCAATGCCCACTTCAATGCTGGCAAACACTGTCTCTTCCATCTAGGTGAGGATAGGTGCCTGGTGGTTTGCCACTTGACTTGCAAGGGAGAGGGAAATGCTTCATTGAATGAAGCACAGTATGATTGGGTGACATGACTGCGGCAGTTGAATAGCCAGCAGTAAGTGCAAGCAGTGAGAGGTGAATGTGAGGCTTTCAGAATTGTTAAGGTGACATGAAGTCATGAATGTTGGCTAACAGTCTTGAATGATAGAGACTGTTGATCATTGAGTGATGAGTGTGCAGTGAATTGTGCAGTGTCTAAAGCTAATTATACATTTGGTGTGATATGGCATTTGAAGTTGCATTAACTGACCTTGAACACTCATGTGTTATAGGAAGGACAAAGAGAGAGAGATCAGGAGAGATTTACAAAAGTACTGCCAGGTGTTGAAAATTGTATCTATGCAAAAAGATTGGATAGGTTATGGTTATTTTGTTTAGAACAGAGTAGGTGGGGGGTGGGGGGGGGGGGGGCTTAATTGATGTGTACAAAATAATGAGCTAATTGGTTACAGCAGCTGTTTCCCCCAGTGGAAAGGTCAATGAGCAGGGGACAGATGTTCTTCTGGTGCAGTGGTAGTGTCCCTACCTCTGAGGCGAAGGCTCAGGTTCAAGACCCACCTATGCTAGAAATGTCTCACAACATGTCTGAGCAAGTTGACTGAGGATGGGGGCTTGTGGTACTGTCCCTCCCTCTGAGCCAGGAGGCCCAGGTTCAAGTTCCAACTCCTCTGGAGGTGTTTCATTTCTGAACAGATGAATTAGAAAATATCTTACTAGGGATACAGTGCTGAAGGATTAGGGGGACAGGCGGAAAGACATTTTCACTCAGATGTTGGTGGGTGCCTGGACTTCACTGTCTCATTGATGGTTGAGGTGGAAACCTCCATATCATTTAAAAAAAACTTGGATTTGCACCAGAACTAATGCAAGTTAGACTGTAGAATTTTTACAAATGTTCTTTCCTAATTTAACTTATTTTTGCCAATCAACCTGCTCATAGATATCATGAACCTATGCCTTCAGATCCAGGGGCAGGAACCCTGTTAATGTGCCACAACAGAGTCCATTGAATTTGAAATGGGAGTTGGTGGCTCATTTATTTAGCCAGTATAGTCATAATGGGCTGTTTGGTCTCTTTGTGTTGTGGACTTTCTCTGGTCCCATGTGAAAGTATTAACATTTTTGTGTCACAGTATCGAGACCCATGGAGATTGATCTTGGCTATTGTCCATCTCAAACATTCAGTCTTACTACTTTGGCTGAATGTTTCTGAAGGATTGCCTCTTCTTCAGTGGATATAGACCATCTTATCACCTTTGCACCTCCTCCATTAGTGTAGAGGTCCAGAACCATAGAGTATACTTAAGAGGGAAATCAAAAGGGGAAAATTGGAGCATGAGGTAGTTTTAGCAAATAGCATTAAGGAGAACCAAAGGGTTTTTACAAACACATTAAGGACAAAGGAGTAACTAGGGAGAGAATAGGGCCCCTCAGAGATCAGCAACTTATAGAAGTTTATAAAATTACGAGGGGCATGGATAGGATAAATAGACAAAGTCTCTTCCCTGGGGTGGGGGAGTCCAGAACTAAAGAGCATAGGGTTAGGATGAGAGGGGAAAGATATAAAAGGGACCTAAGGGGCACCTTTTTCATGCAGAGGGTGGTACATGTATGGAATGAGCTGCTAAAGAAAGAGGTGGAGGCTAGTACAATTGCAACATTTAAAAGGCATCTGAATGGGTATATGAATAGGAAGGGTTTCGTTGGACATGGGGCGGGTGCTGGCAGGAGGGACTAGATTGCGTTGAGATATCTAGTCGGCATGGACAGGTTGGATCGAAGGGTCTGTTTCCGTGCTGTACGTCTCTATGACTCTACACTCCCTTCCACGTTATATTGTCATTTTGTCATTTTCCATTTCACAGTGATTTATGCAAGGAGTTCCGCAGTGCTTGGGTTAAGTTCAGACAATGGTTAGCATTCACTGTGTCTGGGTGCATGCTACTTGCCCTGCAAGCAGGAGGAAAGTATTTCACTCTGGTGCAATTTCTTCAGGTGATGAGACTGTGGTGACTTTACATGGTGTAGGTCAGCTTTTACTATCCAGACTCCTCACTAATACATGATTTCCCCCAAATCCATCTTGGAAATGGAGACACTGAACAAGGTGCTTAGATTGGCTGCCTGCATTTGTTATGCTGTCGGTATCATTCTTTATTGGTGTGGACAGTCTGACATTGTGGAACTCATTCCAATATTTGGGGCTATCCCATTTATTCTAGCCCTGCCCATCCTTCCAATGCTCTTTCTCTCGAACAAACTTCAATGTGGTTGCATCAACTGTTTCACATGCCCTAATACGTGTTAGCATTTTGATACCTCAACATAGGGCTCTATTGCTTTTCACCTACTATTATTATCATCCTGTCTATGAAAACTGGCAGATTGTGACTGCATGATTTGGAAACTGTTGTAGCTCTGCAAGACAACACATTCATCTTGTTTGAGAAGACACCATATATTGCCAGGAAACAGCAGGCCACTGAAAGAGCAAGCACAAGCATCTGCATATTAAGTCATTAAGTAGAGGATGAACAGTCAATCACTGCCTTTTTGGGTTGGAGATGCCAGCTTCAGTGTTTCTTCAGTTGTTTTAGCTTAAATGTCACTTTGCATGCTTTCTTGTCACTTTCCGTCACCAGATTCCTTATAATGAGGTCACAAAGCATCTATGTTAGAAAGCTCACTGCTCAAGCCATGCCAGGCCTATATTAAAAACTACAGTTCTGTTCACCTTTGAGACAGAAGGTTATACGTTCAAGTGAATGTTACTGATCACTTGTCAACCCAAGCCTGGATATTGTCCAGATCTTGTTGAATTTGGACATAGACTGCTTCAGTATCTGAGGAGTTGCAAATGGTGCTGAACATTTTGCAGTGTTCAATGGTCAGTAAACATCCCAGCTTTTGACCTTATGATAGGAAAGGTCACCGATGGAGCAGCTGAAGATGGCAGAGCAAGACACCACCCTGAGGAACTCTGGCAGACATGCTGAGGAACTGAGATGACTGACCTCCATCAACCTCAACCATCTTTCTTTGTGCCAGGTATGACTCCAGCCATTGGAGAGATTTCTCCCAATTCACACTGGCTTTAATATTGCTACAGCCCCTTTATGTCACACTCAGTCAAAGTGGCCTTGATGTGGTCAAGGGCAGTCACTTTTTCCTCACCTCTGGAATTCAGCTCTTTTGTCTATGTTTTAATGAAGGCTGTAATGACAACAAGAGCTGAGTGACCCTGGGGGACCCCAGACTGGGTGTCACTGAGTAAGTTACTACTAAGCAAGTGCTTTTTGATAGCTCTCTTTCCATCAGTTTACTGATGATAGAGAGTAGACTAATGAGACCATAAATGGCTCAGTTAGGTATGCCCTGCCTTTTGTATATAGGCCAAACCTGGACACTTCTGCACATGTGGTAGATGACAATGTTGCTGCATTACTGGATGCGGCTAGGAGTGTGATAAGTTCTGGAGCACCAGTCTTCAATACCATTGCTGGAATGTTGTCAGGGCCCATAGACTTTGCAGTATGTAGTGCCTCCAGCCACTTCTTGATGTAGTGTGGAAAGTATCATTGGCAACTTGAACTAGCAAGCTGCCACCAATAGCAATGCGATAACGACCAGTTATTTGGCTTGTGATGTTGATGGAGGAAGACATGTTGGTGAGAGCACCAGGAATAACTCCCTTGCTCTTCTTCAAAACAGTGCTTGGGATGTTTCACTTCCACCCAAGAAACCAATTGCATGTTGATCGTGTAGGACTCCCTCAATATTGCATTGGAATGTCACTTGTAATTTTTGTGTACAAGTCTATGGAGTGGGACTCATACTCTCAACCTTCTGATTCAGAGGAGGGAGTCCTGCTCAGTTAGCCACAGCTGGCATCTGGAAAAGAGTTAGTGTTTAGGAGGCTGGTATAATTATAACGTTTAAAAGGCATCTGGATGGGTATGTGAATGGGAAAGGTTTGGACAGAAATGGGCCAAATGCTGGCAAATGTGACTAGCTTAATATTTCTGCTCAATATGGACATGTTGAACTGAAGGGTCTGTTTCCGTGCTGTATATCTCTGTCTCTGGGTGAATTCTGATCAGTATTTAAAGCTTTTATGAATCTTTTTCTACTTAGTATTTCTTGCAAAAACACAGCTTCCAGATGTATTTTCATATGTAAAAGAATAACTAGAACAAATCTCTGTGAATGTGTTTATAATGTACTTTCAATAGTACAACACAGTCAACCTCTTTCTCTCTACATAAGAAACGGTCCCTTCTTACTGTGAATGGGGAAGAACATTCTGCTCCATAAAACTGACAAGTGTATAAGTTCTAATAATAAAGATTTAAAACCTCTATTCAGAGACTAACTCGCCAAACCAGTTGGGGTCAAACTAAAGGACAGTCCCTGCATTCTGCTCTTTTTCATTCTTTTTCAACATCTCAAAAGTGCCTTTACTTCCTCAAGATATTCCTTTCACTTGCAATCAATAGCATTTTATACATAAAATCAGGCATCACCCAACCAGCACTACTGAATTTATCTGTTCTTCTTTTACAACATTATTGGCATGAAGCAATTTAGACTTTGATCATTTCACTAGATCTCTCAATTAAACTAAACTAGAGTCATCATTGATGCTTCATTGCTGTTGTATCCAGACTTACAATGCTCTGAATTGAAGGTTTTCACACATAATGCTAACAGGACCATGATGCTAATTCATAACTTTATTATTTTATTCATCTATTTTTTTAAAAAGGCAATATTTGCTGATTAAGGCTTTGGACTGTTGAAAGAAACATTAAGATGACTGGGCAGCTAAAAGTTCCAGGTTCAATGAAGACTAAAGAAACAATTCTAGAAATTTCTGGACTGACACATGAACCTTTGGTTTGCCAGTTCAAACCAAATTAAATGACATTCCTCTTATGTCCTTAGAACTCCATTTTGAGTATATCTTCTAATAACTATAAGTTGATATACAGTCATACTGAGTTACATGAGAACACAGAAGGAAGAAAATTTACTTATTAACATTGAGATGAGCAACAAATTCAACCTAAGGTACAAAGGCCAGTTCTCTGGCTCTTAGCAAAGTCCAATTGCTGTCCGTTCCCACAACTTCTTAACCTTGTTGCATGTATTGACATGCTGTGGAATTGCTATAGCAGGATTAATGTTCCCCTGTAGATGCTTCATAACTGTAAAGACACTGGCAGCATGAGATTTAGAAGATCAATGCGTGGCTGATACTCTGCGTTCAATATTTCATTCCTTTGTGCTGACTCGGGATTCTTTTCAAAGTCAACACACAGACAATCAATGGATCTGCCTGTTTCTTGTTTACTTTCTCAGTCCCAGCAGATATTGCTGGGCACCCTTGTTGAAAGCAAATTCTCTTCAAGCAGGCTACATGACTTGGTTATACTTGGCAGAGGGCTGAAAATATATAGAGTTAAGGGTAAATTTAGCCTTTCAAAATTGCTAGTTAAACAAAACTAAACATTGAACGGTACCCATTGTATCCTGTAAAAAGAACTAGAACGGACGGTTTTATTTTTCAAAAGATTACTTCCACACGAAGAGTGGTGAAGCTGCCAATAAGAATTGAATCATCTATACAAGATCACAAATTTCGAACATTGTTAATGCAATGAGGTATGATGCACTGTGAAAGGTTCCTGTGGAATGATTTCCCTTCCTGAATGATAAATGTGTGATTTTTTTTAGAAATTATGTGTAAGTTCCCGAATTTGTTTGCTTGCTTGCACAATGTTCGTCATCTCACATGGAGTAACACAAGTGGCACTACAATTAGACGGAGTATGCTGAACAGGGAAGAAGCTAGAGGAAATCAGCTAAGTCTCTCAATTCTGATTGCAGTGAACTGTAGAAAAACATGTAAACTCAGAAGGAAAAAGCTTTCTGCTCAGCTGTGCTCCATTTCCCGCTCCTCCAGGGATTGAATAATTTGATGATATTTGCCGCCCAGGATTATATACAAAGAATTAATATTTGGCTCCGGAGCTGGAAAACCACAGTTGCCTGAGAATCAAAAGCTTATTTTTATCACTGTCATCAACAATGCAGAGGAAAATCTGAAGAAATTAAAAAAAACCTCTAACCACCAGTACACATATAAAACAGTGCTTTCAGGCCATGCACTGTTTGACATAAAACATACTAACCTTGAGGAAGAATTTAAAAATTAGCCTGCCCCTTCAAAAACCAATCATTTTACCATACTGTATCTACAAAGCTCCTGTACTTTGCCTTGCCTATTGACTTGACCAGCATTAATTAGCAGAAAGGCCTACATCTCATACTGTTGGCTGGTGTCATGGTTTCTTACCCACAACCCCTTTGGTATTATAATTACTGGAAATGGAACAGCAGAAGGGGTGATGGTGACACCAAGGCTACTCACACTCCAGGGGGAGGGTAGCCGGCTGAAGTCATTAGAACAAAAACCTAAAGAACTGCGAATGTTGGAAATCAGAAACAAAAAAGGAGTGCTGGAAAGGCTCAGCAGGTCTGGCAGCATCTGTGGAGAGAAATCAGAGTTAATGTTTTGGGTCACACGAGGAAGGGTCATGCAGATTTCTGCTTTAATGAGATGGTTACTTTCAGCTCCAAAAAAAAGGTCCATCCTATTGGAAATATCGGAGGTTCGGAAGTTTGCAGGTGGCACCAAAGTAGGTGGTGTGAAGAAGGTTATTGCAGAGTACAACAGGATCTTGGTCAGACAGGCCAATGGTCTAATGAAATTTTAGATAAATGGGAGGTGTTACATTTTGGAAAAGCCAGTCGGGGCAGGATTTACACAGTTATTGGTAAGGTCCTGGGGAATGTTATTAGACAAACAGACCTAGGGGTGCAGGTTGATAGTTCCTTGAAAGTGGAGTATACAGGGCAGGGAAGAAGGCATTTGTTCTGCTTGCCTTTATTGGTCATAGGAGTTGACTATAGGAGGTGGGAGGTTACGTTGCGGCTGTACAGGATGTTGGTCAGGCCACTTTTGGAATGCTGTGTTCAATTCTGGTCTCCCTGCATTAGGAAAGATGTTGTTAAACTTGAAAAGGTTCAGAAAAGATTTACAAGGCATTGCACTGAAAACAAAAAAATACTGGAGCTGAAGCAGGTCAGGCAGCATCCACGGAAAGCATGCTAACATTTGAGCTTAGATGACTTTTCAGCTCTGATCAAGAGTCATCTAGACTCAAAACGTTAGCTTCCTTTCTGTCCATGGATGCTGCCTGACCCACTGTGAACTCCAGCAATTTTTGTTTGCGACACAGATTCTAGCATCTGCAGTAATTTGCTCTGACTTTATAAGGATGTTGCCAGGATTGGAAGCTTTGCGCAATAGGGACAGGCTGAATAGGCTGGGGCTATTTTCTCTGCAAGGTCAGAGGTTGAGGGATGACCTTATAGTAGTTTTAAAAAGCATAAGGGGCATGGACAGGGTGAATGACCAAGGTTTTTTTTCCAGGGTAGGGGAGTCCTAGGCCAGAAGGGTATATGTTTAAGGTGAGAGGGGAAGGATTTAAAAGGGGCCTCAGGGGCAACCTTTTCATACAAAGGATGGTGCAGGTATGATATGAGGAAATGGTGGAGGCTGGTACAACATTTAAAAGGGATTTGGGTGGGTACTTGAATAGGAAGATTTTAGAGGAATACAGGGCAATTGCTGGCAAATGGGATTAGATTTATTTCAGATATTTGATCAACATGGATGAGTTGGATCAAAGGGTCTGTTTCTGTGCTGTACAACTCTATGACTCTATGCTGCAACAGTGCTTCCAAGGAATTGCAGTTAAATGCTAAGTTGTCAAGGTGTCAAAATGAACTCTGTTCTGGTTCTTTCATCTATGTATCAGAGCTTGTCAATTTCATTTGCCTGCAAATTTGAGAACATAATTTTAACTGAGCTCTGGTCAAACAGGAGGGCTGTGGTATTTTCCCTCAATCAACACCACCAAAACAAATTATTTGGTCAATTTTTCATACAGTAGCGCGGGCTCACTGTGCACAAATCTGCTTCTCAATATAAGCGTGGCAGACTTCATTAACCAAATGTCTGTGAAGTACTTTGAGACGTGCTCTGGTAATGAAACATGCTAATGTTTTCAAACTACTACTTAGTCCTCAACTCGATACTATGTTCCCGAATATCTGTGTTGAGGATGCGCAACAGTGTTTTAGCAACACAAACAGCTTGTCCAACGTTTGAAACAAATATGCAGATCTGCAGCCATGTGCACATGTTGCATGCAAAAGGAAGACTTTTCAAGAGAAAGGTCTTGAATGGCAAAATTTGGCAAAGATTCCACTGCCAATGGGGACATAATTCATGCCAAAGGAATCACGATTTCCGAGGATTCGCCAAATCAGTTCTTCAGTCTGTTAAGGAAAGTCACACACCAGCTGTCACACACTGACTAATGCAAATTTCTGCAGTACGCTTAATGCCAGAGCATCTGGAGCTCTTAATTAATCTTTCCACAAATAAAGCTTGTGTTCTGATCTACAACTTGACCGGGAAATGAACCAAACGTTCATTTCAAGCCTGTTGCCTGTGTCTCAAAGTCATAAAGGGGCAGTTGAGTGGCTGAAATGTTTAGCATTCATTAGGTATTAGGAACAATGACCTCAGAGGGTTCACTGGGTTGGCTGTAAAATCCTCTGGTCTGCCCTGTGTGGAACTGAGAATAATGTGTCATTCTTTTGCCAAGAGGTAGGTGTAGAGAACTGAAAAGCAAGTGTGATTCTGAAAAAAAAGGTGCTGTTAAACTTCTCTATTAATTTGAAGTGATTGATACAGTATTGCAAAGTAGAATTCATAACTTGTGGTTGGAAACATGATATACAAGAGAGCAAGGAAATACTTCAGAAGGCAAGAAGAGGCTTTGTGATTGCTTCTCTTCAACTTCCTCCATCATAAAATGGGAGATTAGCACAACTGAAAGGATTAATAAAAGGGAGCTTGCATTTATATAGCACCTTTGATATAGGTAATAATTAGAGCCAAGGTTCTTCAAAAATGTAATTAAAATCCAAACACTGAGCAGCAGAAAGAACCTATGTCAAAGAAAAGAGTTTTAAAGGAGAAAATTAAATAGAATGTGGAAAGATGTTGGGAATTTCAACGTGAGGGTTTCAGCAACCTTTAATACTGGAAGTACAGGGACCAGAAATGTCCAAGATTCTGGAGTCAGTGAAGTTCAGGGAACTGCATTTCTAAGAAGATTACTGAAATGGTGAAGAACATGATCATGGAGAGATTTAAACACAATGAGAATAGTTTAAAATTACAAACCTGCAGGAAATCATGTTGAAGGCACTCACTTCAAACCTCTCACAAAATCTGAGAGACAAAGGTCACTGGATTGTTCGATCTGCTGAGTCAATTGTTCAGACCTGAATCCTTTGGACGAGCCAAACAGGATTCTTATTTTTAACAAGGTATTATCACCCCCTGGTCCTGAAAGTGAGGATGGATAGGGTGTGTTGGTGGCTCCAAAGTTTCATAGGAATTTAACAAATAGAACAGGATTACGTCACAGCCTCTTGGGCCTGCTCCACTTTCAATAACATCGGGACAGATCTGATGTTCCCTTTAACACTCTCGCCTGTTCCCCATAATCATTGACACCCTTGCAATTCAAATTTCTGTCTATCTCAACATCATAGACTCCACAATTCACTTGGGTAAAGACCAAATAAGGCCCCGAGACAAGAAATTCCTCCGCCCTTCACTCTTAAATGGATGACTCACTAGTTCTGAAATTGTGGCCCCTAGCTGTAGTTATTCCTACGCAAAGAAACATGGAACTGAACTTTGTGGCTGAGCCACAGATTCAAATGTCGGGATTAAAATGTGTGCTGTTCCCTTTCAGGGACTGAGTGACAGCCCTTACAATGTTTGCTGCCAGCCAGCTGTCACAATGAAGAAGGTTCAGGGTCATCCATGCACAGCAGTGAGGCTGGAAGCAAGTCAGCGGAAACAGTGTCATCCAAGTAATGGGTCAGCTGTTGGCACCATATTTAAAGTGTTGCTGGATCTCCAATCAGGCTGACCGTGCCGCAGTTTCAGACACAACTTCTTAAGGTAGCTCAGATCATAGCATCCTGCCTCTGAGCCAGAGGTCCTGGGTTCGAGTTCCATTGCAGGTTAAGATGGTCATTGTGAGAAACGAAGCTCACTCACTTCAATAACTTCAGTCCGAGACAAGATCTGAATCAGTAGTGTCATTTATTTCGCTCTTGCAAGAGGGGTGTGGTGCCTGCTGTGTACAAAGGCAGTCTCACACACACACACTGAATTCAACAAGAACACAATTTATGTAGATTGTTTCCCTTCTCTCCTTCCATTGCTCCTCCCCTGTTTACATCTCCCACTGCTCTAAGACCGGCGCCCATTTCTCTTGCTTATCTCTTATCCAGTCCTGTCTGTGACACAATTTCTGGCCTCACAAGGCCATTTGACCACCTCCCTCTGTGGTCCATTGTTAGGTATATCCTCCTTCACTACCATCATTTCCCTCACTTATGACCTTATGACCTCATGACTTCTTGATTGTGGTTTGTTTCTTGTTTTTGCAGAAGCGGGAAATAGATGCTTATAACTGTTTGTGCTGGCATATCTAGCTTAACACCCCCCAACCTCCCCTCACAGCACCTTATCTATTTGTCTGTAACCTCTACCATTGTTTGCAGGCACATTTCATTCTTGCATACACATTTTAGCTAATGCACAAAAAATTATGTCTTTCCTTCACACAGTTTTCATTCTTGTTGACTCAGCTCTTGGCTGAAACAATTATGCACTGGTGTGAGTTCATTTACCTTGCATAAGTAATTATGATTGCAGAAGTAACACTACTTTACCTATATCCCACAGTCATGGAAGGAGTATCCATTCAGCACAAAGCAAGTTTGTAAATCCATCTGAAAAATCCTTTTGGCATTCTGTGCCATTCTTCAAAGGAGACAGAAGTATGTAGCAGGAAACCATTGAGTGCTTTCCAACTACTGCAGGCCTCCTCCCAACCATGGCTGCCTGGAAAAACAGAAAGGCAATCTGCAATCACAATGGCAGAAAGAAGGTTCCAGGTGACCCAAGCCAACAGCTTCTCCTCCAGGCCCCAAGGGTAAGATAAGAATTTGACATCTTCAGGGTTGCAAGACTGGATTGTGTGAACAGACTGCAATCTGGTTGTATAGAGGTCAAAGGAGAGGTTAAAAGAGTTCATTTTTGTGTTTGTTGAAGAGGAGTTGGCAGGGCGGAATGGCATCTACTTCATTGCTGATGACATGGCAGCAATGTCAGAATGAGCGACTGAGTGCTGGGGTACAACTGTGCATCTGGCACACACGAGGCATAATGCTCCTTGATCCACCAATGGACACAAGGCATTCCACTCAGGAACTAGCAAGAATGACAAAATGCTCACTTCATAACTTTTCTATGGTTCAAGTCAGGTTCAGGCTGTGACGTAGAGAGCTACAGAGACCGCGGTCACTTCCAAAATGTTGAGCTTTGCCTCTCGCTTCATAATGAGGCTTTCATTTTTTTTGTTGCCTCTCCTTCCAAGTCTTGGTCTGCTTTGGCTCTTCAGTTAGGCTAGAAGTGGGGAATGTGGTCAATGTTGCAGCCTCATTGCTTAGCCATGTGTAGCTGGTAGCTGGGTGACTGAGTGCAAAATGAAGGAGCTGACAGCAGTACTGAACACTAACACTTTGCTGGTGTGGTTCTAAAAGATACTAAGGATCTTAGGAAATGTCTGTATATTGGCCTTTCCTGAGTGTCACATAGATGTATCCTATTGTTCTTTGACTGTGGTCCTTCATCTTTCATGACATGGTCAGGGCGTTCTATACATCCTCCTTATCAGAGAAGACAATCTATGATCTCATGATCTCACCGTTTTTATATTCCTCCTGCTTTATATTGCCAGGATTCACAATATTTTGCAGTCACCAGAATGTGAAAATCTTCCTGGGCACACAGAAGAGGTACATTATTTGTATTTTCATTCAGTCTACAGCTGATTCAATGGGTTTCTCTGGTTCAGGTGTCGAACCTTTACTCTGTGTCTGTAAACGGATTCCTCCAAGGTTTGAAATATCCTGTGCCCTGATATCCATCCCTGAAGATGCAATGGAGGGGACTGAGGAGACTATGGGACAATCGATGCCTGCACCTTTCATGGCTGCTGCAGGGAGCTGTGCCCCCAACTAAAAGGAGCAACGTTTCAGTGTTCACCGAACAGTTGAACATGGAGTGCCAAACCTTCCTGTGAGGAAGGCCATTGGCTGATCTGTGCATGGCTATGTGCATGGAAATTATGACAGCCTGAACACAGGAAAATGCATCAATGGCCAATCTAATGGGGCTTTCCATTTTGGTCTCTGGATTAGGAAGACCATACACATTGTCATCACCTTCCTGAAAAGTGAATTTGTCACTTATCCATGTACTGTATATGGGAGACCCCATGTTAATCTCCATCAGTGCTAACAGGATTCAGAGTTAGACAGGTTCAGTGCCACATGATGAAGAGCTTATGCCTGAACAGCCGATTCCACTGCTCCTCAGATGCTGCCTGACCTGCTGTGCTTTTCCAGCACCACACTCTCAACTCCGATCTCCAGCATCTGCAGTCCTCACTTTCTTCAGGTCAGTGCCACAGTAATGTCAGAATCACTAGCATTGAGTACCTATCAACTGTTAGGCAACTCAGATTAATGGTGGCCTCCCTTCTAAGAAAATGTCACTTTGGCATCTCCAAGTAGTTCAGGCTCAGATAATAGAGCCTCCCTTCAAGGTAGTCTCTTGGGTGCAGGAGGCAGTTCATTGCCCTTCCCTGGCATTGTTCCTTCAAAGCTGTCCCAACTATTGGCTTGACAGTTTAATAGTAAAATCAGAAATGTTCTATAAGATTCCTGTGAATTGGCCAGTTGAATGCCATAATTGCCTTAGATTTGCCAATATCATCCACTCTCTGTGAAATGAGGGAACAGCGTGAAAATGTTGGATTTCCCTTCTGACGGTGGCTGTCCCAATCTTACCTCTCATCTCCCAACTCCCAATCCTTCAGTTCCAAACCGTCCTAATAGCATCTTCTCTGTCAAGCAACCTCAGAATATAGACTAGTAAACTCACCTCGCATTCTTCCAACCTCAAATAAGTTCAGGGCTAAACTGAATCAACAGTCGTCAATAGATATCCCTTCATCTCAGAAATTAACCTCGTGAACATGAAACGACCAAAGCTGCATACAGTATTTGAGTGATGTTTCCTTCATCATTCTGTACAGTTGTAGCAAGGCATCCTGAATTTTAAATTCAATTCTACCTTGCAATATAACTGACATTCAATCTGTCTACCTAATTGCTTGTTTTGCCTACATGCTAACATTTTTGTGTTTCAATTAAAACAATATTTTTACAATATGGCTTCAACATTGTGATACAAGCCTCCTTTATTACATCACCAAATACAATATGCATGGTTTACTATAATGAATTTTCTGAAAACTCTCATGCAAAATCCAATGAAGATTTATTTGAAATGTCCGCATGGTTGCTTTCAGTAATGAAGTAATATATCTGAATCACTTTTAATAAACTCAAACACTATAAAACTTAAAGTGCATCACATGATGGAGCTCTGTAAGTCACCAGCTGCATCATAAATGCTGGGTTGAAATGAGTGAACCCCTGCTTCTCATGTCCTTGAGAGTATTTTCATAAACAACAAACATTTCATTTAAATTGTTCTGGGTACACATTCCCTACATTTGATCATTTATCCTACCTCCAAGGGATTCTTATCTTCAAAAGCAGGACAGCATTCTTGCACTACACTTTGTTTTGAATATTAACAGAAATGATTGCATTGAATAGACAAATATACAAATAACAACAATATAATGTCCACTGGCCAGATTCCACTACAGAATACCATGGATTTTTAATCCTCAAGCAGTTACACTCAAAACTACTTATTTTCAGTGTTTACTCCATTTTTTTCAATGGTTTAAGATTCAAGTGCTCCACCTGAGCTAAACAGATTTTGTCCCAGGTCATCATTATATGATACCACCAATTGCTCAGTTTAAAGGAAATTTTTCGATAGTGCCTAACAAAATGAGAAAATAATGAGGCATATGTTTTAAGCTGTCAAATATTCAAAAATATTTAATTTATTAAGAAGCTGACCAATGTAAACAATAACATTTGTAAATAGTTTGATATAATTTGTTCAAACGTTTTCAGCGTGTTTAAGTTACACTACATACTTACTGACAATGCTAGTTTCTTAGACTTAACACACGTTTGACTGTATTAATAAAACTACAACAGCTTACCATTTATTAATATATTAATGATTTTTAGGTGGATTAGCCATGGTAAATGTGAGCTTACAGTGACAGGGTGGGATGAGTGGGTCTGCATGGGTTGAGCTTCAGAGGGTTGGTGCAGATTTGATGGGCCAAATGACATCTATCTGCACTGTAGCATTTCTATGATTCTATTAAAAGTAAAAAAAAACAAAACTCCTTGGTAGTCCAGAACTTAAATATTGCTAAAGGGAGGCACAAAATTAAATCATTTTTTTGTCTTGCATTCATCAGGACTAGGATGAGAGAAACCAGATTTGATTGGTGTATAAGATTATGAGGGACATGGACAGGGTGGATAGAAAGCAACTCTTCTCCTTATTTTAAAGGTCACCAACAAGGTGCATAATTTTAAAATGAAAGGCAAGAGGCTTAGAGGGATTTAAGGAAAGGTGTTTTTCACCTAGAGGATGTTAGGAATCTGGCGTACAGTACCTAGGATGGCAGTAAAGGTGTGAATTCTGGCAACCTTTAAGAAGTCCTTGGGTGATCATATAAAATGCCATACCATTTAAGGCCATGGACTAAGTGCAGATTAGAGCAGTTTTTGTCCATTCCAACTCAATGGGCCAAATGGCCACATTTGTGCTGGATGATTCCATGATTCTGTCATTCCATATTATTTTTGCTTGGGATGTAGACATTAGAGGCAAGACCATGTTGCCCATCTTGATTTGTCATGAACTGAATGGCTTGCTGGACTGTTTCAGAGGGAGTTGAGAGTCAGAGACACTGTTATGAGTCCAGTGTCACATTTAGGCCAAACCAGGTAAGAACCACAGATTTTCTTCTCTAAAGGATATTAGTGAACCAGATACATAATCATGGTTAGACTAGCCTTTCAATTCCAAGTTTTATTGAATTCACATTTTATCATCTTCCCTGGAAGGATTTCATCCCATGCTATCTAGGGCCTCGGGATAATGAGACCAGTGACATTATCATTACATAACTACATGCTTGAGAAATGAATGCCAATTTCATTCAAAGCATTCAACAGGACATTGGATGGTTATTTGGATAGCAATGGTTTGCAGACATATGGGGAAAGGCAGGAGATGGGCACTGGACAATAGAGCTGCTGCAGGCACAATGGACTGAATGGCCCCTTCAGCATCATAATGATTGTCTGAAGCTGTGAATTCATGCGTCACAAAAGGTGCTGATTGGTTGGGCCATCATTAGCAGGAATAGGTCTCAGTTGTCAGGCTAGGCATTTGATTGGCCAGGGTTTTGTACTCAGGGTATGTTACAGATACTTTCTGCAAAAAAATAGGTGCAATGTACAGATTCCTTTTGCTGATATAGAATGTCCTTTACATCAATATATGTAGCTTTTAGTAAGCACAAGTGCAAGCCTACCTGCTGGTCTTCAACTGGTTTTCGGCAATTCTGAGCAGAGTCTGGATTATTTAGTAACTAGGGTGTAGGTTTGCTCGCTGAGCTGTAGGTTTGATATCCAGACATTTCATTACCTGGCTAGGTAACATCATCAGTAGCGACCTCCAAGTGAACTGTTGTCCAATATCAGAATCACATCTTATATCAGATAGTGTTCTGAGACTTGCAAGTATGGATGGTTGAGCAAGCTTGGATATATTGTTTGATTCAGTCCACCAGTCATTGGGCTGCATGGCCTACATACCTGACATTGCACTGGCAGTGGAACACACATCACATGACTCATTTGCGGGCATGCAAAATGTCTTCTTTATCTTGACAGCAGCAACTTGTTTTCTCTGCAAAGTAGCAGCAGTTAATGAATAGCTTCACCTGTTGCTCACATTTTGAAACAAACGTGGCTGTAGGCCCTTTATGAGTTTTGCATTATATATGAGTCATTCACTTGATGAGTGATTGAATCAGTCATTTGATCAGGGTAGCTGTTATCAGGCAAGATACGTTTGGCATATTCTCAGCTTTAATCTTACGTGGTGCAGAGATGGCTAGGGCCTTTTTCATGAAGTTGACCTTATAGTGCGTGGGAATCTCAATGTGCACATTGACCAATGGCCGCAGGCCTTCTGTAGATGTTGGTAGATTTCTCAACTACTACATTGAGGAAGGGGAGCTTTCATTTCAGTGGTAAATTTGAGAGCAGGATCAAGGCCATTAAAAAGCTAGGAACTACAGATGCTGGAAATCAAAAACAAATACAGAAATAATTGGAAAAATTCAACAGGTCTGGCTGCATCTCCCAAAATTTGAACTCTGGTTTCTCTCCACAGATGTTGCCAGGCCTGCTGAGTTTATTAAACTTCGATCTTATTAAACTTTGTAAAGAAATACCGTGGTGCATCTGCAGATTCAAATATCAAAGGTGTAATTTTTTGGTAACAAACAAAGCAAGAAATAGATCGAGGGGATAGTTCCCATGGTAACAGCATCTATTTGGGCACACAGTGTTATGGAAACTGAACTCAGCTGTGCAAGTTATGAAGATCAAAAGAAAAGGGAAAAAAGGCACTACAATGTATTGTGTTGCTCAGCTTCACTAGTTCGTGTTATGTTTGTGATAATGATGCATTTCGTGGAATCTTAAATTTAACCTTGCTGGGGAAACTTTGGCTGGAATTGAATGCTCCCCCAGAGGTGAGATTTATTTCATTGGGTGAGAGCTAAGGACCCCACTGCCTTTCTCCTCTTACCCTGATAAAGTTCAAATTAGAAGGGTTCATGGTCAGCCTTGCCCCCTTAACACCACCTAAAGCTTTCAAACAAATATCAATGCCCACATTAGGGCTTCATCTCACTGCTGTTGGTGTTTATATAGCAGTCGTCAGGGGACTTGTTGAGTGGGAAGCCTGACAACCAAAGTCTGTCAGAGCTGCTTACAGGATTATGGGGAAGGTCCTCATTCCAAGATGTCTGACTGAAGGACCTGATATCAGGAAAGAAGGTGGTAGCTACTGAAAGCCCCCTGCACTCCCTGTTGATGCCCTCCCTCCTTCCCACTTCTTCATGATTCCCCCTCCAGCCTTCCCCAACCTGGGGCCTCGATCCCGTGGTGATACCGGAACAGCTCGCTATTACAGCTAAGTAGGCCCAACCACAATTCATTGTGGTATTGGGATTTCCATCCTCAGGGTCTTGGCTCCAGTATAGCTTGGCACTTGATATAGCTTTCACAAAAGGACGAGGACTGGAGTACTTACTGGCAGTAAAGATGGCTATCACCTGGATTAAATTCCACTCATTGGGTGCATTTTATGCCCCATTTTATCATTACATTCGAAGTGGAAACTCTACCGTAGTTTGGCAAGGTATCACTCGATCTTTATTTAAGTGCTAATATCACTCCATTTGGAACATCTGCCACTGATCTTGCCACAAGACCTAAGCCAAACCGACCACCAGCCAGTAGGTCACAATAAATCCTTTCCCCGGCTATCAACTACCTGAGGGAATTCCAGAAGTAGCCAAGGAAATGCCAATGGAACTCTAGGGTTTGGTTCCTTCTCCAGGTCAACCCCACACTTTCCCTTCAGTCCGTGAGGCAAATAGAGTCATAAAGTCACAGAGATGTACAGCATGGAAATGGACCCTTCAGTCCAACTCACCCATGCGGACTAGATATTCCAATGCAATCCAGTCCCACCTGCCAGCACCTGGCCCATATTCCTCCAAACCCTTCCTATTCATATACACATCCAGATGCCTTTTAAATGCTGCAATTGCACTAGCCTCCACCACTTCCTCTGGCAGCTCATTCCATATACGTACCACTCTCTGAGTGAAAAAGTTGCCCCTTAGGTTCCCCATGGTAGGCTAGTGGAGAAAGTGAAGTCACATGGTGTGCAGGGTGTTCTAGCTAGGTGCATAAAGAACTGGTTGAGCAACAGAATACAAAGAGTAGAAGTTGAAGGGAGTTTCTCAAAATGGAGAAAGGTGACCAGTGGTGTTTCACAGAGGTAAGTGTTGGGCCACTGTTGTTTGTAAAATACATAAATGATCTGGAAGAGGGCACTGTTGGTATGATCAGCAAGTTTGCAGATGACTTGAAGATTGGTGGACTAGCAGAAAGCATAAGGGATTGTCAGAGAATACAGGAGGATATAGATAGATTGGAGAGTTGGGCAGAGAAGTGGCAGATGGTTTTCAATCCAGACAAATGTGAGGTGTTGCATTTAGGCAAGACTAATTCAAGAGCGAATTATACAATGAATGGAAGAGCCTTGGGAAAAGTTGATGGGCAGAGAGATCTGGGAGTACAGGTCTATTGTACCGTGACGTTTGCTGCACAAGTGGATAGAGTGGTCAAGAAAGCATATAGTATGCTTGCCTTCATTGGATAGGGTATTGATTATAAGAGCTGGCAAGTCATGTTAAAATTGCACAAGACATTGGTTCGGCTGCATTTAGAATACTGTGTACAGTTCTGGTTGCCACATTACCAAAAGGATGTCAATGATTTGGAGAGGGTGCAGAGAAAGTTTACGAGGACATTGCCTGGTATGGAAGGTGCTAGCTATGAAGAGAGGTTGAGTAGGTTAGGTTTATTTTCATTAGAAAAAGTGAGATGGGGGGGGATCCTGATTGAGGTTTACAAAATCATGAAGGGTATAGACAGGGTGAATAGAAACAAGCTTTTTCCCAGGGTGAAGGACTCAGTAATGAGAGGTCATGCTTTCAAGGTGAGAGGTGGAAAGTTTAAGGGGGATACACGCAGCAAGTACTTCACACAGAGGGTGGTGAGTGTTTGGAACACGTTGCCAGGAGAGGTGGTAGAGGTAGGCATGGTAGATTCATTTAAGATGCGTCTGGATAGATGCATGAGTAGGTGGGGAGCAGAGGAATACAGATGCTTAGGAATTGACCGACAGGTTTAGACAGTACATTTGGATTGGCTCAGGCTTGGAGGGCCGAACGGCCTGTTCCTGGACTGTAAATTTTCTTTGTTCTTATATCTTTCCCTTCTCACCCTAAACCTATGCCCTCTAGTTCTGGACTCCTTCACCCCAGGGGAAAAATACTTTGTCTATTTATCCTATCTATGCCCCTCATGATTTTATAAACCTCTATAAGGTCACCCCTCAGGCTCCAATGTTCCAGGGAAAACTGCCTTAGCCTGTTCAACCTCTCCCCATAGCTCAAATCCTCCAATCCTGGCTACATCTTTGTAAATCTTTTCTGAAGCCTTTCAAGTTTCACAACATCTTTCCAATAGGAAGGAGACCAGAATTGCACGCAGTATTCCAACAGTGACTGAACCAATGTCCTGTACAGCCACAACATGACCTCCCAACTCCTGTACTCAGTTCTCTGACCAACAAATGTTGAATGAAAGCAAGACCCACTGAGGCCACGATTTGTTGAGTGGGACCTGGTCTCACTCATAATCTCACTTGATTTATGACAGAGATTAGGAAATAAAACATCATTCATTTACGGCCAATACAATGATTTATTACATTTTACTGTAGTCTGCCAGTTCATTGTTTAAGAGTAAATTGTAAATCGCTTTAAATATTATTCCTTAAACCAGTATGTTTTTCAAAACTTGCTTCTACTCTGATATTTACTCAGACCAACTACTAATGTTGTCTGGCCTATAGCTGATTTGTTTCAGAAATTCTAAATGAATAATCTCCCTTTAAAACTACTGGATTAAAACTCAAGTGATTTGAGAAAGGTACATTGATAAGCACGACCAAATCAGTAATGAGGGTTTCATGAATTGAAATAACATTCTGATCAATTCAAATTGCTGCCAGTCGGACACATATTTGGACAAATTACTAAGCAGCCTTGCCTTTAATTTACGGGACTCAGACAAATTGATCGTAACAAAGCGATGAATTGTCATAGCAGAACTTCAAACGTAACTGCAAATGAAACTGGTCTCTGCTTCCTTACAACAGGATTGAAGAAAACTCAACACAGTCTCGTCGTTCAAATTTACTTCTAAATCATCTGATTGTGTGAAATTATTTAGCACTAAATTCCCACTTCTTGATGCTACATACATTACTTAATGCAAATTAATGGTTTTTTCACATTTGTTTAGGGCAAAAATCACATTCAACCAATTGGGAGCATGTGGCACACAGCTAAATCTGAAATAAGAATGCATATTTTGCTTTACAGAACAAGAGATACAGAAAACGTTTATTCAGCATTTACCAGTGTAAGATCAATATATAAAGTCTGTTCAAGATGATATTATTCCCATCCATGAGGAGCATTTCTAGGCTCTCTGTCATTCAACTGATCATGGCACAGGACACAGCTTTCAACCTCCCTCAGTTACAACTCTTGTATCTCCCTCAATATTACACTATTCAGAGCTTGTTTGAACTTATTTCCTAATAGGCCATTCTATTAATTCTAAATGCTGAATGTTAAGCATAGAACTTTCACAGCAGAGACAAGACACAGAAGCTGGATCTTTTGATTTTGGGTCAGAAATCCACCTCACTTGCAAAACCGATTGAAATGCAGATTTTCACAGGGATAAGCCTTTATTTGTTATGGAGACAGGTTTATTGTTCACTTAGAGTCAGTGGACGTGGGTACATAGATAAATCAATGAAAGTATTGAATTCGTGATTCCCCAATCTGAAGCTTCTGGTGATCCAGAGGGAAAAATGTGTCATTTGTTTCAGCACCTTGAATAGAATCAGAGATATCTTAGACAGACTAGAGGTCTGGTACACGGGACAAGGCAACATTTCGCTTTCTTCCACATCCTAAGGCACCCCTCTGTTCGCATCATCTTATTCTACCTCCAATTCCTCCCCTTTTACCTCCAGTTCCTTATCTAACCTGATGAGCTGTCTACTTCCTGAGTCTCAACATGCTCAACTTCTGTGAAGGACCATGTTCAGGATGACACAATGACAAAAGTGCCTTGCAGAAGGGTTTCACCTGACTAGCCCAGATACTGGAATTTCATCTTCAGAGCCCAACTTATCCTGCTGAAAGGTGACACTGGTATCATCTCAATTCCTCTGTCTGGGGCACCAGCACAGTGAAGATGTGAAACCTGAGGCAGCCTAGATTGACATTGGATGAAAGAATCATGGTAGTAATCAGGAAACCTTTCACAGACCTGGAGCCAGCTCCTGATGTGGGCACATACCCACTGAGTGTTTAACAGCGTGAAAGTCCTTCCTGTTGGTGGATCTTACCAACCAGTCACTGGGAGTGCATTGATATCCATGTCAGTGAAGCTGATAATACTCCACACTTTGATGGACTTGAAGCATCATGCCTTTAGTCTCTGAGTTGTCACCTCTGTCATTGAGGAAATGCTTTGTCCAGCTCTGGCAATGAGGGCATCGGCGCCCAGTGAACTGCAGAGTTCTGCAGTTGTTTTTGACACGTCACTCGGGTTTATAACTAATTTATGGAAGGATTCTGAAGTGAAGACGTTCAATGCCTCAGTGACTTTGACAACCAATGGTACAGTATGGCAATCAGGGCGGATGGGGTTACTGACTAGGACCCTCTCCCTGGACAGTTCATCTGCTGCAGCACTAGTTTCGAGATAATTCAGTCTTCTAGGTTGATCCTGTGTTACCAGACTGAGTTGTTTTGCCTTTCTTTCTGCCCTTCTTTCCTCTTCCATGCCCTTTCGATGTGCAACCTTCTGTTCTTCCCGTAAAGACTACTGCTCTCTCATTACAACACGTTACAAAATCAATGCCAGATGTAGCCTTCCTTCCATGTAGCTGGCTACCACATTGCTCTCAATAGCCTTGCACCTGCTTTCCTGCCCCTCAGTACCTGGGTGGTCTGGAGCATGTCCAAAGCCCTGTTACTGAATGGATGCTCTTTCTGCCACCAGTGTAGGACCAAGGGTGTCTCCATACCAAGTGTTGAATTCTGGTTTGCCCCAGTGCCCCCTCTTATCAGGCAGGAGGGTGACCTGGCATAGTCAATACTGGCATCCCCTCTCCTCAGCACGAGTGCCCTTTGCAGCTTCGAAATCATGCCTGACCCTTTAATTATCCCATCTTCAATCAACACCTTCAAGAAGCCTCTGAACCAGTTTTATTGGCCTGATTTGGATTGAGAAAGAATTTCTACTCTCCGCTTCCCATTCATGTCGCTGCTGGGACAGGATACCTGACACTGGGGTTTTTGGTTTTCCTGTCTCCATTCTTGTCCTCAAATGTGCCCTGAAAATTCAGCTTATAGACTCATCACACGGCCCAAACCTCACTTTAATCAAAGCCGTGGCTCCAGGTATATCTCTCAATGTTCTCATTCTTTGACAATATTTAAAAGTAGACTTTAGAATCTTAAAATTATTTTTATTGTCACACATACTCACATGAGTGCAGTGAAAGGTTTACAAGTCGCCAGTTACAGCACCATCTTAGGTACAGATTCTTAAGTACAAATTCTTCGGGAAAAAAGTAGAAAAGTAAAGAAATGAGGGTCCAGCATTACAGATCACAGGAATAAATTAGCAAAATAAAGAAGTCAAGGTTCAGAACAACAGTCCTCACAACCCAGTTCATGCTGATACCAACCCTCCAGACAATGCCAGGCTTCACCTCGAAGTCAGAAGTCCACACTGGGCCGAGAGAGACAGCCACACCGGGCTGAGAGAAATCGCCACACCGAGCTGAGGGAGATCGCCACACTGGGCTGAGGCTGACCGCCACACCGGGACGAGAGAGACTGCCACACCGGGCTGAGAGAGACCACCACACCGGGCCGAGAGAGACCGCCACACCAGGCCGAGAGAGACCACCATATCAGGCCTGGAGAGATCGCCACACCAGGCTGAGAGAAACCGCCACACCGGGCTGAGAGAGACTGCCACATAGGGCCGAGAGAGACTGTCACACTGGGATGAGAGAGACCGCCACACGATGCTGAGAGAGACCACCACACCGGGCCAAGAGAGACCGCCACACCGGGCCGAGAAAGACCGCCACACCGGGCCGAGAAAGACTGCCACACTGGGCCAGGAGAGACTGCCACACCAGACCGAGAGAGACCACCACATCAGGCCAGGAGAGATCGCCACATCGGGCCGAGAAAGGCTGCCACACTGGGCCAGGAGAGACTACTACACCAGACCGAGAGAGACCACCACACCGGGCCGAGAGAGACCACCATACCGGGCTGAGAGAAACCACCACACTGGGCTAAGAGAGACCACTACACCAGGCTCAGGGCGACCACCACACCGGGCCAAGAGAGACCACCACACCGGGCCGAGAGAGACCACCACACTGGGCTCAGAGAGACCAACACACTGGGCTGAGAAAGACTGCCACACCGGGCTGAGAGGGATAACCGCACCGGGCCGAGAATGACCGCCGCACCAGGCTGAGAGAGACCGCCACACCGGGCTGAGAGAGATCGCCGCACTGGGCAAGGGAGACCACCACACTGGGCTGAGAGCGACCACCACACCAGGCCAGAAGAGACCGCCACACCGGGTTGAGAGAGACCATCACATTGGGCTAAGAAAGACTGCCACACCGGGCCGAGAGGGACCACCACACCGGGCCAAGAGAGACCACCACACCGGGCCAAGGGTGACCACCACACCGGGCCGAGAGAGATCGCCACACTGGGCCGAGGGAGACCACCACACCGGGCTGAGAGAGACCGCCACACTGGGCCAAGGGAGACCACCACACCGGGTCGAGACACACCGCCACATCAGGCTGAGAGAGACCACCACACCAGGCCGAGAGAGACTGCCACACCGGGCTGAGAAAGACCACCACACTGGGCAAGAGAGACCACCACACCGGGCCAAGATACACTGCCTCGCCAGGCCGAGAGAGACTGCGACACTGGGCCAAGAGAGGCACTGTCATGCATGGCCCAGAGGATGACACGTCGGTCCGAAAGAGGCCAAGACTCTGAATCTTTACAAAGGGCAGGAGCTCAGGATATCACTGAGAAGAAAGAAGGAAAAAGAAAGGAAACAGTCTAAGTGGACGAGCTTTGGCTGGAAAGTCTTATTTCGAGGCCATCTTGAAAAAAAGACTGTCTTCGGGCTTTTGAAAAGGAACACTTTAAAGGAATCTTGGGAAAAGACTGAGGCTCAGCATGTTGGACACAGCCATTCTGAAACCTTCTTGCCTCCTTCTTGAACCCCAGCAGGCTTTAGCAATGCTGCCTCACAGCGCCAGAGACCCGAGTTCAATTCCCGCCTCAGGCAACTGTCTGTGTGGAGTTTGCACATTCTCCCCGTGTCTGCGTGGGTTTCCTCCGGGTGCTCCGGTTTCCTCCCACAGTCCAAAGATGTGCAGGTTAGGTGAATTGGCTATGCTAAATTGCCCGTAGTGTTAGGTGAAGGGGTAAATGTAGGGGAATGGATCTGGGTGGGTTGCTCTTCGGAGGGTTGGTGTGGACTTGTTGGGCCGAAGGGCCTGTTTCCACACTGTAAGTAATCTAATCTAATCAGATATTGATGTAGTTTAACCTCGCTTTTACAATAACGGGCAAGACAGACTGCTCCTACACAAATTATTTGTTCCTCATCCACCTGCAGACTCACCAAAGAAGGCTGCATTACAACAAAGACATGAACTCCGCATAGTTGAGGCCACTGTGAAAAACCTGAGCAAATTGAAAAATAGATGTTACTCCTGCCAGCTTTGGGCATTTGAATAATCATACAATTAATAGCAAGAGAAAAACAAATGCATGCAATAATACCTCGACAGCTCTGAGATGGGAATCACCGAGTACAGGAAACGCACATGATAAATGTGCTTGTGTATTAGTGTAATAGACTGGAATCCATTTTTGCTTCATCTTAAACTAATTTATTTGGACTGAATCCAATGATTTAATATTAATGTCATGCCAGAGTGGCAGTCTAATCACTTGTTTTTTGCCACTGAAAATATTCTTCAGTTGCAGGGAATCTGATGTGTTTGATAAATATGGACTATAGCAACTTACAATATAAATGCAATAGCTCTTCAGCTGTAATGTGCATCCAGAACATCAAAATGGAAATTCTCAAATCATTAATCCATAACCACAGGCTCCATGATCAACCAAATTATCTTTACTGTTGAAAATACTCTCCATCTTGTGTTTAATTGTCACAATACTGCCAGACTGAATGTCAACTTTCAATATTTTTCATATAGTTGGTGACTATTCAGTCCATAATGTGAATTACTCCATTTCAGATTCTACATTTCTTTTCCTTTTTGGTGGATTTACACTACAAGTGCTACTGATGTAATAATCTATAAAGGACAAGTGCCTGTATATTAATGAAGGGGTTGATTCACAATGGAGAATCTCTTTGATAGCATTTACGCATGAGAGGATCAGTTTTAACTCTGCTCGTTGATTCATTTTATGGCTTTCTACATGTTAGTCCAAGTAACATATACTGCTCTGTTTCTACTGGTGTTCTGCCATCACCAACTTCCTCAGAATCCTGGGTATGCCAACCAAAAGCTGTGAGGACACATATTAAATGAATCAGAGGACCATGACATTCATACTTAGGATTCTAATTGCAGCATTTGTGGTTCAAATAGGTGCAGTGTGCCTGCCCCTACATACGAGGCAGAGAGTGTGGCCAATTACTTTAAAGGGATGAATAGAGACCTTTCAGGACACATAAAGGGCATGCCTGATCATCCCTTTTCTGGTGGGGTCAAGAGAAGGAGAAGGACCAAAGATGTGCAGGCCAGGTGGATTAGCCATGGTAAATGTAGGATTATGGAGATAGAGTGTGGAGGATGTTGGCTGGTGTGCTCTTCAGAGTTGGTGCTCACTCAGTGGACTGAATGACCTCTTCCTCACTGTAGGGATTCTGTGATTCTACTCTTCCGTGAGAGCTGAGAAAATTTGGGTCCACTGACATTATTTTTTCTGAAGTCTTTACACAGCGTCAAGTCCCACTTGCTAACCGATACAGGGCATCAGCCAACTGATTCCCACACCCACGACACCTCCCCCCCCCCCAACCAATGAGCGGACTGTAAATGATGTTGACAGTGGGTGATCCTGATCTCAGCTCTCTATCTGGAATCTGAGCATTCTTCTCCCAAAGCAGAAAGCAGCCTGACAGCAACTCTCCCTTCAGTTTAATTCTACCCAACTCCCACTGGGAGACTTCCTTTGTACTTTAATGAACATGGCTCTGGTAACAAAAGGAATGGTGCTGGCTCTTACTACATTGAAATAAGTACTCCATAAATAAAGCAAACTTCTTCTCTGCCTTCCAAATCCAAAAATCTCATGTTCTGTTTCTCTAATTGCTCATTGGACAGGATGATGACAACTTTCTCATGACACATCCTGTTGTTTGATCTCAGATCATAACTAATGACAACACAAAGGATACTGAGTTTGTAAAATTGACTTCCCGATCAGAATGGCAAACAAACGAGAAACTATTTATTAGAAGTCACAGTGGATTTGTGGTGAAGAAGCTGGTACTCCTACTTAGGAAAGGTTTAAGGAAGCAAACTCTGAAATAATGCAATGCAGGGTACTAAACACATTTAGATTAGAGTAATCTCTATTAAAAGCCATGAAGCATGATTTAATACACAAATGATTTGCTTACAAATATAGTATAAAAATAGATTCACAGTTAAATATTAAGAGACCGCTATCCATTAACGACACTGAGGATAAATAAATCCTTTCAGCCTGTTCTTCATTTAAAGCATATGTTTCAGGCATTTACTACATTGAAACACTCCCTCAGTCGCAATCCAGCACACATGGCAGGAAAACTACTTGTTCCAGCAGTAAATATCTAACAATGTCACTTAGCCCTTTCGTCACATCAGGTAGCTGTTATATATTTGTCTATTACTTTTTAGAGCAGAACTTCATGTTTGTGAGGTCATGAATTGGTCAGGAATCCTGTCACAAAAGATTAGTTGAAAATTACACAATTTGTCTTTTGTAATCACATTATTAGCACATGTATCAAATACTAATTTAAACTAGAAATTGTGCGCTAAATCCTGCAGATGCCAGAGGGGGCGCTGAAAGAAAATTATAGTGAACAGGACTTTACTCATCCAAGATTAACAGAGATAGCAGTCTTTCAGAGTTCAATTGGTGCAGCTTCCTATATCCCCTCATAAATGAATATACAAAGATGTTTGTTTTTCCATGCAAATACTAATCAATTTCATTTCAAAACAGTCACCTAGAATGACATATAGGAGCTAATCGTAACTGACACCACAGGTATAAACAGGTAATAATATAAGTTAAATTTGGTCTACTATAGTCTATTCAATGATAATTGTGAAAAGGACCCAAATCTGGCCAGCTGTCTTGTCTGCTTGAGTTAGCAAATACAGCCCTCTTGGGATTGTAATGTGCATTGGATCCATTGTCACTTGGGAAAATAACTGATCAGAGCATCTTCTGCACAGTTCTGCAGGTAGTGGGCTGAACATCCTCAGAGATACGCTTTGCAGTGTCCCACAGAATTATATTGGACTTCAATTACCAAAGGATGCCATTGCAATTCTCTGCCTTTCATAGCATCCTTGTTCACCTTACATTCAGCCAGAGTGAACCAAAGTTTACCAGCTTTAATCCAATTTATCACATCAGGACACACTTTTGCTATGCAGTTGTTCACTGTAAATGAGGTCAACATCCCAAAATGACAGCCAAATCTTTCTACTGGGACTGGATGGTGGCCAAGTAGCGCACTCTCAACAGATTCAACTGTACCAATCTTCCCTCCAGAATGATGTAATCTCCAGTAAAGTCATTAAAATAAAATTCCTGATGAAGGGCTTATGCCCAAAATGTTGACTCTCCTACTCCTTGGATGCTGCCTGACCTGCTGTGCTTTTCCAGCCCCACACTCTTCGACTCTGATTGTCCAGCAACTGCAGTCTTCACATTCTCCACATGAAAATTTATACCTAACTGCTTTACTTAAGGTAGTATGACCTAATTTTTTTAAAAAACTTTGTTCACAGGATGAGGGCCTGGCTGATTAAGCCAGCATTTATTGCCCACCCATAATTCCCCAGAGGGCAGTTAAGAGTCAACCACATTGCTGTGGGTTTGGAGTCACACATAGGCCAGACCAAGTAAGGATGGCAGTTTTCTTCACTAGAGGACATTAGTGAAGCAGATGGGCTTTCCTTGATAATCCGGAATAGATTTGTGGTCATCACTAAAGTCTTAATTCCAGATTTTTATTGAATTTAAATTCCATCATCTGCCATGGTGGGATTCATATCCAGATCCACAGAACATTTCCTGGGTCTCTGGGTTAACAGTCCTGCAGGCCATCACCTCCCCATTAGTTATCCAAACCAGGTGCAACTCCAATGATTAGACAGACCTGCAGATCATATCTCAAACTTAACCACTGGTCTTGCCACTCTCATTCAGTTTCTGATCAAGCTCTTTCATGCCATTGTGATTCAGGCTGGAAGAGTGCACTATCACTCCACTCCATGGTTCAAAACATACAAGGAAAATGTTGTCACAAAACCCCTCCAAGTCAGTCACTGACCATTAGGAATAGGAACAGGAATAGGCCATTTGGTTCCTTTAGCCTACTGCCCACTCGTTAGGGTCATTGCTGATCCGACATTCCTCACATTCACTTTCCTGCCCTTTCCCTGGCTTCCTTGATTCACCTGCAGATCAACAATCTATCTCTCTCAGCCTTAAATGTAAACAAGGACTCTATCCCATAGCTCCGTAGTAAAGAATTCCAAACACTCACAACCTTCTGAAAAAAGAAATTCCTACTCACCTGTGTCTTTAATTGCTGCCCTTTATTCTGAGACTATGTGCTCTGATCCTAGACTCTCCCATGAGGGACAACATTCTCTCAGCATTTACCCTGTCAAGCTCCTTAGTAATCCTGTATCTCTCAATGAGATCACCATTCAAAACATTCCCCAGCAGAGTTCGAAAGCAAAGCCAGCAGTTGTTATCACCACTGCAAATGTGTTGCTGGTCAAAGCACAGCAGGTTAGGCAGCATCTCAGGAATAGAGAATTCGACGTTTCGAGCATAAGCCCTTCATCAGGAATAAGAGAGAGAGAGCCAAGCCGGCTGAGATAAAAGGTAGGGAGGAGGGACTAGGGGGAGGGGCGATGGAGGTGGGATAGGTGGAAGGAGGTCAAGGTGAGGGTGATAGGCCGGAGTGGGGTGGGGGCGGAGAGGTCAGGAAGAGGATTGCAGGTTAGGAGGGCGGTGCTGAGTTGAGGGAACCGACTGAGACAAGGTGGGGGGAGGGGAAATGAGGAAGCTGGAGAAATCTGAATTCATACCTTGTGGTTGGAGGGTTCCCAGGCGGAAGATGAGGCGCTCCTCCTCCAGCCGTCGTGTAGTTGTGTTCTGCCGGTGGAGGAGTCCAAGGACCTGCATGTCCTCGGTGGAGTGGGAGGGGGAGTTAAAGTGTTGAGCCACGGGGTGATTGGGTTGGTTGGTTCGGGCGGCCCAGAGGTGTTCTCTGAAGCGTTCCGCAAGTAAGCGGCCTGTCTCACCAATATAGAGGAGGCCACATCGGGTGCAGCGGATGCAATAGATGATGTGTGTGGAGGTACAGGTGAACTTGTGGCGGATATGGAAGGATCCCTTGGGGCCTTGGAGGGAAGTGAGTGTGGAGGTGTGGGCGCAAGTTTTACATTTCCTGCGGTTGCAGGGGAAGGTGCCGGGGGTGGAGGTTGGGTTGGTGGGGGGTGTGGATCTGACAAGGGAGTCACGAAGGGAGTGGTCCTTGCGGAACGCTGATAGGGGAGGGGAGGGAAATATATCCATGGTGGTGGGGTCCGTTTGGAGGTGGCGGAAATGGCGGCGGATAATACGTTGTATGCGCAGGTTGGTGGGGTGGTAGGTGAGAACCAGTGGGGTTCTGTCTTGGTGGCAGTTGGAGGAGCGGGGCTCAAGGGCGGAGGAGCGGGAAGTGGAGGAGATGCGGTGGAGGGCATCGTCGATCACGTCTGGGGGGAATCTGCGGTCCTTGAAGAAGGAGGCCATCTGGGTTGTGCGGTGTTGGAATTGGTCCTCCTGGGAGCAGATGCGGCGGAGACGAAGGAATTGGGAATATGGGATGGCGTTTTTACAGGGGGCAGGGTGGGAGGAGGTGTAGTCCAGGTAGCTGTGGGAGTCAGTCGGTTTATAATAGATGTCTGTGTTGAGTCGGTCGCCCGAGATAGAAATGGAAAGGTCTAGGAAGGGGAGGGAGGAGTCTGAGACAGTCCAGGTGAATTTCAGGTCGGGATGGAAGGTGTTAGTAAAGTTGATGAACTGTTCAACCTCCTCGTGGGAGCACGAGGCAGCGCCGATACAGTCATCGATGTAGCGGAGGAAAAGGTGGGGGGTGGTGCCAGTGTAGTTGCGGAAGATGGACTGTTCCACATATCCTACGAAGAGGCAGGCATAGCTGGGGCCCATGCGGGTGCCCATGGCAACTCCTTTAGTTTGGAGGAAGTGGGAGGATTGAAAAGAGAAGTTATTCAGGGTGAGGACCAGTTCAGTCAGTCGAAGGAGGGTGTCAGTGGAAGGGTACTGGTTAGTGCGGCGGGAAAGGAAGAAGCGGAGGGCTTTGAGTCCTTCGTGATGGGGGATGGAGGTGTACAGGGACTGGATGTCCATAGTGAAAATAAGGCGTTGGGGACCGGGGAAGCGAAAATCCTGGAGGAGGTGGAGGGCGTGGGTGGTGTCCCGAACGTAGGTGGGGAGTTCTTGGACTAAAGGGGACAGGACCGTGTCGAGTACCAGTTCAGTCAGTCGAAGGAGGGTGTCATACACTTCCTCCAAACTAAAGGAGTTGCCATGGGCACCCGCATGGGCCCCAGCTATGCCTGCCTCTTCGTAGGATATGTGGAACAGTCCATCTTCCGCAACTACACTGGCACCACCCCCCACCTTTTCCTCCGCTACATCGATGACTGTATCGGCGCTGCCTCGTGCTCCCACGAGGAGGTTGAACAGTTCATCAACTTTACTAACACCTTCCATCCCGACCTGAAATTCACCTGGACTGTCTCAGACTCCTCCCTCCCCTTCCTAGACCTTTCCATTTCTATCTCGGGCGACCGACTCAACACAGACATCTATTATAAACCGACTGACTCCCACAGCTACCTGGACTACACCTCCTCCCACCCTGCCCCCTGTAAAAACGCCATCCCATATTCCCAATTCCTTCGTCTCCGCCGCATCTGCTCCCAGGAGGACCAATTCCAACACCGCACAACCCAGATGGCCTCCTTCTTCAAGGACCGCAGATTCCCCCCAGACGTGATCGACGATGCCCTCCACCGCATCTCCTCCACTTCCCGCTCCTCCGCCCTTGAGCCCCGCTCCTCCAACTGCCACCAAGACAGAACCCCACTGGTTCTCACCTACCACCCCACCAACCTGCGCATACAACGTATTATCCGCCGCCATTTCCGCCACCTCCAAACGGACCCCACCACCATGGATATATTTCCCTCCCCTCCCCTATCAGCGTTCCGCAAGGACCACTCCCTTCGTGACTCCCTTGTCAGATCCACACCCCCCACCAACCCCACCTCCACCCCCGGCACCTTCCCCTGCAACCGCAGGAAATGTAAAACTTGCGCCCACACCTCCACACTCACTTCCCTCCAAGGCCCCAAGGGATCCTTCCATATCCGCCACAAGTTCACCTGTACCTCCACACACATCATCTATTGCATCCGCTGCACCCGATGTGGCCTCCTCTATATTGGTGAGACAGGCCGCTTACTTGCGGAACGCTTCAGAGAACACCTCTGGGCCGCCCGAACCAACCAACCCAATCACCCCGTGGCTCAACACTTTAACTCCCCCTCCCACTCCACCGAGGACATGCAGGTCCTTGGACTCCTCCACCGGCAGAACACAACTACACGACGGCTGGAGGAGGAGCGCCTCATCTTCCGCCTGGGAACCCTCCAACCACAAGGTATGAATTCAGATTTCTCCAGCTTCCTCATTTCCCCTCCCCCCACCTTGTCTCAGTCGGTTCCCTCAACTCAGCACCGCCCTCCTAACCTGCAATCCTCTTCCTGACCTCTCCGCCCCCACCCCACTCCGGCCTATCACCCTCACCTTGACCTCCTTCCACCTATCCCACCTCCATCGCCCCTCCCCCTAGTCCCTCCTCCCTACCTTTTATCTCAGCCGGCTTGGCTCTCTCTCTCTTATTCCTGATGAAGGGCTTATGCTCGAAACGTCGAATTCTCTATTCCTGAGATGCTGCCTAACCTGCTGTGCTTTGACCAGCAACACATTTGCAGCTGTGATCTCCAGCATCTGCAGACCTCATTTTTTACTCGAAGTTGTTATCACCAATCATGTGATTTCTCAAAAGCCTTTCATAGAATCCCTATGGTGTGGAAACAGGCCCTTTGGCCCAACAAGTCCACACTGATCCTCTGACACGTATCCCACCCAAACCCATTCCCCTACACTATTACTCTACATTTCCCCTGACTACTGCACCTAACCTACACATCCCTGAACATTATAGGCATCCAATTCACCTAACCTACACATCTTTGGATTGTGGGAGGAAACCAGAGCACCCGGAGGAAACTCACACAGACGCGGGGAGAACGTGCAAACTCCACACAGTCACCCAAGGATGGTATCGAACCCAGGTCCCTGATGCTGTGAGGCACAGTGCTAACCGCTGAACCACAATGTCACTCCTTTTATTAAAACAATATTTCCATTGTTCACAATGAACTTTCAATCACCTTTTTTAAAGCAATCACTCCAGGTATTTTCACAAAACATCAAAATATAATTCCTCCAAGCAATATTAAATATGAGGGTATCTTAACAATACGGATTACTTGCCACAGCCTGACCAATTTGGTCAGCTCAGTGTCCCAGGAGTTGGGACTGTTCATGCATTCTGGAAGTGGTGAGACGGAGTTAAGCTTTTCAATATCTAAAAGCACTTGCTCATCCAGTACAAACTATCTCATAAGTCTGAGTCAGAAGTAAGTGCAGGAGCATCATTTCAGGTTAGAATGAGGTTCCCCAAGTTTCAGGCAGCCTTCACCATGAAGCAAGTGAACAGTGGCATCAACGCCCACACAGATCTGGCACGGCTTTCTAAGTACCCAAATATCGCTCCATGTGTTTCTTGTACTTGCTTTTAGGGCGTAAATATTGGGCTTCTTTCTGATGTCATTGTATAAATCATAAATTGGGTGGACAGAGAAATAATTTCACTTACTATGTTGAGAAAAGTACAATCCTGTACATACAAAATTCAAATGCCAGGAATCCTAACTAAAAATGAATTGCAATATCAACATGCAATGGAGTTATGGTTCTGTTAAATTCAGATTACATATTCTCTCACTCTCTCCTGCTAGCTACAATGCTAGGCTCCAGATCAATGATTACAACTGTTTTAGCAGTGCCTTCCTCTGCTTGGCCTTTTCTTCAGTTGCCAGCACAACATTTTACACATCGAAGGCTTCACTCATGACTTCACCCAACTTCCACTCATCTACAATGTTTACTGGATAATAACCGATGAGTAATTCAAAGCTCAAATTGATTATTTCAACTCCCTAGCCCAAGGACACAACCACCAATTGTTGTGCCCCCATCCCTTCCAAAGATTGGATTAGCTAAGTTAACATGATTGATTCTGGGTGCTTCATGCTCTGTGATGTTTTGACCAACAAGTTATTAAGGAGAGCTCAAAGTTTTCTAAATTGATCACGATTTTGTCAGAAGTTTTAAAAATTGAGGCAAATACAGCAAGATCACTGGCTGACTATGTTTATACTTCCAGAGATGACAGTTATAGCAGATTGAAAAGTGGCATTTTTTGATTAAGTAGTCTGTCTATCCAGGAGATGAATGTCAGAAACTGCTACCTTCTCTACTGTTATTCACAATGACCCATAAAAATAGAAAAACTAAAATGGCACGGCATTGATTCCCCTGTCCATCATATTCACGCAATTCATCACCACTTTGACATGAATAACCTCAGTTAAATATCAAATCAATCAGCTTCTTGATTGTGTTCAAATGCTCAACTCTGTTTTGGATTTTCTTCTTGCTGCTCATTCATACCCACCTCAGGATGCCATCATTTAATTGCGGGTCCATTCCCATAACAAACACCATCAAACCAGCACTCTGGCTATTTCTCCTGCAATCAAGTTCCATCCCATCTTGAACTTCTGCATTCCAGCATTACTGGGACTCCCTACTGCTCTTATATATTTCACAAACTGTATAATTACACTAATATTTTCTGAAAATCAGAGAAATTCCACTCAAAACAAAAATGAATAAGACCATTCATAAGACAATTGCATTTAATTATGAGAAGTTTAGCTGTGATTGGATTTTTGAACACTGGGAGTGCTGGGTGTGACTTGACAATTGCAATTCTGGTGTGTATCTTAAAACCCTGACACAAAAGGGCAGCTTATAATTTGTGAAATGCTGGGGATGGGAGAGAGGGTAGGAGAGACAATGGTAAGCTACTCGCCTGAAATTAAGGGACCATTAAACTCTTTGGATGTGAAGGGATAAGGCGTCTGAGAACAGGTTCACCAAAATAAACTTGACATACACAATCAAATAGTCTGTCGTGTATTAATGCACAGCAGGGGGCTTGCCATAGGATCCAAGAAAGGTTCCCTTTGTGATAGTGAAAGTTGTTAAGACCTCAGTAATCGGTGCACAAATCTGGGCATTGCCTGAGTTGTGCCAAATTGCTGCCATTCTTAGCTAGTTATCCACCATGGCCTTTTGATAAGCTGCAAGTTCTCTCTGGCACGGCAGCAGCAACCACCAACATGGCTGTCACCTTCCTTTGCTGGTATACCAGACTGTCGAATTCTGGCACAAGGGGTGCTCAGTCATTTGAATGCGAAGCATGCTACCTGCTCAGTTAAGGGATTTGGACTCAAGGCACAGTGTTGGGACTCAGTACTCACCTTTTGATTTGATAACCTTCCACTCAAACAGCTTTATAATATGGTATATACAGGCTTGTCACTCACATCGGATTTAATTCACATTAACCCCATGAGTTTCACCAATTTTAAAAGGTATGGTCATGGGTCTAGGTAGATTGTGCATCCATCACTAGGAGAGAATGAACAACGGGAAGTCTTTTCACAATCTGTTCGTTTTAAATGCCTGATTAAACCAAGGTTAGGCAGTTTCAATACAAACCTTAATGTATCTAGGCCCTCTATACAGCACACTGCTTCAGAACATGGCAGCCACTTCAGAAAGCCAGTAGTGTTGGTTAATTTGGCAACTGGAAAGCATGACACTGCTACATCTTTGGGTGAGAGGAACAGGGAGCTGAAACTAGGATAGTATGCCGAGAGAATTAGTCTATAACTTACATCTGTATGCTCAACCTGAGCATACTAGGCCCAATCTTTGAATCCCTCAAATTTGGAAATTGCTTTGTTTCCAGCTGTAACATTCTTTAATTGGATAGATAATCCATTCACACAAAAAAAATTGGATCAATTGAATTAAATAACAATGAAGAATCATGTTGTCCATTAATTCAGTGATATATCCATAATTCCTTACTTTGGAGTAAATATTTGTCTCCATTATCATCTCTTATTTGCTGCCCTTGTTGTAAAGTCAGAGAGAAGTACAGCATGGAAAAGACCCTTCGGTCCAACTTGTCCTTGCCAACCAGATATCCTAAATTAATCCAGTCCCATCTGCCAGCATTTGGCCCATATCCCTCTAAATCCAGATGCCTTTTAAATGTTGCAAATGTACTAGCCTCCACCACTTCCTCTGGCAGCTCATTCCATACATGTACCACCCTCTGCGTGAAAACGTTGTCCCTTAAGCCCCTTTCAAATCTTTCCTCTCTCACCCTAAACCTATGCCCTCTAGTTCTGAACTCCCCCATTCCAGTTAAATGACCTTGTCTATTTATCCTATCCATGCCCCTCATGATTTTATAAACCTCTATACGGTCACGTCTCATCCTCTGATGATCCAGGGAAAACAGCCTCAGCCTGTTCAGCTTCTTCCTGTAGCTCAAACCTTCCAAACCTGGAAACATCCTTGTAATTCTTTGCTGAACCCTTTCAAGTTTCACAACATCCTTCCTATCTCAGGGAGACCAGAATTGCACAGAGTATTCCATAAAGCAGCCTAACTAATGTCTGATACAGTTACAACGTGACCTCCCAACTCCTACACTCAATGCACTGATCAATAAAGGAAAACATACCAAATGCCTTCTTCATTATCTTATCTACCTGCAGCTATGAACCTGCACTCCAAGGTTTCTTTGTTCAGCAACAGTCCCCAGGACCTTACATTTAAGTGTATAAGTCCTGCCCTGATTTGCCTTTCCAAAATGCAGCACCTCATATTTATCTAAATTAAACTCCATCTGCCACTCCTCAGTCCACTGGCCCATCTGATCAAGGTCACGTTTTGCTCTGAGGTAACCTTCTGTGTTGTCCACTACGCCACCAATATTGATGTCATCTGCGAACTTACTAACCATACCTCCTTTGTTCACATCCAAGTTATTAAATTTTGGTGAGAAGATCAGATTTGACAGTTTGTACTGGACAAAGATTGGAAATATGGCTTACCCTGTTCTTGCCTCACTTTCTGATGACATGAAGAGTGTTCTGCTTTCGTTGCTGTGAAGTAGCTGAACAACATATTCCCCTGTCCTTGAGTCCTGCAGATAAATGGCCATTTCCAAGGTGCAGCGCTCACTGATGCTCGTCAACCAAGGACTTAGCAATGGGAAGGTTGTATACTGTGATGCATTCAGAAAAAGAAAATGACCTAGCAAATAAAGAAAAAAGACACAGAAGTCAAGATGTTGAATATTATGAGTCATAGTATGGTCAGACAAGTGACAAATACATAAATGTTCCACTTCACATATCTATATACATGCACTAACTACCACAATGTGTCAACAAGTAATCATACTAATGATCTGATATTGAACTGAAAGGCTCTTTTCAAAAGGCCTTTGACGCACAAGAGGCTGCATAAGATGAGGATGCATGGCATTATGGGCAAAATATTAGTGTGGATAGAGGATTGATTGACTGACAGGAAACAAAGAGTGGGGATAAATGAGTGGTATTCGGGCTGATAATCAGTGACTAGTGGTGTGCCTCAGGGATTGATGTTGAGACTACAATCAATCACAATTTATATAGATGTTTTGGAGTTGGGGACCACGTGTACAGTGTCAAAATTTGCCGATTACATTAAGATGAGTGGCAAAGCAAAGTGTGCAGAGGACTGTGAATCTTTGCAGAGGAACATAGATACATTGAGTGAGTGGGCAAAGGTCTGGCAGATGGAAAACGATGTTAGTAAATGTGAAGCCATACATTTTGGTGGGAGTAACAGCAAAATATGTTATTATTTGAATGGTAATAAGTTGCAGCGTGCTGCTATGCAGAGGAATCTGGGTGTCCTTGTACATGAATCACAGAAGGTTGGTCTTCAGGTACAACACATAATTAGGAAGGCAAATGGAATTTATGCTTCATTGCTAAAGTGGTTGAGTTTAAAAGCAGGGGGCTAATGTTGCAGCTGTACATGGTGCTGGTGAGGCCACACCTGGAGTACTGTGTGCAGTTCTGGTCTCCTTACTTAAGAAAGAATGTATTGGCACTGGAGGGGTGCAGAGGAGGTTCACTAGGTTGATTCTGGAGTTGAAGAGGTTGGCTTATGAGGAGAGACTGAGTAGACTGGGATTATATTTATTGGAATTTAGAAGAATGAGGGGGGATCTGATAGAATTATATGAAATTATGAAGCGAATTGACAAAAAAGAGAGAGGATGTTTCCACTGGTAGGTGAGACTAGGACAAGAAGGCATGGCCTCAAGATTAGAGGGAGCAGGTTTAGAACTGAACTGAGAAGGAACTTCTTCACCCAGAGCGTTGTTAATCTTTGGAATTCCCTGCCCAGGGGAGTAGTTGACGCTACTTCAGTAATCGCTTTTAAGGCTAAGATAGATACTTTTTTGAAAAATAAAGGAATTAGGGATATGGTGAAAATGCGGGTAGGTGGAGCTGAGTTCATGAAAAGATTAGCCATGATCTTATTGAATGGTGGAGCAGGCTCGAAGGGCCAGACATCCTACTCCTGCTCCTAGTTCTTATGTTCTTATGTTCTTTAGATGCAAACGCCAGTGTGCATTGAGTTGGCTGAACTGATCATTAGTTTGGACATTAATATTGTTTTTCTATGACCCTGGGTTAAAAAGGTGAAAAATACAGCAGAATACCTTCTTCTGATTGTAATCAGCCCTTTTGTAAATCATGGATGCCAGATAATAGCAGGTTTGAGTTGGGTGTACAGTTAAATAGCATGCCTTCACAAATACAAAAGAGACAGTTGACAAGGTCCCAAAAGCTGCAGGTCAGTACAGGTTGAATTTTACAAAGTTGCTTGAGACGGTGATATTGAGATGAAAGGTATGTCCTGAGCCAATTTTTGCCAGCAGGATGTACGAAGCAATTTTACCGCAGGAAGTCTCTTAATTGGCTTCCAAAGCCTCAGCAGCATTGCCATGAGAAGTTGCAACTGTTGAGGAAAGCCAAACCTCACTAAGAGGTCAGGTAAGTAAATGAAATTGCAGCAAATGCATGGAGCTGAGGGTCAGAGGGCAAATTCTCCAAGGAGATCAACAAACAGAATCAAGAACAGTTTCTTCTCCACTGTTCTCAGACTTTTGAATGAACCTCTCATGTACTAATTCTGATGTCTCTCTCTCTGTCTGCACTTTCTCTGTGGCTGTAACACTCTGTCTGCCAGCCTGATGCACGTTGTATGGTACAATCTGATTGTATAGCATGCAAACAGCAGTTTTCACTCTATCTCCTTCTATGTGACAACAATAAATCAAACAAGTGACAAATATATAACTGTTATACTTTGCATATTTATATACATACTAGATTACTTACAGTGTGGAAACAGGCCCTTCAGCCCAACAAGTCCACACTGACCCAGACCCCTACATTTATCCCTGCCCCTAACACTACAGGCAATTTAGCATGGCCAATTCACCTAACCTGCACATTTTCGGACTGTGGGAGGAAATCAGAGCACCCGGAGGAAACCCGCGCAGACACAGGGAGAATGTGCAAACTCCACACACACAGTCGCCTGAAGCGGGAATTGAACCCAGGTCTCTGGCACTGTGCGGCAGCAGTGCTAACCACTGTGCCACTGCGCCGCCCAACTACCACAACATCTCAACAAGTAACCACACTAATGATCTGATACTGAACCAAAAGGCTCTGGATGCAAGCTCCAGTGTGCGTTGAGTTGGCTGAACTGACCATTAGTTTTGACATTAAAATTGCTTTTAATGGAAACAAATACAGCAGGTACCTTCTTCTGATTGTAATCGGCTCTATTGTAAATCAATAGTAGGTTTGCTATTATCAAAGGATGCCTTTCCTTTCTACAATCCTTTCTTTGTTCCATTAAAACATTCTTCCCAATCTGTTGATGGCAGCTTGTGCATTTAGCTTATTGTGCATTGCAAATGGCACTACACTGTCTACATCCGGTCAACAAAATGCCTTGGCAATGGTTTGTGTCAAGGAGCTAATCTGACCAGGCTCCCAGCAGCTTTACCAGTCCCCTGATGCTGGGGTTTAGTAACATCCTATGTCAAAAACAATGAGTCTTTAGGACAGAGTGAAAGCTGAAAACAATTTGCCCACATAAATTAGTTATGAGCCCAATAGCTTTCAAAGAAAATTTATACTCAATTTAGGTTTGAACCATGAATGTTCAAATATTCATCTTGCTCTTTTTAAATTTACTAGAATTTAGCACCAACCATCCTTTTGAAACAGTTGTACAGAGATCAAGGACAGTTGCGCTGAGCTTACAATCTGTTCTAATTAGGATTAATTGAAAATAAGATAATTCATTAATATACAAAGGCTACAATCGCATTTTTTCTTTAACAAGAATCTGTTTCTCATGGCTTCGAAGCATTAAATGAGGAAAAGCATTATAACAAGGTGCTAGAGGCATTGAACAAACAGCTTCAGTGTAATTAACTGAATACTCCTTCAGTATCTGGTTTCCACTTTGATTTTCACATTTTCATTTACATCGTACAACGATTAAGGTGGATCTTTTTCCAGTCATTGAGAACAATCTTTTTCTGCCATTAGCTATTTCTCACAAAAAGACGACTATATCTAATTTTTTTGCTGGGTTAATACAGCATACTCTAACATGAAGTCTGCTCAATCTATTTAACCTGTTGCATTGATGGAATGGGTTGAATGTTAATAGTCTCCTGTATGAAAGGTTTTCACAATTGTTTCATGACCCCCAATTAAATAGCATTGCAAAATATCATTCATTTCTTCATCTATTCTCTTCCATTCCAGGCTGCTATTTTTCCCAGTAACCCCTCTTCTCAGGAGAAATATTTGATCCTTTTAACCTACTTCTGTCCTTATCACTTCCACGCCTGTACTGCATTGCATGCTGTTTAGCTCTCTTTTGAAAAAGACACATTAAATTGCTTTAACTGAAATGCATTGCCATGAGGCTTGTGACTCAGGGATATACTTTGCACATCAGAAAAGTGGCTATCTTTGTCTCCTCTGCTATTTTGGTTTCCCCTTACTAATAAGTGACAGCTGTCTGACACTGATATGTTCCTGCAAACACTTTTATTTACACTATTGTAATTAATACTGTTCTCTGTAAGTGCACCTTTCACTGGTACAGACTATTTCTAACAACAACAGAATTTGCAGGAAAAGCTCAGCAGCTCTGAACATAACATTGCCAGCATCTTTCTGGGCACTTAACTTTAATGTTTTCTTGGGAATTCACTATTCAGTTTACTATCAGTTTAAAGTCCAAATAACTTTCTAACTTCTTAAAAATGACAGTCAACTTCATGAAGCTGAAACCAAAAACTTGTTTAAGATCCAAATTCCAAATAACAATAATAATAACTTGTACAACTTGGTCACAATAATAACTTGTTCCATTCAAGCCTGAAAATGCATCTGGAAAATATTTCCATATTGCCACAACTCAGTTTGGGAAGAGTGTGTTGATAATCAAAGCCCACTGTTCTGCAAGCTGTTACAAACAAATATGTATCCAACTACTGTATACACCAAGATGATCAATTTGCTTGACTGTTATTCAGGACAAAAACAATTCACACCAGTTTTGATCATTATCAGGAAAATGACTTCATTTATTATTATTCTTTATCAAATGGTGAAAACAGTGATAATTGATTTATTGCTATGTGACTTAAGCTACATCCTTTAACACTACAAACTCAGACTCATTCATTTAAGCATAAGACAGAAAAAAAGCAAATCCTTCAACATAAATACTATGGGTTCAAAAATATGGAGACAGTAAACAAATGCCCTGATCACAAGGATGGAAGGTAATTTATCACAGTTGTTTTCATTTTGCTTTAGTGATGGTGACACCATGTTGTCTGAAGACAATGCTCCATCTTCAGTTTGGTCTTTGATTGGGTGAACCTAGGCTTCTCTTGTATAAGAATTTGTTCTTTCGAGTCTCAAAGCATTTTAGATTTTCACTCAGAGTGAAATGGTGAGACATGCTTCGTGTTTGTCGTGTCTCTTCTTTCTCAGCACAAACACTCATGGTGCCACACTGTCTCAGAAAATATCCACAACACTGCTCCAAATGGTTACATGGGTTGAATTTTCTGTGGTGGGCAGTTGGGAGAATACTGCAAGATTAGAAAAAGGAGATTCTCAATTTTGAGAATTAAAGTCTGATTTTGCAACTAGGTTTTGAATAACAAGGTCAAAATCTTGCTAATAAGTAGCAAGAGGCCTGTTTGCTTTCATTCACATGTCCTAAATACTTAACTCTCACCTCGTTTATATGCAGTTTCTAATTCTCTCTGGTTATGGCACAAATCAACCCCAGCCTCCCCACGACTCTTAACCCACTCCAATTTGCTTATCGGACCAACAGATTCACGTCAGATGCCATATGACTTGCCCTTCGCTCCTCCCCAGAACATCTTGACACCAAGAACAGCTATGTAAGAATTCTTCTCATTGACTACAGTTCAGCCTTCAACAATATTATCCCCTCAAGACTGATTACTAAACTTAATCATCTCAGACTAAGCCCCACTCTCTGCAACTGGATCCTCAGTTTCCTGACCCACAGGCCACAAACAGTGGAGATTGGAGCGAATATTTCAGCCTCATCAACATGTAACACTGGAGCCCCACAGGGTATGTACTCAGCCCACTACTGTACTCACTCTGCACCCATGGTGCGTCGCCAAATACCGACGAATGCCATTTACAAGTTTGCTGATGACATCACCATAGTCGGTTGAATCTCAGATGACGATGAAACAGACTACAGACAGGAGATGGAAAACCTGGAAAAATGGTGCACTGAGAACAACCTAGCTCTCAATGCCGGCAAAACCAAGGAACTCATTATTGACTTTCGGCGGGGTGTTACTCATGTCCCCCTATACATTAACAGCACAGAGGTGGAACGAGTGGAGAGTGTCAAGCTCCTGGGAGTGGTTATCAACAACAAGCTTTCTTGGACCCTTTATGTGGACCTACTGGTTACAAAGGCCCAACAACGTCTCTTCTTCCTCAGGCAGCTGAGAAAATTTGGCATGACGACGAATACCCTTGCCAACCTTTATAGGTGCACTATCGAGAGCATTCTGTCTGGATGTATTACTTCCTGTTATGGCAACTGTACCATTCAAGATCGGAGACAGTTACAGAGAGTGGTAAACTCAGCCCGGACAATCACAAAGGCCAACCTCCCACCTATAGAATCCATTTAACCAGGCCCGTTGCCAAGGAAAGGTCGCCAGCATTCTCAAAGATCCATCCCAATGCTTTTCTACAACCTCTACCATCAGGGAGAAGGTACAGAAGCCTAAACACATGCACCAGCTGGATTTGTAACAGCTTCTACCCTACTATTATTAGAATACTGAATGGACCCACAAACTCTGAGCATCTGCCTGTACCTGTGTTTTGGTTTTTGCCACTGTTTATCTATTATTTACTTATCTATGCGATTTAACTATGTGACCTGCCTGTATTCTCGCAAGACAAAGCTTTTCACTGTGCCTCAGTACACATGACAATAAATTCAATTCAATTCAATGCATCGGAGTGAAACTGGACAGTTATGATACCTGGCAGCATCAGCTCATCGCTTGCTCCCGATCGCTACCATTTTGGACAACAATCTCCAACATCTCAGGTTATATTCCATGGACAATGACTGCCTCTCATTTCCCATCTCCCCTCCATCTCTCAGCCACAGAGTTTAGCATCAGATGTGCACCATCTTCACAACATCATAGTGGCAATTTTTGAACTAACTTGGAACACAGTTCAGCGCTTCAGCACTGCACTTAGGAATCCACCAACACCTTACATTGCATTGTTAATCAGATATCTACCAGACATGGATAAGTACACAAACCCTGGATCAAACTATGTACACCTCAGGCTACTCACTTGCTCTTAAAAGTTCCCATTACTTCAGTCTGATCTTGCCTTTTAATCCGCACACAAAACCAAGCTGCTTGCCATGGTTATCATCAGTCATGGGTGTGGACATGTTACTCTGTGGCACTGTGCTATGTCAATGTCACACCTCGAGCACATGCCAGCATTTCACAAACACACTGCATGTGCTTCAGTCAATGACCAACAATTCAAAGTCTAAGGCGACTAGGTTTCAATCAGGTCACTGGGACTCTCATCAATCAGGGGTGTCACCACAGTTGGTCAAGAGCAACACCCAATCTAAGGGGCTTGGACATAGTTAGTATGCTATTTGTGGTGGTCAGGTTCAGGGTTGTATATCACCACAGTTTGGGGAATGTGCCATGTCAGTTATCTGAGTCCAGTCTGGAAGTTCACAGTCGGACAGTTGGGGAGCTCTACAGGGATCAGGCAGGGGCCCGGTCAGCAGGATGTCCATTCAAGTTGGTCAGGGTATGTGCAATGGTCAGTCCTGGCTCTTTGCTCACTGGAAGCCAAACAGAGGCTATTGGGGCCTCTGCTGTGGCAGGGAAGCTGGGGAAATGAATCATGGGAACTAGAGGCAGCATATTAGGAATTGTGAATGGGAGCAACCTCACATCAAAAAGATGAGATTATAGCACATTAAAGGACATAGGTTACTGTAAGTTGGGTGGAGGAGTTATTGATTGTCATGACCATTCTGGCTTCAATGGGGTTGACAATGCAGCATAATGGTTGGCATGGCTAAGCTCAGAAACAGGGTTTGGGGGGTTGTTTGGAAGATGAAGTTGCAAATAAAAGACTTGTGGGAGATATGTAGAAGCTCATTTCTGATGGACTCAACAGAGAGTGCAAGAAAGGAAGGAACATGAAAGTTCAAGAGAGTACTTCAATACCAGGTTGAACCCATGACTTAATGCACACACATGACCACAATGGAAAAGGAAAATATCTGCAACCACACCCAGTGAGTTCTTCTGTCTGATCTCACAGGCACTGCTCTTGAGTGATGTGAGGGCCTTCGAGGGGCAATTGCTTTAATCAGATACTTACATACAAGATGGCGAAGATACTGTAATCCCAGGACCCTGTTCTGAGAAATGCATGTACTGACCAACTGAGTGGGATACAAATCCTGGCAACCTTGTTCATGTCACTGATTGTTATAGATTGATCATGGTCATCTCTGTGAAGGAGAAGTAATTAAAGGTGACCTTAAAAGTGCCACCTATAGGTCACAATTCACACAAGACTGTCCACAATCTCAAAGACTGCACAAGGACATGGAGCTGATGTCCTGTCACAGTGAATTGTAAGTATTCACCAAAGTGCTCTTATATGCAATTCTGCCTTTTTTTTGGGCGATGTAGGGGTGGTGTGGAGTTCGGAGCACAAGGTATCAGTAATCAAACACCACTTACAATCTTCCACTATATTCCACTATATTTTAGGGGTAGATTCTTCACACAGCGGGTTGTGAGTTCATGGAATGCCCTGCCCGTATCAGTGGTGAACTCTCCTTCTTTATGGTCATTTAAGCGGGCATTGGATAGGCATTTGGAAGTTATTGGGCTAGTATAGGTTAGGTAGGATTCGGTCGGCGCAACATCGAGGGCCGAAGGGCCTGTACTGCGCTGTATCCTTCTATGTTCTATGTATATTCACGGGATATGGATTGCACTGCATACAGTGGTATAATATCCCTATGTTGAAGATCCATGAGGAGGCATTCTACAGATATTCTTGTCAGAGTCAGGTATGTCCCACTGCATCAAGGACAATGCTAAACTGTTACTTATTTGCGAAGTAATTTTGACAGTTCATGTTGCTAGGTGTCTGTTCTGTTTCTGATATTTCCTAGTAGGTTCATTGGAACTATGACCAATGGTTCCAGCCTCTTACAGAAGTAACCCAGCCAAAGTGATCATCAGCCAATTCTTACAAGTGCCACTGGTAAGTCACTAGTTACAAAGACAATCTAAGATTTCATCGCTGCTCAAGGACTTGGGACTGATTTCCTCTCAACTTTTACTAACAAGTATTTACCAACATGCTCTTATATGCAGTACAGCCTTTTTGGGGGATGTGGGTGTTGGTTGGGAGAGGTTCAGTAATCCTGTCACATTTGCAATCTCCTAATGTACTTGCATAGCAATGACTTGTGCTGCACACATTGGAATAAAATCTCCTGTTTCAAAACTACATGTAGAGGTATTCCACGACCTTCCTTGTTGGAGTCCTCTGTGTCCCAATACATGGGGAATGTCACTATACTGTAACTTGTGAGTGATACAAATGCAGACAAATCACATTACTAAGACCCTGTTCTGTTTCTGATCTTCCCCACACATTGATGGCCAATGGACTCAGTCACAACAGAGGCCATCATTGCTGTAGCTGCAGTACAAAGAAGTTGCAGAGAAATTGAAGAGCAGTAGATGCGCCGGAAAACCCAGAACCAGCAGCAACCTCCAGCAGCTGCCAAACAGAGTCCAAATGAAGAGGTTGCAGCTGGAGGTTTCCTCAGGATGTACAGGAGGATAAGAATCTGTCTTTCCTCAATACCTAACCCTCCAGATGAGCAAGGCACATTGCCACTGAAATTGTGCCAGGACACCATCACCAATCTATACCAACAACTGGAATGGGATCTGCAACCTGACGGGTGGGTGGCCATCCTATCTCAGTCGTTATCAAGGATGGCATTTGTGCTAAATCTTTATGCATTTACTGTTTCCAAGGATCCACTGTGGGATCTCTCAATCTCTCAACCCATGAATATATGAACTCGGAGAATGTGAGGACTGCAGATGCTGGAGATCAGAGTCGAAAAGCTGGAAAAGCACAGCAGGTCAGGCAGTATCCGAGGAGTAGGAAAATCGACACTTCAGGCATAAGCCCTTAATCAGCTTTGTCACGATGAAGGGGTTATGCCCAAAATGTCGATTCTCCTGTTCCTTGGATACTGCCTGACCAACATGGATATATCAAGGCTATTACTGATGCAAATGTGTGCCTGATCACTCTGTTTCAACATATTTCCCCATGACAAGATCAACATTATAGACTTTACTAACAGTGCTCACTTCCAGTCGGTGTAGGCCATAGACCATAGACCATGCAAGCTGTGTTGAGAATTCCATATTATTACTAGAAAAAGGCTCCATTCCAGAACTGTACAAGTCATCTATGATCATCAGTACCACATCTTAGCAGTCTGCCATGTATCCTAGAGGTTGCCGAGATGCCTATCATCTTGAGGGCTCCAATATTCCTGATTTGTTTCAAGGGTTGGATGCCTCACAACGACGGTCACCTGGAGACATGGGCTACCCTCTGTAAACATGGCTGATGATTCCATTACCCACCTGAGGCCCTGGAGAGGTACAATGCATTCTATTCTTTGACTCGGGCCATTGTGGAACAACTGATAGAACAACTGCAGAAGCTGAGGTGAAGCTGTTTGCATCAGCATGGGACAACCATGCAGTACAGTCCTGTCAAAGTGTGCCACATATTCCCACACACAGCTACACGTGGTAGAAGCTGATAAGCCAGAAAAGGAAGTTAAGGATGTTAAGCAGAAGGAAGCTCACGTTCAGCAATGACAAGGCAGTGCAGCATTGGGCACAACAATCCAGATACTCAGTTCTGATGGATGTGAGCTGGGCACATTGACTGCAAATTTGTTGTTTCTTGAGCAGTGAGCTGTTCCCAGAAGTTTTTGTGTTTATTTGTTTGTTTGTTTTTTACTCATTGCATTTGCTGTTGTTCAATAAAAGATAACATTTTTAACTGTTAGAATATTTCCCAGCATGTGATAGTGCCACACTGAAAAAATGAGAAAATGCTGTGTTACACTGGGGATGATGGAAAAGGTAGGACTGTTAGATAGTTCTACATGGATTGGCCCTGAGGATAGATAGCCTGTGGTGCTTCATTCTTCTGGCTGCATTTGCAATGAAAGTCAAGAGGATGCAAAATGGCAATATATTTACAATGTAGTATCACACATACCACTTGTGTGTCTTCAGAGGTTTTTCTTTTCTTCTGTTTCTTTCCCTTGACTATAAAGTGCATTTAATGGCATTGCCATCAGTGAATTTTCATGCTTTGGACATTTCAAAATCAATTTCTTTATTAAAAAGACTTTACCAAATCGCACTTGTCACTGAGGTGAACAAAGAGACGCAGAATTCAGTTTGTGATTTAATGTGATTTTATTAACAAAATATTCCTTATTAAAAACACCATGTGAATATTCCCCAAATTCACACAATATTTTCTGTCTATCTAGTTCTATCTGTTTGAGAAATGATATAACTCAAAACGATTCCTGTGTTTGATGTGGGCAGTTGGGATCTCCTTCCTCTCTTCCAAGAAGGTGGGCCCTACAGGTTAGGGCAGATCTTCTCCTGGGTCTTCGAGTTGCCACATGGTCTTCCACCCCTCGAATCTTGCTGCAAGTCTTCACCAAGGAGATGGCTTCCAGGTTTGTGTTTTATCCCCCTCATCACAGATCTTCCCAAACACTCTGTGGCCAATGCGGTCATGAGCAGGGTACAAAGCATCCAGTGGGGTAGTGCCAACACTTCACTCTTGCTATGCCAAGGAGGTGTAAAGTCCTCGGGGGCTAGTTGGGTCAAGCTACCAGGAAGTCTGATCCACACTTCTCCAATTCAAAATCTTCAGGCTGATTGTAACTGGTTCCCTTGAGCCTTTGTGACCTCTGACCTTGGTTTCCACTGCACTGTGCTGCTAATACTGTTGGCTGCTATTTAATTCAGTTTGGCCCAATTTCTGTCAGGCTCAGTTTTTTCTGGTTGTGGGTCAATCCTGGGCCTGTGGTAACTTGACCACACCCACATCCAGGAGTTTACCATTGCCCAGAACCTGGACTGGACTAGTCACAGAAATACTGTGGCAACAAAAGCAGGTCAGAGGCTAGGAATCCTGCAGCAAGTAAGTCAATCCCCAATCCACAAGGCACAAGTCAGGACTGTGCTGGAATACCCCTCACTTGTCTGGATGAGTGCAGCTCCAACAATACTCAAGTAGCTGGACACCATTCAGGGACAGAGCAGTCTGCTTGGTTGGCACCACATCTATAAAGACTCAGACCTTCCCCTGCTGATGCATGCTAGAAATTCACCAAAGGTCTTGAGACAGCACATTCCAAACCCACAACCACTGCCATCTAGAAGGGCAGGGATAGTAAACACATGGGAACATCAGCGCTTGCAAGCTCCCCTCCACACATTCAATGTCCTGACTCAGATATATATTGCTTTTCCTTCAGTGATGCTGGATCAATATCTTGGAATTCCCTCCGTAATGGCATTGTGGTATACCGACACAAATAGAGTACAGTGTTTCAGTTCATCAACTAGGGATGGAAATTTAAAATGCAGATGGTTTTTGACCTGGTGCATGGCTGTGCTTTAATTATGACTCTGGGAATCCTGGGAGGAGCCGGCTGTGGTGACTACTTCCACAATGGTGAGCTCAAGCAGAGTATCATAAAGGCAACATGAACTTTTGTGAGAGTTGTGTGCAATAACTCATTAGAGCTCATGGAGAGAACCCTCCAAATGCAACTACTCCCAAATTGATATTTAGTCATTTTTTTGGTAAAGTTCAGCCCATAATCTTACATAGCTAAAGAGTACAGGATATACATGCATTTGGAAAGGCAAGGACTGATTCGGGATAGTCAACAAGGCTTTTTGCGTGGGAAATCATGTCTCACAAACTTGATTGAGTTTTTTGAAGAAGTAACAAAGAAGATTGATGAGGGCAGAGCAGTAGATGTGATCTATATGGACTTCAGTAAGGCGTTCGACAAGGTTCCCCATGAGAGACTGATTAGCAAGGTTAGATCTCATGAAGTACAGGGAGAACTATCCATTTGGATACAGAATTGGCTCCAGGTAGAAGACAGAGGGTGGTGGTGGAGGGTTGTTTTTCAGACTGGAGGCCTGTGACCAGTGGAGTGACACAAGGATCGGTGCTGAGTCCTCTACTTTTTGTCATTTACATAAATTATTTGGATGCGAGCATAAGAGGTACAGTTCATAAGTTTGCAGTTGATACAAAAATTGGAGGTGTAGTGGACAGCGAAGAGGGTTACCTCAGATTACAACAGGATCTGGACTAGATGGGCCAATGGGCTGAGAAGTGGCAGATGGAGTTTAATTAAGATAAATGCGAGGGGCTGCATTTTGGGAAAGCAAATCTTAGCAGGACTTATACACTTCATGGTAAGGTCCTAGGGAGTGTTGCTAAACAAAGAGACCTTGGAGTGCAGGTTCATAGCTCCTTGAAAGTGGAGTTGCAGGTAGATAAGATAGTGAAGAAGGCATTTGGTATGGTTTTCTTTATTGGTCAGAGTATTGAGTACAGGAGTTGGGAGGTCATGTTGTGGTTGTACAGGACTTTGATTAGGCCACTGTTGGAATATTGTGTGCAATTCTGGTCTCCTTCCTATTGGAAATATGTTGTGAAACTTGAAAGGGTTCAGAAAAGGTTGAGAAGGATGTTGGAGGATCTGAGCTACAGGGAGAGGCTGAACAGGCTGGGGCTGTTTTCTCTGGAGTGTTGGAGGCTGAGGGGTGACCTTACAGAGGCTTACAAAATTATGAGGGACATGGATAGGATAAATAGACAAAGTATTTTTCCTGGGTTCGGTGAGTCCAGAACTAAAGGGCATAGGTTTAGGGTGAGAGGGAAAAGATATAAGAGAGACCTAAGGGGCAATTTGTTCACGCAGAGGGTGGTATGTGTATGGAATGAGCTGCCAGAGGATGTGGTGGAGGCTGGTACAATTGCAACATTTAAGAGGCATTTAAATGGGTATATGAATAGGAAGGATTTGGTGGAATATAGGCTGGGTGCTGGCAGGTGGGACTGGATTGGGTTGGGATATCTGGTCGGCATGGACGGGTTGGACCGAAGGGTCTGTTTCCATGTTGTACATCTCTATGACTCTATGACTCTACACCACACAATTCCACTTGATCTTCAAGTTACAGAAAGATAAACCTCTCTTGGCACTTTGTCAAGTGATGTAGCAGTATCTTGTTTATAGTCCAAAAAGGCAAAATACGTGGTTTGTTACAGAATGCCATAAAATCACTCTTTGACTTTTGGTGCAAGTTTCATTACATACTCACCATGACTGCAAATTGTGGCCTCCAGGTAACCCCTTCTTTTTGTAAAGAGAACTCTTGCTGGGCAGAATGTTCCCCCAATTAAAAAGGTACAAAATAAAATGCTCAAATTCCCACTTTATGGGTTGAGAAACCAGCTCTTGTCAGAATTTTTAAAATAAAGTATAAAGCTTTTGTGTGTTCACTCTAATTCACCAGTAAGCCTGAGATACTGCTGTCACAAACTAAGATGACAAAACCTCTCACTTTACAATGCATCTGGGTATAGCATGTGATTTATTTTCAAGAAACGAGTCTTGCCAGCTCAGTTTCAGTGGATTTTAAACCTGGAGCTGCCTTTGGCAGGCTGGGTATTTTAATTAAATGTTGACACAGTTTTACCAGAGTCTAGATATGAGTGGTGCTGGAAAATTACAGCAGGTCAAGCAGCATCCGAGGAGGAGGAAAATCGACATTTCAGGCAAAAGCCCTTCATCAGGATAGCGGCACCCTGCCTCCATTCCTGATGAAGGGCTTTTGCCCGAAACGTCGATTTTCCTGCTCCTCGGATGCTGCCTGACCTGCTGTGCTTTTCCAGCACCACTCTGATCTAGACTCTGGTTTCCAGTATCTACAGTCCTTGCTTTTACCACAGTCTTACCAGACCATAGGGTGCTCTCAGTTGAGAGACATGACTGGTGGTAGTTTAACCTGAAGGTCACCACATCTCAAAATGAGGGGAGAGGTTGAGATAGAGAATTCCTCAGCTGGTGCAGGAACTGAACCAACACTGTTGGTGTAACCTTGTGTTGCAAACCAGCCAACTGAGTGACCCCAACCCCCTGTATTTTAACTCCTTGAGCTCAAACACATTTAATTAGCTGGCTTCACTAGAAAGGGGGACTATCTGGTTTTCATTTCCAGTGGGCTTGTGAAGTGTCAGTGAAAGTGGGAAGGTACTGTTTCAAGACAGACTGCACTTACTTCATTGACATTTCTGTTTGCACGCTGTTACAAAGTGGAAGACGAGTCAGAAGCAAACCCCCAGGGTCTCAGATGCCTGTTAATCAGTAATATTGAACTTCAATTTGGGCATCTACTCACTTATCTTCCAGCATCTTGCTGACATTTAATTTTAATCCAAATTAACATATAAATAGTCCTCATAACGTCTGCATTATGCATCACTCTGTACTCAAACTGCAACTAAGATTGCTTTTTACAGCAGGAGATGTTTACATTGGGCTACTGTAATACAAATCCAAAGAATTTAAAATTACACTAAAGCAAATGAAAAGAAGCTGGTATTTTCTCAAACGGAATTCACTTCAGTTCAAAAGAAAGTGAATTGAAATTAAATTCACATTTAAGAACTGTGAGAATTTATTCATTATTTGCAACCTTACTCAATGTAGAATCATCAGAGGATCCCTACACCACAGAAGCAGGCCATTCAGTGCATCAAGTCCACACTGACCTTTTGAAGAACATCCCAACCCATTGTTGTACCCCTGCATTTCCCATAGCTCATCCCCCTAGCTTGCACATCCCTAGACACTTAAACAAGGCCAATCCATCTAATCTCTACATCTTTGGACTGTGGGAGGAAACCAGAGTACCCAGAGGAACCCACATAGACATGAGGAGAATGTGCAAATTCCACACAAGCAGTCACCTGAAGGTGGAATCAAACCCAGGTCCCTAGCATTGGGAGGTATCAGTGCTAACCACTGAGCCACCGTGCCATCTCACAACTAGTGTCTAATATTTTACTCTAGTCAATCCAGAAAAGAACTGGATTGTATGTGTAGAATCCAAACATGGTCCATGAACAGAGCTATGTTTGACATTTTATGTTACAACAAACAAAGCAGTTCCTTCAGCAATCCTTACTATGTTCAAAGACACTGTTTAATGGAGAAGAGACTATATTTTGTACTGACACACTGGGAATTGACATTCAGTCTTTAACCCACTTTTTCCATGTTATAATTTTCCAGCATATTCGTTTTTTGATGTGTTTAACCCCCACATTAAAAGAATTACTACATCTAAGGCATTAAGAAGAAGGAAACTAAATGTTTGATATTATCTCAAAGGCTAACAAGTGAATAACTCCAGGACATCTATTTAAACTCATTGTGACTGGCTGGATATAGAAGTGCTGTTTCTATGGTGCCAGAAAAATTGGAGACACGTCATAGAAATGTACAGCACGGAAATAGACACGTTGGTCAATTCATCCATGCCCACACTGTGACAGTGATTATCTCCAACATGGTGCCTGCACTGTGACAGTGATTATCTCGTACATGGTGCCCACCCCGTGACAGTGATTATCTCCAACATGGTGTCTGCACTGTGACAGTGATTATCCCCAATACAATGCTGACCCCAGTGATTAATCTAACCTAATCTTGTCTCATTGGCCAGCACTTGGGCTATATCCCTCTAAATCTTTCCTATTCATATACCCATCCAAAAGCCTTTTAAATGTTGTAATTGTACCAGCCACCACCACTTCCTCTGACAGCACATTCCACATACGCACCACCCTCTGTGTGAAAAGGTTGCCCCTTAGATACCTATTAAATTTTTTCCCTCTCACCCTAAACCTATGCCCTCTTGCTCTGGACTCCCCCAACCTAGGGAAAAGACTTTGTCTGTTTATCTTATCTATGCCCCTCATGATTTTATAAACCTCTGTAAGGTCATCCCTCAGCCTCCGATGCTCCAGAGAAAACAGTCCTAGCCTATTCAGCCTCTCTCTTTAGCTCAAATCCTCCAACCCTGGCAACATCCTGATAAATCTTTCCTGAACCCTTTCAAGTTTCACAACATCCTTCCAATAGGAGGAAGACCATAATTACATGCAACATCCCAAAATTGGCCTAACCACTGTCCTGTACAGCCTCAACATGACCTCCCAACTCCTATACTCAATGCTGTCACCAATAAAGGAAAGCATACCAAACCCCTTCTTCACTATCCTATCTATCTAGCACTCTACTTTCAAGGAACTATGACCCTGCACTCCAAAGTCTCTTATTCAGCAACACTCCCGAGAACCTTCCATTAAATGTGTAAGTCCTGCTCTGATTTGCCTATCTGAAACACAGCACCTCACATTCATCTAAACTAAACTCATCTGCTACTCCTTAGCCCATTGACCCATCTGATCAAGATTCTGTTGTACTCTGAGGTAACCTTCTTCACTGTCCATTACACCTCCAATTTTAGTGTCATCTGCAAACTTATTATACCTCCTATGATCACACCCAATTCATTTATATAAATGACAAAAAGTAGTGGACCCAACACCAATCCTTGTGGGACACCACTGGTCACACGTGTTGGAAAACAAACTCTAATTCTTTTTACCTGACCTGCACTGGGATAAGATTTAATAGAGTAATAGAACATGAAAACAGACCTTTTGGCCCAACTCATCCATACCAATGAGGTTTCCTCAAGTGAATTTGTCCCAAATACTGCATTTGGCCCATGTTACTCTAAATCTTTCTTTTCCATGCCCAAATGTCTTTTCAATGTTGTAATTGTACTCACCTCTACCACTTCCTCTGGCAGCTCATTCCATTTATGCACCTCCCTCTGTGTGATAAGGTTGTTCCTCAGGTCCCTTTTAAATCTTTCCCCTTTCACCCTAAACCTGTATCTCTAGTTTTGGATTCCCCACCCCACAGAAAAGACCTTGGCTCTTCACTCTATCTATGTCCCTCATGATTTTATAATCCTTGATAAGGTCACCCCTCAGCCTCCGAAATTTCAGGGAAAATAGTCCAGCCTCTCCTTCTAACTCAAACCTTCCGGTCTCGGTAAAATCCTTGTAAATCTTTTTTGCACCCCGTCCAGTTTGGTAACATCCTTCCTATAGCATGGCAACCAGAACTGATTTTATGATTTATGGTTTTATGATTTTAAGGTGAGTTTGAGCAGCTTTGGTTAGCTTCACTCTTGCTGGTATTAATCCAAGCTACTGATACCAGCTGAAGAAAGAAGTCCATGTGAAGTCTTTGGCAGAAGACAGGCTCAATCTTTGTGAATAGTAAATCGGATGAATATACATTAGTTTATAGCTAGTCACCCGAGAGATCTTATGCTCAACTTAAGAGCAAGTTCACATTCCTACGCTGAAACATTCTCATTCAGCTTTGGTAAAAAAACACAGAGTCAGTTAGCTCCTTCCATGACCAGTCTTTTATGTCCCAATCTATGTGGTTTACCTTGTGTTATTTATAGGCACTAACTGCCTATACAACAATTTTCCCAGGAACATTCCAGCTTCCAGTACTTCATTCAAGGCATCACATTCTGTGGTAACCCAAGAATAAACTACAGATGCAAAACTAAAACTCAGAGAAACTCAGCAGATCTGGCAACATCTGTGATTAGAAAACAGAGTTGACTCTTCTTGAGACGTTTGCCCTATGTTCTCTCCACAGATGCTGAGATTCTCCAGTAATTTCTAACCCATTTGACCAAGGGGCATCACTGAGATGATTTATCTTATCCAAACCCAATACCTTGTAGACACTTCTCAGATGGAGTCTCTGGATAAGGTTCAGACAGACTATGTTTTGGTCACATTGACTCACTGGCCATGAGCAAGTTACAGCAGTCTTATCAATTGCATTTAGATAGAGAAAGTTTTGCACCTCACAGGATTTTTGATGCAGCTGTTAGAGTAAAGACTGCAATCTGTATCTAGTTGGACACTCAATGTAAAAGCACTTCAGATCTGTTATCAATTCACATACATTCCTAAATTATGAGGCTCAGTTCCATATTATTCAGCATTGATGTCAACAAAAGCCAACCCTGTTCTCAATGAGATTTTCATTTGGCAATTTCACTATCCATGTATCCCATTCCATCTGCTGCATGGGTGGGTTAAAAGATGCCATTGCACTATTTGACAGAAGAGGCAGCAAGTTATCTCCGGTATCCTATCTCTCAATCAATATCACAGAACAGATTATCTGGCCATTATAACATTAACATTTGTGGGAGTTTAAGGAATGCAAATTAGCAGCTGTATCTCCTGTGCCATAACAGTTGTCACACGTTAAAAAGCATTTAATCGGCTATAAGTGCTTCAACATATCCAGTGATCATGAAATAAACAAAAACAGCAATTACTGGAAAAATGTTCAGGTCCAGTGACCCTTCGTCAGAACTGATGGTAGCTAAGAAAAGATTGGTTTCCATGGAGTCGATAGGGTGGGGGCAAGGAGGAGGTAAAGAGTAACAATAGGTGGAGGTAGATTTTGATTTCGCTGCTTGTTGGATGCTGCCTGGACTGCTGTGCTCTTCCAGCACCACTGATCCAGAATCTGGTTTCCAGCATCTGCAGTCATTGTTTTTACCTCGTTGATTTTAACCCTACTGTGAATCCTCTTGCAAGGATGCCTGCCTTGAAGAAGTTTTCCTCCTCTCTCTACAAGCTCCATGCTTCCAGCTCATTGCCTTTATTCCTGATGAAGGGCTTTTGCCCGAAACGTCGATTTCGCTGCTCGTTGGATGCTGCCTGAACTGCTGTGCTCTTCCAGCACCACTGATCCAGAAGGAGGTAGAGCCCAAATAGAGAGAAGAACAGTTGGACAGACATAGGCGTGGATAATGATCTGGTTGGGACAGTGAATGGCTATGCATGGGGACTACGAGTAGCTAACAATAGCAGATCATGTAATAACAAGGACTGGTGTGTAGGGGCTGGGGTAAGGATATGGGAGAAAATGCTTCAAGCCGTAAAATTGTTGAACTTGCCATTGAATCTAGAAGGCTGCAGCATTCCCAAGTGGAAAATGAGGGGCTGTTTTTTCCAGCTTGCACTTCTTCCAGGAAACAAGGGTGATGTTTTAAAGTGCTGAAAATGTGTTGCTGGAAAAGCGCAGCAGGTCAGGTAGCATCCAAGGAACAGGAGAATCGACGTTTTGGACATAAGCCCTTCATCAGGAATGACTTTGCAAGAGGATTCACAGTAGGTTAAAGTCATTCCTGATGAAGGGCTTATGCCCGAAACATCGATTCTCCTGTTCCTTGGATGCTGCCTGACCTGCTGCACTTTTCTAGCAACACATTTTCAGCTTTGATCTCCAGCATCTGCAGACCTCACTTTCTCCTCGAAGATTTTAACCTACTGCGAATCCTCTTGCACTCATTCCTGATGAAGGGCTTATGCCCGAAACATCGATTCTCCTGTTCCTTGGATGCTGCCTGACCTGCTGCGCTTTTCCAGCAACACATTTTCAGCTCTGATCTCCGGCATCTGCAGACCTCACTTTCTCCTCGAAGATTTTAACCTACTGCGAATCCTCTTGCAAGGATGACTTCCCTCATTCCTGATGAAGAACTTATGCCCGAAACGTCGATTCTCCTGTTCCTTGGATGCTGCCTGACCTGCTGCGCTTTTCCAGCAACACATTTTCAGCTCTGATGTTTTAAAGTGGCAGGCAACTGGAAATTCAGGGTCTTTTTTGCAGACACAACATAGGTGTTCCACAAAGCGGTCACCCAGTATGTAAATGAGTGTTTGTGCTTTCTTTCTTAACCTATATGATGTAGGCTTGATACTTTACACAGTGTGCAGAGTACTTCAGACAGGCTTTAACCTGGCTTTCTCAGCAAGAGCATGGCAGAGTTGGTCAGACTGGCAGCACATCACAAAAAGTCATGATGAAGATGAATTGTTAAAGCTGTTTGTCTCTGCTCATATGTTTCCAAACTTGCTGAGGTTTCCCAGAACATTGTTGTCCTCTTAAGAATTACTTTGTTACTTTGAGTAGAGTGCAAAATACATTGCTCTAGGTGAGCAATGAAGGAACATTTCCCTCTGTTGGCGGCACTTGGGGTGGTTGGATGGTTCCTCTTCATTTTCTTTCCCCCTTCAACTGGCCGGAGAATGATAATCTCTAAATAGCAGAAAGAGTGTTTTAACTCATTGAATGCTGTAACTCTCAAGAGCAGAAAAAAAGGATTTTCTTCAAAGTGTTGAACATTGGTAAGTCTTTAGAAATGAACACTTGAATATTTTCATAATAGTAGCCATTCAAAGTATACACATCCAGGCACTCATAAAACAAAGGTGATTACAGGTAGCATGGTAGATCTTAAGAGTCCAAAAATCTTACTTTCTTTCTTGATTCTTTGAGCTGGAGATGAGAAACATTGTAGGCCTATGATTTCTATGTGATTTAGTGGAGAAATTGAGGTCAGACGATTCTGATGATGGATTTGAAGTGGCTTACTCCTTGAAGTTACAGATTTCTGCTTTTATTCCAGTCAAGTTGCAGTTGATCCCATTGTGAAAGCCTGGTTTTGTTCTACAAAATCAGTAGGTAAAGATTACCATCCATTTTCAGCATTTTGCTGGGTCTTAGACAGGGGTCTTTCTTTGCTGGTCTGGATCTGTCTGTTCCCTCTTCCCCCAAGTCTGAAGTTTCTCTCAGAAATGTATCACAATGAAACGTCTTTATCAATCTTGTTTTCTATCATGTGACCATGCCTTGTGCTTTCCATTGTCCAGAAATATAGTGTTTCATAAATTAGGCTTTGACATAAAATAATACTTGCATTTCACCCATTGTATATCTTCCCAAACCTATTATGTCGAATTCTGCACTGAAGCTAAGTACGCAAGCCCATTGTGAAACATCTCCTAAAATTATTGGTGTGGCAGTCAATAGGCCACTGGAAAGATTTGTTCCATTTTAACTTTTTTCTGAATGAAACATTGCGAAAAGTTGTTTTGCCCAACAGGCTGAGATCCAGTGTTGTACTGTTCAATGTATTTCAAAAGAGAAAAGGAAAATATTATCAGCAGCTCCCAACTCTTTGTTGTTTCAAAAATAAAGTGTACATTTTCCATAAACCCTCGAGTAGCTTTGCAAGAGTGTACACAGTGCAAGGGCCTGGGATGAAACCAAAGCCTTTCTACCAAAGTTGTTTTCTACAGAAAAACCACAAATATTCTTTAAACAGGGAAAAAGTGAGGAGTGTAGATGCTGGAGATCAGAGTCGACAGTGTGGTGCTGGAAAAGCACAGCAGGTCAGGCAGCATCCCAGGAGCAGCAGAATCAATGTTTCGGGCAAAAGCTTGATGAAGGGCTTTTGCCCGAAACGTCGCTTCTCCTGCTGTGCTTTTCTAGCACCACACTCTCAACTATTCTTTAAACAGCCAATCCATTTTATGTGCAATGTAGAGGATAAATATTAGAAAGTGAGAATTCAGAAATGATGTATCTTTGTGAGACAGAAGAGTTTTCTTTCAGCTATGTATAAGGTATGTTCTCAGTTGCGCAGTACGTACTTAACATTATTTGTAAGCTTTTATTATGAACAACCTTCACACTGGCATTCTTTATTTTGAGCTCAAGGGCTTGATCTAAAGGGATAATAAAAATGCAAGAGATTTATTGAGTCAACTCCACCCTTGTGGAGCCAACATATTTCTCTTCTTTTTATCCAGTTCCTAGTTTGAAACTGATAGTTTGAAGTTGTCTGAAGCATGGAATTGGTACTGTTTTTTATTTCAGAAATCAACAGGCATAAATAAGCTGGCTGAGACTGTTTCTTGATTTTGAGTTGGAATTCCTTGTATTGAACTGTCACATCTCTTTGACTGCTGTTTAATTTTGAGTACTTTTTCTGGGAACATCTAAGCTGAATATTCTGCCTTTGTATGTGTAAAATGTTGTAGAATGTTAGCTTGCTGCTACTTCCGGCCCTGTATTTGCAACAAGACAACAGAGCTACAAACTGACATGTTATTTCTTTCAAATTGAAAACAAAATTACATCAGTATTAAAATGCTGAAGCTTCTTCTTTAGAATTCAGTAGCACCATTGAATGGTCTGACAAATCAACATTACCATACGGCACAAAATCCCTGCAGAACTATCATTTGCTCTCTTTTCCCTGTATGCTGACATTCTGTTTCCACATATTTGCAGATCAAAATTTGCTTTTGTAGCTATTCAAAAGAATGCTTCAGGCTGTATTTTCAGATTTCATAATTTCAACACTTTGTGTTCCCTGAGATTTTGGGAGCTTTGGATGCTGCCCAATAATACACTGATATTTGGCTTAGCAGAGGAGGGGGATTGAAATCAAGTTTTGACTATGATTCTGATTTTGCAGTCCTACAGTTTTGACTTCAGCATCTTTGGTGAAAGAGATCAATCAGTTTGCTCTGATCTTGGTAGAGACCAATGAGCTGTTTCATTTTTGTTTTACATTTCAAATATCCAGTTATTTTTTAAAAAGAACGAGTCCACAAGATTCCCAGAAAACAAAATAATTTTACTGCACAGAAAGCAAAGGGCACAAGTCCTGAAAATGCTATCTTATATAGTCAGTGAAATGATGGTTATTAAAAATACTAGAAAAAAGTTACTGATACTCTAACCCGAATGTTTTTAACTCAACGTTCCTTCCACAGTCATTTGACTTACACCCCCAAAGACTGAAGATGAGTACTTACCCTAAATTGGAAGGCTTGACGATTGGACTGAGGGGCAGTTTCAATGATTTATTTATGGTGGAGATTCCTTTTACCTACCTCTAGCAAGATTGTCTCTTCAAATCTCCTTAAACTATCCCATTATGGGCTGCCCATTCAACCCATCTGACATTAGAAGTCCCCTATTTCTAATATTCATGATCTCCAGAGGCTTGTATCTCAAACTCACTATCGCCCTTCCTATCTCTCAAACTTCTCAGCTAGGCTAATCCCAGCTGAAGAATGGAGTCCTTGTGTTATTAGGTTTCTATGGTGTTTATCCAGCACAATATGTCCAATGAACTTTGCTTGACAGAGATGTTTTCTCCACTCAAGTGCTTCCAAAATAAAAATCAAAAACTCTTCCTTAGACCAAAGCTACACCAACAATCTATACTCTCCAATAAGTGACTTTGAGTTAATCCTTTGCTGTTCTATTGTTTATCTCCAGATCCCTTAATCATCAGATCAGGAAATACAAGAATATGTGAGACACAGAGTGCCTCACAAAAATAAAACAAGGAACTGTGGATGTTGGAGATCTGAAACTTACTGAAACAGAAGTTGCTGGAGAAACTCAACAGGTTTGGAAACATCTGTGATCAGGCACCAGTATTAACATTTTGAATCTGAGGACCTTTCTTCAGAACACAACCTGGTGCTCAGATTGTAAGTGTTTGAAATGAACTCTGATTAATCGTGAGAAATTAATCTGAATAGTTTGATGACCATATTCGATAGCCGTGATCTTAAAGTGACACAAAATTCATTCATCAGGACCTTTATTTCCTGACTGCTCCCTCTTTTGTAATAAAACATACCTCTAAAATTAAAGCTCTACACTCAGTGTCATCCGTGATGCCTTTGAGCGATTTAAGATTTCTCTGAAGTTTGAGCATTGATGACAGGCAATCTCCTAGAATTAAAACATTTAAATGCTCAGAAGAGGAGGACCCAGTGATGGTCCCCTCTAGGACAGGGGGACTATGACCCAGCACAGAAGGTAGGTTTGGATTGCTCCTTCATGCTAGTTGTTAGGGACGGAAGGATCTCCAACTGTCTGAACCTAATTATTTGTATAAACAGTTGAAAAAAATAACTCAACTGCTTTTTGTCATTTTTATACACAATTTGGATGTGATTATAGGAGGTATGGCTCGTAAGTTTGCAGGTGACACCAAAATAGGTAGTGCATTGGATTGTGAAGAGGATTATCTAGGAGTTCGATGGGACCTTGATCGGATGGGCTAATGGGTCGAGGAATGGCAGATGGCATTTTAATTTCGATCAATGTGAGGAGTTGTATTTTGTAAGGCAAGACAGGGGGTAGGACTTACACAGTTAATGGTAGGGCTCTGGGGAGTATTGCTGAACAAAGACACCTGGGGGCGCAGGTGCATAGTTCCTTGAAAATGGAGTTGCAAGTAGACAGGTTGGTGAAGAAGGCATTTGGCACGCTTGTCTTCATTGGTCATAACATTAAATACAGGAGTTGGGATGTCATATTACAGCCTTACAGGACAATAGTGAGACCACTATTAGAATACTGCATACAATTCTGGTGATCTTTCCAAAGGAAGGATGTTGTTAAATTTGAGAAGGTACACAAAAGAATTACAAGGATGTTGCAGGGATTGGAGGATTTGAGTTATTGCAGGGCAAGACTGAATAAGCTGGGGCTTTTTTCTGTGGACCACTGGAGGCTGAGGGGTGACCTTATAGAGATTTATAAAATCATGAGGGGCATGAATAGGGTGAACAGTGAAGGTCCTTTCCCTGGAGGGGTGAGTCGAAAATTAGAGGGCATATGTTTAAGATAAGAGGAGACAGATTTAAAAGGGATCTGAGAGGTAACTTTTTCACACAGAGATTGGTGTGTGTGTGGAACAGCCTGCCAGAGGAAGTGGCTAAAAGGTATCTGGATGGGTATACGAATAGGAAGAGTTTAGAGAGACATGGGCAAAGTGTAGGCAAAAGGAACTATGTCAGATTGGGATGTCTAGTCAGCGCAGACAAGTTGGACCACTGGAGAATCTGTAAAAATCTCATACGACTCCTGACCATTCTGAAGATAGGTAATGAGGTGGATTTTGTTCATAGAAGTGAATGAACAGAGCTCGCAGTTAGTCAAACACACTCTCCTATTGCCTTTCAAAGGATATTTGCACTTACATTTGTTGCAAATTCAAAAGCCATAAAGATTAACACACAGTCTACTGGGCAACAGGGATGTTTGTGAGTTGAACAAGCAACTGTATAGCTCCTGACACAATTATATTAAGCAATTAGTTAGAGCCTTGCTAGATTACATAAGATACTAAATGGAAATAAAGAAATGAGATTACAAACTATTGGCAACTTGATCTTGTGGAACTAGAATATTGCTGTATTAGAGACATATGTCCAGATTACAGAGGAGGAAATTCTGGATGTCTTGAAATGGTTAAAGGTGGATAAATCCCCAGGACCTGATTAGGTGTACCCGAGAACTCTGTGGAAAGCTAGAGAAGTGATTGCTGGGCCTCTTGCTGAGATATTTCTATCATCGATAGTCACAGGTGAGGTGCCGGAAGACTGTAGGTTGGCAAACGTGATGCCACTGTTTAAGAAGGGTGGTAAAGACAAGCCAGGAGACTATAGACTGGTGAGGCAGACCTCAGTGGTGGGCAAATTGTTGGATAGAATCCTGAGGGACAGGATGTACATGTATTTGGAAAGGCAAGGACTGATTAGGTATAGTCAACATGGCTTTGTGCGTGGGAAATAATTTCTCACAAACTTGATTGAGTTTTTTGAAGAAGTAACAAAGAAGATTGATGAGGGCAGAGCAGTAGATGTGATCTATATGGACTTCAGTAAGGCGTTTGACAAGGTTCCCCATGATTGGGAGACTGATTAGCAAGGTTAGATCTCGTGGAATAAAGAGAGAACTAGTCATTTGGATATAGAACTGGCTCAAAGGTAGATGACAAAGGGTGGTGGTGGAGGGTTATTTTTCAGACTGGAGGCCTGTGACCAGTGGAGTGCCACAAGGATCGGTGCTGGGTCCTCTACTTCTTGTCATTTATATAAATGATTTGGATGCGAGCATAAGAGGTACAGTTAGTAAGTTTGCAGATGACACCAAAATTGGAGGTGTAGTGGACAGCGAAGAGGGTTACCTCAGATTAAAACTGGATCTGGACCAGATGGGCCAATGGACTGAGAAGTGGCAGTGGCAAATTTAATTCCGATAAATGCGAGGTGCTGCATTTTGGGAAAGCAAATCTTAGCAGAACTTATACACTTAACGGTAAAGCCCTAGGGAGTGTTGCTGAACAAAGAGACCTTGGAGTGCAGGTTCATAGCTCCTTGAAAGTGGAGTTGCAGGTAGATAGGATAGTGAAGAAGGCATTTGGTATGCTTTCCTTTATTGGTCAGAGCATTGAGTATAGGAGTTGGGAAGTCACGTTGCGGATGTACAGGATATTGATTAGGCCACTGTTGGAATATTGCGTGCAATTCTGGTCTCCTTCCTATCGGAAAGATGTTGTGAAACTTGAAAGAGTTCAGAAAAGATTCACAACGATGTTGCCAGGGTTGGAGGATTTGAGCTATAGGAGAGGCTGAACAGGCTGGGGCTGTTTTCTCTTTGGTGTCGGAGGCTGAGGAGTGACCTTATAGAGGTTTACAAAATTATGAGGGGCATGGATAGGATAAATAGGCAAAGTCTTTTCCCTGGTATTGGGGAGTCCAGAACTAGGGGGCATAGGTTTAGGGTAAGAGGGGAAAGATATAAAAGAGACCTAAGGGGCAACATTTTTACTGAGAGGGTGGTACGTGTATGGAATGAGCTGCCAGAGGATGTGGTGGAGGCTGGTACAATTGCAACATTTAAGAAGCATTTGGATGGGTATAAGAATAGGAAGGGTTTGGAGGAATATGGGCCAGGTGCTAGCAGGTGGGACTAGATTGGGTTGGGATATCTGGTCGGTGTGGACAGTTTGGACCGAAGGGTCTGTTTCCATACTGTACATCTCTATGACTCTATGGCTCTTTGACATATTGTTAAAACATTTTGGCTTGCAATCATCAGGACCGAATCTCATGAGTATTAAATTTCTGTTATGATGACAGCTGATGGTATGACTGGAAAAATCAGGAATCTGGCTTGACAGATCATATTTTGATTTGTTTTAGTTTTAACAAAATAGTCTCCTGCTGAATCACTGGTGTGCAATGTTGCAGATATCAATTTAATAAAACAAGTTTATTCACAAGAAAAACACAAAATACAATAAACCAAACCTGCTACATCTAACATAAATTCAAAGATTGTTAAACACAGTAAGTGTATCGTCCCGTTATTGTCAAAACACTCAGCTTCCTCACGATTTTATGTGCCACCAATATTGTCTCTTACATCTCACTGAGCATCATCCAATTTTGGTTCTTCATGTTTTACGCCATTTGGAGAGCCAAAATATGATGTAAATAGCAGTTCTATTGCATTGAACTGCCTTTCTGGGCTGTATTATTTTGTGCACAGAGACTCTAATGGACTTGTCAGTGTGGGCTCTAGTTGATCCATGGATCGAACTGCATCACAGTTCATTTTTTCAAAATGGGTTCCTGAGTAGTGTTGTTGAGCCAAGTGTGCTTGACATTCTCTGATAGAAGCTCAATTAGACAAATTAAGTGAGTGGGCAAATGCATGTCAAAAGCAATATAATATGGATAACTATGAGGTTATCCAGTTTGGTAGCAAAAACGGAAAGGCCGATTTTTATCTTAATGATGATAGAGTGAGAAAAGGGGAGGTGCAATGAGACCAGCACACCAGACATTGAAAGTAAGGTGCAATGGGCAGTGAAGGAGTTAAATGGTATATTGGCTTTCTTGGTGAGAAGCATCATGCATAGGAGAAGGGACATTTTGCTGCAGTTGCACAGGGGTTTGTTGTGATGACACCTGGGGTACTTTGTGCAGATTTTGTCTCCTCATCTGAGGAACGATGTTCTGTCTATGGAGGGAGTGCAACAAAGGTTTACCTTTGGATTGGTTAGGACTAGATTCACTGGAATTTCCAAGAATGGGGGGGAGTGGGGGTGGATCTCAAAGAAACAGGACTGGACAGGGTAAACAAGAGAAGAATGTTCCTGGTGACTGTGAGTCCAGAACCAGGGTCACCATTTCAAGATATCAGGTAGGCCATTTAAGTGTGAGATGAGAAGGATTACTTTCTAAACGGTGAGAAAATTCATAAAGCCAAGGTACAAAGGGATCTGGGAGTGCTAGTCGAGGATTCTCTAAAGGTAAACATGCAGGTTGAGTCCGTGATTAAGAAAGCGAATGCAATGTTGTCACTTATCTCAAGAGGGTTGGAATATAAAAGCACCGTTGTGCTACTGAGACTTTATAAAGCTCTAGTTAGGCCCCATTTGGAGTACTGTGTCCAGTTTTGGTCCCCACACCTCAGGAAGAACATACTGGCACTGGAACGTGTCCAGCGGAGATTCACATGGATGATCCCTGGAATGGTAGGTCTAACATATGAGGAACAGCTGAGGATCCTGGGCTTGTATTCATTGGTGTTTAGAAGATTAAGGGGAGACTTAATAGAGAACACAAGATAATACATGGCTTGGAAAGGGTGGACTCTAGGAAATTGTTTCCATTAGGCGAGGAGACTAGGACCCATGGACACAGCCTTAAAATTAGAGGGGGTCAATTCAGAACAGAAATGCGGAGACATTTCTTCAGCCAGAGAGTGGTGGGCCTGTGAAATTCATTGCCACAGGGTGCAGTGGAGGCCGGGACGCTAAATGTCTTCAAGGCAGAGATTGATAGATTCTTGATGTCACGAGGAATTAAGGGCTACGGGGAGAATGCGGGTAAGTGGAGTTGAAATCCCCATCAGCCATGATTGAATGGTGGAGTGGACTCGATGGGCCGAATGGCCTTACTTCCACTCCTATGTCTTATGGTCTTATGATTTTTCTTCATCTAGAGAATGCGAGCCTGCGGAATTTTCTTCCTCAGAAAACAACTGAGGACAAAACAAATATTTGCAAGAAGGAGAGAGATATAGTTCCAAGAGCTAAAAACATGAATGGCTATGGGGAAAAATCAGGAACAAGGTCCTGAGTTGGATGATCAGCCACTGTCACACTGAATGGTGGAGCATGCTTGAAGGGCCAATTGGCCTACTCCTGCTTCTATTTCCTTCTTGCAATGTTTGTAACAAATTAATCAGGATCATCAAGATTCTGACATGAGCAGCTGTCAAAGTTATGCTATTTGAAGCAAATAATTTGCATAAGGATTAACTTTGGTTTGCTGCAAACCTATCAATATTCTAGATATTATTATTTTATGAAGACTGATGTTTGGAAAGATGCAAAACTATGTTATCCTCTGCATAGATCTAATGAAAATAGTGGTATGTGGTGTGATGCAGCTATCTACTACTGAAGTAATAACCTCCAAATGAGGTTTAGTCCAAGTCATCTTACATTGTCCAGCTAGGCATATTACTAGACTCATTTCTAGTAATATTTTGGCTTTCAGTGCGAAAAACCTGCTTGGATTCATTAGTAGTTAACAATCACAATAGATAGCCAGCTAGTAATTGAATAGGTACACATCCTGTTTATAGATTCTGTGAATATTAATAAAACCAATAAGCTCATTTATCTCTGGAATGTGAATCTATAAAGTTTGAATAACTATACTGCGCTGATCCAAAATAATAGGCTTGCAAAATATTTTCTTCAAACCTTTCTGGCTCTTGAAATAAGAACTCATGATTTCGCAGCAAGGAACGCCAGGAATGGACTTAGGTAGATAAGACAAGGATGAGCTTTGGCAGCACTGATTTACATAAAAGTTGCACATCATCTGAAGGTTATTTAAACATTTTAATTATTTGACAGTCTGTCTGCCTCAATTGAGGCCCACTTGAAGATTAGAACTGATAGACCTGGGCTGAACTGATGGGTCGCGCAATAATAATTTTCCTCAGTACATCATGGATCTCAAAGAAGATTTATGAATGAAACATGAGGAATGTCATGAACAACATTATCATCAGTAAGTGCTGTTCAATATTTCAGACTGTAAGCTGGATACAGTTTTATGCATCAATGTTTTTAAGGCATTCAGAAAAGCTTCTGTGACACAAAACACATCTCTGGAAATTTCAGACTAAGGCACCAAATGTTAAGAAAACAAAGCATTCACTAGAAGCACTGACAGACCTCGGCTAATTGAAGGGTTTGCTTGATTCATTTACTGTATGAACATCTTATTGATTCAACTGGAGCAATATTTCAAAGAAACAAAATGCAAAGATTCCTGCTCGTTGGCGAGCTTCTCATCACTTGAGCTGTGTCTAAAAGGCTAATTTTTTCAATGCTTAGTATTGGGATATAATGAGTTCCTCCAGAGATACATTATTCATATGTTAACAAAGTAAAGCTTTATGTAACTCCAAATAAAATGACACCAAGACGTCATCAAGGGAATACTATAGTTGAAAGCCAGATTATATTGTGGAAAGTTACCTTCTTTATCAACAGGGCATTGGAATACTTTAACACTCCAATATCCCATTAGGTGCAATTGTTCAATGATTTGGAACCATTGGAACAGTAATGAAAAACATTGAAAAATAATAAAGAGAAATAATCCACCTTTTTAAAATTTTCTCTACTTGTTTGAGAATCATCTTAAACTTTGCTATTAAGAAGTTAAGCAAATTAACTGCATTTTTGTGAAAGATTCATAATTATCTATCTATTAAGTCCCTTGGTCATATTATCGTGGAATAATACAGCCCAGGATACCATTTTCCCCATGATGCCTATGCTAGGAAGTCAGTTTGAGTTAGTACATGTGAATTATATAATTGGAGCTTACTTTAGTCTCATAAAAATAAATAAATGAGCAGATTTGCAAATTTCTGGGGAGCAACTCTGAAATGCAGACTTGCAACTATATTAGAAAATCACTAACTAGAAAAATAATTATTTTAGCCACGTCATATTTTAGCCACATCATATTTTAACCACATCATATTTTAGCCACATCATATTTTAGATGTAATTAATGCATGGTCCAGACACCAAGGACTCTGCTATTGCAATGTGTAATGCTCATGCACGTTAACTCAATTCAATTTAGGCCTGGTACCTACTTAGAGTCATAGAGATGTACAGCATGGAAACAGACCCTTCGGTCCAACCCATCCATGCCGACCAGATATCCCAACCCAATCTAGTCCCACCTGCCAGCAGCTGGCCCATATCCCTCCAAACCCTTCTTATTCATATACCCATCCAAATGCCTCTTAAATATTGCAATTGTACCAGCCTCCACCACATCCTCTGGCAGCTCATTCCATACATGTCCCACCCTCTGCGTGAAAAGGTTGCCCCTTGGGTCTCTTTTATATCTTTCCCCTCTCACCCTAAACCTATGCCCTCTAGTTCTGGGCTCCCTGACCACAGGGAAAAGACTTTGTCTATTTATCCTATCCATGCCCCTCATTATTTTGTAAACCTCTATAAGGTCACCCCTCAGCCTCCGATGCTCCAGGGAAAACAGCCCCAGCCTGTTCAGCCTCTCCCTGTAGCTCAGATCCTCCAACCCTGGCAACATCCTTGTAAATCTTTTCAGAACCCTTTCAAGTTTCACAACATCTTTCCGATAGGAAGGAAACCAGAATTGCACGTAATATTCCAACAGTGGCCTAACCAATGTCCAGCCGCAACATGACCTCCCAACTCCTGTACTCAATACTCTGACCAATAAAGGAAAGCATACCAAACACCGTCTTCACTATCCTATCTACCTGCGACTCCACTTTCAAGGAGCTATGAACCTGCACTCCAAGGTCTCTTTGTTCAGCAACACTTCCTAGGACCTTATTATTAAGTGTATAAGTCCTGCTAAGATTTGCTTTCCCAAAAAGCAGCACCTCGCATTTATCTTAATTAAACTCCATCTGCCACTTCTCAGCCCATTGGCCCATCTGGTCCAGATCCTGTTATAATCTGAGGTAACCCTCTTCGCAGTCCACCTCCAATTTTGGTGTCTTCTGCAAACTTACTAAGTGTACCGCTTATGCTCCCATCCAAATCATTTATGTAAATGACAAAAAGTAGAGGACCCAGCACTGATCCTTGTGGCACTCCACTGTTATCCAAATGGCTAGTTCTCCCAGTATTCCATCAGATCTAACCTTGCTAATCAGTCTCCCATGGGGAACCTCGTCGAACGCCTTACTGAAGTCCATATAGATCACATCTACCGCTCTGCCCTCATCAATCCTCTTTATAACTTCTTCAAAAAACTCAATCAAGTTTGTGAGACATGATTTCCCACGCACAAGGCCATGTTGACTATCCAGAATCAGTCCTTGCCTTTCCAAATACATATACATCCTGTCCCTCAGAATTCTCTCCCACAACTTGCCCACCACCAAGGTCAGACTCACCAGTCTATAGTTCCCTGGCTTGTCTTTACCGCTCTTCTTAAACAGTGGCACCACGTTTGCCAATCTCCAGTCTCCCGGCACCGTATTTGTGACAATCGATGATACAAATATCTCAGCAAGAGGCCCAGCAATCACTTCTCTAGCTTTCCACAGAGTTCTCAGGTACATCTGATCAGGTCCTGGGGATTTATCCACTTTTAACCATTTCAAGACATCCAGCACTTCCACCCCTATAATCTGGACATTTTGCAAGATGTCACCATCTATTTCCTTCCAGTCTATATCTTCCATATCCTTTTCCACAGTAAATGCTGATGCAAAATATTCATTTAGTATCTCCCCCATTTTCTGTGGCTCCACACAAAGGCCACCTTGCTGATCTTTGAGGGACCCAATTCCCTCCCTAGTTACCCTTTTGTCCTTAATAGATTTGTAAAAACCCTTTGGATTCTCCTTAATTCTATTTGCCAAAGCTATCTCATGTCCCCGTTTTTCCCTCCTGATTTCCCTCTTAAGTCAACTCCTACTTTCTTTACACTCTTCTAAGGATTCACTCGATCTATCTTGTCTACACCTGACATATGCTTCCTTCTTTTTCTTAACCAATCCCTCAATTTCTTTAGTCATCCAGCATACCCTTTACCTTCCAGCCTTCCCTTTCAACCTGACAGGAATATACTTTCTCTGGATTCTTGTTATCTCATTTCTGAAGGCTTCCCATTTTCCAGCCGTCCCTTTACTTGCAAACATCTGCCTCCAATCAGCTTTCTTGCCTAATACCGTCAAAATTGGCCTTTCTCCAATTTAGAACTTCAACTTTTAGATCTGGTCTATCCTTTTCCATCACTATTTTAAAACAAATAGAATTATGATTGCTGGCCACAAAGTGCTTCCCCACTGACACCTCAGTCACCTGCCCTGCCTTATTACCCAAGAGTAGGTCAAGTTTGCACCTTCTCTAGTAGGTACTTCCACATACTGAATCAGAAAACTTTCTTGTACACACTTAAGAAATTTCTCTCCATTTAAACCATGGCAGTCCCAGTCGATGTTTGGAAAGTTAAAATCCTCTACCATAACTACCCTATTATTCTTACAGATAGCTGAGATCTCCTTACAAGTTTGTTTCTCAGTTTCCCTCTGACTATTGGGGGGGGGTCTATAATACAATCCCAATAAGGTGATCATCTCTTTCTTATTTCTCAGTTCCACCCAAATAACTTTTCTGAATGTATTTCCAGGAATATCCTCCCTCAACACAGCTGTAATGCTATCCCTGATCAAAAATGCCATCACCCTCCTCTCTTGCCTCCTTTTCTATCCTTCCTGTAGCATTTGTATCCTGGAACATTAAGCTGCCAATCCTGCCCATCCCTGAGCCACGTTTCCGTAATTGCTATGATATCCCAGTCCCATGTTCCTAACCATGCCCCCTGAGTTTATCTGCCTTCCCTGTTAGGCCCCTTGCATTGAAGTAAATGCAGTTTAATTGATTAATCCTACCTTGTCCCTGTCTGCCTTGACTTTGACTCACTTCTGTTCTCAGCTGTACCCATCTCAGATCGATCTCTTTCCTCACTATCTCCCTGGGTCCCACACCAACCCCCCGCCCCCACCCCAACCTTACTTGTTTAAATTCTCCCAAGCAGTTCTAGCAAATGCCCCTGCCAGCATATTAGTCCCCTTCCAATTTAGGTGCAATCCATCCTTCTTGTACAGATCACTTCTACCCCAAAAGAGATTCCAATGATCCAAAAATGTGAATCCTTCTCCCATACATCAGCTCTTCAGCCATGCATTCATCTGCTTATCCTCCTATTCCTGCCCTCACTAGCTCGTAGCACTGGGAGTAATCCAGATATTACTACACTTGAGGATCTCCTTTTTAAATTTCCGCCTAACTCCCTGTAATCTCTCTTCCGAGTCTCAACCGTTTCCCTTCCAATGCCGTTGGTTCCAATGCGGACAATAACCTCCTGCTAGCCCCTCTCCCCTGTGAGAACATTCTGCACCTTCCCTGAGACATCCTTGGAAACAACACACCATTCTGCTTTTTCTCTGCTGGCCACAGAAACGTCTGTTTGTATCTCTGATGACAGAATCCCCTAACACAATTGATCTCTTGGAAGCCGATGTACCCGTCATTGCATTAGAGCCAGTCTCAATACCAGAAACTTGACTGTTCGTGCTACATTCCCCTGAGAATCCATCACCCCCTACATTTTCCAAAATAACATACCTGTTTGAAATTGGTATATCCACAAAAGACTCCTGCCCTAGGTGCCTACCTTTCTTACCCTTCCTGGAGCTAACCTATCTATTGACTGTATCTGAGACTTTCCCCCCTTCCTATATCTGCCATCCATCAAATGCGGTTGCTGTTGCAAATTCCTCATTGCTCCTATCTGTCTCTCTAAGCGATCCACTCGATCTGATAGATTCGCATCCAACAGCATTTATGGCAGATATATTCCGCAGTAAACCTTAAACTCTCTTTTAACTCCCACATCTGACAAGAAGTACATATCACTGCAAAGGACATTGTTGCTCCTTCACAATCTATAGACCCAGAAAATAACATCGTCTTATTCCTCTACAAACACTGCCTCAGGTTAAATTAACAGCTACGCCTTATATTTTAAGTTTAATCAAGAGACTTATCTCCAAAAACATATAAGAAAGAATCCACTGCACCCACTACCGCAGCCTTTCTCTTGGACAGACTTAAAACAACAATGAATTTATCTGATTCTGTGCTGTGAACTTCACCCAACAGTTCCTCCAAGATTAGTTGTGAATTTCACTGTTTGTTAATTTTCCCAGATGCACTGCGATGTCCAGCGATACACGAATTCAAACAGCAAAGGCGGTAACTGTGCAGGTCCTCTCTCTCTCTCTCTCTTCTGCACTGTCCTCACTATGTGCTTCCTTTGTCTGCTCTTCTCCCTTTTAAACTGCAGTTGTTTTGACTTTTTTTTCCAAAGTTCCAAAACAATGCAATGTTGGGTGTTTACTATAGGCCACCCAATAGCAGCAGAGATGTGGAGAATCAGATTGGGAAACAGATTTTGGAAAGGTGCAGAAGCCACAGGGTCGTAGTCATGGACGACTTCAACTTCCCAAATATTGATTGGAAGCTCTTTAGATCAAGTAGATTGGATGAGGCGGTGTTTGTGCAGTGTGTCCAGGAAGCTTTTCTAACTCAGTATGTAGATTGTCCAACCAGAGGGGAGGCCATATTTGATTTGGTACTCGGTAATGAACTAGGACAAGTGATGGGCTTGTTAGTGGGTGAACATTTTGGTGATGGTGACCACAATTCTGTGACTTTCACCTTGGTTATGGAGAGAGATAGGTGCGCACAACAGGGTAGATTTTACAATTGGGGGAAGGGAAATTACGATGCTGTAAGACAGGATTTGAGGAGCATAAGTTGGGAGCATAGGCTGTCAGGGAAGGATGTGGTGGAAATGTGGAACATTTTCAAGGGGCAGATACGACGTGTCCTTGATATGTATGTACCTATCAGGCAGGAGAGAAATGGTCGTGTGAGGGAGCCTTGGTTGACGAGGGAGGTTGATTGTCTAGTAAAGAGGAAGAAGGAGGCTTACATAAGGTTGAGGAAACAGGGTTCAGACAGAGCAGTGGAGGGATACAGGATAGCCAGAAGGGACCTGAAGAAAGGGATTAGGAGAGCTAAGAGAGGGCATGAAAAATCCTTGGCGGATAGGATCAAGGATAACCCCAAGGCATTTTATGCGTATGTGAGAAACATGAGAATGACGAGAACGAGGGTAGGTCCGATCAAGGACAGTAGTGGGAGATTGTGTATTGAGTCGGAAGAGATAGGAGAGGTCTTGAACAATTACTTTTCTTCAGTATTTATGAACGAGAGGGACCGTATTGTTGAAGAGGAGAGTGTGAAACGGACTGGTAAGCTAGAAGAGATACTTATTAGGAAGGAAGATGTGTTGGAAATTTTGAACAACTTGAGGATTGACAAGTCCCCCGGGCCTGACGGGATATATCCTAGGATTATGTGGGAAGCAAGAGAGGAAATTGCAGTACTGTTGGCAATGATCTTTTCATCTTCACTGTCAACGGGGGTGGTACCAGGGGACTGGAGAGTAGCGAATGTTGTGCCCCTGTTCAAAAAAGGGAATAGGGATAACCCCGGGAATTACAGGCCAGTTAGTCTTACTTCTGTGGTAAGCAAAGTAATGGAAAGGGTACTGAGGGATAGGATTTATGAGTATCTGGAAAGACACTGCTTGATTAGGGACAGCCAGCACGGATTTGTGAAGGGTAGGTCTTGCCTTACAAGTCTTATTGAATTCTTTGAGGAGGTGACCAAGCATGTGGATGAGGGTAGAGCAGTGGATGTAGTGTACATGGATTTCAGTAAGGCATTTGATAAGGTTCCCCATGGTAGGCTTATGCGGAAAGTCAGGAGGCATGGGATAGAGGGAAACTTGGCCAATTGGATAGAAAACGGGCTAACCGGTCGAAGTCAGAGAGTGGTGGTAGATGGTAAATATTCAGCCTGGAGCCCAGTTACAAGTGGAGTTCCACAGGGATCAGTTCTGGGTCCTCTGCTGTCTGTAATTTTTATTAATGACTTGGATGAGGGAGTCGAAGGGTGGGTCAGTAAATTTGCAGATGATACGAAGATTGGTGGAGTTGTGGACAGTGAGGAGGGCTGTTGTCATTTGCAAAGGGACTTAGATATGATGCAGAGCTGGGCTGAGGAGTGGCAGATGGAGTTCAACCCTGCCAAGTGTGAGGTTGTCCATTTTGGAAGAACAAATAAGAATGCGGAATACAGGGTTAACGGTAGAGTTCTTAGTCAGGTGGAGGAACAGAGGGATCTTGGGGTCTATGTACATAGATCTTTGAAAGTTGCCACTCAGGTGGATAGAGCTTGTAAGAAGGCCTATGGTGTATTAGCGTTCATTAGCAGAGGGATTGAATTCAAGAGTCGTGAAGTGATGTTGCAGCTGTACAGGACTTTGGTTAGGCCACATTTGGAGTACTGTGTGCAGTTCTGGTCGCCTCACTTTAGGAAAGATGTGGAAGCTTTGGAGAGGTTGCAGAGAAGATTTACCAGGATGTTGCCTGGAATGGAGAATAGGTCGTACGAGGATAGGTTGAGAGTTCTCGGCCTTTTCTCGTTGGCACGGCGAAGGATGAAGGGTGACTTGATAGAGGTTTATAAGATGATCAGAGGAATAGATAGAGTAGACAGTCAGAAACTTTTTCCCCGGGTGCAACAGAGTATTACAAGGGGACATAAATTTAAGGTGAAGGGTGGAAGGTATAGGGGAGATGTCAGGGGTGGGTTCTTTACCCAGAGAGTGGTGGGGGCATGGAATGCGCTGCCCGAGGGAGTGGTAGAGTCAGAATCATTGGCGACCTTTAAGCGGCAATTGGATAGGTACATGGATGGGTGCTTAATCTAGGATAGATGTTCGGCACAACATTGTGGGCCGAAGGGCCTGTTCTGTGCTGTATTGTTCTATGTTCTATGTTCTATGTTCATATGAAACAGTAATTACTGCTCCTGCAATTTGAGGAAATACTGACGATTGCTTGTCACCCCTCTGTGCTATTGAAAAAGCTTTCCGACACTATTTTAATGCTTGCAGTGTTCTTGTTGATGGAAATAATTTTTAAAAAAATGACATTGTTCATGTTTTTTTTAACTTCATTTGGCTCTTGATTGCATCTAAAGAGCAATGCAAATAGTGTGAGAATGTTTTCTGAAGGAAAGCATTTAGCCATCAGAGTAATCTGAACTAATTTTGAATCATTTCTGAATTAATTCATCATTTCTGAGGCAACTTCACAGAGACACAAACTTCATTGTAATGCAAAAAACAAGTTTGTGGATATTTTTTAAACTGATGTCCAATGCCCTTTTCTTCCCAATTTACTCATAAAAAAGTAACAATGCTTATAAGGGTTTCCATAATACTCCTGCCAATTCTATTTAGGTGGATATTGAAAGCTCAAGGTTTAATTCCTGCATCCATAACATTTACTGTTCTTGAAGTAAATAAATTAATTATTGGTTTTCTGTCCCTGTAAGAATGAGAAGATCATGAGAAAATCCAAAAACAATCTTTTTCTAATATCTCCACCATGATTTTTCTCTCTTGACTTTTCCAGGGATAATGGTGGTGAAAATCATGTAAAGACTTGTGCTTACATTGCACTTTTCATGAACATTCGATGTTCTAAAACTCTTTACAGCCAATGCAGTTCTTTAAAGAGTAGCTACTATTTATTGAATGAAATGCAGCTGCCAATTGTTCACAGCAAGTGCCTACAAACAGCAATGTGATTTCCGACAGAGTCATCTATTTTTGCAATGTTGATTGAGGGCTAAATATTAGTCAAAATGCTGGGGATAATTCCACTATTATTCTTTGAAGTAGTACCACGGGATTTTTTTTTCCCCAGCCACCTGGTTATTCTATCAGCGAGACATCTCACCTCTGATACTGTGGCAATCCATCAGTATGGCAGACAACATTCTGACTCAGAAGTGAAGTTTTACCAACTGGAGCACAACTACAGTACACCACCTGCATTAGCATTGGTTGGGAAAGGCTGGGGAAGCTCAATATAATGAATAAGGCAGCACAACTATAATCAGTTGACCGTGCTGTTAAATACGTGGGATCACTCCATACATCAATCACAGGGTTGTACCACACTGCCGCACAAATGAGCTAGCCTTACAATAATAAGAGAAACATTAATCACAATGGATCACCTTGGATCTCGTCAATGCATCCAGAATACGTAGAAGTTGTTCATCTGCTGCGCTAGAACATTCAAAATGGGGAATGCACAGGGATAAAACCAGATTGAGCAGTGACACAGATGACACAGGAGTTAATCGATTTCAGTTTGTTGAAATTGACAATGATCTGCCCCCCTGTTCCAAGATGCTGCATACAAGCAAACATTCAAACTAGGAGCAAGATGGGTGGCACAATGGCTCAGTGGTTAGCACTGCTGTCTCACAGAGCCAGAGACCTGGGTTCAGTTACAGCCTTGGGCATCTATCTGTGTGAAGTCAGTAGGTTCTCCCTGTGTCTGGTTTCCTATCCCGGTTCCCTGTACAGGTTTGTTGAATCAGCCATTACTACAAAACAGCCCTTTCATGTCCAATGATATACAGTTGGATAAACCATAGTAAAAAAAAGTGGGGTTATAGTGTGGGAGAGTGGGATGCTCTTCTGAGGGTTGGTGTTGACTCAAAGGGCCAAATGGCCTCATTCTGCTCTGAGGGAATTCGATAGTTCCAAACCACTCAGCTGCTTAAACCTACTTCACCATTTAAAAAGATCGTGGCTGCTCCGATTGATCCACATATCCACCTAACCCCAGTAACCTATCACCCCTTGCTTATCAAGATTGTATGTATGTCCATATGAATTAGGTCAGAAGTCACATGACATCAGGTTTTCGTCCAACAGGTTTATTTGAAAGCACAAGCTTTCGGAGCACTGCCCCTTCGTCAGGTGAAGTGACCTCAGCTTGTGATTTCAAATAAATCTGTTTCACTGTAACCTGGTGTCATGTGACCTCTGACTTTATCCACCCCAGTCCAACATCATCGCCTCCAAATATTATGAATTTGGTGGATTACTAGGCCAACTGATCCTGTTCATAATTCAGTTCGGCCACAGCTGATCTGACTTCCACATTCTTGCTTATCCATGATAAGATTTAGATTAGATTACTTACAGTGTGGAAACAGGCCCTTCGGCCCAACAAGTCCACACCGACCCACCGAAGCGCAACCCACCCATACCCCTACATTTACCCCTTACCTAACACTACGGGCAATTTAGCATGGCCAATTCACCTGACCCGCACATCTTTGGTCTGTGGGAGGAAACCGGAGCACCCGGAGGAAACCCACGCAGACACGGGGAGAACGTGCAAACTCCACACAGTCAGTCGCCCGAGTCGGGAATTGAACCCGGATCTCAGGCGCTGTGAGACAGCAGTGCTCACCACTGTGCCACCGTGCCGTGATAACCTTTCACCTCCCTGCTTATCAAGGATTTATCTCCACTGCCATAAAAAAACTTAACCAATTCTGTTTCTATTGCCGTGAGGAAGAGAGAGTTCCAAAGTGTTGTGACTTTCGTAAAAAGAAAACTCCTCATTTTGGTCTTAATCAAGATAGTGGCAGTGGAGTAGGCAGCATCCGGGCTTGTCTGTTCATTTTTCATCTTTTTTCTTCTGTTTTCATCTTTTTTCTTTTCTTCAGTTTCATAGAATCGTACAATCTCTACCATGTGGATACAGGCCATATGCCCGGAGGAAAACCATGCCAACACAGGTAGGACGTGCAAACTCCACACAGACAGTCACCTGAGGCTGGAATTGAATCTGGTTCCTGGTGCTATGAGACAGCAGTGCTAACCACTGAGTCACCATTTTTAAAAAACTTACCTTCTGGAGGGAGCTTGGTGCTGGGGTGACAGCATCAGGGTCCAGAGTGTGCCAGCGACTGGGCCCAGAGTGGAACTTTGTCACACAGCAATGAGGTGGCTGGTGAGCCAGGCAGGACTCTGGAAGTCGGCAGTGAGACAGCAATGTGAGGGAGAGCATACCATGTGTGAGGGAGAGATCGAGCCCTCATGGGGAAAGCCCAACATGGAGCATCTGCAGGCCCATGGCCAAAGAAGAATTGTAGTGCTGAACTTTTAAAAACATTATTCTTTTAATTTATACTAAGAAGAATGGTAATATTGTCCTTTTAACTTATTTCTTTATTTTTCTACTTTGTACCGACAAGAAACGGTGACTCTGTACACTGTACACTGTATTCCTGGACATGAGTACACGTGACAATAAAGTCTTAATTGAATGACTCTTTATTTTTGAACATGATCTTCAGTACTAGATTTTCCCACAAGAGATTACATCTTTCTCCATCCATTACAGTCCATGAATGACAAAAGTCAAGAGTGTGGTGCTGGAAAAGCACAGCAGGTCAGGCAGCATCCGAGGAGCAGGAGAGTCAACATTTCAGGCAAGAGCGTTTCGTCAGGAATGAGGGCTCCCCCCATTATTGATGAAGGGTCTTGCCCAAAATGTCGATTCTCCTGCTCCTCGGATGCTGCCTGACCTGCTGTGCTTTTTCAGCACCACACACTTGACTCTAATCTCCAGCATTTGCAGTCCTTGCGTTCTCCATGAATCCCAGAAGTCTAGCATACAGCTACAGCAAATAAAGGCTGTGTTTGTTGACACTGCAGAGCATGTGCCATATTCCCTCCGAATACATGTATGTGCATTAATTGGGAGAGAACTGGGATGAAGAATGATCTGAGGGAGAGAAAGTAGATCCATGATTTGGCGGCGGGGGGTGTGGTGGGGGGGGGGGCGGGGGGGGGAGGAAGAAATTGGTTGGGAAGGAGGAGAGGGGAATCTGGGGGAACTGGGGAAACATTCCAGGAGGTAGAGGGCAAGGGACAACCTCCCAGCCTCATCCGACCTCCCCCATCCTCCCCACCCTTGTTTAGTTCTTGTCTGAATGGTCTGTGCACATGTGCAGTGTGGACTTTGTGCATGACGCAACCACGTGGAGGATCTAGAACAATGCATATTTCTGAGTGAGGGTACATACGCAGTTTCTCCACAGTTCCAGCGTCAGCAGGCACTATCACAAATAAACAGGAAGGCTAATGGATTGTCACTGTTTATTGGAAGGTGAATTGAATACAGAAGTAGAGAGGCCTTGTTTGGAATACTGCGTAGAATAGCTGCTTTAAGGAGGGAAACAAATGCATCGAGGTTCCTCAGAACTTTCCTGTTTCAATCAACTCACCTCTTCCTTTCCAAGCTTCAGCAAATGCAAGCATAACCTGTTGAGCTATTCTTTTTAAGATAATCACTATTTTTGAATATTAGTCTCGTAAACCTTCTATGAACTGCTTCCAATGCACTGCCATCCTTCAATAAAGGTGATACTGCTGTGTCATAACTATTAGGGCCTGTACACAATTCTCAGAGGCGATTTCTTCCCTATATCACTTTTCATCACTACATAAATTGCTTCGACAGTCTGCTTTCATGAATTAGTTTATTCTTTTCTATTAATGCAATAATTAATTAAACAAACCACTTCTGCATTTTTTCCCTAGCTCCCTGTCTTCTCTAAATGTCATGTAATCTTTAATATTCAGGTCCTATTCCTTATCATACTGAAGCCATTTCTTTATAATGGCCATCAGATCATACTTCGATATTTCTATAGTGCTATCAATTCATCTTGTTTTATTTTCAATGCTGCATGCATTCAAGCGCAGAGCCTTTAGATTTTTTTCCTTTTATTACTTTTTACAACCACAGAACTGTTACAGTGCAAAAGGAGGCCATTTGGCCCATTGTGACTCACTGTTCTTCAAGCAAGATTCGTGAACCGTGGATGACAGGAGAAATCATACGAGGAGCCAAGAGGAAAAGGGAAGCGTACATAAAGTCCAGGCAGCTAAGAACAGTATGGGCCCTGGTGAAATATCGGGAGAGTAGGACCAATCTTAAATGAGTAACCAAGTGGGCTAAAAGGGGTCATGAAATAGCGTTATCGAGCAGAATTAAGGAGAATCTCAAAGCCTTTTATTCTTATATAAGAAGCAAGCAGGTAACTAGAGAAAGGATTGGTCCACTACAGGAAATGAAGAAAGGCTGTGTGTCAAACCAGAGAGAATGGGTGAGGTTCTGAATGATTACTTTGCATCAGTGTTCACTGAGGAGAGGGACATGATGTATGTTGAGATTAGAGATAGAAGCTTGATTAGTCTGGCTCATGTTAGCATATGTAGGGAAGATATGTTGGGCGTGCTGGAGGTTATTAAGGTGGACAAATCCCCAGAATGGGATGGGATCTATCCCAGGTTGCTGAGGGAGGCGAGAGAGGAAATAGCTGGGGCCCTGACAGATATCTTTGAGGCATCTTTAAACACAGGTGAGGTGCCGGAGGACTGGAGGGTTGTTCATGTTGTCCCCCTATACAAGAAGGGTATTAGAGATATTCCAGGTAACGACAGACCAGCGAGCCTGATGTCAGTCATGGGAAAGTTGCTGAAAAAGGTACTGAGGGATAGGATCCATTTACATTTAGAAAAGAATGGGCTTATCAGTGATAAGCAACATGTTTTTGTGCAGGGGAGATTGTGCCTTACCAATTTAATAGAGTTCTTTGAGGAAGTGACCAAGTTGATAGATGAAGGAAGGGCTGTAGATGTCATAAACATGGACTTTAGTAAGGCCTTTGATAAGGTTCCCCACTGTAAACTGATGGAGAAAGTGAAGTCACATGGTGTGCAGGGTGTTCTAGTTAGGTGGATAAAGAACTGGTCGAGCAACAGGAGACAGAGAGTAGTAGTTGAAGGCAATTTCTTGAAATGGAGAAAGGTGACCAGTGGTGTTCCACAGGGGTCAGTGCTGGGGCCACTGTTGTTTGTGATATACATAAATGATCTGGAAGAGGGCACTGTTGGTATGATCAGCAAGTTTGTAGATGACATGAAGATTGGTGGAGTAGCAGAAAGCATAAGGGACTGTCAGAGAATACAGGAGAATATCAATAGACTGGAGAGTTGTCAGTGAAGTATCAAATGGAGTTCACTCCAGGCAAATGTGAGGTAATGCATTTTGGGAAGTCTAATTCTGGAGCGAATTATACAGTAAACGGAAAAGCCTTGGGAAAAGTTGATGAGCAGAGAAATGGAGTGTAGGTCCATTGTACCCTGAAGGTTGCTGCACAGGTGGATAGAGTGGTCAAGAAGGCACATGGTATGGTTGCCTTCATCGGACGGGGCATTGAGTATAAGAGCTGGCAAGTCATGTTAAAATTGTTCATGCATTGATTCAGCCGCATTTAGAATACTGTGTACAGTTCTGGTTGCCACATTACAAAAAGGATGTGGACACTTTAGAGAGGGTGCAGAGAAGGTTTACGAGGATGTTGCTTGGAATGGCAGGTGCTAGCAATGAAGAGAGGTTGAGTAGGTTAGGTTTATTTTCATTAGAAAAAAGGAGATTGAGGGGGGTCCTGATTGAGGTTTACAAAATCATGAAGGGTAGAGAATAGGGTGAATAGAGACAAACTTTTACCCAGGGTGAAGGATTCAGTAACAAAAGGTCACATTTTCAAGTTGAGAGATGAAAAGTTTAAGGGGGATACACGCAGCAAGTACTCTACACAGAAGGTAGTAGGTGTCTGGAACGGGTTGCCAGCAGAGGTAGTAGAGGCAGGCACGGTAGCTTCATTTAAGATGTGTCTGGACAGATGCATGAGTTGGTGGGGAGAAGAGAGATACAGATGCTTAGGAATTGGGCGATATGTTTGGATCGGCTCAAGCTTGGAGGGTTGAAGGGCCTGTTCCTGGACTGTAAATTTTCTTTTTTCTTTGTTTCATTACCTTCTACCGATCTCCTATTTTTCCCCATACCTTTGCAAAAAATTTTGAAGCAAATAATTATGCAATGCTCCCTCGAATGTCTCCATTAAACCTGCCCCCTCCACATTCCTAGGAATGCATTTCACACTCTAATCACTCGTGCAAGAAAACTGTTTCTCTCAATACCCTTGCTTCTTTTGCACATCTCTTTAAATCGCTGGCCTTTTCTGCTGGTTTACTCTTAGATTTATACTCGGTATTCCTTCCTGTCATGATCTTATTATCTTTTTCCCTATTAATATCTTTCTCTCCTTCCCTATCTGTACTCTTTGATTTACCAAATGTTGATCACTTGCCCTCATTACTTCATTTAATACTCTCCCTACTTTCCTAATTATGCGGCTTGCCAGAACACCGGTTCCAGTACAGACCGTGTGTGGACCATTCCAACATTACAGGCCCTCACTCCACCCAGTGCTGCTGCCTCTATGTTCCACTGTTGTTGACCGCTGACCAAATCAGAAGGCTCTATCCTAAGAGGTGTGGCTGCCTCCTGGGACAAAGTATCCAGGTACCATTTCCACTCCATAAGGTATCGCAGCTTTTACAGCTCAGCATCTACGCCAATGAATTTGAGCCAACCCTCTTTTAGCCACAATCACTTAGTGGCCTGTTTACTTTTAAATGCTCTGAAATCTGCTCTTCATCGCATATAAAATGTGATCCTATACAGAAAAACATGTATCATATCCTATAGCCAATAGGTTGAGAAAGAAATCATCTCATTAAGGGAGCTGGATTCTACTGACAGCGTTGAGCTAGTAACCTTAGGTGTTGGGTCAGGTGTATGAGGATTTCAAGTTACTGATTGATTCAAGTTCTTTTTTCCCAATTTACAAGAACACAAGAATGGGAGTAAGCCACCCAGATTCTTGATTCTGGATCAGTGGTGCTGGAAGAGCACAGCAGTTCAGGCAGCATCCAACGAGCAGCGAAATCGACATTTTGGGTAAAAGCCCTTCATCAGGAATAAAGGCAGTGAGCCTGAAGCATGGAGAGATAAGCTAGAGGAGGGTGGGGGTGGGAGGAAAGTAGCATAAAGTACAATGGGTGAGTGGGCGAGGGGATGAAGGTGATAGGTCAGGGAGGAGAGGGTGGAGTGGATAGGTGGAAAAGGAGCTAGGCAGGTCGGACAGGTCCGGACAAGTCATGGGAACAGTGCTGAGCTGGAAGTTTGAAACTAGGATGAGGTGGGGGAAGGGGAAATGAGGAAGCTGTTGAAGTCCACATTGATGCCCTGGGGTTGAAATGTTCCGAGGCGGAAGATGAGGCGTTCTTCCTCCAGGCATCTGATGGTGAGGGAGCGGCGGTGAAGGAGGCCCAGGACCTCCATGTCCTCGGCAGAGTGGGAGGGGGAGTTGAAATGTTGGGCCACGGGGCGGTGTAGTTGATTGGTGCGGGTGTCTCAGAGATGTTCCCTAAAGCGCTCTGATAGGAGGTGCCCAGTCTCCCCAATGTAGAGGTGACCACATCGGGAGCAACGGATACAATAAATGATATTAGTGGATGTGCAGGTAAAACTTTGATGGATGTGGAAGGCTCCTTTAGGGCCTTGGAGCCTATTCTACCATTCAAATTACATCCTTAACTCAACTTAATTTATCTTTCCATTGATATGCTCGCTTATCAAAACTCTACTGATCAGTCTTCAAACTTTCCATTGACCTAGCTAATTCTTTCACTTTTCCCAACAAGGCTTGCTCAGCTGTATAGAAGGAGGGTAAAAACATGGCGAAAATAACAAGGAATACATACTAGTTCCTGATTATTTCACCATTTGTCAAGAAGGCTAATTTTTGTAACAGAATTGTTCTGCTTCTCTATTGTCATCCAAGAGCTACTATAAAAGATATTAAAGTATATCTAACTTAAACTAAAAGGGATAGGGGCTAAAGAATCGCAGAACCAGGTCCTGTAGTTATCTCCGATGTATTTTGGTCCTTCACTATATATGATCATAAGATCCATTGCTAAACTCTACTCAAAAATCTATAATTACTTCAAATTTGTTTTATAATGCAACACAGTGACAATTGATAATCTGCTAGATCATTGTTTTATTAGAGTAACTCAAGTTGTATTCTGGTATTATTAATAATCTATGTCTTCCAGCATTCCCCTCGATTTTGTGACCTTATTTATTATCAGTGTTTGCTACCAGCCAATCCACAAGTCTGGGACAGATAGCAGCCTCTTCAAATGGCAGGGAGCCAGGAACTGATGATAAGCAGAGAGATTGTAAGATGCATGTATGAAAAAAATCAGTAAAAGCTCGTGGACAGGTACAAAAAACAACTCCAAACTCGGGTAGAATGTTGTTCTTTGTTTGATACGGGGTAGAGTACAAAAGTTGGAAGTTATGTTATGACTGCACCAACTTCTGTTTAAGTTCCATGTGGGATACTGAGCTCAGTGTGGGCACTGGATATATTACTTACTAAATAGGGAAGCTCACAGTCACCAGAATGAGAGCAGAGTTACAAGGGTTAATTTATAACGGAGATTGATTTTTAAATGTCCTCTGTGCATGTAGGGATGTGCTGGACTAACCAGTGACACCCTTATCCCAAGAACAAATAAAAAAAAATGAGACTTGAAGTCTCTTGAATATAGAGGATTAAAGGATAATCCAATTGAAATATTTAATATGATTAAAGGATTTGGGAGGGTAGATGGAACAAAACTATTATCTCTGATGGAGGAGTTCATTACAAGGGAGTTAAAATTTATAATTTAAGCGAAGCCTTTCAGGGTAATATCAGAAAATACCTCTTCACACAAAGGGTACTGGAAATCAGGAACTCCCTCCCTCGAGAAACTGCTGAAGCGAGAACACTTGATTACTTCAAAACTGAGATTCACACAAGCAAGGTTTTTAAGAATTATGTTGGAGTGGAAGTAAGATACAGATTAAGACAAGATATACTGGAATGCAAAGATAGGTTTGAAAGGCCATAATGACTTGTTCCTAAACACATTTTGTTTTCCCAAAACAGCAATCCAAACATTTTGGGTGGTGAGCTACACCCACCAAATGCTCCAGATAATTGTCTGAGTCAAAGGGGACAAACTCTGCAAAGTCTGCTTTCAAGGGTGGTGTCTACAATCCTGAGGACACAGTCCAGGTGAGATGGACAGCACATGAACTTTGTCCATCTTACCCCTCCAATGACTTCAACACGCAGCGCTGAGCATAATGCATAGCTGACTGGTTGCACATTCAAAAGGTGGCTCACATAACCAACAGTTACACTGGCAGCTTCAAGGCAGCCTTTCCCTTTTGGGGAGGAGCTGAGCTCATGCAACAGGAGCTACCGGATGGATTGGTGAGAAAGAAAAGCAATGGAAACTCAAAATTCTCAGCCAACAAGTACAACAGTGAGAGAGGGATCCATCATCTTCTATTGTGTCACTGGAGATATCTGGACAGGGTTGGGAAGAGAGGTACCTTGTTTACAGGAGGTCCTCATATTACACCCTCAGAGGTAAGTGACAGTAAGTGACTAGGGAATTCACAGAGTTTGGACTCAAGGACACATTCCTTAAAATGTTCAATGGGTTCACACAGATGGTTAAGGCCAATGAAAGTATCTCTAAGTAACATCTCATGACCACTTTTTGCAGTTTGAAATGCAGCACATCTTCATCATTCACCCACCAGGAAATAGAGCTCATGCTTAGCATTTAGATGTTGCACCTCACCCAATCAATGCTGCCACCTCTCCTCACTTCACTGTATTTTGAGCTATTCAACTTGGGCAGGATGATGACCCAGACAATGCAACACACACACTGATATTCTATGACATCTAATCTATTGCAGGGCAAGGTGGTGCATACTCCGAGGCAGCTACAAGAAAGTTAAAAATCACACAACCCCAGGTTATAGTCCAACAGGTTTATTTGGAAGTGCAAGCTTTTGGAACACTGCTCCTTCATTAGCGAGCTACTTGATGAAGAAGTAATACTCCAAAAGCTTGTACTTCCAAATAAACCTGTTGGACTATAACCTGGGATTGTGCGGTGTGTAGCTTTGTCCACCCCAGTCCAACACCGACACCTCCACATCATAGCTATAGAGACATGGAGGTGGACAGGAATGCCTGCAATGCATGGAGGTGATGGTGCTGCTCCACGCACGGCTGGCTGGGAAAACATCCAATGCAAGCAGCATCACTGAGAATACTCCGGAAAAGGTAGGCTCTTGCCTTCTGCCACTCCTCAAATCCCACTTCACCTTCACCCTGCTATCTGCCATCAAGTACAAGCTGCAGATTACATGGCCAAGGACTTTGTGTTTTCCATCCCACCCTCCTTTCCCTCACTGTAACATTTTCCCTTCAGCGTTTTCATTCAACCATCCAAAAAACCGCTATCTAACCAGCTCACACATTCGGTAGTGAGTTGATTACAGACAACTCGAAAGAGAAAGCACAGTCAACTGATACTAGTTCAGATCCAAGTATTAATTCAGAGTCAGCATTTCATTTGGTGAGTCAGTCAGCAGGTAGGGATGGGGCACAATAGTTCCTGTGCCAGCTCCCTAGAGGGTAGATAACTGTGTGTGCAGGGAAGTTGGTTGAGGACTTCAATGGAATAACATAAAAGAGAACATTGATGGATATTCTAACTGAGCATGCCTGGTGCATTAACAGATCTGTCTATGATGGGTACGATGACTTCTCAAGTTTAGCTTCGCATTTTGGTGCTAAGCAAGTATTCATGAAATAGCTAGCTCCAAACGTTTTTTGGAATCTACATTCAATTCTGCCCAGTAACAGGGGTGGAGTGCATTGAACGTTTTTCAATAGGCCACTTAGGATAGTTCAGGGGTCATTGAACTTGAGCTCAAAGCGGACAGGCAGAGTGCAAACTAAGTGTGTGAAGAAAATCCAAGCCACGCGATGCCTCATCTTCTGCATTGGGACTCTTCAACCACATGGGATCAATGTTGGTTTCACAAATTTCCTCATTTCCCCTCCCCCCACTTTATCCCAGATCCAGTCCTCCAATTCGGCACTATCTTCTTGAAGTGACATACTTGTTCATCTTCCTTCACAACTGTCCACTCCACCCTCCATTCTGACATATCACTATTATACCCCACCTTCATCTACCTATTGCATTCTCAGCTACCTTCCCCCCTCCCATTTATCTCTCAGCCCGCTACGCATCCCTCTCCACATTCCTGATAAAAGCTTATGCCCGAAATGTCAACTGTCCTGTTCCTCGGATGCTGCCTGACCTGCTGTGCTTTTCCAGCACCACACTCTCGACTCTGATCTTCAGTATCTGCAGTCCTCACTTTCTCCTAGTCATTATAACCATACTGCTAAGCCTCTTCCAAAGATGCCGGCCTTGAAGAAGTACTCCTTCTCCCTCCACAAGGATCTCAGTGAGTCTCTCTCTCTCACTGCACCCCCCAGTCCATCTCCTGTGCCCTGAAACTCTTCAGCCACATCCTGAAGCAGAGCTGCTACCACAGCCACATCTCCTTCCTCAGCGCCTGTATGTGCAATCGACATATCACACATGGACTCCAGACTACATTCAGCCCATCACAATTCAGAGCTGACCAGGCCAACCAGTCAGGCGGAAGTGGGTACTGCAGATGATGGAACACCACAGCAGGTCAGGCAACATCCGAGGAGCAGGAAAATCGAAGTTTCGTGCAAAAGCCCTTCATCAGGAATGGACAACCCGTACCTACAGCAAATCCAAAGCCTCCAGAAACAGTTCACCCTTCAGATCCACCGCTCCACCCTTACAGCCATGCACCGCTAATTATTCTCCCTGCAGTCAGCTCTGCCCCAGCTCAGGGCCACACTCTCCCAGACCTACAAAGGACCTCTGCTGTTCTTCATCCTGTGAAGAACAAACACTTTTTCTCCAGTTTGTCAGACATCAAGGAGCCTGAGCACACCAAACTCTCCCGTACTTACCTCTGATCACTTTAATTCCCCATCCCGCTCCACCAAGGACATGCATGTCCTGAGCTTCCTCCACGGCCAAATCCAAGCCATCCGATGCCTGGAAGAAGAATGCCTCATCTTCCACCTTGGGACCCTCCAACCACACGGCATCAATTTCGATTTCACCAGTTTCCTCATCTCCGCAGCCCCCACCTCATCCCAGACCCAGCCCTCCAACTCAGCATCACCCTCATGAACTGTCCTACCTGTCCATCTTTCTACCTACCTATCCACTCCACACTCTACTTCTACCAATCACCATCACCCCCCCACTTTGATCTACCTATCGCCCTGAAAGCTACCTTCCACCTAGACCCCTTATTTATTTATTGTATTTATCTCCCAGCCCCCTTCGCCCCTACACATTCCTGATGAAGGGCTTATGCCCGAAACGTTGACTCTCCTGCTCCTTGAATCCTTCCTGACCGTCTGTGCTTTCTCAGTGCCACACATTTTATACAGTCATAGAGATGTACAGCATGGAAACAGACCCTTCGGTCCAACCCGTCCATGCCGACCAGATATCCCAACCCAAAATAGTCCCATCTACGAGCACCCAGCCCATGTCCATCCAAACCCTTCCTATTCATATACACATCCAAATGCCTCTTAAATGTTGCAATTGTGCCAGCCTCCACCACATCCTCTGGCAGCTCATTCCATACACATACCACCCTCTGTGTGAAAATGTTGCCCCTTAGGTCTCTGTTATAACTTTCCCCTCTCATCCTAAACCTATGCCCTCTAGTTCTGGACTCCCTGACCCCAGGGAAAAGACTTTGTTTATTTATCCTATCCATGCCCCTCATAACTTTGTAAACCTCTATAAGGTCACCCCTCAGCCTCTGACGCTCCAGGGAAAACAGCACCAGCCTGTTCAGCCTCTCCCTGTAGCTCAAATCCTCCAACCCTGGCAACATCCTTGTAAATTTTTTCTGAACCCATTCAAGTTTCACAACATCTTTCTGATAGGTAGGAGACCAGAATTGCATGCAATATTCCATCAGTGGCCTAACCAATGTCCTGTACAGCCACAACATGACCTCCCAACTCCTGTACTCAATACTCTGACCAATAAATGAAAGCATACCAAACGCCTTCTTCATTATCCTGTTTACCTGCGACTCCACTTTCAAGGAGCTATGAACCTGCACTCCAAGGTCTCTTTGTTCAGCAACACTCCCTAGGACCTTACCATTAAATGTATAAGTCCTGCTAAGATTTGCTTTCCCAAAATGCAGCACCTCACATTTATCGGAATGAAACTCCATCTGCCACTTCTCAGCCCACTGGCCCATCTGGTCCAGATCCTGTTGTAATCTGAGGTAACTCTCTTCGCTGTCCACCACACCTCCAATTTTGGTATCATCTGCAAACTTACTAACTGTACTTTTTATGGTCGCAACCAAATCATTTATGTAAATGACAAGAAGTAGAGGACCCAGCACCGATTCTTATGGCACTCCATTGGTTACAGGCCTCGAGTCTGAAAAACAACCCTCCACTACCACCCTCTGTCTTCTACCTTTGAGCCAGTTCTGTATCCAAATGGATAGTTCTCCTTATATTCCATGAGATTTAACCTTGCTAATCAGTCTCCCATGGGGAACCTTGTCAAACGCCTTACTGAAGTCCATATGGATCACATCTACTGCTCTGCCTTCATCAATCTTCTTTGTTACTTCTTCAAAAAACTCAATCAAGTTTGTGAGACATGATTTCCCACGCACAAAGCTATGTTGACTATCCCGAATCAGTCCTTGCCTTTCCAAATACATATACATCCCGTCCCTCAGGATACTCTCCAACAACTTGCCCACCACTGAGGTCAGGCTCACCGGTCTATAGTTCCCTGGCTTGTCTTTACCGCCCTTCTTAAACAGTGGCACCATGTTTGCCAACCTCCAGTCTTCCGGCACCTCACCTGTGACTATTGATGACACAAATATCTCAACAAGAGGCCCAGCAATCACTTCTCTAGCTTCCCACAGAGTTCTTGGGTACATCTGATCAGGTCCTGGGGATTTATCCACTTTTAACTGTTTCAAGATATCCAGCACTTCCTCCTCTGTAATCTGGACATTTTTAAAGATGTCACCGTCTATTTCCCTACAGTCTTTATCTTCCATATCTTTTTCCACAGTAAATACTGATGCAAAATATTCATTTAGTATCTCCCCCATTTTCTGTGTCTCCACACTAAAGGCTGCCTTGCTGATCTTTGAGGGGTCCTATTCTCTCCCTAGTTATCCTTTTGTCCTTAATATATTTGTAAAAACCCTTTGGATTCTCCTTAATTTTATTTGCCAAAGCTATCTCATGTACCCATTTTGCCCTCCTGATTTCCCTCTTAAGTATACTCCTGCTTCCTTTATATCCTTCTCAGGATTCACTCGATCTATCTTGTCTATACCTGACATATGCTTCCTTCTTTAACTTAACCAAACCCTCAATTTTTTTAGTCATCCAGCATACCAGATACCTACCAGCCTTCCCTTTCACCCTGATAGGAATATACTTTCTCTGGATTATCATTATCTCATTTCTGAAGGCTTCCCATTTTCCAGACGTCCCTTTACCTGCGAACATCTGCCTCCAATCAGCTTTCGAAAGCTCTTGCCTAATACCATCAAAATTGACCTTTCTCCAATTTAGAATTTCAACGTTTAGATCTGGTGTATCCTTTTCCATCACTATTTTAAAATGAATAGAATTATGGTCACTGCTCCCAAAGTGCTCCCCCATTGGCACCTCAGTCACCTGCCCTGCCTTATTTCCCAAGAGTAGATCAAGTTTTGCACCTTCTCTAGTAGGTACATCCACATACTGAATCAGAAAATTGTCTTGTACACACTTAAGAAATTCTTCTCCATCTAAACCTTGAACACTATGGCAGTCCCAGTCGACGTTTAGAAAGTTAAAATCCCCTACCATAACTACCCTATTATTCTTACAGATAGCTGAGATCTCCTTACAAGTTTGTTTCTCAATTCCCCTCTGACTATTAGGGCATCTATAATACAATCCCAATAAGGTGATCATCCCTTTCTTATTTCTCAGTTCCACCCAAATAACTTCCCTGGATGTATTTCTGGGAATACCCTCCCTCAGCACAGCTGTAATGCTATCCCTTATCAAAAATGCCACTTCCCCTCCTCTCTTGCCTCCCTTTCTATCCTTCCTGTAGCATTTGTATCCTGGAACATTAAGCTGCCAGTCCTGTCCATCCCTGAGCCATGTTTCCGTAATTGCTATGATATCCCAGTCCCATGTTCCTAACCATGCCCTGAGTTCATCTGCCTTCCCTGTTAGGCCCCTTGCATTGAAATAAATGCAGTTTTATTTATTAGTCCTACCTTGTCCCTGCCTGCCCTGACTGTTTGTCTCACTTCTGTTCTCAGCTGTGCCCATCTCAGATCGATCTCTTTCCTCACTATCTCCCTGGGGGTCCCACCCACCCCCACCCACCCCCACCCACCCCCACCTTACTACTTCAAATCCTCCCAAGTATTTTGATTCTGATCTCCAGCATCTGCAGTCCTCACTTTTTACACTTATAAAAAAAGCTGAATGAATTTAATTGTGAAAGCAACGCATTTTGAGATTGGTTGCAGATTCTCCCTCTGCAAAGCTGGTATATTTTTCATCCATTTTTTTGGCAAAGATTTAGTACACGTGCAGTTTTGATAACGTGTTTATGTTCTGATCTAAAAAGGAACAACTGAGGCACTGCCTCTTCCAGCCAGCTGTCAATGCAACTGAAAACCAGTCCAGAGCTGTCAGGGCACATCAAACAATATAGAGTAGCTTCCTCATGTTATTGTGTTTACAATTGGGAAGATTACTGAGGTGGTTTAAGTTTATTACCTCTGTTATGAATTTGGGCAGCATGGTGGCTCAGTGGTTAGCACCACTGCCTCATAGCGCAAACAACCCGGGTTTGATTCCCACCTCAGGCAACCGTCTGTGTAGGGTTGCATATTCTCCTCGTATCTGCATGGAGTTCCTCCGGGTGCTCCAGTTTCCTTCCACAATCCAAAGATGTGCAGCTCAGGTGAACTGGCCATGCTCAATTGCTCATAGTGTTAGGTGCATTAGTCAGGGGTAAATATAGGGTAGGGGAATGGGTCTGGGTGGGTTACTCTTTGGAGGGTTGGTGTGGACTGGTTGGGCTGAAAGGCCTGTTTCCATACTGTAGGGAATCTAATCAACCTTCAAAAGATCTATTCTAAGATGTTTATCAACATGGAAGACCTACAAATATCTATAACAGCAATTTAGTTTAATCTGGCTATGACGCAAGTGAACAGAACACATCACCAGGGTGTATGCTTATATATTTTCTGAACAGATGATTCTATTTGCTCAAATAAATCAGCTTTCTTTATTCTGACTTTTTTTAAAATCTTAGATCTACATAGATCTCATCTAGCTGATTTGTTTATATACCCTTGATGAAACTGTGATAGGTTGTTTTTACTGCTGATGCATTCATTACTCTGTTCATGAATAAATCTGTTTGATAATTTAGATTGTTGTAAAGTCTAGCATGGGGGATGATATTGGACCAGATTGCTCCCTATAAATCAGATTGTGCAAGTCAATCTAAGAGCTAACATGTTCTGGGCAATCAATGAACTATTTTGAATATGTGAAGCTCCTTTCTTTGGTTCCAGTGGAGAATCTGTAAAAAATCTCCTATGCCTCCTGACCATTCTGAAGATAATTAATGAGGTGGAGTTTGTTTATAAAAGTGAATGAACAGAGCTCGTTGTTAGTCAAACACACTCTACGATTGCCTTTCAATGGATATTTGCACTTATGTTTGTAGCAAATTCAAAAGCCAAAAAGATTAACACACAGTTGACTGGGCAACAGGGATGTTTGTGAGTTGGACAATCAAGTGTATAGCTCATGACACAATTGTATTAAGCAATTAGTCAGAGCCTTGCTAGATTACACAACATACCAAGTGAAAATAAAGAAATGAGATTACAAACTATTGGCAGTTTCATTTTGCAGAATTAGAGCTTTGCTGTAGATAGAGACATATTGTGAAAACATTTCAGCTTGCAATCATCAGGACAGAATCTCAATCGTATCAAATTTCTGTTATGGTCACAGCTGATGGTATGACTGAAAAAATCAGGAATCTGGCTTGGCAGATCATATTTTGATTTGTTTTAGTTTTAACAAAATAGTCTCCTGCTGAAGCACTGGCATGCAATGTTGCAAATTTCTAATTAATAAAACAAGTTTATTCACAAAAGAAATGAACACAAAATAAAATAAACTAAACCTGCTGCATATAACATAAATTCGAAGATTGTTAAACACAGTAAATGTATCACCCCATTCATCTCAAAACACTCCTTTATAAATTAAAAGAAAACTAACATTTTATTTGAAAGAGTAACCCAAACCAAAGCCTTCTTACAGTTCCCAAAACATGAGTATATCACTCACACAATACTCACATCAGAATCCCTATATTTCACATCTTCATAAATTAAAGTCACTTCTTATTTCAACTTTTAGACTCGATCTGCAGATCACTTCTTCATGGGGCTATAATACACCTGAGCTCCAAGCTACTCAGCTTTAAGTGATCTCTTCAGGGTTTTAACCTAACACTTCTGGTCTGGGACAAACATTAATTATTCACTCTAAGCTCACCTCATTCACTACATTTCCTTCCCTTTTGGACCTTCGAATTACAGCCAACCTATTCCAAAGATTTCACAGGATTACTCAAAAGTCTAAGTAAAAAGCGAAAGCCAAAAGTCTTCCACTTTATGCTGTGGGAATTCCCTTAAACTTAAAAAGCGCACAAGTTCCAAAACACTCTAACAAACCTTGAAGCCCCAGTACTTACTGTGCTGAGTCACAAAATAATCTAAATAAACAAAAATGTATTAATTGTGTGCAAAACCCGTTCACTGTACATCTAGACCTTAAAATTTATTTACCCAAAGGGTGGTCAACCTATGGAATTCTCTGACACAGAAAATGGTTGAGGCTAAAAGATTTAATGTTTTCAAGAAGGAGTTGGATATAGCTCCTAGTAAAAGAGAGAAAGCAGAAACAGGATGTAGACTATGATCACAGTGAGTGGGGAGCAAACTCAATTGGCTGCATCGCTTACTTCTGCTCTATATTCTGTGTTTCAAAGAACTGTCCTAGGAGAAATCACCATGGCTACACACATATTTAAAAGTTAGTTACTGGCTTCCGAAACAGAGAGAACCCACCTAAGGATTTCAAATTGCTTCCAGTTTACGACATACCTTAATAGAGTTTGAATAAAGTTTTTCAATGTGAAGGATTATTGTTCCTGTAGGATCTTTGACTTACTTTTCCCATGGTAATGGGTTATGTCATCCAAAGCTTGGAACCATATCCTCACTTGAATTGATTGCCATTGGGTTCTCATGTCTAGCTGACTAAAATCCGTCAGTTTGCTACTTGTCTGTGGCTGACTCACAATGAGGTGAGTTGCAAGCCCATTGGACAACTACTTATAAGGAGACTCCTTCATTAAAAAGTACAAATAATAGCACACTTTCTGTCGTAATCTCTTTAAAGGCTGCCAAGTGTAAAAACAATCTCACTTAGTTGTTGGGGCTGCTGTAGCTTGGATAGTCAAGTGGAGCTAATAGTTAGGGAGCGGGAGAGAGAGAGAGAGAGAGAAACAGAGAGTTATTTTATTGCTGTCTTGTTTCCCTAACTACTTTCACAGATCAGTGGGGGCAGATGCAGACCAAGGCCTGTGAGCTAAGAGGTTAGGTAGATTCCCTACAGTGTGGAAACAGGCCCTTTGGCCCAACAAGTCCACACCGACCCTCCGGAGAGCAACCCACCCAGATTCATTCCCCTACATTTACCCTTCACCTAACACTATGGGCAATTTAGCACAACCAATTCACCTGACCTGCACATCTTTGTGACTGTGGGAGGAAACCAGAGCACCCGGAGGAAACCCACGCAGACACAGAGAGAAAGTGCAAACTCCACACAGACAGTTGCCCGAGGCAGGAATTGAACCCAGGTCCCCGGCACTGTGAGGCAGCAGTGCTAACCACTGAGCCACCATGCCACCCTTATTAGGGGAGTAACTGAAAAGCTTCAGGGATGAGTATAAGTCAGTGAATAAGAGAAGGAGACTGAAGCTAAGGGAAAGTTGATCTTTAAGATCAAGTAATTTGAAAAGTTAGAAAGTAAGACTAAATCAGCCGAGTGGAATGTGTGCTCTGCTATCTGTGGGAAGTCCTTCATCCTCCTGAAGTCCTGGATAACCACATGGGCAGGAAGTACTCCCAACTGCAGAAGCTTGAGCTCAAGTTTTGGAGCGTCAGCAGCAGTTAGGGACACGTTGGCGCACACAGGTGGCTGGGAGTTACGTGGATAGCACATTCAGAGATATCATTACACTGCGACTCTAGGTATTGGAAGAGAAAAGGGAACGGGTGAGCACCAGGCGGTCACAAAAAATTGGCAGGTGATGCATGTGCTCCCTGGCATGTTGCCCACACATTGGAGTGTAGAGGAGCCAAGCTTCTAGCACCACTGTACAGGAGGGGAGGAAGAAGAAAGCAGGAGTGACATTAATTCGGGAGTCATTATATAGGGGAACAGACAGGCATTTCTGAGGCCACAGATGTGACTCCAGCATGGTGTGTTGCCTCCCTGGTGCCAGGGTAATGGACATCACTGAGTAGCTGTGAGGCATCTTGAAGGAGAAGGGTAACAAAACAGAGGTCATGGTACACATTGGTACCAACAATATCAGGAGAATAAGGATGAGGTCTTGTACCAAGAATTTAAGGAAATGGACAGTCGACTGAAGAGCAGGCCCTCAAAGACTGTAATCTCTCAATTACTTCCAATGCCACCTACTAAAAAGGACAGCAATAGGACAATAGTACAGATGAATGTGTGGCTCAAGAACTGGTGCAGGAGGGAATGTTTTAGATTCCTGGATCCCTGGGAGTGTTTCTGGGTAAGATGGGATCTGCACAAGCAGGACAGTCTGTATCTGAACCAGAATGGGACCATCATCCTTGTGGATAGTTTTGCTTATGCTGTTGGGAGGAATTTAAACTCATTCAGCAGAGGAAGGGGACATGGGATACAGGGTAATTTGATAAAATGGATTCAAAATTGACTCAGTTGTAGGAGGTAGAAGGTGATGACATAAAGTTGATTTAGTGTCTGGAAACCAATGGCATAGAGGGATCTGTGCTGTGTCCCTTATTATTTGTTATTTATATAAATGACACAGATATTTGTGTGGAGGATTGAATAAGTAAATTTGCGAATGACACAAAGATTAGTCGGGTGGTTAACAGTGAGGTTGAGTGTCTTGGGCTACAATAAGGTAAAGACAGGATGGTCAAATGGACAGATTTGTGGCAGATGCAATTTAACCCTGAAAGGTGTGAGGTGATATATTTTGGAAGGAGTAACTTGACAAGTTAGTATTCAATGAACAGCATGACACTAGGATGCACTACGGAACAAAGGGACATCGAGTGTTTGTCCATGGATCTCTGAAGGCAGAATGGTATATTAGTAGAGTGGTGAAAAACACAAATGGACACTTGCCTTAATCAATCGAGGCATAGTTTATAAAAGCTGGAAAGTCATGTTGGAGTTGGACAGAACTTTGGTGAGACACAGCTACAGCAGTATGTGCAGTCCTGTTCGTCACATTAGAGGGAGGATGTGATTGTATGCAAAGGGATGCAGAGGAGATTCATAAGGATGCTGCCTGGGGTGAAACAGTTAAGTTGAAAGGAAAGGTTGGATATGTTTGGGTTGTTTTTGTGAAGCAGAAAAGAATGAGGAATGATCTGATTATGGTGCAAAAGATGGAGAGGCATGGACAGAGTGAGCAAAGAGCAGCTGTTCCCCTTAGTTGAAGGGTCAGTTACGAGGAGGCACAGGTTCAAGGTGAGGGAGAGGAGGTTGAGGGGAAATGTGAAGGAAACCTTTTTTCCCCAGATGGTGATGAAGGTCTGGAATGCACTGCCGGGAAGGATGATAGGGGTGAATTGCCTCACATCCTTGAAAAAAATACCTGGATGAGCACTTGGCATGTTATAACGTTCAAGGTGATGGGCCCAGTGTGCTCATAGATGGGAGTAGATTGAAGGTCAGGTGTTTCTCATGTGTCAGTGCTAACTCGATGGGTCAAAGGGCCTCTTTTGTACTGTTTGAGTCTATGAATCAACAAAGAGGGAGATCGACCATGTTGAGTTTCAGGTGAGTGAGCCATTTCTGGAATGAAGCTAATTTCAGAGTATTATGTTGTTGCCATCCCAGAGACATAGTTGAGGGAGGGGCAGGCCTGCCAATCAATATACTCTGGTATAGAATCGGCAGGCTGGATGGGGAGGATGCAAAAGAGAGTATGGCATTGCATTATTGTTTAAGAGTCAGCTACTGCAGAATGGAGGGATGTTATCTTGGAATGATTCTGTGGGTAGAGCTTAGGAATAAAAAGGGGACAGTCACTTTACTGGGAGTGTACATAAGAAGCCCACACAGTTGCCAGGCAATGGAAGAGCAGATATGTGGTCAATCCACCAAGTGGATTGAGGATTTCAACCTCCCCAACATTAATTGGGACAGTCATAGTGTAAAAGGTGAGATATATTCAGGAGAGTCTTCTATATCAACATGTAGATGGTCCAACAAGGGGTGGTGCGATGCTGGATCTAATCCTGAGGGCAAGTGTTTGAAGTGGTATGGGGAGCATTTTAATGGTAGTAACCACAACAACATACATTTTAAGTTTATTATGGAAAAGGAAAAACATGGTTTACAAAGAAAAGGTTTTTAGTTTTGAGGTAAGGCAGATGTTGTTAAAATAAGGTAAGATCTTGTAAAAGTAGATTGGGAATAGTCACTTCTGAATAAATCTACAGCAGAACAGTGGATGACATTCAAACGGAATTGGGTCAGAAGTCACACAAAACCAGGTTTTAGTCCAATAGCTTTATTTGAAATCTCAAGCTTTCGGAGTGCTGCTCCTTTATTAGGTGAAGTGAAGGGAAATACATGCCAGAATTCCAAGATATTCCATAAGTAATCAAGGGGAAAAGGAAGGTAACCAGAGAAAGAGTAGGGCCCATTAGGAACCAATCGGATAATCTGTGCGTGGAGCCAGAGGACACGGGTAGGATCAAGAGTGTGGTGCTGGAAAAGCACAGCAGGTCAGGCAGCATCCAAGGAGCAGGAGAATTGATGTTTCGTGTATAAGCGGTTCATTAGGTCTGATGAAGAGTTCATGCCCGAAACGTTGATTCTCCTGTTCTTTGGATGCTGCCTGACCTGCTGTGCATTTCCAGCACCACACACTCTCGACACTGATCTCCAGCATCGACAGTTTTCAATTTCTCCTTGACATTGGTAGGGTGTTAAATGAGTAGCTGAAAATGTGTTGCTAGAAAAGCGCAGCAGGTCAGGCAGCATCCAAGGAACAGGAGATTCGACGTTTCGGGCATAAGCCCTTCTTCAGGAATGAGGAAAGTGTGTCCAACAGGCTAAGATAAAAGGTAGGGAGGAGGGACTTGGGGGAGGGGCAATGGAGATGCGATAGGTGGAAGGAGGTCAAGGTGAGGGTGATAGGCCGGAGTGGGGTGAGGGCGGAGAGGTCAGGAAGAAGATTGCAGGTTAGGAAGGCGGTGCTGAATTCGAGGGATTTGACTGAGACAAGGAGGGGGGAGGGGAAATGAGGAAACTGGAGAAATCTGAGTTCATCCCTTGTGGTTGGAGGGTTCCTAGGCGGAAGATGAGGCGCTCTTCCTCCAACCGTCGTGTTGTTATGGTCTGGCGATGGAGGAGTCCAAGTACCTGCATGTCCTTGGTGGAGTGGGAGGAGGAGTTAAAGTGTTGAGCCATGGGTGGTTGGGTTGGTTGGTCCGGGTGCCCCAGAGGTGTTCTCTAAAATGTTCCGCAAGTAGGCGGCCTGTCTCCCCAATATAGAGGAGGCCACATCAGGTGCAGCGGATGCAATAGATGATGTGTGTGGAGGTGCAGGTGAATTTGTGGCGGATATGGAAGGATCCTTTGGGGCCTTGGAGGGAAGTAAGGGAGGAAGTGAGGGTGCAAGTTTTGCATTTCTTGCGGTTACAGGGGAAGGTGCCGGGAGTGGAGATTGGGTTGGTGGGGGGTGTGGACCTGGCGAGGGAGTCACGGAGGGAGTGGTCTTTTCGGAACGCTGATAGGGGAGGGGAGGGAAATATATCCCTGGTGGTGGGGTCTGTTTGGAGGTTCTAAAGGAGATAATTAATCTGCATTTGTAGAGCAAGGCTTGATCAAGGATAGTCAGCACAGCTTTGTCAGAGGGAGGTCATGCCTAACAAATGTAGTAGGACCTTTCAAGAAGGTGACCAATTGTTTAGGAGGAGGGTAGTGCACTTGATTTAGTCCATATGGATTTCAGCAAAGCCTTTCACAATGGAGACTGATAAAGAAGGTGAAAGCATATGGGATCAGGGTAACTGGCCAGTTGAATCCATCTGGGGCCAGTTGCTAGGAGACAGACAGCGCTTGTAGAAGGCTGTTTGTGTGACTGCAGACTCGTGTCTAGTGGCGTACAGTGGCAATCAGTGCTGACTCCCTTATTGTTTGTGATCTATATAAACGACATAGAAAGAAAATGTGGGCTGGACGTTAGGTAAGTTTGTGGCTGACACAAAGATTAACCAGGTGGTTGACAATGAGGAAGCAGTCTTCTTCACTTAGTTTAGTCTTAGTTTTCATGCGGATATAAGCGGATTGGTCAGAAGGGCAGGTCAGTGGCTAATGGAAGTCAATATGGCGTGCAATTCTGGTCTTCCTATCGGAAAGATGTTGTGAAACTTGAATGGGTTTGGAAAAGATTTACAAGGATGTTTCCAGGGTTGGAGGATTTGAGCTGTAGGGGGAGGTTGAAAAGGCTGGGGCAGTGTTCCCTGGAGCATTGGAGGCTGAGGGGTGACCTTATAGAGATTTATAAAATCATGAGGGGCATGGATAGGATAAATAGACAAAGTCTTTTCACTGGGGAGGGTGAGTTCAGAACTGGAGGGCATAGGTTTAAGGTGAGAAGGGAAAGATATAAAAGAGACCTAAGAGGCAACTTTTTCATGCAGAGAGTGATACATGTATGGAATGAGCTGCCAGAGGAAGTGGTAGAGGTTAGTACAATTGCAACATTTAAAAGGTGTCTGGATGGTTATATGAATAGGAAGGGTTTGGAGGGATATTGGCCAGGTGCTGGCAGGTGGGACAAGATTGGGTTGGGGTATCTGGTTGGCATGGACGAGTTGGACCGAAGGGTCTGTTTCCATGCTCCACATCTCTATGACTCGATGACTCTAAGTGTGAGGTGATGCATCTTGGAAGAAGGAACAAAACAAGGGAGTACTCAATGAATGGCAGGATACTAGGAACTCAAAAGAACAGAGATCATAAGGTGCTTGTCCACAGATCCCTGAGGACAGATGAACTGGTAAAGAGGATAGTTAAGAAGACATAGGGGATACTTGTCTCTATCAGTTGTGGCACTGATTGCGTGTACATCGCATCATCCTCACCATTTCCGCCAGCAACAAATGGACCCCACCACCAACCCTCTCCGCTTTCCATAAAGACCATTCCCTCCACTACTCCCTTATCAGGTCCACGTCCCCCTCCACCAACCCACCCTCCCCTCCCGACACCTTCCACTGCCACCACAGGAATTGCAAAACCTGCGCCCACACCTCTCCTCTCACCACCGTCCAAGGCCCCAAAGGAGACTTCCACATCCATCAGAGTTTTACCTACACTTCCACACATGTCATTTACTATATCCGTTGCTGCCAATGCGGTCTCCTCTACATTAGGAGACATGACGCCTACTTGCAGAGTGCTTCAGAGAACATCTCCGGGACACCCGCACCAACCAAACCCACTGGCCCATGGCTGAACACTTCAACTCCCCCTCCCACTCCGCCAAGGATGCGCAGGTCCTGGGCCTCCTCCATCGCCACTCCCTAAGCACCCAACACCTGGAGGAAGAACACCTTATCTTCTGTCCCGGGACCCTTCACCCCCATGACATCAATGTGGATTTCACCAGTTTCCTCATTTCCCCTCCCCCCATTTTATTCATGTTCCAACCTTCCAACTCGGCACCAGCCTCATGACCTGTCCATCTTCCTTCCCACCTATCTGCTCCACCCTTCTCTCCGACCTATCACCATTACCCCTACCTCCATCTACCTATTGCACTCTCAGCTATCTTCCCCTTAGCCCCATCACCCTCTTATTTATCTCACCATCCCCAAGACTCACAGCATCATTTCTGATGAAGGACTTTTGCCTGAATCATCGATTAACCTGCTCCTTGGATGCTGTCTGACCTGCACTACACTCTCGACATAGATTATTGGAGCAGAGACGTTATGTTGCAGCTGTACAAAATTTTGGTTAGGCCACAGTTGGAATACTGTGTATAGTTCTGGTCACCACACAAGAGGAAGGATGTTATTACATGAGATGGGGTGCAGAGGAGATTCACTAGGATGCTGTTGGGGACGGAGCAGTTTCTCCATGAAAAGGGGGTTTTCTTTGGAGCACAGAAGGCTGAACTGGGATCTGATTGAGGTGTATAAATTCTGTGGGCAAGGACAAAGTGAACAGAAAGCAACTATTACACTTAATGGAAGACTCAATAACGGGGCTGGGGTGGGGGAGGATTGGCATGCAGAAGGTGAAAGGCAGGAGATTTAGAGGGGATTTGAGGAAAATCTTTTTACCCGGGAAAGTTGTGGGAATTTTGAATGCATGCCTGGGAGGGTAGTTGAGGCAGAACATTTCACAACCTTTAAAAAATTCTTGGATGGTCACAATATTCAAGGCTAAGCGCCAAATGTTGGAAAGTGGGAAAAGTGTAGATTTAGTGTAGATATTATTAGTCCAGATTTGATGGGCCAAAGACCCTCTTCCATATTGTATAATTTTGTTTCTGTTAGTTTATTTATTTTGGATTAAGGAGAGATTTTAGCTCATGACCAATATAAAAAAGGCTCACACAGACTCTTTGACACATCAGAGTCAGCACACGGTATGAAACCTAATTTATTTATGAAGATTTCCTTTATGATTTTTATCACGTAAATCATTTTCCACAAGAACATTACTTTGCCCCACTGCAATATAGTATTACTTCAAACCACTTCTAGTCTTTTCCAATAACTTGGACGTTCCAATTGTGGGTTCTCATGATCAAACACACAGCTATTGCAGCAAATTTCATCACAATGTAAACATGAGATATACCCAATTGTCCACTGATGAGGCCAGTCTGCTGTTTTCTTGACTCAATTTCCTACTTTCTCATACTCCCAGTACTCAACAGATCACATCGCTCTTTCTGACAGCTGATGCTGGTCTCTCGCTGGCTGCTCATTATGCACAGACTTCCTACCACTTCCTTGTCTCAGTGTAACTGTAACAACTGACAAACTGATGCCAGCAGGTCATGTTAAAATAAATTAGCTCAAAGATGACAAGGTTAACTGAAAGAGCTGCACTCCAATTTGTTGTTTAGAAAGGAGAAGCTGTAGTATTAGCACCTTAAAAGTTACATTCAAGTGTAGAGGTCAGTAACTATCGAAAGGTGTAACAAACAATTCATTATTTGACTATAATGTGACTATACACAGACATGCTGAAGTAACACTACCACAGTGCTCATACTACAGCAATTCTATACCACATAATCTGTATTGTAACAGGGCTATGTCACAAACCCTGTACTCTGACAAAATACACCACACACTGTTCTTGTAAAAGATTGCTTTGGAAATGGCAGTTTTGGATTGGGGTGTACAAAGTTAAAAATCACACAACACCAGATAGTACTCCAACAGGTTTATTTGAAAGCACTAGTCTTTGGAGCACCGCTCCTTCATCAGTTGGTTGTGTGTCCAAATAAACCTGTTGGACTATAACCTAGTGTTTTCTGATTTTTAACTTTGTATTAGATTGAATCACATACGTTCTGCTACAGTAATATTCTATCACAAATCTCATACAGTGGGATTATCATTCTACATTCTCATACTGCAACAGTATTACACTGCTTCACATTTCTTTTCACTGTTAAACATTGTAGAGCACCATTGCAATATGCCTCTGTGGAGGTGGCAGCTGGAGTCAACATTGCTTATTCTATCAGCCAATGAAAATAGATACACCTAGCCTGTGCTGGACAAGTAGGAACTGATGGTCTACCCTTTGCATCATCTGATTTTATTGGATACCCTCTACTGGCCTTTCTCCTCAGTCAGGTAATTTCCAATTTCCACAGAGTTTAATGAAGGACTGTTGTTCCCTTCCCTAGTTGATCAACTTGTGGTTTTAAGTTACCCAGCCTGTGGCAGCTGCCATAACGCCATTCAGAAATCAATATTCTTAGTACAAACACCAACATTACAAACTATGTGCATTGGATTAGTATAATAATTCTGCCAGCATTAACGAAGCCAATGGATTATAACATACATTTAATTATAAATTGAATTTAGCTTTTTTATGCAAAGTTGTTACGCTGTTGTATCATGTACTATGTGCCCATTCATTCCTCCCTAAGCTCATAAAGGACAGATATTATTGGCAACATCAATGGTAATGTCTAGATTATATCAAAACTGTCAAAATAATGTAGATCATAGAGTCATAGAGATGTACAGCATGGAAACAGACCCTTAGGTCCAACTCATCCATGCTGACCAGATATCCCAACCCAAACTAGTCCCAACTACCAGCACCTGGCTCATATCCCTCCAAATCCTTCCTATTCATATACCCATCCAAATGCCTCTTAAATGTTGCAATTTTACCAGCCTCCACCACTTCCTCTGGCAGCTCATTCCATACACGTACCACCCTCTGTGTGAAAAAGTTACCCCGTAGGTGTCTCTTATATCTTTCCCCTCTCACCCTAAATCTATGCCCTCTAGTTCTGGACTCCCTGACCCCAGGGAAAAGACTTTGCCTATTTCCTCTATCTATGCCCCTCATAATTTTGTAAACTTCTTATAAGGTCACCCCTCAGCCTCCGATGCTCCAGGGAAAACAGCCCCAGCCTGTCCAGCCTCTCCCTGTAGCTCAAATCCTCCAACCCTGGCAACATCCTTATAAATCTTTTCTGAATGCTTTCAAGTTTCACAACATCTTTCCAATAGGAAGATACAATTCTTAGAATACAGAACAAAACCATTTGGCACATCAAGACTGCACCAACCCTCTGAAAAGCATCCCAGACCCCATTCCTATCCTAACCATGGCCAGCCCATCCCTGGACACTATGGGTAATTTACCCATACATCTTTGGGAGGAACCTGGAGCAGCCAGAGGAAGCCCACCCAAACATGGGGAGAACATACAAACTCCACACAGATAGTCACCTGAGACTGCAATTAAACCTAGATTCCTAGCACTGTGAGGCAGTAGTGCTAACCACCGGGCCACCATGCCACCCTAAATGCTTTCCTTCAGTCAAAAGTAGAATGGTTTTCTACACTCTCTAATTTTTAAGTCAGTTGATCAATATGTACATCTTGTTCTTTCAAGGGTATCCACCACATTGGATTGAGTTGATTTAATTATTTTTTAAAAAAATTCAACAAACATAAACAAGATTTGCAACACAACAGGAGGATTAGTTTAACATCGAGTGACAGATACCTAACAAGTCACATTAAGTTAAATTAATTGGACAAGAAATAACCTTCCTGAACATAAACTGATACTCAACAAACATTGAAAGGATTTTTTTCTAATGTGTTAATGTCCTCACAGGATTAACTCAATTGTGAGTGACAATCAAGTTCATTGACAGACGAAATCCAGTGAAGTTCAAAAGCAGTGCCTTAGGGAAGATTTACGTCAAGCCAAGGGACTGATCCAACATGCTGTTTGCTTGAGATGTACGGTTACTTAATAATGTTTTACAAGTTCATTAAATAATTTTAGTGCCAATGCCTTTTTGATAAAGACTTTTCAGAAGATAACAGATATAGCGACTTGGGGAAATGGAATGGATGTGTTGTATGTGGATTATTATGTCCAGATCCTGGCCAAGGCACTCCAAGTTATGGTGGTTTGAGATGGCTCCCCTAATTCGCTACATTTCTGGGTGAGGAAGAATTGGCTCCCTTTCTTCATTCTCCCACCTCTCAGTTCATCACAGAAAATGTTAATTTAAAAAGGATTCTTCCCTTGTGGTTCCCAGACTGAATGCATTTGGTTTAAAAGGAGTTGATTCAGCCAGTCTTTTGTGAATTAACAAAATACTGAGTTTATTAATACAAAACACTAAATAAATAATACAACTTACATACACACAGATTAGGAATAACAAGCAAGTCAAAGCACAAGTTAAAATATACACAAATCAATAGCTCTGAGTGGTTAATGAAGAGCAGTCAGTGGAACAGTAATTGTCAAAAGGTTGCTTCTGGGATTCTTTGCTTTTGCACTTTAATCCAATGTCCTTATACAGAATCTAGCTTCAGATATCTCAAATGTTTGACACTATCTTGACGGGTGAGACAGACCACACCTCATTCAACATTTCTTTACTCTACTGAGAATGATGTGAGTTACAATGTACCAGAGGATTCCTGATGAAGGGCTTATGCCCGAAACGTCGAATTTCCTATTCCTTGGATGCTGCCTGACCTGCTGTGCTTTAACCAGCAACACATTTTCAACTACAATGTACCAGAGTCAAGCACTTGCACTATCGACCTGCTCCAGTTAGTTCGAACCTGCATCCTTCTTCTGGCAGTGCAACAATGGTATAATCTGGGTTTGTCCAGAAGTGCTTTGCTTAGGGATTTGAGGAGTGTATAGGGGAAATGACCCTATACACAAGCCTTTTAACTAAGTTAGCTTTGAGTAAATCATTTCTGTAACTTGGCAGTGGCACCTGCCTACAAATTTTTGATAATTTCATCTGTCTTTTGGCAGTATGATGTGAACTCAAGCCCATGTTTCCTGAAGTTGACAGGATCTTTATGGTGGTCTTCTAAAATAAAACTTTTGTCAGGACCTTTTCTGATCATCGTCAGAAATACCAGAGTATTTTATTCTTCTCAAGTCTTTGGTTGCCAAAGTGAAAAGCTGTTTGACTATTTATCATCCTTTGTCAGTATTCTGATGATTAACAAAATAAACATTGAAACTTTCCTGATATAACTGAAGTTCTGACAGAATGTCAATAGATTGCCTGTCCATAGTGGAATGCTTGCTTTTCATCATTCATTTTAGCAGCATTGTGCTGTTTAAACATTCATAGAATCACAGAAGCCTTACAGTGCATAAGGAGGCCGTTCGGCACTCTGAAGGGTATTCCACCCAGACCCTGACCCATACCTTTTCCCGTAACCCCAGGATGACCACCTAGCCTACATGTCCTTAAACACTACAGACAATTTCAGCATGGCCAATTCACAGCTTTGGACTGTGGGAGGAAACTGGAGCAAACCCACGGAGACATTAGATTCGATTCCCTGCAGTGTGGAAACACGCCATTTGGCCCAACAAGTCCACACCGACCCTCCGAAGAGTAACCCACCCTGACCCATTTCCCTACATTTAACTTGTCTAATGCATCTAAACACTATGGGCAATGTAGCATGGCTAATTCACCTGACCTGCACATCTTTGGACTGTGGGAGTAAACCTGAGTGTTCACAGGAAACCTATCCAGACACAGGGATAATGTGCAAACTCCACACAGAGAGTCACTCGAGGCTGGAATTGAACCTGGGTCCCTGGCGTTGTAAGGCAGCAGTGTTAACCGCTGAGCCACCATGCGGCCCTCATTACAAGCGAGAACCCATGTACTGCCATTAACTAGCTGTCACAGCCATCCTTTTCATGCCCACTTATTGCCATCATGATTTGCTTTGTGGGTTTTTTTTTGTTAGTCTGTGCATACGTATAGCTAAATGTGATATTCTTATTTGAGACAGATATCTTGAAGCATACATCAATACTGGGCTCTGTGCTACTGACATTGCAGTACATTACCTATGTATACCTGATTGACTGAAGACACTGCTCAGACTCCATGACATCGACAGAGAAACTGCAGGTGAGATGGGTACCTTCATATCAGAATATCTCATGTTGAGGTGCGATACAACCATCTTAAAGGTACAGGCCTGAGTTCTTGAAACAATGCCAAATTATAACAACTACTCCATTGGATGTGAAGCACTTTTCGAACATTCTGACAGTGTGAAAGATTTCACATGTACATATCTGGTTCTTTCTTTCACCATAGTTTTCTAACATCATTTTACACAACCGCAGGAGAAAAACGCACCACCTATGATGACACTGGATATCCCCCATCCAATAGAGTTTCCTGATCCCAAGCAGAATGGCCACAACAGATAACAACTGCAGGGCAGAAAGGATATAAAGTAACTAGGATTCCAACTCCTGAGTCCTTTCCAGTGAATCATCCCAGAAAGTGTCATTAGTGAAAGCCAAGTAAGGTCAACAGCGGTTGAGATTATTTAATAGCCTGTTGAGTTAACACATGAAGAATTCTCATGAGGCACTATTGCTAGAAACCTAGGTCTTAGCTTATTATGCTTCGTCCCTTTCAAGAGACAAGCAGAGAAAATCATGATAAAATTGGCCTAAAAGTATGGGAACTGTGAAAATCACTTTAACAGTGCTAAGTTGAATAAATTTAAACCTTTTGGAAGAGAGGGAGGTGTTAATGAAGGAAGGGAAGGGTTGCAATGAAATCTTCTTTGTTAAGAAAAGGGAAGGGATATGTAAACCATCATATTTATCACCTTTTATTGTTTGGTCATTTGAAGATAATGCATTGAAAAATCCACTGTAAATATATTGGATGGTTACATAATCATCATTCATTGTGTTGATACTTTAAGACAATATGATTTAAATTAGAACAAGGCCTGATGAGGTGTTTTATTACTTGTTGAAGACAGGAGGGAGATCTTGTGAAAGCTTTTTAATAATTCCAGTATCTTAAAAGTACTTCACAAACAGGGCTTTCTATTCATTACCTCAGGTAAGCAAACAAATATTTATGTAGATAGGAAAGCTCGAGGGATTTGGAATTCACTTGTGAAAGTGATCTAAATTCTAAAGCTGAAATTCTCGAGTACACTAGAAAAAGAGCCAATTTACAATAATGGAAAGGTGAAAAAATAAAGGTTGGAATTGGATGGGAATGAACTAATTGTTGAATGAGAGAAAAGGCTGGTGAGAAAATAATAGTTACAGAAAATGAAGAAGTCAAGAGTACCCCTTTTAAAGAGGTTTGATGGAAGTTTGAATGAGCTAGAAAAAGTAATAATGTAATAAATTGACAATACCAATAAACATGCCACCAGAAAAGGGAAAACATGTCTGGTTAGAACAAACAGACGGCACGGTGGTTAAGTGGTTAGCACTGCTGCCTCACAATGCCAGGAACCTGGGTTCAATTCCAGCGTTGGGCAATTGACTGTGTGGAGTTTACACATTCGCCCTGTGTCTGTGTGGGTTCCTGCCCACAATCCAAAGATGTGTAGAGTAGGTGAATTGGCATGCTAAATTGTCCATAGTGTTTAGGAATTTGTAGATTAGGCACATTGTTCATGGGTAAACATAGGTTACTCTTTGGAGGGTCGATGTGGACTTGGGCCGAAGGACCTGTTGATTGAGGATTGAAAAACTGGGTAGAAACATTGATTATAAGGAATTGGCAAAGTGAGCAAGAGCAGAAAAGGGGGTGGAGGAGACAGAGGCAATGGTGCTGATGGAGCTGATTTCAGAAACGAAGGAATCCACAGCCCCTTTAGACTTTAGAGCCAAAGGCAGGAAATAGAGGACGCGGTGCATGGTGAGAAAGAAGATTTGAGATTGCTTTGCACTTTCAGATGATCTTGGAAATTCATATTGAATTTCATTTCCATTTATCTTAATGAGAAGAAGTGATATGAAGGGAGTTATAACTCCCCTTTTGTAATTCAATTCAGCAGCTCTTGGCCTGTAGTGCCATTACGTGTGGTGTATTCAATATGTCATGCATCACTGGTCACCATCTTCTCTCATGCATTTCCCAAATGTACTTTTCCTGATCAGAGACATAAAAATTTGAAAGCTCACTTTATTTCTCATATACATAGCTATAATATATATATAAAAACCTATACATACTTTGTTTTAAAAGTTTTGTGTATACTGTTGTTCAATAGTACATATGGACCTTGAAAATCCTCACCATTCCACTGATATGTACACCTGCCCCTCGAAACTCCAGCCATGCACAAGTGCTACAGAGTAAACCAGGAATGGAATTTAATGTGAGTAACATTGGTTTTGCTGTGAGGAGTGAAATGGTGGGGGTGGTGGAGGGGGGGAAGGAAATGGGAACCTAGAAGCCCTGACCCAATTTGTTATCCATCAGGCATTTAACTGCCTGACATTGGAGTTCCCTTCCTTTTAAGGCTGGAGCCACCAGCTCCAAATGGTGCAGCCATTCAGAGTGCCCACAGCTCTTCAGTTCTATCAGGAGGAATAGCCACTGCTAGGATTGCAAGCAGTCTGCAGCAGCATCATGGACACTACCCAGAGATGGAAGGAGACAGAGTCAGACTCCCTAAAAGCTAGTAGGCAAGCCCCAATGATTTTGGGAGGGGGGGGGTGGGGCATCCTCTTTATGGGGATAGACATCCATGGGTTGCAAGCTGCCCAATCAGAAGGGCCAGCCCAGGCTGGAGGATCATCTTTTACTGCAGAGAGTACCATCACTGATTCCCACTTCTGCCAGTGACACTAGGAAGAGACACTCATTGACTCTTAGTTGGCTACTTAAGGGCCTCAACTGGCTTCTGGGTGAGAAGGCTGTCCTGAACCGTCAGCCTTGACATTCCATGGCATTCCCATCCCTCCAACTCCCACCTGCCAATAATTCTCTTCAGGGTTCTTCACAGAAACACCAGCATGGGAACAGAGTCCAATCATGCAGTCAAGCATTTGGGTCTTCTGCACCACATCCCCTATTTCCTGCCTTTGGCTCTGAAGTCTAAAGAGACTCTGGATTCCTTTGTTTCTGAAATCAGGTCTATCAGTATCACTGCCTCCGTCTCCTCCATCCTCTTGCTAACTTTCCCAATTTTCTCCCAACCAAGCACCCAATGTGTTCTAGCAATTTGGGGCAAATAAAATGCTGCCTCTTTCTGGCATAAGTAGATGAAGAGGGAGGATTGTATGCTCTTGCTCTGGCAGGTTTGAAGGCGGGGAGCTGGTAAAAGCTGAAAGTCTGTCTGTGATCCATCCGCACCCCTCACCCAACTTGTCTGAAATTTTACAGGGGGAAGGGAGTGAGGGACTTATCGAGGCGCTCACTTTTGCTTGAGATGATTGAAATGTACTGGTCAATTAATGGCCACTGAAGAGCCTCATCTCACCACCTTCAGGATTTTACCAGCTGAATGCTGGAAAGACGGAGCAGCTTTACCTACATGGGCTGGTGTCGGGCAAGGGGGAGGGTCACCTCACTTTGCGGCTTCCTGTGCCATCAGAAGCACAATTCCCACCCACAAAATAATTTACCACCTTTCCCTAATGATCACACCTCCAGGACTTTTCTTTAAACTTAGCTCCCCATTTACCAGTTTGGCAAGAGCTTGGCCTAGACCCAGCAGCACCTTTATGTGGTGGGAGTGTGAGTGACCACTGGCCCTGCCTTGTCTGATTGAGACTGTGGAACCACCAGCCATCTAACTGGCTGGTGGATCTTTCAGGCTGAACTTCTCCCAAGGTAGGGACAGATTTTTTTTTATTATTTATTCTTTTTTTTGTGTGGGATGTGGGCATCACTGGCTGGGCCAGCATTTATTGCCTATCCCTAGTTGGCCTTGAGAAGGTAGTGGTGAGCTGTCTAGTTGAACCATTGCAGTCCACTATGTTGATCCACAATGCCATTAGGAGGGAATTTTGATTAGCAACAGTGAAGAATCGGCGATATATTTACAAGTTAGGATGGTGAGTGATTTGGAGTGGAACAAAGATGGTGGTGTTCCCATATGTCCCTTATCTGCTGCCTTTGACTTTCTAGATGGAAGTGGTCATGGGTTTGGAAGGTGCTGTCTGAGGATTTTTGGCGAATTTCTGCAATGCATCTTGTGGATAGTACACACGTTGCTACTGAGCATCGCTGGTGGAGGGAATGGATGCTTGTGGTGGATGTGGTGCCAATCAAGCGGACTGCTTTGTCCTGTATGGTGCCAAGTGTTCTTGGTGCCGAACTCATCCAGGCAAGTGGGGAGTATTCCATAACACTCCTCCGCAAATGTAGGATAGGCTTCAAAGAGTCAGGAGGTGAGTTACTTGCTGCAGTATTCCTAGCTTTTGACCTGCTCTTGTAGCCGCTGTATTTATGTGCTGAGTCCAGTTTAGTTGTCTGTATTGTAATGTGGTGGAAGGAGGCCATAGAGATCATTAAAACTACACCGGCTCTCTGAACACACATTATGACTCAGTGTCATTCCCTTGTCTTTTTCAAATAAAGCTGAATATTATTTCTTTTTTTTAAAAAAATCATCTAATGCCCTCTTGAATGGTGTAATTGAACCTACCTCCTCTGCACTTCCAAACCCCAACTAACCACGGTTTGAATTGTTTTTCACATCATATTTACTTCCTCTTCAAATTATCTTATATCTATAATGTCTCATTCTCAATCATTTTATGAGAGAGAGGTTTCTTTCTGTTCAATTCCTCATGATTTTGAAAACTTCTCTCAAATCTTCCATTGGTGTTCTCCTGTCCAAGGACAGCAGTCTCACGTCTTTCAATCTATCTTCGTAACCGAGTTCCATCTCCTTGGAACTATTCTTAAAAGCCTCTTCTGCACTTTTTCCTACCCATGCCCTAAAGTATGGCCTCCCCACTACACACAATACAGCAGCTGAGGTTTAATTATATCTGCTACAAGCTCAGCATACTCTGGCTCCTGTACTATTTGCCCTTATTTTTGAAGCCAAGGTCACTGTATGATTTATTAACAGTTCTCTCTGCTGTCCTGCTACTTTTAGTGACATAATTACTTGTAAATCCAGGTCTGTCTCCTTCTGCACACCCTTTACGCTAACAGCATGCAATTTATACTATCTCTTTGTGTTCTTTGCATCACCTCATGCTTCTCTATATTGACCTTCACCTACTGCCTGCCTGCCCACTCGTCCAACTTGTCAACATCCTTTGAAGTTCTACACTTTCCACCTCACAGTTTTCATATCATCCACAAACTTGGAAACTGTCCCCTGCACAGCACTAAAGCACTGACGCTACTCCCACTATTAAATTGAAACAGGGCATCAATTGAAATCCTAGGTGGGCTCCCAAAACACCCCACCCCCACCCCCAAGATTTTTATTTGCAGGGGGCAGGAAACTTTGTAAAATTTAGATCAATGTATTTTTATTAAATTGGAATTTCATCGGCGCCAAATCATACCCATCTCACCGAAGGTCCTTGCCATTTTGACAGTAACTGGTAGTCCTGTTGTCAGGCTGGGGTGTGGTTGTAAGTCACTTTACAACAAGAACACATAACCATATCAGTGCCGGTACGATTCATCATTAAGGTTAAAAATATCTCTGTCAAGCAATAGACAGTGGTGACAGCATGACATGTGATGAAACCTTGAGAGGTGTCTCCCATTCTTCTTGGGGCCACAAACATTCTCCACTGTACCTGGGCCACCCACATTAGAATCCATACAGTGTGGAAACAGGCCCTTTGGCCCAGCAAGTCCACACTGACCCTCCGAAGAGCGACCCACCCAGATCCATTCCCCTACCCCATTATTCTATATTTACCCCTGGCTAATGCACCTCACCTACACTCCCCTGAACACTCTGGACAATTTACCATGGTCAATTTACCTAACCTGCACATCTTTGGATTGTAGGAGGAAACCCATGCAGACATGGGGAGAACGTGAATATTCGACACAGCCAGTCATCCGAGGCTGAAATCGAACCCTGGTCCTTGGTGCTGTGAGGCAGCAGTGCTTACCACTGAGATACCATGATTCCCATTCTCTGTTAATCAAATGTTGCTGGTACCTTCAATAAATTTGGTCACAAAATGGTCCCCAGCAATAAGTAACTTATTGTTGCTCTGTTTGTCACTGTGGTGCTCCCATACAGTTGTTAGCCAACTTTATGCAGGGATAGCCTCTACTTAACCTGTAATCAACACAATCATTGAAAGGTTGATCACAGTCTTTTCTGATGGCAAATAGTTATTAGCTCTTAATACATTGTCGCTTTGAGAGTCCTGAAGCACACACACTGCTAAATCCTAGAGAACATTTACATGCATATAATAATCACAGTCCGGCATAATGGGTTTCTGTCCAATCTTCCTCTGTTTTCTAGTCCGACAATCAGCACATTTGAGATTGCAAAGCAGAAAGAACTTGTGACCCATTTGCTTTGGTTCTGTATTGTGTTTCCTGGTTTAAACAAAATTATTGTAAAAAAACTCTTGACAGAATCTTCCCAGCCCCTCAATGACACAGGCAATGGCAAAAAGGTTGGGTAAACAGCCATTGAAATGGATCCCAGCATCCAGAACAAAGTGTCTCAATTTCCAATCTATCATTGAAAACGGAGTTCTGATTCTTGCCAGTGAGCAGCGAGAGATGTATTTGCATGCATTTAACATCCTCTTCATGACATTATCTCAACTCATTGATATGCTGTTGCCAATTCTCCCAGTCACTGGATAGAAACTAGATGCTCACAATTTGCAACACAAAGGTCAGAACTTCTCCAAACTTCCATTAGTCACTAACCTCTCAAGCTCCATGCAGCAACCACATGCACTAACCACTCCCCCTATTTTCCACAATCTCAAATGCTCCAATCCACCAGGTTCCCATTGTAAAGTGGAGTGTCCAAAGTCCATTTGCCTGACATGTCTGGGGAATTGACAGGACCAACATAATCAAAAAGCCCTCCCAACCCAGGTATAGTTTCCTCCACACCCTTCCATTCGGCAGAAGATACAATAGTTTGAAAACACATGCCAACAGATTCAAGAACAGCTTCTTCCCCACTGTTATCAGACTTTTCAATGGACCTCTCATATATTAAAGTTGATCTTTCTTTGCACCTTCTCTGTAGCTGTAACACTATATTCTGCATTCTGTTCTATTACCCTTCTGTACTTATGTAAGGCATGATTTGACAGGATAGCACACAAAACAATACTTTTCACCGTATCTCAGTACATGTGACAATAATAAATCAAATCAAATCAAATGATAAAAAAAACTGTGCAGTGCAGCTGCAGATTGTCATTGCTTGTCCAAATGTATGTTTGAGTTTCAAAGATGGCGACTGCGCCAGGAATCCTGGAGGCCCTGTCAGTGGCCAATACTTCTGATTGGGGCAAGTGGGAGAAGGTCATCGTTGGATTGATGTCGTGGGTTTGGATTGTGTGAGTGAGTTCTTCGGGGCTAGTGGAGAGAAGCCCTCCATGAACCGCACCAAAGTTGACTCTTCAACAACTTCTTGTAAAATTTAACCCTGTATTTTAGTTTCTTAAGATGATTTCACCTATAGATCTGCATAAAGCTTCAAGGTTGGTTTCTTTCAACAAGCTATTCATATCAAATCAATAATGGGTCAAATTTACACCATCTTCTAATTAGGAACATTTATGAATTGCTAAAGCTAACAATATTTGTCATTAGACTATGCTTCACAATTTAAATTAAACAATCACTTTTCATGTATTTGAATTATTATTTCAACCTTTGCTGCTTTGCAGATCCTAATCTGATCATTCTACTTTGAAGATATTGAGAGAAATTTTACAGTACAGTTATTCTTAGCCTCTTGTGCCTATGGAATTCGTTATCTTTTTACCCACTCTGATGTTAATTGTAAACAGCTACACCATCGGCCTTATAATCACTGTTAATTCTACCCTAATTGTTTCTGCATCTTTCCTTTAATTTTCAAATTGCTTCTGCCATTCTCTCTTCAGTGCACAGAATTTAATTGGGACAATGAGGCATATCAGAAAGCAAAGGAAATATAAAGACTTGCATTTATACAAGATTTTTCAGACCACCGATCATCTCAAGTTGCTTTGATGCCAACAAAATACAAGTCTACAGAGCCCAAAGGCTTTGCTTGAAATTCTGCTGCCTGCTACTTTCTTCAACTATGGTCCTTCCAAGTATTGTGCCTTAACTTCACCTAACCTCCTAAATAGTTCATTGTACTGAAATCATTAACAGAAAAAACAAGCAATCTATGTAAAATATCCCAACTATCAATTATAGGCTTCAATAGTTTGGGTTGTCTAACTTAGTTAAGAATCAGACACAGGAAATCTTAAACTGTGTGCAGCTTCTATTACAGTAAGCTTGATTTGCATCCCTAATATGTAGAACTGGAATACAGAACTGTGGATTTATCTTTTTTCTCAAAGTACCTCATGCTGAAGGTTGTACTTCCTCTGTTGCGCAGCCTGAAATCATATAGCCTGAAAGTATAGTGGAGAGCATATTTTAAATATTGGGTGGGTGAACTACTGCCTCCTCGGTGCCTTGAGATAAATTACCCTCTGACTGTTCTGAAAGTAGGGAGACTTCACCACTATATCACCTCCAAATGACAGCCAGGAGACTAGGCTAGTAACTCACCCCATTTGTCTGCCTGTTGCAGCACTGGGATTTCCAGGTTGGGAAAGTTAATCACCCCTTTGTCAATGTTTGTAATTTTGTTCAGCAGCATGTTTATAAGAAAAGGCTAAGATGTACCTGCTCATATTCTTTTACCTCTTTTCAGGTGTAACATCGCTACTGTAACTCATGCGATGTTTGCAAGTATTCCTTTCAGGCTCCTATGTCCTTTAACCTCCCATTTATTTCTCCTTTTAGGGCTGTAGTGTTTGTCTTATTTTACATCCCCTTGTGGTGCAGGAATTCCTCTGGGCACTCACTGTACACTTTAATGTCACACAATACAGGCAAACAGACTCAGATTGTGGAAAGGATCAAAGTTAAAACAAAGTTAAAAATCACACAACACCAGTTTATAATCCAACAGGTTTAACTGGAAGCACAAGCTTTCTGAGCACTGCTCCACAACCACCGGATGAAGGAGCGGCGCTCCAAAAGCTAGTGCTTCCAATTAAACCTGTTGGATTATAACCTGGTGTTGTGTGATTTTTAAATTTGCACACCCCAGTCCAACACCGGCATCTCCAAATCAAAGTCAAAACAAGTATGGCAAAATACCAAAAATAGAGAAAAGCTAAACTCAAGTCCGATTCCAGCATCCGCAGTAATTTGCTTTTATTCGATTCATACAGGTTTAAAAAGTATAAGCCAACAGTCAGCAAGGATGTATGAAGGAAAGGGAACATCTGACAAAAGAAGTCCAAGTTTTGAGGAGGTCAACAGCACAGCAGATAAGAAGACTGCTTATATGGACTTGCGCAAGATCACTTAACATTAAAAGCATACAGAAATAGGAAAAAACCTTGCAACGTGAATTTTTTAGGAAGAGTTGACAGAGAGAATTGGTATCGAAGGTATATATTCTGAAAGCCAGGAGGAGTCAAATGGAGTTCCCCAGGGTTCTGTACTGGGCCAGTCATTAATTAGATGAAGAAAACATATTTCTTAAAGTATGTTTTCTTATGAGTGAGAAACTGGAAATTGTGAAGGAGCAAAGAGATTTGAGTCTGCTGTACAGAAATCACTTAAGTTTTGTAAACAAGGACAGAAATTATCTAGGAGACACTGGGGACTGCAGATGCTGGAGATGGATTTGAGAGTGCATTGCTTGAAAAGCACAGCAGGTCAGGCAGAATCTGAAGAGCAGGAGAATCGACGTTCTGGGCAAAAATCTGGTGAAGGGCTTTTACCTGAAACATCGATTCTCCTGCTCCTCAGATGCTGCCTGACCTGCGTTGCTTTTCCAGCAGCACACTGTCAACAGAAACTAACTGTTAGAATGTTCACTTTTCTATCAATGATGTTGGAATGAAAGAAGTATGTGCTTCAGTTGTAATAAATTTTGGTCAGAACATATTGGAGTACTGTGTTCAGTTTTGGTACCGCACCTCATGAAAGATATATGGGATTTTGCCTGAATTCACCAGTTTAAATTCTAAGGACAGACTGAATAAACATGGTTTGTATCGCTTTGGATGTGGAGGCATGATCTCATCAAGGTCTCTAAAATGATAGAGGAATTCACAGGGTAGATTCAGAGAAATACTTCCTCTGGCAGGAGAATTTAGAAGTATGGAACACTGCCTTAAAATTGGAACCAGGTCAGCGAAACATTGAATCAAGAAATGTTGTCTGGAATTCCTCTGGCGAAGGGTGAGTGGAAAAGTTTTGGAAAGCAACTCACTGACGTTGCTGAATGGGTTTCCCAGAACAGGTGAGGAGGCCTTTAAGGTCTCATATAGCACTAATTTTCAGAGTAGTAAGCAACTATTCTAGTATTACACACACCTGCACCCACCCCTAACCTCCCTCACATTTAGCTATATTATAATCTTTTTCATGTGCTAGTATAAAGGATTAGAAAGGCTGCAAATGTTACATCCACTGACAGTACTCAGCCTTCAATTCCCACAGGTCGTTTGGACCTTATTGTAAGTGCAACAATCTGAGGTGGCCCTCTCACTCTCCTTCTGTCTGAGTAATACTCACTTGGCCTTAGACCTCTCAAATATGTACATGTGCAGTGGGTGGCATGGTGACACAGTGGTTAGCACTGCTGCCTCACAGCGCCAGAGACCCGGGTTCAATTCCCACCTCAGGCAACTGACTGTGTGGAATTTGCACGTTCTCCCCGTGTCTGCGTGGGTTTCCTCCCACAATCCAAAAATATGCGGGTCAGGTGAATTGGCCATGCTAAATTGCCCGTAGTGTGAGGTAAGGGGTAGATGTAGGAGTATGGGTGGGTTGCGCTTTGGCAGGTCGGTGTGGACTTTTTGGGCCGAAGGGCAAGTTTCCACACTGTAAGACTATTGTCTCTGATTGGGCATCAAAAAATCTCCAGCAATTCGATAGTTGGCTGACATAAGCATGGTCAGGACCCAGAATTGGTTCTGACACTGATAAATGTTTTTCTAGAAGATTCTGGCTACTATTTCACACAAAAGGTAGAAGAAATCTGGAATGTTCTTTGTAAAAGGATGTGCATGTCAAGCTAATTGAAAGCTTTAAGTCTAAGATTGATAGATTTCTGTTTAGTCAGGGAATCAAGGTATCTGGATAAGGAGTGAGTAAATAAATTTGAGGTACAAATAAACCATGATCTAATAAAACAAGCTCTAGGGCTTGAGCTTATATCTATGATTCTCTATTTTGCTGTGAGGCTTGATTTGTGATCCAAATTTGAATCCAGTCTATATTGATGGGTTCAATGAGTCCACTGTCTGATGAATGTAAGTAAGGCTGCTGTGTTAAACCCAGTTAGACAGTCCAAACCCAGTTACAGTAATCACAAACAAGCAACATAACTCATGAGATACTACTAATCAGCAGTCTCTTCAAGAAGGACACAAAAGAGGCTTTTATTTTGTTATTCATTCATGGGATGTGAACATTTGTTGTACATCCCTAACAGCCCAGGCATTAGTCAGGAATCAATTATGTGGGTCTAGAGTCACATGTAGGCCACACCAGTAACAAAGCATATTTCCATCCTGAAAGGACATTAGGGAATTAGATATTTAATTTTTAATGGCAATCAATAATGATTAAATGGTTTCCAATAGACTAACTTGTTATTCCAGAACTTTTTTAAATTGAAGTCAAATTTGACCATTTGCCTTGATGGAATTCAAGCTGATGTCTGGTCCTGAATTAATGGTCCAATCACTTTACCTCTATGTCACCATATACTCCTTAGCTCAAAGTGGCCTTGTTTTTTTTTAGTCAGGGTTGGGAACAATATTTCCAATACGATCGAACGTAGTTTCTCAACCTAGGTCAGACGGTGCTGTCGCCATAGTCCCAGACAATCACAGGGTTGGTCTGTCATTATAGCAATGACTGGTGATAATTCTAATCTGAGGGTCCTCAAGCATCAGTCAAGGGGCAAGGTTGAGAAGGTGGACTTTCATGATAACCTCAGCATGTCGGGGAATTGAGTCTGTACTGTTGGCATCACTCTGCATCACAAACCAGTCATCCAGCCAACTGAGCTAACAGACCTCAAACTCCTAAATCAGTCTAGTATTCTTCTTTGTTGCACTGAAGTGCCAGCATGAATATCCACTCAAGATTGTGAAGCAGGGCATAAAGTCACAGCCTGCTGACTTAGATGTCTGTGAGCTTCTGTAGAACTGTGAGTTGATGGTGTGGTATCAGCTCGCACCATCTGTAACTCAGATGATGTATTTTTGGTTAAAACTTCTGCATTTAATCAACTGGTTCTCATTATTTGTAGCAGCATGCTTGTTTTCTCACTCAGTTACCTCATTCATTCTACACCTTTTGCTGTTACTTGCTTTAATAATCGCATATATTTTCTCTCACACTGTTTCTATCTGTCTTTTCTCCTCTCATGGTTTGTGAGGTTTGGCCAATGCATTGTATTTGTGCACATTTATGGTCAACAGGCTGCAGTGGTTAGTCATTGCCTTCTGCAGCATGGCTGACCAGTACACTTCCATTCTTAATGCCAGCTTTATTATAAGGCGATTATAGATTGACCATGTTACACTTTACAATGGAGAACAAGTCCTAAAATGGCACACCAATCCAGAGCTTCTGGCCCAGAGATAAGGATGCTATAAAAGCCTCCCACTGCTGTTCAAAAAATGTCAAATATCCCTGCTTTGCCCATTTTTGAGTTCACTCATGCATTAGGAGATAGTGAGGACTGCAGATGCTGGATAGTCAGAGTGATAAAGTGTGGTGCTGGAAAAAGATCCCAGGAGCAGGAGAGTCGATGTTTTAGGCAGGAAGGGTCCTGATGAAGGGTCCTGTCCAAAATGTCCATTTCTCCTGCTCCTCAGATGCTGCCTAACCTGCTGTGCTTATTCAACTGCCACACTTTCTCGACTCTCACTCACTTAATAACCAATCCAGTTCTCCTGCAAGGTGTTTTGGTGTAAACTTCACAAACACACTTCTCCAGTATGAAATCTCCACAATGTGGAAGTATCAGAAAATCACTGACCTGCCCGCTACAATTTTCTGCCAGGTTTGACACAGCCTCTGTCAAATGTTTGTCCAATATGCTCATCTCAACTTCATTCATGGTTACTTTCTCATGTGTACCATGCATCTAACTCTATTGTGGTCTCTGTAACATTATGCAGTATTCGGTGTTCAGATGCTGGTGCATTTTTGGTATCTGTATGTGTAATCCAACCGTCACATCAATTAAAGCTTGATTAAGGATCATACAGGCAGACAATGCTCCAGATTAAGCATAACATAAATGCAAAAACAACTGAGACTTTTTTTCCATTTAAAGTATTATTTTAAGTCACTTATGCAGTTTTAACTAAACCAAACAGTTCAACTGCTCAATTTTACGTGGGAATTAATAACTGAAATGAAATCCATCCCATCTGTCCCACATCCCACTGATAAAGAACAAACTATACATTGGCTCGATACTTACTCATGTTATCTGACATCTCACAGCACTGCTGGAGATAAAGTTTGAAAGATGTGCTCACCAGAGTAACAACTAAGATTTTCCTATATAGCACGGCACTGAGTGTGACAAGGTTAATCTCTCTCAGACACAGCAAGCTCACCCTGAACTCCACTAGAAAACATTTGGAACATGTTACGGTACAGTAGCATGAACAGAAAACACAGTTAGAGAAATGACTTTCAATGTTAGCAAATTTTTAGTAATGTCAGTTGTCAAAGGTGAGCATGGATATGTGTGTGTGTGTTTGAGCATGTATGTGAGAGTGTATAGTGTCGTGGGGTCACCTGTAGTGTCACATGAATCCAAGGCTGTCCTCATGGGTACTGAACTTGGTTATCAGCCTCTGCCCGGCCACTCTGCACTGATGCATATCCCGAAGTCTGCCTTGAAAGCTGGTCACCCAAAGATCTGAGGCTGAATGTCCTTGACCACTGCTCACACACCCTCTCACTCTGTCTCTCTCTCTCTCACACGCACACACACATGCATAGACACATATAAGATGAATGTGCATTTGCAGATTTGTTTTGCAGGTACATTTCATTTTGTTCAAAAAGCACACAATCTGTAGGCAGTCAGTCCATGGGACATTTTATGAATTCCTACTTTGGAAATAGAACCAGTCTGACTCAAGTTTGGGATACAGACAGACTCTAACCTTACCCCTTTAATGCATTATTTGAGCTGAGATGTCACTTTTAGTTTATACTCATAAAACCTTAAATTGTCTCAGGACTGTAACTTGAAAGAAGTTTTGGGATTTACATATTAGTCAATCGAAACCTACATCCCCATTCTAAGTGATGAAAGACGTAACAGCAATCTGGGTTTGTTCAATACATCACATCAGTTGTGTGATACTTTGGTCTTTTACTCTTAGTTCTGTGTCCTATGACCCTGCCCCTGCAGTTACCTGACAAAGGAGCAGCGCTCTGAAAATTAGTACTTCCAAATAAACCTGTTGGACTATAAGCTAGTGTTGTGTGATTTTTAAGTTTGACCACCCCAGTCCAACACTGGCTCCTCTACATCAAGTTTAAAGAGCAGACATGAGGCAGATATACAGCTTTTAAGTTGAAGGTAAAGGGTTTCAACATTTGGGTGGAGTCAATAACTGAAAGAACGATCAGCAGCAAGTTGTTTATTCACAGGAATCCAATGGGCTGCAGCATCAGAAGGACATCAGGTCCATTGGAAAAGGTGGTCAGTACTGACATTGAAGGAGCAGAATAACGTTCAGGTTATAACAGGAAGCAGCTCAAAATTGAGGGAAAAAACTATCAGGATCTCAGGAAGGAGGATGTAAAGGAGAAAATAGAATAGTGAATGAATAATTAGACTTTTAGACTGATTTGGGCACCGAGCAGAAATGAGGAGTGAAAAATACATTTTTATAATGGGGTTGCAACGGACTTATTAACTGCAATATGAATAATAGCACAACCAATCAAACATCCAGCTTAAAACATAACAATGTGATGATCGTATTGTGTGGATGATGATCCTGTGTAAGGTAGTGGAAGAGGATATTGAGGAATTAATGGAATGTAGATTCAAAGCATTTGTTCAGAAAGTAAATGCGGTGCACTGAAAGGAACAGATAACTTTGGAACACTGATTCCCAAAATTCTCCACCACTGTAGGCTTTCATCAACTCATGTCTGGGATACAAAGATTAATCAACAATTCCATTATTGTCAGAACACACAGGCATCCTGGTAGTAGGAGACAATCTAGCTGGACCCTGGTCTTTTTCCATCGATCAATTTCTGTGTTCCAATGTTTCAGCAGTTTAATAGCTGTCTCCAGTTACGGAGAAGCAGAGGCAAGAAGTATTAGGACATAGGATTGTAACAGTAATTTTCCACTTGGTTACATACCACATCTTAACTACATGAGACTTCCTCATGTGGTGGATGACCCAGGGGATTCTTGGAATGGGCAGCTTGCACGCTTCCTCAGGCAAAGAATACTTTAAAAGCATGAAAACCTTCAACAAGTGAAAAAACCAAAAAAAAACACTGCAATAAATGCATTTCATCCAAAGTAGTTGGTTGGAATATTAAACTGCTAGAATTCCAAATTTAATTTTCCACTTTGATAGTGGTGAATTTGTAGTCAGGATAGGAGACACCTTGTAAAGCACTCTGTAGTGCTGTCTGAAAGCAATGACATAATATTTTCAGCCTGTTGCGCAGAGGTGAATAAAATCAAAACAGGGGAAATGCATTTTGGCTGACTTTTGATAAAGTGAGAAGGACTAAGGTAGATACTGAAATAAGTTAATATTTATTTTTAAAAATTGCAAGTGCAAGCCCAAAGTATTATTCTTCATTACCTTTCAACATAGAACTTTGGTAAAACCTGAATGTCCCACCTGACGCATGCTTAACTCTTCTAGCTCACTATGGTGCCAACACAAAGCTGTTGGTCTGGCTGCTGACAATTGGCATGCCCTTAGCTGGACATTGTGTGTTCACCTAAGGGCTATATCTGCTACTGTTGGTATTCAACCAGCAGGTGGTGGGAGGGGCCTCACACATAAGAAGCCACAAAAGCAAAACTGGCAGATTACTGCGTGTGTTTGTGTGTGTGTGTGTTAGGGTGCAGGGTGGGGTGGTGAGTCTTCAAACCCAGAGGTTTTTGATTCAAGACCCGCTGTTGCCCATTTAAGTACCTAGTTGATAGCTGCCTCAATAGGCCTTCGTGAAAGGAGGCTTCAAGGGGTCTCACTGTCTTCCCCAGTCAGCAAGTGAGACTCCTATCACTGATATTAAATATCACCCAGTACCTCAACATTGTCCTATTTATTTAACAGTGAACCAGCTTAAGCTGCTGGTTAACCTGATCACTTCCTTGGGGCCACTTTGAGGCTATTTCCTTCATTACACAGATTAATTCCAACTCATGGGAAGAACTTTGTGTTGAATTGTCCTTGTCTACTTTGAAAACACCTTCAGTGCAGATATGGGCAATCTAACAGTGTTCCTTTCTGGGTGGGGGGCTAAAGGAAGCAGTGAATAGGATGGAAAAGACAGAGCTGCTTGTGGCAAAGGGAGGAGGTGGGTTTTCTGTACAAGGTCACATCAACAATGGGTCTTCAGGGAACACTTCTTACATCTCAAAGTTGCCAAAGAAGCTTTCACTGAGTTATGTCACGAGCTGCCATAGAGTACATGGTCTGCTGCTATCAAGTTCAATAGTTGTGTTTATCACAAGGCTTGTTTAAGGATGCAGCAGATCACATTAACTATCTGCTGTGCACCTTGTGGAAGCTCTCTATATCAGAAGGAACAGCCTGGTTAATTTTCCCATAGATAGAGAAAACAGTAACCAAGAGTACCATGCCTTATTCAACTACAAATATTAAAACCAATGCTAGATCAAGAATAAACACGTCATTTAATTCCATATGCATATAATAGTCAATCAGAATACATCAGATTATCTTCTAAACTTTCAGTTTCCATCATTTATGTATTTTACCTGTTTTAGTGCTCCTATATGGAGCATTCCCAGTGGGTACAACTTGGGGAGAGGGACGCTGCTGAGAATCTATTGAGGGCACTTCAGATCTCATTTCCCAATCATTGCCTATTGCTTCATGTTGCTTGCAACCTCTTAGCCCAAAAACAGAGTGATCAACTAGTGACCTGTTAAAATGTGGCTGTCAGGGTGCAAAAGCTCAGATGTGGCTGAGGTAGGTGGAAACTGGGAGCTGGGAGATAGTGGTGAGTGGAAGCAATGTCGAGAGTTTGAGGAGAAGTTGAGAGCAAGTGATTTAAGATGAGTGAAGAGCAGTGCAGGAGAGAAGCATTGTGAGTACTATTGCTGCTTTCATGATTTTCTCCTATTTCTTTGTGAGACCATTTCCTCTTATATACCTTCTATTTTTCTTCTTCCATTCGCTCACACACTATACATTGTGCTGTCTATAACTCTCTGTCTCGTTTCTGCATATTATCTCAGTGTGTGAGTCGTGTGTTTCTTCTATATATTTCACAACTTGTTTTTCATACCTTCCTTCAATGAAATACTTAATACCAGCTATGCAGGCTTAGTATTTCTTGATTTGTTGCTCCTGAGAAGAAATAAAATCTGAATCAGACTCTTCCCCATGCCCTGCAGGCACATAAGCAGAAGCAAAGCAATTAATTATGTCGATAGTTAACAATTAAATTGTTATGAACGATAATTTTCACCCAAGGATTACAAGCATTGAAAGGAACTGATCTCAGCAGCACGTGTGAAAATGTGTGAAACAGAAATGATCAAGTTTGACCTTGGATATTTTTTATCACTTATTGGTTAATAACAAAATGACCAGCTGAAATTAATATAAACCTTTCAGTGTGATTACCGTCTGCTAAAGCCATTTTCTACTAACTGATATTGAAAGGAAGAAGCTGGGACAAATTATTAAGGACATCCATTATGTTTTATTTGTTCGAAGGAGACATATATTGGATTCCGAATTTCGTTAAAAAACATTGAAATGCAAATAAGGTTAGTTCCACAATGTGCTGCCACTCCAGCATTATCAGGTTCCATGGAATTAGTTTCATTCTGTTTGTCTTTTTACAGCCCAAGAATGGCATGATAAACCTTGTAATCATGACACACAACAAATGCACACCCTGTTCAATTTTGTAAAAGTTACAATCTTCCTCTTATCCTTCCCCATTCATGTTCAGTAATTTGCAGTTACACCATGCTGCTACTTTGTAAAGCATTCCCAGGTACATCATAGATGGTTGGTGACTATTACAAGAAATGAAAGGAGAAACTGAAAATCTTGTGGGTTTTCTTTCCCAGCAGGAGCAGAAACAGCAAGGCAGAAGGGTTTGGGGTGTCTTTGCAAGGGGGTCAAACAGGTCTATTCTTAGCAGCGGAGCAGACGTGAGGGCTTACATAAGGGGGTCACAATCAGAGGACAAGGAGCGCAGTTTAGAGGAGGTTTCAAACCATTCGATAAGAGTCGATTCTCACAGCACAGCATTATCACAGAACACTTTAATGGCTGCCGTAGCTGCAAACCATTGATGCATTTCAATTGTCAGACTTGCTCTCCAGAGGCTCAGAGAGTGAATTTACCATGTGTTATAGTACTGAGCTTTTCAGGAAGATTACAGCTTACAAATTACTGCTTGACAAAATTCACTTGGACTCAGTCGGGGGAACAGCAGCTGTCTTCAGCATTTTGGAGTTGGGCAGGATAAGGATCAGGCAGTGTTTACTTCTGGTCTCAAATACAAAAAAAACAGAAGTTGCTGGAAAAGCTCAGCAGGTTTGGCAGCATCTGTGAAGAGAAATCGGAGTTAACATTTCGGATTCAATGACCCTTCCTCGGAACTGGTCTCCTCCGCAGTGAAGTTGACACATCAGGTGAAGGTACATTTTGGTTCCCCTGCAATTTCTCCCCTTGGTCTAATGCCATTCTCTGTTTAAGCTTCCATTGGACAAATGACTATCTGATGAGCAAGTGCACAACAAATGGCATTTGTAACACTGTATCCCAATCAAGCCACAGCTTAAATGAGGAATCTGAATTGTGCATGTTGATCTTCTACCGACCCTGAGCATTTGTCTCCTCAGTCAGTTAATTTGCCATGTTGTCACCACAGAAAGTTGAGGAGATAGAGAAGTAGGTTATGGACAACGTTACATCTGGGAACAACTAGAATCCCTCCTCACCCCAAAGCATAAGCAGCAAGATGGAGGGAAGTTTCAGGTGTAGCTGCATGCTTAACCACAATTACGTAATGAAAGAACCAAAATGAATGTCTGCAAACAGTTCTACCATCTTCAGAAGAAAAACAGACTATTGCCAATCATTGGTCCTGAGTTAGGAAGTGTGATATTCTCCTGCACTGTCACTGTCAGAGAGTTAAATGATTGCTCTCTTTACAGTTGAATCTTTCAAAGCTATGATTCTTGAAATGGATTACATCAATTCTTACAGTTGAAACAAGCCAATAGTCTGTTAAATCTCTAAGTTTGGAGTCAATTTTCAAGTGGGTCCCCACTATGGCTCCAATGGAAGATCAGCTTAATTCCCAGGAAATCAGCACTGACCCAGCTTTCCACTGTTTGCACTTTGTAGTAAGGGTTGAATGTTCTGTCCACTCCTTAAATGGCACAGGATTGTTGAGGAGAGAAGACACATATTATACTCCCTAAGCTAGCGACTCCATTCCTGAACATAGAAGGAGACCCCAAAAATCACACAGTCCCAGAAGGCATTTTCGTTTTCCTAAAACATATTTTTCCAGAACGCTAAGTGAAGCATGTCACCTTCCTATACACCACTAACTCTTTGCAGACTAGTCACCTGGCAGGATAGCACTGTTGTCTTTGGCAGGAATGGACATTTTCATCAGACTGGCAATCAGCGGAGGTCTAAACTGATTAAAGAAAATAGAGTACTCCGGAGAAATGATTACTTGTTTATCTCCAGTTTACTCATCACTAGACTCCACACTTAAGACTATTTGTCAACACTCAGCCACAACAAAGGGCTGCAATCTATCGCGATTTTTATTACTGATCACAGGATCTTTAATACAGTGCCAACTGGGATTAGCTGCTGAATGACTGCCTATCATTTGGATTCAATGCATTCCTTGTCAACATTAAACATTCACTGCAGCACCGCAAGTAATTTTGATCTGATTGTATAATCATCGTTAAGTGAAGAGTAGCTGCACCAGGTGCCTTAATCAGAGTACTCATTTGTTTTCGAGATGATTTTGTAAGTAATCAGTTGATGTTACAAATAAGGAACCAGTTGTGCTCTCACAGCGTATGACTGAGTTTCAGAGTGAGCAAGATATTTATGGCAGATACAGGAATTATTTTTGATGAACATAATCCTTCACTTCCGTGTGGTGAATTAGGAGATAAATACACTCTGAGTGTGCTCCAAATAGACCTGAAGGTTGTGAAATTTGCTTCCTCCTTGGGTTGTTCTCAGCTGGCTAAAACTGTGGTGCTTTACACGTGTGGGAAAAATAATGAACAGGGCTACTTCCTCCCAGATGCTGTCCGAGAGAAGTGAACTTGTGAGAATGATATAAGCACAATAATGAATGCCGTAAATTGGTAACGTGAACAGAAAATAATGCAAACTCCAAAGGCCTGCAAGTATCTGAACTGATCGATGAAGTTAATGTTTCAGATCAATGACCTTTCATCACAACTCGTGAAAAAGTCAATAACCTATAACTTTATTAACTCTGCTTCTCTCTGTTCAGAAGCTGCCTGACCTGACAACTGTTTCCTCAGTTTTCTGTTTGAGGACGATAATGAGCTGGATTTTGTTCCAGCAACGTGGTGATCTTAGAAAGTCAGCAGGAACTCCGATGGGAAGGCACAATGCAATTTAATGATTGTCAGGTGCTTAACTGGGCCAGTGTTGGGCTTCCCATATGGTTAAGGCACTTGAGGGATGGAAGTCATGACATCCTGCATCCCCAGGGCTATTGGATAATCTGAGGCTTGCAACTCTCCACAATGCCACCTGGACTAAGTCTTGATATCATGGTAGAGCTGAGTGGGGGTCAGATTGGGGGTGGGGAGATCACTGGTGATGTGTAGGTGTGGGGGGAGTCAGAGGAAAAAACAAGGTGTGATCTTCCTCTCTCCCTCCCACTCTATATGATATCCAGTCCCTCAATCAGGTGTGGCGTGTCTATCAATAAGAAACTGCCCCATTAGTCCACAAGTAAATCCAACAGGAATTGCTGGGTTTTCAGGAGGCATTGGGAGTTTGGGAGAATTCCTAAGCCATCCTGTGGCCTCAGAAATAATAGTTCTTAAGTCACTCCTTAATAAGCCTAATTGGTTTCCTGTTGCTGACATGCAGTATTTCTAGTGTCGAGAGTATGGTGCAGGAAAAGCACAGCAGGTCAGGCAGCATCCAAGGAGCAGGAGAATTGAAATTTCAGGTATAACCCTTCATCAGCCCTTTCCTGATGAAGGGTTTATGCCCGAAATGTTGATTCTCCTGCTCCTCGAATGCTGCCTGACCTGCTGTGCTTTTCCAGCACCACACTCTTGACTCTGATCTCCAGCATCTGCAGTCCTCACTTTCTCCTATGCAGTATTTTTATATTGGATTCTTCCCATTCCCAACTTAATTGAAGTCAGGTTTTCCTATGTTGGAAATCTGACTTTGGTACTCCTGCCCAATTCTCCAAACCCCCTTGTCACTATGCCAATTCCATCGGTCTCCATTAACTTCAACCCACTGTGTGAATGATATCTGTCAGAAAGCTGAGTGGCCTGTACACACAATTTGCCAGTACTTGATTATTAAATGTTAACAACTGTGTAATCTACTGAAGGGTCTCTAAGAAGAGTTTGCATACTCCTTGCAACCTGAGCCCTGTTCCTTCTGTGTCACTTCAGCAGGTTATTGGGGGAAATAGTCGGAGCGATATCAATCCATCAGCTCACCCCTGACAGCAGCTTCCTTGGGCAACCATATTTAGCAACTAAAATTAATAGCATCGTAGAGAGAAATTTAAAATATCAGACTTGTCTCGGTCCTGCATTTAAATAATTTACTTCTTATTCATGTTGTCCGGTAACCGCTAGGGGCAATGAAAACTGCAAGATGCTTGTCTTGCATTCCCTGCCTTTTTCTATCTTCAGTCAAAGGTGCAGATCCTGACTTTATGCAACAGTGTAAAGGGGCGAAAGGAACTCAGCAGTTGGTGCTATTCAGTGGAAAGAAGGATTAACACAGATGCAAGATTGGCTGTCCGCCTACTGTGGTCATATTACCCTCTCACACAAAGTCAAGACTTACACCAACATCTCCAATCACCTCTGTTCCTTTCTGATCTGTACAGATTTCTATCTCTACCTTCATTCTGTTTCCTCCTTTGCCACTGATCCTTGATAAAAGCAGCTTGAATATAGAAAACTGTAGATCACAGTTATACCATTGCATACTGTGGTGTTACCATTGCTGCCAACAAAATAAGAAAACAGATTTGTGCACACATTAGCCAATATATTGACTATTATTTCAAATGAAATTTTATGTGTCAACATCAATACCTTTGTGTAGATTGGTCAGGATGTTGTTCTCTAAATTAACTCCTTGTTGTGCCATGCTATATCTGCAGAATCACCATTGTGAGGTTCAAATTCTACCTTAGGATTCTTAATTGGTCACTACAGTATTAGTTGCATCATCAACGAGTTATTTTCAAAAACAAGTTTCTTTGAAGCCATAAGAACAGGAATGCCAAGTTCCACAGCTTTCTCCTGGGATCTGACATGGCCTCACGAGTTGGATGGCCTCCTTTCATGCCATTACAACCTTAAGAGACTCCTAAGAGTCACTGTTTACCTGGAGTCAGTCTCATTCCCATGTTGACCTCCTAACAATTCCTGGGGCATATCGGAGAGCCTGCACAGGAGATGTTCTGAAACTACAATGCTGACAATGGGCAAGGTCAAACTGAGGCACAAAAATGGCAACAACTCGTATAACTCTTTCAAAGGAGCCCTGGAAACTTTTGACTGAGTGTCTGGCTTCTCACTAGAATGTGCATTCTGTTCTTACAAACTGGTAATCGTCCATAAACAATTTCTAACACCAAAGTGTCAAATAGCAATTTTGGGCCTTTTCAATGTTGTGAAGAGTTAATGTATCAAAAACCTCCTTCAGCTCTCATCAACTTACTGGAGAAAGAAGCCTGAAAGTTAACTGGGTGAGTTAGTGAGTCAGTTTCTCATAAAGAGCAAACTGAAGTACTGGAAATGAAAATGATTTAGTGTTGCAATATAAGCATAGGAACTGTGACCAGGTATCATTGCCGAATGCAACAATCTACAAGCAGCTCAAGACACAAGCTTAATTTGAGCTGATGTCAGTCAAGTGTATCCAAACCCCCAACCGGCCTTATCTCATAAAAATCCTATTTCTTTCCTCAGTACAATAGTAAAGTCAAAACATAGTTTATTGCCAATTCATGTTCCAGTTCAATATCCTACAAAGTGGTAGAAATAAGAACTATCCAAATCCCCCTAAGCTCAAACCAAGCAAGACGACCAGGTTCTACTTGATCACATTTGCCAATTACGGCATTAAGGAATGAGTCAAGGGAAGAGGGTGCAAAGAGTTTGTTTCCAATTCACTTTAAGGGACATAATATGGTGATCAAATGTATAACACAAATGATCTTTCTGTGACACTATGCAAAATTCACAGAGTTTTTGATACACTTAGGTGAAGTAGGCACCGAAATATTCAATTCTTCATTATAAATGAATGATTAGTGCTTTTGAGACGCTCATGATCAGTGACCGGTAAGAATAATTGCAATATGTTAGATTAATTTTTAAATGTTGAAATGTTATTTTGCTCTTTTGGCTTTCTTTTTAAAAATATAAACGGCAAGTATTGATAATATTAAGGCCCCTAATATGAAAGAGTTCCTGAGGCAAACAGTGTGATGCAGCTGAATCAGCATTAGTCAGGCAGTGCATTCAATAATCCTTCGCAGAAAGTACTCCTTAATGATATCACTGGCATTGAAATAATGTCAACAGAATGATTGAATGAAAAAGTTCTAATTTGACATTCTAATCTGATAGTGAAATCTTTCAAGACTAAGTTCTTCTAGATGCCTCTGGATTAAGCTCTCATCCAGTACAGCACTCAACAACACAGAGCAGTGGAATCTAAATGTTATTCTGAGTCTGCACTGACATTAGTTGAGCCAGAAGGGCTTATGCCCAAAACGTCGAATTTCCTGCTCCTTGGATGCTGCCTGAACTGCTGCGCCTTTCCAGCAACACATTTTCAGCTCTGATACTCCAGCATCTGCTGACCTCACTTTCTCCCAGAAATTGGCTTGTCACATTTGAACTTAGCAACCCTATATTTAGGAGTTAAAAACCTTTCCAGAATTCATATTTCTGATCAAGTTCATCTCTAATGGTAGAGACTTTTCCCTTTATTCTAGAAATTCCTTGCAAATAAAACAGCTTCCCTGTCCAACAGTGACATGCATTCACATCGTACCTATAAAACAATAAGCCATCCCAAAGTCAGAATATGACACAAAGCCATGTACACAAATATATTCAGATGAGAAATCAAAAACTACCTTAGAAACTTCCAACAAAGTCTGGAAGTTAGGATGTTGATAATAGAAGACATAGTCAGAGTCTTGAAAGACCGCAAGAAGGAAGTCGAGGATGTACAGAAATTCCTCTGTTACTTGAAATGCCTTGATTAAATGAGCAAGCCCACAACCATCTATACTCATGGCAATATAAAGTAAGCCAAAGCAACATGTCTTCACAACATAATCCTGTCAGAAGTTGTACTATTCTGGCAGATCTTTGATACATCCACCAAGCCGAATAGATCTTACCTAAGATGTAAAAGCCAAACCGGACTATGCACTCTAGCCATTGTCTGTACTCCAAACTATTCAAGCATTACTTGTACACTAAATATTCCAAACACTTTGAGTTAAAATAAACAGCATTCCACCAGCCTTTCTTTCCCTTTTTGTCAGGTGAGAGCAGATTAGGAATTTGGGCATAATCCTAAGGACTGGATATAAAAAATATAATGAAGAGTGATTTTGTGTGGTCCCCAAGATTGTAATAGATGGACTTACACATGGACTTACAATTAGGAGCCAAAGTAGGCTACTCAACCCCTGGAACCTTCCCCACCCTTTAGCATGATCATGTCTGATCTGTCTTAAATGGGTGCCCTTATCTTTCAATAGAGACCCATTGTTCTACATTCTTCAACAAGAGGAAACATTATATCCACATGTGCTCTGTCAAGACTCTTGAGGATCTTACATGTTTCAATCAATCATCTCTTACTCTTTTCAACTTATTATTAAATATCCCCTGAAAAGGCTGCCAGTGTAAGTGTATTTACTGATCACAAAATCCAATTTACCAGTTAATTTTAGATATCCTTACTTTCATGCCTTCATAAATGCTCATATTTAAGTTTCAAGTACTGGTCTTGGACCCATTCTTCTCTTCTCCAAATCGAGTCTCTCCAACCTTGTGAGTGGGTGGCACAGTGGCACAATGGTTAACACTGCTGACTCAGTGCCAGAGACCCAGGTTCAATTCCCACCTCAGGCGACTGACAGCGTGGAGTTTGCACATCCTCCCCATGTCTGCGTGGGTTTTCTCTGGGTACTCCGGTTTCCTCCCACAGTCCAAAGATGTGCAGGTCAGGTGAATTGGCAATGCTAAAATTGCCTGTAGTGTTAGGTTGTGGGTTGGTGTGGACTTGTTGGGTCAAAGGGCCTGTTTCCACACTGTAAGTAGTCTAATCTAATAAAACAATCCATCGCACTTACATTCCTACCTGCCCTTTTTGTCATCTGCAAATTTAGCAACCGAAGCTTTGGTGTTTTTAGTCAAGGCATTTATACAATTCTAAAAGGTTTGGGCCACAATGCTGATTCCTGTGGCACACCACTCATTACACCTTGCCACCCAGAAGATAACTTGTTTCATGCATACTCTCTGTTTCCTGTATGCTAGCCAATCTTCTATCCACATCAATACATTATTCCCATACCAGGAGTTTTAACTTTCCACAACAGTTTTTGAAGTGACATGTACCAAATTCTTTTTAAAAATATTATTACAGTACATTCGTTGGTTCTCCTTTACCAAGAACACGCTGCTGAAGAACTGCTATAAATTGGTTAAACATAATTTCCATTTCACAAAACCATGTTGATTCTATCTTTTACCTTGAACCATTCTAGATATCCTGCAATAATATATTTAACAATAACTTCAAACATCTTCGGTATAATATATGTTAGGTTAAATAGCCTACAGCTTCCTGCTTTCTGAGTCCTTCCTTTTTTGAATAGAGGAGTTCTATTTCATATAATCCTGACAGTGTGATAGCAGGCCTTTTGGCCCGTTGAGTCCAGAATGATCTTCCAAAGAGCATGCCACCCAGACCTACTTCTGTAACACTGTCTTTCCCATGGCTACTCCACCTAGCCCATGCATCTCTGGACATTATGCACAATTTAACATGACCAATCATCCTAACCCACATATTTTTGGACTGTGGGAGGAAACCGGAGTACTCAGAGGAAGCCCATGCAAACACAGGAAGAATGTGCAAATGCCATGTAATGGAAAATTAACAAAATTAACATTTACTCTGAAATCCATTTTCTGTGAAACCTGAAAGACAATACATTATTAAACTTTCTGACACTTTGCTGAAGTCTTCAGTTGAGGGACAGCTTGTCTCAGCGGAACTTCGTAAACATTCAACAAGAGAAAAATATAAGAACAGTATGTCCACAACAAGGGAATGAAAAGAATAACAACTCAAATCTTCACAGCCTTTGTCCTTGAGAGTGTGATAAGAAACAATATAAAACAAGTATATGAATTATGCTCAGGGCCCTTGCACAAGGCATTGTTGTCAAGTACAGGTTGCCCCTCTGCAATACAGAGGTTGAAATTAATAAAGCTCTTTTTGCTTGCTCTTGCTAATAATTGAGTCGAGTCAATTTAATTTCCACGACAGTAAACTTAGGGGCTCGTCCGGGATCCTGTGACTGGGAAGGTTCTGAAGATTCCCAGGAGGTGCAGCCACCAGCACCTTGAAGGTCTTTCACTCCATCTCGAGCGCTGAATTGGTCCCTTTGCGTGAGAGGACTGGGAATCTGTGGATCGCCCTGGCACAGTGGTCCAAACTGAATAGGGTCAGGGTAAGAGTCGTGGCTTAAGTAATCCCATATAGAGACTCACTCTAAGATAATAAATGAATCTGGAAAAGGGTTCAATAAACTCTCACATGGTGTTTAAGCAAAACCCAAGGGAAGGGAACTGCCATCTCTAGAGTGTCTAGGAGACAGCAAGTTTAAAGGTGATTTTAGATTTGGACTCGCCAAAGATGTACTAGGTATGTGGTTCCTTGGTTTACAAAAGCCAAGGCATTGAGGTGGATGCGCCCAATGCTAGAGGAGACCTCCGGTGGTAAAAAGCAAGTCAAAGGGAAAATGATAACGGTACCGCGAGGGAAAGAGAAAGCTGAACACTTTTCCAGTAACACTGAAAATGGGCTCTGGCAAGAGCAAACAAAAAGAGGGTCCACAGAGGACTTGAAATGGTCAACCAAAAATACAATACATGCTAAATAAGTATGGCCCAGAGTCTGTAAAGCAATTAGAATTGTGGATTAAGGAATGTGGTTTTCCAGAGAGAGGAAGTTTTAGTAAATGACAGTTGGAAGTATTGAGGTCGAGGTTGGAGGAGCGAGAGAAGGAGAAAATGGAAGGGAGAAATGGAACCTGTGAATTGGTGTGCTTATAATATGTGGAAGGCTGAGGCTGATATCAGGGAAAGGAAATCTCAAATGAAGGATAGATCAAATACACTTACAAACACCAATGCATATGCAGACGTGCGCGGAAAACAACCTAATGAAGCTGTACAGTGTCTTAAGTCTGTTTCAGATCTTGATGACTGAAGTCCATAATGCCCATAGTGGACTGAGACCATCCGAGGACATAATGGCGACAGAAATCGTGCCGTATGAAGCACACCTGAGCAACAGCTTCATCAATGGAATGAAAGAGGAAATAGCGAAAAAGGTAAAGGACACATGTATTACCTGGGACACGGGAAAGCTGAATTTGGTAGAACAACATGCGATACATGCTGAAAAATTGCTTACCCAAGAGAAGGACAAGTGGAAACTAAAAATGGAACAGCAAGCACATAAAACTCAGCTTACTCTGATGCAGATGGTCGCCCAGCCGTTGGAGGGAGGTGCTGCGGAAAAAGAGAGACGAAGAGCTGCTGGCAGAGGTAGGTCTGGCAGGTGCTTTGTTTGTGGAGCAATGAACCACTGGACAAGACAGTGCCCACACAGACAGCCTCAATCAGCCCTGGAGGCTGGACAGCAGGGTGACTGACAGGGGAAGGCTGAGGTGGAGGTGGGCAGACCACAAGGTACAGGTAAGCCTCTTTCCTTTATGCTTGGCAACAAAGACTCGCTTATGCTAATCTCTTCTACTAACTTTACGGGCACTGAAACAAGTCCCACCTCCATATTGAGCGCTGAGATTGCAGAGCATGGACCATATGTTCAGTACAATGATGATGCATATATGTCAATGCCTACCTCTATGTTATATGTGGAAGGTACCCCAGTTACCTTGTTTTGGTAGATACAGGAGCATCCCTGAAATGCTTAGTAGTGACAATGGGACACCATTTGTCAATAATGCCTTACAACAAAATCAGTGATTATTTGGGAATAAACATGAGAAAACACTGTGCCTACAACCCAGCATGTGTGGGGCAGTGGAAAGAGAAAAAATGCTACCCTAAAAAAAAATTAATTGACAAAATGTTGTGAGGAACTGGGGGTGACATAGACAAAGGCACTTGCGATTGTGCCAATGTATATGAGATCTAGGAGGAGAGGATGAACTAACCTTAGCCTGTTTGAGATTTTGTTTGGTAGACCGCCCAGCACAGGAAGTGACCCAAGACCTAAGGTAAGATAGATAACAGGCCACTGTGTGGATGAGATGTTGTGTTACTGTATGAAACTCTCTACACTGAAATACAGAATCAAGTGAAAGCAGCACTACCCCAGCCAGCAGAAGGGAAGTTGCACGATCTAAATCCTGGAATCTGTATAGTGGTGAAAGACTTCAGGAGGAAAAACTGGAAAATGAAGAGTTGGCTGCGACCATTTAAAATGCTCCTTAAAACACAAACAGCTGTTAAGATCGCTGAATTTTAGCTATCTGGCTCTGTAGATTTTTTAAAATCTGGCTCTATTTTTTGTTGTCCTGGTTGTCATAAAATGGCAGAAAGGGGAAAAATGTAATGAAAAATTAACAAAATTAACATTTACTCTGAAATCCATTTACTGTGAAATCTGAAAGACAATACATTACTAAACTTTCTGACACTTTGCTGAAGTCTGTCGAGGGACAGCTTGTCTCCGTGGAACTTTGTAAACATTCAACAAGAGAAAAATATTAGAACAGTATGTCCACAATCAGGGAATGAAAAGAATAACAACTCAAATCTTCACAGCCTTTGTCCTTGAGAGTGTGATAAGAAACAGTATAAAACAAGTATATGAATTATGCTCAGGGCCCTTGCACAAGGCATTGTTGTCAAGTACAGGTTGCCCCTCTGCAATACAGAGGTTAAAATTAATAAAGCTCTTTTTGCTTGCTCTTGCTAATAATTGAGTCGAGTCAATTTAATTTCCACGACACTCCACACAAACAGTCGCCCAAGGATGGGATCAAACCCAAATCCCTGGTGCTGTAAGGCAGCAGTGCTGACCACTGGGCCACCAAGCTGCCCCCTATTATTTGCCCTCTCCTGAACATAGGGGTTTCTTAAAAATTTAAACCAATCCATGCACAATCCTACCAGTCACTTCATTTTGAAACCTTAGGATAAAATACTTCAGAAGCCAAAGACATACTAGCCAATAACTCCATCTATTTGCTCAGTACCGCTTCCCAGACATTTGACAATTTTTTAGTTCCTTCCTCCCTTGCGTTTGCTTATTCACAGCTATTTCCCTTGCAACAAAAATCATATACCTGTTCAATTCATCTGGTACCTTTTTATTTTCCAATACTAATTCCACAACACACTTTCTATAGAACTACAATTCACTTTGTTAGCATGTTTATTTTTAAAATATCTACAGAAACTCTTATGGCATGCTGTATTAATTGCTATGTTTCTTGAGTACCCCAATCTTTTTCTGACTTTATTAATCTTTTAGTCATCCTTTGTTTTGTTTTATATTTTGTCAATCATTCTGAACCACCATCTAGGTTTTTGTAATTAAATGGGTGTTCTTGAAGTCTGATACTGTCTTTTTTTAGTTAATCATAGAAGGTGGGTCCATGCTTTAGAATTTTCCTTTCTTGGTGAAATGTATCTTTTAAACCTATTTTAAAATATCCCCTGAAAACGCTGTCACTACAAATGTATTTACTTATCACAAAATCCAATTAACCAGTTAATTTTAGATAACCTTACTCTCATGTCTTCATAAAAGCCCTTACTTAAGTTTAAAATACTGGTCTTGGACCCATTCTTCTCTTCTCCAGACTTAATGTAAAATTGATATTATGATCACTATAACCTACGGGTTCCTATATTGTTAAGTAATTGATTTATCTTATCTCCTTGCATAATACCAAGTCTGATTTAGCATGTGATCTGGTTGGTTCCAGAATATACTGTTCAAAGAAACTATCCTGTAAACATTCTACAGAATCCTCATCTCGACTACCCTTGCCCATTTGATTTTTCCACTCAAAATGTAGATTGAATTCTCCCTGGATTATTGCCATTTCTTTCCAACATTAGACAAGCAGGAAGCTGGAGAAACACAGCAAGCCAAGCAGCATCAGGAGGTGGAGAAATTGATGTTTCGGGTATACCCTTTCTTCAGGAATACAGGTGGGGGTAAGGGGAGATGCAGATAAAGCTGGTGGTGGGGGGGAACAGGGTTTTGGGTGGGGTGAGGAACGGAATGGCAGAATGGTGAGGTAGTGGTAGTTGAACACAGGTGGTGAGCATGACCTGGTTGGTCAATGGGACGAGTGAATCCAGTTGGTATTGGAAGGGTCAGTCAGAGAAATGGAATGGAGGATGCAGGGCTAGAGAGGGAGTCGGGGAATAGGTGGGAGGGTTATTTAAAATTGGAGGCCTCAATGAATTCCAGGCTGAAGGCTGCCCTGGTGGAAGATGGGGTGTTGTTCCTCCAATTTGTGGTCTGATACATGTGACAATGGAGGAGTCCAAGGATGGACATATCAGAGGGGGAATGGGAAGGGGAATTGAAACGAGCGGTGATCAGGCTCTTATTGTTTCTTCCTTTATATCCTCTCCTACTTTGTGATAACTGTTCCAGGTTCTGTGCACCAGTCCCACAAATGATTTATTGCATTCACCATTACTCATCTTAATCCAAGCTGCTTCTATACCTCACTGACCTGAACCTAGACCTGTCCCTCTCTCCTGTGCTAACACTAATTCATGTTTTTTTTCAATGCTGCTACATTCCAATAAAGTGCCTTTGGCTTTGTCTTGAATTCTTTTTGTAACCTCTAGCCTTACCTGTTGATTCACTCTTAGATTTATACTCTCTATTCCTTACAATTTGCTTATCATTTCCCATATTAGTAACTGTCTCCCTTGACTCCACTCTTTGATTTGTTACATGTTCCTGACTTTGATTGCTTGCACCCAGTATTTAGTATTTACCACCCTAGTTATACAGTGCCTGGAAATAAGACAGATCACACAATATGAATAAATCAGGGAAGATAATAAATAATAGTACCGAGGCATTCTGAGCCAGTTAGATTTCCTGTTAGGATTGATAATCGAATTTATGACAGCCAACTACTGAATTGGCTTCACATTTCCGTTTTAGTGCTTCTCCCAGAAAGTTGGAGCTGAGGGTTTTTGTGAGGAGATAATGGGCAGATGAAATAAGGTTTTATTTAATTATTTGGAATGTAGGTGGTACTACCAACATTTGTTGCTCACCCCCAAGGGCTTGGACAAGAGGTGGTGGGCCTTCTTCTTAAACAACCGTAGTTTGCGCAGGGAGAACATTCAAAAAAATTCACATAAAGATTCCAATAGTTTGATTCAATGATGATAAAGGAATGCTGACAATGTGTTCAAGGTAGATGAATTGAGATTTGGGGGCATTTTATACCCATCTATGTGCTGCCCTTATCCTTTCAGATGCTGTGGATTGCAGGTTTGGGAGTGCTGTGAAAAAACATTTCATGAATTGCTTGGGTAAAGTATATATACATAGGATATACTGCAGCCATGGCTGGAGGGAGATCGGTCTATAGATTGGCCAGTGGCTTTGAGTGCCCTGTGATTACTTTGTCTTGAATTGTTTTGAATTCCTTAAGCTGCACCCATTAGACAAATGGGAGTATTCCATCACATTCTTGCCTTGTGCCTTCTAAGTGGTGCAAGTGATACCCAGGATGTGATGGAGAAATGGCAACACCAATGTCACTGATGAAGAATCACCAGACTCTAAGCGTTAACTCTGCTTTCTTCCCACAGATGCTGCCAGACCTGCTGAGTTTAGCCAGTAATTTCTGTTTTTGTTTCAAGTCTCCAGCAACTCCAGTTCTGTTTTATTTCATTAATGCCATTGATGGTTCGGCTCGTAGTGTTCTTAGATGATCATTATCTGAAAGAAATGTGTGGCGCAAATGTTACTTGCCACACACCAATCCAAGTTTGAATAATGGCCAGCTCTTTATATTTGTGAGTAATAGTTGGTTCATTCTGAGGAACATAATGTGCAACAAATAAGTGGGCCCCTTTAGCCTGTGCCGTCATAGCTGATCCTTGATCTCTATGTCCCTTAACTGTCTCCAAGCTAAAAAATTATCAGCCATAAGCCCCACTTCTGACCTTCAGGTAATAGTCACGGTGTTTGATGAAGCAGCTGAAGACAATTCAATTCAATGTGTTGCCCTGAGGAGCTCCTTTGATAATGTTTTCAGATTGAAATGATTGGCCTCCAACAACTTCATTGTGTCAGGCATGACTGAAGTCACTGGAAAGTCTTTTCCCTGCCCCCAGTGGCCAGTGTTACTGGTGCCCTATTCAGTTTAACATTAGATGGATAATAAGGGCATTCATTTGCCTCAACCACATTCATATTTGGACTAAGGCTACAATTAGATTTGGAACCAACTGGTTCCAGATGAACTTAAATGAACATCAGTGAGCAGTTTATTGATGAGTAACTGCCAATTAACAGTATTTTTGTTGACTCCTTCCATTCCTTCATTGCTGATTGAGAATGGGCTGATAGAACAGGAAGTGGCGTGGAACAAAAACAGAAGTTGCTGGAAAAGCTCAGCAGCACTGCAGTATCTGTGAAGAGAAATCAGAGTTAAAATTTTGGGTCTGGATACCATTCGTCAGGACTGGAACTCAGATACTGCCAGACCTGTTGAGCTTTTCCAGCAACTTCTGTTTTTGTTTCTGATTAAAAGCATTGCAGTTCTTCTGATTTTTAGTGAATAGTCTGGGTTGGATTTGTCTGTCTTATTGAAGATAGCACATACCTGAGGAAATTATTATGTTGCCAAGTAAATGCCAGTGTTGAAGCTATGTGGCTAAATTTGTACGCCAATGTGTTCAGCGAAACTCACTTATCTCATTTCCAACACTGACTGGAGCGCTGCCACATGCTCCCAAATTGTTTAATGGATAAAGTCAAGAAAAAAAAACTATCAGAACAGAAAGAAAATCTGCTTCAATCTGCATATAAGTGAGTGTTATCTATCTAAACATGCCAAAAAGATTATCCACAACCCATTCTGTGCACATTATATACACAGCCTATGTACAGACATCTGTACATCATTATACAGCCTCCCCTCGAGGGTGCATTCAAATGAAACCTTTGCTTCATTTTTAAATCAGTATGAATCTTCAGGTTTTGCAATGGAAAGGAAAGCAATTAAATACTTGAAACAAAAAATCATGCAATAAACTTTTAATAAACAGTTACTTATACAAATTAAATGCACTCAACTCAGGCATCACTCAGAGAAAATGATGTCACCCTCCACAGCTCTTACTTTACAAGTCAATTGCCTCATTCAAATATAGATTTTGTGTTCCACTGATGAAAGCAAAAGTACTGCTTTTTATTATGGGCCTCACATGGGTATAGGTATACTGATTCTCCCTCCGTCGGTGTCCATAGAACATATAATTTGTCAACTTAAAAAGCAGCCAAGTGACAATGTCCCAGGTTTTATCAAGGTTTACTGTTAGATAATAAGTGGTTAGTAAGATTAATGCCTATACCTATGCCATCAACTGGACAGGAGTCTGGATTATTGCTTGATCAATGATGTACCTGCACATTAACTGAAACCTCCAAATTATAGAACATCGAAAGAAGTTTATTTTGCACTCCCAGTTGGTCTTAAGACACTTTTAGACAGATTGCTCTATTCAACATGAAATGAGTGGCAACATTGAACATGCTAGCTTCCTCAGTGATTTGTCTTTCCACTTTCTCATCCAATCCCATCTTCCTGAAGATCACGCACAGAATAATAAAAACAGAGAAAGCTGGAAATACATACACAGTCTATTAGGAAGTGAAAGTTAAAAATGGATGCAAACCTTGAAGAGAATGCACAAATGAAACAGCGAACTGCTCTTCCCTTTCAAATTCTAGTTCACTTGCTGCACATTTCAGCAATCTGCTTTTATTCACATTTCCTGCATTGATAGTTTTTGCTTTATCTCCCCCATCAGGCATAATCACTATTGTCTCTGGAAAGCAACACAAGGTCACAGTTTGCAAAGTACACCAACATTGACAAGACAGGATGATAAAATATGGAATTTGCTGGAAATGTGAAAGGAAAAGAAAATGCTCTGAGAAACTCCACAAGTCTGGCAGCATCCACAGAGAGAGGCATAGAGTTCATGTTTTCGGTCGAATGTTACTTTTGATGAGGAGGTGGAAGGAGTTGTATTCATGATGGTTATAGAATTGCTCAGTGTGGTGACTAAGTAATAGGTCAGGGAGGACATCTCTGTGAAGTGGACACAGAGTTTAGGCTTGTCATCAAATTTAAGCATGCCGCATTTAGCCTGGAAAATCTAAAGTTCTTCATTTCCTGCATTGAGTTTGTTAAACCCATCTGAGACAAAAGCATTACGTTGGGGATAAGCTTGTTTGAATTAGCAGGGAGAAATAATAATTAAGTAACAATTGTCTTTATATAGCATATCTCTAAGCATTTCACAATAATGAATTCTGAAGTACAGTGTCTATTTTCGGCAGAAAATATCAGTCAGTTTACACACAAGTGTCCACTGTTATTGATGGAGTCAGAATCTTGGTCAAAAAAGCTCCTTTCTGTGCTTTAAAATGGAAGCATTCGCAATCAAACTGGGAAAATAGTTCCACAGATTAGTGTGTCAGCTAAATAAAATGCTACAATGCCCTCCTAATAAAGCACTGAAGTATCATTCCAAATTATATTCTGCACCAAGACTTGAACCTTGCATTGATAAGGGTAATACCACCTAAGTCAAATCGATATTAGTCAAAGAGCCTGATCCTGATTGCAACATAGTGTATTCGTTTAAATGATCTGAACTCTCATGTCTCTGTGATCCTCCTCAACCAACTCCTTTCTTTCCTACAGACACCACTTATCCAACCCCTTCATTGGCACTTTCTCAAACAGCATATACCACTCATCAATATCTTAACTCACGGGAATGCTGTATGTTCATGACAGCAGGGGAGAAGTTTGGAAGGAAATTTTGGTAGTTGTTAACATCTGGTCCAAACATCCTACGGAAATATGTGGTGCTGTTTAGATTATCACAAACACTATATTATGACTAAGAGTACATCACTGGTATAATAACCTTAAAACTAACTGCGGTACCAATGCTGTGAGGACTCCAAATATATTGAATGATTGTTTTCTAGCCTGCTGACTTCTCTGCTAGCTTGCCAACTGTGATGACAAAAATTCAAGAAATGTTCTGCATTCTCTGCCAAATCACTGCAATTGCTTTTTCATTGTATAATAAAGACCTACTTAGTTTGTTAAATCTGTCATTTTTGGTTGAAGAAAACCCATTTAAACCTATTATTTGAAAGGAGGAAAAGTCAGTTGTTGTTTATTTCTAAGATGGAATTTTTGTTGTCACAATTGATGTCCCATTACAGAATTTAATCTGTTTTGTACAATTTCATCCATTTTATAACTTGTCTGAGGATAAACTCAATTTTGGACTGCAACACCACGGTATTGTCATTCGGACTGACAGATCCAATATGATTAACTGGCAGCAGAGCACTTATAAAGAGCTTCTTTGGTTCTAGAGAGGTTGTTTAACACACCCTCACTTTCTGGAACTTCCTACCCTTAGGTTTACACAGTCCCTCTTGAGTGGTAAATTGATTTTTTTGATTTGTCATAGGTGGAGACGATAGCTGTGTGCTAATTGCAGTGGAAGACATTAATTTCCAATGAGAGAATACATTCTAATTCAGGTACGCAAGAGTCAATGTCAATAATCTTAAGCCAAGCAAAGCACAAGCCAAAACCAAACTATCACCCTGTTTACTCTGCCTTAACAATGCAAATCTTCAAGCACCTCAAATTGTCTAATGAATCAACAAGACCATTTTTCTTTTCCCACTCTACCTATTCTGTAGCATGTTTGAATGAAATTGTCAATTTATTGTCAAATAGTGTAAAGTTAGAGTCAATTATATGCGAATAACAATAACAATAACCAGAATTTGAATTGGATTCATTTGATGAACCACATAAAATCCTGAAACTCCAATTTTCCTAGCCAACTGCCGGAAAGTTCGAATGAGCCTTTTAAACCATTTTCCTCAGGTCAGGACTAGATTTGCTCGAGTTGGTGAGCTTAACGAGTGGGACCGTGGTAAAGAACAATACTAACTGGTATAAAGGTCCTTCACGTGATCTGTGGTCCATTGTGGACCACGGCTAATTACAAGGACTGCGTTTGTATGAATTGTGGGTACAGGGCAGAATCCCTGTCAATGCACAGGACTTAAGCATCAACCACCATTGAAATTGCAGGCAGACTGTAGAATTAATTTTGGAGCCTAATGAATGTGAGCTCTTAAGAGGCTGACAAAGTGTTCAGGACTGGTAATTGTTTGAGAGGTAGAGTCTCCAACTGATGAGATGTGACATGTGGGTTTCTCAGGTACCTTGAATTATAGAATCCCTACAGTGTGGCAGCAAACCATTCAGCCCATCGCATCCACACCGACCCTCCAAAGACAATCCCACCCAAACCCAATGCCCTACCCTATCCCTGTAACCCTGCATTTGTCATAGCTAATATACCTCGATAAATGGGCCATTTAGCATGGCCAATCAACCACCTAACCTACATATCTTTGGACTGTGGGAGGAAACCAGAGCACTTAGAGGAAACTCACACAGACATCGGGAGAATGTGCAAACGCCACACAGTCGCCCAGGGGTGGCAGAGGAGAGGGGGTGATGGTTATGGAATGGAACCCAGACTCTGGTACTGTGAGGTAGCAGTCTTTTCACCACACCTATTGGATTTATACACAAATGGTATAAATCAAGGTGTAGACTGCATGCATGTGAGCAGATAAAGCATGTTAAATAAGAATATTGATCTATAGGCACAGATAACCACAATGAAATACGATAAGATAAAGATAACAGAGACCTGAATTTAAAAAAAAGGTAGTGTTGGGTACTAAATATTCCTCAACATTAGGTGTTCAGGAAAGAAAGATAAAGAAAGGAAGATTTCAGTATTGAGAAATGAAACTATGAGAGTGCTGAAGAGCGAGAATCTTGAAGGAATCGCAGAAGGAGCAGCGGTCCAAAAACTAGCACTTTCAATTAAACCTGTTGGACCATAACCTGGTGTTGTGTGATTTTTAACTTTGTCCACTCCAGTCCAACGCCGGCATCTCCAAATCATGTCCACAAAAGAGGATAGATGCCAATCAAGTATCTCAAACACCTCTTATACTGAACGACATAATATTGGATGTGGCAAGAACCATGAGGTACCAGAAATCATGAGGTGCAAGGAATTTCCTTTCAGTGCACGCCCATGCTCTTTTCTGCAGAAATAATGTAATTAATCCTCATTGTCTGACCTTTTTATGTTGGAAATATAAATATGTTATTTGTTTTGTCTGTCCATGTGTGTATTTTTGTGGGAAACTTGAATCATGCTTGATTGTGAAATTATTGAAAACCATTTGCTTCTTGTGCTGGGAAATCAGTACATAATATAAAATGTTGTAAGTCTGAATCTGTAACTCTTGAGAGAAACGTTAGATTCCCTACAGTGTGGAAACAGGCCTTTTGGCCCAACAAGTCCACATTGACCCTCCGAAGAGTAACCCACCCAGACCCATTTCCCTCTGACAAATGCACTCAACACTGTGGGCAATTTAGCATGGCCAATTCACCTGACCTCCACATCTTTGGACTGTGGGAGGAAACCGGAGCACCCAGAGGAAACCCATGCAGACACGGGGAGAATGTGTAAACTCCACACAGACAGTCGCCTGAGGCTGGAATCGAACCTGGGTCCCTGGTACTGCAAGGCAGCAGTGCTAACCACTGAGCCACCATGCCATACGTTCCATTTAAACTGGGGAAGTTGACTGACTGCCCTGAGAAATGAACTAGAGAATGAACCAGAGAACCAAAGAATCTGAAATGCTGACTCTGCTTTCTCTCCACAGATGCAGTCAGTCCTGCTGAGCTTCTCCAGCAATTGTTTTTGTTTCAGAGAAAGGTTGTGCCCATTTTATTAGGCTGTGACAGGTGCGATGTGGGCACGTGCCCTTTCTGTCTCTAAACAACAGGGCACCGTGAATTAGTATACGTAACTGCAACTGAATGTAACTGCATCACACTACAAGACCAATTGACAATCTTAAATTGTAACAATAATTTGAGGTCATCACAATTCTTGGGACACCATGATTATTTAGCAAGTGTTGTCCAATCAAAGCATCACATTTAATGTACATTGTGCTTTGAGTTCTTCGTGCTGTGATCAGCCAAACAGACATGCAGTTCAATGAATTTCCTGTCTTTGAATGTGCTGTCTGTATATCTAGCATCACACTAGCACTAAAATGCACATGCAATATTACTCATTTGTGCAAACCGCTCAATCCTGCTACTGTGCAATAGCAAGTTGCATGGTGTTTGTCACTAACAGGATGCCGTCTTTGAGCAGAAAGGGCATTTTGCTTATCACACAATGAAACAATATAGAGCAAGAATGTCAGTGTCAGTGTGATGCTAGCTTTGTAGGCTGTACATCCTAAAGATTGGTGGATCATATCAAATGACATGTTTCTTTGGCTGTCCATAATAGATAAACTAGATTTGCAAACTCAAAGTGCAATGTCCAAAATTAAATGGGATTCTGCAATTAGACACTTGCTAAATAATCGTTAAAAAGTGCTAATAATTTGATGTGATTTGATTTGATTTGTTATTGTCACATCTACATAGGTACAGTGAACTGTTTTGTTTTGCATGCAATACAGGTAGATCATACCATACAAAGATCATAGGGTGATAGATCAGAGCAAGGAATACAAATTTATGGATGCAAAGAAGATGTGCAAAAAGCAAGATCAACACTACATTTGAAATTTGAGAAGTTCATTCAGAAGTTTAATAATAGAGGGAAAGAAGCTGTTATTGAATCTGTTGATACATTTGTTTAGGTTTCTGTATCTTCTGCCTAACAAAATAGGTTGGGAGTGATTATCACTGGGGTAGGAGGAATTACACTGACTGGTTTTATGCTTGTCAGTCAGGTTTGCAGTGAGCTACATTTGCATGTATGGGAAGGCAGCAATCCCTCTAATTTTCTTAATGGCTATGTGGACTTCCAAGGCTTGTGCACAGCAGTGACTTGTGGAGCCTGACGTCTATGCTGCAATTGGTGTACCAACATCAATTGCTGTACTTGGATCATTAGAGTGGCTGCATATTCTTGCATCTCGGCAGTTTAGAGGGAACATTGCTGGTAGGTACATATATTAACTTAAAGTCCCGCTCTTTGCAGATGGACAGAAAATGTACACATCTTACACCTGATTGAATGTAACAAAATCGGTGACAGCCATTCGCTGGTTCATTCTTTAGAGTAATTCCTTGACGAATCACAGTCAAACTTCCTGATTTAAATGTAACCAAAACTTGGAAGTTAACTGTCACTCATAATCTAATCAATGGTAACTCCACGGCCGATCAGTAACCACTTGTTACCAACTTCTAAGTCTGTCTAATTGTGTATATTTTAATATTAGTGTTGATTCTACTCATTTGAATTTGAGATTACGTGGCTATAAAATGAAGAATAACATTTCCATATCTCCTTCTATCTTCTTCCTCCCTTGAACCAATTTCCAATTGCTAATATCTGTTTCTAAGCCTCACACATAAACCGTCAATAAGAAATGTCATCAAACAATAAAATAATAACAGCTTTTCAAAAAACAACTCAAGTCAAATTAAAACAAAATGATTTGAACAGTCAAAATTGCATTTTTGCCAAATATTTTCACAGCTTCAAGGCTGAAGCTTACCTTCTACAAAATTATAGGTCCCTTTCCATAGTTGCAAAATAGATTTTAAATAAGGATAACACACAAACCAGAAACTTTGTTTTAAAATGTAATATAATATTCATTTTTTCCAAAGCAATTAATTAATTAAAGTTTGCAAGGTCATAGTGATCTCTGTTTAAGAAGATGGTGTCTGTCTTTAATTTACTTTTGGTCTAGTATTTTTGAAAGTTTTATTTAACTGTGACAGCAATCTTTATGTTCAGTTTTATTTTTCCACCTATAGTTTAATTATAACCATATGAAAAGGCGCCTAAATAAACAAAGTCAGAATTACATTTTTTTTTAAATGGATAAGCTATCTTGGTTTAATTTTAATCAATAAGTATTAGTTTGAATTAAATTGGGAATATTAAGCTTAAGTAATCTACAGTCATCTGGTAGTATTGATCCTAGGAACTACGACGAGAAAAGACAAATTTTGTTGAAGCTTTTCATCATGCACTCATCAGGACAATTTGCAAGAAACACTAATGGAAAAGGAAAATATTATCTATACTGTATGGGTGGAAAAGAGTGATTGGTTGGCAAGTGGACCCCAGTAGAGTTGTTACCATGGACAATGTACTCGATAATGAGGATTGATAGTTAACATTAACCTTTCTTAAATTTTAAGCTGTAAACCAGCAAGTTGACTCTGATTTGTCAAGGCATTGCCCTGAATATTGAAGCAGAGAATAGTTGTTCCCTATTTTGTTGAGTCAAAACAAGTACATGGTGTGTTCATGCTGTTCTGTCTTCAAAAAGGTGACCACTGTATAATAATATATGTAGCAGCCAGTAGATGCATATTTGCCACTGTAAGGATTATTTAGCAATGTTGTCCAATAGTGGAATCATATCTAATGTGGACACTGTAATGTGAGTGTTGTAAGTATAGACTGGTTGGGTATGCTTGGTATCTTGTTTGTTGCAAACAGCTGCAGGGATAAGCTGTTTGTTCTGATCTTCGAAACGTTTGGCTTTATGGCTTATGTATCTAGTATCACACTTGTACAGAAATTCATAAACCATACCAGCCATTTGTTTGATAGGTAGAATGTTTTTTGACTTGACAGCTTCATCCTATTAATAGTGAACACCAAATGTTTTCATAGGCTCCTCTCAAATTCATCTTTGAAATGGAGCAGTCAATTGAGCTCCCTCTCTGTGACATCCTTGGTGAGAAATCAGTCAGGGAGATCTCTTGTACTGTCCACAACAAGCATACCTTCACTGATCATGTACTAGGATACCTACAGTATCACATGCTATAAAACAGACACTATTGCCAACCTTATATTTAGGGCTCAAATCATTTGCTCAATGTCCGAGCTCAAGGATCAAAATGGACACATCAAAGCAATCCTCTGGGATAATGACTACCCTGATCAGATCATTTCTCATTGTATGTCACACAAGCTCATGATTGGGCCTAACACCAGCACCTATGGTCTTGAATATCATCTAAGCCATTTGTTATAATATACTTTATTTCAAGACAACGTGCTATAGAACAGGAAATGTTTCCTTGAAATTTTGCCAAATTTTCTATCTCTGATGGAAAAATCACCATTTGAAAGCACCAAGCTTGAGCATGACTGTTTCTAAACTTTGAATTGAAAAATAAATTGCATGGCTATGGAGAAAAGGCAAGGATGTGAGTTCAGTTAATGCACTCTTGCAGAGAGCCAACCTGGATCCAAAGAGCCATATGGTCTTGTGTGGTGCTGTAATCATTCTCTGATTTGAAATGTTTATCCAAGTCTGCAGGTGTTCACAATTGGGTTAGAAGAGGTCATAGGGAGTAGGAAATTACAAAAGACACAGGGGGAGAAACTAGTTCATGTACTGCTTTTTCAAATGGCACTATGCAAACCAGATTTATTCCCTTGCGCAAACAGAACCACAGGGTGCAACCTACACAGTGAATGTGTCTTTTTTTGTTGAATAAGGAATGGCATATGGCCCAAGTAGATAGCAGCCTCTGGTTGCCTGTCCATGGAAATTAATTTTTCACCTGTAGTCAAAGTGAGTGGGTAAAACTGTGGAGAATGAAGTCCAATACAGGATATTTGGATCCAAGGAAAACAAATGGAATATTTTCATAACATGAAAGTAGGTAGAAAAGTACGTTGTCAGCAAAATACGAGGAAGTTGCAAAGACATATAGTTAGATTGAGTGAGTGGGGGAAAGCCTGGCAGATGGAATATAATGCGAGAAACTATGAAGTTCTTCACTTAGCCAGGAAGAAGCAGAATATTATTTAAATAGATACTGACTGTGGAACTCCAAGTTGTAGAGGGCTTTAAATGTTTTGGTGCATGAGTCACAGAAGTTGGTATGCAGATAAAGCATCTCTTCAGGAGGAATATGGGAGGCTATCTTTTATTAGGATAGGTATTGAACATAGTTGTAAGGATGTTGTGCTTCTGTTACACAGGTAATTAGTGAGACCACATCTCAAATACAGTGCACAGTTCTCACTTCCATATTTAATGAAGGATTTAAATGGATTAGAAATGGTTCAGAAGATGTTTACTGAATTCATACATGGAATGTGTGAGTTGCTTTATGAGGATTAAGTTACACAGGTTGGGTTTCTTTCCACTGAGTTGAGAAGAGTGATGGACAGTTTGACTGACTCAGGAACTTGCAGATAATGGCATTCCCATGTATTTGCTCCCCTAGTGTAGAGGTGGTATAGGTTGAGGGTTTGGAAAACACTGTAAAAAGAACCATGGTAAGGTACTGAAGTGTGGCCTGAAAATGGTACTTAGTGTGGTCACTCCATCAGTGATGGAGGCAATGAATGCTTAAAGGTTGTGAATGGGGCTCCATTTAAATAGGCTGCTTTGACATGAATGGTGTTGAATTCGAGGATATTGTTGAAGCTGCACCCATCTGAGTAAATGGGATATATACCATCACACTAGTAGAAAGTGAAGACTGCAATGCTGGAGAGTCAGAGTCAAAAATGGTGGCGCTGGAAAAGCACAGCAGGTCATGCAGCATCCAAGGAACAGGAGAGTTGACATTTCAGGCATAATCCTCCTGATGAAAGACTTATGCCCATAATGTTGAGTCTCCTGCTCCTTGGATGCTGCCTGACCTGCTGTGCTTTTCCAGCACCACCTTTTTCAACATACATCATCATACCCCTGTCTGTGCCTTATAGAAGGTGGTCAGACATTGGGAAGACTGGAGGTGAATGCCACATTGCAAAATTTCCAGTTTCTGGTCTAATTGTAATAGCCATTGTATGTATGGCTAGTCTAGTTCCATTTCCTGTCAATGATAACATCCAGAATGTTGATGTTAGGGAATTAAGTGACTACAATTCCATTGAATGACAATGAGGGATAGTTTCTCTCTGCATGAAAATAGTCATTGAATGGTCCAAATATTGCTTGACACTTAACCGCTCAATGCTGAACATTGTGCAGGTCTTGCAGAGCATGGACATGGACAGTTGCAATGTGTTGTCCTTTATGTCAAAGGATTAGGATGCAAAAATGAGAAAGTTCAGTTCTATGGAGTTTTGGTTGTACTCCATTTGGAGCATTGCGTTTTGTTTTGGGCACTTGTCCACAAAAGTACATGACAGATTCACAAGTTTATATCATGGCTTTTTTGGTTTATGTGACAAAGGAGCAATTTGCATAAATCTGGTTTATCCTCTAATCTAAGCAAGGAATTGTAGCGATTTGAGAGCACAAATACAGAATAATTAGTTTCTTTGATATTGGGGTATTTTAATCAAGGGAACACTATTTTAAATTTAAAGTTCGTCCAGTGATGTGCAATCAGGATGCACTTTTTCACATGGCATAGAGCAAGAATCAGAGCTCTGGAACTATCTCCTTCAAAAAGGCTGTGGATGATTGTTAGTCAAGGGTTTCAAGGAACATGGGAGGAAGGAGAAATTGAAATGAGATACAAATCAGCCGTTATGTTACACAACATTTGGACCATGACTGAACAAATGCTGTATTCCTCTCCATCCATAATAGGTCATCCACTGCTGCCGCAGGAGCTGCTGCTAATCCTCCTCCTGACAAAGCAGTTAACATGGCAGGACTCAACTCCCTCTTTTCATTTATATGTGGTGAGGTAGGCCAAACAGTGACCACCACTAAGTGGTCAGGGGAAAAATAATTGAGTCAGATGAGTAGTCAACTGTTTCTCACTTTTTCCATACTTAGCCCAAATAATTTGAGCAGGATTGTAGATGACGATCCATCTGTCACCTTAAATTGACAAGAGAGATTCATCTTGTTAGCATGGTAACATTTTCCACCTCTTCACCTTTCTCTCCCTTCCTTTCCTGAAGGTAATGGCTCATACCAGTGTGTGCATTTCTCCATCCTTGATGGGTAAGCCAAGACAGTGCTGAGACAATTTAACTTCAGATTGGCCTTAGTGGGCGTCATGGTGGACTTTCTTATAATTCATTCCTGGGATGTGGGTCACCGGCTAGGTCAGCATTTATTGCGATCTATAATTGCCCTGGAGAGCAGTGAACAGTGATTGCTGCGAATCTGTAAGTCAGACAGGCTGAGGATGGGTGTTTCCCTTCCCTAAAGGACACATGAACTAGATGGGTTTATACAATAGTTGGCAGTGGTCACATGGTCACCGTTAGGCTAGCCCTTTTTTCCATATTTTACTGAAATCAAACTTCATCATCTGCCACTTTGGGATTTGAACTGATGCTCCCAGAATTTTGCCCGAGGGTTCCGAGTCACTAAACCAACCACATTATCATTCCGCCATTGACATCCCACCAATTGATGCCTGAGGCAGAAGCCTATTTCAGCAGCCACCCTGTTGCTATTTGTTGGATGTGGGAGGGCAAGAAATCAGCTGGCTTCCTCACTGAGGTGAAAATGTGTTGCTGGAAAAGCGCAGCAGGTCAGGCAGCATCCAAGGAACAGGAGAATCGACGTTTCGGGCATGAGCCCTTCTTCGGGCTAATGCCCGAAACGTCGAATCTCCTGTTCCTTGGATGCTGCCTGACCTGCTGCGATTTTCCAGCAACATATTTTCAGCTTTGATCTCCAGCATCTGCAGTCTTCACTTTCTCCTTCCTCACTGAGGTGCCCAGTTGAGGGGTGAGGGGTGAGGCATGTGATAGGCAGTAAACCAAAGTTTTAGAATGGACCCTGGAAAAGTGCTCCTGCTGTTATTCTTCCACCCTCACCCACTGTGTGCCCTGTTTTCAAATTATTTTATGTTACTACACAATATCTATTTCTCTTCACCTGCTTCCACTCAACTTATTTTCTCTCCTGTACGACCTTTTAGCTGTACTCATATGCAGAGAGGATTGTGCGTTCATTAACTGTTGTGAATGATTCAGACACAGTCAGCCAGAGATCCACAGTGTTGCTGCACTCCCTCCTCATTAATCTAACTGAAACAATGATTTTTACTAATTATGCCTTGGCCCATTGTTCCTTGTTTTTAATGTGATGGCTGTGCTGCATCTGTTCATGACTGTTTTCATTTGCATGCTATACTAATCGATTGCCTAGTGTGCGTTGTCATGCTGTGGATTATATGTCAATTCGACACTAAACATTTTTCATAAGTATAATTAATATTAATGATGATTAATTCATACTGCCAAACATGATCCACAACAGAATAATATTATTGCAGCTCTGCCAATTATGTCATGTGCTCTCCTTCTGTTGCCGAACCAATAGATTTGGGAATTGAGATCAGGAGTTTCAGTGTACCTCATTCACAACTCATGTTACAAATTTTTGTTCCCCACCAGTCCCAGCTTTGTGCTTTGGTAAATAGTGGTCTTAACCTGCATTGCAGTTGGGCTGACACAGTTCACATGACTACTCAGGACTACAGAGAGTAAAATTCCACCATGTATACTGTTCTTCGTTGTTATCCAATGATTTCTTAGGATTTTTTATCTGCATCAGGGTAACAAAGAATGCACAATATAATTACAGGCCATTTGGCCCAACTGATCTATGCCAATGTTTATGCTTTTCTGCCACCATTCTTTGTTCAACCCCATTTTCAAAAGTCTCCATTTCCATGTCACTCATTTCTTTATTTGGCTTCCCCTTAATTATATCGACATATTTTGCCTTAAGTATTCCTGATAACAGTGACTTCCACACTCTCAACACCATTTTCTTCTGAATGCTGAAATGGATTTATTCAGGACTGCCTTATTTTTATAGTTCCTGGTTTTGGACTTCCTCCAAGTGAGTGTGATGGCTTTCTCAGTCATAGTTAAATACACTGCTGCCACTCATCCTCAGGTTCATATGTGATAAACAACCCTTTGAGTGAGGAGCTAGAGATCACCAGCATTTATCTGAGAGCGACATTCTACTAGGAGAATTTGGGAAAAAGGAGAAAAGGGGAGAAAAGAAATCTTGTAGAGCCGATAGCTTCCGCAATCAGATGCAGAGCTCCTTCCTCCTTCATGTGTAAGTGCGGTTTAAAAGCAGAAAATAGACTGATGCAGAAAGCAAAAGCTTGCAGAGACTACAAAAACCATTGAAAAGAAAGATCAAACCTGTCGAGCTCAGTCTGCGATACATCAACGGAACCTCAATGTGACTGCTTATTATGGTGTTTCCTGAAGGCTTTCTAAAAGGCGGCACGGTGGCACAGTGGTTAGCACTGCTGCCGCACAGTGCCAGAGACCCGGGTTCAATTCCTGCCTCAGGCGACTGTGTGGAGTTTGCACATTCTCCCCGTGTCTGGGTGGGTTTTCTCTGGGTGCTCTGGTTTCTTCCCACAGTCCAAAGATGTGCAGGTTAGATGAATTGGTCATGCTAAATCGCCCATAGTGTTAGGGGAATGGGTGGGTTGTGCTTCGGCAGGTTGGTGTGGACATGTTGGTAAGTACACTGTAAATAATCTAAGTTATAAGAATCTGACAATCTTAATTTTTATGCCTAACAGGAATAGCCTTATGGAGAAACAATCCCATCTGGTAAAATATAGCATCAATGAATAGTTGAGAATGATAATATCATGACTTATTTGAAAAAGAAGATGGTTTATATTTAGCATGACTACCTTGGAGAAATAACAAATCTAATCAAAAAGATTTCATGAACTTCCATTCAGAATAATAGACCGATGTTATTCATCTTTACTCCAACTCTGAACTGCAGGCTGTATTTTTAAAATTGATTGCAGTATTGGTTAATACAGCAACACCCATTCTCTGCATGCTTTGAGTCCATTACATTACACTCAGTGTCAACTGAAGTAATAGTCTCTAAGTACATAGCTCATCTCAGGAAAGGAGTTTAGTGACCAATGTAACATTTCCATGATGCCCTTGTCATTATAAATGAGCATGGGCAGTGATGAGTATGAAAAATATGCTCTCCCACTTATGTCAAATATGTTTCAAAGCTCAGTACATTGTCACCTCTGCACAATTTGATGTGAAACTGCACTTGAGTCAAATAACAGTGGAGGTGATGGCCCAGTGGTATTAATGCTGGACCATTAATTCAGAGACCTGAGGAATCAGAGTTTGAATCCCACCAGGGCAGATGGTGAAATTTGAATTCAGTAAAAATCTGTATTAAGAGTCCTTATGCTGACCATGAATTGATTGTCGGGAAAAATCCATCTGGTTCACTAATGCCCTTTAGGGAAGGAAACTGCCTCCTTACCCGATCTGGCCTACATGTGACTCTAGACCCACAGCAATTCGGTTGACTTTTAATTCCCCTACAGGTAATTAGGGACAGGCAATAAATGTTACCCTGCCATTGCTGCCCGAGCCAATGGTGCCTCATCCCATGAATGAATAGAATAAAGGGAAAATACTTCAAATGTCATAAATCTGAAACAAACAAAATGCTGGAGAAACTCAGCAGTGGAGAGAGAGAGAGAAACAAAGTTTATGTTTTGAGTCTGGTATGAATTGTCAAAGATTGCTTACAATACAGAAATAGGCCATTCGGTCCATTGAATATAGACTAAACCTCCGAACAGCATCCACCCAAACTCTCCCAACCACCCTATCCCCATAACCCCGCATTTCCCATGGCTAATCCACCTAGGCTGCACATCCCAGGGCACTACAGGCAATTTAGCATGACCAATCCGCCTACCTTGCACATCTTTAGATTGTGGGAAGAAACTGGAGCAGAAATACATGCAGACATGGGGAGAATGTGCAAACTCCACACAGACAGTCACCAAGCTGGAATCAAACACTGCTGTGAGGCAGCAGGGCTAACAATTGTACTTATTCTGAACTAGAGACACCCCAAGCCTCCTGCATGGTGAAAGCTGCCGGTTTACCTACCTTGCCTTTGCAAAATATTAGTTTCAGTGAGGCCACTTTTAGAATACTGCTTACATTCTGGTCACCCTTCTATAGGATGGATATTGTTAAACTTGAGAGGGCAGAGAAAAGAGTTACAAGAATATTGCTAGGGCTGGAAAGTTTGAGCTATAGGGAGAGGCTGAATAGGTTAGTTTTTTTTATTCCTGTAGTGTTAGAAACTGAGGAGTGACATTATAGAGATTTATAAAATCATGAGAGGCATGGATTTCATAAATAGCCAAGGGTGGGGAATTCTAAAACTCAAAAGCATAAGTTTAAGGTGAGAGGGGGAAGATTTAAAAAGGACCTGAGAGGTAACTATTTCATGCAGACGGTGGTGTATGTATGGAATGAGCTGCCAAAGGAAGTGGTGGAGCCTGCTACAATTACAACATTAAAAAAGCATTTGGATGGGTATATGCATCAGAAGAGTTGAAAGGGATATGTGCCAAATGCTGGCAAATGGGACTAGGTGGGATAGGATATCTGGTCAGCATGAACAAGTTGGACCGAAGGGTTTATTTCCCTACTGTAAGACTCTTTGACTCTATAAGTGGAATTAATGGCAATTTTGGCCATTCAATCATCTCAATAAGTCTCAGGTTGGGTGGACTCCTGACACCTTCCCTGTCCAGCACAATATGAGAGGCAGTCAGGCATGGGTGGGAACTGGTGGGAAGGATATTTTTTTATTTACAAGTGCTTCCACCTTCAAATATACCAACAGGGGAGGTGGTAAAATCTGAATCATAGTTATTAAAAGAAGTATATGTTGAATAACTTCACATCTGTTCTTATAAGCTATCTCCACACCTAATGGTGGTTTGTTGCAGATGAGGTGCAGTATTTCAGCAAGGAAGATGGAGAACAGAGAGAGTGAGATGAAACAACCCTGTTTACCTTCAATCCAAAACCAAAGTCACTTTAATCTCAGCTGTTGAACTCCAATATTAGATTATACTTGTGTCCACACTCACTCATAAACTGAACTCCATGTCATTGTTGACTACTTTCCCAAAACATTGCAAAAATGGGCCTTTTTACTAATCATTCGGAAAACTAAGATCTTCTTCCAACCATGTGAATGGTCCTTGAAATGAAAAGCTTTACATATGAGGAAAGTTTGAGGACTCTGGGTTTATACACAATGGAGTTTAGAAGGATGAAGGGAGATCTCATTGAAACTTACAGAATACTGAATGGGGTGGACAGAGTGGATGTTGGGAAGATGTTTCCATTGGTAGGAGAGACTAGGACCCGAGGGAATTGACATAGAGTAAAGGGAAGAGCTTTTAAAATGGAGTTAAGGAGAACTGTCTTTTACCAGGGGGGTTGCAAAACTATGGAATTCATTGCCAAAGAAAGCTGTGGAGGTCAGATCATTGAGTATATTTAAGACTGATATAGATAGGTTCTCGATTAGGAAGAGAGTCAAGGGTTATGGGGATAAAGTGGGAGAATGGGGTTGAGAAACTTATCAGCCATATTGAATGATGGAGCACAGTCAATCTGCTGAATGGCCTAATATCTGCTCCCATGTCTTATGGTCTTATGGTGCAATACCTCCCTGTATCAATTAAGGTCCATTGACGTGAGCCTGGAAAATCCAAATGATTTTTTTATCCCTTTGGAGCCTCCTTGGCAGACAATGAGAACAATTCATCATTACCTCTAAAAGGATCACCTCCAGCTTTCAGCGAACATAGCAAAAAGATATTTGAGGACCAGAATTTCAAACCTGACATTAAAGTAATGATTTACTGGGAAGCTGTGAACACCACACTTTGAATACTCAGACAATCCACAAATGGCACCACAGAGAACCAGAGAAAAATGACCAGTGGTGCCTTCGTAAGATTCTGCAAATCTGTTGGCAATAAGTCAATGCACCAACAAGAGCCCTCCCAAGCCAATATGCCTCATATCAAGATGTTAATCTCTCAACTCACCTGAGCAAAGCATGTGTCTTGCATGTCTGATAAAAGGAACCGAAAGAACTGCTTTACCTGGACTTGAGTGAGGCAGGAGACTCCCAGGAGGATAATGGAAGAATTTTAGGAAGGCCCTCAAACCCCTGCTGCAAATGGTCAAACATGCCCATCAGCTCATGACCAACTTGAGCCTGCGACTAATCAAGACGGAGACGGTTCATTCCATATGGCACTGAACACATTGGACTTGGTCAGGAACAGACAGAAGTAAAGTCACAGTGTCAGAAAGAGAAAACAAACTGTCTAACAGAACACCTATCTAGCCCTTCAAAGGTTCCACATGCCCTGCATGTGGCACATATTGATTATGCTTGTGTCTCTCGGAACTCAATGATCCAGAATGGAAGTCGGGCATGCTTGATTCCAGAGGATTACTTAAGAAGGAAAGAGAAGAAGATATGCATATTGGTTTGTCTGCATCCATGGGATAAAGGATAGGGATGGTTTCATTTTGCAATTGCATGTAAATTTGGCAGTTTTGTCCATTGGTTTTTGAGGTATTATGCCAGTTTCAGTATCTCTACAGCTAGCTGTGCCTCGGTAGCAACATCCTCATCTCTGAGACAGAAGAGATGGTTTCAGGTTCCACTGGGGAACATATCAATCAGGCTGCCACTTCAATGAGTGACTGCTCAGGTTATCTTTCAGAGATATTAAACCGAGACCCTGCCTTTCCTCTTGTGTGGACAGACAAAACCATGCAGCATCACTGGAGACAAACAGGCATGTACTCCCCAGTGCCTGAACCAATACTATTTCTCAGTCCCAATATTTATCCATTGGCCAACATCTGAGGCAAGCTACTGTGAATCATTTATTCCACTGTTGCTGATGGAAGCTAGTTGAGTGCCAAGTAACTGTTGTGTTTTACACATCACACCAGTGGCTACATTTCAGAAGTATTTCATTGGCTGTAAAGAATCTGTTCAGGTCATGAAAGGTACAATATAAATGCAAGCTGTTACTTTTATTTGACATTTTAGTTGGTTTCTCTGTTTTGGTCCTGCAAAATTTGACTCAGTTCCAGAATTTTCATATTGAATTTATGTTCTGCACAAACCTAACATCGGAATCAAAAATCTGACATGACAACGATATGATTGAGGATGCCAGTTTGATATTATAAACCTACAGCAGCTTCAGAACTGGATTGAGGCTGCTCAAAATTCAATTTATGTTGAACCCTTGCAGAGTGGAGTCATCTGTGCCATCAATCTGGGTTACTTTGCAGCCTGGATTCCAGAGATAAAAGGGTGGCATGCCATCAGATATAAATTTAATCAAGAGGCTTATGGGGCACATATTTATAAATGGGTATTTGGGAGTAATTACAAGGTTGCAACTTAATCAGATAGTTTATGCATACAAAGATGAATACCTGGAGTGATTATGAACTTGCAAGTTAATGTAGGGATTCAGATGCTGTATACTGAATACATGAAGGTAATTACAAGACTGCGTTCTAATTAAGAAGCTGAGAGTCTTGCTCTCTGTGATTATGGAGGTGCCCACCATGCCATTTTTCATACTGTAAATCCATGGCATGATATTATTACACCAGCCTGTTTGGAAAATTAAGTCGGAGACAATGCGATCTTTCTTTTATGCTTCTGTGTCTCTTGCTCTTCTTTCTCTTTTTCTTTTCACTTCCCCCTTACTCCCCCTAATTCTGGTTTTTTTTTTCCTTTTTAGTCCCTTGTACTTTGCCCTGTCTTCCTTTCCTTAGGATGGTCATTGTTGAGTGGTGTGATACAGATAGGAACTGCTGAAGACAATATTTTGTGAACATGTGGAGTTCTTCCACTTGTTAGTTACATTACTCACCCCTTTCTTGTTCATCTCTTACAGTGAAAATGACTCTGTCTTTATCTGGGGATTCTAGTAAGTTTTCATTTGGTACCCAGATGATGCTACAGCCAATCTGCACCCAGAGGAGTTTGACTGCAAATAAGACAGGATACTGCACATGACAGAGTACTTGGATTAGTTGCTGGCTCAGGACTTCCTCTTCCTGCAGTTTCTTTCTAGCTTGGATGTAAGATGACTTTTTCAGAAGGCCACACCACTTTTTCATTTGGTTTGGGCCAGGTGAAGTGAGCCAGGGCACATTCACCCTGGACCCAAAATTGGTATCAAAACTCCTAAGTCAAGCCCTCTGTCTTCACAACACTCCCTTTGACCGTCATGAGAACACACCCAAGACTCAAGCTCTAGACTGAAGATTTGCTTTGTAATTTGCTTTCTACCCTTCCTTCCCCAACAATTGCCATTAAAGAGAATTTGATTGCTTTCAAAATTCAATTTTCTCTTTCAACTGAGAATGATTCTTTTCCTTTATCATTCTTCTTTCCAGCCTCACTGTATTAAAGATATCAACATTAAGAATGCTTACATGTTCTGTTCAGAAAATATAAATGGGATAATTGCAGGTATTCCTGGTTTTCTTCAAAATTGAATCCCTCTTTGGAAAAATAACCTCAACTTGGGACTGAGAAAGAGTGGAGAGGTAATGTTATCTGAAACTCATGAGGCAGGTAACATTCACATTTGGATCAACTACTCATTTCACGTACACTCTATGTAAATCTCCATGGAAACATCATAACCAGTACTATGGCAGATGCTGGAGATTAGAGTCAAGATTAGAGTGGTGCTGGAAAAGCACAGCAGGTCAGGCAACATCTGAGAAGCAGGAAAATTGACGTTTCAGGCAAAAGCCCTTCATCAGGAATAAGACCACATTATTCTGCTCCTCGGATGCTGCCTGACCTGCTGTGCATAACCAGTACTGTGCCATTCCCTTTTAAGGGTGAAGTCATGAAACGATCAAAAACCACCACAATTTTATGTGCAATAAATTTTGTGTGTGTTTGCATCATTCCCTTGTACACTACTCATGCACTACTTAAGTGAACCCCACTATATGTGCAGTCATCACGGATGTGAAAAACAAAACAATCAAACAACTCAAAAGTTCACAATTTATCTGCCTGATAGACTCTGGAAGGAGAGTCTTCACCACATTTCTGTTCTTAAGAAACTGTTTTGAATGAATAGATTATTTTTAATATATATCAGTGAGGAAATACAAATGCTAACGTAAAACTCTGTAACTTCAACTCTACCCCTTCTTAAATATCCATCCTTCAGAAAAAGACAGAACACAATGATAGATGAGACATGTATATTAAGGATGGATAAAGAAAGAACAATCAGGGAAACAGAGTTCAAAACAACAGTCTCGACCACAAGATTGAATGAGTTTTCTTTTGCTTTCTCCCAGTTTCCGTGAGCTCTTTGTTGTCGAGATAAGATTGTTTGGATACTGACACTCTCTCTCATTCATTGAGAATTTTCCCCTTCAGAGTCTCTGAAGATGACTTTTCCTATTTCCTTTCAAAATGGAAATTTGCAGCGATATGTCAGGGGAAGCAGTTACTGGATTCTTTCTGTTACCTCCACAGAGGAGCAAGATACAGAAAGAGATTTTTGAAACTCTGCTTTGCAGTATATCACACTGGTCCTACACAAGCTGTCGTCCGACTGGTTTAATTGGAAGCAGTAGCTTTCAGAGTGCTGCTCCATCAGGTGGATGTGAACCTGATGAAGGAGCAGTGCTCCAAAAGCTAATGCTTCCAAATAAACCTGCTGGACTATAACATGGTGTTGTGTGATTTTTAACATTGTACACCCCAGTCCAACAACGGCATCTCCAAATCACACAAGCTATGGTTACCTAGTCCAGAACAATTGAAACAGGAATGTCAGACAATTGTCTCCAAGTTCAGACCCCATCGGTTCAATGCTATCTGCTTTTGCTCTCACTGTTCCAAAATTAAACTACATTACACACAACGCACATGGTCCAGCAAACATGTTTTTTTTTAAACAGATAATTCTTTGCACAGTCTCCTTGTTTTAAAACAGTATCTTCCTTTCTTAATCCACAATGCAAAACTAAAGGAAATAAAATGTTATGACCTTTACAGCTGACGTCTTGCTACCACTGCAATTTCCCTGGTATAGGTGTATGTCATGCAAACTCATAAATCTAATCTAGCAGCATGCAATGTGAGGTTCCTCTCTGTGGATTTGAGCAGGAACCAATGTGAGACAGGGACATCCTTTTCTCATAGCAATGACATCAGGAATTTGACTAGCAGTAGGCTCCAGTGCAGGCATAGTTTCTTGGGCAGTCTGCTCATTTAAGCCAAACAGGCAACCACTGGATAGTCTACATCCACTGCCGTCTGGACCCACTGCAGCAGAACTGCTCATTGCCATATCACTCATATGTGACACTGAGTCTACACAGGCCCTGACTTGCAGCTGGATCCAGTAGAATGAGGTGTCCATAATCTAGCGGTGAAAATTGCACACAACATGCAGTTAAATAAGATGTGAGGTACTCATATAAGATTGTGTGAAGGAACATCTCCAGGTGATGAGTGGGGCTTTGACCAGCACTGAGGTTTGAAGGTAAGCAATTCATGGGCGTTCACACCTCATTCTATTTCCACTTGGATTTTCCAACAAGCACCAAATCAAGGCTCTGTATCGCACCTCCCATTGCTTGGACAACCATTTATCTGAGGATATCTTGATCTAAAATCTTTATTCACATAAAGGAGCTCTCCTGCTCCACTTGGGCCAAGAATAATTTCCTTTGCAACCGTTAGCAAGTCTCTTCAGCTCCGTCACTCTGAACCGGTTGGCATGTAGCTCATACGGACTAAATATTCTGGGTCTAAAATGACAACTTGCATCCCATTTATGTTAGAGGACACCAGTTACTGTTGGGCATTTAACTGAAATAGACATCTACTTTTGGCACTGGGTTGCAGGCTTTTTTGCAGAACTGGAGTTGGGTGCATTACCTCTATTAAGGAGGTAGTAAGATTATTGACCTCATTTTGCAAATGCTAACAGCAGGTGAAGGCAATGAAAATTAACCCTGTATTCTTTAAAACTTTGGGCAGTTCCTGCATGGTGGACTTCAGGCAATCGATTCAGCTTTTCTCAATATCAGAAAGAATATTGACATTCATTCTGACTGGATAGAATATTAGCAGCAACAGCTTTAATTATATTCAGGATAGGTCTAAGGATTTAATCACTAGACCTAGTTGTATTTAGGGACACTATAACAACTCATTGAACACGTAAGCACCAGAGTCAATTACTCATTGTTACTAACTAGAGGAAAAGAGTTCAGTAATAAATCACACCTCTAACAGAGCATGAACCACTCTGCACATTTTCCCTATTACTTTAGTGCGCTTAATTACAATAAGAGGCAAACTCAGCCAATTCCCTGTTGTTTATACGGTTTGACTGAATGAATGCTTTGAGGCACTATTTCGCTGGCTGAAAATCATCCAAATTTTCTGATCATACATCATTGTAATAATATTGACAAGATCTCACAACAACTTATTTTTCTTACCTTTTACAATATGTGCATGTTAGAATCTTAAAAAATAAGTCACTGAAACATGGTCTTATACTATTAAATAATGCTGCTGGCTACCTATTCCATCACATCAGACATAGGGTTAATGGAAGTTAAAAAAAATTAACAGTGCCCTTAAATGTCATATCTGTGATGCTTGAGGATTGAGGTGCTCAGACGCTACTGCGGCAGACTGGGTAACTTAATAATGTGCATGTTTTGCCAAAAGGTTAAGTGACTTTGGATTGGTAATGTAAGCTTTTTAATGAACAAAATCAATTTGAAAGGCCAAGACTAAGAACATTAGAAAAGAGAACAAGGTAAAATTGGCACCAAACTTGTGTTATAAAGGCTTAAAGATTGTGATGGACAGAGGGACTTGTGACGGTCAGGAGTTCCACAGTTTCAGAATGCTAAGAAAAAAAATTGCAAAAAAATACACAGAGTGCAATGAACTTTAATTTCAGGACATTAAGGATGCAGCAAGACAGATTGTGCTAGTTCATTAGAAGAAGATAAACAAGAAGAAAGCTTGGAAGGGTTACAAGGGAAATGGATTTGCTGATAGTAGTAATTGTCCAACAGCCGACAAGCTTTTTGTCAGATCTTATCTGAAGGCAGGAGTCACAAGCACAATGGCTAATCCTGGAGGTGTTATGAATGGATAAGCTACAGAGTACAAAACTATTTTAATATGTACATGGGAAGTGGTTAGACAGTTGACAGGTGAAATTCAATTTAGAGAAACAAATAGTTCTCCACTTGGAGACAAACACTCCAGGAATGGAATGATATCTAAATTTATGAAAATAATATGCATGAAAAATGGGAGAGAACTGGGATATTGATCAACAATAAGTTGAAGCCATCACAACAAAGCTTGATAGCAGCAAATAAAGCAAATCGAGTGTTGAGTCAAAAGGTCAATATTGAATTGAAATAGTGAGCAAATCCTGCTACTTCATAATTCATCAGTATGCTCTAAGAATATTGTGAGCAATTCTGTTCAGGCAACATGAAGAGCATATTGCAGCAATGCAGAGGATACAAAAGACAGCAATCATAATGATTGAGAGGATGGAAGGTTTGGATTATGATGAGTGATTATGCAAATTGAATATCTTATCACTGCTGAAGTGAAGGTAAGATGATTGCTGTTTTTAGGATTCTAAAGGTACAAGATAATGCAGACCATCACAAGCTACTTAATCTTGTTTGGAACAGTGGGACAAAAGGACACATCCTCTTCTGGAAGGACAGCAAACTCAAACAAATCAATTCAAGCAATATTTTAGTCAGCGAACGGTTAACACAGGAAAGATCAGTTACATTGATTTAATCAAATACATATTGGATAACTTGCTTCAGAGAATAGCTTTTCAGGATATAATACATGAGCAAGGTGTAGTAAATGTAACATGCTTGAGAGAAAGGGTGACTTCGGACCTACAGTTCTTAAGCCCTCCATTAGTAAAGTTATCCTGGTTTGTTGTACACTAATTGTTGGAGATCAAGTGCTATAATTAGTCAATATCTCTTGTTTTATTATAAGACAACCTGAACAGTTGACTTTACATTAGATGGACTTTTCTCTTGTTGAGTCTCAGAATTCTAATATTCCTATGCAATAGGAATAGGACAGTGCCGAAGGATGTTGTAGGTTACAGAGGGATAAGCTACAGAGTTGGGCTGACAGGTGGCAAATGGAGTTTAATGTGGAAAAATGTGAGGTAATTTACTTTGGAAGGAGCAACAAGAATAAAGTGTACTGGGCTAATGGTAAGATTCTTGGAAGTGTAAATGAACAGAGATCTCGATGTCCACGTATATAGATCCCTGAAAGTTGCTTCCCAGTTGATACGGTTGTTAAGAAGGCATACAGTGTGTTAGCTTTTATTGGTAGAAGGATTGAGTTTCGGAGCCACAAGGTCGTGTTGCAGCTGTACAAAATTCTGGTGCAGCTGCACTTGAAATATTGTGTGAAGTTTTTATCTCCGTATTATAGGAAGGATGTGGAAGCTTTGGCAAGGGTTCAGAGGTGATTTGGTAGGGAGGGACGTTCTTACAAGGAAAGGCTCAGGGAGTTGAGGCTGTCTTCATGAGAGAGAAGGTTGAGAGGGGACCAAATTGAGACATATAAGATAATCAGAGGGTTAGACAGGGTGGACAGAGAGAGACTTTTTCCTTGGTTGGTGATGGCTAGTACAAGGTGACATAGCGTTGAATTGAGGGGCCATAGATATAGGACAGATGTTAAAGGTAGTTTCTTTACTCTTGAGAGTAGTAGGCACATGGAATGCCCTGCCTGCAATAGTAGTAGACTCCCCAACTTTAAGGGCATTTGAATGGTCATTGGAAAAACATATGGATGAAAATGGAAGAGTGTAGGATAGATACGCTTCAGATTGGTTCCACAGATCAGAGCAATATCGAGGGCCAAAGGGTCCGGACTGCATTGTAAGGTTCTATGTTCTATAATAGAAATCTTATTATCCTCCTTCCCCTGGATACAGGAGATTTTAACAGAAAACAAGCTAAAACCACCAGAGGTTTGACTAAAGATCCACTATCAAGAGATTTGAAGTAGGGGTTATAAACTGCAAAGAAGGAAGATAGTCAGGGTAACAGGAGATGGCAACATGGGCAGCCAATAATTCATTGTTCTTAGCCTTCTTTGGTACTTGTAATGTTGATGGACAATGTTAAACATGATAGAAGAAGGGACACAGGTGACTGGTCAAGCAACATTTTATTTTGTGTTAGTTCTTCTTTTTGTCTTCACGGGCATAGCACAGGAATAAAATCAAATATTCCAATAATGTCTTCAAACAGCAGTTCCCCTGGCACTGTGTCACCATTTCAGGTCTTGAAGTGTTGCAACCAATGTACAACGACTCAGGTGGAGAGTATAGGTATAAAGTATGAGGGGATCACGGAGATTGATTAGCTGAGCATGACAATGCAGAATGATGAGGTCCAAGAAGAATTGGAAGAGATAATACATGGCAAGGGGATGAAAACACCTCCTCCAGTATTATCACCATCTGTGGAATCAGATTTTTGAGACTATTTATATCAGACAAATGCTTGCTGAGCAGGTTAGGTCCCTTCCATGATGTGTCCAGCTGCTTCAATAACAATGTATCATTGACGAAAGAGGCCACAACACACCACATGTGTGGAGCACTGATTGGAGATCACACGCCAGGGTTTTCCAAAATGGGGGTGGGAACCACAAACAGGGGCCATGAGCTCACACTCTGAGGTCACAAACTCCAGGATAGTGCAGACTGCCTTGAACTGCGACCGAATTGGAATTGTCAAATACCGGGGAGCACAGATTTAAGGTGAGAGGAGGAAGTTTAAAGGAAATGTGCGAGGCAAGTTTTAACTCAGAGAGTGGCAGGTCCCTGGAACATGCTGCCGGGGAGGTGGTAGAAACAGATACAATAGCAATGTTTAAGAGACATTTAGATATATATAGGCAAGGAATAGAAGGAGATGGGCCAAATGCAGGCAGATGGAATTAATTTTGAATGGTATTGACATTGGCACAGACATGTTGGTTTGAAGGTCCTGACCCTGTGCTATACTGTTCGATGTTCTATGCATTATAACAGTTATATTCTCACTCTAATAGGCACCTGCTTTCACAGCCCCCACTCCACAGCTCTCGCCATTCTCACTGAGTGCTTGTAAAGAATTTCAAGCCTCGAAATGGGTCATGGCAAGGAAATGCTTGAGAAGCAGTGCCACACACCAATGCCCGAGTGAGTAAAAACATTACGGCCTCTGCTGCGCTGCTTTAAACCAACATAACTAACAGTGCACAAGAAGTGGGCTCGCTGCTCACCATGAAATCATTCACTAAATCAGATTATGCTGTCTTCATCACACTGTAGGAACATGCCTTCTGAAAATTGGCTGCTGTATTTTATACATTGCATCAGAAACACCCAATAAAATCTTATCATGTCCTGAAAACATGGACCAGCCTGAGAAATGTGGCAGAATCACACAAGAAGTCCAGCAAGGCCTATCTCAAAGTCGGGAATAACTCACTGCATCTGTTAACAAAGTTCCAGGTGTTCAGGTGAGTTCCTCACTTGGCAGCAGCAAGTTGCCTATTAAGGGCAAACTATTAATTGTTAATGACCTTATTAACTGTTCACCTCACCTCATTACTATGCAGCTTCTTGTCCTTACCTTTCGGCGCATGCTAGACACTGAGAATTCTCGACATGGAAGTCCGAGAAGGGTCCTGTGACTACTAGCTGCAGTGACCTCCTGGTTGCTCAGCACATAACAGTATCTGTGGGTGTGATCCACAAGCACCAACTGCACACACCTCTCATCCACAGACCTTGACATCTGATCAATGCCAGTCCCTCAGGAATCTCATGGCACCTCACTGATCCATTTGCCGGATGCTTAGGAAGTGCAGAGCTACATTTAAACATGCACTGTCAACTAGCCGTGAAAGGCTGGTGCAAGGACAAACATCCAGCTAATGGATAGAACCAGGCTGTATCTCAAGGTCACTCACATGATATACTTGGGCTTGCTCACTTAGCATCAACCTATATACTTTCATTACCCATGCCATGTCTTGCTGTGCATACTATGCATGTTAGTTCTTCAGCCTGAGCCTAAAGGCTATCAGCACTGCCATATTAATCTGCTCATTTGCACTGCTTGGCAGTAGGAATCCATCCAGAGAGGAGGGTATCTTGCTGGCCAACACACTGAGATACCCATCTTAGATCTACAGCCTGTGCCAGATGGTTATGCAGCAAATACATTGCATTTTTATTCAATCAAATGGCAACATCACCAGTGTGGGTGGCATTATTTTTCAGACTCATCAAAGAGGGATGCTGTTGGTCTGGGGTTTCAGTACTATCGGTCATGGCATAGTACACACACAGTTTAAGGGCTTGACCTTAGTCAATCACCCTTCTGATCTGTCACGATCAGGACAATGTCCGAATACAGTCTGAGAATTGGACTATCACATACCGTCACGGGAATGGTGAACTGTCAGTCAGGGAGCTGCAAAGCCAGTGATTAGGGGTCTGGTCACTCACATCCGGAGTCAAAGTCAGTCAGAGGTCTGGGACAAATACAACAAATGCAGTTCAGGGCACTGTGTGTGGATCACTGAGGAGGGTACAAAGCTAATTTGCAACATGCCATCGGCCCTTACAAATTGAACACTGGAATCTCAATGATAGTGAAGTTAGCGTCAATGACTTTTAAAAAAGAAGCAAATTTGTGCTAAAATGACTCATAACTTTTGCCACCTGCAGGGGAGCACTGGGTGAGAGGAGCTGTAACATTAACTGGTCATGTAAGTATTACAATGAACTCTCAAGGTTGCGGGTATGTTCGCCGAGCTACAAATCTTTACACCAACCTTGAACAATGGACTCCGCTGAATGCAATGACACGTTTCATGGTTGATATGGGTCTGGGCTGAAAGGGGAGTTGGATCACACCAGGCACTTCCTTTCTGTGTTGGTCCCTCAGCTGGTGCAGCAAGTTGGTGCACAAATCTGATGCTGAGATGGCATGAAATCCAGAGACATGGTCCTCATTACCAGAGTGCTGCAAGTCGCACTGTACAGAGCTCTCATCAGCAGGACGTATCACACTGACTGGCCATTGAGATAGACCCTGTTTTACTCCTTATGTTCCCAATATAGATCAGTACCAGCAAGAGTCAAGCATCCAGCTGCTGGTGGGATGTTGGTCACTATGGCTGCCATCTAAGATGGTGATGGTGGCTACAGGAGGACCAGGGCCAAAAGCAAGCTCAGGAGCAGGATGGCGTAGAGGTCAAGGAGCACACAGCTCAGGGAGAGGTTGAAGCTACAGGTCTTCCCAGGATAGGGAAGGTGAAAGAGGTGTATTGTCATTGACATTTCCTGAGGATGAGCGAGGCACTATGTCAATGCAGGCTCGACCTATCCCAGGACATTGTCATGGAACTATGCCAAATGTTGAGGAGTAGGACCTGAGGGCTGTAGGAGCAGAAGGCCATCCTCTCCCAATGACTGTGAAGGTGACAGCCATTTTAAACTTCTAAGCAACTATCTGCCGACAATATGTAAGGATGATCCATGCGGGATCTACCAGCTTTGAATCAACAACCAAATCAGGCCAGTGTCTGATGCCAACTATGTGTGATCAGATGGATACATTTTCCTCATGATGCTGTCAATGTTGCAGCCTGGGAGTAGGATTTGGGACAAAGCTAGCACCTCTTACCACACCCCACCCCCACCCCCACTCCAGGTGCAGGGGCTCTCAACTGTACCACATGTGGCACTGAGAGTGATGCATCATAACACTGGTTAACTCAGCGACAGAAAGTGTTCCATTCATCAACGATCTGTGATCACCATTACCACTTTCTGGGGTGTGTGTGCCAACTACCCTGGCAGCCATCAAAGTACATATCCTGGAGTACTTTTGTAAACCTGGTGTGTCTCAGGGTCTGGGTGCCATACAAGTTTGGTTACTTGAGGATAAGAGCTATCCACTGCACCCTTAGCTGATAATACCATTGCACAACACTGCATTGATGCAGAGCACGGAGATAATGCCACCTATGCCATAATCAGGCCATGGTGGAGCAATGATAAGACTGCTGAAGATACAGTTTTGCTGATTAGACCATCTCAGGGGGGTGTCTCCAATCTAATCCAGACAGAGTGTGCTGCACTATTCTGACTTGCTAAGCAGGCAACAAGGCAATGTGCTGGTGCTAAGGAACTGGGAAAATGGGACCAGTCTTCCAAGGAGGAGGATGAGGATGAGGACATTAGAGAGGAGGAAATTGTTGTTGTCCATGACAGAGCTCAGCTGTATCAGGTGCGATAAGCCAGACAGGAGCTGATCAACATCCAGTTCCAGTAGATGGGAACAGAGTGCAGTAGACCATCATGGTATGTATCATAGCCACTGGTCAACATGCTAGCATTTGATTTGCGTTGTGGGAAACATCCATAGTCTCAATTTATTTTGTTTGTGTTCACTTTTGCTGGCTGTAAATGAAACCATTTGGAATCATCTGAGTGCTTGACTCTACACTATGTTCCTCTACCAGACAATGACAAGATGTGGATCTCCAGTAGCATTGGTGACTGAGTAGCAGTGATTTAGAGAGGGTGTTTAGATGGGATGCATCTAAAGATGGGTGCACATATGGCCTAATGCTTAAACAGCAGCTACGATGAAAGAATGGGGTTGTGTGTGTGTGAGGGAGTGTCCACTCTGCTGGTTATGTACCATGAACTGCATGACTCTATAACTGCTTTGACATTATGTTGCTGGTGAGGGCCAACGCATGAACAGTAGGATTTTAAAAATGGCATAGATGCCAGAGATGCTGGTCTTTCAGCAGATATCCGATGATTGTTCAGTTTGTTCATGAATGGCGTACCAATGAAAGTGACATTTGTGTAGAAAAAGGACAACATTCATCCCTCCTTCAAAGAAAAAGTTGGTCATTGGCTGTAAAATGTTTTGGGAGATTTGGAAGTCCTAAAAGTGCTGTGTGAATACAAATGTTTCTAATAAATACAATTACAATCTCTGCTTCCTTCCCATGCAATGCTCTTGAAAACTCACTTTTGAAAGTCAGCAAGCAATGATATAGGAGAGAAGACATACTGTTACATAACAACATCCAACTTCCTGCTGTATTGTGACTCAGCTACAGAAACTCCTTGTGGGAATGATCGCATGTAAATTAAGCCAGGTTTGGCACCCAGGAATATGCAGGCAGAGATGTCATCCCCTCTGACCATGACCTTGCAATATTACATTTTCTGTGCTCCTCAACTACTCTACAGCCTCCAGCTTGGTCAACCAAACTATACTTTGTTATAAATGCTGGACTTTTGCAAGCTAGCTATGATTTGAAATTGTATTTTAATTTAGGATAAAATGGAGAACTTAAGGAAGCATGTTTCTGGACTCTGCTGAGAGAAATCCAAGGGATTTGCAGCTTACAGTTTTAAAATGGAGGTGAGAGTGGGGGTGGGGTAATGGGGAATGGTGGGGAGATATGCCGTTTGTTATACTAGTAAGCAATGGCAGAAGCTTCTTTGCTGACAATTGATACATATGACCAAGGAACAAGATAGGTCACTCCACCATTCAAGCCTGCTCCGCCATTTAATAACATCATGGTTGATCTGATTTTAACCTCAACTCTTCATATTCCTGTTAATCTTTCATTTCCTTGGTAATCAAGAATCTATCTACCTATGCCTTAGAAGTTTTAAAAGATTCTACGTCCACTGCATTTGAGGAAGGGAATTCCAAAGACTCTCAGACCACTTGAGAGAAAAAAATATTTCCTCATCTTTGCATTAACCTTGTGCTTAATCTATGACCCCTAGTTCTAGATTCTTCCGCAAAAGGAAACAACCAATCAACACCCATCTGGTCAGGTCCCCTCAGGATCTTCAGTCTCTGACTTTTCTAAACTCCAGAGGGTAAAGGCCTAGTCAGCCCAGCCTATTCCATAAATAGAAAGCAGGACACAACACCAGTGCTTCACCGGAGGCTCACTAATGATGTTACCTAATGTGGTGACGAAATGTCTGAAAATGAACCTTCCAGCTCAGCGAGCAAACCTACATCCAGTCCAGCCTCTTCTCATAAGGCAGTGGAAAGTGAAGACTGCAGATGCTGGAGATGAGAGTCAAGAGTGTGGTTCTAGAAAAACACAGCAAGTCAGGCAGCATCCGATGAGCCTAATGAATGTCTTTTGCTCGAAACTTCGATTCTCCTGCTCCTCGGATGCTGCCTGACCTGCTGTGCTTTTCCAGCACCACACTCTTGACTCTTCTCATAAGTCAATCTGCTCATTTCAGGTATCAGTCAAATTAACCTTCTAAGAACTGCTCCCCATCATTTTTGATCCTTCTGTAACTTTGGTGACCTGCTGTATTCGCAGTACTCCAGATGTGATTTCACCAACGCCCTCTATTGCCCTCTGAAGCATAATCTCCCAACTTTTGTGTTCAATATCTTTCGCAAAAAAACTTAATATTCTGTTAGCTTTCCTGATGAGATGATATAACTGCCAACTCACCTTCACAGGGACACCCAGATATCTGCAGCTCAGAGCTCTGCAACCTCTCACCAATGAAATAGTATGCTTCTTTTTTTATTATTTCTGCCAAAATGGACAATTTCATACTTTCCCACATTGTATTCCATTTGTCAGATCTTTGTCCACTCACTTAATCTATCTACATCCCTTTGTAGGCTCCCTATGCCCTTTTCATAACTCACTTCTCTATTCACCTTTGTGTTATCACAGATAGATTTATGGTCTCCAAAGTTCAAGAAAAGTATTAAAAATGCCAGGTTTTCTACATGGTTATACTTTAAGTTTCCCATTTATTTGCAAGGTAGCATAAAGTTGGGATCTAAAAATTAGCTGATTGTTTTTTTTTCATGTAATACACAAAGTTCATGTAATACACAATGCCATAGTGATGGTTTTAAGCGGAGCAGAGGCCTTTGGAAACCATTGAAGGATTAGATTGCATGATTTTCTAAAATATCACTGAATCTTACAGACAAATTAATCAGCCAGGCTTTGGGCAAATGAGAGCATCTATAGATCAAGGATTTTGTGGTTCTCCAACTAGTAATGTGGTTAGGAGTTCCTGCTTAGGTTGAAAAACCCATACACCAGAGAGATACATGCAGTGAAAAAACCCTCACTGATGTTTAAGTTATTAAATTAAACAGGGATAAATAAACATAAGGTAACATAAATGCATAAAGGTAGATAAGACCTTGATAGGTGCTTCCCAGACCTTTGTTGGAAGCTCAGGGAGAGATTGCTAGTCCTCTTGCTGAGATATTTGTAATCATTGACAGCCACAGGTCAGGTGCCGGATGACTGGGGATTGGCTAGTGTGGTGCCATTATATAAGAAAGATTGTCAGGAAAAACCAGGGAACTGTAGACCAGTGAGCCTTCCGTCAGTTGTGTCTAAGTTGCAGGAGGGATAGGATTTAAATGCATTTGAAAGACAAGGACTGATTAGGGATAGTCAACATGGCTTTCTCCGTGGGCAGTAGCATCTCAGTAAACCGAGTCTTTTGAAGAGGTGACAACAGAGAATGATGAAGGCAGAGTGGTAGATGTTTAGATTAGATTAGATTAGATTCGATTACTTACAGTGTGGAAACAGGCCCTTCGGCCCAACAAGTCCACACCGACCCGCCGAAGCGCAACCCACCCATACATATACCCCTTACCTAACACTACGGGCAATTTAGCATGGCCAATTCACCTAACCCGCACATCTTTGGACTGTGGGAGGAAACCGGAGCACCCGGAGGAAACCCACGCAGACACGGGGAGAACGTGCAAACTCCACACAGTCAGCCGCCTGAGGCGGGAATTGAACCCAGGTCCCTGGCGCTGTGAGGCAGCAGTGCTAACCACTGTGCCACCGTGCCGCCCATGTTGTCTATATGAACTTCAGCAAGGCGTTCGACAAGGTTCTGCCTGGTATTAAGGTTAGATCACATGGAATCCAGGGGGAGCTAGCCAATTGGATACAAAATTGGCTTCAACATAGGAGATAGAGGGTGGTTGTAGAGGATAGTTTTTCCAACTGGAGGCCTGTGACCAGCCTGTGCCACAAGGATCTGTAGTAGGTCCACCGTTTTTTGTTATTTACATAAATGATTTGGATATGAATGTGGAAGGTGTGATTAGTAAGTTTACAGAAGACACCAAAATAGATGGTGAAGTGGATGGTGAAGAAGAGTATTTCAGACTAAACAGGACCTCAATCAAATGGGCCAATGGGCGAGAGTGGCAGATGGAGTTTAATTTAGATAAATGCAAAGGATTGCTTTTGGAAAGGCAAATGAGGGCAGGGGTTAATGGTAGGGCTCTGGAGAGAATGATCAAACAGGTTCATAATTCCTTGAAAGTGGAGTCGTAAGTAGACAGTGTGGTGAAGAAGGCATTTGGCATACTTGCCTTCATTGGTCAGCACAGTGAATACAGGAGTTGGGATGTAATGTTGCAGCTGTACAGGACATTGGTGAGGCCATTTTTTGAATTCTACATATAATGCTAGTTGGCCTTGTACAAGAAGGATGTCGTTAAATTTGAGAGGGTGCAGAAAAGATTTACAAAGATATTGCTGGGACTGAAGGGTTTGAGTTATGGGGAGATACTGAATAGGCAGGAGCTTTTCTCCCTGGAGCTGAGGGATGACCATATAGAGGCTTATAAAATCATGAGGGACAAGGAAGGTTGAATAGCCAAGGTCTTTTTCTTAGGGTGGTGGAGTCCAAAACTAGAGGCATAGGTTTAAGGTGAGAGGGGAAAGAATTAAAAAGGACCTGAGGGTATCTCTTTCACCCGGAGGGTGTTGTGTGTATGGAATGAGCTGCCAGAGGAAGTGATGGGGGCTGGTACAATTTAAAAGACACCTGGATGGGTGTATGAATAGGACAGTTTAGAGGGAAATGGAACAAGTGTTGGCAAATGGGAATAGGCCAGATTGTGATACCTGGTTGGTGCAGATGAGTTGGAATGAAGGATCTGCTTCTGTGCTGTATGACTCTATGGCTCTATGACTAGTGCTCGAACACTAAGATCAGTTGATTAAGCTCGTTGCATGAACTGGGCAAAGAAGTTTGGAGCAGGATGTAAGTAAACAAATTAAAACAGAAACATTAACCAAATGCAGTGCTAAAACAAACATCTTCTTTCAAAAGTACCTTGGCATTTCTTAACAACTGGATGTAAAATTATCTTAATGAGACATTGAAAGGTCATATGTAATGTAGGTGTAACAATGGAGGGAAACGTACTACAGATGAGCACTGGGTGACATTGTTGGTTAGCACATTGTCCTTCCATCAATTAGTGATATCTTTTGTTTTTGCTTGATGTTTGCTTGATGTCTTGATGGGTGGATGCTCTTCGATGGGTTGGTGTGATCTCATTGGGCCAAAGGGCCTGCTTCCACACTGTAGGGATTCTATGAATCTACCCTGATGTCACTGGGATGGTGAATCCAAAAACCTCACTCTGGTGTAGTCAGGGCATTTGAGATTACACTTCTTTGGCTGAGGTGCAAGTTCTACTCTGTCGCCATCTGTGCTGTACCTGACTCAGGAGTGTTCGAGGCTGGCTTTGCATTCCTGAAGTATGGAAGGTCCTATTTTCCACAGTAAAGATTGTCCAGATAAGCAAAACAAATCACTTTCTAAAAACAAAGTGAGTGCAAAGGCAATATTAGCATTGCAGATTTTAGCCTTGAACAGTTCCTGGGGGAAATATTGAATATTACTGAACGAAAGGGCCATCTGAGGTCAAAAACTGCACACAGTGATTATGTAAAGTAGAAAATAATGCTGTAGACTGACACGAAGGAATAATGTTCAGATCTTGTGATCTTAGCAGGGTGCCTTGGCTATCTGACGTGTACATCAATGATTGGGGACCTGGTGACTAGCTGAAAATTCAATGTACGACCAAAGTGTACCAAATGTATTGAGGGATTATGAGACTTCTCACCAGCAATACTAAGTCAAACAATATTAATAGAAAGGAAAAGATCATCTCGTCCATTTAGATAATGTTTCAAAATTTCTGAACTCTTGCGTATCACAATGGATACCTTTCCAGGAACCTTAAATTCTCATCCAAACCGGTAATTTTGCGAAATTCTTATAGGCAGGAAATGTGTCAATCTTCCTAATTAGATGTGCATTAAAATATATAAGGGCTTGTCTAGCATTGCCAAAAGGATTGTTATTTTAATGATCCTTTTCTTTACATATCATTTTAAATACACCATTGAGACAGAGAGGCAGTGCTTTATTATTGCTCTTTAATTAATGAATAAATCACTTTGTGTGAACAGTGCAGAAATAACGAACCCCAAGTGACTGATTAAAAGCCAGTACTTTTATCAATAGCAACAAGATGAGATCTGAGGATACTAGAATTAGACTTAGATTCTATTGTCATGTGCACTCAAGTACAGAGATACAAGAGCACGCTGAACAGTGTACAAAGTTGCCATTTCCGGTGCCATCTTACATACAAAGGTATGTATAACCTAGGTAGAAAAATAATGAAATAAGTTAAAAGTTCAACATTGCAGTTCTTCTAAGGATAAAGTAAAGAATGAAGGAATAATGTCAAAAGTTCAGCATTACAGTCCTTCTTCAGCCACGTGCCTGCGGCCGCTCCACATTGGGCTTTACTCATGAAGGATCAATCTCTCCCACGTGCTGGGCACGCTCTCCTCAGTGCTGCTGTCTCACCACTGACTGCCACAGTCCTGTCTGGGCTCATCAGTCGCCTTGTCACCAACCACTCCAGACCTCTGATGCCCTGATGCTACCGACTGCTGCAGTTCTGGCCAACTCACCAGATGCCTCATCGTTGAGCACCAAAGTCCCACTCTAGGCCACAGCCGCTGTCCCAGACTATGATGCTGTCACCTCAATGACTGAACTCTCTCCAGAAAGTAAGTAAAATAAAAACCCAAAAAGCTAAAAATGAAAAGAGAAAAGAAGAAATAAAGGAAAGTGGACAAGCCCTGGGGTCAGAGTTCAAATGCTGCCGACTCCGCCACTTATTGATGAAGCCCAAACAACATTATTTACACCTTGGTTCAGCATGAATACAAACCACAAAATGAAATGAGGTGAAAGAAGTTCCAAAAAACACCATCATTCTAAGGGCTGGTACTATTTGTCAATAAAATGCAGCTATTTCATATAAACTTCTGAAAACAACTTGTGGTGCAATGGCTAGGAACATTTTGACCTGAATCATGTTAACATTTGCTCAAACTGTCTTACCAGGAATTCACTCCTGCACTGATGTTATCACAGTGGAATCAATTTTGGCCTTGATGGTACCGCATAGTCAACTGTGAAAAATGTGGATTATATTGTTACATTTACTCAACAGGATCAATTCTAATTTTAAGTATTTGCTTGTTTTCCCACCGGTATTGCTATTAGAGAATCTCCAGTCCACCTGCCAAAAAACACACCATACATTTGTCTGTCTACATAATGAAGGACAAGGTTAGAAAATGCTCTCTATTCCATTTAGTAAGTCCCGAAATTTTTCTTTATTGATCACTGCCTCAAGTTTTTAACCACAAATTTCTCAGCTTTTTTTCACACCACCTGATTCAACTGCTCCCTTGGGCAATTTTGTGCTGTCTGCCCATTAACCTGCAGGCACAAGTAAAGGTAAAGTCACTCACGAGAGAGAGAGACAGAGATGGCTGGTGGTGAGTTAACCTGAGGGTCACCATCCTTCAGGCAGACGGTGAACTTGAATAAGTGGGACTTTAATGGAAACGTCAGCCAGTGCAGGAACTGAACTCAAGCTATAGCCACTATTCTGTATTACAAACCAGCCCCAGAATTCAAAGATTTCATGGTTGATATTTTTTGCACTGATTCAATTGATTACAATCATATAGAGGACCAAATGTGTATATACAACCACAGGATTGGATGGATCTCATGGGATTTATGATTAAACTCATTGGCTTTCTTTACCTCTATCACAGTGTGAACTTTTGATTTCATTAAACTATTTATCCATACTTTTGATCTTCTGTGAGGCGTCTTGGATCCTACATCTTTTAAATTTATATTCATAATTTATATACACTTGTGTGCAAGTGGATGCATTTCAAATGAAATAAATATTGGCCCTTTATATTTATTTTTATGTTCAGTAAGAACAGAAACATAAGAGTGGATTGTTCAGTCCTCAAGCTTGTTCACCATTTAATTAAGTCATGGATTTGTACCTCAAATCTATTACTGATTTTTGCTTTGAAACATCTACCGAGCAAAAAGGTAACAATTTCATTCTTGAAATTTTAAATTGTTCCAGCAGTCTCATGATTTTGGAGAAAGAATTCCAGGATGCTGATTTCCCTTGGTATCAAAAATGTTTTCTGATTTGACAACTAAATGGTTTTAGCTGTAATCTTACAATTGCTTATGATCCACCCCCCAAAAAGTTGTCTATCTTTATCTTATACAACAAATTCTTTCATCAGAATTCACCTCTCCACCTCATAAAGGAATTTGACAAGCGGACGTATCTGTTTTTGCTACTTCCCTAATGAATCAAGAACCTATCCATCTCTGTCTTAAATACACTGAATGATTTGGCCTCCACAACTTTGACTTCCACAGATTCATCACCGTACTTCAATCACTATGTCATCCTGTTCAGCTTGTCTCTTATCCCATGCCCCCCTACTGTGGCCAAGTGGCCAACAGCCTGAGCTACTGGGCCCAATAAAAAATTGGCTAAACAGTTTCTGCAAGCAAGGCCTGATGGAATGCAGAAAGGCCAAGGTTACCACAGGTCAAAAGCAGATAGTTGAGAACTGTCTCGCATACTGAACAGAGGTGGTTGACCTTAACAGTCAGTGAGTTGTTATGACCTGAAACTGATTAAGAAGTACTCAGCCAGAATGACGGCAAGAGATACCATGTTTATGTATTCCCCAATTCCAGCTAGAATCTTTGGGGCTATGAAATAATTGTATCTTGAAAAGGAGATGGGTACACCCAGGATGATCTGGCCTAACCATCACTGGGTGCTATGATCCCTGCCCTGTGACCCCATTGGCTGAAGCCAGAGAACATTCCAGAAGGGCTCAGAAGGGAGATATAAGGAAGAACACCTGGTGGCTATTCCCTCAGCGAAGACTCAACTGGTGAAGACTCAGTGCAAAGACCCACTTTTGTATGAAGAAAAAGACCCAGTGTCTGTAGAGCTCAGTGAATTGTATCCCGAAACCCAATCAAGTTCACCAGAGCAGAGAGTATGTGTGTTTTTTAGGCAGTCAGCCTAGTTTAGGAAAAAATTAACCATTGTGTAAGAGTTGTTTCTTTGATTTAAAAATATTTTAATAAAACTAAGCTTTATTATACAAAGATACGAAACTGCATGAAAAAATGAAAATTATGGCTAATCTGATTGTGGTTTCTCCTCCACATTGTCAACCACCCTGTACAACATCTGATTCCTTTCTTCAGCATTCCTTTGTTTGTCCCAGAAAGTGAAAGCACATGGATAAATGCATTTTAAAAAGTATTAAACTGGTCGATGTGTCTGTAAAGAATACTTCATAGGCAACCTGACCTTTCCTTAATATTTTTCAATGGGGTTTGGGAGTCACTGGGTAGGCCAGCCTTTATCAGCCTTATAGAAGTCCTCTACAGCAGGGCAGATAAAGGAAGATTTGCCAATTGTAAAGGGAGAAGATGACAGCAGCAACAAGCTGGTCCCAGTCATTATGGTGTGTCATATCACCATAACCTGCCTGCAAACCCTAGAAGTCCACATAGACAATAATGGTACCCTGAGGTGAAACAATGCCATGTATAGGCTTCTTCAGGATCCATTGGCAAAGTCCTTTGGCAATATTTTCAAGGCAGAGGTGGATAGATTATTGTTGAAGAAAGGAATCAGATGTTGTTACAGGGTACTTGACAATGTGGAATGGTGGCCACAATCATATTAGCCATGATTTTCATATTTTCATGTAGTTTTGTATGTTTGTGTAATGGAAAATTAGTGAAGAAGATATGACTGGAACCTGGAATTCTGAGCTAAAAATCAGCATACAGGTAATAGATCATAAAACCATAAGATTGAGGAGCAAATGCTTTGCCAGTTGATCGTGGCTGATATGTTTCTCAGGCCCATTCTCCTGCCTTCTCTCTGTAAATTTTTGATTCCCTAATGAATCAAGAACCTATCCATCTCTGTCTTAAATACACTGAATGATTTGGCCTCACAACTTTGACTTCCACAGACTCACCAGCCTCGCACTAAAGAAATTCTACCTCATTGCATTGAGACTTTGCCCTCAGGTCTGAGTCTCTCCAGCAAGTGGAAACATCTTCTCCATGTCCACTCTATTCAGGCTTCTCAGTATTCTGTATGTTTCAGTGAGATCCCCCCCCATCCTTCTAAACTCCATTGAGTATAGAACTAGGGTCCTTAACCACTCCTCATAGAACTAGTCCATCAGTCTGGAGAACCTCTTCCAGATCCCCTACAAGATTAGCATATCAGTCCTTAGATACAGGACCTAAAACTGCTCGCAATATTCCAAATGCAGTCTGACCAGAGCCTTATACAGCTTCAGACAGATGCATGAAAGTTGTTGGACAACTGCATTGAGAGAGAAATATCCTTGGGCTAAAGCATTTGTGGCAAACAGTTGTCTTCAGGATACAATCTGCTCACCCTGGATGGGAAGGAGCCCCTAAAACGAAGCATTTCTTCTTTCTCTTGGTTGGAGAACCACACCATGTGGGATCTGCATCATTTGTAGTCAACGAAAATAATTCTAAATTTTGCAACTTGGAATTTGATATCACTCACATATAATCTCAGGAGTGACAATCCAGAGAAAAAAGAATTGTGTTACTTAAGATTTCAAAACTCCAAATTGACAACTCCCCCTCAATGGCTCCCAGCTTCTTAAGGAGACTCAGCTGAAGGAACTAGGAGGATGATATACCTTCTAGTGGGAAGGAAAGGTTGATAGAGACATTTGTGGCCGTAGAATAAGAGCAAACAAAATGCTGAAAAAGCCCAGCAAGTCAGTCAGTCTTTGCAGACAGAAACAATTAACTTTTCAGGTCAATGCTCTTAAAACCTTTAAAGACAGTTCTTTAGATCTCAATTTTCCAAAATTCCCTTTTACACTTGTTCCCATGGAGTTGCTCTGCAATTTGCAAAAGGACTTTGGTGGCACAGTCAGAGATCCTTAACATTATGAATGACATTTCACCTGCAGCTCATCCATAACCAATCTACCATTTTCCCCATATCAGTGCTTATGCCTCAACCCTCGACTCCAGTGTGGACATTAGGAAAAAGTCCTATTCTGACCTTGAAGATGTCCTGACTGCCTTTCCAAAAGATGATAAGAGCAACCTTCTGCGAAATTTTGGTGCAAGGCTTACTCATGAATCTGATGACCAAAAGGAAATCATTGTGAGAAACAGGGTAGGAAACGTAAATGAAAGTGGTAATTGCAGCGTTCAGTAGTAAAGGAAATCCTCCCAGAGACAATACAGCTTTACACTTTCCAAAGGAATCTCTAAACATGCGCCCTTTTCCCAAATGTGTCCAAGGAAAATATATCTTTACATTGCATAAGTTGACCTGGCCAAAGCATTTCACTCAGTAAACTGTGAGGCTCTGTACATTATGCTTCAAGATTTGGATGTCCAAAAATCTCAGTCACGATTCAGAAATTGCTTCATGCAGAAAGGAAACAAAAAGAAACAAATCCTGAACTCCGGACCCCAGTACCTCATGGGACATCCTGCCCCACATGCTCAAAGACCCACAATGACCCTGAGCTGACATCATCCCCTTGATGAGTTTATGGGTGGCGCGGTGGCTCAGTGGTTAGCACTGCTGCCTCACAGTGCCAGTGACCCGGGTTCGATTCCCGCCTCGGCTGACTGTCTGTGTGGAGTTTGCACATTCTCCCTCTGTCTGCATGGATTTCCTCCGGGCACTCCAGTTTCCCCCAACAGCCCAAAGATGTGCAGGTTAGGTGAATTGGTGATGCTAAATTGCTCATAGTGATAGGTGCATTAGTCAGGGGGAAATACAGGGTAGAGGAATATGTCTGGGTGGGTTAATCTTCGGAAGGTCAGTGTGGACTTGTTGGGCTAAAGGGCCTGTTTCATACTGCAGGGAATCTAATCTACTAAACAGTTCTGTTGCCTTGCTAAAGTTTAAACATGGCAGCCACAGAATGTTTGTTGCCAACAAAGTCTGTCATGTCCTTAAAGATATTGTTGGGAGGGTATCCCTCTCATATGTCCATACTGATTTCCTCTTGTAATATTACACCTCATTCAGAAAGCCCCATTTTGAAAGACTGATGTTGCGTTAAGCTACTTTTCAATACTTGGGCAGTACTCCTTTTTCTTATGATTTGAATGTGGCAAGTACAGCACTGGTCTTGTTAGTCACATCTTTCTGTTGCTGAACCAGACCATGAAGCATTAAAGGTTAACTGGACTTGACAATGAGAATAAAGCAAATTAGAAAAGTGCAGGTCTAATGCAAAAATGCATGCTTTGGCTGTTCGAACTGCGTTAACCTTGATTGACTGTAGGAACCATTGTTTTATTCAGTTAATATGGAGCCACCTTGGAGATGTTTTCAACTTGTTTCCTGCACAATGGAAGTCTGGAAGAATACTGAAAGTACTAAGTAAGGTGAAACAGTGGGCAATCAGAATATTATTAATATCAGGGACTTTTGTCCCACTCCTTGGACTTTTATCATTGGGCTGGGGTTTGCAACACCAGTGCCATGGAAACTGAGATAGAGCTGCATGTGACACTGTTGCAGAAGTCTCCAATGCAGCTCAAGACAGTATGAGACCTACTTGTCATTTATATGTAGTTTAACCTAACCATTTAGCTTTAGAATGTACAATGCAAACTAACAATTATTAATTTGTACATGTATTTAGTATTTTAACCCAATGAATTAGAGACATATTGAAACACGTCTTCTTGTAATTATTTTGACCGGACCTTAAAGAACTCATTAGATACTTTCAGCCGAACAATACAGAAGATTGCCCACAATCTCCTCCATGAATATTAGGTTGATAGTATATCGACTAGCCCCTGGTCATTTCACATTATATTGCATGCAACTTTACAGATATGTCACACTGCTTGTGTAGCATTTTTTTGCTGTAAAACATTTTCAGTCCGTTATCATTTCACATATTCTTACACTGCACCTTATGTATAACATGTTCAGTCAACTTTCCATTACTATTTAAAAATTATTTTGAAAGCATCTGCTTGAACAAGTAAAACCTTTTTCCCATCAGGAATGCATCTGATAGTGGCAGTAAAACTGCTGTGTCACTATTTCGAAGGGAGTATGGCACATTTTTATTGTACACCTCTGTTTTATGTAATTCTTGGGAAAACCTAATGTAATTTTGCTTGTATCCACTGCAAGGTTATAAAACAATACAGGTGCACAATCCTTTATCCGAAATGCTCAGGACCAGCTGGTTTTCTGGATTCAGAATTTTTTGAATTTCAGAATAAGTGGCAGCTTGACGGCGAAATTTAAACGAAACTTTTCTTAGAACAGAGTTACTGTGAGTAAAACGGGCCCTAAAACAAAATTGAGGCCACGCCCCCACCCCATGTCACATCTGAGTGACACGCATCAAGTGGGTGTCGACTTGGGTTAACTGTTTGCATGCCAAACAACCTTATTAATGAGAAAAAAAACTTCAAAAAAAACCTCGGACTTTGGAACTTCTCAGATTTCGGGATTTTGAATAAAGTGTTGTCTACTTGTATCATGTAAGCACAAAAATATTCTCTGCAAAATGGTGTGAAATGCAGAATGTTTTCACAGAAAACTGTTTCACACTTAAATTGAAGTAAGTTTAAAGACTCTCCTAATTAGAACGAAATTGCAAAAAAAAGCATGTGAACAATGATAAATGGAGTAACTTAAACATAAAGGTAAAGTTGGTATAGGCTTCTCTCTAACAAGAGAGAATAGGTGATAGTTTAATCTGAGGAGCATTATGTCTCAGATGAGGGGAGAGGTTGAGAAGGAGAGTCCTTCCTGGTAGCCTCAGCCAGTGCAGGAATGAAACCCAGTCTGTACTACAAACCAGTCATCCAGCCAACTGATCTGAACTGACCCCCAATTAAAACGTAATCTACTGACTACGGGTACATTTCAATGCTATATTGACAAAGGCATGAGAAAATTAAACTTAGAAATAGACCAACTGGCCCAAATTCTAATGTGGGCTCAGAAAAACACAACATACACATTTTTGCACCTTTCATGAAGCACATGAGTAACTTTGCCTGGGATTTTTGTCCTTTCACAAGAGCCAGGTTCACAGTGCATTTTATAAACTCCAGTGGAGTATATGAGAAGTACATCAGAAGCAGACTGAAGCAGGCCCACTTAGGTTCACTAACACAATTGCTCAGCTGCCAACATTATTTGAAGGCTAATCTAAACTCCATCCTTCAACACCCCATCCAATCCTTATGCCATCTCATACCCCCTCAGTTCACACCCTCCATGATTTTCTATAGGGTTTCATCCATACTATCTCTGAAGTTCAAGAACCATGAAATTACCATGAAAATTATTTTCAACTTCGCTGCCATTAATACTAGAAAAACATTACTTGGGTTCAGAGTAAAATTGTCGTTTAATTGCCTATTGGGTTTGTAACCAAATAAGAAACCACATTAAATGTACATTCTGATATTACAGTCTCTCGTTATTTTAAACATTCTTGGATCAGTAGCCCACCTGTAGAGCTGAAGCCATAACAGGCTTTTGAATCTGAGCCAAATATTCAAAATGGCTAAAGCAGTCCTAACAAAACTTTCTAATCAGGATAAATGTCAATTGTATGGACGTTGGAGATCTGAAAAAAAAAGAGTGCTCGAGAAACCCAACAGGTCTGGCAGTATCTGATAAGAGAGAAATAAAGTTAATATTTTGAGTCCAATGATTTCTTCAGAACTCAGAACCTTTTGGAATCTCTCCCAAAGTGCTTGAAACTGAAAAAAAACAGAGCTGTTGCATTTCCATTTCAAAGCAGAGTATCTATCAATAAATTCAGGGGAGCAAAAGGAGAGTTTTTTTGCAAATTTCAAAAGCCTATATTAAAAACAGAGAGCTGTCAGTCAATTCAACCCATAGCACAAAATATGGCAGCAGAGACTGACAGATTCCTTTTTTTACAATTTTTAATGCATTTTGGCATTTCTGACATTTGGAAAAGTACTGTAATTCATGACAACAATTATGCAATGCTGGGTTTATCTCTCCATTCCCTTGCTCCCAGCCTCATTCCTGATGAAGGGCTTTTGCCCGAAATGTCGATTTTCCTGCTTCTTGGATGTTGCCTGATCTGCTGTGCTTTTCCAGCACCATTCTAATCTTGGTTAGGCAAGAGTCAATTTACCTTTGCAGAATAAACCTCTGCATTAAAAATACATCTAAATTACAATGCAACATTTAACCATGACATTGAACATCTCAGATCTCCTGAACAAGCTTCCTTCAGTAATCACAAGCCCCAGGGAAGTGTCAATCCTTTAGGGATTACAAAATGCGTACCAGCACATGAAAAGAATGCAATTTTCCCGACAGTGGGGGACTCCAACCTCAAAAGAGGTGCCTATGCACTTTGCAACTAAGGCCTTCCCATCCAGCCAAAACCTATTGGCTTGGGTAAGTACAGGAAAATTGGGTATGAAAAATAAAGGGCTGACAATGTGTTATTTTGACAATGTGTAATTTTCTTCAAGTTTCGAGGAGAATTACTCTGTGAAGCCTGGCGAGTTTTCTCTTGCCAATATATGAAACACGCTTTGTTAACTACCTTCCCTGCCCCTACACTACCCTTCTTGCCTGATTCTCCCCTTCCCCATTGTGAGAAGTACATAGGCATTGTTACCATCTGCAAAAGCCTGTTATGCATCCGGTCAAGTGCCATGGGTCTGCAGCTGCCCTGTAGAGTTCGTGACATTTGCCTCTGACATGACAGTCAAGAAGGTATTGGTTGACAAACTTTCTGCTTTACAAATAGGAACCTTCAGGTCCTGGTGGATGGGGTGGGCAAAGGAAGGACATTATTTTCCTGCAGGACCAGCAGAGGATGCTACTACACCAGACCTTGCCAACTTGCTTCAATATTGCCACTTGTTGTGTCAGCCATTTGGTGGAATAAAAAGCAATGTAAAAAGAAAGTCAATGACCATCTCCACCCTGATCGGGTCATTCACCAGAAGCTGTACCATCCACTTTCATCTCAAATATTCTCTCCCTTTCTCTCTTTCCAGAAGGAATCAGCCAACAAAATGGCAGAAAGAGCCATGGCAGTGTTGATGTGCCTGACATCCTAATGAGGGGACGACGATCCTGATTACTCCAGTCAAATGATGATGGCCAAGTCCTCAGACTGATATGAAGCTGACCTTAACTTCCTGTGCTGGCAACACTTGAACTGAAGGATGTTTCCCTTGACCTGGCTGAGAATTACTGCCCTGAGACTTTGAGACATGGTTGTTTGCTTGTTGCAGTGAGTTTGCTGCATTGCTGCTCGCACATGGTGCTAGTATGAGATTGACATGGCATGCTGTTGAACAGCATCAGGTCCATCCCCTGGACTGATGACTTCTGACAACCATGACGAGCTGCCTGTCTCTGTGTCTGCAATAATAGGCAAGGCAAGACAGAAGAACTGTATGTCTGTTAGCTCTGGCTGAGGCGCTCAAGGGCAAGGCAAGGATGCTGTGAGCTCCAGGTTGACAGTCGGTCAGTGAGCACTGAGAAGCTCCAATCCAAACAATGATGAATACCCATCTCTGTAGATAAAGAATCCTTTTAGCTGCATTCCATGAATTGTGCAATTCAAAAAGCATACGGTAAGTGGCTTGAATATGGTGCTACAATGGTGTAGAGAGGTTGGTATGTGTCAGATGCTCGTTCCTATGATATAGGATGAACATGATCAGTGTCCTAGAAAGTACAATAGACGATAGACAATAGGTGCAGGAGTAGACCATTCAGCCCTTCGAGCCTGCACCGCCATTCAATATGATCATGGCTGATCATTCCTAATTATTATCCTCTTCCTGCCTTATCTCCATAACCCTTGATTCCACTATCTTTGAGAGCTCTATCCAACTCTTTCTTAAATGAATCCAGAGACTGAGCCTCCACTGCCTTCTGGGGCAGAGCATTCCACACAGCCACCACTCTCTGGGTGAAGAAGTTTCTCCTCATCTCTGTCCTAAATGGTCTACCCCATATTTTTAAGCTGTGTTCTCTGGTTCAGCATTCACCCATCAGCGGAAACATGTTTCCTGCTGCCAGAGTGTCCAATCCTTTCATAATCTTATATGTCTCAATCAGATCCCCTCTCAGTCTTCTAAACTCAAGGGTATACAAGCCCAGTCACTTCAGTCTTTCAGTGTAAGGTAATCCCGCCATTCCAGGAATTGACCTTGTGAACCTACGCTGCACTCCCTCAATAGACAGAATGTCTTTCCTCAAATTTGGGGACCAGAACTGCACACAGTACTCCAGGTGTGGTCTCACCAGGGCCCTGTACAGCTGCAGAAGCACCTCTTTGTTGCCAAGTATCCAATATGGAGGTCTAGAGGAACAAACAATGAGCTGGTGTCACTAGGTACCCATTCAGACAGTCATGTCAGGAATTGCTAGTGCCTACTTTCTGTCAACAAGGGTTTGGATGAGAATCTGATTTCTGTTAAAATGAGGTCAGGTAGTTAACAGTGTGATAATGAGTGATAATGGCCATTAATAGGCCTCTCGCTGTGGGAATCACGTCTCAACCTCCAGGACACATTTGGAAAAAGCAAATGTTGCTCCTGACACTCCGGAAGGCCTTCCTCAACTTCCCAGGCAATTCTCCCAATTCTCAAATTTCTCACCATAGTCCATGTCGTTCAGGGTCTGGGAAGATTCTACTCTTTGTTTTCATTCAGAGCTGAAAATCTGTGTAGTTCAGGTCTGCACGGACATTTGTTTAATGAGCCACCAAACACACAGCTATCGGTAACTCTGCCGCTCATGTGCATCAATTCAGATGGCTGGCTATATTACTGGAAACATTTTCCATGTCAGTAATTCAGACAAAAGTGGTTTGTAGCCCTTGTTTAAAGGCATTTAGCCTCATTCACTAGAAATAACAAAATAACATTGTTTCCCAGGTGCAGAAGAACACAAAAGGTCAATTAAGTTTTAGCATCATAACTCAGTTGACTGGATCAGAGAGAGGGCAGTTAACTGTGGCGGAGGCAAATTAAGATAAAACAAGAACATAATTGGATTTAATAAAAGCTGCCAGCCATCACTCACGTACATGTCCCAAAGGAAAACAAATTTCTTTCTTCTGACGAGGAAGATAGTCATTCCCTACCTTAAAGGCTTTGGCCCAGAAATTCCACTGGCAATAATTTCAGCCATTCAGCTGTGACAGTACCTGTTAATGACCTCTGCCACAGACCCTGCTGATTTATACAGGATCAGTGGAAGATCACCTCATTTAAGATTAGATTCCCTACAGTGTGGAAACAGGCCCTTTGGCACAACCAGTCCACACTGACCCTCCAAACAGCAACCCACCTAGACTTGTTTTCCCCTCTGACTAATGCACTTAACACTATGGGCAATTTAGCATGGCCAATTCACCTGCCCTGCACATCTTTGGACTGTGGGAGGAAACCGGAGCACCTGGAGGAAACCCACACAGACACGGGGAGAATGTGCAAACTTCATACAGACAGTCACCCAAGGCTGGAATCGAACCTGGGACCCTGGTGCTGTAAGGCAGCGGTGCTAACCACTGAGCCACCATGATGCCCTAAAGGTAAAGACTGTGCACCCATGCGATACAAATGTGTATTAGGCACCTTCCTGCCTTTGGAAGTTGGTAAATGCAGCATTAATTCCAAGCCACGGAGAAAAGGAACATCTAACTCTTTCCCTCTATCGCCAACAACAGTGAGATGTAATCTCCTGCAGTCTTATGGGGAAAGAGAAGGGTTCGGCATGTTCAAAGGAACAAAAGTGATGATCTTATCATACAAGTGGAATTCCAATGAGATCCCCATACCGTATTTATTGACACTTCTTTTCCTTCTCAGAGCACATGCCTCCAAAGATCTAGCAAGCAGCACAGTGTCCAATAGAGTGAATCCCTGGGCCTAATCTCTACGTATCACTGTATTATGGACTCTGCCATTTACAAGGTTCCCCCAAGAAATCCCAAGTATTTATGTTTGCAAGTCCCAGCGTTCTTTTTCCTTTTCTATTTCTGGTGCGACAGACCCAAAGCAAGAGCTTGTAAAGAAAAGCCAAATTAAAAAGGAGCGAGGATGGAATTAATGGAATGAAAAACAATGAGTCTGAATCAAATGGAAAGATGTAATGAGAGGGGAGCAACTTTGCAACACTACGAGTAGTGATGGGATTAATGAGAAGAGTTTTTTTTCAGCAATTAGTACTTCAAATAGTTTGTGTTTTAGAACTAAAAATTAAAAATTACTCATTTGCAAACACAGGTTTGTGATGTGAAACTACTGGTGACCACAATCGAGATATCAACTTTGTGCTTTCTCTTCATATGTGTTACTGGGACCTGCACACAAGCACTAATCAAGCTGTTTACCAGCTACATGAAAAGCAGGAGTCTGTAAACTTCTCCAACACTGCTGGAGGCTTCAGTAATGGAGATGGAGGGAAAAAGAATAATTCAACATTCCTCGGTGGGGGGCAAAAGCCATCCCAGACTTAGAGTAAACAGGCAACAGCAGGAGCTAGTCTTAGAACTCACTGCAAGGCATCTGGCCTGAAGACATGGCTATAGTGGCTGTTAAATTTCAATGACCTCACATGATTGGCATCAGTAAACGCCTTCTCTTACCTGTTATGACACCAACTTCAAACACTGTTCAATGCATCATAGCCCTATCACTCCTTTCATTAATCTGGAATAATCAGATATTTTTCATAATACTCTACCTCACCCTCAGAGACTTGCTATTGCTGCAACTCTCACATCCACAGCTCTCAGATTCCAAATAATCCCAATTAGACAATTCTGTCAGACACACTGTATGATGCTTACTGATGCAAATTCCTCTCACTTGCAGGTTGCATGTAGCAGGGGACAGCAACAAAGAATATACAGGGGATGGGCACTGAATAGAAGGTGCTCCAAATGATCATAATGGACATCACTGAGACTGTTGTAACTGGGGGTCACTGATACAATCCAGGATGCTGGTGCCTTATGCAAGCTCAGAAATGTCACTTCACCCTGCATCTGCAGGTCTGACTGCAATGGTCAGTCCATATAACCACAGCCACCTTGCTCATTGCTCCTGGTAGAGGGAAGAAGCTGTTCTCTGCAAACCCTGTGGCCTTCTATCAAGTAGTTGCTGCCTCTTTCTGTACCTGGTACTCCACCCTGCTGAATCTGTGCCACCTTCCCATTCAACAGTAGGGGGTGCACCTATAACCCCAACACAATGATTAACATTTCTACTCAAAGTTCTTTAAAATACATTCCATTCCTTGAACAACATCTACCTTCCTTTGACTTCAAGAACTCGTGTGAGCTCCTCCGATGACTCTGAGCACAGTACTTTAATTAATTCTGCAGCAACAGAAAAAGTCAATACTTTACCTCCTGATCTCTTTCAATCACACTTAAAAAAAGGCTTCCTTATGCAGCTGAACAGAAGGCAAGCTCTGTGTGTTTAAAGGAGGTTAATAACTGGGCAGATGAGATTCAAACAAGCAGGTGATGTGCCAAGCCTGTGCTAGGCTCGGACTGATGTCACAGTCAGCCCACTGCACAGAGTGCATACCAATGTATTGTCCTTCTTAAGATGGAAACTGGCTTAGGTAATGGCAGACGTAGATGGGAGCAGTGCACTGTGCAATTGCTGTGAACTTCAGGCTCCTGTAATAAGTGGTGATGCTGACCTGAATCTTTCAAACGTGACACTTCAACATTAGTTAAGTTGCTCGACCACCTGACGGCTGAAGAGACAACCTTTATTAATATAGCAGCAGGAGAAAGTGAGGACTGCAGATGCTGGAGATCAGAGCTGAAAATGTGTTGCTGGAAAAGCGCAGCAGGTCAGGCAGCATCCAAGGAGCAGGAGAGTTGACGTTGATTCCTGAAGAAGGGCTCATGCCCGAAACGTCGATTCTCCTGCTCCTTGGATGCTGCCTGGCCTGCTGTGCTTTTCCAGCAACACATTTTCAGCTAATATAGCAGCAGTTCTAGTTGCACTTGAGGAAGAGCAACAGTTATCGCTTCAGGGGAAAGACCTTCCCTCAAAACTGTCATGCCAGGAAATTCGACACTGAGGAGATTGTCCAGCCAAAGCCTGCACCTCCATGGAAAGCTCAAGGGAGTCCCTCTTAATCAGGCACCATGTGGCACAGACTCCTTTCACAAATACAGCCCACCCTTGCCGACAATGCTCAATGCCAGGGCCTGTCAGAATGCCTCAGCAAACCTCAAACCACTATCTCTGTTCCAGCACAATGTGCCGGTTGCTGATCTTGAACAAGATGCCTTTGGCAGCAGTGGCTATTGGTGACGGGGTCAGCCAAGTGGAGCTTGAGTTCCCTGATTGGGGACTGTTAACCTGGTCCAATCAGAGAGCCCTGGCTGACAGGTAAAACAGGAGTGTCAGAGGTTCTGCTCACTCTGAGAGCTGGCTCTGTGGAAGCTGGATCAGTGTCAAGGACTGTGCAAATGTAAATAAAGGATGACTTGGTGATGGGATACCAACCTCTGTGGAGTTATATCAGCTTTCATTGCCAGTGGCACTGCTAGGTTTGATGAGTTGCCAGCCCTCTGATTGGCTAGCAGTCTCAGGGGCTGAGTGTCCAATTTTACAAGGTTAGGAACCTCAATGTCAAAAAGCTAATTGCCCAATAGCCACAAAATTGGGTCAGGACTCCTGGAAACGTCTGAGGCGTGTTTATCTCATCCTTGCAGGCCATCACCAGGACCATCACTACCCACTTGAAATTTAGACTGAAGTGTGTCCTAGAAAACTACAGAAGAAAGCAATACAAACTCAAGTTCAGTGTTTCACAGCCGGAAGGGGTTGCTGGTGCTACTACAGCACGTGAAGGAGACTGAGAGTTTTGTACATAACTAACATTTATGTGCACTCCTGAAGAGGTAGGTAGCCAAGGGCTTCCAATTCACTTTGAATCATATCTCAATATCAGTCAGTACAACTATATTAGAATAAATGTATAAACAGAGACACATAATAAAGCTGAACAGGACAGTTTGATTTACTAGAACGTGCATATCGTGGAACAGCAATACAGCCACATTCAAGCAGGTTTTCATACATAACTCACCAAATTACCTCCATCACTTAAAGAACACAGTATTCATTGATTAATATTGATCCCCTCCCTTTTCCACAGACTGCAGGAAAATCTAATCATTTTGCTTTCAATTGCACAATCTACTTGCAGGGTCAGTGTTTAATTTATCTTTGTGAAATACTGAAGTAATTTATGCTAATTAATTTCAGAAAATAAGGAACTGGTAAAGATTTGTGCTACCAGATTAGATTGCAGCACAGTGCAAGTCTTTAGTTAATTCATGATTTCTCCTTTTTAAATCACAAAATTAAGAGTGAAGGCTAAAGGTCTTAATGTGGAGCATCACCAGCATCTAAAGAATGGTTAGATGACTCAAAGATTGCATTTTAAAAAGAAGCAGGTTGTTGGAGGAAGGCAGGAATGTGAAAGCTACCGTCAGAAGTAATAAATAAATTTTAAACACTAGGGGTGACTCAAGAAAGAATTAAAGTGCAAGCTGAGAGGAACAATAATTAGATGAGAACACAGAAGTGCTCAGAATGACGATCACAGAATCATTATGCCATTTAGTACAATTGAGCTGTGCTGTTGTTTTTGCTTTCACTCACACCTCTTTACCTAACCCTGTTAGAATACACTTCAACCTCGAGAAGCTCTTAACCAGCATCATCAAAGTGTGTGTCCAAAATGAACTGATTTCTTTTTCTGAACCCAATGGTCCAGAACCAGTTTAACCTGAAAAGCAACATGCTGGTACACATAAAATCAAGAGACAGAGAGGGAGAGACAGTAAGAGAGAGAGAGAGAGAGAGAGAGAAACAAACAAAGTAAAGTATATTTTAAAAAAACTGGACAAGCCTCAGAGTTGGGAACCAGATTGCAACAGTCACAGCTGAGAAGCAAAAAAAGACCAGGTTCCTGCAGACCCATACTGTGAAAACTGGCTGGTTATTACAAAACTCAATATGCCAATAAAACTCTGGACAAAAGTACTGCTGAGTTTCAATCACATAAGGCAGGAGAATCAAGGGCTTTATCACCAATGCAGCTACCCATGGAGATGGGAGAGACATGTCTCAGAGTTAGTTCTTGCAAATTGAAGAATTACTGTTCATATTTAGTTGGAGGCTGCAGACAAGACTGCCAGTGGTGGCAGATATTGGACACAGTAAGAGTGTTCATATTGAGTAAATAAATCATAAATAATAGTATATTTTTCTATTGTATAATTAGGTTTTATATGATCAGAAGTCACACGATAGCAAGTCATAGTCCAACAGGTTTATTTGAAATCACAAGCTTTTGGAGCACTGAAGTCAACACTCCACTCACACCATTTGTACTATCTTTTGGTCGCTCTGCCTGTTGAACTCTCTATCTATAAATTGCATGTCTGTGTGTTTTTCTTTATTTCAACTGGTGAAGCAGCATCACTGCAAAAGCTTGTGATTTCAAATAAACATATTGGACTATAACCAGGTGTCATGTCCTGTCCACCCCAGTCCAACATCAGCATCTCCACATTAAGTTTTAGACAGAAGTGTTGTGTTTTGGGGATGGGGGGAGGTGCATGAATATTTTATCACAAGATTGTTGTATTAGGCCTCATTTATTTATGATCTATACTTGGATGAAAGGTCTAGCTGTAGTGTTGCCAAATTTGCAGATGGCACACAGATACAGTTGGAAAGCAAGTTGAAAGGAAGGCAAAACATCTGCAAAGGAATTATTGATAAGTGAGTGGGCGAAAATTTGGCAAAAGTATCGTATGGGAAGATGTGAACGTTTCAGCATTGTTCGGAAGAGTACAAAAACAGAATATAACTTAAATGGAGGGCATGCGAAGGCGGCGCAGTTGACGAATCTGGGTGTCCTCATAAAAAGTTAGTCTGCAGGTACTGCAATATTAAGGAAGGCAAGTGGAAGGTTAAAAGTCTTGACTGCAAGGGAGATAAATGGGGAAGTCTTGCTGCAGCTGTACAGGCCTTCAGCATTGGGTGTGGCTTTTGTTTCTGTACTTAATGTGGGATATGCTTTGATTGGGAGGAGTTCAGAGGAGATTCATTAGGCTAGCTCTTGGGATGAAGATATTGTCTTATAGAGTCATAGAGCTATACAGCATGAAAACAGACCCTTCGGTCCAACCCATCCAGGCCAACCAGATAACCCAACCCAATCTAGTCCCACCTGCCAGCACCCGGCCCATATCCCTCCAAACCCATCCTATTCATATACCCATCCAAATGCCTCTTAAAAGTTGCAATTGTACCAGCCTCCACCACATCCTCTGGCAGCCCATTCCATACACGTACCACCCTCTGCATGAGAAAGTTGCCCTTTAGATGTCTTTTATATCTTTCCCCTCTCACCCTAAACCAATACCCTCTAGTTTTGGACTCCCCGACCCCAGGGAAAAGACTTTGTCTATTTCCTCTATCCATGCCCCTCATAATTTTGTAAACCTCTATAAGGTCACCCCTCAGCCTCCAAAGTTCCAATGAAAACAGCCCCAGCCTGTTTAGCCTCTCCCTGTAGCTCAGATCCTCCAACCCTGGCAACATCCTTGTAAATCTTTTCTGAAACCTTTCAAGTTTCACACCATCTTTCCGATAGGAAGGAGACCAGAATTGCACGCAATATTCCAACAGTGGCCTCACCAATGTCCTGTACAGCCGAAACATGACCTTCCAACTTCTGTACTCAATACTCTGACCAATAAAGGAAAGCATACCACACGCCTTCTTCATTATCCTATCTAACTGCGATTCCACTTTCAAGGAGCTATGAACCTGCACTCCAAGGTCTCTTTGTTCAGCAACACTCCATAGGACCTTACCATTAAGTGTATAAGTCCTGCTAAGATTTGCTTTCCCAAAATGCAGCACCTTGCGTTTATCGGAATTAAACTCCATCTGCCACTTCTCAGCCCATTGGCCCATCTAGTCCAGATCCTGTTGTAATCTGAGGTAACCCTCTTTGCTGTCTACTACACCTCCAATTTTGGTGTCATCTGCAAACTTACCAACTGTACCTCTTCTGCTCGCATCCAAATCATTTATGTAAATGACAAAAAGTAGAGGGCCCAGCACCGATCCTTGTGGCACTCCACTGGTCACAGGCCTCCAGTCTGAAAAACAACCCTCCACCACCATCCTCTGTCTTCTACCTTTGAGCCAGTTCTGTATCCAAATGGCTAGTTATCCCTGTATTCCATGAGACCGAACTTTGCTAATCAGTCTTATGAAGAACATTTGAACAGATTTGGCCAATACCTACCCTATTTTAAAAGAATGAGAGAATCTTGCTGAAACATTAAAGAAACAAGAAAGTTTGACACAGTAGATGTTGAGAAAATGTTTCGATTTATGGATGAATTTAGAACAAGAGGGTCACAATTTCCAAATAAGGAGTATGCCATTCAAGACAGAGATGAGAAGTTTTTTTCTCACAGAGGATCATGTGTCTTTGGAATTCTCTTTCCCAAAAGATCAATGGTTCATTGATTATATTCCAGGCTAAGTTACAATAGGTTCATTTATCTACAATGGGGTCAAACATTATGAAAGATAATCAGAAAAGTGGATTAGAGGCCACAGTCAGATCACCCATGATTCTATTAATTGGCAGAGAACACTCAAGGGCAAAACAATCTGCCCATTCCTATTATTGATTATGTTATGGTCATAACATTGTGGAGATGGATATCAATTGACAAAGCACTATTCAGTTGCTCCTCCCTTGTGTGTTTATCTAGCTTCCATGGAAATGATTCTATATTACTGCCTTATTCACTGTTTGTGGTAATGGGATCTATACTCTAACCATACTCTGGGCCGAAATATTCTTTCTAAATTCCTTGATGGATTTATTGGAACATTTGTGATGTTTGAGCTTTGACTTCTCCCACAAGTGAAGAAGACTTTCTCTATATCTACACCATCAAGCTATTTTCTCTTTATAACATTTCTTTCACATGATATGGACATTGCTGCCTAAACCGACATTTAATGCCCTACCATAATTACATTGAAGGAGGCGATGGTGAGCTGACCGAGCTTCGTCAGTCCTTCGGGATGTAAGTAACCCACAATGCTATGACGGAGGGAAATCCAGTATTTTTACCCAAAGGTAGTGAAGGTACAATGATAGTAGTTCTGAGCCAGGATGGTGTGTGCCTTGGAGGAGAGCTTGTAGGTGATGGTGTTTCCATGAATTGGGAATGCATTTGGACACACACAGCTAAATCTTTCTGACACAAGGGCTGTGGGATGAAGGTGAAGAAGAAGCAATCACATCTGGATTGCCACCCAATGCATTTCAGTTTTCAGGAAGAGTTTTGCAGGATTAGCTCCATGAAGCCAAGTAGCCAATTAACCCATTTAAGGGCCAATCAACCGCCAACTGATCCAGTGAATTCCAGGATGAAGGCTATGGAACATCAAGAGAAATCAATGCTGAGAAGCTTTGTTCAGTGTGATTCAGAAATTATGCTTGGACTACAGCCTAAGTGATTTTTGAAGCCTTTGGGTGCAAGCAATTAAGAAATTGTTGAACTTGCAAATTTCATCTGAAAGTATTGATGTATTTAAGCGATTAATGCAAAGTTAATAAATTGCATCTAGATGAAAGTTGAAGGTTTAGTCAGATAAAACAAACAACATGGCTCAGCCGCAGCAGTCACAGTTTTGAATCAGATCATGGGCACGAGGGAAATGCGGTAGATGTGTATTCTTAAAAATTTATTCATGCGATGTGGGAATCACTGGCTAGGTCAGTATCTAATGTCTATTTCTGACTGCCTATTGGGAAGTTGAGAGTTAACTACAAAGGTGTGGATCTTAAGTCACGTGGAAGCCACTTCAGGTAATGATGGTAAATTTACTTCCTTTTAGGGCATTAGTGAACCAAATGTCTTTCTTACTCCAATCGATGGTGGTTACATGATAATTATTAGGCTAGCTTTTTATTTCAGATTGTTATTAATGTAAATTTCATAATCCGTAGTGGTGAGATTCAAACCCATTCCTGAAGAAGGGCTTATGCCCGAAACATCGATTCTCCTGCTCCCCGGATACTGCCTGGCCTACTGTGTTTTCCAGCACCACATTTTTCATCTCTGGTCTCCATCTGCAGTCCTCACTTTCTCCTCTGGATTCAAACCCATGCCAAGTAATCACTAAATTACTTGTCCAGTGACATGACCATTACACCACCATCTTCCCGTATGGACATGAGTTGATTCATGACAGGCTTCCTCGGAAAGCTGAAGGTCATGACATGTGAGTGACAGTGGCAGCATGGATACAAAACTGGGTGAGTGAGAGCAAACAGCAAGTAGTGGGGACTTGTTAACTTTCAGACTGGAGGAAGGTACATCATGGTCATTCTAAGGGTGTTAATATTAAGACAACTTCTCTTCATAGTATATATTAATGGCTAAGATTTGGCCACATTTCTAAATTTGTGGAGGACCCATAACTTGTAAATGTGAAATGTGAGAAAAATGATTAATTTCAAGAGGACATAAACAGGCTAGTGTATTGGACATACTTGGGCTTTCAATTTGTAATGTCTCACTTTACTTCAACGGATTAAAGATTGATGTGATAACCCCTACAAGGCCCATAGGGAATCACTCATTAATCTCCCAAGGAACTTATTGAGTATAAATTCCCTTGGTAACACTGACCTGTCCGGCTGTAACTTATCACCTGAACCGTTTATAGAGTAGACCCATAGAGGATTCTTGTGGCTTAATTGTGGTGTCCCTATCTCTGGACCAAGAAACAGGTTTTCAAGTCCCATCTGCTCCAGAGGTATGTAATAATATTTCTGAACAGGTTGATTAGAAAAATAGGTTAGGTAAAAAAAAGCTGAAAAATGCGTTGCTGGAAAAGCGCAGCAGGTCAGGCAGCATCCAAAGAGCAGGAGAATCGATGTTTCGGGCATGAGCCCTTCTTCAGGCTCATGCCTGAAACGTCGATTCTCCTGCTCTTTGGATGCTGCCTGAACTGCTGCGCTTTTCCAGCAACACATTTTTCAGCTCTGATCTCCAGCATCTACAGTCCTCATTTTCTCCTAGGTAAAAAAAAGAGTCAATCCATACATAGTGATCGTGGTTTAGTGGTGAATACAGTTGTCTTCCAAACAGTTAATGCAGGTTTGATTCCTGACCATCAGAAGTTATCAACTTTCAATCAATTGGATAACCCAAAGATTAAATTAATTTGAATAGCCATTCACTTTGCTCTGGGCACATCCATTGCTTTCGTCTTACAAAAAAATTGACCCATCAAATTGTTAGTGCCCTCTTGTCTTGGCATTCCTACCCCTGGACTCAGATGCCTGGGTTGAAGTCCAGAGGTATATAATAACATCTCTGGACAGACTGACTGGAAAAATAGGTTAAATTTTTTAAAATGCTAGACTCATGTATCAAAAGTGCTGCAGTCATCATAGTTACCACACACACAAAAGGTCCCCAATGTGAAACCAGGCAAAAATAGCATTGCTGCCTTATTGGGCTCTCTGGTGGTGCAGTGATAATGTCTCTACTACTGGACTGGGAGTTCTGGGTTCAAGTCCCACCTACTCTACAAGTGCTCACAATAACCCTGTTGAACTATAATCGGTGTTGTGTGATTTTGAATTTTGTCCACCAGAATCCAACACTAGCATCTCCAAGTCATGGTTACTCTAGAGGTCTCATTGAACTGGCCCTTTCCCACAAAAACACAGAAAAAGGGGCTCAGGAGCTTCTGGGGTCCATAACTGGTACTGTTCTCAAAGTTGGATAACCCCCATACCACACAGGCAAGTCCCCAGCGAATAATACTCACAGCTCCCACTTGTTGCCAAGGAAGGGCTATTGGATTGAAGGCTGCAAGGTTCAAGAACTGGAAGGAAAGCTTCTCCACAATATAGTAAGGAGCTAGAACATCCATGCCACACTTGTAGTCAAAGATAAGGCCACCAAAATGGATGAAAATATATACTGCCCTGGCCAAAGGGTAAAGGCACCTCAAGACAGGGTTTTGCTAATAAATCAGCCTGAAGATGAGGAATTGATACTGCTAAATTATATCAAGGCTTCCAAAGTGGCCTAAATTAAAATTAAACTCCTGGTAAGTGGCCACCCTATGGATATAGAGGCAGGCACAGATATGGCAGTATCGATTGTTGAAGAGCAAACCTTTGGGAAACTCCAGTGAGGCATCTTGACTTTAAGTCTGCAAAAAACCACAACTAGATTGGCCATTCACTGGCGAGGCCTTTTGTATTACTAGGACCATTGTAACCCCAGTTACACATTCAGACAATCTGACTCACCTCAATGATGGTGCAGGGGCCAAGTCTCAACCTTTTGGAAATTGACTGGTTCCAGAAAATCTGCCTGGGTTGGCAACAGATCTTTAAAAATGGGTACCGGAGATCCATATGAAGTCATTGGGAAGCATCCCAAAGTATTCCAAGATGGACTCAGGAAGATTAAGGGGCGGGGGGGGGAGCAGAGCCAAGATTTATGTCAACCCAAACTCAATAATTCAAGTTGGCATTGAGACAAAACTTGAATGATTGGTCAAAATCATGAGGAATCTAGACTGTAGTACCATGGGACACAATAATAGCTTGATGTAATGATGACATCAGCACAGGATGGAAACTGAGTGCATAGGGTCTTTAGCCTAGAAAAAAATAGAAAGCAGGACATTTGGGTGGCAGAGTGGGGAAAGCTGAGTTGCTGTTGCACAGAGCCAGCATGGACTTGATGGGTTGAATAGCTTCCGTGTTGCTATAAGAGACACTAAAGACTCAAGTACTAATTTAGGGGATTTTTTTCTTCTTTGTTTGAGAAGTTTATCCACTGTGCTTTTGAAATTCACAATTGAATTGGCCTTGCCCACACTCTCAAGCAGAGATTTCCAGATCCTAACCACTCTCTGCATGAACAAGGTTTTTCCTCTCTCATTGCTGCTGTTGGTTCTTTATGCCACTCGCTCAAAATTGATGTGCTCTGGCTTCCTGCTATTGGGAACAGCTCTATGTCTATGTTAGTGTGATGCTGAAGGAGCTAGTGCACTACATTGTCATATCTTCTATTTGTTTCCATCGACTTAGATTACTTGCCTCTATCTGAAGGGGAGCAGTGGAATTGTCCTGATTAATTCCTTAAATAACGATTTGGAAACACCAGTTTTATACAAAGTTATAAATCACACAACACCAGGTTATAGTCTAACAGGTTTATTTAGAAGCATTAGCTTTAATCCTTAAGTAACATTAACCTTGTTTACACAACAATTGTTTCATTGCTATTTGTGGAATCTGGTGGTATGTAAATACGTATGTAACAATAGTGACCTTAACTCGCATATAATTCATTGGCTTCAAGTGTCTTGGGACATAGTCAGAATATAAAAGATACTATATAAATGTAAATTGCCTTGCTTTCTTGATAAGAAAAGTCAACTGTCCATTAGCATGATAACAATTATTATAGCTTGTGATAAAGTCCCCTCAAGCAGAGATACAAATAACTGACGGATAAGGAAATAGATATATACTAAAGCTTTAGAAGTTAATTAAAATTGTGATATATTCAACCCAGCAATAAAACAATTCAATCGTTAGGCAGCAGACTACTTTTGAAGTTTAAACCAATTCAAATTTTCTGTTTCTAGTGCATACTTGAAAAAAATGTCTTTGGTATCAGTGCTGTTTGATATTCATTGGAATGAGTACATAAAACAAAATAAACCATCAATGTCAAATTCACAACTCAAAGATGTCCCTATCAATGAGACGATGCTAACATATCACATCCTCAATATTCCACAGCCATTGTTTTCGCAACAGTAGACACATCAAGTCTTGCTAATGCAAAGTACTTCAGATTTTGGATATCTTAAATGAGAGCAGAAAATGCCCGAAAAACTGTACAACTCATATAAAGAGTTGGGTTTTTGAGACTAAATTCCTAAACACAATGTCGGGACTCCACTTCTGCACAAGTGAAATTTTTGTGCTGCTGAAGTCACTGCCTGGTGTTTGTACAGTTGACAGTAACACTGAACTGGCCATGTTTCTGAATTAGGCAAGGAATGGCTGTCTCAGGCTGTCAAATGCTATTTCTGAATTTTGAGTAACAAGTGAAAATATGGAAAAACACTCACCAGATTGTTCCCAACCACCAACCCTCCTCCCAAAACTAGCAGAAGCATTTTGAAACAGAAGGACTTTTTGGCCAAAGGTTGGAGGTCAAGTCTTACAAGAGATTAGCTGCTTAGTAAATCAGACAATTTCTATCACGTAGTATCACTGACCTAAAATGTTAACTCTATCTGTTCTCTACTGATGCTACCTGCCTCTGAGCATTTGCAGCATTTACTGTTTTTATTTTGAGTCTTGCTGAATACCTTTAGAACAATAAAACTCATACCCTGTTCCCTATTTCTGATGCACTGGCTTCTGAATGGTTTTAAAAAAAACTACTAAGCTCCATGCTCATCCAGAGAACCAGTATTTATGTGCAAGCCCAGGCAGTGAATGTCAGCAGCCCATTTGACCATGATGATCTTCAGAGGCCAACCCTATCCTACCCATAAACACACACACACACGCTCATGGTTGGATTTGACACGATCAACGGTGAACTCACACCGTGTAGAGGTTGTTGGGAAAGGGGGTGCTTTTTGGATTGACTCAGCTGACAACACCACTCTCAGCCTGTGTGCCAACTGTTGGCTAAGAATGAACAATCTAGCTGACCTAGGCTTCTCCAGTCTTGGGAAAACTTCTATTGGCAGCAGAAGTGCTCAAGTAATTATTAGTTAGGCCTTAACTGTGCCAGAGGTGATCAGGCCACCTGGTACCTCTATCCCTCAATGTCATATAACCCCCTACCTGCAATACTGCCCCCAAGAGGTGGAGAGTGCAAAGATACCAAACACACATAGACACAACATAAACAGAGCTAATAAATGTGTTGCTGGAAAAGCACAGCAGGTCAGGCAGCATCCAAGGAGCAGGAGAATCATTCCTGAAGAAGGGCTTATGCCCGAAATGTCGATTCTCCTGCTCCATGGATGCTGCCTGACCTGCTACAGCAACACATTTTTCAGCTCAGATCTCCAGGATCTGCAGTCCTCACTTTCTCCTACCAACATAAACAAACCAATTATTCACATAACACAACATAGTTGTTCTTTGATTCAAAAATGGTTACAGAAAATGGCCAGTTAGAAGATTATGTGTATGCAAAGATAAATTGGTTGTGGTTGACGATCCATTATGGTCCTGTTTTGCGTCATTGACAGAGAACAATATCAACCTCAGTAAGTCCAGGGTTAAAGATTAACCCATAAAACATTGTGCTCCCAGCTGGAAGCTGCACTTTACTTCAAATCCACTGAGCCATGGTCCCTGACAAATGCACAAAACATAGAAAATCAGAGACAATGCAGAAAAAATGTGCCTGCTCTCCAAAATGAAATAATTTCTATGTCACCTGTAAAGTATTTCAGCGATGACTATCCTTGTACGATATTAAACTTAATATTGATATAATTCAGATTTTTTTTTCAAGGAATAATATCCTCTATGTGACATTTCTCCAGGAAGGATTTGGTGAACTGCAGTTTACGCTTCATCAACAATCTACATGTGCACATCAATCACAGAAGTCAGTCTACATAAAAACATGGTTACGAGAAGCTTCTTTCCTTCACAGCTCCTGTATGCTGACTGTGACGGTGACCATTCATCTTCACATTAGATAAGTGACTCAGTAGGGGTCAGACTGGAGTATCATTAAGGCCTGCAGAGTGCGTACAGAATCAGTGAATGAATGACAGGGAGGACTTGCACTTTCCAATTTATACAAGCTGCTAACCTTCTCAAAATCAGAAAATGCACAGCGTGGTCTCTGGCAGCAACTACACCATGTCTTATTTCTTCGTGTTTATTCCAACTTCCCTTCAATCCTAGTCATTCCGACGTGACCAGATCAAAACAGACTATGAATTTTTTTCCATATATTTCCTCAGAGTTTTGCTTTTATGTCAACAAGAGTATAAAACACACTGAAGCATATACACAAACTTCAGTCAGAGTAGAAAAGGAATAATTTGGCCAATTTTATATTTAAAGAAGTAAGTTATTGGTTTTCAGCTGGTGCCCTGCCTATCAGCTCAGAAGAGCAGACTGTGAGGAATGATTGAGATAATGGTGGGTAAGCTAATGTTAAAAGTCTGTGTGTCCAATTTTCATAAGGAAAGCAGGATTAAAATTGTGCTCAAGTTCCTGAATGCAGGTTGTTTACCAGAAGCAATGGCCCAAATCTTCCAATCCTGTTCACGATCCTTATTTCAGATCAGACAGGAATTTAACCACTTCTTGTCCTTTTCAGGATCCACCCCAACAGACATGGGTGGCATGACGGCCCAGTGATTAGCACTGCTACCTCACAGTGCCAGGGATCTGGGTTTAATTCTACCCTCCGGTTTCTGTCTGGGTGGAGTTTGCACATTCTCCCGGTGTCTGCGTGGATTTCCTTCCACGGGGGAGGGTTAGTTCTGGTTACTTATAAATTCCAGCAGTTTTGAATCCCTGTAATGTTTCCTGGGTGACCATGGTGACTGCTTTGGAGACAAACAGATGCCAAATGAGGCTTATTGTGCCTGGAGGCATGACTTCTGCTCCACCTGATCCACAACCAGACCCTGGAAATGTGTTGACCTTGTGAATCTCACCAACTAGACTCCTTTTCACAGGAAACCTGGCTGGAATCAGTGAAAGAAAACACAAAAACTCGGTACATACCTCATAGTTTGTGCCCATCTTATGAAAATAGCTTGGTTGTCCATGTTTCCTTCTCCATTAAAAATGAATTTTCAAATGTTAACTTTGCACCCAAAGTAAACTCATCCTTTCCTAGGGTTTAAAATGTCCCCCAATATGCTGGTTCCAACAATCCTTTGCTTACTTGCCCCTCATTTTCTTATCAGTAAGACTAAAGCTTATTTCTAATGACCAAACTATTGCTTGACCTGAGTTTGCTTTGAATCTTTCTTGAAAATGGGATTATTTCCAATTAAAATAGAATTATACTTTTACTTATTGAGTCATAATTTTAGTTTGGACTTCATTGATTTCCTCATGGGTGTCATTTCCTCTGCAGACATAACAAGTTTCCCAAACACCTACATTTTTGAGGCCTTCAGTCTTTTTTTTCACAATAATTGTGCTAGTAGTTTTGGAGCAATTAAATTTATTTGTGGGAATATCCTGTAACAAGTAGCATGCTGTTACTGTCTATGGCAATTAGTACTTGCAGAAAATAAAGATTTAGTACATGCTCACTCATCATTTTAATTAATCCTCATTTCCATTATTCTCATCCTTTAAAATCATAATGTGTCATTTCTAACCATTTTAATGGCCTGAGTTTTAAAAGCCCTCAAGTATCGGGAATGGAGGTTGGGGGGGTTACTGTTCGTTAACTGGTAGCGTGGAGTCAGTTCAGGGCAGCTGCCTGATGCAGTTCTGCTGCTAGATTACGTTTCCCAGTGGAGGGTCAATTAGGGCCCAATTACAGGGGCTGCTGGCACTTTGCTCGTACAGTACCTGCTCCTCTACCAGATAGGGAAAGCAGTCAGCTTCATCAAAGCAGCTCCATGCAGCAATCCAAGGCTGTCTTCAGAGTCCAAGGTCTCAGGAGCCAAAAAGTAGCTGACAGAAGGTTCAGCTGTATCAGTCTCATCTGATGGGGCTGCCGTGATGTGACTGATTTCTCCATCTTGGAGTTTCTACAATACAGCGTTTCTGTATGATCAATATTACACTGTTTACAGGAACTAATCAGCAAGTCTGAAAATGCTGCATACATACCTAGATCAAACAACATCTGGCTACAAAGCTGCCAATCAAAAACCTGGACTTTAAAGCACCATCATCCTACACACACTTCTGAAGACAGCAGTTACATTATCAGACTAAAAACAATGCCTGTTGAACCAATATCAAAGCAAGTAAACTCTGTGAAGGCTGGCTAAATGAAACAAGACTGCAACTCTGAGAAGATCAGAAATCCAGCTGCTCATTTCTCTCATGTGGTGAACCTTGTGCCAAATGTTTGTTTTGGAAATTCCGATATGTTCAGAAGACAATTTTAAAGTTATTAATAATCTGCCAGGCTGGAACATCATATAAGAAACACCCAGACCTAAGTTTTGTTTTTAGTACAGATTCATGTATTGGTATCAACCATGACTCAGTGGTAGCATTCAGTGGTATTCAAAAGGGGTGGCGCGGTGGCTCAGTGGTTAGCACTGCTGCCTCACAGCACCAGGGATCTGGGTTCAATTCCCACCTTGGGCAACTGTCTGTGTGGAGTTTGCACATTCTCCCTGTGTCTGCATGGGTTTCCTCTGGGTGCTCCGGTTTCCTCCCACAGTCCAAAGATGTGCAGGTCAGGTGAATTGCCCTTAGTGTTAGGTGCATTAGTCAGTGGAGAATTGCTCTGGATGGGCTACTCTTCGGCAGGTCGGTGTGGACTTGTTGGGCCGAAGGGCCTGTTTCCACACTGTAGGGAATCTAATCAAATCGCACCCCAAAGCCTTGGTCCACTTCACCAGACCTGATACTTCAGTGTGGTACTGACACAGCTGTGTGTCATCTGAAGTGCAAGCTTTTGAATGAATCATTAAACTGAGTCCTCAGGTAGATAAAAAAGAGCTTACTATTTGAGTACTTTGACCAACATTTAGAATTTAACAAGTTATCTGGTTATACCTCATTGATTATTGTGTGACCTTGCCGCGTGCAAAATTACTGCTGTCTTTTCTTTTGGTGACTCCACTTTAAATCTACCTCAATAACTGTGATGTGTTTGAGACATCAGGAAAGGTGCTATAAAGCCAAAAGCTCTTTCTCCAAAGCTCTGTGTCTTCTATTTCTCATTCACCATCTCTTATGAGTAGAAAATTTTAAGCTCACTTGAAAAATTAGATGCCCACCTGAATCACTAATATGCAACCATGGAGTTTTGGCAACAAGTCATGAAGCTGTTTCAAACTCTAAGATGAACAAGGATTACAACTGACCTTCTAGGCACAACACGCTCAGTGAATGGATCGACCACTCTTGCTGATGGTGCAGTTTGAAGAGACTCAGTAAAGGGTGAATTTCAATTTATTTGTATCAGTCATGAAATACACAAAAATAATCAGGACTGCAATTGCCCCAGGTATCTCTGTGATTGAACACCTATCCCAAAACCACCCCCATCCCCACGACCACCCCCATCCCCACCAAAGACTTATTTTGCTGTAGGCTCAGCAGTTATTTGAAATCTGACAGCGGTGAGTTGCACCAGTGAACTCTCTTGGCACCTACAGCTTGTTGGCTCGATTTAAGGAAGGCTCAAGTTTTGATATAGCTATCCCATTGCAGCCAAAGAATCGCCATCTCAGGGTTTTTTTTTCCCATTCCTGCAGAGTAAATCTTTGGTGTCTTCCAAGGATTTGTCTGAGGACCTGTCCTATCACCTACATTTCACTCTATAACAGAGAGTCATTTTACAAATGTTGCTGTTGACACCAAGCACTATCTCTCTCAATCTCTCCACTGTTCCTCATTTGTCAGACTGCTTGTCTGACACTCAATAATGGATTAGCAGAAATTTCCTCCAATGCTGGGAACACTGAAGCCCTTGTCTTTGGTCCCGACCATATATTTCACTCTCTCACCATTGATTCTATTCCTCTCCAAGGCAATTCAGGTTGAACCCCAGACTGTTCAAAACCTCACTGGCATATTCAATGCGGAAATGAGCTTTCAATCATGCATCCATGCCATTACTATAACTACATAGTTCCACCTCCATAGCATTATCTTTCTCTGACCTTGTCACAGATATTCTATGCTCAAACCCTCATCCATGCCTTTCTAACTTTCAGACATTCCTAATGCATTCTAGGCCAGCCACCCACATCCCACATTCAATAGATTCGAGTCGTCCAAGACTCTGCTTCCCTTGTCCTACGTCATAACAAATTTTACTCCCCTCTCACACCTGTTCTCATTGACATTTATTAGCTTCCAATTAAACAATACCTCAAATTTAAAATACTCATCCTGCTTTTCAAATCTCTGCATGGTCTCATTCTTCCATTTCTCTCTAATCTTTTCCAGGACTCTGATCTTTGAGGTGTCTGTGCTCCTCTTTTTCCAGTCTCTTGGGTCTCTACAATTCAATTTGCTTCACCATGTGCCCCTGCGATGCCTTGGCTCTAAACTCTGTAACACCCAGGCTAAAACTCTCCATTTTTATACCTCACTGACCTTCTCTAACACATTCCTTAAAAACCTATCACTTTGGCCAACCTTTTGGTCACCTGTCCTGACAACATCTGTCCTTTTATGGCTTGGAGTCATGACTTAAATTGCCTCCAAAGCACTTTTGAACATTTCATTGCATTCCAGGTGCTACACAAATATGTTGGTGTTGAAATGACTCTAGCTTCTTTGTCGCTGGCAAATGTGGGTAGTCAGTACACATTACTGAATGGCTACCAATTTTAAATATGAATCACTTACAATGCTAGTTCCTTGCAATGCTGCTCGATAGCAGCAGAGAGCCCTAAATCAAAGCTGGAAAGACATTAGATTAGATTCCCTCAAGTGTGGAAACAGGCCCTTTGGCCCAATTAGTCCACACCAACCCTCTGAAGAGTAACCCATCCAGACCCATTCCCCCTACTAATGCACCTAACTCTATGGGCAATTTAGCACGACCAATTCACCTAACCTGCACATCTTTGGATTGTGGGAGGAAACTGGAGCACCCTGAGGAAACCTGGGGAGCATGTGCAAACTCCACACAAACAGTCACCCAAGGCTGGAATCGAACCTGGGTCCCTGGCGATGTGAGGCAGCAGTGCTAAACACTGAGCCACCATGATGCCCCATTAGTGAGAGGAAAAATAAGAATGCTTGTTTGTCAGGCAATAAAAAAGTAATATGCAGAAATCTACAACACCCCTTTCCGCTGCTATTAATTCATTATATAAAGAGATAACAATATGGTTTTCATAGAGAAAATTTGCTTTCCTTTTCCAAAAAGATTTCATTTTCTTCACAGCATACACGTGTGAGTACATTTTACAAATTGTACTTTCAGTGCACAACTGCATGTGGCAGAACTGCATTTCAGGAACTTTAGCTCAGGTCAGCATGACCCAGATAATTCCCTGTTCATTAAATTAAATAAACAAGCAAGCATGTGCAGTCCAATGGCCTCCTTATACAGATTCTGGCATTTGCTCCAACTACACAAAGCTCCGCAGCAGGAATATTAATTTGTAAAATCTATGCTGTTGTTCATTAGTACACTGAGCTTTGAGATAATTCATTAGTGTTCCTTTGGAAATATTTCAGTTTTCTATTTTAATAGAAACATTGACACTATTTCTAAACAGGGTAAAAGCTCCATTAACATACTGGGCAGGAGAACTGGACTGAACCTCAAACCACATTCACATGCTGATGTGCACAGTAGTAGTTTCACACCGCCAAAGTCCAAACTATGATTTATCTACAAAGAAGATAAGACCATTCTACCATGGAATAGAGTGATGGTTAAGTATTTTATAGGAATTCCCACAATGGCCATTTTTCTCAGAGTGAAAATTTGGTCAAAAATCCAACAGAGACCGATACAAACTCACTTATTTCTACAAGTAGGATTAAGGAGGTATCTGTTACACCTGTAAAAGAAAATAGCTATATTTCTTTCAGTGGGTTTATAATTGAAACATTCCATCTTTTATAATGCCCTTACTTCAGTAATACCACCAGTATGAAATCGATAAGTGTCCATACAAGAAACAGGTAAACTTTCCATTGCTGTTAGTGCATCAGATATGTCAGTCTAAATAGCACAAATCGAAACTTGGGTGCACCACACGGAACGGTTGGCAGACTGGGAGGTTTACTATGCTGAGGAATGGTAGCATCATGTCATTCTGACTTCAGGATCACATGCTCCACATCATCCTTTTTGCCACCATCCTCTCCTTCTGCTTGTGTCATCGGTTTACGGTGTACCTTGTGGAAGGCGAGGATAACTGGGGAGATAAAAACAATGACTGCAGATGCTGGAAACCAGATTCTGGATTAATGGAGCTGGAAAAGCACAGCAGGCGGATGCTGCCTGAACTGCTGTACTTTTCCAACTCCACTAATCCAGTAACTGGGGAGACAATCGCCTAGTAGCATTATCACTAGACTATTAATCTGGTGACCCAGATAATGTTCTAAGGACCTGGGTTCGAACCTGGCAAAATGTGGAATTTGAATTCAGTAAAAATCTGGAACTAAAAAAAGTCCAGTGATGATCATGAAACCATTGTTGAATGTCAGGAAAAACTCCTTTGGTGTTCACTAATTTCCTTTAAGGAAGGAAATTGCCAGTCTTATCTGGGCTGGCCTATATGTAACTCTAGACTCACAGCAAAATGGTTGACTCTCAACTGCTGTCTGGCAATTGGGATGGGCAGTGAATGCTGGCCTAGTTAATGGTACCCACATCCTGTGAATGGATAAAAAAAATCACACCCTTCAGGGGAATGAGGTAGATAAGAGAAGGTGGTGGCGATGTTGTGGCTGTTTAATGATGGACAGTCAGTAAATGCACTCGTGTAAGGTGCTGTTGATCCCTTGATCTCTCACAGCAAGTAAGCCAAATTTTCTGCCTCACCTTCATGTTATAGTGTTCAGTTTTACATTAGTTTTAAATCAACAGAAATGTAATCTGTCAGTCATGACCAAGTTAGCAGCACTCTCACCTCTCAGTCTGCAGGTTGGTGGTTCATGCTCAGCACTGAGACATGAGCATTAAAAATGATGAACCTCAAGAGTAGTACTCAGAGATTCCATCCTTTGGATCAGGTGTTAAACTGAGTCTGTTCTTTTGGCTCGATGTAAATAACTATTGTGAAGACAAGCAGGAGAGTGAACCTCAGTCTCCTGGTCAATGTTTATCCTTCAATTAAATTCAGGAAAAGAAATGATGTGAACATTACCACTGTCACTGGGTCAAAATCCTGCAACTCCCTCCCTAACAGCACTGACTATCCCTACGCTGCATATACAACAGCTGTTCGGGAAGGTGGCTCAACAGTGGCTTCTCAACAGCAATTATGGATAGGAGAAGTATGCTGGACTAGCAATTAATGCTAAGAATTAATAATAAAAACATTACTGTTTGTGGGAATGGCCTTCCATGAAATCAGCAGATGCATTACCTATGACACAACAGCAAATACATCCAAAATGTTCATCACAGACTGGAAACATCTTGGAACATTCTGAATTCCAGAGGTGCTATATAAATGCAAGTTTTTTTTCCCTTGAGCATAAACCTAGATATATACAAATAAGAATACCTAGGAAACATTTATGTATCTCTCTCTAGAGACCAACGGCAGATATACATTTTTGTTTAAAGCGCAACAAGCAATAGGAATTATATCAATGAAATTCCTGGAACTGAGTTTCTGGTGACCTTCCACCCTTTGTGTGCATTCACACCTCAGTGTTCATTACCAAAAAGGTATATGAAGACTGCTGGTGCCTACAGAATGAAGCCTCAGCAAAACTCACACCTTCAAAAGGGCAGAAGGGGAAAGGGAATTGAGATTTTGTTCCAGAAAGGAGTATGTAAGCACTTCCAGAGGAATGCATAAACTGCCATGTTACACTATTCTGCAAGATTGATGCCATAAAACAGTTCATGAAATCTCAATGTCATGTCAGAATTCCACAGTGACAATAAGATGATGCTCTGCTCATGCATTGTGTGACAACCCAGGAGGTTTTTCACCCTGGCCACTTCTTAAGTACTTCCCCAATAGCACTAAAATTGCTGATGGTTGGTAAAATTTCTTTAAGGTCATGATCAAAGAGAATTGCTGTCTCTTCTCTTTCTCTCTCTCTCTCTCTGTTACTGGCCTAGACATTTTCTGTGCCTATTTCATCAACTCATTATGGTGCAAAGTCAAGCTGTTGTTTGTTTGTTAGAAACCTAATTAGCTGTGAAAAAGCAGAACCTGAGTTTTGCAATTTATAAACACGTCATCTATGTGCCAAGTGTCATCATTATTTGGTACAGAAGCATCAAGATCTTTGAATGCATAGTCTGTGCTATTGAAATGCCATCTTTTTTACACACCAGTTCTCCAGACAACACTCTTTGTTCTCACTCAGAAATGCCAGCACTCGTCAGACACACAAAACACAGCACTCCTTACTGTAAATCTGGAACTGTGCATTATTTGACTAATTCTGCACATGCTTCACAGTTAATGCATTTATGAACAATTACTGTTGGAAAGCAACAACAGCTGCAAATTGTTCGGAACTGTGCCAATCACAGACTGCAGGGGCTAAAACCTTAAATCAAGAGTTAATTCAGTTTCAAACTGTAATTATTGAGAAATTAGCAGTCTGCTTGTGCTAATGTTGCTGGTAATTGAATATTGATAATGATACGTCATATGAACTTTTCCCTGTGCTCTTTGAATGTATGAGTCCATTCAATACCTTGTTTTGTTCATGAGAAGATACTTCGACAGATGTGTATTAATTGTCAGTAATGCAAGTAACTGCCTCAGGCTCTTTTTCTCCTCTTCTATCATAACATAATGGGTTTCTTATGCTACAAATTGAGTCATTTTGCAATGGCTCATGATAAATAAGCAGGGTAAATGTGTATTCTCTCTTTTTCCATCTACGAAGATTAAATGGAGTGCTTCCTTCTTCATGGAAGAAAAGCATATCTTACTTGAAACTATGATTTGGAGATGCCAGTGTTGGACTGGGGTGTACAAAGTTAAAAATCACACAACACCAGGTTATAGTCCAACAGGTTTAATTGGAAGCACACTAGCTTTCGGAGCGACGCTCCTTCATCAGGTCATCAGGTAATCAGGTGATCAGGTGATACCTGAAACTATTTGGTGTTTTAGCAAACATGTAATTTTACATGGGGATGGAGATTGTGATAATAAGGATCCCCTAAAATATTTGAAGAGGAAATACTTATTATTTCACATTATCCAGTTATCACACTTAACCATTATTTTAAAAGAACCATTATAATAAATAGATAGAATCATTATCTATGTCACTGAAACTACATTCAGCGTGCAAGGAGGTGAGCGACAGCTTGTGGAGAGAAATCTTAAGACCAGAAAAGAGTGTGAGAAAGTTCTGGGGAAGATCAATATACTGACTCAGCCTGGAAATTTCTGCAGTTCTTCTCTGGCTCCACTGCCCCTCTAGTAAAGTTATCCTTGCAGAACAGAAGCACATTCAAGAAATTTCACCCTTCTTCTATGTTTAGTAACAAGATAATCTCATATGCATCTTTTATGTTGCTTAACGTCTTAATTTTAGAGCAGAGTGGCACTGCAGCTTAGTGGTTATTGTCTGGATGGAGTTGCACATTCTTCCTGTGTCTGCATCTGTTTCTGCTAGGTGCTCCGGTTTCCACCCATTGTCCAAAGATGTACAGATTAGGTGACTGGCCATGCTAAATTGACCCGTATTGTCCAGGGGTGTGAAAGTTAGTTGGGTTAGCCATGCTAAATGCAGGGTTACAGGGATAGGACAGGGAATGGGTCTGCGTAGGATTCTCTACAGAAGGTCAATGTAGGCTCAAAGGACCAAGTGGGATTCTATGATTACCTAATTAAAATATCAGGTCATTACTTCATTTAAATCTATTTAGCAATTTGATGGTAAAGCCTCAGAGTCATCTTCTTATGCAGTGACCTCTATCATATAAGGTCATTTCAAATAGCAATGATGTGGAAGTGCTCGTGTTGGAATAGGGTGGACAAAGTTAAAAATCACACAACACCAGGATGTCGTCCAAAAGGTTTATTTGGAGGCACTAGCTTTCAGAGCACTGCTCCTTCAACAGATAGCTGTGGAGCCAGATCATAAGATGCAGAATGTATAGCAAAAGATTACAGTGTCATACAGCTGAACTGACATACTGAACAAACCATCCTTACACCACCGCGTCTCACCTTTAAACAACCGCCGAACCTTAAGCAGACCATTGTTCACAGCAAACAGCCCAGCCTTCAGGATAACATTGACCACAACAGCATACAACTCTGTCATGGCAACAATTGCAAGGTGTGTCAGAGTGTCGACATAGATACCACTATTACATGTGGGGACACCACCCATCATGAACGCGACAGGTACTCCTGTGACTCGGTCAATGTTGTCTGTCTCATTCACTGCAGGCAAGGATGCCCCAAGGCATGGTACATTGGCGAGACCAAGCAGATGCAACAACAACAGATGAATGGACACCATGCAACAATCACTAGACAGGGGTGTTCCCTCCCAGTTGAGGAACACTTCAGCGATTAGGGATATTTGGCCTTGGATCTTCAGGTGTCCATCCTCCAGGGCGGATTCTGTGATACACAACAATGCAGAGTGGCCAACCAGAGGATGATAGCCAAGTTTGGAACCCATGAGGGTGGCCTCAATTGGGACCTTGGGTACTTGTCACACGACAGATGACAGCACTGTACTATTCACTCTCTCTCTCTCTCACATACACACACTCTTAGATACTCACACACTCAGGCAGACCCTCTCTCAAATATACATGCTCTCTCAAACACACACGCATACACCGCCCGCACACATTCTCATAGACTTTTACTCCATCACACTCACACATATACACACTTTACCAAGCATGCACAGACGGAAACACACACTCTCACATGCACCCACTCATATGCACACACTCACACTCTCTCTCACACACACCCACATAAGTCTATGGGGTGAATTTGCCTTTGTAGAATTATATTTGCAGATACATTCTATTTTGCTCAAAAAGCACACAATCTGCAGGCAGTCAATGCAGGCAGTCAATCCATATATCACTTTATAAATTCTTATTTTGGAAAGAGAACCAGTCTGACTAAAGATTGGGATACAGACAGACTCTAACCTCACACTTTCAATGCATTGTCGGAGCTGAGATGTCACTTTTTTTTAATAAAACCATAAGTTATCTTGAGAACTTGACTTAAAAGAACTCCTAGGATTTACATATTAATGAACCAAAACCTGCAATCCAATCTAAAAGATGAAAGACTGAACAGCAATCTCGGTTTGCTCAATAAATCATTTCAGCTGTATGACACTGTAATCTTTCGCTATAAATTCTGTGTCTTAAGATCCAGCATCACAGTTAGCAGAGCAGCGCTCTGAAAGCTAGTGCTTCCGAATAACCGACTGAAACCTGGTGTTGTATGATTTTTTAACTTTCTCAAATGGAACCATGGTGTACTTGGAAATCTGGTGTGAGCATTTGGTGAAAATAAGGTGGGACTCAACTATAATGTCTTCCCTGGTTCAACAGCCAGTTGATTCTCAAAGTCTTGGCTCGAACATAAGAAAAAAGAGTAGGGTATAAATCTTTCAGTCCTTTCAGGTAGGTCTGCCATTCTGTAAGATCATGGTTCATGGTATGGCAACTGACTGTAAAAAAACACTGCAAAAGGTTGTGTGCACAGCCCAGACCCTCACAGAAGCCAATCTCCCATCCATGGATTTCATTTACATTGCGCATTCACCAAAGACCCCTCCCACTCCTGTAATGCTCTCTTACCAGCTCTTCCATCAGGCAGATGATACAGAAGCCTGAGCACATGCACCAACACATTCAATAACAGTTTCTTCCCTGCTGTTATTGGGCAGCTGTTTGGATCTCTCTAACTTCAAATAATGTTGATCTAGCTTCGTGCACCTCCTGTGCAACAGTAACCTTATATGCCTTGCTCTGTCTAAGCACCCTATGATCTGTATGTCCTTATTTGCTATGATCTGCCTGTATTACTCACATTGCAAACTTTTCACTATACCTGGGTATTTGTGACTACAATTAATCAAATTAAGTCAAATTCATGTTTTGTTTCAGCTCCACTTTCCACAATCAACCGAGCCCTCTGAGCTGGGGAATTCATTCGCAAAGAACAGCAAAAAGACTGAGGTTCCAGTAAACATCCCAAACATTAACAAGCCAGCAAGAGCAAACCACTTCAAGCAAAGAAAGTATATTGTTACTCCAAAAGCCCTTCACATCTTTTTTTAAAAAGATAAATTTGAACTTCTCAACGTGTTCTAATTTATCAGGACTATAATACTGATCTTTAACTGCACAAGGCATCACCAACAATTCCATTCTGAACATGGTAAAATTGTAAACTAAGTTTCCTCCATGTTGCAGGTTCCTAAATTGGAGCTGGGACCTTCAGCTTGAATAGAATACTTCATGGTGCACTGCAATCAAATGATCATTGCTCAGTCTATCCTCCTTTACTCTCCTCACATTGGAACTTACCTTCTCAGCTGCTCTATGCTGGTTCAGAGGCTTCTCCTGATTTGTACAATCAATTTGAAGATGTGATATGAATGGTATCTTGCAATAACAGTATTTTATCGGTCATTAACCGATAGTTACTTCCAGTGCTTTTGCATTTCCAGGCCTAATTTCAGAAAATCACAAGAATTTTGTTTTCCCTTAACTTTAAAGAATTGTGATAAACCAAGTGTTTCAGCCAGGTCCAGAACGTCTGAAAGGACACCACTCAGTACTGTAACTCTGTATACATGCTTCATTCACTGCATAATCTCCTTGTTTGAGGCTTATTATGCTCAAACATGTATAGTAATTCTTTCTATTACATTTCAGCAGGATTTACAATTTAATGACACTGTATCAAATCTACAATGTAATAAATCTATTTTTAATAGGTGTCACCAAGGATAATTATTTATAATTATTTTCTCTCAATTTTTAATATTCTTTGTATCCCCTTTAAACCTTGGCATGACTTACCCTATTCCAAAGTCCAGGAATTTGTGCATGAGATCTGTAGTAACCTATAAATTCTCACCAATTTTCACAATGTATCTTTGGGTGCTGAATCATTAATGTCCGATTTTGCTTAGAGTCCGAGAAAAGAAATGCTTATACTTCTAATGGTTTTCTTAACTAAGGTCTGGAGATGCACACACACTGAAAATAACTATAGAGATGTCAGTGATTGATCATGACCAGATATCATTCATTGCATATACTTTAAAATTATATTGCAATAGCCATTTCATATTTCAGCCAAACTTTAAAATATTTGTGTTTCATGACGACATTACTTCAATCATTAAATTTAACAGGTCGCCATTTACAGCTTATTGGCAATACTGCCAATGTATTTAATATATAAAATATTTAGGCAGCAAATGGCTATTATAGAAACTTAAATTATTTTTAAAGCTGTCAATGAAACCAAATAGTTTGGAATTTGTGAACTGGAAAACTAATTGTTGATCACAGCTTGTGAGATTCTTCCCTGAATTTTAAGTTGTGTATAACAAAAGCTGACTCATTTTCTTAAAATTGTCCTTGATTTCTTATATTTGATTTTATTTTCCCCCTGATTTTGGTGTTAAAACCAAAATGAACCTTAATGGCACCATCCTCACTCACGATCTGGTAAAGACAGGATCTGAATTATCCAGGATGACCATTTTTTAAGAGTCTTTTTTCCATAAGCTATGTCTATACAGCTCTTAGCTCACTCAGAGATATACAAAACAGCCTTTGTCCACCTCTCAATGAGAACCTTCTTTCTCTCCCTGATCCTGTCTGCAGAATTCCTCTTAGCATTGTTAAAGTGGCATCTCAGGCCTGTTTCATACAGGTCAATATTTAACATGGTTGCTATGTAGACGCTGATGAATCAGTGTTCCAATTATGCCAAAATTCCCTGTAGGCACCTTTCAGTTCTCTGTTTCTCTCAGAAACTTAAAATTCTCACACCCTCAGAGGGCCCTATTGTTTCATTCAAGGGTTGATCAAATTCTAAACATCTCTCTTTACAATTGATGCTGATATAATGAATCAGAATGTCTGCTTTTTGTTGACAGTGAATTAGCAAGAGCAGTCACGTGACTTATAGGAATCATCCTGAAAGATGCTGTATCTATTATAAAAATTAGACATACTTACAAAACTTAAATTACATCATTGTGACACAGGCCATTCAACCAACATGGACACATTGGTATGTATGGTACTTCTCATATGTTTCTACATTTACTTCATTGAAGGATTCTTCTATTCCTTAATTTCTTCCTCATGCATTTGTACAGCATCTCCTTAAAGGTACCAATGTTAGTCACGGCAACTATTCTATGTGATTGTCAGCTCAACATTTTAAATCATCATCAGTGTACTGTAAAGATTTTCTCCTGAATCCTCTATTGGATTTTTAAATGACTGTCTTATATTCTAGGGTCCTTAATCCCGATGTTGATTTGAGTTCCATGTTTGCTTTGTTGATGGTGTTATTAACCTATGTTGCTATTTTTAATCATTTGGGTTCTGCTCCTCACCTTTTCATAATCCTTTCTGCTTCTATTCCTCATTTAGTCACTTATGTTACAAAAGTAAGTGGGCTGAATCACCTCACACATTTATTTTGGAATTAATTTGCAAACTGCATGCTCATTTTGCAAGTTCATTAATATCTGTACTTTGCTGGTACCTGCCTATTCATTAACCTCTTCATGATGTCGTCCATATATTCAAAATTACACTTGAAATTGTTCCCTAGTACAAAACTTTTACATAAATGGTGGAACACCTCTCAACTTTTGCCACCTGAGTAACTACCTGAAATCAGTAGTCTCTACTTTCTGTAGTCAGTTTGCTATCCTTTCTGCCACAGTTTCCACTGCTTCAGCAAGTTCTGACCTTAGTTATGAGCTTACTATGTGGTACCTTATCTAAGGTCTTTTGGGAAGCCATATATATTACTTCATTAATCTCTTGCAAGACCCTTATCTACTTTTATTGTTGCTTCTTCAAAAAAATTCAATAAGGTTAATCAAGCATGACCTTCCCTTTATAAATCTGCGCTGAGTACTCTTTATTATATTTTCAGTTTCTAAATGTTTTTCTATTATATCTCTGAATAAGGTTTCCATTATCTTTCCTACCACCAACATTAAGCTAGTTCAACCAGAACTCTTGTAACTGATCTATTTCTCTTTTTAAATTTAGCAATAGTATTAGCACTTCACTAGTCGTCTGGCATTATTCCATGTTTTAATTAATTTTTACATGTCTGTAATAGTACATCTGCCAGCCACTTACTAATTTATTTGAATATAAATGGATGCAATCATCCTAGCTTTATCCTCTCTAAATCCAATTATTTTATCAATTATTTAACACATTTCTATCTAAACTATCTTAATCTTTTTTGATCTCTTCTTTTAATGTTTTGTCTAGTTTTTCTGGGAAATACCAAAGTAAATATTATGTATTATTTCTGTTACTCCTCAGGAGTTCGTTTACCAGTTATGTGTATGTAGGATACTTTACTGTTCCTTTTTGGATTTCTTGATAATTTATTTTTACCTTCCTAATTTTTTAGATTTCTTTGATAATCCTTTTCATATCCATGAATGATGTAAAAGGACTTTAAAAGGGCACTGGGTAGGGTAACCAAGATGTTACAAGAGGTGAGGGTCATCAATTATAAAGTTCAAACTATTTGTCCTGGAACAGTAAAGGTTAAGAAGACTCCTAGCAGAGGCTTGCAAGGTGATAAGAAGTCTTGATAGAGTAAGTGGAGAAAATCTATTCTCCTGCTGACACAGTCAACAAGAAGTCATAGATCTAACATCATAAAAGACTTAGCTGGAGATGAGGAGAAATATCTTTGATTCCGACTTTCAGGTCAAGAAATGCTCAGCCTGAAAAGGAGATGTAAGCTGTTTTCAAAATTAATTGTTAGCCTGACCGGGCTACGTACTTGAAGATGAGGGTACCAGTCTGATCAGAACTGCTGTTTCAAAGGACAGGATGGCCCCTCAGGTATCAGCATCCCTCTTTCAAGGCACAATGGGGTCACAAATGTGCCCCAACCATGCCTTCATGCAGTTGGCATTGGACATCAGCGGGCAGGCAAAATGAACAGATGCCGGAAGGAATGGGCACCTCACTTTGGGGATGGTACCCTGCATGGATTGGGGCAGCCTGCCCAACAGAATTTGATACTCTGCCCCTGGGATGCCTTAAAATCCTTGAGCTTGATTTATTATTACTGCATGTACTGAGATAGAGTGAAAAGTGCTGTTAGTGCATGATACAGAAAGATCGTGCCATACAAAGTGTGTCAGGGTACCAGCACAGAGCGCAGAATACAGTATTGTAGCCACAAAGAAGGTGCAGAGAGAGAGATCAACATTAACAGTTGAGAGGTCCGTTCAAAAGTCTGACTTCTCAGATCAACTGTGACTATCCTCAATCAAGTCCTTTTTGGCAATGCCCTCAACTGTGATAAGGCAAATGGTGGAAGTGCCAGCCAATCTGATGAGCTGGCAGTTGCCGAGGGCATGGATTTCTCTCAAGTGGGTGGCAGAAGTCCTACTGCCAGCGAACACTTGGCCAGCCTGCTGTGTGTTATGGCTGTGGGTGGTATTGTTTGTTCCAGGGAGCAAACAATCTGTCACATAACCCAGCCCCAACCACACAGCTCCTGTAGAATCCAGTCCAATTCAAATCTCTGTTTTCTGCATCTTTACCACAACCTTTTCTTGCCAATTTATGCCCTCATTCAGATCTCATATCCAGTTCCAGAGTTTTTTCTTCCCACTGCTGATTAATCTGTACTACACCCAGACTGGCATGATTTATCCCTTCTTAACTTTTACTTCAATCCATTCAGATTTTCTAATTTTCCAGTTGTTTTCTGATGTTTTTCTGACAGCCGTTATATTATCTTTAATTAGAAGAGCTCTCCACCTTCCTTCTAGCACCTTTCCCTTTCTGATCACATTGTCACCAACAGTGCTTGCATCCTTTTCTTTATCCTATCATGCTGCAGTTATTTCTACACCTGCTTCCTCACTCAAGATTATTGCCTCCAATTTCCCCCTTTGTTTTGAATTCTGTGCATATTGCTGAACAGGCAGTTTAATTTATGTTTCATAGTTGTTCCTCTTACTTTATTATCAATAGTCATTAGTCACTTCTCTTTGGTAGTTGTATTTCTTCACCTGTCATATAGATTACCTTTCTTCCTTACTTCTGTCTGACCTTCACTCGCCTCTCCTCTTGCTTTCATTTTCTGACTGATTTTCACTAGATTTCTTTCCCTGTCTCACGAATGTAAAGTCCTATTGACAGCCCAATTTACCATTTTGCTGGAGCACTGGTTCCATTCAGGCTCACATGGAGCCTGTCCCAGTGGTATAGTTCTTGCACCTACTCGGCTCAGTGCCCCCCATGAAATGAAGCCATTCCTTCCCATGCCAGTCAACTATGTATTCACCCTCCTGATCTGCCTATCTTTATTCCAGTTGGCACACCGCATGCATTGTAATCCTTGGAGAAGATTATCTACAAGGTTCTATGTTTTAGCTTCCTTTTATTCATTCGTGGAATGTGGGAATCACTGGAAAGACCAGTATTAATTGCTCAACTCTTATTAATTCTTCTGATATTCCCTTAGCAGATCTCCTCACTTTTCTTTGGTCCCAACATGGACCATTGGAACTTGACCTTCCTCCACTATTTCCAAATTCAACCCCAGCTTTTCTGACATATCATTTACCTTTGCAGTAGTTTGACACAACAACCCTCAGGACATTCCATTGTGAAAGCAGAGCATTGTCAGTGTGTTAATGATCACATCCCCTATGACTAGAAAAACACACATATAGAAAATAAGAATTGGAATATACAACTCATCCTCTGAGTCTGTTTTGCCATTCATCCAACTCAATAGTCTGTTTTTGCTATTTCCCACATCCATTGATCCTTCTAACCCCAAGTGGTACATCCAACTCCCTTCTTGAAATCATACAATGTTTTGGCCTTGATTGCATTTGCACACTCATTCAGCCTGTCCAAATCACACTCATTCAGCATCCTCCTCACAGCTCACCCTCCCAGCCAGCTTTGTGTCATCTACAAATTTCGAGATAATACACATAGTTCCCTCACCTACATCAATAGTATATTGTCAATAGCTGGGGTTCTAGTACCGACCCATATGGTCCCCTATTAGTCACTGTTTGCCATTCAGAAAAGACACGTTTATACCTATGCTTTGTTTCCTGTCTGACTACCAGATTTCTACCCATTTCATACACCATCCTCAATCCCAAATGCTTTAATTTTATACATCATTCTTTGTCAAAAGCCTTCTGAAAGTTCACTGGCCCTCCCTCATCATCTCCAAGATTGATTGATCGGTTGATTAATTGTTGTCATATGTACCAAGATACAGTGAAAAGTGTTGTTTTGTGTGCTATGCAGACAGATCGTACCATACAAAGTGCATCAGGATAGCAGAACAAAGTGCAGAATACAGTGTTACAGCACAGAGAAGGTGCAGAGAGAGAGATCAGAATTAACATTTGAGAAATCTATTCAAAAATTTAATAACAGATGGAAGAAGCTGTGAAGCTGTTCTTGATTCTATTCTTAAATGTATTCAAACTTTTAGATCTTCAGCCCAATGGAAGAAGGTGAGAGAGAATATAACTGGGGTGGGAGGGATCCTTGATTATGTTGGTTGCTTTTCCGATGCAGCAGGAAGTATAGATGGAGTGACTGAATGTTACATCCATATGTAACAACAAGTTACATGCTAAAGAATTCCAGTAGATTTGTCAAGTATGATTTTCCTTTTGTAAATTCATGCTGAATGTGTCTGATTCGACCATTGCTTTCTATGTACTCAGCTATTAAACCTTATATAATGGACATTAGCATTTTCCCCACTACCAATGTCAGACTGATTGGTAAGTAATTCCTAGTTTTCTCTCAGGCTACCCTCCAATACATAGGAACTGTTGCAGTTTATAGAATCTTGGAAGATGACTACCAATGCATTCACTATTTCTATGGCTACTGCTTAAGTACTCTCGAATGTAGTTTTTCAGACCCTAGTGTTAGACCACCTTGAAACATTTCAAGAAAATAGCCCAGGCCCTAACTTTGCTAGTCGTTTTATGCTGGTGAAAAGTGGATATTCCAGGAATTATGCAGCTGGTCAACCCACTTAGTTTTAGACAAAACAGAATTTATTGACAAGATTACCGAATGAAACATAAACAAAATGGGATAGAATACAGAATAATTCAGCCTATCCAAAAACCCAACAGACTATCCCAACTTAATGATGCTGTTCCAAATACGTGCAACAATCCCCACAAACAACCTGTGACATACAAGGTAAAATTAAACCCAGGGTCTAACAGGAGAGAAGTCAGTGAGAGAGTTAACCAGCCTGGACCTGCTTCTTTGGGTCCAGCAGCTTCAGAGCACTACCGTGCTAAAAACCCAAACCAAACCAGAGAAAAGCTGAGCTGGGAGAACTGGCCACCCAACTTTCATTGAACAAGTGTTTTTTTTTCAACTTGAAAACGTTCTGTCTGAGGCAGTATATATTATCAACAATCAAAGTGGCCCAAAATGCTTCAACTCCAGACTTTTCAGAGTCTGTGTCTTTTATGATCTCGCTGAAACAAAAAAAACAAGGACAACATAATCTTGTTAAAGGAGTGGCATTGTCACACCAGAGAGTTATCAACCTTCAATCCCATCAATTTCCTCCATACCATTTTCCTACTAATACAGATTTCCTTCAGTTCCTCCCTCTCATGAAACCTTATGTCCCCTAACGTTTTGGGCATGTTATTTGTGCCCTCCTTTGTAAACTCAGAACCAAAGAATTTGTTCAGTTGGTCAGCCATTCTTTTGTTATCAATTACAAATTCCCCTATTTCTGACTGAAAGGGACTGATACTTGACTTCACTAATATTTTACCTTCACAAACCTATTAAAGACTTTTACAAGTCAGTTATGTTTCCCACAAGCTAACTCTTTATACTCTATTTTCCTTTCTTAATTAATCCTCTGTTCTGCTTTGCTGAATTCTAAACCGCACCTATCATTCTTTTTCTGGCCAATTTGTATGCCTATTTTTTGGAGCTAACACTATATCAACATTCCCTTTTAAACCATGTTTTAGATATATTACCCATTTTGCTTATGAATCTGAAAGGAATGAACAATTACTGCAGTTCATCCATGCATGTTTTGAGTGATTTCCATTGCCTTTCCATGTCATCGCTTTAAGTCATCTCCCCAAATCTTTTGTAGCCAACTCATGCCTCAAACCATTGTAATTCCCTCAATTTAGATTCACGACCCTTGTCTAAGAATTTACATTACTCTTCACCTTCATGAAGAAGCTGCAAATGTGCTGCTGGAAAGGCGCAGCAGGTCAGGCAGCATCCAAGGAGCAGGAGAATCGACGTTTCGGGCATGAGCCCATCTTCAGGAATGAGGAGAGTGCGTCAAGCAGGCTAAGATAAAAGGTAGGGAGGAGGGACTTGGGGGAGGGGCGTTGGAAATGCGATAGGTGGAAGGAGGTTAAGGTGAGGGTGATAGGCCAGAGTAGGGGTGGGGGCGGTGGGGTGGTAGGTGAGGACCAGTGGGGTTCTGTCCTGGTGGTGATTGGAGGGGCGGGGTTCAAGGGCAGAGGAGCAGGAAGTGGAGGAGATGCGGTGGAGAGCATCGTTGATCATGTTTGGGGGGAAATTGCGGTCTTTGAAGAAGGAGGCCATCTGGGTGGTTCGGTATTGGAACTGGTCCTCCTGGGAGCAGATGCGGTGGAGACGAAGGAATTGGGAATATGGGATGGTGTTTTTACAGGGCAGGGTGGGAGGAGGTGTAGTCTCAGTAGCTATGGGAGTCGGTCGGTTTATAGGAAACGTCCGTGTTTATTCGGTCGCCTGAGATAGAAATGGAGAGGTCTAGGAAGGGGAGGGAGGAGTCTGAGATGGTCCAGGAAAATTTGAGGTCGGGGTGGAAGGTGTTGATAAAGTGGATGAACTGTTTAACCTCCTCATGGGAGCACGAGGCAGCGCCGATACAGTCATCGATGTAGCGGAGGAAAAGGTGGGGGGTGGTGCCAGTGTAGCTGCAGAAGATGGACTGTTCCACATATCCTACGAAGAGGCAGGCATAGCTGGGGCCCATGCGGATGCCCATGCAGGTGTCCCTGGCTACTCCTTTGGTTTGGAGGAAGTGGGAGGATTGGAAAGAGAATTTGTTCAGCATGAGGACCAGTTCAGTCAGTCGAAGGAGGGTGTCAGTGGAAGGGTACTGGTTGGTATGGCAGGAAAGAAAGAAGCGGAGGGCTTTGAATCCTTCGTAATGGAGGATGGAGGGGTACAAGGTCTGGATGTCCATGGTGAAGATAAAGTGTTGGGGACCGGGGGAGCGGAAATCATGGAGGAGGTGGAGGGCGTGGGTGGTGTCCCGAATGTAGGTGGGGAGTTCTTGGACTAAGGGGGACAGGACTGTGTCGAGGTATGCAGAGATGAGTTCAATGGGGCAGGAGCAGGCTGAGACAATGGGTTGGCCGGGGCGGTCAGGTTTATGGATTTTGGGCAGGAGGTAGAACCGGGCGGTGCGGGGTTGTGGGACTATGAGGTTGGAGGCGGTGGATGGGAGATCCCCTGAGATGATGAGGTTATGGATGGTCTGGGAGATGGTCTTTCCAGCAACACATTTTCAGCTCTGATCTCCAGCAGCTGCAGTCCTCACTTTCAACTTCATGAAGAAGTCTATCAAATTACGACCTTTCTGTTCTGCTTTTCCTTCTATTTCAAACTTCCTCAGACTTCACATTGGCATAAATATGGCTGTTCGCCCTAAAGACTGCATCCTTATCCTTGTGGGTTGTAAGTATGTTGCACAAATTGAGCAGGACATGTAATCTACAGGATTTTCTTCTCTCTGTTCCCTTGGTTTGCCATGCATTTCTTGCTAACAGCGACACTCACTCCTTCCCACACTCTGCTTTCCACTAAGGAAGAAATAGTCAGAGTCTGGGGCCTAGGCGGTTGTAGCTATGTCTGCCAATGGTGCAGTAATTAAGATTGGGATTATGAAATAGGTTAAATTAAAACTGCATGAAAATATCAGAGGGCTGGAGAATAGGAAATGATAGGGAGAGGAGAGACCATGGCTGTGAAGCATGTGGCATTCTTCATACAGTTTCTGATTTGTTTTGTACATCTTACTTAAAATAACATTGCTGCTTCAAATTCATCCAATATTAAGCTTAAGTATTTTATTTCTCATGAATTGTAATCCATTAGCTAATTGTTAAAGAAGAAGGGCTTTGTAAATGTTATCACCTAGGTAGCATGCTCATCCTTGAGTCACTAGATCATAGATTCCAGTTTCACCGAAGATGTGAACAAGTTATTGATGAAGCAATGTTTAGTATTCGTGCTGGCTGTTCAGAAAAACAGGAGCTCTCATAATGTGCTGGCCAACATCTATCCCCAAGACAATAGAATCAAACATGGAATAGTTGATCTTTTTGATCTGTGTGTAACCTTGCTGCACCCAATTTGCTGACAAACTTGCTTGTGTACCATCAGTGACTACATTTCAAAAATAATTAATCATGAGGAAACACCTTGGGATTTTCTGAGGACACCAAAAATTCTATACAGATATTTTAGTTTTTCTTTAACCCATATAATTAGGGCAGATATAACACACATAAAGCATGTTGCAAGTTTCTAAACAGGTCCAGATGTCATAGCAGGTGGAACTTAGTGTCACACATCTATTATTTATATTAATTTATATTCAAGACTCCTTAGATTTTTGCAGTGTATCCAACCAAATTCGGTTGCATGAGAATGCAATTCTCCAGCAAGTTTGTTTGCAGTTGTAAAATATCTCATTCCGGTTGTTATGATCCCAGCTGATGGTACCACAGGAAAAGTCTGATCCTACAGTTAAACCTGGCATGATAGGCTAATTTTGGCAAGGTGGTAGCACGGTTGTTCGAGATCAAACGTATTCACATGAGCCTGTCAATGTTCCTTGACATGGAACAAAAGATTTTGCACACAAAATGGTAAAATAAACAAAGCTTTATTCCATATACATATATAATACAAATGGAAGACAATTTGAAAATGTCATCATGTAAATTGCAAAACAAAGTTTCAATGTGTCCCCTGGCTATATCAGTCACTGATACTTAATACCAGAGAAATATCACATCTATTTCCACACTTACATTTCTTACTTTATTTAAAGTAGTTACTGGAATGTGGGTGTCATTGGATGACCAGCATTTTTATCCCATCCATAATTACCCAGAGGGCAGTTCAGAGTCAACATTGCTGAAGGTAATGTAGTCCAGTGCAGGTAAGGATGGCAGATTTCCCCGCTGAACGGACAGCAGTGAATCAGATAGGTTCTGACTACAATTGACATCAATTACATGGTGACTAGTAGGCTACCTTTTTATTCCAGATTTTCATTAAACAGAAGTCTCCACCAGTGATATCACAAGTACTCCTCCTCCTCTGCCAGTTCTCCTTTTTGGACTGCAGACGCAGTTTTATTTTCAAGTTCTGCTCGCCTGCACTCCCTTTCAGCTCTGCAGCTTCTTTGCAGTTCGGACAACTTAAAAATTTCTTGACCAGATCTCACAGGTTGGAGAGTTGACAAACTAAACCTTTTGATTAGAAGAAAACTGCTGTCTAAAACTGAACTTCTGATTCTTCTGAATTGCAGTCAAAGCTAATCCAGTGGTGCTGGATCTGTTTTCTTCGGACTGTTGTCAACTCAGAATTGTAAACATTTCATCAAGTAACAGCAAAAGAGTCCTGCGAGGTACTTAACTCAATCATGTGCTTCCTTGCAAATTATATATTTAGCTGGCTGTTCCAAACGGTTATCGGTCCTCTCAAAAAAAAGTTACCTTCACATAACTGAAACCAAACTCTATCCGCCTCTTATTAAAAATCCAAACGCTAACGATATGTATCATACATTTTTATTACACAATTCTGTTGAACAACTCCTTTAGTTAATTTATGCAAAGGTTGCTCAATAACTTCCTGACACGAAATACCCAACTGTCTAAAGTGCCTTTTGTCCTCGTCAGGGGACAATTAAAATGAATGATTGCAATAATAAATTGCATTTACATAAAGCTAATGACATACAATAGAGAAAAGTGCTGGGAGACGGTGGGGTGGGGAATGACTGGACTCTGGAGAACATTGCCATGCTATGCACAGTTCAGGATTCCTTCATTAGAAACAGATGAAAATGCAAACATACATTGTATCTTGCAATCAACATTATGACCCAGAAAACCAGTGGGTGAAATCTAATGTTCAATCATGTCAAGTTATCGTCGCAATTATGCAAATTCTGACTGGAGGAAATCCTTCATCTGTTTGCCCCTCTCTCTGTCTTTCTTTGGAGCATGTCTGGTGGCATCCTGGGGTGTCACTGAACAGAGGAGTACAGGGCCCACACTGCCACTTCCAACCAGCAAACTGTTCCTGGTGCATCTTTGCATCAGTTAGCTAGAAGGTGCTCTGAAATTCTTCCAGGTCTCTAGGGACCGTGCTACTGCAGTCCACATCACTGGTGCCAATCATTACTCTAAATAAACCCCATTCAAAAATGCACTTTTTAACACATTGGAGTGATTGGTATGCCTAAGTGATTAATGCCAATGCAGGCTGAAATCAGAAATATCAATAAAATCGAAAGAAACAAAAGCAATTGTGCAACTAAAGGAAATAAGCAAAATCAACCGATTCTCCTGAAAAAGACTCGGATGTTTGCCGGTACATGTAGCCAGGTTGTTACTCAAAGCAGGTAAAAACAATGACTGCAGATTCTGGAAACCAGATTCTGGATTAGTGGTGCTGGAAGAGCACAGCAGTTCAGGCAGTATCCGAGGAGCAGTAAAATCGACATTTCGGGCAAAAGCCCTTGCACCAAGTGAGTGGCATGGTGGCACAGTGGTTAGCACTGCTGCCTCACAGCGCCTGAGACCCGGGTTCAATTCCCAACTTAGGCGATAGACTGTGAGGAGTTTGCACGTTCTCCCCGTGTCTGCGTGGGTTTCCTCCGGGTGCTCCGGTTTCCTCCCACAGTCCAAAGATGTGCGGGTTAGGTGAATTGGCCATGCTAAATTGCCTGTAGTGTTAGGTAGGGGTATGGGTGGGTTGCGCTTCGGCGGGTCGGTGTTGCATTGTTGGGCCGTAGGGCCTGTTTCCACACTGTAAGTAATCTAATCATTGCCCTTGATAGCAATGCCTCTCTTTTCTATTGCTGCTGTCCAACACTGTTCGTCTCATTAAAACAGAATTAAATGAAATTGTTCAATTGCTGCAATATGGACATTGTGAGTACATGTACAGATGGTTTCAATTTTTTTTAATGCAATCTTGAGAATGTGTGCACCACAGAATGGTGGCGACATGGCTTGCAGACAGGAGAAAGAATTGGCACAGAGAAGACAGACTTTATTTAATGGAGCTGTCCAGCAGTATAAATGTGGCGAGGCAGCAGCCGTTTATCTAACTGTTGAGTCTGGAACACACCATAAATGTGTGATCACATTTACCACGTTCTGAGGAATGAAGTTGTTGCAACTTTACAGTCTGCAAAATGCCCTAACCCACAGAATTGTGGAAGAAGCTCAGCGATAGGGCACACAAAATACTCTCAATCATTGAGATAGATGAGAGGCCGGTGAGATTATTCTAAGTGGGAAATGCTGGCACAGACAATTATTGAGAACGCTGGCTTTCCTGAGGGTGTGCCGTGAGCACAAATACTCCACAAAAGGTGGAGAGCTGATGAGCATCTGCAGCTTCTACACTGCAGTAGCTGTAATTACCATCTTGCAGACTAAGTACAAGTGGGACAAGAGAAGTCAGTACCTGAGTGATAACGTAAAAGGAAACTGTCAAACAAATTTAAGCTCAGAGAATGGTTGATCTGTTTCTCCAAACTGACAATTGTAGAGTCAGAGCAATTACAGCATTGAGAAAGGTCATTTGATTCCGAACAACTTGCAAGGTCTTACTTATTAAGTTGGAATACTGTGCCGGATTTGCCCTGAGAATCCTCATGCTTCTGGGTCATTGAGCTACATTTTATGCGACGTTAGGGGCTGGGGTTAGTGACAAGCTCACCTGGGCTTGCCCACAGCACAGCCATCCATTGTCTGCTGACCCTTCGGTCGGTCCAGGGTGGCACTTTGACCTTCCCATTCCAGTAGGGAAGGTTTATCCTTGAGAATTGGCTGGCAGCTCTCTCTCATGTGAGGTGTGCTTCTGGATTGCTGGAGCTTCTTGCATGCTTGGAGAAGACGGAGACACCAATGGAGCTTGGAGGTTCAGTTCAGTCTAGAGTTTGGCCAGGGCTCATGTATGGGCCGGCAGTTCTTGAAGCTGTGATGCGTTCAGAAGTCAAACCTCAAGCCAATTAAAGGTGTGGCAGTCAAAGGGCTGTGGGGCAAGCAGATCACAGCAAGAGATTGACTGGGATATGGGGTGGGGAAGCACTCAGGGGTGGGTGCTAAATACCTTGTCACAAAACTTGTGGGAAATACCTTGTCACAAAGCTCGCCCCTTTTTTTTCTAAAAGCTGTTCCTTGGCTCAAGGAGACTCTGTCCTTGACGTTTTCAGAGGGGTAATAAACCAGGCCAGGCTCCGATTTGGTACAGAGATTTTAAATTTAGATTCCCTACAGTGGAAAGAATTTGGAGAGGCCTTTTGTTTATATGTAAACAAATGAAACTTCAGGCCAAAGTGGTCATGCTTTAGAAGTGACCTGTATGAAGAGCAGGGAGTAGCCAGCTCTCTAGCTAAGCTGACCTGAGCTGAGCAGTTTAAATTCAGTTTTAAACTGGTTGAAAGTTCAACAGGGAGCTGTGTGGAAACGTTCTTTTTCTGCCCTTCAACTTCAACCTGTAAGCATGCGTTCCATTCATACTGGTTTTTAAAGGGAGTTTGCTTATTGGGACTATTGTGTGCATTTGGAACCGCATAATTAAGTCTAGGTTGCGTTCTGTAGGGGTTCTTTATTCTGTTCTTTGTGTTTCGTTGTGTGATTTTGTGAAGGGCTTATGCCCGAAACGTCGAATTTCCTATTCCTTGGATGCTGCCTGACCTGCTGTGCTTTAACCAGCAACACATTTTCAGCTGAATACATTTTTTGTCTGTTTTAAAATCTAGTAGTCAACCTAGCTATCTTACTCCGGCTAATTTTCACTGTATACTTACTGAACCAAATTGCGAAGTTAGATCTAGGGCTGCCTGCTTAAGAATGTTTTGAGTGGTCTGGCCTAGTCCACACAACCTTGACCAGCAAATGGGAAACAGCCATGTGGTGAAGGAAGAAAGCCCTAAGTGGCCATTAACTAGTAACTTAAGGGCCTCAACTGGCCCAAGGAAGAGCAGAAAGCCAGACAGTGCCTCCCCCATTCCCAACCCTTACCGCCATGGATAAAATTATCTTCAATGTTGATTGGCTGGCACTATGTGACCACCATCACACTTAATGTTTTGTTCCCATAACTCCACCTACAAACCCACCTCCTGCAAATGGTGGCTGGTGTTATGTGAGTTCATACATAGGAAGTGAGGAGCCAAAATCTGGAAAATGGATACCCACCCTAATCCGCTGCTCATTCGCTTGGCTTCCATCCAGCAAGTCCCCTTTTAGGGAGAGCCAATTCTCCCCCATTTATCCCTCCTGAGCTGCCATTGCAAAATGAAGAGTTAAGTAAGGCAACAGTGGACTGGGTTGTGTTTGGAGAACAATGACCTCCCAGTCTCTGACCAGCAGTAACCTCTGTCATTTTCAGCATGTACCAGTAGCAAACCGATGGGACTGACTCATCTGGCATCTTTACGCACAGTTTGGTTTTACTTCCAACTTTACTCAGCCTCTTGAGCTTCCTGAAATCTTTATCTACCGCTCTTGATGGCTGTGCTAGGACAGAAACTGGGAATCTTGCAGCATGTAACTCACTTCCTGATTCCCAAACTCCTGTCCATCATCAACAAGGCACAAGTCAGGAGGGTGATGGAATGTTCCCCATTTGCCTGGATGAGTGCAGCTCCAAGAACTCTCAAAAAGCTTGACACCATCCAGGATAGAGCAGCCTGCTTCATAAGCACCATATCCTCAAATATTCAGTTCCTCGACCATTGATGCTCAGCAGCAGCAGCAGTGTGTACCATCTATAAGAAGTGTGTAAAAACCACCATAGATCCTTACACAGCGCCTTCCAAACCCCATACCAGATCCACCTCACAGCATAACAGTAGCAGATACAGGGGAACACCACCACCTGAAAGTTCCCCTCCAAGATACTCACCATCCTGAACATATCACTGTTCTTTGAGTGCCACTACCAACAGCCAATAGAATGCAGCAGTTCAAAAAGGCAGCTCGTCACCACCCTGTTTGCCCAGCCAATGATGTCCACGTCCCACAAGTGAATAAAAAAGAAGCCACCAGGTTGAAAGCTACAAAACTCCCTCCTCCTAAAAGCTCAGTACTTTGACCAAACCTTTCAGCATTCTTCCAAATATATCTTTTGATTCTGTGCCAAGTTTTGTCTGATCATTCTTTTTATGAAGTGCCTTGGGACAGATTTCTCCAATGAAGGTACTTTTTCAGAACAAATTATTCCTATTGAGCAGTCACCATACTAAAGTGTGTGCTTATTAACACAAGGTGGAACAGGTTGTGCTAAGTTGTGATATCACCTGACTACTGGCAACCTCTATCAATGCTCAACGATAGTTGCTTAGGTGAGGTATCAGGGGTTGGCAACATCTCATGTAATGCAACAAGAACTCAATGCCCTTAACTATATACAATGATATCAATTTAACATTGTATTATTTGCTATCGAAGAAAATGATACAATCTGGAATACTCTTATTAAATGAAATTGTCCAGCCTTATTCGAAACGTTAAGTTCAACATATTTTAATATGAAGCAAGGACATGAATCTATACTTTTCTCTTGCTGTTTTAAGGTATGCCGATTAAGAATAGGTTGCTTAGACTTAGCAGCAACATATAAAAATGCTAAAGGGGTACCACTGACAGTGGCTCCACTGTATTCTTCAGATTCCTTAAAATCATCTTCATAAGAGCTCAGGCAATGCTTTTACAATATTACCTCCAATGGATAGGACACTGTGCCCAGATGGTTAAGAAGGATACGTCCCGTCAGTTCTTGTTTCTCATAACTCTCAGGTGGACAGTGTTTCGGGAAGAACGAAGACCTCAAAGATTTCTTAAAGAGTCTTAAAGAGTCCTTAAAGATTTACAAGGATGTTGCCAGGGTTGGAGGTTTTGAGCTATTAGGAGAGGCTGAATCGGCTGAGACTGTTTTCCTGAGAGCTTCAGAGGCTAAGGGGTGATCTTACAGAGGTTTATAAAATCATGAGAAACATGGGTAGGGTAAATATACAAGGTCATTTCCCTGGGTAGGGGAGACCAGAACTAGAGGGCATAGGTTTAGGGTGAGAGGGGAAAGATTTAAATGGGACCTAAGGGGCAACTTTTTCAGGCAGAGGGTTGTGTGTGAATGGAATGAGCTGCCAGAGGAAGTGGTGGGGGCTGGTACAATTACAGTATTCAAAAGGCATCTGGATGGGTACATGAATATAAAGGGTTTAGAGGGAAATGTGCCAGCTTCTGGCAAATGAGATTAGATTAATTTAGGATATCTGCTCAGCATAACTGAACCAAAGGGTCTGTTTCCATGCTGTACAATTCTATGACTCTAAAGCATATCAAAATTGACAACCATGATGGAGAAGCTTACCACCAATGGTTCAAAATATTGACAACTTGGCGTTTAAGCTGCATCGCACTTTAAATTAAAACATCTCAATGATGAGGCAGAGAAGGAAAGCAAAGCGAGCAAATCCCTCATCCCAGGTCCTAGTACCTTGTCAGGTGTTTTGCTTCATATCAACTGATCTGTGTGTCGAGATTGATCCTGGTATGTCCCATGACATCCTCAAATTGAGGGAGAGCTGTTATCCGTCATCAGATTCTGGGCAGGAATTAAGCTCAGAGCAAACGCTGGTCTGCAGCTATATCTTTGCGAAGTGCAGCAGAAAGTCAGTTTACATGGGTAATGCTCCTACTACACTCACAACAGCACTACAGAGAGGGCACAGCAGCACTGATGGGGAAAATCCTGAACTATATCCCTAATCTTCCTTATTTCCATGTGGGGTTCATAAACCCCCCAATGACAGCACAGTACATTCTTCAAATTTACATATTACAAACATCAACCTATTCCTCAGCACAGAATATTGACCTACTATAATAACAAAGAAACACAGCCTGTGATTTACTGTGAGTTCGCCATATTGGTCAGACCAGTGAAGGTTTTGCAAAAATCTCTTTGCATCGCTTTCCTTCAATCAGGAAAATTCTTGAGAAAACTCTGCACTTGATTTCTACACAGAAATATGTTTACAAAATCCAAAAACATTCTGTAGAGCAAGAAGAATTTTTATCAACATCAACACGTTAAATGTATTAGAATGGTTGACTTAACTGAAAGCCTTTTTTTCAAACCTTTTGGATACTATCCTTACTTACTGACTTATAACGTTAATAAAATCCAGCACCTGATTTTCTCTCTGCTCAACAATGCCACTATGTGTTTATCTCCCTTACCCTCACTTGATTTCTCAGAGTAATCTTGATCTGGCACAGCAATATCAGTGATGAGAGAGAGATCCTGTGGTGTTGCAATCACCCATGCCGCCAATTCGTCTTCACCATCAGAGGAATATTCCAACCCACATGCCGTCTCAAAATCGCAGTAGAAATCTGAAACAATATGATTAAGATGTAGGGTGAACCATTTACAAGAAGGAATAACAAGGCAAAAGAGGCATTGTCAGAATATTTAGCATAAATATTTCAGGAGGTGAGCCCAATTTGGGATGAACCATTTCTCTGGTCACTTTTGATACTGGCTGTAAGAACACAGTACAAGATGAGTTTGTGAAGTCACAATTTTAATCCTGAAAATTAATCTTGAAAATGAGGCTAGATTAAGAATATGTGACATTTTCTTACAATGTTTACATTCGAAATAAAAGAACAATTCGAACATTGGGAACAAAACTTTTATAAGGTAAGGAGCAAAAGATTGTTTAACATTCAAAATGTGAGATGAGTTCCAAAAGACCATGATAATTCTTGCCTCTCACTAATTCTCAGTAGAGAAAGGAAGAGGGTGAGTTTCACACTGAGGCCACCAGATTTACAGCTATCACAATCTAGAAACTTACAGTTGTCATCAACCATGCCAAAGTCCACTATGGAATAATCATAACTACACCATCCCTATGTTAAGAGTCACACAACACCAATGACTTCACTTGATAAAGGAGCAGTGCTCCGAAAGCTTGTAATTTCAAATAAACCTGCCGGACTATAACTTGGTGTCATGTGACTTCTGACCTCGGCGAAAATGAGCACTGCAGATGCTGGAGACTAGAGTTGAGAGTATGGTGCTGGAAAAGCACAGCAGGTCAGGCAGCATCTGAGGAGCAGGGAAATCTACATTTCAGGCAAAAGCCCTTCATCAGAAATGAGATGGGAGCCTTGGGGTGGAGAGATAAATGGAAGTGGGATGGGGCTAGGGGGAAGGTAGCTGAGAGTGCAATAGGTGGGTGGAGATGGGGGTAAAGGTAATAAGTCGGCAGGAGTGGATAGGTGGGAAGGAAGATGAACAGGTACTATAGTTCAAGAGGGCGGTGCTGAGCTGGAAAGTTGGAACTGGGATAAGGTGGGGTCCACCCCAGTCCAACATCAGCACCTCCACATTACTCCTGCATCTACAGAAAATAGAAGTGTAGAGCACCTTTTTTTTCAAATATATACCACTTAATGTTAATTTAAATTCCACTTGAGGGGAATAGGTTCAAATTTCACCATGTGAGCTAGTGCAACTTAACTTCCGTCAATTAACAAAGTACAGAAATGAAATTTCACCTTGGTAATGGTGACCATGAAACTATCATTGGTTGTTGTACAAACACATCTAGTTCACATGAGAGAAGGAAATCTTGCATCTCCACCTAGTCTGAATTGCATGTGCTTTCAGACTCATAGCTATGTAACTGACTCAAGTGCCCTCTGAAATGGCTTAGCAAACCATTCAGTTCAAGGGAATTTTGGGATACATTACTAAAGTTAACACTGCCAGTGAAGAAACCAATGTCTTAAGGAGAACAACAGCCACAATCAGAGACAGAAGTCAAGATGGCTGTGATTCCTCTGTTGAGGAAGATCAGTATATTGTTGAGGAAGACCTGAGCATGGCAGGAAGACTTTTAAGGAAGTAAGTGTTTTGACAAAAGAAGGTCAGAGAAACGCACTTGGTTGGCAAACATTAGAGCAAGATGAAACAAGAGCAGAAATTGCTGCAGAAACTCAGCTGGTCTGGCAGCATTTGTGGAGATAAAGCAGAGTTAATGATTTGGATCAAGTGACCCTTCTTCAGAACTGGAAGAAAGGTTGCTGGACCTGAAAAATTAACTCTGCTGTCTCTCCCATAGATACTGCCAGACCTGTTGAGTTTCTCCAGCAATTTCTGTTGTTGTTTCCGGTTTCCAGCATTGAGCTCCCAGTGCAGCTCTTGCATCAAATCAGTATTGCATACTTACTGACCTCAAGCTCTGCCTAACTGCACACTTACACAATATGACAAGATATAGGAGTAGAATTAGACTTCGACTCATTGATCATCACTAATTTGTTTCTCAACCCTGATCTTCCTGCTTTCTCCCTGAAACCCTTGATTCCTTGACTAATTAAGAAACTATCTATTTCTGTCTTAAATACACTCAATGAGTTGACTTCCACAGCCTCCTGCGGCAATGAGTCCCACAGGTTAACCACCATCTGGCTGAAGAAATTCCTCCTCATCCCAGTTCTAAAAAGCTGGCCCTTCACTCTGAGGCTATACACTTGTGTCCAAATCTCTCCTACTAGTGGAAACAGCTTCTGCACATCCACTGTATCTAGGCCTCTCAGGATACTGTAAATTTCAATGAGATTCCACGTTATTCTTCAAATCTCCAAGAGGTTCAGACCCAGAGTCCTCAACCACTCCTTATATGACAAGCTATTCATCCCCAGGATCATTCTTGTTAACCTTTTCTGGACCCCTCCAATACCAGCTCATCCTTCCTTAGATAAGAGGTCTAAAATTGCTCATAATATTCCAAATGTGGTCTGACCAGAGCCTTATACATCCTCAGCAGTATATCTCTGCTCTGTATTCTAGCCCTCTTGAAATGAATGCTAACATTGTGTTAGCCTTCCTAACAACCAACAGAACCTGCACGCGAACCTGAAGAGAATCCTGAACTCAGACTCTTAAGTCCCTTTGTGCTTCAGATTTCCCAAGTCTTTTCCTGTTTAGAAAATAGTCTGTGGCTGTATTCTTCCTACCAAAGTGCATAACCTTACAGTTTCATACATTGTATTCCATCTGCCACGTCTTTGCCCTTTCTCCTAGCCTGCCCAAGACCTTCTGCAGTCTCCCTGCTTCCTCACTACTTGGACCTCAAACTATCTTTTTCTCATCTTCAAATTTAGGACCAGTGCCCTCAGTTCCTTCATCTAGCTTGTTAATGTAAAATGTGAATAGTTGTGGTCCCAACACAGACCCCGGCTGAATTCCACTAAGCAACAGCTGCCATCCTGCTATCCTTTCTTCCTACTTGCTGGCTACTGCCAGTCAACCAACCCTCTGTCCATGCCAGCTTTTCACCCTGAACATCATGGGCTGTTAGTCTTCCTAACAGCCTTTTGTACAGCACCTTATTAAAGGCCTTCTGGAAATCTAAATAGATCACATCTACTGGCCCTCCTTCATTTAACTTGCTTGTTACTTCCTCATAAAATTGTTACAGATTTGTCAGGCATGACTTCCCCTTGACAAGATATGGAGGTGCTGGTATTGGACTGGGGTACACAAGGTCAGTAGTCAAACAACACCAGGTTATGTTCCAATCACAATCTATCAGACCACTGCTCCTTTATCTGGTGAGAAGTGACTTCACCTGATGAAAGAACAGCATTCCGAAAGCTTGTGATTTTAAATAAATCTATTGGACAATAACCTGGTGTCATGTGACTTTTGACTTTCCCCTTGACAATGCTGTGCTCTCTCAGCCCTATTCTACCATGCACTTTCAATTATTCCTCAATCTCATTCTTAATAATGGATTCTAAAAGCTTACTAACGACCAAAGTCAGACTAACCAGACTATAGTTTCCTGCCTTCTGCCTCCCTCCCTTCTTAAACAGAGGTGTTACATTTAACAATGTCAAGTCCTCTGGGATCCTCCCTCACTCCAGTGATTACTGACAAATTATCACCAATACCTCTACAATCTCCCCAGCTATCTCCTTCAGAACCCTACAGTATTATCCATTGGGACACTCGAATGGACACTTTTCACTTCAGCACAGGAATGGCTTTGCCAGTTGCCATCTCACTTAACTCCCAGCAGAACTGTGTGCCCAGACCGCCAGCATTACATTGGACTTCAAAGATCATTCGTGTTGCCTACGTATCCAAATTTAGTGCTACATGTGCTCAGAAACTGAGTCAAATGTTGATTTGATGGCTAAAGCAGTTCATTTGAAATGTTAATGCAAGTGGATTGATGGATATTGAAGTAGACAGTTCTAATCTTTCTGAATGCCATGTCATTAGGAGAATCCAATAACATCATTCGGGGAAATTGCAAGCAATAAAGGACAATATCCAGACTTCACTGTCTTATTTCATAAGCTCCAGTCAGCTATCCGCTTACTTGAAAAGAGATGCCATTTATAATACACAGCTTGTGCTCTTCAGCTTTCAGGTCTGATTTTAACGTGCAATAGGAGTCATGAGACAAGGTGGATAACAATCCATTTCCACCACAGCAACATCATCACTGATAATCTTGATTGTCAGTGTATTGCTAACACAGATCTTTTCTCTCAGCCCTATTCTGCACAATCACACCTTCCAAGAGGATTCAGTACTAGACTCAATAACTTAAAAAAAAATTAACCCAAAGATACTATGTATGGGTCAAGATTGTTACCAGGTGCAAAAAGCTTAATGATTGTCTATCAGAGGTAAGAGGCAACACCTACTGGAAGGGTCAAAATCTTTATTTTATTTTCGACAAAAATGCAAGAGCAATAGGTGTTGTTTCCATGATGAAGGGCACTAAACAAAATAAGTGATGCTTAAAATTTAAATCGACAATTTCTGTGAGATGGGTTTTCACTAGAAACAGTAAGTAAATATCGGCAAAATCACAATTGTCCACCGTACAATGACGTTTGAATACTCCTCATGCAGTTAAAAAGCCACTTAACCAGTAAGCATTTCCTAACCCTTGTCAATTGAGCTGCATTATTAAAAAAATGATTGAAGCAAAAGTGCAAAACGTTACACATCAGTGACAGTGCTCTTTACAGAGAAGGAGGCATGTGTGAAAAGAGAATACATGAGCTTTGAAATGCTCTCACTTTTTAAGAATTTAATATATTTTGCTCTGTATTATAAACGGTTAGTGCAGCTACGTGTGACAGAGAAAGTACACAAAAGAGGATTGAAAACATTAATATAAAGAAAGTAAAGCATGGCAAATTTTGAGCATTTTCTCAAGTTTGAATGGAGAGTTTTAACTCAATTAGTAGCTTTCTTGTCTGTAAATTAATACTGAATTCTGAGGAAGGGTCACTCAACTCAAAACTCTGACTTCTCTCCAATAATTTCTATATTTGCCTCTGATTTACAGCATCTGCAGTTCTTTCAGTTTTATTGTCAATTAAAAGGTTGTAGCTTTAATTACCCCTGCTGAACTAAGACCACTAGTCCAATACAATACTGTGTCCCATATGCCCTCTCAGATGGGCAAGGAAGATCAAATAGTACCATTTTAAGGAAAACTGGGGAGGGGGAAGAGTTCTCCCTGGTCCTCTATCTGTCATTTATCCCTCAAACAAAAACAGATTATATGGTCATTGTTGTTTGTGAGAAATTTGAATGGCAATTAGTTCTCATTTCATTGCTTGCTGTGCTCAAGCAGTACAGTAGCTCAGTGATTAGCACTGCTACCTCACAATGCCAGGGACAATTTCATCCTCGGGTGACTGACTGTGTGGAGTTTGCCCATTCTCCTGGTTGCTCTGGTTTATCCCCACAGTCCAAAAGTGTGCAGGTTAGCTGGACTGGCAGTGGGACATGTGGGGTTAAGGACTATGTTAGGGTGCTGGGTGTGGGTAGGATGCTCTTTGGAGGACTTGTATGGACTTGATGAGCCAAATAGCCTCTTTCCACACTGTATGATTCTAAAAGTAAGCTTTGATTGTAGTCATGTGATAGATATAGGACAAACATCAGAGGTAGTTTCTTTACTCAGTGAGTAGTAGGGACGTGGAATGCACTGCCTGCAACAGTAGTAGACTCACCACCTTTAAGAGTGTTTAAATGGTCATTGGATAGACATACGGAAGAGAATGGAATAGTGTAGGTTGGATGGGCTTCCGATTGGTACCACAGGTCAGCGCAACATTGAGGGCCGAAGAGCTTGTACTGTGCTGTAACGTTCTATGTTCTTTGCATGAAAAATGGAGACAAATAAGTCTTATTTGAAGGTACAACATCAATCTCTCCACATAAGGGATAGCACTAGTTATAGCTGCTTTCTGGGCATCGTGCCTGAAACTTGTGAAAATAAGGAGCAGCTTGAGGACCTTCAACAGAAATATATTGTCACTCAAGTGAACTGTCGCCCAGGGCATGCTCAGTTCGGGAAACAAACATTTCTTAAAGCAATCATTCAGGGAGACAACGATTTTTTTAAATCTTCTTCATGTGTAGCAGCACTCAGATTCAAACCAGCCATTACAATATTAATTGTGCACCTTGCAATAGAGAAGAGTACAAATGAGTCAGAATCATACAGTGCTGGGTTCCAGCAGTGCAGAATAGTTCAGGTTTAGTTTGTGCAGAAGACTTTGAATAAAACGTTTTATAATGTGAACTGCCCAATGATATATAGCAGTCAAATCATATCAGTACCAATGCATCTGCTGTAAGTAGTGGCACTGTAGCGTGTCTCACCTCACTGGGTTAGAAAATCAAGCCGTGCTATTTTTGGACTCATCACAAAAGTTACATGTTTTTGAAAGTACACAGAATTCCTGTCTTTTTAGATGCAGGTTCATCACACATATACACACACACACACACACACACACACACACACACACACACACACACACACACACACACACACACACACACACAATGGGTAGAAGGAGGTAGAAGGTAAGACTGGGAAATCAGTTCAGTGGTCCCTATCCAGAAGACTTGCTGCAATTATCATTTGCTGATCAGAACACTGCTGTTCAATCTTTCTTCTCTTATTAATACAGGAACTATTGTTAGTAGGTTTGCAGCTGATACCTATATTGGTGGTGTGGTGGATAGAGAAGAAGGTTATCTGAATACAACAGGACCTTAATCAGATGGGCCACTGGGCTAAAGAGTGGCAGATGAAGTTTAATTTTGATATATGTGAGGCATTTTGCTAAGACAAACGAGGGTAGGATGTATACAGTTAATGACAGGTCCTGAGGGAGTATTGCTGTACAAAGAGACCTAGGCATGCAGATGCATAGTTCCTTGAAAGTGGAGTCGCAGGTAGACAGGTTTGGCATGCTTGCCTTTATCAGTCAGAATATTGAGAAATGTCTTCTTGTGCCTGCAGAGGACATTGCTGAGGCCATTTTTAGAATAGAGGACTGCAGATGCTGGAGATCAGAGTATAGATTAGAGTGGTGCTGGAAAAGCACAGCAGGTCAGGCAGCATCCGAGGAGCAGGAAAAGCAACATTTCAGGCAAAAGCCCTTCCTCAGGAATCCTGGTGCTTTTCCAGCATCACTCTAATCTAAACCTCGTCATTTTTAGAATGCTGCATTCAACTTTGGTCTCCCTGCTTGAGGAAAGAAGTTGTTAAACTTGAAAGGGTTCAGAAAAGGTTTACAAGAAAGTTGCCAGGATTGGAGAGCTTAAGCTATAGGGACAGGCTGAATAGGCTCAGGCTGTTTTCCCTGGAGTGCCAGAAGCTGAGGGGGTAACCTTATAGAGGTTTACAAAATCATGAGGGATATGGATAGGGCAAACAGACAAGGTCTTTTCCCTGGAGTGTCGGAGGCTGAGAGGTGACCTTATGGAGGTTTACATAGACAGGGTAATTGGCCAAGGTCTTTTTCTCATGGTCAGGAATCCAGAACCAGAGGGCATAGGTTTAAGTTGAGAGGGGAAAGATTTAAAAGAGACCAGAGGGGAAACGTTTTCACGCAGAGAGTAGTGTCTGTAAAGAATGAGCTGCCATAGGAAGTGGTGGAGACAGGGTCAAATACAACACTTAAAAGGCATGTGGATGGGTATATGAACAGGAAGAGTTTAGAGGGATTTGGGCCAAACGCTGGCAAATGGAACTAGATCAGTTGAGGATAACTGATTGGGGCAGACGAATTGGACCAAGGAACTGTACATCTCTCTGACTCTATGACTTGTTTGCAGGAGGCTCAGAGTGACTAATTCAGTAATTATTTAAGTTTCTGAATTAAAACTACTAACTTACAGCAACTGACTAGGGGAAATAAACTGAGTATTTTAAGGCTTGAGATGCTTTTATATTGCAGAGTAAAAACTGCTCCTTCCCTTCCAAAGGGCTAATGGCTTCTCTCTCAAACATTGACATCCACAAGCTGTTCAGCTACCTCAGAGTCAAGCACATAGCTGTTGGGAGGCTGAAGGCCTTTGTCAGTGATAACTAGTCCACAGAAAAATTAGCTACTTATTAGAATCATACAATTGCCTACAGTGCAGATAGAGGCCACTTAGCTCATCGAGTCTTCACCGACCCTCAGAAGAGCATCCCACACAGACACACACCTCCACCCCATCCCTGCATCCCCACATGCACCATGACCATTCCATCGAAACTGCACCTCTTTGGACTTCTTGATGGCCAAAGCTCCATTTGTACACAGTGACTTCAGCTCATCTGTAAGTAGGCTTTCCCCAACACTTGCACAAATAGCTATGTCAACAGCACTTATAATGAGTGTTAGGTAGCTTGCTTTAAAAAAAATCCAGCAATTCTTCAACCATCTTTGACTTTTTCACCAACCCTTTTCCCATTTCAGTCCACAATCAAAGTAATAGAAAAATACAGATATGGTCTATAGAACTGGAACAGGAATGGCTTTTGTAAGACTGAGTTGTTATTAAATACAAAGTAGCTGAGATGATTGTGATAGTAAGTTCAAGTATTGCATTGATCTGAACAGCTCTCTCATAGCTGTCAGTTCTTTTAAATATTGATGAAATTTTCATAAATTGAAGAAGTCTATAGCAGATACTTTAAATCAACAAATGTTCCTAAGAGTCCTGAAATTGACTTTTTTCATGTAATTACATTTTTGCATTTATAGCTTGCTATTTATTGTGATTATAATTGTCTCAAGTATGGCAACATAATTCCAGTCGCAAATAGCATTCTAATCATTTTACAATAAAAAATCCATTACCGTATTCAAAATTTTCTGAAGGGATCTGTATTGTGTGTCAATGTTGCTGCATTTAGTGGCATTGCTAGATTTCAGTCAGTGGAAACAGCATTAGTTCTCATTGTTCATTCTTACACATGAGGGCTATATTTAACGCTGCAGTGTAATAATTACTAATGACTTATTTTAAAAGAGAGATTTGTTTTATCGGTCTCAATAGCTTTCCAATAAGCAAAATCTTTTTCTTAATTAAAAATAAGTGGTTGAAAATGCACTTACAGGCAAAGCAGTATTTGAAAGAGAAAGGTGGGCCAAAATTTTGAATTGCCCCTTTCATTTATTCTGCATGAAATTTAAACATTGAAACACTAACCTGTTGTTCATTCTCAGATTCTGACTGGGTTGCAGTGAATTTTCCGTTTTTATTTCAGATTATAGCAATCACTGTGGCCTTCAGTAAGGCGTTCGACAAGGTTCCCCATGGGAGACTGGTTAGCAAGGTTAGATCTCATGGAATACAGGGAGAACTAGCCATTTGGATAAAGAACTGGCTCAAAGGTAGAAGACAGAGGGTGGTGGTGGAGGGTTGTTTTTCAGACTGGAGGCCTGTGACCAGTGGAGTGCCACAAGGATTGGTTCTGGGTCCACTACTTTTCATCATTTATATAAATGATTTGGATGTGAACATAGGGGGTATAGTTAGTATGTTTGCAGATGACACCAAAATTGGAGGTGTAATGGATAGTGAAGAAGGTTACCTCAGATTACAATGGGATCTTGATCAGATGGGCCGATGGGCTGAGGAGTAGCAGATGGAGATTCATTTAGACAAATGCGATGTGTTGCATTTTGGGAATGTAAATCTTAGCAGGACCTATACACTTAATGGTAAGGTCCTCAGGAGTGTTGACGAAGAAAGAGACCTTGGAGTGCAGGTTCATTGCTCCTTGAAAGTGGAGTCGCAGGTTGATAGGATAGTAAAGACGGCGTTTGGTATGCTTTCCTTTATTGGTCAGAGTATTGAGTACAGGAGTTGGGAGGTCATGTTGCAGCTGTGCAGGATATTGGTTAGGCCACTTTTGGAATATTGCATGCAATTCTGGTCTCCTTCCTATCGGAAAGATGTTGTGAAACTTGAAAGGATTCAGAAATGATTTACAAGGATGTTGCCGGGGTTGGAGGAGTTGAGCTATAGGGAGTGATTGAATAGGCTAGGGTTGTTTTCCTGGAGCGTTGGAGGTTTAGGGGTGACTTTATAGAGGTTTATAAAATCATGAGGGACATAGATAGGGTAAATAGACAAAGTCTTTTCCCTGAGGTTGGGGAGTCCAGAACTAGAGGGCATAGGTTTAGGGTGTGGGGGGAGGATATAAAAGGGACCTAAGGGGCAACTTTTTCACACAGAGGGTGGTACATGTATGGAATGAGCTGCCAGAGGAAGTGGTGGAGACTGATACAATTGCAATATTTAATAGGCATCGGGATGTATGTATGAATAGGAAGGGTTTGGAGGGATATGGGCCAGTTGCTGGCAAGTGGGACTAGATTGCGTTGGGATATCTGGTCAACATGGACGAGCTGAACCGAAGGGTGTGTTTCCGTGCTGTACATCTCTATGAGTCTATAACAATGACTGCACTTTGAAAGGAGTTCAATGATTGTTCAATGCTTTGCATCTAATGACATGAAAGGTTGTTAATTCAGTGCAAGCATACTCATAAATGTGAGCTTGTTCACTGATTTGTTGATTTATTTCCTTAACTAATAAGCCCTGGTGGTTAAAAGTTTCAAATTTAGTTATCACAACACGAAGTGAGAAAGAAACCCTGAAATCAGCCAATCAGATCAAGTCCATCTAATCGTGATCTGTCCCTTTATTGGGCTGGTTTCCTTGATCATAATCGCGTGCATGCCACACAAATAATAAATTCATTAATTCTAAACTGACACCATCTGTTGGAGCCTTAGGTGTTATGCCACCATTCCAGTCAGCGCATCACAGGAAATTACAAGTGCGCACCAAGTACTTTCTCAGCCATTAATTTTAAGTTACAAAAGATTATGGACCCTGTGCCCAAAATATGTTGTGAATGCAGACCATATGGAACCACTGCCTTAAGGGTTGTAAGGTACATTCCATGGGAAGCAGCCAAGTAAAATGCCAAAGCTCCTGGTGCTGAGAAACTGCCCTGTTGACACACTGGGATTAATTTGAGATCACAAGTAAACCTTCAAGGGATAGGGCAAAAGGAACATCATTCCTGCATTTACCCTGCCCCGACTTGTTAGAAGTTTTCTGGGGGTTTGTATGAGATCACCCTCATTCTTAAAAAAACCCATGAACAGTCATGATACCTTGTGTGTGACAATGTATAATATTCCTTAAGCATGCAGAATCCTCAGCCAAAGAAAGATTCGAGACTAAAATACTGAATGTTTTCAGGAAGGTGTTAAATATAGTTCTTAGAGCTAAAGGGATCAATGGATCGAAGGAGAAAGTGGGAACAGGCTACTAAGTAGGATCTTCAGCCATGAGCACAGCAAGCTGGAAGATCAGAATGACCTACTCCTGCTCAGATTTTCTATGGTTCCATGACCCCGGGTAACACAAATCTCAAGCCTTTAACATGCGGTTTAGGGAACTGCCTCACTGGCTAAAAGGAACATCTCAGCATCCAGAATCAGAGAGTGTGGTGCTGGAAAAACACAGCAGGTCAGGCAGCAAACGAGGAGCTGGTGATTCAACGTTTCGAGCATAAGCTCTTCATCAGAAATGAGGGGGTGGGCCAAGGGGCTGAGAGATTGAGAGACGAATTGGGGGTGTGGGTGGCGGTGTGGAGGTGGGGGAGTGGAGTTGGACTGGAGGGTTCTGTCCTTGTTGCAGTTGGAGTGCTGGGGTTTGAGGGCAGAGGTGCAGAAAGTGGATGAGATTTGTTGAAGAGTTTCATTGAACACGTGGGAGGGGAAATTGCAGTCTTTGAAGGAGGAGGCCATCTGGTATGTTTTGTGGTGGAATTGGTCTTCCTGGGAGCATATGTGATGAATTGGGAATAGGGAATCACATTTTTACAGGAGGAGGGATGGGAGGAGGTCTCATCCAGGTAGTTGTGGAGATTGATGAGTTTATAGTAGATGTCCATGTTGAGTCGGTCACAGTTAATGGAGATGGAGAGGTCCAGGAAGGAGAGGGAGATGTCCAAGATAGTCCAGATGAACATAAGGTTGGGGTGGAACTTGTTAGTGAAGTTGATGAATTATTCAACTTCCTCATGGAAGCACGAGGTGGCGCCAATCCAGTCATCAATGTAGTGGAGGAAAAGGTGGGAAATGGTGCCGGCGTAGCTGCGGAAGATGGACTGTTCCACGTACCTTCCGAAAAGAAAGTCATAGCTGGGGCCCATGCAGGTGTCTATGGATACCCCTTTGGTCTGCAGTCCAAACCCTTGCCACCTGATGCCTGGAGGAAGAACACATCATCTTCCATCTTTGGACCATTCAACCACATGGGATCAATGTAGATTTCATCAGTTTCCTCATTTCCACTCCCTCCACCGTATCCCAGATCCACCCTTTCAACTCAGCATCGGCCTCTTGATCTGTCCTACCTGTCCATCTTCTTTCCCACCTATCCACTGCCCCCTCCTCTCCCACCTATCACTTTCATCCCCTGCTCAGTCTATCTATCACATTCTCTGCTGCCTTCCCCTGAGCCCCACCTCCTCCCATTGATCTCTCAGCCCCTTTGGGCCATCCCCTCATTCCTGATGAAGAGCTGATGCTTGAAGCATTGATTCTCCTGCTCCTCAGATGCTGCATGACCTGCTGTGCTTTTCCAGCACCACACTCTTTGACTCTGACCTCCAGCATCTGCAGTCCTCACTTTCTCCCATCCTCAGCATCCAGCCTGCCCATGGACTGAAAAAGCCTGTTGCAAGATTTACTGCTGCTGCTGACATTAGTGTCACCAGAAGAATTGCAGAAAGGCACACAGTCTTCAATCTGCAGATGTTCCACATCATTTAATTACAGCTCTTCACTGAAGTTATGACTGCTACCAGTGTCAGCCCTCTACTTTAAAGGTCCATTTGGTAATTTCATATAGGTTCCTGCTACTGGAAGAGTTATTCACTATTCTCTGACACAAGCTGGAAACTGCCTCTGTTGATTTCCAATCAGTCATGAATTTCCTCTGTGCCTGTCAACAACATTCTCTGTCAAGTCCACTTATAGATAGTGCCACCTTTTGTGAGCCAGCAGGAGACCTTTAAATCATAAAATCCTTACAATGTAGAAAGAGGCCATCTGGCCCATCAGGTCTGCACTGACCTTTGGAACAGCATCCCACATAGAGCCACCCCCAACCTATCCCCACATTCCCCATGAGTATGCCTGAACACTTCAGGGCAATGTAGCATGGCCAATCCACTATTCCTGCACATCTTTGGATTGTGGGGGAAGCCAGAGCACTCGGAGGAAACCCACACAGAAACAGGAAGAACAGGCAAACTTCACACAGTCGCCCAAGGCTGCAATTAAACCTACTTCCTGGCACTGTGAGACACCATGTTAACCACTGAGACACCATGCCACGGAATACTGACCTAAAAAAGAGTTCAGAAGATGGACAGAGGTTAGATAACCCCCTCTTTTTTCTAAGCCGGTTTCTGAAGCAGCGATTATAACAGAATGTGATGGAGAATTCAGCAGCCCATTGAGTTTCTTGAGCACTTTGTTTTATTTCCAACCTCCAACAGCCACAATAATTTGCATTGATTTGGTGACTCAGAAATGGTCATGTGACCTGTTGTCATAGAATCATGGAGGTGTACAGCACGGAAACAGACCTTTTGGTCCAACTCGCCGGTATCATCCAGATATCCGGAATTAATCTACTCCCATTTTCCAGCACTTGGCCCATGTCCCTCTAAACCCTTCCTCTTCATATACCCATCCTGATGTCTTTTAAATGCTGTATTTGTACTAGCCTCCACCACTTCTTCTGGCAGCTCATTCCATCCATGTATCACCCTTTGCATGAAAAGGTGGGCCCTTCGGTTCCTTATAAATCTTTCCCATCTCACCCTAAACCTATGCCCTCTGTTTCTGGACTCCCCCAACCCAGGGAAAACACCTTGTCTATTTACCCTATCCATGCCCCTCATGATTTTATAAATCTCTTGTCTGGAGGAACTGCAATTTTGGGTGTGACAACTTCTGAAAATAGAATTGTCAATATTATTTAAATGTTCATGTTCATACATAAGAGCACAGGGATTGTGCAATATTGAATAGATTGAGCATTTGCAAAGTGGCACTGATCTACCTTGTGTCACCTCATCCCAGTCAGAGAAAAATTTCAATAGATCAAAAGTCAAGACACTTCCAAACAGTCAATGTGAATTACAGGAACACATATACAGAGAGATTGGGGAGACTTGCAGGAGCAATAGGGTTGTCATAGGAGGGGATTTTAATTTTCCTAACTTAGACTAGGACTGCCATAGTGTCAAATGATTCGATGGGGTGGAATTTCTTAAGCGTGTTGAGGAAAGTTTCCCTAAACAGTATATAGAGGGTCCTACTCAGGAAGGGGCAAAACTAAACTTACTCGGGGACATAGGACAGGACAGGTGACTGAGATGACAGTGGGGAGCATTTTGGAACCAGTGACGATAATTCCATGAATTTTAAAATAGGTGTGGAGAGGGACAAAACTAGTCCACAGGTTCAAATTCTAAATTGGGGCAAGCCAAATTTTGATGGAATTAGACAGGAGCTTGCAGAGATTTATGGGAATAGTTTGTTTGCAGGCAAAGGGACCTCTGGCAAGTGGGAGGCCTTTAAAAGTGAGATAAATAGAGGTATATGTTCCTGTAAGGGTGAAGGGCAAGGTTGTGGGAGGTTTGTGTAGGAGATCATGCCTCACAAGTTTGTTAGAATTCTTTGATGAAGTGGCCAGGAAGGTGATGAGGGCAGAGCAGGAGACATTGTCTAAATGGGTTTCAGTGAGATCTTCGATAAGATTCCACATGGAAGTCTGCTCTGGAAGCTTAAATCACATGGAATCCATGGTGAGTTGGCAAATTGGATACACAATTGGCTTGATGGTAGGTAGCAGAGGATAATAGTGGAAGGATGCTTGTTGAACTGGAGACCCTGTGACTAGTGGAGTGCCTCAGGGGTCAATGCTAGGACAACTGCTGTTTGGTATCTATATCAGTGATTTGGATGAGAATGTACAAGGCATGATTAGTAAGTTTGCAGATACTGTTACAACACAGATAAACCCTCCTGCTTACTTTAAACCAGCAACACAGAAAAGATTTATCCCGTGCGGTAATCTGAAGATTCGAGAGGACAAGAACTATTTAAAGTACAAACTAACAACTTTATTTCTTAAAGTATAAAAGAGAATAGTTAACTAACAACTATTTACAGCTCCTTCCTCTAACCTATCTTTTACTTTCCCTTCTACAATAGCAGTCAAATAAAACCCCCCGATTAAGATTTACTGAAAAATTCTAATTTTAAAACCAGCCAGCTGTCGAATCTTCTCTTTGCAGACTTGCTCTCCACATTGGTGTTGATGATTTTCTCTGTGGAACCTCCTTCTCTGGACAAGTACCTCTCAGACAGTTCTACTAGCAGTCTACTGCCTATTGGTCTTTAGGCAGTTCTCCCTCAACTGTTCAACCTTTCCAGGTCTTATACCCTCAAAGCATCGGATTATGTCATTGTCTTTTAAGATTATCAATATACTAAATTCAAACTTGATTGGAGTTTGGTATATTTTTGGGGCATAATTTAAACTGATTGGCCTCATGCAAATTTGTTTTTGATTAGATTACTTACAGTGTGGAAACAGGCTCTTTGGCCCAACAAGTCCACACCAACCTTCCGAAGAGAAACCCACCCAGACCCATTCCCCTACACCAAACACTGGAGGCAATTTAGCATGGTCAATTCACCTACCCTGCACATTTTTGGAGTGTGGGAGGAAACCCATGCAGTCACAAGGAGAACGTGCAAACTCCACACAGACAGTTGCCTGAGGCGGGAATTGAACCCGGGTCTCTGGTGCTGTGAGGCAGCAGTGCTAACCACTGTGCCACCGCACCGCCCCCTAAGCAGCTAGCTACCCTAACTGCTTTCTCTCTTAAAGCAGTACACTCACATCTTCATAACAGTATCACTAAAACAGACAGTATCATGGACAGTGAGGAAAGTTATCAGAAATTTCAGCTGGGGAAGTGGGCTGAGAAATGGCAAATGGGAGTTTAGTATAGACAAGTGCGAGGTCTTGCATTTTGGAAAATCAAATCAAGGTAGGGGTTTTATGGTGAATGGTAGGGCCTTAAGGAGTATGTGATGATGCTGCTCCTTTAACAAGGTTATGATGTACTTGGGTTTTTTTCAGAGGGGTTGTAAATGAAGAAGTTCCGGGGTATCTGAGTTGGATAGGTTTTAGGGTCAATCTGCTTATAGCTAACAGATATTGCCTCAAGTAAAAGGCTTTCAAGTTTTAAGAAAAGCACTTGTACCATGAAAGGGGAATGGCCAGTTCTCACAGTTCAGCTGTTCTCTGGTTTGGTTTGGTTTGGTTTGGGTTTTATCAGTCTGAATGTTCAGAGCTGCTGGTCAGTTGTTAACTAGGAATCCAAAAGAAACAACTCCATGAAAGATGGTGTTCCAAGCTGAATCACTCTGCTGTCTCTTTCTCTCCTGTAAGACCCTGTGTTTGATTTTACCTTTTTTGCCAAGGGGTGTTTATGAGGAATCTTGCAGGAATTTGGAACAGCATCAGTAAGTTGGGCTAGTCTGTGGATTTTCAGATAGATTAAGTTATTTTGTATTCTGTTATCTTTTGTTTGTGTTGCATTCAGTACCCTGTAAATAAATTGTATTTTGCTTAAAACTGAGGGATTTGACCAATTGCATTACTCCTGCAATATCCATTTTACACTTGCTCAAAACATCTAGAAAAGTTAGGGTCAGGGTTACCTTCTCGAAATGCTTTGAATGGTCTGGCCTGGCCCATAACCACTGCAGCGGAATAGAGGGTTCTTGGAGTTCAGGTTCACTGTTCTCTGAAAGTGGAGTCACAGGTAGACAGGGCGGGGACGATGGAGTTTGGCACACTGGCCTTCATCATTCAGGGCATTGACTATAGAGGTTGGGAAGTTATATTGCAGTTGTACAAGACGTTGGTGAGACCACATTTGGGAGTATTGTGTTCAGTTTTTATCACCTTGCTATAGGGAGGATGTTAATAAACTGGAAAGTGTGGAGAAGAAATTTACAAGGATGTTGCCAGGACTAACCATCTGAGTTATAGGGAGAGGTTGGACAAGCTAGGGCTTTTTTTTTAAGTGTGTAGGAGACTGAGAGGAGATCCTACAGAAGAGAGGCATGTAGCGAAATTCTAAGAAGATAAAGTCACTGATAGGCGTAGTCGAAAGGCCACCAAATAAAAACATCATATTGGGGAGGGCAATAAACAAACAAATAACTAGTGCCTGTAAAAATAGTACAGCAATTATCATGGGGGATTTTAATCTACATGTCGATTGGTCGAACCAGCTCGATCAGGGTAGCCTTGAGGAGATATTTGTTGAGTGTATCCGTGATAGTTTTCTTGAACACGATGAAATGGAACCAATGAAGGAGCAAGCTGTCCTAGATCTGATCTTGTGTAGTGAGACAGGAATAATTAATGACTTCCTAGTTCGGGATCATCTTGGAAGGAGCAATCACAGTATGGTGGAATTTGAATGTGGAGAATGTGAAGATAAAATGCAATACCAGAGTCCTGTGCTTAAACAAGAAAGACTATAATAGAATGAGGGAGTGCTTGGCTAAAACAGCCTGAAAGTAAAGATTTTATGGTGGGAGAGCAGTGGAGGACTTTCAAAGCAATTTTTTGAAGTGCTCAGCAAAGGTATATTCTAGTGAAAAGGAAGGACTGTAAGAAAAGGGGTAATCTGCCATGGGTGTCTAAGGAAATAAGGGAGGCCATCAAATTGAAAGAGAAATCTTACAAAGTGGACAATTTCAGCAGGAAACTTGAAGATTGGGAAAGGTCAACAGAAGGCTACAAAAAGAGCTATAAAGAAAAATAAGATAGAACATGAGAAAAAAAACTGGTACAGAATATAAACACAGATAACAAAAGCATCTATAAATACATACAATGAAAAAGAGTGGTAAAGTAAAAGTTGGTCCTTTAGAGAATGAGAAAGGGCATTTAATCATGGGATGGTCGAGGCATGGAGGGCAGAAAGAACATGCCAGTAATTGACAAAGAGCCAAAGGTAGGTGAGGACCTGGAAACAATCATTATCATGGAAAAGATAGTATTGGGCAAGATAATGGAACTAAGGATGCACAAGTCTCCTGGTCCTGATGGAATGCATCCCAGGATGCTAAAAGAGGTGGCAGGAGAAATAGCAAGTGCACTTGTGATAATTCTCCAAAATTTGCTGGACTCTGGAGCAGTTCCAGCAGATTGAAAAATAGCAAATGTGATGTCACTGTTTAAAAAGGGCGGTAGACAAAGATGGGGAATTATAGACCAGTTAGCTTAACATCTGTAGTGGGGAAGATGCTTGAATCTATTATCAAGAAAGAAATAGCAAGGGGTCTAGATAGAAATGGCCCATTTGGGCAGACACAGCATGGATTCATGAAGGGCAGGTCATGCTTAACTAATCTTTTGGAATTCTATGAAGACATTACGAGCACGGTGGACAATGGGGTCCCAGTGGATGTGATGTACCTAAATTTCCAAAAGGCTTTTGACAAGGTGCTGCACAAGTGGCTATTGCAGAAGATAAGGATGCATGGCATTACAGGTAAAGTAATAGCATGGATAGAGGATTGGTTGACTATTAGGAAGCAAAGACGGGGATAAATGAGTGCTATTCTGATTGCAATACGTAACTAATGGTGTGCCTCAGGGATCAGTGTTGGGACAGCAATTATTCACAATTTACATTGATGATTTGGAGTTGGGGACCATGTGTAGTGTGTCAAAGTTTGTGGGTGACACTAAGATGAGTGGCAGAACAAAGTGTACAGAGGACTGTGAAACTTTGCAAAGGGTCATAGATAGTTTGAGTAGGCAAAAGTCTGGCCGATGGAATACAATGTTAATAAGTGTGAAGTCATCCATTTTGGTAGGAATAACAGTAAAAAGCATTAATAGTTGAATGGAAAAAAGTTGCAGTGTACTGCTGTGCAGAAGGATCTGGGTGTCCTTGTGTATGAATTACAGAGGGTTAGTTTGCAGGTACAACAAGTAATTAGGAAGGCAAATGGTATTTTGTCCTTCATTGCTAAAGGGAGGTTATGCTGTAGCTGTGCAGGGTGCTGGTGTGGTCACACCTGGAGTACTGCATGCTGTTTTGGTCTCCTTACTTGAGAAAGAATGTACTGGCTCCAGACGCGGTGCAGAGGAGGTTCACTAGGTTGATTGCAGAGTTGAGGGGGTCGGCTTATGAGGAGACACTGAGCAGACTGGGATTATATTCATTGGAATTTAGAAGGATGAGGGGGGGATCTTGTAGAAAAATAAAATTATGAAGGGATAAATAAGCTTAGATGTAGAGAGGATGTTTCCACTGCTGGGTGAAACTAGGACAAGAGAGCATAGCCACAAAATTAGGGGTAGTAGATTTAAGACTGAATTGAGAAGGAACTTCTTCACACAGAGGGTTGTTAATCTATGGAATTCCCTGCCCTGTGAAGTAGTTGAGGCTTCCTCAGTAAATGTTTTTAAAGTTAAGATAGATTTTGTTTAAACAACAAAGGAATTAAGGATTATGGTGAGAGGGTGGGAAAGTGGAGCTGAGGCCATGAAATGATCAACTATGGTTTTATTAAATGGCGGAGCGGGCTCGAATGGCCAGATAGCCTACTCCTGCTCCTAGATTTATGGTTTTATGGTGAATGCACTCAGTGTTTTTACCAGAGTTAGGGAATCGTAGACTCATGGAGTCATAGAGTCATAGAGATGTGCAGCAAGAAACAGATCATTTGGTCCAACCTGTCCATGCCGAACAGATATCCCAACCCAATCTAGTCCCACCTGCCAGCACCCGGCCCATATCCCTCCAAACCCTTCCTATTCATATTCCCATCCAAATGTCTTTTAAGTGTTGCAATTGTACCAGCCTCCACCACTTCCTCTGGCAGCTCATTCCATACACGTACCACCCTCTATGTGAAAAAGTTGTCCCTTAGGTCTCTTTTATATCTTTCCCCTCTCACCCTAAACCTATGCCCTCTAATTCTAGAATCCCGAACCCCAGGGAAAAGACTTTGTCTATTTACCCTATCTATGTCTCTCATGATTTTATAAACCTCTATAAGGTCACCCCTCAGCCTCCAACGCTCCAGCAAAACAACCCTAGCCTGTTCAGCCTCTCCCTATAGCTCACAGCCTCCAACTCTGGCAACATTCTTGTAAATCTTTTCTGAACCCTTTCAAGTTTCACAACATCATTCCGATAGGAAGGAGACCAGAGTTGCATGCAATATTCCAAAAGTGGCCTAACCAATGTCCTGGACAGCCGCAACATGACCTCCCAACTCCTGTACTCAATACTCTGACCAATAAAGGAAAGCATACAAAATACTTTCCTTACTACCCTATCTAGCTGCGACTCCACTTTCAAGAAGCTATGAACCTGCACTTCAAGGTCTTTTTGTTCAGCAACACTCCCTAGGACCTTACCATTAAGTATATAAGTTCTGCTAAGATTTGTTTTCCCAAAATGTAGCACCTTGCATTTATCTGAATTAAACTCCATCTGCCACTTCTCAGCCCATTGGCCCATCTGATCAAAATCCTGTTGTAATCTGAGGTAACCTTCTTTGCTGTCGAGTACACCTCCAATTTTGGTGTCATCTGCAAACTTACTAACTGTACCTCTTATGCTCGCATCCAAATCATTTATATAAATGATGAAAAGTAATGGACCCAGCACTGATCCTTGTGGCACTCCACTGGTCTCAGGCCTCCAGTCTGAAAAACAACCCTCCACCATCACCCTCTGTCTTCGATCTTTGAGCTAGTTCTGTATCCAAATGATGAGTTCTCCCTGTATTCCATGAGATCTAACCTTGTTAACCAGTCTCCCATGGGGAACCTTGTCGAACGCCTTACTGAAGTCCATATAGATCACATCTACCGCTCTGCCCTCATCAATCCTCTTTGTTACTTCTTAAAAAAACTCAATCAAGTTTGTGAGACAGGATTTGCCACGCACAAAGCCATGTTGGCTACCCCAAATCAGTCCTTACTTTTCCAAATACTCTGGATTCCCTCCAGCAACTTGCCCACCACCGACGTCAGGCTCACTGGTCTAAAGTTCCCTGGCTTGTCCTTACCACCCTTCTTAAACAGTGGTACTACGTTTGCCAACCTCCAGTCTTCTGTCACCTCACCTGTAACTATCGATGATACAAATATCTTAGCAACAGGCCCAGCAATCACTTCTCTAGCTTCCCACAGAGTTCTAGGGTACACCTGATCAGGTCCTGGGGATTTATCCACCTTCATGCATTTCAAGACATCCAGCACTTCGTCCTCGTAATATGGACATTTTTCAAGGTGTCACCATCTATTTCCCTACATTCTATATCTTCCATGTCCTTTTTCACAGTAAATACTGGTGCAAAATTCTCGTTTAGTATCTCTCCCACTTTCCACAGCTCCACACAAAGGTCGCCTTGTTGATCTTTGAGGAGCTCTATTCTCTCCCTAGTTTCCCTTTTATCCGTAATGTATTTGTAAACACCCTTTGGATTCTCCTTAATTCTATTTGCCAAAGCTATTTCATATCGCCTTTTTGCACTCCTGATTTCCGTCTTAAGTATACTCCTACTTCCTTTATACTCTTCTAAGGATTCGCTCGATCTATCCTGTCTATACCTGACATATGCTTCCATGTTTTCTTAACCAAACCCTCAATTTTTTAGCCATCCATCATTCCCTATACCTACCAGCCTTTCCTTTCACCCTTCGGGTTCTGGTCCAGCACTATTTCAAATCTAATAGAATTATGGTCGCTGGCCCCAAAGTGCTCCCCCATTGACACCTCAGTCACCTGCCCTGCCTTATTTCCCAAGATTAGGTCAAGTTTTGCAACTTCTCCAATAGGTACATCCACATATTGAATCCAACTAAACACTTAACACTATGGCAGTCCCAGTCTATGTTTGGCAAGTTGAAATCCCCTACCATAACCACCCTATTATTCTTACAAATAGCTGAGATCTCATTATAAATTTGTTTCTCAATTTCCCTCTGACTATTAGGGGGTCTATAACACAATCCCAATGAGGTGATCATCCCTTTCTTATTTTGCAGTTCCACCCAAATAACTTCCCTGGATGTATTTCCGGGAATATTCTCCCTCAGCACAGTTGTAATGCCATCCCTTATCAAAAACGCCACTCCCCCTCCTCTCTTGCCTCCCTTTCTATCCTTCCTGCAGCATCGACTTGAGGGCATCAGTTTAAGGTTAGAGGGGAAAGAATAAAGTAGAACCTGAGGAGCAACATTTTTACACAGAGGCTGGTACACATATGGAATGAGCTGCCAGTGGAAGTGGTTGAGGTGGGTACATTAACAACATTTAAAAGGCATTTGGACAAAATACTTCGATAGGAATGGTTTAAAAGGAGATGGACCAAGTACAGGGAAATAGTGTCTGAGTAGGTGGACATTTTGGTCGGCATGGATCAGTTTGGGCCAAAGTGCCTGTCTCCATGCTGTAGAGCTTGATAACTCTCAGACTCTAAGGTTCAGCCACTGGCAGGTGACTCACTTCAACAGGTTAGCAAAATTGAACATGTCCCAATCATACAGTATGAAGGAATTTACATGTTAACAACATTTTTTTTGAAAGGTATGTGCAAAAGAATAAACATATTTTTAAAATAAAAATTGGTTCTCAGAGGCTTATGGAATTTTAAGAAGATCATTTTTGATTCGCAGCCTTTGTTTGAACATTAATACTAAGTTCTTCACATTTTGGGACACGCATGTGGAATATCGTGTATCTTTTCAAAATAGAAATTAGATCAATCAAATGGTACCTAAAGCAATAGTTTGGACAATCCAGAGGGAAGTACTGTTCCGAAGTACTGTTTTGTGAGCACTTTGTTCACACTATGCTAACGCTAATGTGGTCCACTTATTTTGTATCCAGCTTGTTCTTCCCCATCCTTTGTAATCCAGCCAAGGGTTTTAAAAGGTTTCACACCATAACAACGTTTTACAAAGGTAACCACATGCTTCTTTTGTAGGGATAATGATGAACGTTAACTGAGCTGAAATCGATTCCATCAACACATATTAATATAGTGTTCCAATAATATACAATTTTCACTTCTGAAAATAAATAATTACTTTGTATGGAACCATATAATTTAGCTGAGCAGTATTGAGAACTCTCGACAATGTTATGATTTGTTGTTTTACATCAATCAGTGTATTCTATAATTTTGCGCTCTCAACATCTGGCCTTATTCAATCAATCTATGGGCCAGAAATGTGACAGCAAAACATTGCCACACGTCCACTTAGATCTCTTTGAGATGCTCCTGCGTAAAATAGCCCAGATGTGGTCTGTCCAAAGAAAAGCTGGACAAATCCAGTCCAACTGATTAAAATCTCATCAGCCTATTCTTGAACATTAGCAAATGATGGAAGCTGTTATGGACAGTACTATTAAGTGGCATTTGTAGACCAATTACTTACTCATTGATGTTCAATTTGGGTTTTGGCAGGATCACCAACTCCCAATCTCTTTGAAGTCTTGGTCCAAACATAGACAAAAGAGCTGAATTCCCTCATTTTGAGGTGAGGATTTCTGCCCTTGATATCACGGCAACATTTGAACCAATGAATATTAAAACCCCGAGCAAAAGTCGAGTCAGTGGGAATCAGGGATTTATTCTCCAGAGTTTAGAGGCATTCTTAGCACAACAGAAGCTGGTTGCAGTTCTTAGAGATAAATCATCTCAGGCCTGGGACATCACTGCAGGAGATTCTCAGCATAATGCCTTGGGCCAAGTTACCTTTGGTTGCCTCATCAATGAACTTCCCTCAACCTTCTGGTCAAAAGTGTGGTCATTCACTGATGATTGCACAATGTTCAGTATCGTTGTGACTTCCTCGATACCAAAAACGTCTATGGTCATGTGCAGTGCAACAATCAAGGTTGGGCTGACCAATGGCAAGCAACATTCATGTCACAAAAGTGACACCCATTTCCTACAAGACAGAATCTAACCATATCATTCAATGCCATTACCATCACTAAATCTTCCACAAATCAAACTCAGGGTTCACTGTTGACCAAAAGTGAACTGAATGATCTCTTTAAAAACTGTGGCTACATGAGCATGACAGAGGGCTGGACATTCTGTTAGAACAAAAGGTGCAAATTCATCTTCTGACTTCCAAGACGTTTCCGCTATCTACAAGGCACAGGTTGGAAGCATGATGGAGTACTAACCATGTGCCTAAATCAATGCCGCTCCAACAACACTCGAGATGCTTGACCGCATCCATGGTAAAGCAGGCCATTGACTGGAACCCCACTCCCTCACTCTCCACCACTGGTGCACAGTGACAGTAGTGTGTATCATATATAGGACAATTACAACAATTTGTCACATTCCCTGCCTCAGCATCTTTCAAACCCAAAATCTCTACCTCCTCAAAAGTCAAAGCCATAGATACAAGGGAACATCACCACTTGCAAGTTTATTTGAAGCCATTGCCTAACCTGATTCAGAACCATGTTGCCATTCACTTTCACTGGACCAACAACATGGAACTCCCTTCCTAATAGCATTGTGATTGTTGTTGCACATGATAAACTACTAGCTTAAGATAGGGCTCACCAGCCACATTCTCCAGTAACGAAAGCTTATAATCAAATGCCTGCTGATATCCTATGAAAAAACAAAAAGAAAATACCTTGGCACGAGTGTGTTAGTGCCATCCTCAAAAGTGGCAGATGTATTATTCCCATATATACAGAGTCCTGACAAAGATACTTGAGGCTAGGATCGACATGTGTTCGTGCACTGTCATTTCAACTTTGATCCAAGACAACTTTAAACTCAACATTATAGGCTGATCTCAAGCCAAGACAATGGACACACAGTACAGAGCACCCCTAATTGGCAGTCTTACTCAGAGTTGTCACAGCATAATTAGTGTAATGTAATGCAGTATAGAAACAGAAAAATGTCACTTTGAGACACAGTAGGGATTCTCTAATGACACTCCTAATATCCTCTTCTGATTAAAGACAAAATAATAGGAATGATTACATAGAATGCAAATAAGCAGGTGCATTGCTTGGTTTCTGAGTGTGCCTTGACCATGTTCAGTTCAATTTCCATTAAAGCAAAGGCTTTCTATCCCGGCTAATTTCCAGATCACCCATTTGATCATCATGTGGAAAATTTGTCTCCTAAACTTAATTTTGAAATTTGGATCGTGGATATCTTCCTTTTAAGTCTACCTAGATTTAAACTGAAATAAAACAGAAACATCTCTGTTCTGTTAGGATGCATGCTTCTCATTTTACTTTTGCATTAACATTTGTTCAATATTCTTCATTACGAGCATAATGTCTTCATAAAGAAAGACTATTTGCATTTGAGGAAGTAGTGTCAATTAAAAAAATATGGGGAACCTTCTTCATAACAGCATATTTTACAATGATTATTTGAATGCAATTCAAATCATTGTACTCAATAAACAAACAACTTTTTTTACCAAATAAAATGAATAAAGGCTAAAATAACACACCAGTAAATTAGGACCTGAAAGCAGTTAACATGTTGGGTTCATAATTAGAATTGATATTGTTTTGCTGGAGACTTCTAAGATACTTTCTCAAAACAATATTTCTTTACATTTAGCGGCACAAATGTTGCTTATTCAATAAAAATGCTCAGCGTTACTTGTTTGAGAAACTACTCACCATATGGTCTTTGATATGTAGACAAAGGTGTATCATCTTTTAGCAGCCAAGTGAAGTTCCAAGTAGCTGGACTATTATTTAAAATCCATCCATTTCCTTCTGATTGTGGTACACCAATAGCTGCAAACACAAGTGACATAATTGGCATTATTTTAAGGTAATGATGTGGAGGTGCTGGTGTTGGACTGAGGTGGACAAAGTCAGAAGTCACATGACACGAGGTTTTAGTCCAACAGGTTTATTTGAAATCACAAGCTTTCAGAGCGCTGCTCCTTTGTCAGGTTAAGTTCCTTCTGACTTTGTTTTAAGGTGTAAGATTTCAGTGTAATGTGACATCGCAAATATAGACTCCATCCTCAATAATGAATATGCAAACCATTGGAACGGCACAGCAATAGCCTGAGATAGTCTGAATTCCGATTGTACTAATTTACTTCAAACGTGTTACCTGCAAGATCCTACTGTGTATGGTATCTTAGACCAAACTTGTAGCATGTGCTATCCAAAATAAAGCTGTTGCTGCAGGAATGCCATTGCTTCCCAGGATGCCCTGCTAACCGTTAGCATTTAATACAATATCCCCAACCTCTTTCCTGCAAGGTTTAATTCCTTTACAGTAGGACTAAACAATCTTCTTTAGTTCGAGCTTTGAAGAGTTACCGATGTGGAAGCCCTTGTAAGAACGTTTCACCTCTTGCTTCCTAAGGTGTTGATGAATCAGTTATTTTACCCATTGCTACTTAGTCAGTAGCTGTCAACTCATGTCATCACCAATCTGATAGCTGAAGTACATTGTCACTCTAGTCTTTCCAAGTCATGTTTCAAATAATTTTCATTCTGTAACACTACAAAGCATTTTTTACAATGATAAATCAACCAACATCAAAAGCTGTTCTATCTTTACATCTTAGATATGAGAAAGCAAAGTTACTATGCTTCACCAAAGCATTGACAAGAAGTTTGGAGATAATATCTTTGTAATGAAAATGTATATATTTTAGAAGCACCAGTTGACAAGGAATCGGCAAGGACTATAGTAGGACAGTGTATACAACAAACTGCTCTAAACTAAAGCAAACAATAATTGTTATGATCGAAGTGATGATATGACATTACAGGTTCATGAATTTTTATGACTCAACCAACCCAAAGTTTACTGAGCGAATATTTCTTCACCCTCATTCTGTCTCGATCCAATTTAATAAGAATTGTTCTGATTAGATTTATGACTCTGCTAACTGAATTCCATCCTTGCTGCCTTACAATGTGTATCTGATTTCTGGCAATGTGAAAGTTAATGGATAGACATAGAAGGGCAAATGACATTTGTGAGAGTTTTAGTAACCTTGTCTTGGAATTAGTCATTTTGCTTGGCTTAGGCTGGAGACAATTGTGAACGTTTTTTTCCCAAATTGAAGCGGAAATGTACAGCTATGTAGTGCAGCAGCTTAGTGCTTCTCTGTGATGGTTGGATGTAGTTGCATTAAACCCCAGTGGATCTGACTGTTGACCTTGCTGCTGTCAAGGGAATTCTCCAAGTTCAATCCAACTACTTGTTCACAGAGACAGCTAAGAAATTTAGAGGGAATTTTGCCATAGAATGCCCTTTTACGCCATTAATCAGCTCTGAGGGATAGTGGATAGATCAATATTTGACCAGTGAACAGTGGGGCTTGGAGATTTCAGGGTTGAATTTCTTTGAGTACCTGCCCATTCTGCTATCCCAGTCTCAAAAGGAGTGGCAAAATTGTGCTGTTCAAAAAAAAACTGGCAAGCTAAATGATGCTGGTACTTTTGCATGAGTTCCACAGGAATTTAGGACAATTGTTGTTTTATTTCTCAACACCTAAAACAGTTAGCATTGCATGGTTTCTGCTGCAGTTTAATTATTGCAGTTAATGTTGCAGGTGTTCTGCTGCAGGATCATTATGGCAGTTTATGCTGCAGAGATTTTGTTGCAGTTTAATTATTGCAGTTAACACTGTAAGGATTCTGCTGCAGTTTCATTACTACAGTTAACACTGTAGGGATTCTGCTGCAGTTTAATTATTGCAGTTAGTGCTGCAGGGATTTGTTGCAGTTTAATAATTGCATTTAATGTTGCAGGCATTCTGCTGCAGTTTAATTATTGCAGTTAATGCTGCGGGTGTTCTGCTACAGTTTAATTATCGCAGTGAATGCTGCAGGCATTCCGCTGCACTTCAATTATCACAGTTTATGCTGCCAGGATTCTGCAGTTACTCAGCTGTGCTAAGTTGAAATTTCAGTCATGACAGATTTTTTTCTTAGCTTTGGGAAGAGGCAGTAGCTCATGAATTAATTTTTCCAAAAATCTGTATATATTATCTCTCTCTTCCTTCTGTTTTCAGATGTAGAAGCTTTTAATCAATTGGATCAACATAACTTGTCTGCTGGTGTTTAACCACAAGGATCTGTTTACATTTGGCTTGTGCCTTAGCTGCAAAAAATTACTAGTGTTGCTAAGGTTTGCCAAGGCCTTTACATCCTGAATTTCCTGAGTGCAAGTCTCTGTGGCTACATTCTGGTGCCACAGGAAAAAAAAGACTCCTTTAGACTGCATATCCCATCATTAACATATTTAATGTTGCTTCAGATCAAATGTGAACTGTTTCTGTTTTTTTCTCAGTTTCTGCAGCTATTTTGTTTTCTCCCTATTTAAAAATGCTTGCTTTAGCCCGTGACAATGAAATTGATGGATATATGGCATTCCCAGCAGCTGTTGTGAGGCAGTGGGTAACATTCCTGCTGTTGAGTGTATCGGTAAAATTAAAGATCTTGCCACACTGATGGTTTTGTGAGTTTGATTTTTAAGTCAGCAGCAAGCATCGCTGAAATCGTCCCTTTTTAAATCACCCTCCTTCTTTGACCTTGTGGTGTTTATTTCTTAACCCCCACAATCGATTGGTTCAGGAGATTCTCTGTTGGCTGTTCAGATGCCTCCTGCACAATTATCAGCAACGTATTTATATACAGTAGTGCCTCGACTTACGAACTTAATTCGTTCTGGGACCCGGTTCGCGAACCGAAAAGTTTGCGAACTGAATCAATTTTTCCCATTGTTCGGATACCGTAAGAATGCTTGGACGTAGCAACAAACGCTGTTCACAGCAAAGATGAACTGAATGAGATCACGCAGGGCCCAAGAGCTTTTGCGTTCAACAAGCACGTAGGCGTAGCAAAGCAGAACAATGAAACCACATGGTCGCATAGGGGCTTTTTGCGGTTCATACTTTCGGTCGAACCTTGAAGCAAAATTTTACGTACAATCCTGTTCATAAGCCATTTTGTTCGTGGACGGGGTCGTTCGTATGTAGATGCACTACTGTATTTTAAAAATCGTTAGTGCTGTAGGGTGTAGGGGCAGGTCTCACTAATGACAGATGCCCTATTAGATGCCCTGCTACAGGGAAATCTGGAATCAGTTTCTGTTTGACTGTGCCCTGCAGCCAAGCCCCTGCTGTTCAGCTCTTGTGATATCTGTCGTGGAGGAAGGATCCTGTTGCTTAATTACCACAGTCAAAGTTACAGAAAAAAAAACTTGAGCTGTTTGCTTATCACAGCCAGGCTCAGTGGTTAGCAATGCTGTATCACAACACCAGGATCCCAGGTTCAATTCCAGCCTCGGGCAACTGTTTGTGTGGAGTTTGCACATTCTCCCCATGTCTGCGTGAATTTCCTCCGGCTGCTCCAGTTTTGTCCCACAATCCAAAGATGTACAGGGCAGGTGAACTGGCCGTGCTAAATTGCCCATAGTGTTAGATGCATAGTCAGAGGGAGGTCAGTCTGGTTGGATTGCTCTTTGGAGGGTCGGTGTGGACTTGTTGGGCTGAAGGGCCTGTGTCCACACTGTAGGGAATCTAATCTAATCTAATCAGTATTGCAGGGACACTTTAATTATTGCAGTCTGTGTTGCAGGAAAAATTGCTGCTATTTATTCATCACAGTCAGTATTGCAGGAACTCTGCTGCAGTTTAACTATTGCAGGCAGTGCTGCAGCAAGAACTGGGGTTTAATTGTTGCTGTTACAGCAGGCCGAGAAAACGGGATAGGAAGAAAGTGGCTGTTCAAAAAAAGGGAAGCCTCACAATGTAATCCTTGTGATTAACAGAGTTGTTCCAGGGCAGAAGGAGGTCATTCGGCCCATTCTGTCTACGCAATGTCATCTACTGCATCCGTTGCACCTGGTATGGACTCCTCTACATCGGGGAGACAGGATGCCTTCTTCTGGATTGTTTCAGAGAACATCTCTGGGACACCCATACCCACCAACCCTCCCTGGGCCTGAACACTTTAACTTTCCCACCCACTCCATCAAGGACATGCAGGCCCTTGGCCTCCTCCACTGCCAAACCACCCACCCGACGCCTGGTGGAGGAATGCCTCATATTCCACCTTAGGACCTTGCAACCATACGGGATAAGTGTGGATTTCAACAGCTTCCTCATGTCCCCTCCCCCCCACATTATCCCAGTCCTAAACCTCCACCTTGGCACTGCCCTCCGGACCTGTCCATCACTCCCCTCTCTGACCGACCACCTATTCCCTCACCTTCATCCACCTATCACATTCCCAGTTACCTTTCCCCACAGTCCCACCGTCCTGCCATTTATCTCTCAGCCTCCTGACCCACAAGCCTCATTCCTGATGAAGGGCTTATGCCCAACATGTCGATACTCCTGCTCCTCGGATGCTGCCTGACCTGCTATACTTTTCCAGCACCACACTCTTGAGAATACTCTAGCTGAGGTCTAACATGTGGCTTATACAGATTCATTACAGCCTTCTTGCTTTTGTCATCTATGCCTCTATTTATGAAGTTGTGAATACTGGAAGGATCATTTAACCCAAAACTTTAACCTTGATTTCTCTCCAAAGATTCTGCCATTCCTGCTGAACGTTTCCAACAATTTCTGTATTTGTTTGTGAATACTGTTTGCTTTATCAACAGCTCTCTATGTGCCCTGCCATCTGAAATGACTTATGTATGTATATACTGAGGTCTCTCTGCTCTTGCACACCATTTAGAACAGCACCTTTATTGCACGTTGTCTCTCTATGGTCTTTGTACAAAAATACATCATCTCACACTTCTCCATATTGAAATTCCTCAGTCACCTATCTCCCTACTCAACCAATGTGATTATATCAGTCGCGCCTTATTTGTGACAAGTAGTTACTGTTGCTATTCCATCGCTGTGTAGTGATGTTGCTCAGCAATGTTGTGTTTCTGCACGTGCACACACATTGCATTCAATCGGTGGTGGTGTTCGCAATAAATGCTGCCATTTCATTACGGCAGTCAGTGTTGCAGGAAAAACTGCAGTTGTTTTATAATCATAGTTGGCCTGCAGGGAAAGTCGTTATTGTTTTATTATTGCACTCAGTGCTGCAGGGAAAACTTCTGTTTAATTATCACCATCAGCGTTGCGGGGAAAACTACATTTTAATTGTTACTGCATGCTGTTTAATTATTGCAGTCAGTGTTACAGGGAAAAACTGTGGCTGTTCAATTGTTAGTGCCAAAAGGTACAATGGTTCTCCTGATGCTTTATTATTGCAGTGAGTTTTGCAGAGGAGACTGTTGTTTGATTATCACAGTGTTGCAGGGAGAACTGCTGTTTAATTAGCACAGTCAGCATTGCAGGGGGAAAAAAAACTGCTCTTTAATTGTTGCTGCTAAATGCAACAGTAACTCTGCTACTGTTTAATTATCACAGTCAGTGCTGCAGGGGAAAAAAAATGCTGTTGTTTATTTATTCCTGCTAAATGCAACAGTAGCTCTCCTGTATTGCTGGGAAAACTGTTGCTGTTTAATTGTTGCTGCTAAATGCAGCGATGGGATTCTGAGGGCTCAGTTGTGTTGCGATGAAATTTTGGTAGGGACAGCCATTATGCTGAAGGAAAGCTTCGTAGCTCATGAATTATTCATAGCGTCGTACAGAACAGAAACAGATCCCTTGGTCCAGCCTGTCCATGCTGACCAGGTATCCAAAGAGCCATAGTTACACAGCACGGAAACAGAGCCTTCAATCCAACTCGTTCACGCTGACCAGACATCTCAATCTGACCTCGTCCCATTTGCCAGCATTTGGCCCGCATCACTCTTAAACCTCATACTCATATACCCAACCACATGCCTTTTAAATATTGTAATGTACCAGCCTACCCCACTTCCTCTGGCAACTCGTTCCATGCACCCACCACCCTCTGGGTGAAAAGGTTACCCCTCAGGTCCCTTTTAAATCTTTCCCCTCTCACGGTGGCACAGTGGTTAGTACTGCTGCCTCACAGCGCCTGTAGACCCGGGTTCAATTCCCGACTCAGGCGACTGACTGTGTGGAGTTTGCACGTTCTCCCCGTGTCTGCGTGGGTTTCCTCCGGGTGCTCCGGTTTCCTCCCACAGTCCAAAGATGTGCGGGTCAGGTGAATTGGCCAAGCTAAATTGCCCGTAGTGTTAGGTAAGGGATAAATGTAGGGGTATGGGTGGGTTGCGCTTCGGCGGGTCGGTGTGGACTTGTTGGGCCGAAGGGCCTGTTTCCACACTGTAAGTCTAAGTCTAAGTCTAAGTCACCTTAAACCTATGCCCACTAGTTTTTGGCATGCCCACCCTTGGAAAAAGACCTTGGCGGTTCACCTTGCCTAGACCCCTCATGATTTCACAAACCTCTATAAGGTCACCCCTCAGACTCCAAAATTCCAGGGAAAACAGCCCCAGCCTATTCAGTCTTTCCCTATAGCTCAAACCCCACAGTCCCAGCACCATCCTTGTAAATTTCTTCTGCACCCTCTAAAGTTTAACAAAACCTTTTCTAATTGAAGGGCAGCCAGGGTTGTTCGCTACATTCTAAAAGTGGCTTTATCAACATCCTGCACAGCCACAACGTGACATCCCAACTCCTCTACTCAATGTTCTGACCAATGAAGGCTAATGGTACCTTGCTGTGCAAATTACCTCCCACAATTGTGTATAAAACTTCATTTAAAAATACCTCACTGATTTTGAAGTTTCTTTCTTTTTCTCTCTCTTTCTTTCTCCAAGCTGCTTGTAGGTAGATACTAAGAAAGGACCATGGGCAGTTACCATGACAACCACAAATCCTGCAAACACTTCAAATTTGAGGATCACGTTCAACAGCAACAAATGGTAATCCACAGCAGCCTTGGCACCTCAGTGGAATAAAAGGAACGCCACCCCACCCATTAATCCAGCATGATCCAAGATGAAGCATGGAATAGAGAATCTGAGTAAGTGATGCCACTGAGTTCTAAAATAGACCTGACTTATGAGGTAGAAGTTATGCAGACATTTCAGTGAGTACTAAACTTAACGAGTCCCATTTGTCTGTGCTTGGTCCATATCCCTCTAAACGTTTGTTATTGATGAACTTTTAAAAAGTGATAATTGTACCCACCTCTGCCACTTCCTCTGGCAGATCATTCCATACACGCCGCACCCTCTGTGTGAAAAGTTGTGCCTCAGGTCACTTTTAAATCTTCCCCCTCCCACCTTAAATCTATGCCCTTTAGATCTGGACTCTGTTAGCTCTAGAAAAAAAGGTCTTGGCTATTCATCCTTTCTGAGTCCCTCATGATTTTCACACAGAGGGTGCGGCGTGTATGGAATGATCTGCCAGAGGAAGTGGTAGAGGTGGGCACAATTATCACTTTCCAAAAGTTCATCAATAACAAAAGTTTAGAGGGATATGGACCAAGCACAGACAAATGGGACTCATTAAGTTTAGTCACCCCGCAACCTCCAACACTCCACAGAAAAAAAGTTTAAGCTTATTCAGCCTCTCCTTATAACTCAAACAGTCCAATCCTGGCAACATTTATCTTCGTAAATTTTTTTCTACCCTTCCTAGTTTAACAACATCCTTCTTACCACAAGGCAACAAGAATTGCACGCTGTAGTCCACAAGTTGCCACACCAACGTCCTCTAAAGCTGCAACATGACAGCCTAACCCCTATAATCTATCTTTTCCTTCTGTTTTCATCTATCCAAGGTTTTCATCAAATGGATCAACATAAGCAGACTGTTGGTGTTTAACTATAAAAACGTGTTTATATTTCGGCTGTTCATTCGCTCCAAAAGATTATTGCTGTTTTGCTGAGGTTTGTCAAGGGCTTTGTTTCCTCAGTTTCCCGAGTAAACATCTCTATGGATACATTTAGATGCCATAAAAAAACTGAGATTCCCTTAGACTCCATTTCTTGACATTAACAGCAACACATTTAAAGTGGTTTCAGGTCAAACATCAGTTATTTTTCTTTTGCTATTAGTTTCTGCAGCGATTTTAGCATGCTCTTCCATTAAAATGCTTATTTTAGTGTTTGACATTGAATTTGATTGATATATAGCTGAAAATATGTTGCTGGAAATGCACAGCAGGTCAGGCAGCATCCAAGGAACAGGAGAATCGACGTTTTGGGCATAAGCCCTACTTCAGGAATTATGCCCGAAACGTCGATTCTCCTGTTCCTTGGATGCTGCCTGACCTGCTGCACATTTCCAGCAACGCATTTTCAGCTCTGATCTCCAGCATCTGCAGTCCTCACTTTCTCCTCTCTGATTGATATATAGGCATACCTCAGGGAGGTATTGTCACACAGGCTAGTGCTCCGGTCTCTGAGTCTGAAGGTCTGGGATCAAGGCCCACCCCAGGACTTGATGACCAAGGAAGATGTCATTATTACATAACCAGGCAGACTGGGTATCAACTTGTATATCTTTCCAACATATAACGATAGCAGGTGGTAAGGATGGGAGAGTCTCCTGGTCAGCCAGCCTAAAAAGACAACAGGACACCATCGCGGTACCATGCTAACAATAACTATGGATCAACATGGAAATCATTTATGCCAATGATGGTTCAGGGCATGGTGTCTGAAGTGAGACAGCAAGGAATTCTCAGGGCAACTCCACAAATAAGATGTAATAATGTAGGATCAGAGTAATAAACAGCATTTCTGTGTTCAACATTTTAATGTGTTGAGATTTGAGCATGAGTAAATAAAGGTAGTCTGGTTCTTGCTTTTAGTGTGCCAATTTGTATCTCATACCACTGGCTCGTCGCAAGGTGATAAGGACAATAAAACATCTAAGTCCTTCCCTGTCAGTACATGGTCCCTCCAATTACAAGGCCGCAGCGCTGCCTCCTAGTGGTGGCACATGGAAACTGCGTCCCTTGCATGCACAGAATTAAAGTTTCTGAAGAATCCAGAGGAATTTGGCTCCCAAAGAGGCAGCATGACAGCTCACAGTTCAGTGCATGCACCCTGGTGTATCTTGATCTGAATTTCCAACTGTGACCAAACAGACCCACTGCTTTATAGCTCACAAAGTTTAAAGGAAAGGTGATAAACTCTAACCCAAAATCTGGAGTGCAATCTAAAACTGGGATGATGGCTGACATTGTCATCTTGCCTGAAAATCCTTCAGTCAAACTGATACTAAACATGGTGTTCCCCATTGCTTTGGTCCCAACTGAGGATGGGTTCAAGAGGGGAAGCTGTATGATCTGAGAAGCCCGGATTACCACTGCTGCCTCAGAGTGCAGGGACCCAGATAGCATTCCACACTTGGGCGCATTCCTGATGAAGGGCTTTTGCCCAAAATGTCGATTTTACCGCACTTTGGATGCTGCCTGACCTGCTGTGCTTTTCCAGCACCACTCTAATCTAAACTCTGGCTTCCAGCATCTGCAGTTATTGCTTTTACCTTGGGCGATTGTCCGTGTGGAGTTTGCACATTCTCCCTGTGTCTGCATGGGCTTTTCTCTGAGTGCTTCTGTTTTCTCTCACAATCTAAAGATCTGCAGGTTGGGTGGATTGGTCATGCTAAATTGCCCATTGTGCCCAAGGGTGTGCAGGCTAAGTGGGTTAGCCATGGGAAATGTAGGGCTACAGAGACAGGGATGGATGGTATGCTCTTAGGGTCGGTGTGGAATCGATGGGCTGAATGGCCTGCTTCCACACTGTAGAGATGATATGATCTCCATAACTATTGCTTAGGCTAGTGGCTTGGGCAGAATATTCCAGGTTCACTGAACAAAGGATTCAACAACAAGATGCAAACAGTCAGCAGTTCATGCGACAGGTAGCTGCAGGTGAAAGGAGACAGACAGAAAAACATACAATCATTTATAACCCAATGTCACAAATAATGATTGCTAACCTGTTATAAATAGCTATCTGGGATTCACTTAAGGGCAAATCCTTTACAGAACAATTTGCTAAACGGTTAAAACATGTATCACATTATCAATAATACCAGTGTGTATGTAAATTATCCACTTGGTGTCATCTGGTAAATGTATTATTATTTTCTCTCCTTTCTCTTATTTGTGTACTCATTTAAATAAATGGAATCTTTGAAATGAAATCCAAGTAAGGGATTACATGCTAATTAAAAAGCAGGCTGAGGCAGAAATATTATTTCAGAAACCTGCACTAGCAACACCCACTGTTCAATACTGGGTATGACAAGAAAATGACCACTGACTTATGAAGACTCACTGTGTAATGGTATACCAGCAACAACACAGGCATGCTGTTGACCTTTGTGAGGGTCTGTGCACGCTGAAATCAGTAATGTCTGCAACACTTTAGCAGGACCATCATCTGGGGGCTTAGCTGGGACAAATATTAACTGTACATTCATATTATTAGTGAATAAACACCAATTAACTAATAAAAGATTTTTAAAAACATAATTGCCTGGAAACCCCAAGCCTGGCAACAAGCAACAGTCACCATTATGTCTACGAGTCCTAGTTACAAGTTCACTTGAAGGTCACTGTACCTCTAGCACTTGCAATTGCTGCAGTACCCTCATCATAACTTTTATCAAAATTGTAGCATTTCTTCAAGCAATCACAGGAGTTTGAAAGTGTCCTGCTGAGAGACGATGAAGGAAGTATATTGTGGCAAAGTGTTTTCTGATTACTTCCTGAGATAGCTATCCCAGTCAGAACAGTCTGATGCATTATGCGTACTACCCACACATCTGAAGCTCGGTCTATACATAAGACCTTTGATAAGTTAAATTAGCTAGCACAGTGATTACTTGTTTTGATAAATTGCTTCTTTCTCCGTGTCCTCTTGTTGACATCATGTTTGTCCAACACACACATTATTCATAGTCAAGCAATGATACTTCCTTCCAAAACTTGGCTCCAGATACACAACAGAAGATAGGTCACTGATCATTTCTGTTCCAATCTTCTGTCCCACTTTACAGACACTCCTGGCACAGTGCCTATGTTCCACAATGGTAAAATAGAGATGTAAATTTAACCCTCTATAAAGCTGCTGGTATGAAGCTATGCAAAGTAAGTTTGATTAAACATCACAACCTATGCCTGCAAAATGTAATCGCTGTTGGAAAAATTGATGACCTTCTGAACTTCTGATGCAAGAAGTCATCATCTAATTAAGCTATTTGTTCAAAGGGCGTAATAATACCGTCTTCTGAATTTGTGAACAAATATGACACAAGGTTGTTGTGAGGGCTGAGTAACGGAACACGTGTTCATTCAAAAAACTACAGTATGATAGCAATCCAGTAGAAAGTACATTAGCTAGCCATTGTTACCATGAACCTGAGGTGATCTAGGGCAACAGGTCGGTCCTCTTTGAGATGGTAAGATGATCTGCCTTTCCCACCCAGGTCCCTCTGACATTATCATACAGTGTTGAACATATTGCAGTCTTAGATTTTAAACCTCTCAGTACCATTACATTGTACAACAGCCGCCAGAGGGAAGCCACCAAATGATAGGGAGAAGGTGGGTTCTTACTGCATGCAGAATGGAGAGGAAGTAATTTAAGGATAGTCTGAGGCAATGGCTTATCCACCTCTATCACCCGTCAATTTCCAGGCAAAATTGCCCAAGTCTGAATTGAATTGAATTAAATTGAATTTATTGTCAACATGTACCGAGGGACAGTGAAAACTTTGTCTTACGAGCAATACTGGCAGATCACTTGTTAAGTAGCATAGATAAGTAAATAATAGGTAAGCAGCAAAAAAAAACAAAAACACAAGTACAGGCAAATGTTAAGAGTTTGTGAGTCCATTCTGTATTCTAACAACAGTAGGGTAGAAACTGTTACAAAATCGGCTAGTGCGTGTGTTCAGGCTTCTGTACCTTCTCCCCGATGGTAGAGGTCGTAGAAAAGCATTGCCAGGGTGAGATGCATCTTTGAGAATGCTGGCAGCCTTTCCTTGACAGTGGGCCTGGTAGATGGATTCTTTAGATGGGAGGTTGGCCTTTGTGATTGTCCAGGCCGAGTTCACCAGTCTCTGCAACCGTCTCCAATCTTGAATGGTACAGTTGCCATAGCAGGTAGTGATACATCCAGACAGAATGCACTCGATGGCACAGCTATAAAATTTGGCAAGGGGTATTCACCATCATGCTAAACTTCCTCAGCTGCCTGATGAAGAAGAGACATTGTTGGGTCTTTGTAACCAATGTATTCACATGAGGAGTACAAGAAAGCTTGTTGTGGATGGCTATTCCTAGGAGCTTGACACTCTCCACTCGTTCCACCTCTATGCCGTTCTTGTGTAGGGTGGTATGAGTAACATCCCGCTGAAAAATTATCTACCTTTTACCAGCTTGAAAATGCAAGAACAACCAAGGACTACTTTGAGGAAAGCACTTGCAGGATGGGAACGTGTGAAGACAATATAGTCTTGTACTTTATTTGTCAATGGTCAAAAATTTCTTGGAAAATGAAAATGCAACTGTGAAGTTGTTTTTTCAGAACTCATTTTTGCAATGATTGCATGTTTTTCTATACTACCGTCTGTATGCTTTCTGAATTTATGTCCAAAGAATATCTCTATGTTCCACCTGCTTACAATGAACCATTCAAGCTCCACATCGGAACAATTTCCATCTGTTGGCTTCATGGCTATTTTACTAAATCACATTTTACTATGGGTCTTACAGTGAAAGCTTTTGTCCCTTTTGTTTTTCCTCACCCTTCATCTGTTCAGTGCAGCAGTTAAATACATTGACCCTTCATAATGGAGCCAATTTCAGATCTCCAGACTCTCACTGTACGATTCGTCCATCGAGAACTACCAGACGTCAGGGCTCAAAGAATTCAATTTAGACGGCAATAACAAAAACCATGGCATTGCATCAACAATCCAAACTTCTGTGATTCAGTGCAGAATTAATCCATTCAATCGTAAAGACAGTGATTTCTGCTAATGTCATCTACTCTTTTTGTATGTGTGTAAGTGAGTGTGTTCATTGTGCTTTTAACAATCTGTCTCCCCACCTGTTTTCTTCCCTGTTCTCCGGAAGAGTGGTCCATGTTAGCTAATGTTCCCACAGACACAGGCAGTGTCCCAACAGCTCGCTGACTGCATTGTTGCAAGAATGTAGACAATTTAGCCACAATGTAGTCTGATCTTGTCCTCATCAGAAAACAACAATCACTTATTCGCTGTTGGGTCACTAGACAGCAATCAAAATTGGAAGCTCTGGATCTCTTTTTACCCTCTCGGATATGACCAGTGTTTAATTCTGGGATCCTAGAATTCTACACAGGTGAGCATCAGTCCTTAGCTACACAAGCCCCAGCTGTAATACATTCTACAGCATCAATGAAAGCACCAATATTTTTAGTTCACCACCATGAAGAAAATGGAATTAAAGTTGATTCACAAAGATGTTCCCAGAATTGGAGTGTTTGAGCTATAGGGAGAGGCTAAACAGGCTGGGGCTATTTTCCCTGGAGCATCAGAGGCTGAGGGGTGATCTTATATAAGTTTATAAATCATGGATAGAGTGAATAGTCAAGGTATTTTCTTCGGGGTAGTGTAGTCCAAAACTAGAGGGCATAGGTTTAAAGTGGGAGGGGAAAGATTTAAAAGGGATCTGAGGGGCAACAGTTTCATGCAGAGAGTGTATGGAATGAGCTGCCAGTGGAGGTGGTGGAGGCTGTTACAATTATATTTGAAAGGTATCTGGATGTGTATGTGAATTGGAAGGGCTTCAAGGGATTTGGGCCAAATGCTGGCACATGGGACCAGATTAACGTAGAATATGTATGGGTGAGTTAGACAGAAGGGTCTGTTTCCATGCTGTACATCTTTACGACTCTACTTCAATCATTATGAATGATTTGGTGGTGCCGGTTTTGGACTGGGGTGGACAAGGTCGGAAGTCACACAACGCCAAGTTTTAGTCCAACAGGTTTATTTGAAATCACAAGCTTTTGGCATGCTTTGTCAGGTGAAGTGAAAAGAAGCACACAGGCACAGAATGTATAGACAGAGAGGGCGGCACGGTGGCACAGTGGTTAGCACTGCTGCCTCACAGCGCCAGAGACCCGGGTTCAATTCCTGACTCAGGTGACTGACTGTGTGGAGTTTGCACGTTCTCTCTGTGTCTGCGTGGGTTTCCTCCGGGTGCTCCGGTTTCCTCCCACAGTCCAAAGATGTGCGGGTCAGGTGAATTGGCCATGCTAAATTGCCTATAGTGTTAGGTAAGGGGTAAATGTAGGGGTATGGGTGGGTTTCGCTTCGGCGGGTCGGTGTGGACTTGTTGGGCCGAAGGGCCTGTTTCCACACTGTAAGTAATCTAATCTAATCTAATCTAAGTAATCTAATCTAATCTAAAAAAAGATTTACAAATGGTGTGAGTGGAGTGTCAACAGCTGAATAGCAAGTGAAGGAAGGATTTATGATCCGATTAATTGAGATGGAGAGATAATTATGAAATGTTAAAAATAAGATGATGCTAGAGACAAACCAAATGGCTGGGATAACATGATAAGTAAAAGAGTCAGATGTGAGGGTCTAACCAAAGTAACAAGTAATCCAAAACTTTGCAAACTAATTCTAATAGAGAAATCATTACGAGTCATCAGGATGACAATATCAAAACAGAACAGTAAGGAAGATTTTACAGATACAGAAGTGTGGTGGGGCCACATGTAGCCTGACATGAACCCAAGATCATGATTAAGGCCGTCTTCATGGGTACAGAGTTTGGCTATCAGTTTCTGCTGGTGATTCTGCTTGTTGTGTATCTCGAAGGCTGCCTTAGAAGATGCTTACCCAAAGATTAGAGACTGAATGCCCTTGACTGCTGAAGTGTTCCCCAACTGGGAGGGAACATTCCTGTCTGGTGATTGTGTGCGGTGTCCATTCAATCATTGTCATAGCATCTGTTTGGTTTTGCCTATGTGCCTTGCCTTGGAACATCCTTGCCTGCAGCGCATGAGGTAGACAAGATTAGCTGAATCACATGAGTATGTGCTGGGTGCTGTTCCCATGTCTGATGGTAGGGTCCATGTTAATGATTTGGCATGTCTTGCAGAAGTTGGCATAGCAGGGTTGTGTGGTGTTGTGGTCGATGTTGTCCTGAAGGCTGGGGAGTTTGCCGCAAATAATGATCTGTATAAGATTTGGCTGTTGTTTGAAGGTGAGAAGTGGACGCTTAGGGCTCCTCTTGGCAAAATGATTGTCATCATCAATGACATGTTGAAGGCTGTGGAACATGGCAACATGGGGAATTATGAAGGGTTTGTGTCCTGCATCTACCTTCCGAGGGGGTCATTGCAATTTTTCGCTGTGGCACGTCAGAAGTAGCAATCAATGAATTGTACATTGGATCAGGTTTTTATGAGGGCGTCTTTCAGCATCTTTAGTTGTCCATCACCTTCCTTTCATCTGAACAGATCCTGTGTATATGCAGGGCTTGGACATAGGGGATGCCTTCCTTAACATGTTTAGGGTTATCTAAACTAACTATTCCACCTTAATTAATTTGTACAGTTTCAGATTACCTGTCACTTCGGTCAGAGCTGACTCATACCTATTTCTGTTTTCAGCAGCAGGAAGAGGGGAAGCTTGGACCAGGGGGCTGCCAGGAAAGGTGAGTCACTAATTTAAATGTTTAAAACCTTACCTCGAATGTTGGAGCCTTCCATTGCTGTTTTCAGCAGCAGGAAGGGCGGGAGCTTGGACTAGTGGCTTACCAGGAAAGGTGAGGAACTAATTTAAATCTTTACATCTGACATCAGAAAGTAGAGATTTCTGGACTTTTTATTTCCCTCAGCTATATAAGTGAGTGTTTTCTAAACCCGAGACCCTACCCTTGTAGGGCCTCCCACCCATCCACCTCCTCTAACCTTAAACATCAGGGACAAATCAGGTAAGCTTCTTTTTTTTACTTTCTGATAAGGGAACGAGCAGGGATGGCAGTGCAGGGAGAGGATGTTCCTCCTACATGATGTTTGAGGTGAGAGACGCCATTAGTGTCCCATCCAGGTACATCTCAGAAGTGCACTGAACTCTTGCTGCTCAGAAAACCACGTTAGGGAACTAGAGCGGGAACTGAATGAACTTCAGGTTATTTGGGAGGCGGAGTCTGTGATAGATAAGAATTACCAGGAAGTAGTTTCTCCTAGGCAGGAAGAAAGCTGGGTAACTGTTAGAAGGGGGAAACAACAGTCAGTGCAGGGATCCCCTCTGGTCGTTCACCTGAAAAACAAGAATACAGTTTTGGATACTGTTGGTGGGGATGACTTAGCAGGGAATGCACTGAGGTGCAGGTCTCTGGTATGGAGTCTGTCCCTGTTGAACAGAAGGGAAGGGGTGAAAGGAGGAGAGTGTTTGTCATTGGGGACTCAATAGTGAGAGGGTCAGATAGAAGGTTTGTTGGGAACAAAGGAGACTCACAGTTGATGTGTTGCCTCCCAGGTGCTAGGGTGCACGTCTTGGATCATGTCTTTGGTGTCCTGAGGGAGAGGGTAACCAGCCCCAAGTCGTGGTTCACATCAAGGTATCAACGAAGTAGTTGGAAAGAGGGATAAGGATATATGACAGGATTTCAGGGAGCTAGAGTGGAAGCTGAAAACTAGAACAAATAGTGTTGTTCACTTTGGTTTGTTACCTGTGCCACGTGATAGTGAAGTGAGGAACAGGGAGAGATATCAGCTGAACATGTGGCTGCAGGGCTGGTGCAGGACGGAGGGTTTCAAATATATGGATAATTTCAGCTCATTCTGGGAAGGTGGGACCTCTACAAACAGGACGATCTTCACTTGAACCAGAGGGCTACTAATATCCTAAGTGGGAAGGATGGGTTTAAACTAGCTCAGCAGGGGAATGGGAACCTGAGGTGCAGTTCCAGTTCACAGGAGGATGTGAGTAGGGAGGATATGGACAGGATTTCATGGTCGCAGAAGTGTGCTGGCAGACAGCAAGCTGGTTTGAAGTATGTCTACTTCAACACCAGAAGTATCCAGAATAAAATAGGTGAGCTTGCAGCATGGCTGGTACCTGGGACTTCGATGTATTGGCCATTTTGGAGATGTGGTTAGAGCAGGGTCAGGAATGGATGTTGCAGGTTCCAGGGTTTAGATCTTTCATCAAGATCAGGGAAGGTGGTAAAAGAGGGGGAGGTGTGGTTTTGTTCGCCAAGGACAATATAACTTTGGCTGAAAGAACTTTTGATGAGGACTCGTCTACTGAGGTGGGATGGACTGAGGTTAGAAACAGGAGAGGAGAGGTCACACTGCTTGGAGCTTTTTTTCGGCCTCCGCAAAGTTCCAGGCAGGTGGAAGACAGAATTGGCAAAATTATTCTGGGCAGGAGTGAAAGGAACAGGTTGGTCATTATGGGGGGTTTAAACTTCTCCAACATTGACTGGAAATGCGATAACTCTAGTACGTCGGATGGACTAGTTTTTGTCCAATGTGTGCAGGTAGGTTTCCTGACATAGTACATCGAAGGGCCGACAAAAAGGGAGGCCAAACTGGATCTGGTATTTGGTAATGAACCAGGCCAGGTGTTTAATTTAGTGGTAGGTGAGCACTTTGGAGAGAGTGACCATAATTTGGTTACATTTAGTTTAGCAATGGAAAGGGATAGGTACATGCCACAGGGCAAGAGATATAGAGAGGGGAAGGGCAATTATAATGCTATTAGGCAAGATTTAGGATGCCTAGAATGGGGTAACAAAATGCAGGGGATGGGGACAATGGAAATGTGGAGCTGGTTTAAGGAACTGATATTGCATGTCATTGATAGGTATGTCCCTGTCAGGAAGGGAGGAAGTGATAAGGTAAGAGAACTGTGGTTTACTAAAGAAATTGTATCTCTTGTTAAATGGAAGAGGGAGGCTTATGTGACATTGAGACGAGGTGGTTCAGATGAGGCGATGGAGAGTTACAAATTAGCCAGGAACGAATTAAAGAGAGAGTTAAGAAGACCAAGGAGGGGACATGAGCAGTCTTTAGCAGGTAGAATAAAGGAAAACCCAAAAGCTTTCTGTAGGTATGTGAGGGATAAAAGGATGACTAAGGTAGGAGTAGGGCCAGTCAAAGACAGAATGGGAAGTTGAGTGTGGACCCTGAGGAGATTGGAGAGGTGCTAAATGAACATTTCTCATCAGTTTTCACTCAGGAAAAGGAGTGTATTATAGAGGAGAAGAGGAAATATGGGCTATTAGGCAAGCAACAATTTGATTTCAGATAGTCAACATGGTTTTGTCAAGGGCAAGTCATGTCTCACAAACCTCATTGAGTTTTTTGAGAAGGTGACCAAGCATGTAGATGAGGGTAGGGCAGTTGTCATGGTGTACATGGACTTCAGTAAAGCCTTTTATAAGGTTCCACGTAGTAGGCTTTTGGAGAAAATGCAGAGACATGCGATTGAGGTTGATTTAGCAATTTTGGATTAGAAACTGGCTTTCTGAAAGAAAGCAGTGAGTGGTGGTTGATGGAAAATATTCAACCTGGAGTTCAGTTACTAGTGGTGTGCCACAAGGATCTGTTTTAGGACCACGGCTGTTTGTCATTTTTATCAATGACTTGGACGCAGGTATAGGTGGATGGGTTAGTAAGTTTGCAGATGACACTAAAGTCAGTAGAGTAGTGGACAGTGTGGAAGAATGTTACAGGTTGCGGGGGACGTGGATAAACTGCAGAATTGGTCTGAGAGGTGGCAAATGGAGTCAGTACAGATAAATGTGAGGTGATTCACTTTGGGAAGAATAACAGGAAGGCAGAATATTGGGTCAAAGGAAAGATTCTTGGTAGAGTGGATGTGCAGAGGGATCTTGGAGTCCATGTACTAGAACCCTGAAAGTTGCCACCCAGATTCATAATGCTGTTAAGAAGGCAAATGGTGTGTTAGATTTCATTGGTAGAGGGATTGAGTTCTGAAACCGTGATGTCATGTTGCAACTGTACAAAACGCTAGTGCAGCTTCACTTGGAATATTGTGTACAGTTCTGGTCACTCCATTACAGGAAGGATGTGGAAGCATTAGAAAAGGTGCAGAGGAGATTTATCAGGATGTTGCCTGGGCTGGAGGGAAGGTCTTATGAGGAAAGGCTGAGGGACTTGGGGCTGAGAGAGGAAGGCTAAGAGGGGATTTAATAGAGACACAGAAGATGATTAGATAGGGTAGACATTGAGAGTCTTTTTTCCGAGGATGATGACATCAGCTTGTACGAGGGGGCATAGCAGCAAGTTGAGGGGTGATAGATTTAAGACAGATGTCAGAGGCAGGTTCTTTACTCAGATAGTGGTAAGTGTGTGGAATGCCCTACCTGCTAATACAGGTAACTCAGCCACATTACGGGCATTTAAGCAGTCCTTTGACAATACATGGATGATGATGGGATAGTGTAAGGGGATTGGCTTAGATCAGTTCACAGGTCGGCACAATATCGAGGGCCGATGGGCCTGTCCTGCACTGTATGGTTCTACATTCTATGTTCTATCATGTTATTACAGCAATTTGGTTTGTCTTCTGCACCGTCTTATTTTTTATTTTTTTGTAATCATCTCTCTGTCTCAATTAATCAGATTATATGTCATTCCTTCACTTACTTTTCAGCTAGTGACACTTTACTCACACCATTGACACTTCTAATCGCCTGCAGTTATTCATCCTGTCAACACTCCACTCACACCATTTGTACGATCTTTTGATCACTCTGCCTACAAATTCTGTGCCTGTGTGCTTCCCTTCACTTCACCTGACTAAGGAGTAATCTCCAAAAACTTGTGATTTCAAATAAACTGTTGGACAGTAACCTGGTCCCGTGTGACTTCTGACATCATTAGTGTGAACTTAAGTATCACTCAGCACTAAAATAAAATTTTGTGAATGCTGAAGTTCTGAAGAAGAGTCATATCAGACTCAAAACATTAACTCTGTTTCCTTCTCCACATATGCGCCTGATGAGTTTCTCCAGCGTTTTCTATTTTATACCGCTCAGCATTTGTGTGGTTGGATGACGCAGAGTATGATTGGGATCACAGATGGAGCTGCAGCAGTCAAAATAAAGAAACCAGACTGTGAAATAAAACTAAATAACAAAATAGCTAAATAACAAAATAAGAAATTGTTTCAAGGTGCAAATTCCTTTCCTAAATAAGTAGTTAATAGATTATCTAAAATTAGGAGTTAGTGAGGAAGGACAAGAAAATCTAATGATTGTCACTACCATGATGTTTGGAAAATCTAATGGACTGGTTTGTTTATTTTCTTTATCAGCCTCTTAACCCTCTTATACCAATTTCTTCACTCCACACACGTGCACTACAGAAGCAAACAACTTGAAGAAAAGTTATGATTTGGAGATGCGGGTGTTGCACTAGGGTGTACAAAGTTAAAAATCACACAACACCAGGTTATAGTCCAACAGGTTTAATTGGAAGCAACACCAGCTTTCGGAGCGACGCTCCTTCATCAGATCCAGCTGATCCTACAATCACCTGATGAAGGAGCATCGCTCCGAAAGCTAGTGCTGCTTCCAATTAAACCTGCTGGACTATAACTTGGTGTTGTGTGATTTTTAACTTTGAAGAAAAGTTGTTATGGACAAAGCCCATGCCGACTATGTTGGGCCTGTGGACTGGTTTCTGTTCTTGGATGTACTTTTCTTCTTCAATGAGGAGAGAGTCAATATTATTATACTCATTAGATCTTTTTGTTCTGTATTGAAATTCCTAAAATCCAATATATTCTTCCACCAATTTTTGTTGTCACTAAGCAAATAAAAACATTGCACCACTTCTTAGATTAACTAACTATTTTCCATGATTTTTAGAAGTATCAAACAATTTGCCCATCATTTACAAGTTTCTAAAACATTATGTTGCAGCGTACTTTCTGATTACTGTTATCTTATTCCCAACCTTCTCAACCTTAGGATGCCTGACAGAACATCATTTTTAGACAGGTCTAAATAGCTACGCCTCAAAAACATAAACCTATCAATCTATGTCTGTCACTTAGATAGCAAGTCAGGCAGAATCTGAGGAGCAGGAGAATCTTACTCTCTTATTGTCTTATTCCTGATGAAGGACTTATGCCTGAAATATCGTTTCACCTGCCTCTCGGATGCTGCCTGACCTGCTGCGCTTTTCCAGCACCACACTCTCAACTCTGATCTCCAGCATCTGCAGTCCTCACTTTCTTCGCTCTGTCACTTAGATTACATGGGATGGTTAAGTGTTACTAAAAGTACTCTTCCCTCTACTCTTTTATCCACTTTTCCCATTGCTGTAGTTTTTCTCCAATTTCTTGTTGATCTATACAGTTCTCTTTCTCTTATTTACAACCTGCATGTGTGAGAGATTGTCTCAATCAGATGGAACAGAACAATTCCTGGTTTGATTTCTGCTTTGCTCCACACCCAACACATTTTCTGCAGCTAGCTAAAGTGCAGGAGAGTGGCAGATTAAAGTTTCTTGTGTGATAAGTCCAATGTATCTTAGCTCTTCTCCTTAAGAAAGACACCCGAACACTCTCCCCAAATCACAGACTTGCCCCGTCACATTGCCTCATTCTAAGTGCTCTTATTGCTCACTCAGACTCCTGACCCAACCTACTACTCAGCTCTGTGTCCCATGTTGGATGTAGCAACTCCCAACTCGCATGCAATCCATAAGACCAGGAATTCTCAACAGTAGTTCCCAATTCAAGAGTCCATTTCCGAAGCAGAAAACAAAGCATCAAGTTATGAATTGGAAACCGAAACAGCTAATGAAGGAGTATCATGGAGCAGAACAGAAGCCAGATATCTAGGGGCAGGAGATCAGCGTTTGCAACACAATCTGGCACTGCTATAACTGGCTTGTTACCCCAAGGGGACATAGTGTTCTTACTTGCTTGAGCTCGTACTCCTGCTTACAATCCGAGGTAGACAAGGCTTACACACAAACTCAAGGATCACTTCTTCCCATTCTCCCAGCAGGAGAGAAATACTTAGTGATTGGCAGTCGATAAATAAGTATTGTACTTCTTAAATGTTCCATAAAAATTTGGACAGTGATTGTGTCTATGGTAGATTATAGGATTACTGCTTTCTACTGTGATTCAGTTTTGAAGATTCATGACTTTACATCCACTTCTCACATTAGTATATAAAAAAAATTTTATACAGTAGCTTCAATGAAACATGCTGCAACATCAGCTGACATCTCTCTATCCCTGTAGTGCATAGATTCAAGGTAGGCAGCTTGAGCTGTGCAATAAAGGCACCTTGAACAGTCTCCCAGTAGCATTGTCTAACTAGTAGACAATTTTTTTTCAAAAAAGAAGCTGGATAATTTACTTCATCTAGCTCAGGGATGAAGTGTTCTGTCATCATACAGGCTGTCACTCTAAGGCTAGATCTGGCAGAGACTGTCTCTTTTCATCACTCCCTCACTTACATACAAAACATATACCAAATCTCAGACAGCTCAGAGCAATATCAGTCCTGAATACCAATGTGGATTCAAAAAAAAAGTTTTTTTCTCTCTGTGAAAACTCATATTTCCACAACAAAAATCAATGTATTTTTCATTTTATACAGCGACAGCTTATCTTGGAGAAAAATTCACGTGAAACTGCAATTCACATGACAAGTAGCCCTAAAGGGAATGGAACTGGTCCAAGTCAGCAATATAAAATAGGCTTAAGTCAAATGGGGACTTGACTGTTTACCGCACCCAATCTTCTTGTTAATGAAGCTCACAGGTCTGTATTTCAAACTCTTGGTGGAGACTTGTCTCTTAGACTCGCCATCAATTTTGCTTTCTTCAACATGAAGAATTTTGGCAACGTCAATGGGAACTTAAAAACAGCGAATGAAAAATTAGCTGCCCAGATGGTTTCATGTTGCTAATATAGACCAGTTTCTCCCTCAAAAGAGTCCCTGAAAACTGTAGGCTAAAAATCCGGACAATGAAAGTGTTTTAGATTAGATTAGATTCCTTACAGTGCGGAAACAGGCTCTTCGGCCCAACAAGTCCACACCGACCCTCCAAAGAGTACCCACCCAGACTCATTTCCCATCATTTACCCTGACAAATGCACCTAATGCAATGGGCGATTTAGCATGGCCATTTCACCTAACTTGCACATCTTTGGACTGTGGGAGGAAATCAGAGCACTTTTAGGAAACCCATGCAGACACAGGGAGAATGTGCAAACTCCACACAGACTGTCACCTGACGGGAATGTTGTGGGTTATATTCGGACATTATTTTAAGCCTCTGCCTGGGATAGGACAAATTCTGGATCAGTGGTGCTGGAAGAGCACAGCAGTTCAGGAAGCATCCAACGAGCATCGAAATCGACGTTGCGGGCAAAAGCCCTTCATCAGGAATAAAGGCAGAGAGACTGAAGCGTGGAGAGATAAGCTAGGGGAGGGTGGAGGTGGGGAAAGAGTAGCATAGAGTACAATGGGTGAGTGGGGGAGGAGATGAAGGTGATAGGTCAGGGAGAAGAGGGTGGAGTGGATAGGTGGAAAAGGAGCTAGGCAGGTCAGACAAGTCCAGACAAGTCATGCTGACAGTGCTGAGCTGGAAGTTTGAAACTAGGATGAGGTGAGGGAAGGGGAAATGAGGAAACTGTTGAAGTCCACATTGATGCCCTGGGGTTGAAGTGTTCCAAGGCGGAAGATGAGGTGTTCTACTCCAGGCATCAAACAATCGCCACTGGAACAGGACTTACTTTTCATTTCAGCATTAGTTCTGAAAGCTACTCAAAAATTCTCAAATGATCCATATGATTTTAGAGACTGACACAGTTAACCTGATTATCGTACAGATTCTGCCTCTTAGAAGATGGTAGGTATGCAAGCTTAGGTCCAGAGCAGAGCTGCGATAGTCCAAGGTTAACTTTTCCACCAAACCTAGACAATGGCAACTTTGACATTTATTCTTGTATGAAATAATTTTAGATGAAAACTGCAATGGATAAGATAATTAGTAAAATCTGTTTGCACCACTTTTTGGCTAACAGGCAGAAATCTATAGGCAACCCACAGGCAAGAATGATGTCCTGACCCTCCCGTTCCAAACCAACCAGAAACAATGGGGAGATACATCTGGTGTGTCGCCTATCCAACTAAGGACCTCACTCCACTGACACTGTCACTAAGCAGGGGGAAGCGATTCCATCCCCATAGGTTTACTTCTGCCTACAAAGGAAGGAATGACTCGTGCCAATCAGAGATATCTCCCCTCACAGTTTTGCCTCCACACACCTACCTTGTGCTACCATACCAACTCTACCACATTCACCCCTCCACCTCATTCTTTACCAGGCTCTGCCAGCTTGGCCCTGGTGAGATCCTGGGCAGACTTAAATGTTCGGGTCCTTTACTGACTGCCAACCTATTGGCCTACCTGCAGAACATAGAACAATACAGCACAGTACAGGCCCTTTGGCCCTTGATGTTGTACTGAGCTTTTAGCCTATTCTAAGATCCAACTAACCTACATACCCTTCATTTTACTATCTTCTATGTGCCCATCCAAGAGTCAGTTAAAAGTCCCTAATGTATCTGACACTACTACCACCGCCAGCAGTCCATTCCACACCCACCACTCTCTGTATAAAGAACCGACCTCTGACATCTCCCTTAAACCTTCCTTCAATCACCTTAAAATTATGCCCTCTCATGATAGCCATTTCTACCCTGGGAAAAGGTTCTGGCTATCCACTCTATCTATGCCTATGCCCCTTACTATCTTGTACACCTCTATCAAGTTACATCTCATTCTTCTTCTCTCCAATGGGAAAAGCCCTAGCTCCCTCAACTTTTCTTCAGAAGACATGTCCTCCAGTCTAAGCAGCATCCTGGTAAATCTCCTCTGCACCCTCTCTAAAGCTTCTACATCCTTCCTATAATGAAACAATGAGAACTGAACACAATATTCCAAGTGTGAGGTCTAACTAGGGTTTCATAGAGCTGCAGCACAACCTTGCGGCTTTTAAACTCAGTACCTTTGCTAACAGAAGCCAACACACCATATGACTTCTTACCAACCCTATCAACTTGGGTGGCAATTTTGAGGGATCTATGGCCATGGACCCCAAGATCCCTCTGTTCCTCCACACTATCAAGAAGCCTGCCTTTAATCCTCTAACATGCATTCAAATTCAACCTTTCAAAATGAACCACTTCACACTTTTCCAGATTGAACTCCACCTGCCACTTATCAGCTCAGCTCTGCATCCTGTCAATGTCCCATTGAAACCTATAACAGCCCTCCACACTATCCAAAACTCCACCAACCTTCATGTCATTGGCAAACTTACTAACCCACCACCCACCTTTCCACTTCCTCATCCAAGTCATAGATAAAAATCACAAAGAACAGAGGTCCCAGAAAATATCCCTGCGGGACACTACTGGTAACCAAACTCCAGGCTAAATACCTCCCATCTACCAACACCCTTTGTCTTCTATGGGCCAGTTAATTCTGTACCCAAACAGCCAAATTTCCCTGTATCCCATGTCTCCTTATTTTCTGAATGAACCTACCATAGGGAACCTCACCAAACACTTTGCTAAAATCTATACACACCACATTCACTGCTCTATCTTCATCAGAGATTTTTGTCACATTCCTCAAAGAATTTAACAAGGCTTGTGAGACATGACCTGACCCTCACAAAGCCATGCTGACTATATCTAACCAAACTATGCTTTTCCAAATAATCATAAATCCTGTCTGTCAGAATCCTCTCCAACAATTTGCCCACCACCGATATAAGACTGACTGGTCTCAATTCCCATGATTATCTCTATTCCCATACTTGAACAAAGGAATAATAACATTTGCCACTTTGCAATCATCTGGGGTATTACTCCATTGGACAGTGAGGATGCAAAGATCTTTGCCAAAGGTGCAGCAATCTCTTCCCTCACTTCCTGTAGTGACCTTGGGTATATGTCGTCTGGGAGAAAGTGAGGACTGCAGATGCTGGAGATCAGAGCTGAAAATGTGTTGCTGGAAAAGTGCAGCAGGTCAGGCAGCATCCAAGGAGTAGGAGAGTCGGGCATGAGCCCTTCTTCAGGAATGATACCTTAGGTATATCTCACCTGGCCCAAGAGACTTACCTATCCTCATGTTTTTCAAACTTCCCAGCACTTCTTCTTAACATTAACCCATTTTCACGCTGTCCTCACAAACGACAAGTTCTCTCTCACTAGTGACCACTGAAGCAAAGTATTCATTTAGGATCTGCCCTAGCTCATCTGACTCCAGGAACAAGTTCCCTCCATTATCCCTGATCAGCCCTATCCTCCCTCTGGTCATCCTCTTGTTCCTCACAGAAGAAGCCATTGCTTCTGCTGGCACTATCTGTTGTTGGCTGCCAATTGGCCAGCAGCTCTATGAGTCAAACTGTGTGGTGTTGAAAAACCACAGCAGGTCAGACAGCATCTGAGGAGCAGGTGAGTTGAGGTTTTGGCATAAGCCCCTCATTATGCTCAAAATGTCAAATTGCTCCTCGGATGCTGCCTGACCTGCTGTGCTTTTCCAGTGCCATACTATTTGACTCTGACTCTCCAGCATCTACAGTCCTCGCTTACTCCCAGCAGCTCTGTGAGGCAAGACCTCCTTCTGCAGATGGATGGAAGTCCATGTTTGATATTAATTAAAGAGCCATTTTGTGACCGATGGAAGTGTAGAGAGCGAGCCAGCTAAGTGGAGATCATGATCAGTTAAGCTTTTTTGTGGTGTCAACTGAGGGCACAGAGGAGAACTGTTCTACTCTTCTTATGAATAATCTCTTCAAATAATTTATAGCACATCACAGAACAGTCCCTGCTAGATTTAATATTTCATACAAAAGACAAGATTGCCAGCAGTTCAGCATTCTCTCAATCCTGCATTGAAGTAACAAGTAGGATGCTTCACTGGGCTTTCTGAAGTGCAACTTGAATCCATAGCTTATGGCTCAGAGGTGACAGCACTTGTTTTGAGCCAAAATTGATAATAGTTGGAGTTCATAAACATAATATCAGCGGTGCTGGAAATCTGAAATGTGATGAGTGTGGCTAGAAATTTTCAGTGGGTCAAATAGCATTTCTGGAGTGAACAACAGAGTTTATGCTTCATGTTGATAACATGTCATCACAGTATTAGCTCTGTCTTCCTTTCCCCACCAAAGCTGCTAGCCCTGTTAAGCATTCTAACATATCCCTTTTTCAATAGTTGGAGGTCTGATGGCCTGAGTCATCACTATGCCCTCAATCAACACGATTAAAAGCCAAGAAAAACATTCATCTATTTGCGAAACCTAGATTAGTGCCACTTGGCTACTGTGCTTAAATAGTAAAAACAGTGACAACACTCAATTAATCTGTTGTAAAACATCATGGGACATTCAAAAAAAATTAAGACACAACATGCACACTTCTTTCTTCCTTTTCTCTCATATTTCCCATTACTGAAATTTGCATTCTGGCCTTCAGTATGTCTGGGTTTAACCTCTATACTGCTTCACCAGAATTCAAGCTCAATGCCTCAGAAATTACAATCTGCCAGAAGTAAGCCAGCAGCTTGTTACATATTGCTAAGTCTCACTCTCCTACTCATTGATTCTCCAACCTCCAGTTCATTCTTCCACATGAATCCCCCACTGAAAGGTCCAATCTATTTCTGCAAGTTTTTCCTATCCTGCTTGTGCTCTTTGTTCTCCTACTTGTACACTGAAGTGTGTCCATTTACTGCATTTCCTGATTGTAATACAGTAAGCTTTCTTACCTCAAAATCTAAAAGTCCTGCCACCTTGTTGTAACTGCCACACCTTAAGAGCATCTTTAAACCATATCTCTATAACAGTGCCTTTGGTCACTTTTTCTCTTGACTTCCAATTTGCCTTGCATATCACATTGGTATTGTTGGTTCTGTTGGCAGCACTATGTATGAAAAATTACTCATTTGTACACTTGCATATTATGAACTGGGAATGTTGGAGAAATCAGTCAGTCAACCGTACACTAGCGAGAGAGGGATGTGCTGCATCAAATACAGCTCACTGAGTTCCCAACTCCATTGTGTAATGTGCACTGCCTATGCAACTGGGGACCAGCCCTTAACTGGTATTCATCTCACTCGGCACACAGAAATCTGAATGTATTGAGGAACAAAATGCTCCCTAATGGTTAAGTGCATTCTTTTCCCAAAACTATCTAGCTATAAATACAGATATTCCTGGGTAGTAAATCTCAAATCAGATACAAATAATAGTGATCTTAGAAACAAATGCCTCATGTCATTCAACAAGATAGAAGGAAATTAGGTCCAAGACTTTTGCATTTAAGTCAGATGTAAAAGTCTTTGATTTGAATATTTCTAATTTCTACCCAATCTCTTCTGCAGCAGGATGCAAGGTGGCTACCATACAGTGCACATTGCACTCATCTTCCATTGCCTTCAGTCTGAAGTGGGTTCACGTTACACTACACTACTTCAACCCTTGTTTGGGTCTGTGGCTCACACATCTAGAATTCTTATGTGCTCTCCAGTTTCAGCTCATGTGGATTGAATCTTGTTTAAACTCTGAGAGACTGTGCAAGTATCTCACTAGGTCACGGAAATGCAAGCGACTTAGTCTTAGCCTAAATTCAAGTTGTAAAGACTGCAGGCAACATTCAAAAGTATTTGGTTGCAAAGAATGAACAATATTCGCAGTGTATGTACATTGCAAGTCAAGTAATATTAACCATGAAGAAATCCACCTGTGATTGCGAACTACATGACCAGTAAGGTGCATGAAATAGTCCAAGAGGTGTTATTGGCAGATGAATTCATTTTGTCCTCAATCAATTTCCAGGTCAGAGAACTGTAAAAGCTTTTTCAGGTAGTACTGGTATCATGATTCCTGTTACTTACTGTTAAACTCTTTCTAACCTATCAATTAAAAGTCTAAATGTGCTTTCATTTTTTCATGTAATCCCTCCAAGACTTATTGCTCAAAATAATGGAAATGTATTGCTCAGTTCTTGATTCTCCTCCCAAGCTTGTTTTATTGATGTTGTTGCAACAGTTAATTCATGGTCCATGCATCTCAGTTAGAATCCAACTTGTAATTTTAGGAATTCAAACTTAACTGCTCAGAACTGGATAAACGTAATTAGAAAACCTTGAGATATAGTGTACTTAAAACGTTTGAGTCATATTGTTTTAAAAGGTTAACAATCAGAAAGGTAAGATCAGAAACAGCAAATGGGATTGCTAAGCTACAGTAATGATGTTGTCCCCTTTTGCAGTAACAACAGTCTGGAAAGAGTGTCTGTTTTGGAAAGTAAATCTGAGTTAGTTAAAAGCATTTAGTGAACTCTGAAAAACTTTAAACCCCATTTATTTTATCAGAGCAAACAAGATATTTTAAATGGGAATTTTGGAAGTTACCAATAGTTCAGAGCTCCTGATGAAGGGCTTATGCCTGAAATGTCAGCTCTCCTGCTCCTCAGATGCTGCCTGACCTGCTGTGCTTTTCCAGGGCCACACTTTTTGACTCTGATTTCCAGTCCTCACTTTCTCCCAATAACTGCCATGGGGATGGGTGGAGCTTGGGAATGTCATCTGGTTTCTATTTGTCTGAAAATATGCTGCAAGAAAAGTTAATTGAACTGGGAGAGCAATGAAAGTGAAGAGGTAACTCCAGATAGCAGACTCCAAGCAGTTAGGTCAAAGGAGAAGTCCGAGAAGTGGTGTTTCCATACCATGAAATAAGGTTAAAGCTAAAATGTCCTCAGTACCACTATTTGCTCAGTGTGGCTAAGAGTAGTTTTAAGGGGCCACAAGCTCTCTTGTTTAATACAGCTAAGAAAGCTTAAGACATTTCAGCCTTTTATTGCCAACTGTTTAGAGTATTAGTTATACAGCACAGAAACAGACCCTTTGGTCTAACTCATTCATGCTGACAATAAATCCAGAATAAACTAGTGCCACTTGCCTGCCTCTTGGTCCATATCCATCCAAACATTTCTTATTCATGTACTTATTTTAATGTCTTTTAAACACTGTAACTGTAACCCCATCCATTACTTCCTCTGGAAGTTCATTCCACACACAAACCATTCTCTGTGTAAACAAATTGCTTATCATGATTTTTCAAAAACGTTTTCTTCTTTCACCTGAAAAATATGCTCCCTAGTCATGAACAACCCACCCAAAGGAAAAGACACCTAACATTCACCTTATCAACGACTCTCATAATTTTATTAACCTCTTTAAGGTAACCCCATAACTTTCAGTGAAACATGTCACAGCCGATCATGCCTTTCCCTATAACTCAAACCCTCCTGGTAACATCCTGGTAAATCTCTTCTGAATCCTCTCCAATTTGATATTATTCCTTCCTATAATAGAGCAACCAGAATTGGACACATTACTCCAATACAGGCTTCAACCATGTACTGCACAACCACAACATAAAGTCCCAAATCTTATACTCGAATATCTGAATAATGAAGGCAACAACACTAAATGCCTTCTTAACTACCCTGTCCATATATGAGGCAAATTTCAAAGAATTATGGAACTAAATCCCTAAGTCCCTCTGTTCTTCAACCCTACCCAGGACCCTACTTTTAATTATGTAAGTCCTGCTCTTGTTCATTTTACCTAAATGCAATACTTTGCATTTATCCAAATTAAATTCCAATTGCCACTTTTCAGCCCATTGACTTAATGGATCAAGATCTCTTTGTAATCTTAGATAACCTACTTCACTGTTGACTATATCACCAATCTTGGTGTTATCCACAAACCTACTAGCCATACCTTCTATGTTCTTATCTATATCATTTATATAAATGACAAATATAAGTGGACTCAGCACTGACCCTTGTGGGACACTGCTAGTCACTGGCCTCCAGTCCAAAAAACAACCATCTACCATCACACTCTGTCTCCTGCCATTAAGCCAATTTTGTATCCAACTGGTAAACTCCCTCTGAACCCCATGTGATCTAACATTTCTATCTCAACTACCACGTCAAATACTTTGCTAAAGTCCAACTAAACAATGCCTACTGCTCTGCCCTCATCAATCTTCTTGGTTACTTCCTGAAAAAACACAATCAATTGTGTGAGGTATGATTTCCTCACACAAAACAATGCTGACTAAACCTAATCATTCCTTGCCTCTCCAAATGCATATAAATCACTTCCAACAATGTACCTGCCACTAAAGGAAGACTCACAGGTCCATAATTCCCAGACATTCTTACATCCCTTCTTAAACAAAATTAGCCACACTCCAGTCATCCAGCACCTTACCTGTAGTTATAGACGATACAAACCTTTCTACAAGGGCACTGCAATTTCCTCCCTAACTTCCCACAAAAAGTCCAGGGATACACTAGATCAGGTCCCGGAGATTTATCCACCTTTATATTTCTAAGACCTCCAGCACATCTTCTGTAATATGGACAGCTTTCAAAACATTAATGTTTATTTCCCTGAGCTCTCTAGCCTCCATTCCTTTCTACTCAGTAAAAACTGACACAAAATATTCTTTTTTTTTTCTCCAATTTCCTGAGGTTCTACACAAAGACAACCTTTTTGATCTTTCTGGGGCCAAAATCCCTCTGTAGTTGTTTTCTTGCTCTTAACGTATTTGTAGAATCTCTTCGGATTATCCTGAACCTCGGTTGCCAAGGTTCTCTCATATTCCCTGGTTGCCTTGCTGATCTCCCTCTTAAGAATGCCTCTACACTCTTTATATTGTTTGAGAGATTCATTTGATCCCAATTGTCTATACCCAATATATTATTCTTTTTTATTCTTGACTACAAACCTCAATATTTTCATTCATTCATTTTTGTCTACTCCTAATAGCGTTACTTTTCACTGTAGCAGGAACATAATACCTCGGAACTCTCATTATCACATTTTTGAAAGCCTCCCACTTAACTAACGTCCTTTTACTGTGAATAGTCTACTCCAATCAATTTTGGCAAGTCCTTATATCTTACCAATAAAATTTGCCTTACTCCAATTAAAAATTCTACTTGTTTTGCAAGTCTTGTCTTTTTCCATAACTAATTTAAAACAAATAGAATTATGATCACTAGACCCAAAATATTCCCCTACGATCACTTCAATTACTTTCCCTCTCTTATTACTGAAGAGAAGATCAAGTTTTGCTCCATCTCTAGTATGAACATTTCCATATTGTTGAAGAAAATTTTCTTGAACACATTTAACAAACTCTTTACCATCCAAACCTTTAACACTACAAATAATCGCAGTCAATGTTTGGAACATTAAAGTCACCTACTGTTATAACCTTATTATTCTTACATATATCTGAGATCTCTCTACATATTTGTTCCTTAATTTCCCTCTGACGATTTAGGAAGTGCATAGTATAATCCCTGATCAAGAATATCATTCTCTTCCTTTCTAATTGCAAACCATATATTTTCATAGGATGATTTTTCAGTTATATCTTCTCTAGTTTCAGCAGTAATGTTTTCCTTAATCAAAAACACCACTCTCCCTTCTCTTTTGCTTCTCTTTCTATCCTTCCTACAACATTTGAAACCTGGAACATTAAGCCAGTCCTGTCCATCATCAACTAAGTTTCCATAATAGTTATAACTTCCCAATCCCATTTTCCCGAACATGCCTCAAGTTTATTGGCCTTATGTGTAGGACACCTTACATTGAAATAAATGCAGTTTAATTCTTCAGAGTTCATTCGTTCTCTGATTTGCTCTTCTCTGTCTTTACTAACTGACTTGTCCTCACTTGTCCTTTTCAGATTCAAAAGCCTCCTCATCTAGCTTCCATTTTACTCTACCGATTTTATGACCCGATTAAGCTGGTGTGCCGGTACTTCCACTCTTGAGAATGGTCTCAGCAGTTTTGCGTAATGCAGAATTCAGAAATAAGATTGTGCTACCAGACATAAGCAGGCATTATGGCAGTCCAAGTCAGAAAGACTTTGAGGAAATTCAATCCTAGATCTTCAAAAAAGAAGACTTGGAAATGCCCGCATTAAGAGAGATCTTTTTTCTAATCACTCATGGGATATGGGCATTGCTTGTTGGACAGCACTTAATGCCATTGCCCGGTTGTTCTTGAGAAAGTGGTGGAGAGCTGCTTTGTTGAATCATTGCAGTCCATGTCTTACAGGTTGGGCCACAATGCCCTTGGGTAGGGAATTCCAGGGTTGTGACCCAGTGAGAGTGATAAGTTTCCAAGTCAAGATGGAGAGGAATTTGCAGTTGGTGGTGTTCCATTTATCTGCTGCCTTTGTCCTTCTAGATGGAAGTGGTCCTGAGTTTGGAAGATGGAACCTGAGGATCTTCAGTGAATTTCTGCAGTGGATTTTCAGGATAGTATACTCTGTTGCAACTGAGTGTCGGTGGTGAAGGGAGTGGATGTTTGTGGGTGTGATGCCAATGAAGTTGGCTGCTTTGTCCTGGATGGTGTGAACTTTCTTGCATGTTATTGGAGATGCACTTGTAATGATTGTACAGAGGTCAGCCAGGTGGATCTCAGAATATGAGTCCCCTGATTGGGACAATTAACCTGCCTAACAGATAAAAACAGGAGGACAGACATTCTGACACTCTGACAGCTGGCTCTTTGGGAGCTGGACCAGTGTCAAGTACTATGCACATGTAAATAAAGGGTGACTTGTTGACTCTTTAAGTTTCTCAACTCCATTCTCCTACTTTCTCCCTGTAACCCTTAATCCCTTTGATACTTAAGAATGTAACTGATATATTGAAATTCCTCAATGACCTGGACTCCACGGCCTTCTGGTTTTAAACTTTATGGATACCCTTCCAGTCACTGCTGACAATAGCAGACTATGGACTCAAAAAGGCCTGATCCTGGCAAAACCAAGACAAGTGGAGGTGATAGGGCAAACAAAAGGGCCATTACAATCAGAATTGAAATATTTCTGGACCCAGTGAGACCAGATCACTGTGGAGGACGGTATTTTATTATGGGAGCAAGAGTGATTGTCCCAAGCACAAGGAACACCAATGCCAAACACATGACTCCTCTAAATGAGAGAGACAGTTAACTTCGAAGGGTGATTTTTTTGGTGCCATAACCACAGAAATGGCTGCGCATGGGGAAGAGGCACAGTAGACACAAGGTCAGGTCCCATGATGTACAAAGATCAGTAGGTGAGGGCAGTCTTGAACAAACATATGAACCACATGAAAGCTGTACACTCACAAACAGAGCAAGAACGAAACAAACCAGGCCCCTCGCAATCCGTGGGTTCTTCACCTCTGTCTAGCATCAAAAAAACTTCAGAGTCTGAAGGAGTCACAGACTCGATGCCTTTACCGCCTGAAAAAGAGAATTTTTTTTTCTGAGACACTTTGGGGCATACATGGCGCGCTACGGTCCAGTACATGCCGCCTGAATTCAAGGGTGAGTCGGAACACCATTGAATGTCAACGGGAGTGGTTAGACCATCTCTTGTTGGAGATGGTGCTATGAAGTACTGTACCTTTAAGAGAGTGTGAATGTTGTTTTGCACTGAGAGCTTACAAGCACCTGGCATATGTTAAAAGTTTGTGAGAAGAGTTGTAGCTCGGGTGCTCGTTGTTGTGGTTCTGTTCGCCGAGCTGGGAATTTGTGTTGCAAACGTTTTGTCCCCTGTCTAGGTGACATCCTCAGTGCTTGGGAGCCTCCTGTGAAGCGCTTAGTGTACAGGACATACCTGAGCAATTTTTGAATTGTCGGGTAGGTGCGAATGTTGCAACTACACTGGAATAGCTTAGCTAGAGGAGCAGCAAATTCAGGAGCATAACTGTTCTGTGCTTTCATTGGAATGTTGTCAGGGTCCATAACCTTTGCACTATCCAATGTAAATAGCCTAAGATGACCCAGTATAGAATGTACTGCAGTGTTAGTCTGATGCAAGGGGAGGGCTTCTACGGGGCTCCTTAAAGTTGGCGGACTGGTTCATAGTTAAGAACTCAGCTGCCAACCTAACTGAGTATGCCACTACCATCACAGACTTCATTAGCAAGTGCGCAGAAGACTGCATACTGAAAAAATTAATCCAAATGTTCCCCAACAAGAAATTATGGATGAAGAAGGATACTCCACTCCTGACTGAAGTTCAGGTCTATCCCTGACACACTTAAGTTGGACTATCCTGACCTTTACAGGAAATCTAGGTAAGACCTTCATAAGGACATCAGAGATGCCAAGTGGCAATATCACACAAAGCATAAAACACAGTCCAACCACAGGGGTCACCCATCATTTGAGGCAAAGCTTACACACAATGACGAATCACAAAGCTAAGTCGAACAGAATTGCAGGCAACAATACATTCTACACTCGCTTTGAACAGAAAGTCAGGGAAACAATGTCACCTATCCCAACAGCCTTGGGTGCACCTGTACCCATGGTCACTGCCACAGACGTCAGATCAGCATTCTTGAGAGCAAGGCTACAGAAAGTGACTGACCCAGATGTAATCCCTGGCCATGCATTCAGATCCTTTGCAGACCAGCTGGCAGGAGTATTTGCTGACATCCTTAACCTGTCATGACTATGAATTGAAGACTTCACCTGCTTCAAGAACACCACCATCATCCTGGTGCCAAAGAAAAGCCATGCAGCGTGCCTCAATGACTACCATCCAGTGGCTCTGACCCCAATAATTACTAAGTGCTTCAAGAGGTTAGTCATGACTCATATCAAATCCTGCCTACCAAATTGCCTTGATCCTTTGCATTTCACCTACCAGCACAACAGATCCACAGCAGACACCATCTCCCTGGCTCTATATTCACCTTTGGAACATCTGGACGACAAGGATATCTACATCAGGCTCTTACTTATTGACTACAGTGCCATCTTTGACACCATAATTCTAAACAATCTCACCTCTGAACTCCGAGAACTAAGAATCTTCCCACCGCTTTCACAACTGGATCTTTGGCTCCCTAACCCATAGTTCGCAATCAGTAAGAATAGGTGACAACACCTCCTCCACCATAATCCTCAACAGCAGTGCCCCTCAAGGCTGTGTACTCAGCCCCCTTATACACTCACAACTCTGTGACTAAGTTCAGCCACAACTCTATTTACAAGTTTGCTGACAATGCCACCATTGTAGGTCAGATCTCAAACAACAACAAAAGACAAAATAAAGGAAAGAGATAGAGTGCTTAGCGGCTTGGTGTAAAGACACCAATTTCTCCATCAATGTCAGCAAAAACGAGGAGCTGGTCATTGACTTCAGGAAGTGGGGAAAAGGCCCGCCCCTGTCTGCATCAATTGTACTGAGGTGGAGAGGGTTCACAGCGTCACATTCCTGGGAGTGACAATCTGTCCAGGTCCACCCATGTCAACACCCCAGTCAAGAAAGCACAACACCATCTCTACTTCCTCAGGAGGCTAAGGAATATCAGAATGTCCAGAAGCACTCTTACCAATTCTTATAGATACACAATAGAAAGCATCTAATCTGGATGCATCACAGCATGGTATGGCAACTACTCTTCCCAAGACCACAAGAAACTACAGAGAGTTGTGAACACAGCTCAATCCATATGCAAATCAGCCTTCCATCTCTACTTCTCGCTGCCTCGGGAAAGCAACCAAAATAATCAAAGACCCCTCTCACTCTGGTTCCCTCAACCAGAAGATATAGAAATTGAACACACGTACAATCAGATTCAAGAACAGCTTTTGCCCTGCTGTTATCAGACCTTTGAATGGACCTCTCCAATGTTAATTCTGATCGCTCTTCTCTGTGGCTGGAGCACTCTCTGCTGCTACCCTGACATACTTGGTATGGCACGATCTGCCTATACAGCACCCAAAACAATACTTTTTACTGTATCTCAGTACATGTGACAGCAATATATCAAACTCAAACTCAAGTTGCCAAAACTCTAAATCTTTGAGACAAAAAAAGGAAGATTAACTCTCCAGTTGATGGCATTTGAGATTTGGGAGTGCTTAATATTGGCACTGACTTGGTAATATAAACATTCCAGTTCTCATGGCTGACATCCATGGCTTTAATAGATGCATGTAGTTTATAAAATGACAGTCACTGATAAATAAACCGCATTAATTATTAATAATGACCCCAAGCAAGGCTTTTAATATCATGTGAAAACAAATGAATATTTCAAATTACTTAGTGGTTGGTAAGGAAACTAAAGTAGCATTATTGGCCAAAAATCAACAAATTAAAAATTACAGAGTGTAAAGTTTTACAAAAGCTCCACGGCTTGAAAGGTTATTGGAGCGGGAGGGGGAGGATCCAGTTGTTGTGGTTCACGTTGGTACTAACAACGTAGGCAAGACTAGGGTGGAGGACTTGTTTGGGGATTACGAAGCACTAGGCAGGAAATTGAAGTACAGGTCCTCAAGGGTCATAATCTCCAAATTACTGCCCGAGCCACGTGCCAATTGGCATAGGGACAAGAAGATTAGGCAAGTAAACACGTGGCTAAGGGATTAGTGTGGGAAAGAGAGATTCCACTTCATGGGGCATTGGCATCAGTTTTGGAACGGGGGGGATCTATACTGTTGGGATGGTCTCCACCTGAACCGATCAGGTACCAATGTTCTAGCGAAGAGGATAAATAGGGTGGTCAGTAGGACTTTAAACTTCTGAGTTGGGGGGGAAGGGAAAGTGAAAGTGACAGGGATATGGAGTTAAATGGAAAAATAAGCAACAGGATAGCATATGTGCAGGCGGATCTAAACTCGAGGCAGACTGGGAATGCAGCAAAAAGGAAGGATAACTTCGGACATCTTATGACTTCCAATATCACTAATGACAAAGTTAGCATTAAGGTACTTTATCTGAATGCTCGTAGCATTCATAACAAAGTAGATGAACTAATGGCACAGATCATAGTGAATGATTATGATGTGGTAGGCATTACAGAGACGTGGTTACAGAGGGGTCAGGACTGGCAGTTAAACCTCCAAGGATTTTCAACTTATCGAAAAGACAGGGAGGTTGGCAGAGGGGGTGGGGTTGCCTTGTTAGTTAAGAATAAAATTAAATCTATGGCACTGAATGACATAGCGTCAGATGATGTGGAGTTTGTGTGAGTGGAATTGAGGAACCACAAAGGCAAAAAAACCATAATTGGAGTTGTGTACAGACTTCCTAACAGTGGTCAGGACCAGGGACGCAACATGTACCGGGAAATAGGGAAGGCATGTCAGAAAGGCAAGGTCACAGTGATCATGGGAGACTTCAATACGCAGGTGGACTGGGTAATCAGGATGGCTTTTTGGAACTGCTTGTCATGGAGCCCACAAGGGAGCAGGCTATTCTGGACTTAGTGCTTTGCAATGAAACAGACTTTATAAAAGATCTTAAAGTAAGGGAACCCTTAGGAAGCAGCGATCATAATATGGTCGAGTTCAGTCTGGAGTTTGAAAGAGAGAAGGCAAAATCGGATGTAATGGTGTTACAGTTAAATAAAGGTAATTATGAGGGCATGAGAGAGGAACTGACAAAAATAGACTGGAAGCAGAGCCTAGCGGGGAAGACAGTAGAGCAAAAATGGCAGGAGTTTGTGGGTATAATTGAGGACACTGTACAGATGTTCATCCCCAAGAAAAGAAAGATTATCCGGAGAGGGATTAGACAGCCATGGCTGACAAAGGAAGTCAGGAAATCTATTAAAGAAAAAGAGAGATCCTATAAAGTGGCCAAGAGCAGTGGGAAATCAGATGATTGGGAAGGCTACAAAAACAAACAGAGGATAACAAAGAGAGTAATAAGAAAAGAGAGGATCAAATATGAAGGTAGGCTTGCCAGTAATATTAGAAATGATAGTAAAAGTTTCTTTCAATACATAAGAAACAAACGACAGGCAAAAGTAGACATTGGGCCACTTCAAACTGATGCTGGAAGCCTAGTGATGGGAGATAAGGAAATAGCAGGAGAACTTAACAAGTACTTTGCATCAGTTTTCACAGTGGAAGACATGAGTAATATCCCAACAATTAAAGGGAGTCAGGGGGCTGAGTTGAGTATGATTGCCATTACAAAAGAAATAGTGCTAGAAAAGCTAAAAGGTCTTAAAATTGATAAATCTCCTGGCCCCGATGGGATAAATCCTAGCGTTCTGAGAGAGGTGGCCGAGGAAATAACGGAGGCATTGGTTGAGATCTTTCAAGAGTCACTGGAGTCAGGGAAAGTCCCAGATGATTGGAAGATCGCTGTTGTAACCCCCTTGTTCAAGAAAGGATCAAGACAAAAGATGGAAAATTATAGACCAATTAGCCTAACCTCGGTTGTTGGTAAAATTCTAGAATCCATCATTAAGGATGAGTTTTCTAAATTCTTGGAAGAGCAGAGACTGATTAGAACAAGTCAACATGGATTTAGTAAGGGCAGGTCATGCCTGACAAACCTGTTGGAATTCTTTGAAGAGGTGACAAGTAGGTTAGACCAGGGAAACCCAGTAGATGTGATCCATCTAGACATCCAAAAGGCCCTTGATAAGGTGCCACACGGGAGGCTGCTGAGCAAGGTGAGGGCCCATGGTGTTCGAGGTGAGCTACTGGGATAGATTGAGGATTGGCTGTCTAACAGAAGGCAGAGAGTTGGGATAAAAGGTTCTTTTTTGGAATGGCAGCTGGTCACAAGTGGTGTCCCGCAGGAATCAGTGTTGGGGCCGCAGCCGTTCGCATTATATATTAATGATCTGGGTGAAGGGACTGGGGGCATTCTAGCGAAGTTTGCAGATGATACGAAGTTAGGTGGACAGGCAGGTAGTACTGAGGAAGTGGGGAGGCTACAGAAGGATCTAGACAGTTTGGGAGAGTGGTCCAGGAAATGGCTGATGGAATTCAACGTGAGCAAATGCGAGGTCTTGCACTTTGGCAAAAAGAATAAAGGCATAGACTGCTTTCTAAACAGTGAGAAAATTCGTAAAGCCAAAGTACAAAGGGATCTGGGAATGCTAGTCGAGGATTCTCTAAAGGTAAACATGCAGGTTGAGTCCGTGATTAAGAAGGCGAATGCAATGTTGTCACTTATCTCAAGAGGGTTGGAATATAAAAGCACCGTTGTGCTACTGAGACTTTATAAAGCTCAGGTTAGGCTCCATTTGGAATACTGTGTCCAGTTTTGGTCCCCACACCTCAGGAAGGACATACTGGCACTGGAACGTGTCCAACGGAGATTCACACGGATGATCCCTGGAATGGTTGGTCTAACATACGAGGAACGGCTGAGGATCATGGGATTGTATTCATTGGAGTTTAGAAGATTAAAGGGAGACTTAATAGAAACTTACAAGATAATACATGGCTTGGAACGGGTGGACGCTAGGAAATTTTTTCCGTTAGGCGAGGAGACTAGGGCCCATGGACACAGCCTTAAAATTAGAGGGGGTCAATTCAGAACAGAAATGCGGAGACATTTCTTCAGCCAGAGAGTTGTTGGCCTGTGGAATTCATTGCCACAGAGTGCAGTGGAGGCCGGGACACTAAATGTCTTCAAGGCAGAGATTGATAGATTCTTGATGTCATGAGGAATTAAGGGCTACGGGGAGAATGCGGGGAAATGGAGTTGAAATGCCCATCAGCCATGATTGAATGGCGGAGTGGACTCGATGGGCCGAATGGCCTTACTTCCACTCCTATGTCTTATGGTCTTATGGTCTTTACACTGCAGCCTCCCTGCAATATCTGGGCATCAATAAGATATCTACTGCATCTGTAATGACACCATCTATACAATGGGATTAATTCACAAATGTGGGAAATGGTTCTTTCTTCACTGCAATCTTAGAGGTAAATACCACAACCACCAGCATCCAACATTTACGGGCAGCATGGTGGCTCAGTGGTTAGTACAGCTGCCTCACAGCACCAGGGACCCAGCTTTAATTCCAGCCTTAGGCAACTGTCTGTGTGAGTTTGCACAATCCCCGTGTCTGCGTGGGTTTTCTCCCACAATCCAAAGATGTGCAGGTTAGATGGTTTGGCCATGCTAAATTGCCATAGCATTCAGGGGTGTGTAGGTTACGTATGTTAATCAGAGGTAAACGTGGAATGTGTCTGGGTGAGTTACTCTTTGGAGGGTCAGTGTGGAATTGTTGGGCAAAATAGCCTGTTTCCACACTGTAGAGATTCTACGTAACCCACATTGTTTTTACCTAAATTATTGTCTCGTTGGATAAGCTCAGCAGCCTGAAGGACAAGCCATATACAGTTTAAATTTGATGTTCATATCCTTTTCTGCTACTCGATTGGAAAACTCGTTTCCCTATCTCAGCCATTGACGTCTGTACAGTTCTCACCGATTGGCACATCTTTGAGATTCGGCATGCGATTTCTTATCCATGAAAGGCTGTAACATTGCTATGCGAGTTTGGCAATATGGCAAAAACATTTGAAAAGAAAGTGCTTGTAACTGTATTACCCATGGACGTGAGCAAAGTTGCCACAGTCACACTCTCATGGGACAACCGGTGATGGTTTGGGTTGAGGGCCACCATGACTCAGGTGAAGGAAAAGGAACCTTCATGTCACCTCAGCCAGGATCAGAATAGAACCTGCACCTTCAGCATTGCTCTGCATCACAAAGCAGCTGTTCTGCCAGTTAAGCTAACTGACTTTCCTGACCCATATATCATACTGTCAAAGAACAGCAGGGGAAAGTACAGAACAAAACAAGGCTATTCAATCTTTCAGTTCAGACTGTGGGATATTTAACATTTCATACATTACTATTTAATCTTCTAAGGGAAATTTGATGGAAGCAGACTCCACTTCTTGTTAATATTCTTAGATTTCTACATTATATATTTTTCAAATGAAAATTATAGATAGACCAATACATTATTAATTTAGAGTTAACTCCTTTTTTTTTCTGAAACTAAGTCTTTCAAAAAAAAAATTGCTTTACCTATGCAAAAACTTAATAAAACAACACTAAATGATATGCAGGCATTCAGTATTGCTTTCAAGACCAAATGTCAGTGTAAAGTGTGAATCATTAAAATCAGAAGGTAAGAATTTATACGAATGAAATTCAGATTTACCATGAAGTACTCACCTACTGTTAAAATCCTCACAGAATCCTGTAGCAAAGAAGGCCTTTCAGCCCACTGTATCAGTTCATTCATTGAAAAAAATCATTACCTGCACATTTATCCACTTTAAGTACATAACCATTTCCCTGTTGAATATTAATATTGATCCTGCTTCCACTATTTTCTTAGTTAAAAATCACACAACACCAGGTTATAGTCCAACAGGTTTAATTGGAAGCACACTAGCTTTTTAACTTTGTACACCCCAGTCCTACACCGGCATCTCCAAATCATGACTACTATTTTCTTAGATAGTGTATTCCAGACCACAACAACTGCATGCACAGAAATATCTTCTTTATTTCTCCTCGTTTAGTCAATCATCCTAAACCTGAGTACCCCCTGCATTAATTGATCAAAATGTAATGTGATTTTGAAAACTCTAATTTAATTGCCCTGAACCTTTTCCCTGTAATATGTCCATATTACAGAGGAGGAAGTGCTGGATGTCTTGAAATGCATGGACGTGGATAAATCCCCAGGACCTGACCAGGTGTACCCTAGAACTCTGTGGGAAGCTAGGGAAGTGATTGCTGGGTCTCTTGCTGAGATATTTGTATCATCGATAGTCACAGGTGAAGTGCTGGAAGACTGGAGGTTGACTAATGTGGTGCCACTGTTTAAGAAAGGAGGTAAGGACAAGCCAGGGAACTACAGACCAGTGAGCCTGATGTCATTGGTGGGCATGTTGTTGGAGGGAATCCTGAGGGACAGGATGTACATGTATTTGGAAAGGCAAGGACTGACTAGGGATAGTCAACATTGCTTTGTGCAAGGGAAATCATGTCTCACAAGCTTGATTGAGTTTTTTGAAGAAGTAACAAAGAGGATTTATGAGGGCAGGGCAGTAGGGGTGATCTATATGGACTTTAGTAAGGTTCCCCAGGGGAGACTGGTTAGCAAGGTTAGATCTCATGGAATACAGGAAGAACTAGCCATTTGGATCCAGAACTGGCTCAAAGGTAGAAGACAGAGTGCGGTGGTGGATGGTTGTATTTCAGACTAGAGGCTTGTGACTAGTAGAGTGCCACAAGGATGGGTGCTGGTACAAAAACTTTTCATCATTTATATAAATGATTTGGATATGATCATAAGACATCTAGTTAGTAAGTTTGCAAATGACACCAAAATTGGTGTCAAAAAAGAAAGTGCTTGTAACTGTATTACCCATGGACGTGAGCAAAGTTGCCACAGTCACACTCTCATGGGACAACTGGTGATGGTTTGGGTTGAGGGTCACCATGACTCAGGTGAAGGAAAAGGAACCTTCATGCCACCTCAGCCAGGATGAGAATAGAACCTGATCCTTCAGCATTGCTCTGCACCCCAAAGCAGCTGTTCTGCCAGTTAAGCTAACTGACTATTCTGGCCCATATACCATACTGTCAAAGAACAGCAGGGGAAAGTACAGAACCAAACAAGGCTATTCAATCTTTCAGTTCAGACTGTGGGATATTTAACATTTCATACATTACTATTTAATCTTCTAAGGGAAATTTGATGGAAGCAGACTCCACTTCTTGTTAATATTCTTAGATTTCTACATTATATATTTTTCAAATGAAAATTATATAGACTAATACATTATTAATTTAGAGTTAACTCCTTTTGGGTTTTTTTTCCTGAAAATAATTCTTTCAAAGAAAAGAATTGCTTTACCTATGCAAAAGCATAATAAAACAATACTAAATGATATGCAGGCATTCAGTATTGCTCTCAAGACCAAATGTCAGTGTAAAGTGTGAATCATTAAAATCAGAAGGTAAGAATTTATACAAATGAAATTCAGATTTACCATGAAGTACTCACCTACTGTTAAAATCCTCACAGAATCCTATAGCAAGGAAGGCCTTTCAGCCCACTGTATCAGTTCATTCATTGAAAAAAATCATTACCTGCACATTTATTCTCTTTAAATACATAACCATTTCCCTGTTGAATATTAATATTGATTCTGCTTCCATTATTTTCTTATTAAAAATCACACAACACCATGCTATACTCCAACAGATTTAATCGGAAGCACACTAGCTTTTGGAGCTAGTGTGCTTCCAATTAAACCTGTTGGACTATAACCTGGTGTTGTGTGATTTTTAACTTTGTACACCCCAGTCCAACAATGGCATCTCCAAATCATGACTACTATTTTCTTAGATAGTGTATTCCAGACCACAACAACTGCGTGCACAGAAATATCTTCTTTATTTCTCCTCGTTTAGTCAATCATCCTGAACCTGAGTACCCCCTGCATTAATTGATCAAAATGTAATTGTGATTTTGAAAACTCTAATTTAATTGCCCTGAACCTTTTCTGCTATACGAACTTATCCCAAATTCTCTAGTCTCTCCATTAAACTGAAGACCCACACATTTATATAATTTCAGTAAAACTTGCCTGCAATTTTCTCAAATAGAGACTAAAAAATCTGCAGATGCTGGAAAACAAGGTAGACAAACAGGAAGCTGGAAGAGCACAGCAAACCAGGCAGCATCAGGAGGTGGAGAAGTTGGCATTTTGGGTGTAAAGGGTGTATCTGTAACATCAACTTCTCCACCTCCTGATGCTGCCTGGTTTTGCTGTGCTCTTCTAGTCTCTTGCTTACATTGTTCTCAAAGCTTTGATGCTGCGCATGAAATTGACACCATTCACTCATCAAGAGAATTCCTGGAGAAGTATAAAGGCAGTAGGAATATACTTAAGAGGGAAATCAGGGGGGTAAAAAGGGGGCATGAGATTTCTTTGGCAAGTAGAGTTAAAGAGAATCCAAAAGGGTTTTTACAAATATATTAAGGACAAAAGGGTAACTAGGGAGAGAATAGGACCCCTCAAAAATCAGCAAGGCGACCTTTGTGTGGAGCCACAGAAAATGGGGGAGGTACGAACTGAGTATTTTGTATCAGTATTTACTGTGGAAAAGGACATGGAAGGTATAGACTATGGGGAAATAGATGGTGACATCTTGAGAGAAATGTCCATATTACAGAGGAGGAAGTGCTGGATGATTGAAATGCATGGAAGTGGATAAATCCCCAGGACCTGATCAGGTGTACCCTAGAACTCTGTGGGAAGCTAGGGAAGTGATTGCTGGGTCTCTTGCTGAGATATTTGTATCATCGATAGTCACAGGTGAAGTGCTGAAAGACTGGAAGTTGACTAGTGTGGTGCCACTGTTTAAGAAAGGAGGTAAGGACAAGCCAGGGAACTACAGACCAGTGAGCCTGATGTCATTGGTGGGCATGTTGTTGAAGGGAATCCTGAGGGACAGGATGCACATGTATTTGGAAAGGCAAGGACTGACTAGGGATCGTCAACATTGCTTTGTGCAAGGGACATCATGTCTCACAAGCTTGATTGAGTTTTTTGAAGAAGTAACAAAGAGGATTTATGAGGGCAGAACAGTAGGCGTGATCTATATGGACTTTGGTAAGGTGTTCGAAAAGGTTCCCCAGGGGAGACTGGTCAGCAAGGTTAGATATCATGGAATACAGGGAGAACTAGCCATTTGGATCCAGAACTGGCTCAAAGGTAGAAGACAGAGGGTGGTGGTGGATGGTTGTATTTCAGACTGGAGACCTGTGACCAGTGGAGTGCCACAAGGATGGGTGCTGGTACAAATACTTTTCATCATTTATATACATGATTTGGATATGAGCATAAGACATCTAGTTAGTAAGTTTGCAAATGACACCAAAATTGGAGGTGCAGTGGACAGCACAGAAGGCTATGTCAGATTACAATAGTATCTTGATCAGATGGGCCAATGGGCTGAGAAGTGGCAGGTGGAGTTTAATTTAGATAAATGTGAGGTGCTGCATTTCGGGAAAGCAAATCTTAGCAGGGCGTATACACCTAGCGAGTGTTACTGAACGAAGGGACCTTAGAATGCAGGTTCATAGCTCCTTGAAAGTGGAGTCGCAAGTAGATAGGATAGCAAAGGAGGCGTTTCGTATGCTTTCCTTTATTGGTCAGAGTATTGAGTATAGGAGTTGGGAGGTCATATTGGTTAGGCCACTGTTGGAATATTACGTGCAATACTGGTCTCCTTCCTATCGGAGAGATGTCGTGAAACTTGAAAGGGTTCAGAAAAGATTTACTACGGTTTTGCTAGGGTTGGAGGATTTGAGCTAAAGGGAGAGGTTGAATAGGCTCGGGCTGTTTTCCCTGGAGCGTTGGAGGCTGAGGGGTGACCTTATAGATATTTATAAAATCATGAGGGACATGGATAGGATAAATAGACAAAGTCTTTTCCCTGGCGTCGGGGAGTCCAGAACTAGAGGGCATAGGTTTAGAGTGAGAGGGGAAAGATATAAAAGAGACCTAAGGGGCAACTTTTTCATGCAGAGGGTTTTACGTGTATGGAATGAGCTGTCAGAGGATGTGGTGGAGGCTGGTACAATTGCTGCATTTAAAAAGCATTTGGATGGGTATATGAATAGAAAGGGTTTGGAGGTATATGGGCCGGGTGCTGGCAGGTGGGACTAGATTGGGTTGGGATATCTGGTCAGCATGCTGAGTTGGACCAAAGGGTCTATTTCCATGCTGTACATCTCTATGACTCTATATTGCAAGTGATTCATAAGCATTTAACAGATCTCCCTACTTTGTACTTGCCAAATCTTCTGTGAAGCAGGAATCATCGTTAGATTGCCTCTCCGCTCCTAAATTCCTGCATCCTGATGCAAGTCCGCATTTCTGGGTAGATATTCCCAGTGTGGCTACTTCGAAAATGCAGAGCATATGGCCCCACAATGAGCCCCATCACATCAAAGTAGCTTTGGAGTTGAAGGAACAAAGATTTATTTTCTTTTCACAACATTAACTGCTGTAATTTAAGTTCAAATGTTCAGTGTGAATGGCAGGGAATGGCTGAATACGTGAACATTATTGAATGAGTGAGTGGACAATTCAGTGAATAGGCTTCGTGTTCACATGGGTGGGTAGGTGCTATTTTGCCAGGTGGTGGTGGTTGGGTAAAGTGGCAGGTTGGATAGGTGGCCCCATGCTATTGTCAATTGGGCAATACAGCGCTACTTGTCATATTAGAACTCTTTTGTACTGCACTCTGTTACATCTGAGAAAAGCTGTCTGTAACATCATCCTACCTTTTCCTTTGCCTTGTATTACAAACTTTTTTAAAAAGTGCCATACAAGAGAAATTTGCTTTTATTGTATTATGAAACATTTAGTAGTTCTGTTAAATTTCCAACTGCCTGTATTCATGTGGTTCTGCTAATTAACACAATACAGAACAACCAATGCTGGAGTATAAATTATTGATTACTGGGTCAAGTCAAGCACACCTTTACTAGAAAATCTTGGAACGCTGTAGTCTGCACACAAACAGCGTAGATTTTTGTTTTGCAGAATGATGCCAGCTCTGTGTTTTACTGACGTAATGATGAATGGGTAAATCAGTTACTAAGCCTGATAGCAAAATAGAGGATGTTTTGGCAGTACAGCAGAAATGAGAGATGTTCTCTTCAATGGAATTTTACTTTATCTGTAGAATTTCTGCTATTAAAAGAAATTCAAAACAAATACTGTCTCCTTAAGTAAATGCTTTTTCTTTCTTATTCTGTTTGCTGCTGTATCTCTAGAAGTAAGTGATTTAAACATATTGAATAATTTAGACTACTACCTGAAAAGTGAATGTACTATAATTAAAGTGAAGTGTTTCTGTTCCACTGTCAGATTTTTCTCATCTATTTCCTTTGTAGGTCCTTCAGCAATTTGATTTGCACCAATTCCTTTTGCTTTCTAGTTTTGCTGGGTCTGAGCACAACAGAAGCTGATCTTATCTAGCTTTCAGTGTGGTAGTAAGTGTCCTCCAATGAAACAAAAAAGATTTACATTTCTATTGTACCTTTTGTGATTTTTGGACATCTTAAAGCACTTATCACACAGAGTAGGACTTGAACCTAGAACCTTATAAAGTAGAAGTAAAAATGCTGCCAAATGAAACATTGCTGATATCATTTCATGATCAGTATATTTTTTAAGACACACAGTATGCCTTTAAGAGACAAGCTCATGACAATATCAGTGTATTATAGCACGTATCCTGGTGTAATATTTATTGCATACTCCATCCAGACATACAGAATGACATACTAATGGCAGCATACTGCTCATTAAAATGAAGAAGTTTAATATGAGCCCAGATACTGATCAACCTGTGAATGTGATATTTCTATGCATTAACACGCTGTAATAAACATCTGTTTGATCTTTCAATATCACATTCATCTGGGCCTACTTTCGGATGCTATGAGAGATAACATAAGCATTGCCACATTAGGTAAAAAAACACCTTGCTAGAAGCTAAACCCACATCATGGCTAGTTGGTGTGGCCATCTGTTAGAAGTAAAATATTCCAAGATCAGCTACATGATAGCACTGGACACCAAATAATTCAGATAATCAGCAGCAGAATCTTCTGTGAGTGCAGAATGCCAGACAATATAGCTACTGCATTGACTAATCAGAACATAGAGTCACTTTCTTTCGATTAAATATCAAGTCCCTTCAAGACAAGATATTTCTAACAGCACTTTATTTCAGCATAAAAGTGCTGAGATTGCAAGGCTGAAGTTACAAAGCTGTACTGAGACAGTGAAGACTTCAACTCTCCCCCTCTTAAAAATCAAAACTCAAGCACCTGTCATTCTTATTTTCAGAAAAGGAATTTGAATGATCCTGACAGTAAAGTTACAAAGCTCTGCCATAAGAAATTACACATTCTAAAACAATAGTAAAACAGTTTCTAAAAAAAAAGTCTTACCTATGTCCAAATCATGTTTCGTTTTCTTTTCTTTCTTCAAAATGATCTCAATATTTTTTTTTAAAATGTGTGACATCATCACACTTTAGTTGGCATGAATGTCACATAAGGGCAAAAACCTGCAATTGCTTCCAATTTTTAAACTGTAAGTGTGTGGCTCCTAAAACAACACCCTAAAAGGCAGCGATGATCACCAACAAGAATAATAAAGGAGATCAGCAGCAGAAAAGAGAAACATAAAATGAGAGAGAAGCAAAGCTGGTAAGGAAATAATCAAAAACAGTATTGCACTCTACTTCTAAAAGAAAGCTCAAAACTGCAGACAGTATTGATAGGCAAACATTTCCAGACCAGGCATTGGTACCATTACTTAACTACAAGTATTCAATCAGTATATGCAGTTCTACTTTGCAGAGAAAGTGATAGATCATTCAGAGAAAAAAGCTCTGAAAATTGTGTTTGTCAATAGCAAGGAGGGGCCTTACAGTATTAAAACATCCAGAGTTTCCAAAAGCAATCAAAAAGATCCAAAAGAAATCTGCAAAATTAACCAAGGTCAGCTCAAGGTAAGAATTAACTTCAAGGTTTGCAAACTTCAACTCATAACATACAGCAAGACAAGAACTCTTGACAAGGTTGTTGGAAGATGCCGCAGCAGAGTGCATGAGTATAATTTTTTCTGAAGGAAGTATTAGTCACTGCTTCTACAATAGTTAAAGTCTTTAGGGCACATAAAGGAACTACATAACTGATGCATTATTTAAGAACGTTAGCTTGCTTAGTCTCCATCAATGTTACCTGACCTGCTATGAGCTTCAGCACTTTTTGTTTTCAGTACAGATTCCAGCATCTGCAGTAATCGACTCCGACAATTACAACAAACTTTGTTTTAACTGGCTCCTAATAACCCAGCACTATCAATAAACCAGCAAACGTTATATACCACAAAACCAGAAGTTTACTGTACTATCATGATTTCTGTGATGTGCAAGTAGTCAGTTGAGGATGTGAGTGATATCTCTGCTGTTAATTTTTATTTATTTCTGTGGCTCATGCTGTAAATAGCATATAACAGTGATCTGTATACCCCCTTCATTATATTCCTATTACCTTATGTATGTTTTGGCATTGATTATGTGGAACTCTTGAGCTTAGTGAACTTTGAGAAGATTTGTAGCTCAGGATGTAGGTTTTCTCGTTGAGCTAGAAGGTTCATTTTCAGACGTTTCGTCACTATACTAGGTAACATCATCAGTGAACCTCCGGATGAAGCACTGGCGGCATGGCCCACTTTCTACTTATGTATTTAGGATTCCTTGTGTTGGTGACATAATTTCCTGTGGTGACGTTATTTCCTGTTATTTTTCTCAGAGGGTGGTCCATATGGACAACATGGGAAACTAATGTCATTTACAAAAAAACCTTGCAAGAACTGATCCATCCTAGGACAAGCCAAACAGAGATTTGCACGAGAATTCCTAGAGAGCATGGCATGGTAACCGGATCTTTATCAACAAACACATTGGCTTGGACTCCATTTACCACCCCCTGAGAAAAATAAAAGGAAATGACATCACCACAGGAAATTGCATCACCACCAGAAATTACATCACCAACCCAAGGAAACCTAAACACATAAATAGAAAGTGAGCCCCCATGCCACCATATGCTCCATCTGGAGGCTCATTGATGATTCAACCGAGTATGGTGATGAAAACATCTGAAAACAAACCTTCTAGATCAGTGAGCAAACCTACATCCGGGAACTCTTGATCAATTGGAATATTTGATCAACTGGCACACTCCTAGTCCCATAGGTGCTGGTTAAGAAAAGGTTTGCTGTACACACTTTAGATGCAGTCAAGATTATTGTTATAATCAGTACAGTGCACCAAATCTACATCAGATGTTTTGTCACATTAACATAAAAGCTGTCCAGCAAGGGTCACAAGCTTGCTCAGACTAATGTATACATACCAATCATGCACATGTGAGGAGGAGCACTGTGACAATGGTAATTATTCTACATTAGATTCACTACAGGATAGAAACAGGCCCTTTGCCCCAACAAGTCCAAACCGGTCCTTCGAAGAGTAACCCACCCAGACCCATTTCCCTGTATTTATCCCTGACTAATGCACCTAACACTATGTGCAATTTAGCATGGCCAATTCGCCTAACCTGCACATCTTTAGACTGTGGGAGGAAACACACACAGACACGAGGAGAATGTGCAAACTCCACATGGACAGTTGCCCAAGGCAGGAATTAAACCCAGTTCCCTGGCGCTGTGAGGCAGCAGCGTTAACCATTGAACCACCTTGCTACCCATTGTATCATGCTATTGGGTGACAGCAAACAGCAACAAGTGATTTCTCAAAGCAACAAAACATCATAAAGCAAGTGCAATAGATAACAATGCAGACCTATCCAGGTAGGGGAGGATGAGTTGCCAAATATCCAAAGTCTACATTAAAGTTTGAAATGTTAATCTCGTAAACTGCTTTACCTGTTTAGCATAATTATTGAAATGACAACATGTGCTTATGTACAACCATGTACTTCTGTTTGGGATAATCTTTTATCTTTGGAGAAAAGGGGAATGTTATGTTAAGTCTCATGATCAGTGTATCAGTATGACATGCTCATGATACATCACTGTATCCCAGCTTGTCACCTGATCACAGAACAGATTGCAGACTCCACCTTAAGATTGCAGAAGCCACCTTAATTGAGATCACTTAAAGCATGTTACACTAAGGAAAAGATAGTGCTCTCTGTAATCAAAATGCTTAATACATGCTCAGATGTTGATGCGCCTGTGAATGTAATATTTGTGTCTGTGAGTGAACTGTAATGAACGTATGCTGGATCTTTGAATACCACACTATTCCTGCCTAGTCTCTAATGTTGTGGGAGTTAAAGTAAGCATTGCCAAATTGGATAAAGATACCCTGCTGGAGGCAAAATTCACATCAGCTTGTCACTCAAAATAGCTGCAGAAGTTCTGTAGTTTTATGTGAAGTCTTTCACTATTGTGATGACAGCAGTTATAGTGAGAGAAACAAAATGAAGACAAGATACGTCAGACCGAGAATAGAAAGGAGAAAAACATACCATTTATTCTCCTCGTTTAAATGCTGAAGGTATAGCTTGCCATTTCTATGATTCTAGCATGTTTCTATTGTTGAATACCTCTCCAATAAATTAGTAAGAAATCTGCTGATATTTTCCCACTTGAAACAGCAATTTGCATTTATAATAGCCTCTGAAATGAGATGGCACCATGCCTGCTCTTGGAAAATGGAAAGTGAAAATCACAGATATTTATGATCTTGAACCCATGAGGTTAAAGCAGTGGATTCTCACTCAAGTACTAACCCACATCATCTAGACATAACAGAGAGGAAAATAATGAAAAGGAAATTTACATTTTTTAAAAAAACATTTCTACCTGGGAAATATACAGCAAGTTGCCTTTATTAAATTCACAACAATCGAGTCGTTGAGTGCATAGGGAATATCACAGTTAATCTGAAGAGACTTCAAGACAAGGTAGCTCAGGTTTGCTTGATTATTTGAAGAAGATCAGAAAAGCTCATCAGACAAATTATCCCCTTTTGCAAAGGGCTCAAATACCAGGGGACACAATTTAAAACATGGATGCACGGCAGAAAGGAAAGCAAACTTGCAGCATAAATTACCAGGTAAGTCAACTGTGGTGTTAATTAAAACTGGGTTTAAGAGGTGAGCCAATATGCTTCTGTGAGGGAAACAAATGGGAATTATGATGGAAAGTTGAGCAGTTGGATTGCGTTCAGTCAATAAGTGACAAGCTCATTTAGAATGCTGTTTACATTTGCATATTTACTGTTATTAAGCTTCATAACTTGGCTAGAAAAAATGTAGCAGCGATATAAATGAGACATGTTTTGAAAACATAACAGCCCCAAACATTTTAAACTGGGAAAAATAAATGCCCATTGATCGGCCGATTTAAACAGACATATCAATATAGGATTTTTACTTCTGATTCTTATTTTACAGTTAATATTGGTGTCATGGGCAAAGAAAATGCCTGGGGTGGCACAGAATTTCCATTTTCTCTTATCTTAGTATTCAGATGGGGCAGAAACATTTGCTCCATTATGTACAGGCTGTGGGATGAATTTCAGTGTTTGGGAGGACATGAAATGGGGGGTGGGGGGGTGGGGGGGTGCGGGGGGGAGTTGGTGAAGGTTCTGCTAAATGTAATGGCAAGACCTGTTAGACTTCTTGTTCTCCATTTCCCCTCAGGCAATCAGAGAGGTCGGTGGGCTATCAAGCTGATAACAACGACGACTGCAGTAGACAACCACAACTGGGAATGGCAGGAAACTTTGCCAGCCGTTGGGATTGGGGGTGGGAATGGAGATCCTGTGAGGAACTGGGGGTGGGGGTGAGGATGGGGGCTGCGGGGATTAAAGATCCAATCACATGATCATCTTAGATTGAAATCGAGGATGGGATTGAACAGTGGATCGCAAATATAGTTCACACAAGTCAAGTCGTGGAGATGTGAAAATCTGATCAAATGGGAGGGAGTTAAAATCAAATTTCACGTGGGTGAAAATGTACTGTGCAGTGGAGGTGAAAACTAGATTGTGGGTATTGAGAAAGAGATTGCATGGAGTCAAGGAGTGTGGTGATGGTGAGGATTTGACACAATTGTTAGAACTCCCAGTACTATCTGTTCTCAGTGTGGTCAGTTCTCATCAATCAGTTCCCTTACAAGATAGAAGTGGTGACTGTAACTTTATACTTCTTTCTCACTGAACTCAGATCCCACCTTCTTGGTCACTTGCTTTTCAACAGAGCTACAGTCTTTTACCCGGCCATTTTTACACTGCCTGGGGGTCACATGAGCATATTTTGAGACCCATCCCACAGTCACAGGAACAGGTTCCCATACCCTCCCTCCTGTGCCACCTGGTGTTTATGTTGCTTGAGGCATTGGGATGGTGAGGGGAGGGGTGTTGGTTCAATTCTGCTGCTGGGATTGGCAGAGTTGAGCATTCCCACCTTCTAGTTGATACCATTAAGGTACAGCTAGCCACGCACTGTTGCCATATTTGGTCAGGTTCCAACCATTCACAGCCCCAAGACCCTGCTGAAGATTCATGTCTGCTGCTTCCAGCTAATCAGCCACACCACTACAACTGGCGAGTGATGTACCATTGTGAAGTCATCTTCCTCACCCAAGTGTAAGAGGAGATCTTACAATCCCCACAGTGTGGAAACAGGTCCTTCAACCCAATAAGTCTACATCAACCCTCTGAAGAGTCTCTTACCCAAACCCATTACTCCATATTTATCCCTGACTATTGTGCACCTAACCTACCCATCACTGAACACTATGGACAAATAAGAATGGCCAATCCACCTAACCTGCACATCTTTGGACTGTAGGAGGAAACCAGAGCACTTGGAGGAAACCTACAGACAGGGAGAGAGTGTGCAAACTCCACACAGACTCACTGTCCGAGGCTGGAATTGAACCGGGTCCCTGGTGCTGGGAGGCAGCACTGCAACCAATGCGCCACCATGACCCCCCCCTTTGACGGACCCATCGAATTCCATCTTTCTCACCCTCTTTGGTTTTTGATGTTTGTAAACATCAGAACTGAGAAAATGATGTCAGCGGGAAAGGGAAAAACAAAGAAACCCCTCCCATAAAAACTGGACTTTAATCAGTGGAATTTATTTTAATGCTCCCAGCAAAAAAAAAGTGGCATTAAAATGTCAACTTCAAGATGCTCAACAGTACACTCTCATTTGCTCCAGCATTTACATATCCAATGTTCCTAAGTGGCATTAATATTGCTGGTAGAAGATCACCCAAAATTGTAAGCATCTTGGAGTTTTATTTATTTAACATCAATAAACAAGATTTGAACATGCTAGCTACAGAGTTTCACTGAACTGTCGAGAACACCTATTGGAAAACAAGGACAGCTGAAAGAAAATCAGATGATCTAAGCCTGCTACTTGAGTGAGTCATGCTACTGAACAATCGTAAAATTGGGGTTTATTAGTATTGGCCAAGTACTTATTGACAATAGGCCCACGAGCAATTCACTCTCACAGAATAAATTACTACATGCTGGAACCAGTAGAAACACTCAAACTGCATTCATCTATGTCAGTTCTTTAAATAAAACCACATGTAAAATGTAAAAATCTGCCAATAAAATGAAGAAAATAAGTATGGTGTTATATGGTGTAACTTATTCCAGTCGCAATAAATTTGGAAACAAAAATCTGGATTTATTCCAAAGTATTTATGCGTTCAATTTTTTTCAGTTTTACAAACTGAATTCCCAAGACCTTCTTTAAACAATGAATTTTGCTCAGCTGAACAGTGTAATCTGCATCTTAAGCTAATAGAATCTCAGGGAACTAGACTTCATCCATCAACTCTGATAGTTAATATTAGGATAAATGCAAATTGATGAATTGAGGAATATTTTCTCACAGTGCTTCTATCCTATTCTAAGTGACTCCTAAGCAATATACCAAAGAATGGAAACATTTGATATAAAAATGGGTTCAACATTGCTGAGGATATGATTTTATTTTTCATCATTAGTAGCAGATGATAGTTAAGTGAGCTGGGGAAAAAAAACTATACCTTGCCAGTTTCTTGACATTTCCTGGTTACTCCTGCTTCATATTTTGGTTTCAATCCTCACCTCTGCACCATTCTCCAGTGAGGTGAATTTCAAAGCAATGGAAGAGCAGATGATATAGCTTTCACTGTGTTCAATACACTTTACTGGAAGGGCTCAAGCAGTACAGTGTTAGTGTCCTTAATTTTGAGCTGGGTTCAAGTCTCACTTGCCCCAGACGTATGCCAAAACATCTCTGAACAGATTGATTAGGAAATAACTACTCTCTCTTGAACACTGGCTCAGTCTTCTGCATTTAACATCAGATATCTGTTATGATCAGAGTCATATGGGTGGCATCAAATTAAGTCACAGCAATTAAATATATTGTATATATGCCTGTAAAAGGCAAATTGTTCAGACTACTTTTTAAGATTAAATTTATGGGGTCAACAATTACATGGATATTATTTTTGAGGGGCTGAAATTCATGACTTTCAAAATTCATACCTTATCATGAGCAGAAGGCCAATTGATCTCTAAATTAATTTTTAAAAAGTACAAAATGAATAAAGATTTGTACACCTGTTGTCTTTCACTGTCTCACACCTGCACACACACATCATGAATGCTGGGGAAAATATCAGCACTAATGCTGTTAAGCGGTAGTGTGGGGGAAATAAAGAAAAATATGACCAGGAGATTAAGAGTCTCCTTAGTTTAGGGGACTAACTCGGTAATTACTGGATAAAGACAATAGAAACATTATGAATTAGTAATTACTCTATCTGCCTTTTTCTTTATTTTCTTGATATTCTCTCTTTTTTAAAAAAAAACTTATCTTGGAGTGATGATGACATCATCAGTGCAGCTGAAGACCCGAATGGAGCGGGCTGGACTCCTAGCCGTGAGCGGGGCGGCCAGTAGATTGGAGTTCCGGAGTGGAATGCGATGGCTAATGGACTGGTGTCCTGGAGCAGGATGGCCAGTGCACTAGAGTCCTGTAGTGGGATGGCCAGTGGACTGGAGTCCCAGAGCACGATGGTCAGTGGATTGGAATCTTGGAGTGGGATGGACATAGACTAGAATCCCAGAGCAGAAAGGCCAGTGGACTGGAGTCCCAGACCAGAGTGGGATGGCCAGCAGACTGGAGTCCCGGAGCAGGATGGCCAGTGGATTGGAATCTTGGAGTGGGATGGACATAGACTGGAATCCCAGAGCAGAAAGGCCAGTGGACTGGAGTCCCAGACCAGAATGGGATGGCCAGCAGACTGGAGTCCCGGAGCAGGATGGCCAGTGGACTGGAATCCTGGAGTGGGATGGCTAGTGGGCTGGAGTCCCGGAGCAAAGCAGGATGGCCAGTGGATCGACGACCCAAATCAGAGCAGGATGGCCAGTGGACTGGTGACATATATGGACAGCTCCATTCCATCCATTATTCAATGGTCTGGTAGGAAGAGCAGTCCAAACATTGAAGGCAAGCTTAAACAAACTGCAAGGCAAATTGAGGACTGCAGATGCTGGTGATTAGAGTCGAGAATGTGGTGTCATCAGGGCTTCTGCCCGAAACGTCAACTCTCCTGCTCCTTGGGTGCTGCCTGACCTTTAAAGAAACAGCCTACAGTTTCAATAGATACCAAACTGTCCCAGTTCCTATTTGATTATAGGACCGCCCCTACAGGGACAGCACCAGCAGAGTTGCTAATGGGGAGAATTTGACTTGAAGCTACGTGCTACACTGTTTTAGCCTAGCAAGGATTTGTGGTCTGCTATTATGATTACAAATTTACATTCCTAAAGCTACTGGTGGAACTTCATGAGTCCAAATATGAACATCAAACCATCCTTCTCTACCTAGGTGTATTTATCCTCTGCATGAGCCAAAGTCCTGTATGCATATACTATTGGGCATTCCTCTCCATTGGGCAAACTATGAGCGAATATACCCTGATGCCGTAAGGAGAGGCATGGCATGTTAATACCATCTCGCTGGGGATCTTGGTGTGTCCACACATTGACTTTGACAAGTGCAGGCCACGTGTGACAAATTTAATTGAGTTCTTTGATGGAGTGACATAAGTTGTGGATGAGGGTAGTGTTGTAGATGTATATTTGGACTTTCAGAAAGCATTTAATACAATGCCATATGGCAGATTGATTAGCAAATTGGTTAGCATTCTTGAAGAAGGGCTTATGCCCGAAACGCTGAATCTCCTGTTCCTTGGATGCTGCCTGACCTGCTGCACTTTTCCAGCAACACATTTTCAGCTCTGGTTAGCGAATTAGAAATGTTTGTGATTGATGGTCCTTGGCATCATCAATTTGCTGTTGGCATAGATGGTGAGTATAGATGGGTAATACTCAGATTGGAAATGAGTTGAGAATGATGTGCCCCGGGGATCTGTGCTGGGGCCGTTCCTTTTTCAGATTTATATGAACAAATTGGAAATGGGTGTTGAGGGCAAAATCTCCAAATGTTCAGAAGGTACCAAGCTCGGGAGAATAGTGAATCGGGAGGATGATGCTGAACGGCTTCAGAGGGACATCGACAAGTTGGCTAAATGGGCAGACATGTGGCAGATGAATTTCAATACGGAGATATGTGAAGTATTTTAGCAGGAGAAACATGAAGGTACAATAAAAGCTCAATGGTGCAACTTTGAGCGGAGTACAGGAGCAGAGGCTCCTTGCATTTACGTGATTCTTTGAAGATGGCCAAGCAGGTTAATAAGGCTTGCAGGATGTCTTGGTTCATAAATAAAGAATCGAGTGTAAAACAAGGTAGAGATGCTACACCTCTACAAATTTGGAGTATTTTGTTCCCTTTCAAAGAGTTATAGAGATGTACAGCATGGAAACAAACCCTTCAGTCTAACCCGTTCATATTAACTAGATATCCCAACCCAATCTAGTCCCACCTGCAAGCACCTGGCCCATCTCCCTCCAAACCCTTCCTAATAATATACTCATCCAAATGCCTTTTAAATGTTGCAATTGTACCAGCCTCCACCACATCCTCTGGCAGCTCATTCCATACATGTACCATCCTCTGCATGAAAGAGTTGCCCCTTAGGTCCCTTTTATATCTTTCCCCTCTCACCCTAAACCTATGCCCTCAAGTTCTGGACTCCTTACCCCAGGGAAAAGACTTTGTCTATTTATCCTATCCACGCCCCTCATAATTTTATAAACCTCTATAAGGTCACCCCTCAGCCTCCGATGCTCCAGGAAAAACAACCTGAGCCTGTACAGCCTCTCCCTATAGCTCAAAGCCTCTAACCCTGACAACATCCTTGTTAATCTTTTCTGAACCCATTCAAGTTTCAAAACATATTTCCAATAGGAAGGAGACCAGAATTGCACGCAATATTCCAACATTGGCCTAACCAATGTCCTGTGCACCCTCCACATGATCTCCCAACTTCTGTACTCAATACCCTGACCAATAAAGGAAAGCATACCAAATGCTTTCTTCACTATCCTATCTACCTGGGACTCCACTTTCAAGAAGCCAAGAACCTGCAGTCCAAGGTCTCTTTGTTCAGCAACATTCTCTAGGACCTTACCATTAAGAGTATAAGTCCTGCTAAGATTTGTTTTCCCAAAATGCAGCACCTTGCATTTATCTGAATTAAACTCCATCTGCCACTTCTAAGTTCATTGGCCCATCTGATCAAGATCCTGTTGTAATCTGAGGTAACCTTCTTCGTTGTCCACGACACCTCCAATTTTGGTGTCATCTGCATAACTCTACCTCTTATGCTCACATCCTTTTCGAGTGTGTTGTTTAAGGAATGATGTTAAAACCCTGGAGAGAGTACAAAGGAGATTTACTGGAATGATACCAGGAATGAAAGGTTTTAGATACAAGGAAAGATAAGAGAATTGGGCTTATTTTCCTTGGAGCAGAGAAGATTAAGAGATGACCTTATTGATGTATTCAAAATTATGAACAATTTTGATAGGGTAAAGGAGAATATTCTGCTTTCACCAGTTGGTACGTCAGTAACGAGAGGTCACAATTTCAAGATTGTCAGCAACAGAGCTAGGAGTGAGATGAGGAGAAACTTCTTTTTTCAGAGAGTTGTTGGGATTTGGAATATGTTGCCTGGGAGAGTAGTGAAAGCAGATTCCATAGGAGGCTTCAGAAAAGACCTGGATATTTATTTGAAAGTGATGAAGTCAGAGGGTTACAGAGATGGGACTGGAGAATGGAACTAGCTAGATAGGTCTTTCCAGAGCCAGTACAGACACAATGGGTTGAATAGCCTGATTCTGTACTGTTAAAATTGAGTGATTCTGTGATACATCCATAAAGATTCATTCTCATGAAGTCCCATGCGTACAAAATACATTATGGTCCCAGGTTGGACTGTCGAGTCCATGCCAAATGTCATCGAGCTGTGAGGTTGATAGCTTGTATCCAGGAACTTAGATGCTACGGAATCCATGGCCACATGCATTCAGCAGTCATCACTTCCACATGCAGTGGCCAGCTGTCAGTTAAAGCTTGTTTCTCCTTCTGTTACAGTTAAACAAAATTTAGTTCTGATTTATGCTAATGAGTTTATGGCAAATTATAAGTGCACCTTCACCTTGACAAAACAGCCACAGTGCATTCTGATGTGTTTTGCAATTTTAATCTTCGCACCATTTATACATTTGCTCCAATCCTAGGTCTCTTTACTCGTAAATGATCAATTGATATACCCAATTTAAGGAATCAGTATTTCCCTCACTCAGAAACTGCGTCTTTTATAAGTGAAAGGAAGGAAACTACTCTGTCATTCAATGATAGCACATGTGTTACATTAAAGTGTGTGAAAGATTTTGTATGCTGAAGTACAAATAATTAATCAGTTTCTTGAAATATTCCTGTGCACATAAAGTTTAAGCACAGGCACAACCCTAGCATTTTTATTTATTCACTTGTTAAGCAATTTACAAATTTGTGTCGAATTACTCAGGCTCGGCTTTGTTTCATGTTACTGTCACCCAAATAACAAGTGGCATTCAACTGGTAAAGGAAGCCACCAGAGCAAGAGAAATTGAACAAAGCCACTCAACTGTACCAGCTGCAGTAGAAATTCTCAGTTAATAAACATAAGGAAGGAGAAGCAAAAGAGGTAGGAAAGCAGAACTGCAGAAGGAGGTCAGAAGCTAAATATTCATTAATACATAGGGAACTACAATTCATAATATATCGATACATATTTATAAAATGCAGTTTTCCACATATATATCAATATATATAGAGATAAGATCCAAATTCATCAAAGAAATAATAATATTTTCTTTGCTGATCCTATTCATCACCTTCAAATAAAAAGTATAAACACTAAATATAAATCATATGTTGACTACAGGAATGGTCATTGACTTTCTGTATGTTTCCAGTTTATCTGCTTTCATTCCTGAGAAACTTTCCTGATCAGATCTAGATAGTCCTACCATTGCAGCAGCGATATCCTCTTTCTTTGCACCTCAGGAAGTCTGATTTCTTTGGTAGGCATGCATAGGCATGTTTGTTCACAGGAGGTCAGTGCCAACTTCAGAACCATCTGCCTAGACTTCAGCTTTTTCTCATGTTTCATTATGTTGAGCCAAATCTTGATGTCAATGATCTGTGTGGGAGGAACCAGTCAGGCATTTCTCTCCCAGATATCATTTTCAATGGAATTTTCACAGTTTTTGGCAGCCAACTGTTGATGCTTCAGTTGCACATGTTGAAATATCTTTGGTTAAGGTGATGGTGCTCCCACAGCATGGTTGCAGTAGACACTGGAGAAATTAAGTTATATCAACGATATATGTATTATCGACCTTATACAGAGTTAGTGTGAGCCAGGGATTGATGGGGTCAATACTGACTCCTGAGGTAGAAGTGCCAATCAAGTACATTATCTTGGCTAGACGCTGTCAAGCTTCTTAAATGTATTTGCAGCTACACATATCCCAGGTGTCAGCAGCATTTTCTTTACTCTTGATACAGGTTTTGTAGATGTTGCAGCAATCAGCAGATGTTATGGTCACTAAATAAATATCTAGACTCTGCTCTGGTCCTGCATCTACAGGTCAGGACTTAACTCAAGGCTTTTACTGATCGGTTGCTGTAGTTGGCAAAATCGCTGTTCATGAGATTCATCCAATTTCCACCAAACAATTATCAATGTTTGCAGTTGACAGGAAGAACTTCCTCCCGTAAAAGAATTTCTGATGGAATAACTCTTCAGTTAAGCTTCTCACCAGTGATGATATTGATGATGGGCAATTATGTTTTCAAGTATGTTGTGATCTACCATGATTATATTAAAAAAAACCCGATGGAGAATAATTCTCCAAAATTTTATTACGGGTGCACAATTATACAATTACGTCCTAAATTATTCAAGATGCTGCTGAACATGAAAAACGTCACCAATATTTCAAAGTTAATGACTGGAAAAAAGTTTATGATTTACGAAGTTTTGTCTCAACCTTCTTAGCATATGGTACTCCACTTTACATTACAGTGAGTTTGTTGAAGATTTAATGGGGGAGCCAGTGAACTGTTACAGATATACATGACATTCATTCATAAACACAAGGCAATATCATTCCACAGTTGTTTATTTTAGGAATCAAGGAGAACTTCTTAAAAATAAAGAAAATGCTTGCTGGTGTCAGGGAAGCTTAAATATGACAAATGAACCAATTTGCAAAAATCTAAGTGGGTCAACTGGAATTTCCATTTGCAATCAACACGTTATCAGTTTTGCTCACATTCTGGTATTGTTCGGTTACTCTCAGCACTGAATCACAATAATTCCAGTGCAACAACTAGACTTTGGCATTGAAAGAGCTCTTTAAACTTCGTTGGCAATTCAATGGGTAATTGGATTGCTTAATGTGTAATTGAATAGCATCAGTAGCTGCAAGAGAAATTATGGCACTAAATCAATCACAAACTTGATTCTCCAATCCATGTTCAGTTTGTTGATCTTGGTCAGGTTTGGTGTTGTAGGGCTTCCACTGGCTCCATAGCCAAGCCTAGGAATGAAGAGTGGAAAGGGCAGAACATGACAACTCATTTTTTTCTTCTGCTAGCAATGATCAATAATAGATAAAAGCACTTGTGTGAACATTGGACAAGGTCGAGACATTATCAATGATGATGCCTTCCACAGGGACAACGTGAGGACTGCAGATGCTGGAGTAGCAGAGTCAGAGAGTGTGGTGCTGGAAAAGCACAGCAGGTCAGGCAGCATCCGAGGAGCAGGAGGCTTGATGTTCGGGCATAAGCCCTTCATCAGGAATGCTAAGTCAAATGACACTATAATTGTCACTTTATAGAATCACAAGTCATGCCCATATGACTGATAGCTATCAGCACCTTAAGATAGCACCAAAATACTGGAACCAAGTGGGGTTGAAGGGGAAAGGGGGAAGAAAAAGGCAAAATTTGAAATTCTGCAATCGAAACAAAAAATTGTGTTTTGGCTACTCTCTCATCAAATCATTACTGATCACATTTGGATGTTCCTTGATTTGCTGCATGTTTGCATTATTTTCTGTTTCTATTTCAACATCATATCACAATTTACTGAACATAGCCAATTCTCAAATCAAGATTTGTAAGCACATAGATGGAACACATGGTCATAATATAATTGTAACATTAATTTTATTTTAATATATTCCTGACCATTTGGGAAATGTCTTTACAAAGGAAATCCAAAACAGAAATTGTAGTGGATAAGAGCAAGACTCCCTGAAACAAAATTCACAAAGTAAACTGGTTACATAATGCACTGCACAGCAATTTGTGAAATTGAGGCATTGAAATGTGAAAACTAAATGGAATCAAAACCTTCCTACAGTTTAGAACGACATCACAGAGAGCAGATGTAGATTGTTCCCCTACAAATTGCTGACACACATCAGTCCATAGTGCCTTTGAACCACGTTTAATGAGAATGTGACACAATTTCCATTGGCTCCCCCAAACATCTGAGAGCATTGCAGAAAGCAAGTGAGAGCTAGTGATTCAAGAGCTAACATCAGTCATGTTACCAAGCAGCCCTGCTTCTTTTGTCATTTTTCTTTGTTACTGCCAATGCTTCCCTTCAGTATTAAGCCAGCGCGAGTGGAGCGGAGGGACCTGGTGTGAATGGAAGCAACTGAGCTTCTGAGTAAGAACCTGAGGATTGAGGTCCTGATTGAGCTTAGTTGGAGCAGCAACCTAATCCAACAGGAACCCCACCAGAACTCAAAAAGGCTGACAAATGTAACGACAGCACAAAGCAAACAGCAGATTAGTAGGTAATGGATAAGCTATCTGTTATCCATTTTAAAATTGCATGAAGGAAAGGCAAAAGTTCCCGCCCATTTCTCAAAAAGGAAAGTCAGATCGTTTTCTAAATGCTTAAACTTAGATAGGAGTATTTTACATGGGAGATCAAACTCATATAGAGTCACAGATACATAGAGATGTCCAGCACGGAAACAAACCATTCCAACTCATCCATGCCGACCAGATATCCTAACCTAATCTAGTCCCATTTGCCAGCACTTGCCCATATTTCTCTAAATCCGTCCTGTTCACAGACCCATCTATATCCTTTTAAATGTTGTAATTGTACCAGCCTCCATTACTTCTTCTGGCAGCTCATTCCATACACATACCACCCTCTGTGTGAAAATGTTGGCCTTTAGATCTCTTTTGTATTTTTCCCCTCCCACCCTAAACCTATGCCCTCTAGTTCTGGCCCTCCCCCGCCCCAGGGAAAAGGCTTTCGCTATTTTCCGTATTCATGTCTCTCATGATTTTACAAACCTCTATAAGGTCATCCCTCAGCCTCCATCGCTCCAGGGAAAACAGTCCCAACCTCTTCATCTTCTCCCTTTGGCTTAAATCCTGGCAACATCCTTGTAAATCTTTTCTGAACCCTTTCAAGTTTCAAAACATCCTTCCGATAGGAAGGAGACTAGAATTGCACACAATATTCCAAAAGTGACCGCACCAACATCCTGTACAGCCACAACATGACCTCCGAACTGCTATATTCAATAGTCTGACCAATAAAGGAAAGCGTACCAAACACCTTCTTCACTATCCTATCTACCCATGACTCTACTTTCAAGGAACTAAGAACCTGCACTCCAAGGACGCTTTGTTCAGCAACACTCACTAAGACCTTTCTATTAAGTGTATAAGTCCTGCTCTGATTTGCTTTTCTAAAATGCAGCACATCGCATTTACCTAATTTAAACTCCATGTGCCATTCCTCAGCCCATTGGCCGATCTGATCAAGTTCCCTTTGTGATCTGAGGTAACCTTCTTCACTGTCCATACACCTCAAATTTAATTGATGAAAAGTAATTGTCCCAACATCGATCCATGTGGCACTTCACTGGCCACAGGCCTTCAGTCTGAAAAACAACCCTCTACCACTACCCTCTGTCTCTGCCTTCAAGCAAGCTCTGTATTCAAATGGCTTGTTCTCCCTCTATTCCATGAGATCCAACCTTGCTAACCAGTCTCCTATGAGGAACCTTGTCGAACGCCTTACTGAAGTCCATATAGATCATGCCCTCATCAATCCTCTTTGTTACTTCTTCAAAAACTCAATCAAGTTTTTGAGACATGATTTCCCTTGCACAAAGCCATGCTGACTATCCCTAATCAGTCCTTGCCATTCCAAATACATGTAAATCCTGTCCCTCAGGATTCCCTTCAACAATTTGCCCAACACTGACATCATGTTCACTGGTCTATAGTTCTCTGGCTTTTCCTTACCACCTTCCTTAAATAGTAGCACCACATTAGCCAACCTCCAGTCTTTTGGCATCTCATCTGTGACTATCAATGATACAAATATCTCAGCAAAGGGCCCAGCAATCACTTCCCTAGCTTCCCACAGTTCTAGGGTACGCCAGATCAATTCCTGAGGATTTATTCAATTTTATGACTCCAAGGCATCCAGCACCTCCTCCTCTGTAATATGGACATTTTTCAAGATGTCACCATCTGTTTCCCTACATTCTATATCTTCCATGTCCTTCTCCATAGTAAATTCTGATGCAAAATACTTGTTTAGCATCTCCCCCATCTCCTGCAGCTCCACACATAGGCTGCTTTGTGATCTTTGAGGGGCCCTATTCTCTTCCTAGTTATCCTTTTGTCCTTAATGTATTTATAAAAACGCTTTGGATTCTCCTTCGATAGAAAACTATCTCGTGCCTTCCTGATTTCCCTCTTAAGTATATTCCTACTGCCTTTATACTCTAAGGATTCACTCGATCTGTCCTGTCTACATCTGTCATATGCTTCCTTCTTTTTCTGAACCAAAACCTCAACTTCTCTAGTCATCCGACATTTTCTGTACCTACCAACCTTTCCTTTCACTCTAACAGGAAAATACTATCTGTGGACTCTCGTTATCTCACTTCTGAAGGCTTCCCATTTTCCAGCTGTCCCTTTATCTGTGAACTTCTGCCCCCAGTCAGCTTTCAAATGTTCTTGCCTAATACCGTCAAAACCTACCTTCCTCCAATTTAGAATTTCAACCTTTAGAACCGGTCTACCCTATTCCATCACTATTTTAAATCTAATAGAATTATGGTCACTGGCTCCAAAATGCTCCACCACTGACACCTCAGCCACCTGCCCTGCCCTATTTCCCAAGAGTAGGTCAAGTTTTGCATCTTCTCTAGTAGGTACATCCACATACTGAATCAGAAAGTTTTCTTGTACACACAATCACCTGATGAAGGAGCGTCGCTCTGAAAGCTAGTGTGCTTCCAATTAAACCTGTTTGACTATAACCTGGTGTTGTGTGATTTTTAACTTTGTACACTTAACAAATTCCTCTTCATCTAAACCCTTAACACTATGGCAGTCCCGGTCCGTGTTTGGAAAGTTAATCCCGTACCATAACCACCCTGTTATTCTTACAGATAACTGAGATTGCCTTACAAATTTGCTTCTCAATTTCCCTCTGACTATTAAAAGATCAATAACACAAACCCAATAAGGCGATTATCTCTTTCTTATTTCTCAGTTCCACCCAAATACCTTCCCTGGATGTATTCTCAGGAATATCCCCCCCTAAGTACAGCTGTAATTCTACCCCTTATCAAAAACACCTCTCCCCCTCCTCTCTTGTCCATTTCTATCCTTCCTATAGCATTTGTATCCTGGAACATCAAGCTGCCAGTCCTGTCCATCCCTGAGCCAAGTTTCTGTAATTGCGATGATATCCCAATCCCAAATTCCTAGCCATGCCCTGAGTTCATCTGCCTTCCCTGTTAGGCCTCTTGCATTGAAGTAAATTCAGTTTAATTTATCAGTCCTACCTTGTTCTCTGCTTTGTCCCTGTCAGCCCTGATTGCTTGACTCATTTCTTTTCTCAACTGTACCAGTCTCAGATTGATCTCTTTCCTCACTATCTCCCTGGGTCCCATCTCCCATCCTTAATCATTTAAAACTGTTCACAGTATTCCCAGCTGTGGTCTAACTAGTGCCTTGTATAGTTTTACTGAGACTTCACGATCATTATACTTCATTCACTTAGAATTAAAGGTCAACAATCCATTGCCTTCCCTATTACCCACTGAATGGGAATGCTAGCTTTCTCTGATTTGTGCAGGAGGACTTGCAAATCTATCTGTGCTATAGCTTTCTGCAGTCTCTCTCCATTTAAATAATATTAAGCTGCTCTACTCTTCATGCCAAAATGCATAAACTTACATTTTCTACATTATATTGACCAGTTTGAGGTTTTAATTCAGAACTTTGCATCGGTACTCATACATAGAATGACAATGTAGGTATAGAAATCGGCAAAGGTGTGGTGGTTTACTTGAATAAATTAATTTTGAGAGTGGGGAGCTATGAGTGGATCATAGATCGTTTGGGACACAAAAGAGAAAGCTAATTAATCCATCATTAAGTTTCAATCCTCTCTGGCCATTGGAGAGGTGCTGGAGGACTACAGGTCAGTTTATGCAGAACAACTATTCTGTAGATTAAGGGACAGGAGGTTTGGCGGAAATTGAAGGAAAAATCTCTTTTCCAGGGTGGGGAATTGGAAGGTTGGCAGAGGTGGGAACACTCATTATATTAAAGAAGCATTTAGATGAACGCTTGTAATATCATTGAAACATTGCTATGGGCTAAGTGCTGGAAAACAAAATTAGAGTAAATAGCTGGTTGATGACTGGCATGGGCTCAATGAGAGGAAGACCTCATTCTAGATTATAATGGGCATGACATAAGGGTACTCCTCTGGCTGTGTTGGATGACTCAAGGACCCATGAGGCATTCATAGAGGGCCATTTGGCTTTCTACTTGCAAGTTCCTGGGTTGGTAGGAACAGGACTTTTCAGTTCTCTGGGTTGAAGATGGGGTGTTGGATCACGGGGTGAGGGGTGTGTTAGCTCCCAGGGGTGTAACCTGCCAGGATGGGGCAATGAGGTGTCAGCTCCTGGGGTTGGGGGAAGGAGATATCAGCTCAGGTGGCAGGAGAGGAGGTTGTCAGGACACAGGAAGATAGCGAGATTTAAGGTCTGGGGTTTGGGGGGGGGGGCGTCAGGATTTCAGGTCCTGGGAAATGGTGTCGGTAGGTGGAGCGAGTTTTGACTCCTGGGTGGGAAGAAGGAATTAGATCCCATGTAGAGGGAGAGTGTTGGATCTGGTGGTGGATCAGGGGCTGAAGAGTGCAAGGGTCTCAGGAAGTTGTAGTTGTGTGTGTGTGCGTGTGTGTCTGTCTGTGTCTGTGTGTGTGTGTGTGTGTGTGTGTGTTGTTGGGGGGTGGGGTAAGTAGGGGGTCAGTTTAAGCATTACCAAGATTAGACTAGGTTTTTAATACTCTTTCCTTTCCTGATTAACTATTTACTTAACTGCAGCAAACCTTTCAAATTCACCAATTTAAATGGATATTTTCAGAAGGGTCCAGGCATAGGACACCTATCCATTGAAATCTTCTGTATCCTGAGTAGTTCTCTCAGAGTCTGATACATCGAGATTCTGCAGGGTCCCAGCGTGTAATCCTGATCTTTCCTGCGGAAACGGTCATTGAAAAATCTGGGCCATTGAGCATTGCTGAAAAAAAAGACACAGCTCTGAACTACCAAATGACCACTTAAGTGAATATAATTTTGCAAAATTACTGCCAATGTGTCAGCCCACAAGAGAACATGAATTGTGAAATGGTCATTCAGCCGTTTAAGACTACCACTTCCCAACAGCTAATTTTCTGGTGTGTGAAATGTTAATAATATGTTACAATTTTCAGTAGTGTCTCTGAAGCACAATCTGGATTTGTTCTGTAGATGCAGAAATAGTGGCCCTTTCTACTGGCTAAACACTCTTTAATTCTCTTCAGGCCTGATGAAGAGCTATCAAGCCTTTATATTAATTCTGTTTTTCTCTATATTTGTTGCGTAACCTAACAAGTTTTTTTCCAAATTTGCTAACTACTCTTATTTCAGATTTTCAACATTTGCAGTATTTTGCTCTTATGTTATCAGCATCATTATAAAGACGGAGGATATGATGGTGACAAAGAAGCAGCATTAATCCTTTCTGCTGAAATCTCTAGGGATTTAGGAAAGTTTCCTGAGATACGTGCTACATTTTAAGAGGGCAAATGCTCAAACCAGTCTCAAGCTTCACCATCGCAAATGATGCTAGGTTGTGTGAAAGAGTCATGCAGCTTGAATACACAACATCTGAGGCATGAAATATACATATACCCTTAAATGCACTGTCAACACAGCTGCAAGGGAAATTAGAATGCAGCCTTGGAGAAAGCTGAAGTGAAATCATCAAAGTGGAAGAGGACAGGTAGCCCAAGCTGAACTGCAAGTCCCTAAGTACTAATTCCCACAGCCTTACCCAGCAATCTGAATAAGTGTGAAATCTACTCATAGTGAATAACATGCTACCTGCCAGCGTACAATGTAGCACCTTGGTTTCTTCTTTGTCAGTAGCAGTAGCTTCCTGCAGTGGAGGCAGTCTGATCCTAATAACAGGTCCAGTGTAATAAACAACCCATAAAAGCCAGTACTGTGTGAAGGTTTATTATTGATTAGCAGTCAGACTGCCTTTGAAAACCCACAACTAATATCTAGCATTATCTGCAAAGATTGTTGGTTGAAGGATTGTGATTGGCGATTCAAAGTTGACATTTAAGAAACAGCCAGACAATGAAAGCTTGTTGGGCTAACAAGTGGTTGAAATATCCAATCTTAAATAGCTCCTAGATGGCGAAAAAGTTTATTTCAACGTAAAAAAAATCTGTTGGAAATGTAGGAGAAAGATTGTGTCTTGGGCACATGTCAACAGCAGTCAGGCATTTAACTTCCTGTTAAACCAATGCATTTCAACAAAATTATTTTTACTTTGTTACTCTGGTAATGAAATTCCTATACATGTTCACTGACATGATACATAATGTCTCGTTATAGCCAGCTATACATGGACAATAGCATCACGAGTTCACTATAATGGGAGAGAGGGGTTTTTTCAGTGTATAAATAAGTCTGACTGAATGCTATTGGAGCAATTGGCCCACACATTACAATAACAAAATTTTCATTTCTATAGTAGTTGACAAATTAAGTAGCACTCTAAGCTCTGTGTTAGAAGATTCTAGGGATTCCAGGAACTTGAGTGCAAACTTCAAATTGATATTCTTTTGCAATGTTCTCCTTTGCCTTCTCAAAAGATCCCACAGCACTATTCAAAGCACAGTAAGAATTCTGACCAATATCTGTTCTCCTTGTAGCATTACTGAAGAATAAATATGATCATTACTTCATTTGTGGGACCTGGTTGAATGCAATTTGGTTGTTGTTCCTACATTTCAACACAGTGTCTACATTTCGAATGTTCTTGGCTGTAAAACACTTTGGGTGTCATGAGATTGCGAAAAACTCAATATAAATTCAAATTTTTTCTTCCATATAGACCAAAGGCGTGCAAAATGTATCTCATAGAATACGTTAGGCCTTTAATAATATGGCATTCAGAGTCCATGCAAATCAGTCCTATCAACTAATATTACTTATTCATTGGTTTGAAATGGTGAGCATGGAAACTCAAAAGATCTGCTCTTTATACTGAAAACAGAAAATGATGGTTAACACTCAGCAGGTCAAGCAGCAATGCTGAAAATATTTTAAAAAATACAAAGCCAATATTTCAGGACAATAATCATTTGGTTCCCTGAATTTTTTAAAACATATTTTTCAATCCCATATTTCCAGCATTTTCAGCATTTATTTCAGATTTCGAGCATCTGCAATAATTTGCTGTTTGTGTCTTGGTACCTTTGCCTTGATACATCCAAAATCAGAATAAGATCTGTTAGTACCAGCAACTTAAAATATGTGCTAATTTATGGGAGAGTGGAGTTCAAATTATTTCACTGATGTTATATATTAGCAGTGCCTGTGTAGTGTTAGGAGTTCATAACAGAGTTCATGGTGGTCACTTACTATTAAAATATTCTTACTTTTAAATTAAAATTAATGAAAAGAGAGTGATGGAAATGGCATGCAAATATTCTCAACATGCACTCCCAGCAGGTGATGAAGTTCTGTACTAGGATCATTCACTTGTAAACCAACACCTTAATGCAGTGGACAGCATAAGATCAATAAGATCCACAGAGACAAATGGTTCCAGGATGAAGGGCAAAATATGAAAAGAGTTTTTGTTTCAAATTTTTAGTTAGTATGTTTAATGGAATTCTTATTGTTTCGCATTAGTTTAGTTACATCCAACTCTGTTTTAGTCCTAAGCCAATACAAGTCAGCCTTAACCCACAATCTCACCTTGTCACGCCTTTTTATTGGAACAAGGCATGGGAAAATCTATTATGAACAAATTGGATTTTAATAATATCATAATAGAGGGCTTTTTGAGTGCTTGTTTTTCCTTAGAAATGCCATGGAGTCATCAATCAACAGTGTATTGGCATTTGGTTCTAACAACATTGGGAAGAAACATTTATCAGCAAGTCAAAACTTCATGTATTCAAATAGGTTTCCAAAATGTGTTATGGATTTTAGTGTAAACAGTTAAACAGCTCAGGGACTAAGAAATCAGCATGATCAAATGATTGTCACAACTTGTCAGCATCCGGGGGGAGGTTTAATTTATGGTTAACATGAAACAGGGATTAACTTTTTCTTTATTTTTAGCAGATGCAACTTGTAGATTCAACAGTACTTCTTGGTACTCTGATGTGTTACAACTAAAGCACAGCTAATCAGCCAGTTAGAAAACTTAAGCCTCTGCTGAATCACCTGTTAAATCCCTTTACAACTGTAAGGAATACTCACCACATCAGTTCTGCAGTGGAGAAGGGTAAACTGGGCCATTGTAAAATGTAGAAAGATCAGTTTTATGAATGAAGTCTTTCAAGTTATTGCGAATGCTGTGAAGGGACGAAGAAACTACCTCTACAGGGAGGGAAACCAATTCACATTAAACACAGGGCAGGATAGCGATGCGTGAGCTAACATCCCAGTGTAACTGCTGAAATCCGTGGGAGTCAGAAAGAGGTCACCCCTTTTGTCTACCTTGTGCAGATGAAGTTCATGCTATAACAGTCATCAACTGGACCTACATTCTGATATTCCATCAAAATCTTATGATGTTTGCTAAAGCACAGGATGAGCTATGTGCAGTGAGACAAGGTCCCCCTGAATTGTAATCCAAGTTCTCCTGTTTGCAAGAGAGTCCTACAAACTGAGTAAAAGTATGAGTATGGGAAGCAACGGCTTAGTGATATTATCATGAGATTATTAATCCAGAGGCCCAGGCAATGCTCCGGAGACCTGGGTTTGAATCCATATGGTAGAATTTGACATCAATAAAAACCTGCAATTAAAAGTCTAATAATGACCAAGTTAGGAAAAACCCAACTGGTTCACTGATCAACATATGATTCCAGACCCACAACACTGCAATGAAATCTTGACGACCCACTGGGCAGTTAGAGATGGGTAATAAATACTGGCCTAGCCAAAGATGCCCACATCCTTTGAATGAATAAAAAGAAAATTATGGTGGGGAAGGACTCCAAGACACAAGCTTGAAGTCAGCATGCTTTCCACATCCACATGTGGTAATTCTTTAGCATCACCATCTGAAGAATTATGGAGTTTCACCAATCATCAATTCTTCTGATGCACTCCTGCCCCAACTAAAATGGGATTGCAGTGTCAGAAATTAGGTTGATATTTTCACACACAGGGTCCCAGCCCATTGTAAGCTTTCTGTAGAGCCTTGCAACAAACAGAACTTTTCCATGTGTCTTATGAGGGATGTTGCTTAGGTAACGGAAATAACTCACAGTACCGGCGTCAGCATCGGATCGTGTTATTTTTAATTCATTGTTGGATGTGCATCACTGGCAAGCCTGGCATTTATTGCCCATTCCCAATTGCCTTGGAGAAGGTGGTGAGATTTTATTTCTTGAAGTGTTGCAGTCGATGTGTGTAGGTAATCCCACAGTGCTGCTAGGAAGGAAGTTCCAGGACTTTAATGCAATGACAATAAAAGCACAGTGAGTTAGTTCCTCGTCAGGATAGTTTATGACTTGAAGGAGAATTTGCAGGTGGTGGCGTACCCATGTATTTGTTGCCTTTGCCCTGTTAGGTGGGAGACATTACAGGTTTGGAAGGAAATGTCAAAGGAGGCTTGATGACTTACTGCAGTGTATTGTGCACATAGTGCACACTGCTAGCACTATGCATCAGTGGTGGAAGGAGCAAACAATTAAGCTGCATGAGGATCATAATAAATTACTATCTCCTGCCTGTTGATTGTGGTGCGAGCAGCTTTTGAATTCTGTGCTGCCAGCTCATTTCAATTGTTTCAGAGCCTATCCAGCACTAACTGCACTGTTTTAAATTCCAAACTCAAACTAAATAGGTTCAAGGCAAATTTTGCATTTTGTGATGTACAAACAAAGTCAGGGATGGGGGGAGAATTTTCTCAAAAACAGGCACAATGTTAGGCCCGATATGCCTCCAGTTCACTAATTATGCTCAAAGAAACAATATTCTCCCACTGAACTATCTTAAGCTGATAGGCCAAAGTGGGAGACATTCATATTGGCAAATAAATCATTTGAAATGAATTGAATTTATTTGACTTTATTGTCACGTGTACCAAGGCTCAGTGAAATGCTTTGTCTTGCAAGCAATACAGGCAGATCACATAGTTAAGTAGCATAGATAAGTAAATATTAGTTAAACAGTGGCAAAAACAAAAACACAGATACAGGCGAATGTTTAGAGTTTGAGAGTCCATTCAGTATTCTAACACCAGTAGGGTAGAAACTGTTTCAAGACTGTGAAGCAGGCTGTGGGTAGACCACACTGCCCATCAGGAAACTTGTGGGATCAAATTGACCTCCTGCATAACGTGCTGACCTGGAGTCAATGAAAACTAAAATTAGGCATGTTGTAATGTGAGTGGGCAATCTGATTCCCCTCGTTTTGCACCAGTCATGATAATGTTAGTGTCTCCCTTACCACTTGCCCCAGATTCCTGCCACAGTTGGCTGTAATTCTGTATTAGAGAAACAGTATATACAATACCTGGGCAACATTTTCCTGCCAACTATGCTTTGGAGTTCTTGAGGTGACTTTACAATTAAGGCTTACTCTATATTTGGGTTATTGTCAATTGGAAGCTGCATTGTTACTATTCAAAGTTGATGCATATAAGACCTTAAGTAGCAACCATATCATTGCTTTGGGGCGGATGCCACCTTTACCTTTAGATGTAGAAGGTGATTGTCTCGCACAACATAGCATCTTTCAACTTTTCTCCATTCATCCTTTCTAGATCCATTTAAATAGTACACTTATCTCTACTGTCAGATTGTTGAAGCTCATACACTGCTGCTCAATAAATCAATTACAGCATATTGATGTTATTTTGAAACAGCACAAAAATTAAGAGTCAACTGGAATGGATTTTAATAATATATGGATTTCCATGGCTTTTATTTGCTAGTTCTGAAACTCAGGAGTAAGTGTGTCAATGTGATCTAATACATCCCTCTACTATCCATTATTTATTGTTATGCCTCAGTCTTCTTGACATATCTTTAGATGAGCAAAATAAAATATATTCATTCATAATCCAAGAAAAGGAAAAGGAATCAGTCTCACCGAAAGGTTTTTTTTTCTCAAGAAAAGACAAATAGATAACATAGACAGTGACTAATGATCCTGATTATTAAATCATGGCACATTTTATAATATTGTGAGAAAACAAAATAAAATGCTTCACTGACAGTATTTCATGATTGGTATAGGATGTGTTTTGCCATGAAATAATGCACACTGCACACAGTATAATTCAAACATTGGACTTCTGTTCTGCAAGGAATTAAGTACCTATTTTTGAGTTCCAATATAACATTCACACAAAAAATATTGGGCAGTCTTCCTAAATTATACCACACCAAATTTGACAAAAACAAATTCCCGATTCCTCTGCAGTACAGAACAAAAGCAGAGAAATAATAGGAATAACACAATGTATTTCCTTTTTATTTAACATGAAAATATTTTTCTTTACAACTCAGCAATCATAGTGAAATGTTAGTGAACAGATTTTTCTTCAACTTTTTGTAAAGGAGAATAATTTCCTCCACATCAGTTGATGAAAAAACCCAGTAAATTACATGACACCAAAAGTCTGTGGACCTGCAATTCCACCCAGGAAGCTCTCCTGCTGACTTCAGCTGCTTTTGTTTTGGGATCAAGTGAGGTTCAGTGATGTAAATACATTTGGGAGTATTCTGTTATGTCTACCACACTGGAAAGTCACCTGGAGGTGCCTGGGTTGTTAGCTTGGGGGGGGGGGGGGGGGGGGGGGGGTCATCAACAAGTCCCCAAATTGTCCCTCTCCGCCTCAAAGGTCCCCTTTGTAAAAGCACTGCTTTAAAAGTTCTCAGGCAAAATTGTATCCTCGAATTTTATCAGTCCAAGCCTGGGTTCCCCAAGTGGGCCTGACTGCTTCAACAAACTTGGAGCTTATGATGTGTGTCAATTAACCATATGCCAGACTCCTCTGAAAGAACATCCAACTTACGTGAGCACTGTATCAAGGTCCCAGATTACACCTCAATTGGAATCCAACCAAAATGATAAGGAGGAGAAAGAGAAAGGAGAATTCTTTTTCAAACATGAGTTGCTAATGTCATGAATGCATTGATGGTAAGAATATGGAACTGAATTCAAAAGTAAATTTCAAAGTAGAATTAAATATATGCTTGGAAAAGAAAATAAATTATACAGGGCTACAGGGAAACTGTGGGGTAGAGTATTAATTCAATAGATCTTTCAAAGAGCTGGCATAGACGTAATGCAATCATTTTTTTGCTGTGAGATTCAATGAGTAGAATTTAATTCAGAGAACAGGGGTCTTTTTCACCAGCTATAGAGTGGACGATGGCTCCCCATTTCCTCCTTTGGTGAATGCCAACCATGTAAAGCACTAGTGAAGCATTGAACAGCTTGTGAGCAGCCTTTGCCAGAGTCAAGAACACAAAGGAACAAAAAGCTGTACCCTGATAATAGCTTGCCATTGCAGACACACCCGCAGTGGCACCTGCTGACAAGGTAGCCATCCAGAGGACAAGGATATGTCAGGGACCCAGGCCATAGCTGATGAGGGTGGGATAAAGATTCTAGAAGAGTGGCTGGCTGGCAAGGGGCCAACCTCCACCCTTCCCTCTCATCTCCACAGCCATTCTCCCCTCTCCGCTCAAATTGCCAGCCTTTCAGGCTTGTTTTTTTCAGGTCTCCCGTTCGGCCACTGCCCCAGGCATCACTAGGTAAATATCAGCAGGGACAGTGATGAGTCTGTTAACTGCCCACTTTAGGGCCTCAATTAGTGTTGGGCTGGGAAAATTACGCACAAGCCATCCCACCCTGGACTTAGTGGGGAAGGGGCAGAAAGGTGGTGCGGTCCACAAACCTGCCCTACTAAATGCCACTTTGTTTCCAAATCTGTCTTGCGGGTGCATGTTAAGTTCTGCCTCATTCTAATTGGTCATGAATTCTCAGAATATGTCTGTGTCCATGATACTGACTGATTTGTTGGATATTTCTAATATTATATAACTCATTTCAGGACCCTTTCATATGTAGATGCTGTTATACGAAATAATTATCAAAAGATGTATTCAAGTTGCTCAGAACTGATTTACTTAGTCACTTTATTTCATCCCACAGTTGATTTGAACTAATTAAATTATGCAGTGATGCTGCTGGCTTTGTTCGTAACTAAAATGTCACGATCCAGGAGTTTCTTGATAAGCTTCCTAAAATTTTTTAAGACCCTTTTCATGTTAATGATTAGATTCTCTACAGTGTGGAAACCGGCCCTTCAGCCCAACCAGTCCACACCGACCCTCCGAAGAGTAACCCGCCCAGACCCATTTCCCTCTGACTGATACACCTAACACTGTGGGCAATTTAGCATGGCCAATTCACCTGGCCTGCACATCTTTGGACCGTTGGAGGAAACCCACACAGACACAAGGAGAATGTGCAAACGCTACACAGACAGACAGTCACCCAAGGCGGGAATCAAACCTGGGACTCTGGTGCTGTGAGGCAGCAGTGCTAACCACTGAGCCACTGTGCCACACCACAGAAGAAGTCTAAGCAGCAACTACGACTGAACCTGGGGACAGAAGCTCTGAATTTATTCTAGCAGGGTAATGACTATCATTAAGGGTAGCTTCTGACCCAGTACGCATGGTGAAATATCCTGTCAGTCTGATTAGTAAATGCCAGAACGGAAAACAACTTAAGCAAGCAAAGACAGCATGATAACTGGGGGCCCACAGAAAGCTTGAAACTTATATTATTTCTATTAGCCCCTGTTTATGAAAATTAAAGTCTGAAGCTATTAGACTGCCTTCTATGCACATTAGGCACAGCATGTGTAAGAAAATGGAATCATAGAAGCTTTTCAATTTTTAATGCAAGTCATTCTGAGGTCGTAAAAGTGCATTCAAAGATAAGAATATAGTGTTGGCCTCACTGAGGAAGGCTATAAAAAAACTGTTTAAATATTCTCAATGTAACATCAAACCTTATAATATAGGAGCAGGAATATGTCTCTCATTCAGTTTGTCAAGCTTTTTTTAAAATCATTCAGTTAGATCATAGCTCACACAGGTATTGTCATGACAAAAGCATTTCTAATTTAATTTCATAGACATATTGATAATATTAAATGATTGCCAAAATGTACACTTTTTTTGTTTACCATGGTGGTCAGTCACAGAATGTTTCACAAGAGGCTGTCAATGTATTTTAACAAAAGAACAGTTGATTACACATGGGAAAAAGAACATAAAGTATGTTACACCATATAAAAATTATTGAAATAAACTCAATAAATATATCAGAAAGAAACATTCAACACTTTTACTCCAATAAGAACCTCATAAAGCTCAACCCTATGCTAAGGGTCACCCCTATATTCATACGAAAGCTCCTTCTTCAATTGACACAGCTGTAACCGGCTTTGTTTACAGCAGCGTTTTGTGCATTCACATGACATTATTCTCTTCAACAGGTTTTTAGGATGTCTCCTTTTCTGAGACTTCTGCAGCCTTCTGGTTCAGGAATTTTGTTTTTCAGCAACTCAGCACTTCATTCCACGCTCGCCCTGAGCGTTCCGGAGACTGCTGTTAAATGTACTTCTGCAGTTATGGACTTTTTCTGCCCGTATAAACCTCTGTCAATGATCTTCTTTCTTTTTAGGTTGAAAAATGCAAGTCAGCAAACACCCCAGTGATCATCTTCCTAGGAGACTTGCTGTTCATATAAAGTCAGGTGGTTTCTTGGAAATGATGTGTTATTTTTTAAATAAAAAGCTCTGTTCAAAAGTGGTTTTCTAACTGTTTGAAAAAAAAACAAACCTTCACAAACTCAAAATCAAAATCCATTTTCTCTCCACTTCAGAACATATTCCCAAATAATGACAACATGTTGCGACCTTCACAGCATTGGGGAGAACAAACTCTTCGGATGGTGCAAATAAAACTACACAGCAGAGGATAGATCACCAGCACAACCAGGTGAAAGTGAGGACTGCAGATGCTGGAGATCTGAGTCAAGATTAGAGGGGTGCTGGAAAAGCTTATTCCTGATGAAAGGCTCCTGCCCAAAATTTTCCTGCTCCTAGGATGCTGCCTGACCTGCTGTGCATTTCCAGCACCACTCTAATCTTGACACCATCACAACCAGTTCAGGAGGGAAAGGCAATTTTGCTCCTTTTTGATCCTATAACAACTTTTATTCAGACTTAGTTTGCAATATTGATTGTCTTATCAACTCGCACTAAGTCACAGAGCCTAAGTGTCATACAGCACAGACACTTCAGTCCAACTCATTCATACTGACCAAACTCTAAACCTTTCCTATTTACCTACCAGTCCACATGTCTTTTAAATATTGCCACCTCATAGAAACTCAACCTTGTGCAAAGGGTCACCCCCATACCAACACTTACCACTTCCTCTAGCAGTTATTCCAGATATGAACCACAACCTCTGTGTAAAAAGTTGTCTCCCAGATCCCTTTTAAATCTTTCTCCTCTCACTGTAAAAATATGTCCCCTTGTCTTGAAATCACCAACGCTAGGGAAAGACACCTGCCATTTACCTTATCAATACCCCTGATGATGTTATAAAACTTTATAAGGTCACCTCCCATTCTTCTATGGCCCAAGGAAGAAAGTCCCAACCTATCCAGTTTCTCCTTAAAGCTCAAACCCTCCAGTCCTGGCAAATCATTTCTGAACCCTATCCAATTTAATAATATCCTTCCTATAACAGGGTGACCAGAACTGTACATAATATTAAAAAATCAGCCTCACCAACATCCAGTACAACCTCAACATGGCATCCTAACTCCAATACTCAATGGTCTGAGTAATGGAGGCAAGTGTGCTAAACGTCTTCTTCACCACCCTGTATACCTGTGACACAACTTTCAAAGAACCATGTACTTGAACCCCTAGGTCTTTCTGTTCGACAATCCAGGACCCTAATATTAATTGTACAAGAATGCCTTTGTTCGTTTCATCAAAATGCAAAAACTCGCGTTTTGGGAGGTTTTGGGAGTTTATCCAAATTTAAACTCCATCTGCCACTCTTCAGTCCATTGGCCAACTGATCAAGATCCCTTCGTAATCTGAGATAACCTTCTTCACCATTGACTCTACTGGCTATTTTGGTGTCAACTACAAACTTGCTAACCATACGTCCTAAATTCTCATCCAAATCATTTACATAAGTTTAAATAACAGTGGACCCAGCACCAATCCCTTCAAACACTACTAGTCACAGATCTTCAGTCCGAAAAACAACCCTCCACCACGACCGTCTGTTTCTTACCTTCAAGCCAACTATGAATCAAATTGGCAAGCTCATTCTGAATCTCATACGATCTACCTTTATTAATCAGTCTACAATGTGGAACCTTGTCAAAGGCTTGACTAAATTCCACATAGGCTACACTTACTGCTCTGTACTTATCAATCTTTTTGGTTACATCCTCAATAAACCATCATCTATTGTAATTTTTCTGTGTATTTATTGATCTGTTACTTTACCCAATTGCAACTTTCTCAAAAGTAAATGGTCTCTTTCTGTCTCCTGCCAAAATGAACTATCACACACTTTGCTGCATTAAATTTAGTTTGCAATTTATTCATCAATTCTTTTAAGTCTACTTGTGTTTTCTTGTATTTTGATTCAGTCTTTCACATTATTAACGATACCCCTCAATGTGGTATCATCAATAAATTTCAATGTCAAACCTCCAATGGTATGCCAAGGAGAACATAAAAATGCACAAATACAGCAAAAACATTTCATGACTAGAAATTTGGAACGTGTCTGATTTCATCATGAACCAAGAGGTAGGAACATCTTTGTTCTACAGCTGATTTATTAGAGGGTCAATGAGAATTGGTCGTGCACCGATCGTGTCCCAGGAAATGTTACCACAGTCCTGTAGTATTTTTTTATCACCTTGATCAGAGAAGTTACAAAACACCTCTGGATCAGGTGGGACTTATACTGTCAAAGAGATATACAGCATAGAAACAGACCTTTCAGTCCAATTCATTTATTTCAACCAATATCCTAATTTACTCTAGTCCCATTTGCCAGCATTTAGCCCAAATCCCTCTAAACCTTTTCTATTCATGTAGCCAGCCAGGTGCCTTTAAAATGCTACATTTGTGCCAGCCTCCACCACTTCCTCTGTCAGCTTGTTCCACACACGCACCACTCTCTGTGTGAAAAGGTTGCCCCCATTTAAATCATTCCCCTCCACACTTTCAACTTTTGTCCTCTAGTTTTGGATTCCCAATCCAGGCCTTCTGGCCCCGAACAAGGGATCCTGAAGCATTTAAAGCTGAGGGGTATCAGGTAAACAAAACCAACAGATAAGTGTTAGGAGTCCAATTTGACAGAATCAGATCAGAGCTGCATTCCTCTGTGGGCTACAGCTGAGTTTTCACCCTTAATGAACTTAATGCAAGCATTTTATGTTAATTACCCAGGTCGCCAATGCAGGCCCAATGTATTTTCATAGAATAGAATCCCTACAGTATTAGAATCCCTACAGCCTGGAAACAGGTCATTTGTACCACAAGTCCACACTGACCCTCCAAAGAGTAACCCACCCAGACCTAATCCCCTTCCCCTATTATGCTACATTTATCCATAACTAATGCACCTAATTTACACATCCCTGAACGCTATTGACAATTTAGCATGGCAAATTCACCTAACCTGCACGTCTTTGGACCATGGGAGAAAACCAGAGCACCCAAGGGAAACCCTCACAGACACTGGGAGAATGTGCAAACTCCACGCAGTCGTCCAAGGCTGGAATTGAATCCGAGTCCCTGGCGCTGGGAGTCAGCAGTGCTCACCACTGAGCCACCATGCCGCCCGGGCCATCACGTCATGCTGCACTCAGCCAGTCATAAATCTTGGGAGAAGAATTCCAGGAAACCTGACTTTTTTTATACAAAAGGTCAACCATAATAAGAGTCAATAATACCATTCAAGCGGATTAAAGTAACAGTGCAACACTATTCTTCCAATTAAACCTGTTGCTTCCAATTAAACCAGTTGGACTATAACCTGGTGTTATGTGGTTTTTAACTTTGAATACTATTCTACCCCATGTCAAGTAGCTCAAATAGAGTAGTTACATTGGTTAGTACTTATAAAACTCCTGCCCATTTATTGTTTTAAGTCCTAGCTAATCCATCATGAAATAATTGGGAAATGTATGCATTATGGCACCCTGAGGAAGATAGCGCTGACCAACAAGTTCCACAGAAGGGGGCCAGGACCAAGGTGCTGTCTAGTAATGGGAGAGAAATCTATGACCTGGAGGAAAATGAACACAGGCAATCTGGTCATTTTAAGGGATAATTTTGAAGGAATAAAGACAAATTAACAGGAGTGTTCATTGGGGAAATCAATCCCGCAATTATAGCGACTCTCACTTGGGATTGTAAAATATTTTTTGATTTTTAAGAAATTAGGAAAACAAAACCTGAGCTCCTTAGCTCTTTGCCACATTAGTGGGAAGGTAGAAATGGGTTTTCATCAAGTTTTATTTAATTCATGGTTACATCATGTCATGGAAAGAAAGATCCTGGGCTTAGAATGCACCCCCCGACATCTATGAAACATAGTCTGATATAAATGATTTTGATTTCAGTGAGTTTTTTTGCAATTGTCCCTACAACTTAAAATGGGATATGCCTGAAAATGATTGTTTTAAACATATTAATGCTAATTGATTATCAATTGCTTGAAACTCTAATTTAATTGCCTCTAATATAACCACTGTAGTTAATTGATAAGCACCAGATGGTTAGTTTTGCTACATTCAATTACAGTGAATGCAGAATGCAGGTATCATTGGTTAACCATCAGGATAAAATCATGAAACTGAATTTTGATCTGAAATGCTTTATCACCTCTGAGCAACTGCTGCTTTTGCTTTCAGTGTTTCTCTGACAAATGTTTTGCATTATGTTTCTTCTCTGTCAGACAGGCTGCTGAAAAATGCTGTTTACTGTTCATCCATCTTTTCTTCTGTGCCTATATTTTTGTGGATTTTTACATTAACTACAAACTCTGGGTTGTTCCTTGGTGCAAGGAATCACGCACTATCTCTGAATACCCAAGCTTCAAGCTCTGATATGGTGTTAACACATGGGGAGCCCTGAGATCACCGATTTCGTATGTTGGCTGACCAACATGCAGCACTGCAATCAACTCATAAATATAAACAGAAAATGCTGGTAATGCTCAAGTCAGGCAACATCCACAGGCAACAAGTCAGAATGCTGCCTTAATTGCTGAGTATTTTCAGAATGTTCAGCTTATATTTCAGGTTCATAACATCTACAATATTTTATTTCTTTTTTTAATGGGTATGCTGACAATTATAGCTTCTGGTCAGCAATTTAAGAACAGCACTGCCAAAATTAATATTGTAACGTACTTTCAGCACGCCCACCAATAACAGCTTGCACCCAAGTCCTCAACGAGGAAAGCAGCATTTCACATTTCCTAAATGAAGAGAAACTTGAGCAACACAGTGGCTCAGGAGTTAGCTCTGCTGCCTTGCAGTGCCAGGCGCCTGGGTTTGATTCCATGTAACTAGATGTCCACTACCACGAGTGACTCAGCAGCTATACTACTGATTGAACTGGTCAGGTCCTAAAAGATATAGCGGCCAGAATGAGTCCGTGGCAGATGGAGAGGGAACCAACAAGAGGAAAAAACATAATTGACCTATCCTTGCCAGCTGCAGATGCACCTATCCATGACAGTGTGAGTAAAAGCGATCACCATTACAGTCCTTCTGGTGACGAGGTCCCACCTTCACATTGAGAATAATCTCCATCTTATGTGACGCTATCACTGTGCTAAATGGGATGGACGTCAAACAGATTGAGAAACTCAAGACTGGGTATCCATGAGGCCATCAGCAGCAGCAGAATTTACTCCAGCAGCAATATCTGTAACCACATGACCCAGCATATCCCCAATCAATCATCACCATCGAGCCGGGTGATCAATGGAGAATGCAGGAGGGGATGCCAAAAGCAACAATAGGCATACCTAAAAATGTGGTGTCAACATTGGTGAAGCCACCAAACAGGATGACTTGTGTGCCAAACAGCAGAAACAACAAGTGACAGACAGAGCTCAGTGAACCCACAACCAACGGATAAGATCTAAGCTCTGCAGTCGTGCCACATCCAGTCATCAATAGTGATGGGCAATTAAACAACTCACTGGAAGAGGAGGCTCCACAAATATCCCCAATCATGGAAGAGCCCAGCAGATTAGTGCAAAAGATAAGGCTGAAGCTTTCACAGCAATCTTCAGCCAGAAATGCTGAGTGGATGATCCATCACGGCCTCCTCCAGTGGTCCCCAGCATCACAGAGACTAGTCTTCAGTCAATTCGATTCACCCCACATGATGTCCAAGAATGGTTGGGAGACACTGGATACTGCCAAGGTTATGGGCCCTGACAACGTTCTAGCAATCGTACTGAAGAGTTGTCCTCCAGATCTTGCCTCCCCCCTAGCAAAGCTGTTCCAGTACAGTTACAACACTGGCATCTACCTAGCAATGTGGAAAATTGCCCAAGTACATGAAGTCCTTTACATTAAAAAGCAGGACAAATACAACCCTGCCAATTACTGCCCTATCAGTCTGCTCTTGTTCATCAGTAAACTGATGGAAGGTGCCATCCACAGTGCTGCCAAGCAGCACCTGCTCAGCAATAACCTGCTCAGTGACGCTCAGTTTGGATTCTGCCCAGCCACTCAGCTCCTGACCTCATTACAGCCTTGGTTGAAACATGGACAAAAGAGCGGAATTCCAGAGATGAGGTGAGAGTGACAGCCCTTGGCATCAAGGTTGCATTCGAACAGATGTGACATCAAAGAGCTTAGAAAACTGGAATCAATGGGTATCAGGATGCAAACTCTTCAGGTGGCTCAAGTCATACTTGACACATGGGAAGACGGTCATGGTTGTTGGATGTCAGTCATCTCAGCTCCAGGACATCACTACAGGACTTGCTCAGGGTAGTGGCCTAGGTGCAAAGGGTGGCATTGGAAAAGCACAGCTGGTCAGGCAGCATTCAAGCAGCAGGAAAGTCAATGTTTCGGATGTAAGTCCTTCATCATGAAGGGGAAGGGGGAATGAGAGACAAATAGGAGGATGAGGCTGGGGTCAAGGTAAATGGGAAAGCAATAGGTGGATGCATTCTCTTTGTGTCCTAGGCCCAACTACCTTCAGCTGCTTCATCAAAGACCTTTCCTCCATCATAAAGTCAAAAGTGGAGATGTTCGCCAATGATTGCACAATGTTCAGCACCATTCATGATTCCTCAGACCCATAAGGTACAATCTAACCACTGCCACTTGACATTCAATGGTGTTACCATCACTGAATCTCCCACTATCAAATCCTTCGAATTATCATAGATCAGAAACTCAACTGCACTCACCACATAAATGCAGTGGCCACAAGAGCAGGTCAGAAATGTGGAATACTGCAGCAAATAACTCACCTCCTGACTCCCCAAAACCTGTCCACCATCTACAAGGCACAAGTCAGGAGTGTGATGGAATACTCCCCAGTTGCCTGGATGAGTGCAGTTCCAACTATACTCAAGAAGCTTGACACTACCCAGGACAAAGCAGCTCACTTGATTGGCACCACATCCACAAGCATCCACTCCCTCTACCGCCGAAGCTCAGTAACAACAGCGTGTACTATCTACAAGATGTACTGCAGAAATTCACCAAAGATCCTGAGACAGCACCTTCCAAACCCACGGCCACTTCTACCTAGAAGGACAAGGGCAGCAGATATATGGCAACACCACTACCTTCAGGTTCCCCTCCAAGCCCTCACCATCCTGACTTAGAAATATATCACTGTTCCTACACTATCACTTAGTCAAAATCCTGGAATTCTCTCCCTAATGTCATTGCAGGTCAACCCACAGCAGGTGGACTGCTGCAGTTCAAGAAAGCAGCTCACCACCACCTTCTCAAGAATAACTAGAGACAGGCAATAAATGCTGGCCCAGCCCACAACACTCACATCCCACAAAAATTAAAAATTTAAAAATTACAGGGAACAAGGTTAAGGGGTGGGGGGGGGGGGGGGGGTCTTCTGAGGGTCAGTGTGGACTCATTGGGCTGAATGGCCTGCATCCACACTAAGGCTTCTAGGAAACTATTGTAAATGAGGGGTACCGTGCTGGGAGAAACCAAGGCACAATCATAAAGATAATCCATAAAAAGATTTTTGAAGGGTAGAACAGATGTAGCAAGACATGGAAACATTGCAAAAGGCTGGTGCCTGATTATGGAGTTACAGCTGCGGAGAAAGGAACAACATGCTAAAGAAGACTGCTCATTTAAAATTAAGGAGCCCCAAGACATAGCCAGAACTTAGGCCAAAGTGATTGAAACTGATACTTATGAAAGAGTTACTTTTTTTCTTTCAAGAAGAGTCATAATAGTTTCAAAATGTTAACTCTCTCCACAGATGCTGCCAAACCTTTTGAGTTTCTTCAGCGATTTCTGTTTTTATTTCAGATTTCCAGCAATCAACAGTGTTTTGCTTTTAGCTTTAAAACTATATGTAGACAGACTCTCAGTTGGGGATTGAACTCACAGCCTGCAGAACAATACCTGTGCTTTGATGCTGTACTTTGACTGGAATAGTTTTAGAGATATATGTTTTTGTGAACATAAAACAAAAGCAAATTGAAAAATCGAAACCTCCAGAACTTTTCCTCAATGGACTCAAAAAGATTACAGGGAAAATCTGGTATGATCCCACTGGAATGCTGGGATTAGGGGCCTGAAGGTTTTTGGACCTCATATTTTCTGAGGTTTAGATATCATAATGATCTCTACTCATGGAATAACCCCAGCTTGCTTGTAATGCGAGCATTTAAATCTGATATACAGAGCTATATTTCACAATATACTGTTTTCCACAATACATATTCCATGCATTATTCCAACCTATTAATTTTACTGCCATTATTTGTATATCACAATTTACTGCAAGTTAAATAACTGTCGTACAAGTCCAGGAAACTGAGAAACAATTTCACACTCTCGCTCTCTTTCCTCCATTCCTTAAGTTCTGAATCAAGCCCAGGACAGCTATGCAAAAGTAGTGAGATCAGTAATATAGTCCTTGTTTCGAATATACAGCAGCATTCAACTGTCAGTGCCCCAAATTAGTGTGCAGAAAGCTGAGGTCAATTTTACAACCAATGTAATAAGCACATGAAAATGAATCTCCTAGAACATTGAGGAGCTGCACACAAACTGGGCAAAAATATATTATATGACAAGCCCAAGTCTAACTATTTTCAATCAACCTGTTCAGACATGATACATCACATCTCCAGGGCAGATGAGACTTGAACCCATTGTCTACAGGAATAGTGCCTGAGGACTGGAGGATAGCAAATGTGGTTCCCTTGTTCAAAAAGGGTAGTAGAGACAACCCTGGTAATTACAGACCAGTGAGTCTCACTTCAGTTGTTGGTAAAGTTTTGGAAAAGGTTATAAGAGATAGGATTTATAACCATCTGGAAAAGAATAATCTGATCAGGGACAGTCAGCATGGTTTTGTGAAGGGTAGGTTGTGTCCTTATTGACGTTTTTGACAAAGTGACCAAACAGGTAGATGAGAGCAAACCGGTTGATGTGGTGTATATGGATTTTAGCAAGGTGTTCAATAGGGTTCCCCACAGTAGGCTATTATACAAAATGCGGAGGAATGGGATTGTGGGAGACACAGCAGTTTGGATCAGTAATTGGCTTGCTGAAAGAAAACAGAGGGTTGTAGTTGATGGAACATGTTCATCTTGGTGTCCAGTTACTAGTGGCATACCACAAGGGTCGGTGTTGGGTCCACTGCTGTTCATAAATGACTAGGATGAGGGCTTAGAAGGGTGGGTTTGTAAATTTGTGTATGACTCTAAGGTCGGTGGAGTTGTGGATAGTGACGAAGGATATAGTAGGTTGCAGAGAGACATAGATAGGATGCAGAGCTGGGCTGAGAGGTGGAAAATGAGTTTAATGTGGACAAGTGTGAGGTGATACACTTTGGATGGAGTAATCGGAATGCAAAGTACTGGGCAAATGGTAAGATTCTTGGGATGCAGATGAGCAGAGAGATCTCGGTGTCCATGTACACAGATCCCTGAAATTTGCCACCCAGATTGACGGGGTTGTTAAGAAGGCATACAGTGTTTTGGCCTTTATTAATAGAGGGATTGAGTTCCAGAACCAGGAGGTTATGCTGCAGTTGTACAAAACTTTGGTACGGCCACACTTGCAGTATTGTGTACAGTTCTGGTCACCGCATTATAAGAAGGATGTGGAAGTTTTGGAAAGGATGCAGAGGAGATTTACTAGGATGTTGCCTGGTATGGAAGGAATGTCTTACGAGGGAAGGCTGAGGGCCTTGAGGCTGTTCTCATGAGAGAAGAAGGTCGAGAGGTGACTTAATTGAGACATATAAGATAATCAGAGGGTTGGATAGGGTGGACAGGGAGAGCCTTTTTCCAAGTATGGGGACAGCAAACATGAGGGGACACACTTTAAAGTAAGGGGAGATAGGTATAAGACAGATGTCAGAGGTAGTTTCTTTACTCAGAGAGTAGTAAGGGTATGGAATGCTTTGCCTGGTATGGCATAGATTCGCCAAGTTTAAGTGCATTTAAGTCGTCATTGGACAGGCAAATGGTCGTACATAGAATAGTGTAGGTGGGATGGGCTCCAGATTAGTATGACAGGGCGGCACAACATCGAGGGCCGAAGGGCCTGTACTGCGCTGTAATGTTCTATGTTCTGACCTAGATGTAGGGAGATGACTAATATGCCAACCGCAAAGCTCTAATACAGATCCAAAACCTAAAGCAAACGTTGAGTGAATGTTTCCAATGAACGTTTCTACTCAATTCTCTGTTGGACTCCTGAGCGGTAGCCCTTTCTACACAGGCTTAGCTTTTACTTCATCTTCGACAGCCAGATGACTTGGACTTCCATGTACTTTGTTAAAAACCCAAACAACAGGGCACCACCTCACACAGCTAAATGGCTGTGGAGTTCCCAGCTCACCATGTGCCTCATCCCAAGATTGACACACCACACATAAAAGCAGGCATTGCAATTTCATGTGATCAGCGATATGCAACACTCCAGCAGCAACGAGTCAAGCTCCTTAATACTGGGATCCAATTGTCCACAAACAATTAATTTTCATCCATGAACGTTTACAATAAAAGTGTAATTTAGCAAAGTACATAACTCCAATCAGGAGACTTAACAAGGAAGAGAGTGAGTCATGGGATCACCTCTATAGCCTGACAGAATTGTTTCATCAGCTTCTCTAGCAAGGATCCCTGGGAACAAAGCCTCACCAAATTACCCCGTGTGTGGCATATAATTCAACTGTAGGTCATTATTGTAGCTGGTGTGACTTGGTTCTGTATCCATTCAATACCCATTCTTATACTTTCCAAAACCAATCACTGCAAACTGCCTGTCTAAGTTTTCCTTTCACTTTAACTCCACTGACTACAAAGCAATTTGGACCTCCTGGTGTCATGAGATGCACTCCAGTGTACAGGATTTTATTGTTTTCTGTTTCAGTTGTGTCAGTATTATAGCCAAACATTCATATTTCATCACAGCTTAACTGGGAAGTGTGTGCCAATAACTCACTAATGCTCAAGTTGTCACAAAATGTATAAACTCCCTGTAAGGCCACCAAAGTGGCCAATTTGCCTGACTAACTGCTGTTCAGTACAAAAGCAATACACACTAGATTTTGTCAGTAACAGTAAAAGACTCTATTTGTTGTAATAACACACATAACTTTAATAAGAGCAGAGAAAGTAAAGAATTTCTAATCTACAACTATGCAACATAAATTGCATTCCTTCAAAATCCCAAATACACACATGCATGTACACATGATCACAATGAAGACCGAGAAAAGAAAGTTCAACATGTATAATATGGGTGGGAAAAAATATATAGAGAGGGCAAACAAAATCCAGAAGATCAGAAGTCCAGACGACAGGGCAGTAAGTAAATTTCTCATATTCTTCTTGATTTTTCAGTATTGATACATTGTTGTTTGTAGGGTGATGGTCATTCTTTGATTCAACAGTTGATCCGATGGATCTAGGTCTTTTGCTTTTTTAGAATTCTTTCTTCTCGCCTCTCTTTTTTTCTGCCCTTCTCCCCTCACAGAGTGAGAGAGAGAGAGTGTGTGTGTGAGAGGGAGAAAGAGAGTGTGTGTGTGTCTGTGTGTGTGTGAGAGAGAGAGTGTGTCTGTGTGCGAGAAGGAGAGAGAGAGAGAGTGTGTGTGTGTGTCTGTGAGAGAGAGAGAGATGGATGCTTTCTGTCTGCAGTTTCTGGGTGTTTTCTCTCCTTTGCCCCCAACACTCACAACGTTTTAACACACTACAGCCTGGCTATTCCGAATGCTGATTTCTGGCAGATATCCTGAAGTCAAAAGCTTCTCGGTGGCACTCAGTCTTGAAGTCTCCCTCTCACTGCTTCAATGTGTAACTTTGCACCACACAGCTCAACAATGTGCAGCACTTGAGTTTTCAGTTACAGTAATCCCATTTCCATTTGTTTGTAATATATAGATAGGTATTTTTTATATATATTTAAAAATGTGGTATTTAACAACTCAATGAACATTTCTACTCTGGGTGCAGTTAATAACATGATTTTGACCAGACAGTCTGTTTTTCTGACATTCATTGATAGACAGTTATGAGCTAAGACATCGAATATAACTCCCCTGATCTTCTCCAAAATAGGGTCATGAAATCTTTCACATCTATCTGAATGGGCAGATGGCAACTCTGCTTAATATCTCATTCCATCTTTAACCCTGCTCCCTCAGTCCTGCAATAGGATGACAGCTTGACTTTCATCCACACAAGTCCTTGACCCTGTGGTTCAACTGCTAAGCCAGAGTTGTCTCGTTCTCCCTGTGGTTGCCATGAGATGAGTAGAATCTTTATGGACCAGAGATCTTGCCTGTTAGTCAGAAAGCTGGTAAAATACCCCCATTGGCCCTTTTCACGAAGGGACACTGAACCATATGCAGTGTGTAGCCAGGCCAACAACAGGCCATTCACTAGCAGCCCTTGTGCTCAGTGGCACCACTGGGGAGATAGAATAGAATAGAATTCATACCGTATGGAAGCAGGCTGTTTGGCCTATCGAGTCGACACCAACCTTCAAAAGAGCATCCCACCCAGACCCAAACCCCTACCCTATCCCAGCAACCCTGCATTTCCCATGGGTAATCCACATAGCCCTGCACATCCTTGGGTATTTTGAGCAACTTAGCATGGCCAATCAACCCAAACTGCACATTTTTGGACTGTGGGAGTAAACCCCCCCACACATGGGGAGAATGCGCAAACTCCACACAGTCACCCAAAGGTTGAATCAAGGCAGCAGCACTGATGGTGGGTGCTGCCATTACCTACGCTTTAGTCAGTGATATCGGAGGGGCTTCTCAGGGTGGCAGCTGCAGTGACAGGGTCCAGTGGCCATTCCACAGAAGTGTGTGTGTCTCTGTGTAGGTGTGTTTGTGTGTGCCTGTGTGTCTTTGCGTGTGTATGTGTGTGTCTGTATCTGTGGGTGTGTATGTGTGTGGGTGTGTGTATATATGTGTGTGTGGGTGTGTATGTGTGAGGGTGTGTGGGAGTGTATGTGTGTGTGTGAGAGTATGTGTGTGTGTATGTGTGTGTATATGTGAATGTGTGGGGTGTGGTGTATGTGTGTGTATGTGTGAATGTGTGGGTGTGTGTGAGTGTGTATGTGTGTCGTTGCATATGTGAGTGTGTGTGTATGTGTGTGTATGTGTGTGAGTGTGTATGTGAGTCGTTGCTTGTGTGTGTGTGTGTGTCTGTATCTGTGGATGTGTGTGTGTGTGGGTGTGTGTATATGTGTGTGTGGGTGTGTGTGGATGTGTGTATGTGTGTGTGGGTGTGTATGTGTGTGGGTGTGGATGTGTGAGGGTGTGTGGGTGTGTGTGTGGGTGTGGGTGTGTATGTGTGTGTGTATGTGAGTGTGTGTGGGGGTGTATGTGTGTGTATATGTGAATGTGTGGGTGTATGTAGGTGTATATGTGTGTATATGTGAATGTGTGTGTATATGTGAGTGCGGGAGTGTGTGTGTGTGTGTGTGTCTAGGTGTGTTTGTGTGTGCATGTGTCTGTCTGTGTGTGTGTCTGTATCTGTGAGTCTGTGGGTGTGTGTGGGGGTGTGGATGTGTATATGTGTGTGTATGTGTGAATATATGTGTATGTGTGTGTGCGCCATATGTGTTTGTATGTGTGTATGGGTATATGTGTGTGTATATGTGAGTGTGTGTGTGTATATGTGTGTGCGTGCATGTATGTGTTTGTATGTGTATATGTGTGTTTGTGGGTGTGTGTGTAAGTATGGGTGTGTGTGTATAAGTGTGGGTGTATGTGGGGGTGTGTAACGGTTTCTGACCACATTCGCACAGATTAAAAACCTGAACGCAACACATTCTGTCATATACCGCCCTCTATGACTTAGCTCATGCAAGCTGAAAGTGTTGTTAGCCATAACACAAAACAATTGGCCTTTAAACTCTGCAGAGGTTCTTACACTTGCCTGATAACTCAATGGAAGATCTGCAGAAACAGAAGCAAAAATAAAATCAGTGTTATTTGTACCATCCATCTAGGTTTTCCACAAATCCTATAGAAAGGTCCTGACAGATGCTTGCCTTAGAAAGTCGACTCTTTAGTTTTGAACATTGTAAAAGGTGGGGTGTAGCTATTCTGGCATGACTTGCTGAGAGTACAGTACTGCTGCCCATTTTGATCTCTCCACCCAAGACTCAGCATTTGTCCAAGCTATTACCCATCCAACAACCGAACAGAATAATCAGTTCTGATGGACCCGTCATTTCAAATCAAAGGGCTTCTTATATCGTTGGCACACTTTTGATTAAAGGGGCACAGTACAATGAATAAATAATCAGATGCAGCCCAGTCAAATCCATTAATCTGGCAACAGTGCTCAGTTTGCTCTTGGCTTCAGGGTTCATACGCATCAAATGATTGGTAAGTGCCTACTCTTAGTGTTTTACAGATGACAGCTGAAGAACCTGACTTGCAATGGGCATTAAATATATGGTTACTCAAGATAAAGTATATCCAGAAAGTGACATGAATCATTTGTGCTGAGCAATCCTTTTACTTATACTGTTGGACAGAATCAGGGCTCTAATACCAAAAATGTGTGACAACTGGAGTGCGGGCACACCAGCTCACTGGTGTGTCTAAACTGTTGGTCATGATGAAGGTAGCTGCCACCTCCCTCTTTCAGTGGAAGATGCTACAGAGCCCATTTGGTCTAACGCAGAGGTAAATGACGACCTGGGTTAATTAGAAGAGTCGCGCCGCCAACAGGCACAAATTTAAAACAATTAACAGATTGATGGAAAAGGGGAGAATGTTGAGGAGAACCTTTTTTTTAGCCCGGATTCTGGTAGGGATCTGAAACACACTGTTTGAAAGGGTGGTAGCAGCAAAAGACCCGACCATGTTTAATAAATACACACACACACACACACACACACACACACACGCACATACACCCACATACACACACCCACCCACGCACATACACACACACACACGCACGCGCGCGCGCACACACACACAAATACATTCACCCACACACACACACCCACCCACATATACACACACACCCACACGCACATACACACATACACCCACACGCACATACACCCATACACCCACACTCACACACATACACCCACACTCACACATTTATACGCATACACTCACACACACATACACACACACACTTACACACACACACCCACACCTTTACACACCTACACTCACACACACATACACACACACACTCACACACATACACCCACACTCACACATTTACACGCATACACTCACACATTTACACGCATACACTCACACACACATACACTCACACACACACCCACACTTTTACACACATACACATGCACACACCCACACTTACACACACCCCCACATACACCCACACTTATACACACACACCCATACTTACACACACACCCACAAACACACATATACACATACAAACACATACATGCACGCACACACATATACACACACACACTCACATATACACACACATATACCCATACACACACATACACATACAAACACATATGGCGCACACACACATACACATACATTCACACATACACACACATATACACATCCACACCCCCACACACACCCACAGACTCACAGATACAGACACACACACAGACAGACACACGCACACACAAACACACCTAGACACACATACACACACACACTCCCACACTCACATATACACACACATTCACATATACACACACATACACCCCCACACACACACCCACACACCCTCACACATCCACACCCACACACACACCCACACACCCTCACACATCCACACCCACACACATACACACCCACACACACATACACACATCCACACACACCCACACACACATATACACACACCCACACACACACACATCCACAGATACAGACACACACACACACAAGCAACGACTCACATACACACTCACACACATACACACACATACACACACATATACACACACTCACATATGCAACGACACACATACACACTCACACACACCCACACATTCACACATACACACACATACACCACACCCCACACATTCACATATACACACACATACACACACACATACTCACACACATACATACACTCCCACACACCCTCACACATACACACCCACACACACATATACACACACCCACACACATACACACCCACAGATACAGACACACACATACACACGCAAAGACACACAGGCACACACAAACACACCTACACAGAGACACACACACTTCTGTGGAATGGCCACTGGACCCGATATGCGAACTCTGATTTCTCTCCACAGATGCTGTCAGACCTGCTGATCTCTTCCAGCAATTTCCCTTTTTATTTCTGATTTACAGCATCCTCAGTTCTTTCCGTTTTCATGTTTAATGAATACTTGGCTCTTGGCTATGGATGAAGAGCTGGTATGTGAATGGAGTTGGATTGCTCGTTTTCAGCTGCCACAGGTACATTTACTGACTGGCTTACTCTGGTGCTTTTAATGTTCTATCTGTCTTCCTTTGGGGACTGACATTGCCAGTACTTTATAAATGCATGCTGTGTTTCTTCAAACAGTTTCTTATTTTCCTAGTTCAATGCAGTCTATGCTAAAGTTATGAAGACAGATTCGACAAATTAGGTCTTTGTTTGCTAGAATGAAAAAGTTTAAAGGGTGATCTAATCGAGGTCTTCAGGTTATTAACAGGGAACAATAGGGTCAATAAAATTTAACTATTTACACTGGTTGGAGATTCAATAACTGGGGTGGCAGATGCATAGTCTAAGAATTAGGGCCAGGTTATTCAGGAAAGACGTCAGAAAACACTTCTACACACAAAGAGTAGTGGTTGTTTCGAACTCTCTTCCTCAAGTGGCTGTTGATGCCAATTCAGTTGTTATTTTTAAACCTGAGATAGACAATTTTTTACTGAGCAAGGATATCAAGGGATCTGGGCCCAAGGCAGGTATATGGATCAGACATGATCTCATGGAATGGCAAAGCAAGCTCAAAGGGCCGAACCCTATTCCTGTGTTCCTAGTTGCACAGAAAACAATACACTTATCACAACCAGGCACATTCAATGTTTGCTAACTCGTACATTTGATTTTCTGGCCCTGTTCAAACATTTCATTTTTAACAGAACAAAAGACAACGCAGGCCAGGAACATGCCCTTTTGCTGTCCAAGCCAGTGCTGATACTTTCAGTGTGGAAGGGCAAAATGTGTCTTCACTTACAGGATCCACATTCTTTATTCCCCTCCTACTCATGGATTATTTCAGGTGCTTCTTCAATGCTGCTATTATGTCGGCTTCCATCACCTTCTCTGGCAGCAGTTTCAGGCACTCATCGTTCATTATGTGAAAAACCTGCCTTGCACATCTCTTTTAAACTTGCCCCCTTGTACGTTGAACTTGTGTCCCCTAGTAATTGACCCCTCCACTCTGGGAAAAAAACCCCATATCTTCCACTTCATCCACGATCTTCTAAACATCTATTAGGTTTCCCCTCAACTTCCTGTGTTTTAGTGAAAACATACCCAGTCTAGCCAATCTTTCATCATAGTTAAAATTCTCCATACCAGGCAACTTCCTAGTAAACCTTTTCTGTACCCTCTCCTAATCATCCCCATCCTTCTGGTAGTGTAGTGACCAAAACCGTATGCAATATTCTCAGTGTCGCCTAACTAAAGTTCTATAAATGCATATAGATCTTGTTCCTGAGCATCTTTTCCAATAATTTCTCTACCATCAACCTGAGGCTCACAGGCCTGTAATTTCCAGGGTTATCCTTGCTACCCTTCTTAAACAGCGAGACAACATTGGCTATTCTCCAGTCTTCTGGGATCTCACCTGTGGCCAAAGAGAATACAAAGATATCTGTCAATGCTCCCGCAATTTGTTCTCTTGCTTCCCTCAATATTCTGGGATAGATCCCAACAGGACCCAGGGATTTACCTACCTTAAGGTGCATAACACTGCTTCCTTTTTAATAGCAACTTGACTTAGACACCTGACACTTCCTTCCCTGAGATCATCCTCCACCAATTCCTTCAGTTTGGTGAATATCAAAAGCAAGCTGAAAGCAAGCAATCATGTAGAAAGTGAACTTTGAATCCAGAATTTTATTTGACCCTTTGGGACTGTCTGAGAGATAGGCTACTTTGTAAGCAAGGAGCTGTCAGTGGGGGCATGATGGAGTGCTTGATGTCTTCCCATGGTCACGCCACTTTGCCAGTCTGCCAGCACGGAAGGTGACAAATCAGCTGTCTGCTTTGAACCAAACTGAGCCACGAGTGGCCAATTTAGTGTCCCATCTGACACTCCTATGCAAGTTTCTGCACTGGGGATAGAGAGAGATCCTCTGCTGTCCTCACTTTCCATTATTTTCACCATATTAATAATTCAGCAGCTTGGATTACCATAAAAGCACTCTTTTGAAAGCAAAGAAGTTGTCCAATTTTGAACAGTACCAGTCCGGACTGTTACCTTGCAAGAGCACGTAGTGATTTTCTGAAGCAATCAAATGTCTCTTAAGTAACTGGGCATAAGAGTTAAACCGTTCTAATGTGGTTTGACCTAAGTTTATTTTAATAGGAAAATTCTCCATGTCAAGTGCTAATTTCAACTGCTCTATTGCCCACAGAGGGGACACTTAACTGCTGGACCCTGCATTCTGCAATCCCACTTACCCCTCTTTGAGGACAACTGGCCATTGAAACATCCTCAGCAATGGCCACAGCAAGTGGTGGTGCTACTGAATTTCATGCCTTCAGTGCCTCTCAGAGTTAAGCTGCCATCCTTCATTGAGCAACAGCTACTTAATCAGTCACCACCAGGAATAGTCCTCCTTGGGACCCACCACTGATCCAAAGCAGGGTCATCTCACAATGGGACCTCTACTGATTGATTTAAGTTCGCCCTCCCTATCTATGCTAAGAGTCTGGTAAATGTCTGGCCTTGATGTGCCATATTTAAACATACTGGTCTCAGTGGACTGTTCACTTCAAAACCCAGTAAAACCAACAGGTTTTTTAAATTATTCATGCAGAATTGTGTGCAGCCGTAAATCATAGCCACCAGGATTATAAAAATGTCACATTAGTAATATAAGTAAATTGACTTCTTCAGTCATCCGCATACACTGTCATAAAGTAATTGATGTTCAGACGTAACAGAGTGATTGGATTTAAGGGGAGATATTTATGACTCAACACTCATTTAGATATTTAGATTCAATACTCATCTAGCTATTTAGATTCAACACTCATCTACGTGGAACGTGTGACTATTGTAGGAATGACAGATGTTTCATGAATTCAATCCACCAGTTTGCTGGAAACAAGAGAAGACAGGCAACATTATACTGGGGTAACAAAAGAAACATCAAAGACCAGGAGTTTCCTTTGGGTAACTTCTACTTTTGCACTAAGATGAAATGCCTGCCATACATTTTGCACAGATGAGTACAAGTAAGATTGCAAGTCTGTGAGTAATTAAGTCCAACGCGTTTGTGGTGTGTGTGTGTATGTGTATGTGTGTGCGTGTGTGTGTGTAATGCAGATGATGCAAATCAGGTGATATTCTTACTTTAGATAGCCAGCAAATGATCTTTCTGTGGATTAAGTGAATGCCAAGTGAGGAAGTAGATCAAGTAGTCTGGTGACACTCACTGGCTCCAGTTACTGGCAGGGAAGGAGGCAGAACCTCTGTGTTTTATTTGCTAGTATGTTTTCATGCTCATTTTTTGCTTTTCTAATTTCCTTCCTCATTTATTTCTTGCATTTTCCATACTCTTCTAGACACTATGAAGTATTGAGCATATAGCATGGAGCATTACACTGTAGTACAGGCCCTTTGACCCTTGATGTTGTGCCACCCTGTGAAACCAATCCGAAACCCAGCTAACCTACATTATTTAATCTTTGTCCATATACCTATCCAAACCCTTTTGGCAGAATGCCTTATCACCAGAACTTCCAACAAATACACAGATATAACTTGGCTGGTGTTGAGAAGGGCACTACATAATGGATCCTTCATCTATGCCCAATATTTCTGCACCATTGCACACTGCCCTTGAAGGGAGTGTGGGCCGGGTGAAGAGACTGTCAGACATCTCCTGCTGGAATGTGCTTTTGCAAAGAAGGCCTGAAGAGAGATGCAGTGGGTTTTTTTTTTGACATTCATCCTGAACAGTTCTGTGATGCAGGATTCTGCGCTCTACAGTTTGTTCCCTAGGATGCATAATGAGACAAACATCAACTCCAAACCATCAACTTGGTGAAAGTTGTTCTTTGGTCTGCCTGTAACCTATTGGTCTTCCAGTGCGGAGAACTGACCTCAACCAAGGGCTGCAGCTTGGCACATTCCAAGGTCCAGGACTATGTGCTGAGGGACTAAAGCTTGGGGCACAGCGGGAAGAGACCAGTGGCTAAGGTCTTTCTGTCAAAGAGGGTCTGTTCAGTTATTAAACCATGTCTCTGCCTCAAAAAGTATGTAAATAGCATTCTGCATGAATAAGAAATGCCTTTGGCTTTGCAACTGCAGGGAATGTCAATTTCCAATGTTTGTTTCTCTTTACATTCGAGTACTGTACAGAACTGCTTTACTACCTGTTTACATACAGAATGATAATATTTTATGAACAAAGTTTAATTTTGTAAAAAGAAAATTGGCAGGGCGCAGGAAACCAAGAAAAGGCAGGGCAGATATGCTGTGAGGATGCAGTTAGGCGCAAAGTGAGTGAGTGCTAAGAGAGCAAGTGAATGTCCCTGAGATGCAGTCTGATGTAGTCTGTACACTGGATGCCTGTCCCTGTGCACAAGTTGTCCTCACTACAGCCTTTCAATGCAAGTTGCTGATGCACCTTGCAAGGCAAATCCTTGCTTCCAGAGTGCATGATCATCGCAAAAGTGAAGAGCTAGGTTGGTTGTGATGGGGTGGCAAATGCCAATATCTGTGGAAGAGGACTGTGTGCAACTGGTGCTCATTGCTTGTGCCCTGCAGTTTGGTCACAGGCAAAACTGCTATAATTTGGAGCAAGTGACAAGCTGAATCTGCCAGGTATATACTTTGGTTTCCGTGCTGAGTTTACAAGAGCTTGTTTGGTGAATTTCATAAAATGGGCGGCTAAATAACAATGATGCAAATCGTGACATCAACAAGGCATTTAACAAGTGATAAATTCCCATCAATTGGCATCTCAGTGCTGCCTAGCAAGTATCTCATCACACCATGTGCATGAAATATAAAAAATGGAATGAAAAGCTCTCAACATTGAGATGAGCCTCAACAAGCTTCTCAGCTGAGTCTGACACACATCTCACCATAGCCCTTGTCACTCTGACCTCTTAAGATTCAACCCACAGTTCCAAGAGAAATAATCCCATTTCTATTTCATATCTCCTTTACTTTCAACTGCAGCAGGCAGTTGAAAGTTCAAAGTCACTCTGACGATCCAAAACTTCAATGTTGCAGACTGCAGTTTTTATTTATTTCTCGCTATGTTTTTTTCTGATGTCAGTTGGTTTTCTTGCAGCTCTTTAAATTTACTCAATCTCAACTCAACACTTCATGCTTCATGTAATGCACTTCACAGATACCACAAATAAAAATGAAAGCACAGCCTGGTGGGGTTGGAGATCATATAACTCCAGCAAACAAACTGAAAGTATAAACATGTGCCTCTGGAGAGAAAGAAATAAGATGGAAGATTATTGATTTTGTTTTTTATGCAACAGAAGATGCCGAGGCCATTTCAAAGATAAATTTATTAATGAATTCTTTGATTCATTACCATCATTAACATTCATAAAATATCACTGTGCATGGTTTAAAAGAACAATTATTTTGCAAGAAAGAAACAGTCAGGTCATTTATTCTGATAATCTGTGAAAAAAAAATGCATAAACAGATTCTGGTGCAAACAAAGACCAAATTTATGACTCAGTAAGAACACTTGCAAATGGAGTCCACTGCATTTTATGAAAAGCATCTCATTTATGCCATTAATTTAGAAATAATCAGGGAAAAAGCAAAAAAAAAGTTAAGAAGCAAAGGTTCGTTGGATGCAGTTTAATGTAAAGTGAATGTGAAAAGTTTAACAGAGCCAATGGCCTCATTGACCAGTTTGTTTTGGGAGTGCACCATCCTAATTACATTGTTGACAATGAGCAGCCATTTTGAAATACAAAAGGTTTCAAATGGCTCTGGTAGATCACATGAACACTCAAGATGCTAACTCTCCATTTGTGGAACAGCAGGGAACTCGCCTGGTGTTCTGCCAACATAATTCTCTCAACTATTCACAGTCAAATCAGGCAAATTGTGCCATTGCTGTTTTCGTAGCACTTTTGTTACATTACATTTACCACATTTACCAGTCTGTAAATTTCTACAAACTCACAAGGTGTGATTCATTCTGTTGTTGTCTCTCCCTGAGATACACAGATACAGGCTAATTCACTGGCTTTTCTGTATTTAAGTTGTTTAAAAAATTCATTCATGGAATGTTAGTGTTATTGGCTGGGCCAGCATTCATTACCCATTTCTAATTGCCTGGAGAGCAGTGAAGAGTCAACCACATAATGGTGGGTCTGGAGTCACATGTAGACCAGAAAAGTGAGGAGAGTAGTTTCCTTCCCTAAAGGATATCAGTGAGCCAGATGGATTTTCCAGCAATCAACAATGGTCATCTTTTACCTTTGCTTTCAGAATTTTATAGAATTCAAATTCCATCATCTGCCATGACAGGATTCAAACCCATGTCCTCAGAACCTTACCCATGCTCTGCATTAGTAGTCTAGCAATAATACAAATAGGCTATCGCTTTTCCTGTGAAATAATAGTTCAGAATATTTGGTGTGCTAAAATAGTTGAACATTTCTTTTCAGCTCCGATGGTGTAGAGTCTGTTAAAACAACACACTGCCTCTCTTCTGGTATGGAACTTTTTAAAACATCCATACTAGACCTACTTGTGAGCTCTCTCTCTCTCTCTAGGTCACAAATCTTCAACTTCAGCAATGATCTCATCAGGTAACTTCCTTGGATATTGAGTTAAGTCATTTGATTTCTTGAAAATGAAAATTTCTTGACCCAATGCTTTAAAAATAAGCATTTCTGACCATTAGAATGCTCCCACATAATTATATGCAAGTCTTCATCACACTGGCTGGAATTTTGAAAAAAACACAGATTGCTACAGATACGTAGATAGGAAAAATGCAAATTAAGTGAGTGTTGGTCCTCTAGAGAGTGAGGATGGGGGGGGCTAATAGTAGATGGTAGGGAAATAACAAGTGAAATTAATAAATACTCTGCTTCTGTCTTCACTAGAGAGGATACAACAAACAGCCAAGTAATAGCTGGAAGTAGGAAGATGGAAGGAAGAGAAGAACTTGGAATTACAATCCAGGGAGGTGGCACAGAGCAAATGGAAGGAGCTGTGGGCTGACATGTGCCTGAACTCTAGAGTTCTAAACTAAGTAGCTAGTGAAGCAATAGATGCACGGGTATTAATCTTCCAGAGAAGAATTAGGCAGGAAGAAAAAAAAACATCAGACTATTACTGAAAAGGCGAACAACTGCAGAATTCCAAGCTGCAGAGAGATCTAGATGTTCTAGCATGAGTTATAAAAGACAAATATGAAGGTACAGCAAGCAATAAATAGGCTAACAGAAACATATCATTTATTCCAAGAGGAATCAAAAATCAATGATGTTCTGCTTCAATTATACAGGCCATTGGAGAGACAATATCTCAAATAAAATGTACAGTATTGGTCTCCTTATTTGAAGATGGATGTAAATAATTGCAGGTGACCCGATGTGATTTACTGGATTGATAACTGGAAGGCATGGTGAATGTGAACACAAGGAGGACTGGACAGACTGTCTTGCTTCCATTGGAGGTTACTGAAAGGGGGCAGTTAATCCAGTTCTGTTTCCAATTCATATATTCATAACAAATAACACTTGTAGTTACATGTGAGTATTATGAATGACTTGTTCACTCAGTTGATGAGTAAAATACATTTTTAAAATCTCTGCAGAAATATTGAGACAGAGTTATCCAATGACCAGAGCCTGCAAATATAGTTGACATTGAAATTCAGAAGACATTTAAAATGCTATTTCCCACCCTGAACCTGGGTAGTTCTCATTTTTGCTGGGGCAGGCCATGTGTTTATACCTGCAATTTGCAGAGACAGCTGGCCACTTAAGTGATCAACAGCCTCCACTGAAATCCTTAGATTTTGGAATCCTTGGTGTTTGGAACCAAGTGTGTGGAGATTAGACCAGGTAAGAGCAGGTCTATTCTTGGTGCATTTCTTGCAGGTAGCCAAGGTGGCCCTTTTGTGGACTGAAGTATCCCTGTGATATGATCCCAGGAAACCATGGCGATGGTGGTAAGGTGACTAGTGAGGGGGTGGGGGCGGGGGGGGGGGGCAGGATAAGAAATTCTTTGGGTGGTGAGGTTAGTTGCATTTCATGTTTTATGAAAAAAAGGGCATTACCCCCTTGTTCAACTTGTCAAGGCCTATCAAGAAAATCCAAAATGTGTCAAAGACCTGTTAAGAAGTAATTAGATTACTTACAATGTGGAAACAGGCCCTTCGGCCCTACAAGTCCACACTGACCCGCCGAAGCGCAACCCACCCATACCCCTTACCTAACACTACGGGCAATTTAGCATGGCCAATTCACCTGATCTGCACATCTTTCGACTGTGGGAGGAAACCGGAGTACCCAGAGGAAACCCACGCAGACACGGGGAGAATGTGCAAACTCCACACAGTCAGTCGCCTGAGGCAGGAATTGAACCCAGGTCTCAGATGCTGTGAGACAACAGTGCTAGCCACCGTGCCGCCCACAAAATGTCAAGACCTATCAAGAAGTGTCAAAACCTGCTGATGTGTGATGCTTGTCAAGAAGTGATACCAGGCGAAAGTGTGGACTGCAGATGTTGGAGATCGGAGTCAAGATTAGAGTGGTGCGGAAAAGCATAGCAGGTCAGGCAGCATTCGAGGAGCAGGAAAATAGACAGAAGTCAAGAAGTGATACCTGTCAAGAAGTGCAAGAGCTGTTAAGAATTGTCCAAATCTATCATGAAGTATTAAGAGGTGTCAAGAAGTACCAAGTGATGGCAAGACCTTTAAAGCAGTGTCAAAGCAGTCAAGGCCTCTCAAAATGTGTTCTTACAAATAGGAGTGCTTTCTCCCAAAATAACCATCAATGTAGAAGTTTAGGTAATAGAACTTTGAACTGAGATGTACAGTACAGGAACCGGTCCTTCAGCCCTCCAAGCATGTGCTGACCCTCTGCGTTGAATACCTCTAGATGACTGGTTGTGTCGGCGAGGTGGGGGGATGTTGATGGACGGAAGTAGGCACTGAACTGGCATGGAGTATGAAGGGCCATGGGATGAATAGTCGGCATTGGGTAGCTTGGATGGGACCTGGGAAATATGTAGGAGTAAGGGGAGATGGGATGGGTGTGAGGAGCGATGGCTGGAGTATTTTTCTTGATAATTTAGTTTTCTAGTTTGGTTCTTATATATGGTGCTGCAGGCCCCAAACAGGCTTTCTGTGGAAATTGCAAGTGCCCTCAGCTCCTCCGGGGTTGCCCAGTCTGATCCCCAATCCAGCCCTAACTGTAGACTGAAGGTCGGGGGTGTGGGCAGGTACTTTTAATGGTCAGGGTCCCAAAACCAGGCATTTTCCTACCTTTGCACACCTGATCAAGAACGGAAATTGAAGATTAAGACAGTTTAATTGATGAAATGCGCATCTGGCACAATTACTTAAAATTACTTAATGACATTGATTCTTGTCAAAACTAGTTATCAACCACTGGCAAATCTCCTGTTGGCATTGATTATACAACATGGAGTTTTGTAAGTTCCAGTGTAATACACAATTGTATTATTATCTTGCAAAAAATGCACATCAACGTAACATTGTGCATGCTTTAAAGCCCAAGATGTCAGTAAGACATTGATGTAACAGACCTATGGGCACCAAGGTCGTTCAGTAGTTAGCACTGCTGCCTCACAGCGTCAGGGACCCAGGTTTGATTCCAATCTCGGGTGACTGTCTGTGTGGAGTTTGCACATTCTCCCTGTGTCTGCGTGGGTTTCCACTGGGTACTCTGGTTTCTTCCCACAGTCCAAAGCTGTGCAGATTAGGTGGATTGGGCATGCTAAATTTCCCATAATGTCTGTGGTTGTGCAGACTAGATGAATTAGCCATGGGGAAAATATAGGGATTGGAGAGGGGGTGGGATGCTCTTTGGAAGGTTACAGTGGGTCAAACGGCCTGCGTCCACATTGTAGGGATTCTATGATTCTAAACAATCGGTGATCAGGCTTCTGTATTTGTAAATATATCAATTCATTCGGAAGGGATTTGTTGTGAGTATAGCTTATTTGCATGTTGAAATTTATTGGCGTTTTAGTGTTAGAGAAATCTACAAAGCATCATTTAGATTGCAAAGCTCACATTTCATACATAACATATTATAATTGCTCTCTGTGGCATAGCTCATGATTTAGAGTCACAATGCTAATATTACATCAAGACTTACGTTAAATGAATGCTGACTTAATGCAGACAAAAAACACTGTCTTATACATTTTGTGTTGAAATTTTGTTCAAATATTATTGGTAAAGTCAATCAGTCCTTTAAACTCCAGTACCAATAATCATTATTCACTGTAAACTGATAACTATTATAAACTTTAGCATTCCCTTCAAATTATCTAACATTTCTGCACACACTGCCATGTATCAAACTGGTCAATTATTTCATGATGCTTACTGGTACCAATCACATAATCGTATTTTAATCATGTTATATCCTTTCTGCTTTTTTGGTTCCCTCAAAGAATACACATCCAGCAATGAAAAGTCACCAGTAAGTATGCAAGAACTTTTCAGGACCAGTCTTCAATCCAGTTCTTCCTGTTATTCCCCAAGATTGTATTTCTACTGGTAATACCACAACAAGGTAAAAATAAGCTACATCAGCATTGCAAAGTTACTGCACCTTTTTGATCAATGCCTAATCACCGCCAACTGTACACTGTTTTCAGATTCTTCTATTATGAAAATGAACATTTTGAAGTAAGTCGAATACACCAGAAGAAAATACAGGTAATTCAAATTTAACTGCTGCATTCACTTCAAATTTGTTTAAATGGCTTACTTGCAATCTCATTCATCTAGTTTCATCAGCAGATTAATATTAGGGAAATTGGTGCAGATAAATCATGTATTTTCTTAATTCACAGGATGTCTTAAACAAAAAATAACAACAGAGGATTTACTAATGCAGATTAATTTTTTGGGAGGAGACCTGATATAATTGAGCTGCCCTTTTATGTATAATTATACATATGTAGTGCAAATGCAGTAGTTATTGTAAGGCAGCAATCTTATTTCAAGTTCAACAGCAAAACTCGAATGGTTTACAGTCTTCGGCTGAAATGAGGAATTGAATTATTGCTCTCTAATCATTACTGGATATTCATTAATTCTTTGGTGTTGAAAATTTGAGTAATTCACTTTTCATTTCCAATGTTCTCTGTTTTTATAATGCTTCCACAGTTGCATGATTCTTCAGTCAAGTGGCCATTCTTCAGACTGTAACTACAGATGCTAAGTATAGCGAAGCTCAAGGACTCCAGAAGGATCTGATTCTGATGTGATCATGATAAGTAAGCATTTTAATTCAGTGGCCATAGAGTCATAGAGATGTACAGCATGGAAACAGACCCTTTGGTCCAACTCATCCATGCCGACCAGATATCCCAACCCAGTCTAGTCCCACTTGCCAGCACCTGACCCATATCCCTCCAAACCCTTCCTATTCATATACCCATTCAGTGGTCATTGAACCTGGTTAGGAAAGGCAACATTTTTGACTGCCCCAGATGGAGTCCAATGGCCATGCACTCAGATCTTAGGTTGAATAGTTGGTTGGAGTACTCAGAGACATCTTTAACCTCTCCATACTAGGATCTGAAATTCCCACCTGCTTCCAGAAGACCACTATCATCCTGGTGACAAAGAAATATTATGCAGCATGTTTCAATGACTAATGCTCAGTGGCTCTGGCCTCCACAATTATAAAGTGCTTTGAAAGGTTAGTCATGGCTCATATCAACTCCGGCCTACCAAATTGCCATAATACTTTGCAGTTTGCCTACTGGCACAATAGGTCTGCAACAGACACCATCTCCCTGGACTACACTCATCTCTGGAACAACTGGATAACACGGATATCTACATCAGGCTCCTGATTATTGACTACAGTTCCAAACAAACTCATCTCTAAACTCCAGGACCTGGGTCTCCCCTCTGTTACTGCATCCTTGATGTCCTGACCTATAGACCACAATCAGTAAGAATAGGTGACAATACCTCCTTCACTATAATCCTCAATACCAGTGCCCCACAAGGCTGTGTACTCAGGCTCCTACTGGGCTCCTTATACTGTTTGGCTAAATTCTACCCCAACTCCATTTACAAGTTTGCTGACAACACCACCACTGGAGGTCAGATCTCAAACAACAAAAGTCAGAATACAGGAAAGAGAAAGAGTGATTTGCGGTATGGTGTAAAGACAACATTCTCTCCATTATTGTGAGCAAAATGAAGGAGCTGGTCATTGACTTTAGGAAGCAGAGTGGATGGTAAACGCCTGTGCTGAGGCACGTTGGTCAACAGTGTCAAGTTCCTGGGAGTGATGGTCACCAACAATCTGTCCAGATCTATCCTCATTGACACAACAGACAAGAAAGCACAACAACATCTCTACTTCCGCAGGAAATTCAGCATGCCCACAAGAACTTTTATCAATTTTTACAAATGCACAATAGAAAGCATCCCATCTTGATGCATCACAGTGTGCTCTGGCAACTGCCTTTCCCAGCTCCACAAGAAACTACAAAGAGTCGTGAGTACAGCTCAGTCCAACACACAAACCAGCCTTCCATCCATTGACTCCATCTACCCTTCCTGCTGCCTCAGGAAACCAACGGACACAGCCAAAGACCCCTCCCACATAAGTTATACTCTTTTCCACCTTCTTCTATTGGGCAGAAGATATAGAAGTTTGAATACACGCATGAACAGATTCAAGAACAGTTTCTTCCCTCTTGTTATCAGATTTATGAACGGACCTCTCAAATGTTAATTCTGATCTCTCTCTCTCTCTCTCTCTCTCTCTGCACCTTCTCTGTGCGGTAACATTGTATTCTGCACTCTGTTCTGTTATCCCTGACGCACGTTTTCTGGTACAGTCTGCCTGTTTAGCATGCAGATCATGCAAGATACACTTTTCACTGTATTTTGGTACATGTAACAACAACAAATTAAACAAACTGCATCAAACCTTTTTCTGCTGAGAATACTTTTTTATGTTTATACCTGCAGACAAATCAGAAGATACGGGCTCTTTGGAGACTTTCTGGATTGAAAAGCTGTCTTAACATGTGGCTTCTTGGAAAGTAAGTCAACAGTTTAGTGTGTGCTGTAATGCTATGTACAGAAAGTCAAAGAACGTTAGAGAAAAAGATAAGTAAAACTTTTAAGGAGAGAAGAGGTTATAGCTCTTAACTGCTGGAAAACCTGACTTTGAAAGGACTAGGTGGGCCCTTTTTCTGATGGTAACCTAGCAATGTTTCCTGGACTTAATTTTCTGTTCTCATAAATGTAAATATTCGCAAGGAAGAAAACTCCAGGACCTGCAATTTTCTCTCTCTCTTATTCTTTTAGGAGTGGAAACAGTTTCTCTCACCTACTCTATCCAGGCCGTTCATGATTTTAAAATCACTATCAAATCTAATTCTAATACTGGATATAATTCTAATATCTGGATTATATTTTTGATGTTAACTTGTATTTGTCACAAGTCTAGTGTTTTAATAAACAGATTATTTTGATTTCATTAAAGAAGGAGAAAGTGAGGTCTGCAGATTCTGGAGATCAGAGCTGAAAATGTGTTGCTGGAAAAGCGCAGCAGGTCAGGCAGCATCCAAGTAACAGGAGATTCAAAGTTTCAGGCATAAGCCATTCCTGAAGAAGGGCTTATGCCCGAAACGTCGAATTTCCTGTTCCTTGGATGCTGCCTGACCTGCTGCGCTTTTCCAGCAACACATTTTCAGTATTTCATTAAAGAAGCCCAGTAAAAGTCGCTCTGCTTCTGGACAGTAATGCAAAAAGAGATCAATTGAATATTTTGGTGATGAATCAAAAACATTTATACAAATAGTGCAATTGATGGAGTAGTGTGGCTCGATTACCAGCACATTTTTCCCATCATAGTCATAACACTATACCCTTAGAGACAAAAATCTACCTCTACTTCTACTCCAAATGTGATCGGAGAGCACAGAGAGAAATCTAAAGTTCGCAATGCTTGTTCCAGTATCACTGTTAACGTTTGTCAAGGCCTACTCCATTCTGAATGACAAGAAGCCTAACCAGAAATTCTTAAAGGAATTGCTCACCAAGTTACTTTTTTTTAAAAAAATTGACAAGATACAGAGTCAAGAGGAGAAGACATTTTCTTATCAGCTACATTGCACTGCAGAGGTCCCCTCTAGTTCTCATCCTCACCTGGAACTAATATACTGGTGAGGTAAGTAGTCCACTATTGACCAGGCTTGATGGGCAAACAGCCTCTAGAATCAGGACAGGCACTATCAGCTCAGCTTGGCTATTGCTATTAGGCTCAAGGACAAAGCTGAATTGAGCTGCCCACTGAAAGTTCCCATCATCATCAAAAATACAAAATTTACTGATGATTTGAGATAACAAAAAAAAGTCAGATTTTAAGAAGAATTCCTTCAATGAATGTTATTTGTAGGATTTTAAATCTTTCCTTTTGTACATAAAAAGACAACTTTATTTTGTACAGTTCATGAATATCCAATGGATTGTTAGCTGTAAATAAAGGTTGTAATGAGAAGTTAATTGGACTTGGAAAAGTTATGAATAACTAACCAAACAGTGATTTAGTAGATATGAATAGCAGATTATTATGCAATGAGTGTACAACCTCTGCCAGAAACAAAAGGCGGATGTAAAAATGTGAACAAGAAAACACACACTTGAGTCTATTTACAGCTGTATCACATAGTCAGAACTTCTCAGAGTGTTTCCAAGCCAAAGCACTATTTTTGGAGTGCATTCACTGTTAACAGATAAATATAATTTGTATAATGTCTGGAACTCCCTTCATAACAGAACAGTGTGTACCTACACCACCACCACTGACTGCTGCAGTTCAAATTGTTTTACTGCCAACCTTTCTAAGAAATTAGGCATGGCCATTAAATGCTGGCTTCGCCAATGATGCTCACATTCCAAGACGTGCACACATTCATTTAAATGCACACCAGCAAATTAAATGAATGACCCAAGTCAATTTGTTTGGTAGAGGTGCAGTTGGGAGGAGGTAGTTGTTGGGTGGAATGGTAGTGGAAGGCGGTGGTGCGGATTGGGATTATGGCATACTGATTGATTAATATTGGTTGCAAATATTTGGAAGATCCCTGCATTTCTTTTTAAAAAAGTGGCAAGATATAAAACAAACGTTCAGATTATGGCCAAAGATTGCAGGATTTGGAGTGAGAACATAGCAAGGTGTTCCTTAAAAAGCAGAGGGGAAGTCTGGAGTATTCAGAAGGAGAAAGAAAGATCTGCATTTATATTGCTCCTTCTCAATCACTTCACATCCCAAAGCACTTTACAGACACTGAAGTATCTTATTGTATTGTACTTCATTGTTGTAATGTTAGCACTCCAGTGGCCAATTTATACAAAGCAATATGCACGAGCAAACTCTAATAATAACCAAATGATCCATTTTTATGATTTGACTGAGGGATAACTATTGGCCAAGACACCAGGAATAAATGACCAGTTTTGCTTCAATATCATGTCAAAGGATCTTTTATGTCCACCTGACAAGACAGATACAAAACCTTGGTAAAGTTACTTGTTGGATCGACCACTAAAGACATTTCTGACAGCTTGAAACTCTCTTCATATCGCACCATTATGCCAGCCCAGATTGTGGCATTCAAGTCCTGTGAGACGATTACCAACTGAGTCCCAGGTGACATAAGATTAATAACAGTAGAAGGATTGGAATTCTGTGGCACTTTCAGAATCACATAGCAGGAGACTTCAGATGAAAACTTTGAAATCGGAAATAAAATTCAGCATGAGCAAACATAGATCATCATGGGGGTTACGATCAAATTAATTTACCTGATACCTTACTTAAATGGATGTCGTGGTTTGTGGATGCAACACGGGGGGAGTGATAATGAGCACAGCAGGGGCTAAAAAGGATTCAGAATCATGCAGTGTGGCAAGATTAAAGATGGGATATGATAATTATTCACATTTACATCTGACAATTATAATACAGTCAATCAGTTTTCAAATGCACAGAAAGTTGCTGAATATGCGAGGCAGTTTATCATCAGGGAAGCTCCTCGGGATAATGTTACCTATGTAAATTAGGCATAGCATGCATTCAATGCATTCTTATACTTCTTATGAAAAAGAGCGCCCACCTTCAAACGAATGCCCACGTAGTAGTTTGATGGAGGTCAATTGGTGACAACAACGTGTTCCAATGGATTTTGACAGTTGCAAATATACTAAGGCTGATGGAGAATTCATTGGAAAAGAATTCAGCTCACATTTGTATATTTATAATTACATACCTGCTGTGGACAAATGTGTTTCAGTAGGTGTAAAGCAATGATTGTGTTGAAGAATGAAATGTGCCATATAATGCCTGCACAGCAACAAGTGCATTTTTTTGTTCTTGATATAGATGTGACAAAATACCAACAGCAAAAATGCAAGGTCTTCTTATTACAGAGTCTCACCATCCTGCTCTGTGTCATTACCACTTGAAATAAGCACTCGAGAGTTTCAGTGACTGAGATGAGGAATCACAAATCAGTCACCTTTCAAAGATGTGAAAGGACATGATTGACATGGTGTCTAAATAACACCTTTGAGACATTAGCTGTGACATTATTTTAACTGGTTTCAGGGCAATTGGAAGAGGAGTAGAGAATAGTGCAGAAAAAGACCAATGTAACTCTAGGGAACAGCCTTACAAACCTCATAAACCCCCTCAAAAGACAACCAGGAATTTGAGAACCTAGTTTAGTGCAATACTGTTCACCTAAAACTAGCAGCCAACTTGAAGAGCAGTTTTCGGTTATTGGCATAGTCACTTATATACCTGGTCCATTTTTCACTGGGAAAGCATTAAGAAAAACATCAGAACCAACAACTCTCCTGCACTATTTCTAGCTGGTAGAACCTTATGCCAAACAGTAAAGTAATCAGACAACTAAATCCTAACCATGCCTTTTAAGGAAGCTTGCCACTTATTCCTTCAAGTGGAACTTCTGAAAATAGTACAATATACCAGACCAAACTATTATCAGTCTCACCATTAGGAAAATACATCAGTAAATCACTTTAAACACACACCACGCTTTTATTTGTTATTATCTAAACATAAAATGTTGGAAACCGTTCTGATTTTTCATTACTTTTATTGAATTCTGATTTATCAGATATGGTTTGGAGTTGCGAACTGTGAGCTCGAGCTAAAAGTTGTGAGCTGCAGCTTGTGGTTAAAAAAAAGAACAATGTTTCCAATGTTATCTTTTCCAGCATCTAGGTCAATGCCAGGTGGTCTGTCTGGCTTCATTTCTTTGTTGAGACTTTGTAGTGATTAATATAACTGAGTGGCTTGCTAGGCCATTTCAGAGGGCAGTTGAGAGTCAACCACATTGCTGTGGGTCTGGAGTCACATGCAAGTCACAACAGGCAAGGATGGCAGGTATCCTTTCCTGAAGGACATAAGTGAACCAGATGGGTTTTTCTGACAATCAGCAATGGTTTCATAATCGTCAGTTGTTTTTTAACTCCAGATATTTTTAATTGAATTCAAATTGCACCATCTGCTCTAGTGGGATTCAAACCCAAATCCCCAGAATATTAATTCAGTGCAAAATTCAGTGCAGAAACACAAACAATAATATGTAAAGAAAACTGCTGTAAGAAAGGGAGGGAGTCGTACAGGTCCACAGCACAGAAAAAGGGCCGTAGGCTCTTTGAGTCCATGCTGGTCAAAAACAAGTACCTATTCTAATCTCATTTTCCAGGACTTGGCCAAACCTTCTGTGCCTTGCATCATAAATAAACATTTAAATACTTAAACGTTATGATGGTTTCTGCCTCCAACACCCTTACATGCACTGACTTGCAGTTTCAATCACCGATTGGGTAAAAAAGAAATTCTCACATCTCCTCGAAACCTGCTACCCCTTACCTTAACTCTCTGCCCCTCTCTAGCTTAACAGTCTACCAAGAAGAAAAGCTTTTTTCTCATCAATGTCCCTCGTAATACCTCTCAATCATGTGCCGCTTCACATTTTTCTGCTTCAAGGAAAACCAGTCAATCTAATCTCTTTTCATAAGTAAAACACTCCAGCCCAGGCACCATCTTGGTAAATCTCCTCTGCACCCTTTCCGATGCAATCTCAAACCTCCTATAATGTGGATTCCAGGCTATGCATATTACTCTAGCTGTGGCCTAACCAACATCTTATGTATGGATAAAAAAAAAGGCAAAATTATTTTAGTTCTGCTGAAATGTTCAATGCCAACTAAAAATCTGAAGAAGAATGGTGAAGTAAAGTTTCAGCGTTAGTTTGCAAGTAATTAAGATGTGACAGGCTATTAAAAATTAACCTACATATAACTGAACAAGGCCTATTCTTTTCTGGCATAATTCATGGCTATCTATTGGGTAAGTATCATAATTTCACACCTTTCCTCTGTTCTCATGCCAAATCTTTGGCAAATGACTGGTGCAGAAATGTTCAAGTCAGAGCAGGGCAACCTGGACAGCAAATCCTAGTTGATTGTGTTTAACTGCGCATATCTGGACCCTGGAAGTTACAGTTTCGGCTAATGGTGAACTCTGGTGGGCTTGGAGATAGTCAGGACTGCAGATGCTGGAAAGTCAGTGTTGATAAAGTGTGGAGCTGGATAAAGCACAGCAGGACAAGCAGCATCAGAGGAGCAGGGGAGTCAACGTTTCAGGTCGTAACCTTGCATCAGGTTCGGGGAGGGGGAAGGGGGCTGTGAAATAAATAGAGGCAGGGGATGGGGCTGGAGGAAAGGTAAGTGGGCTGGCGATAGGTGGATGCAGGTAGAAAGTGATTGTGATTGGTCAGTGGGAAGGCTGGAGCGGAGAGGTGAAGGAAGACAGAGAGATTAGGTCAGGTTAGATTGGGGTGCAGGGGAGGGCAGAGAGAGGGGGCTGTTCCTGGAATGAGGTGGCCTTATTTTAGTGGTGGAGGAGGTCTGACTCTAACACGACCCTCCCCCACCCCACCCCACCCCCCCACCACCACCGTCTATTATTTCTCAGCCCCCTTTCCCCCTCACCAAACCTGATGAAAGGTCCTCACCTGAAACGTGGACTCCACTGCTCCTCTGATGCAGCTTGGCCTGCTGTGATTTTTCCAGCTCAACACTTTATCATCTCTAGGTGGCTCACTATTATTCCTACCTCAGAATCTGAGCTAGTGCAACATATACTTGTATAAAAGTCATGTTTATAAGATTAAAGTTTGAGGCAAAAAGTTGGCTTGAGCACAAGCAATACTTTCAGGAGGTTGAATTCTGTGCAGAGTCTCCGGAACTGCTGAACAGCTGGCCGTTCCAATGGTTGCTGACCATGGTCCTGAATTCAGTCGGGAACGTCAATGTTTCTGTTACATCCGTGAAGAAAGATGAACAAAATCTCAGTTGACTGTGTCCACCAACCCTCCGCCGAAAACGTAACCAAGATAAAATAAAATAATGAAGGCTATTTGAGTCAAAGGTCAGGGGATAACTTGCGTGTGAAATCAATTATTGCTTGACTATATACAGTCGGCTGGGGGAAAGTGAGGACTGCAGATGCTGGAGATCAGAGCTGAAAATGTGTTGCTGGAAAAGCACAGCAGGTCAGGCAGCATCCAAAGAGCAGGAGAATCGACGTTTCAGGCATGAGCCCTTCTTCAGCCCTGAAGAAGGGCTCATGCCCGAAACGTCAATTCTCCTGCTCTTTGGATGCTGCCTGACCTGCTGTGCTTTTCCAGCAACACATTTTCAGCTACATACAGTCGGCATAAACATTTGGGCAGCGCAGTGGCTCAGTGGTTAGCACTGCTGCCTCACAGCCCCAGAATCCCAGGTTCGATTGCAGCCTCGGGCGAATGTGTGGAGTTTGCACGTTTTCCTCGTGTCTGCGTGGGTTTTCTTTGGGTGTTCCAGTTTCCTCCCACAGTCCAAAGGTCAGGTGAATTGGCTATGCTGAATTGCCCATAGAGTTAGGGGCATTAGTCAAGGGTGAATGTAGGGGGATGAGTCTGGGTGGGTTGCTCTTCGGAGGGTCAGTGTGGACTTGTTGGGCCGAAGGGCCTGTTTCCATACTGTAGGGAATAGAATAATAAAGTTTCACGTGATTTCTTAATGTTGGGAGATGGAGACAGACAGGTAAATCAAATTAGCCTCCTTTATCTCTATATTCACCATAGAATAAAATAAAAACCTTCAAAGACCCTAAAAACTGACCCCAATGGTACCTAACCAGACATTTTGAGTAGCCAGTACCAGATGTTGTGAATAGTAGTCGAGACTAGACCCCAGGTTTACAGTAAATCGAAGGCAGTTACTGAAGAGTCAAGAGCTGATAAAGTGTTGCACTGGAAAAAGCGCAGCACCCGAGGAGCAGGAGAGTCGACATTCCGGGTGCGAGACCCTTCATCAAGATTGACAAGGACACACAAACAGGCACATTTAAGGAATAAATCAAAAAGAAAACAATAAATTAAGTGGACTGGACCAGTTCACTTAAGCAAATTCCACAATCTGTAATATCCAGCATATGAGTTTATGGCTTGCTTGGTTCTTGACCACACTGATGCATTCAAATATCTTCCAGTGGTCTCCCAAGAATATTCAATTAATTCTTAGAACTAAGATTCTGTTCTCCAAACTTACAATAAGTTGATAGTCAGGGGACCAGCAGTGTGTAATCAAGCTTCCATCCGGTAGCTTTCACAGGAACAATCTGCAGACCCAAACAGAGCTCAAACACCAGTTCAGATCCTGATCTCTCCTGACTATCTCTCCTCGAAGGCCCCGTTATCATTCAACAGCTGCCATCTGCTTGAGCATAAGGCCTCTCTGGAATCAAAACATCTATAGAGATTTTTTTGATCAAGAACTGACCTGCAATTAATTTTCAAGCCATATGCCAAGATTGACTCAACAACAGTACTACTGATCAAGTTGGTCAGGTCCTGAAGGATATAGCTGCTGGACTGAGTCTGCAGCAGCTGGAGAGGGAACCACAGGAGGGAAAATCTTTACCCCATCATCACAATCTGTCATTTGCAGAGGCATCTGCCCATGTCAGTGTCTGTAAGAATGACTACCACACAGTCCTTGTGGAGACAAATTCCCACATTCATGTAGAGAATAATGTCCATCGTGCTGTGTGGTATGATCACCATGCTAAATAGAACAGGCTTGAAACACACTTAGCAACTCAAAATTGGGCATCCATGACAGTGTGGGCCATCAACAGCATCAGAAATGTACTCCAACACAATCTGTAACCTCAAGGCCAAAGAGCATCCTCAGCCATTACCATCAAGCCAGGGATCAGTCCTGGTTCAATGGAGAATGGAAGAGGGCATTCCAGGCCTCCCTACCAAAAAGTGAGATGTCAAGCTGGTGAAGTTACTGAACAGGGCTACTTGCATGCCAAACAGCATAAGCAGACAGAGCAAAGTGAACTCACAACCAAAAGATTGAGTCTAAGCTCTGCAGTCCTATCATATCCAGTCATCAACAGTGGTGGGCAATTAAACAACTTACTTGAGAAGGAGGCTGAACAAATATCCTCATTCTCAATGATGGAAGAGCCCAGCACATCAGTGCAAAAGATAAGTCTGAAGCTTCTGCCGCAATCTTCAGCCAGAAGTACAAACGGATGCTCCATCTCGGCATCCTCCAGTGATTCCCAGCACCACAGATACCAGTCTTCAGCTAATTCAGTTCACTCCACATGACATCAAGAAATGGTTGGAGGCAGTGAATACTGCAAAGGCTATGACCCCGGGTAACAATCCACAAATAGGACTGAAGATTTATGCTCCAGAACATGCCATTCTCCTAACCAAATTATTCCAGCTCAATTACAATGCTGGCAGCTACTCAAGAACGTGGAAAATTGCCGAGGTATGTCCTGCACACAAAAAGCTGGTCAAATCCAACCCAGCCAATTAGTGCCCATCAGTCTACTGTCAATCATCAGCAAAGTGATGGAAGGTGTCTTCAACCGTGCTATCAAGGAGCACCTGCTCAGCGATGCCCAGTTTGGGTTCTGTTAGAGCCATTCAGCTGCTGACCTCATTAAAGCCTTGCTTCAAACATGGACAAAACAGCTGAATTGCAGAGGTGAGGTGAGAGGACAGGTCTTAATATCAAGACCGCACTCAACCACGTGTGACATCAAAGAGCCCTGAAAAAGCGGGAATCAATGGGCATCGGGGGCAAACTCTCCACTGGTTGGAGTAATACCTGGCTCATAGGAAGATGGCTGTGATTCTTGGAGTTCAAGTATTTCAGCTCCAGGACATCTCTGTAGAAATTCCTCAGGGTTGTACCCTAGGCCCAACTATCTTCCGCTGCTTCATCATTGACCTTCTCTCCATCATGAAGTCATAAGTGGGGAGGTTCACTGATTATTGCATAGTACTCTGCACCATTAGTGATTCCTGAATATTGAAGCAGTCCATCCTGAAATGCAACAAGGTCTGGACAATATCCAGACTTGGGCTGACAAGTGGCAAGTAGCATTGGTGCTACACAAATGCCAGGCCTGAAGAGGAAAACTAACCATCATGTCTTGACATTCTATGGTGATATCATCATTGAATCCCCAACTATCCACATCCTTGGGGCTACCATTGACGAGAAATTCAACCAGACTTCGCATAAAAACACAGTGGCCAGAAGACCAGGTCAGAGGCTAGGAATACTGCAGTGAGTAATTCATCTCCTGACTCCCCAAAGTCTGTCCACTACTTACAAGGCACAGTATAAAGGAACATTCCTCACTTGTCTGGATAGATATAGCTCCAACAACTCTCAAGAAGCTTGACTCTATCCAGCCCACTTGATTGGCACCAGACCCACAAGCATCCGCTCCCACCACCAACAATGCTCAGTCACAGTACTGTGTACTTTGTACTATGTATAAGATGCACTGCAGAAAATCATCAAAGGTCCTTAGACAGCACCTTCCAAGCCCACAGCTACACAGCTGGAAGGACAAGTTTGGCAGATATTTGGGACCACCACATTCTGGAAGTTCTCTGCCAAATCACTCACTGTCCTGACTTGGAAATATAGCACTCTTCCTTCGCTGTTGCTGGATCAAATTCCTGGAATTCCCTGTCTAAGGATATTATAGGTCAACCTACAGCACGTGGACTGTAGTAGTTCAGGAAGGTAGCTCACCAACACCTTCTCAAGGGAAACCAGGAACAGGCAAAAAATGCTGGCCAGGCAGTAACACCCACCACCCATCAGTGAGTGAATAAAAGGTATGTTCAAATTGAAGCCATTCAGACAGAAGAGTGATTGAATTCAAAATGTTACTCTGTTTCTCTCTCTGTACAGATGCTATCAGATCTGTTGAGAGTCTCCAGCACTTTCGAATTTAATTTCAAATCTTCAGCATTCGCTGTATTTTGTTTTTTTGTTCCAAATGAAACTTTCTGGTTTAGATTCTGAGGCCAGTTGATTTTGACAGGAACAGATCTGGCAAATGATGGATGGGGCAGTGTTTATCTGGAATCATAGAGCCATACGGCACAGAAACAAACACACCAGTCCAACCAGTCTGTGCTGACCATAATCCCAAATTAAACTAGTCCCACTCACCTGGTCCTGGACCATTTCCCTCCAAACGTCTCCTATTGATGTATCTATCCAGATCTCTTTTAAATGTTGTAAATACGCTCACATTTTCTCAAAAAGTTCATTCCACACATGAACCACCCTCTGTGTAGAACATTTGCCCCTCATGTCTTCTTTAAATCTCTCTCCTGTCACCGTATAAATGTGTCCCTTAGTCTTGAAATCTCCCATCCTAGGGAAAAGAATAACTGCACTAACTCTACCTGGACCCCTCATTATTTTATAAACTTCTATAAGGTCTCCTCTCAATCTCCTACTCTCCAATGAAAACAATCCCAACCCATCCAGCCTTTTTTCACAATTCAAATTTTTCATGTAGGGCAACATCCTGGTAACTCTCTTCTGAACCCTCTCCAGCTGAATAGTACCCTTTCTAAAATTGGGTGATCAGAACTGGACACAATTTTCCAGAAGAGGCTGCACATTAACTTACGGAAACATGCTAAGGAAAAGAGCAGAGGGTGGCTGCAGAGGGTGGCTGAAGCATTCCTGTTTCTGCTGGCCCACAAGCAATACTTTAAACACATATTTCTCTCCTTGAAACCACCCATCTTTCCTTTCAGTGGACTGATTTCTCAGGTCTAGGAAAACCAATCAGATTTGCTCAGCCTGGAAATTAAGTTAAATCTGAGACTGGTCCTTATTTAAATATTTATGCTTCCAACGTGGCTCTTGGGATCAGGTTGGCTTTCTGCCCTCAATTAAACCAAGAAGTCAAGGTTGAGATTTTAAATATTTTACCAATCCAGATTAAAATTCATCTTTTCGTGTCTCAGAAGATGCTTCAGCCTCCTGCCTAGAGTGGTACACTGTTACCTCCCCAGCTCACTTGGGTCTCTGATTCCTCATAGGCCACCATCACAGAAAACTTCAGAAACATGTCTGTGGATAGCTGTAAAAGTAATGTGCTGCAAACATTAACCGTTCAATACCAGCTGCAAAATCCGGGCCAATATGTCAACAGCTTTAACATTTAAAAAATCCAAGTGGGTTTCTTTCTTGAAACTAAAATCCAATAGAACACATTATAGGGAGATGTAGTAACTCAGGGCTTTCTCTTAGATTTCTCACTATTTGGCTGCTGTCATTAATAACTTGTTCCCATTCATCCTACACAATCATTATTATGCTTTCTGAAATAAGTACATGGAAGCCAGAATCCCGTTACCAAATCACTCTTTATTTACATGTGCACAGTACTGAACCCTGGCCAGCCCCTACAATGAGGAGAATCCTCAAGACTTATGGTTTTTAAAAATTATTTTTTTTTTCTTTTTAAAAATTATCCCCACACTACCACCTAACTGTGGTAGTGCTTATTTTTTCCCCAGCACCCATGTTGTGTGTATGTAGTTGTGAGACACAGTGATAGTCACAAGGTGCACGAATCTTTATTCAATTTCCACCACCAGGAAGAAAGGAAACACCTGAGTGGCTAGTGACAAGCAGTGCCCTTCACATCAAAGGGCAATGCTGTGTGATCAAACAGTGAAGGGAGGGCAGAGATTAAATCAATATAGAGTTGGAGCGGGAAATAATGCACTCCGCTGCCTACGGCGTCCACCTCTCCTTGAACAACTCCAGGGTGTTGGTGGACACCGTGTGTTCCTTTTCCAGAGACACCCGGGCTTTAACGTAATCGCGGAAGAGGGGCTTGCAGTCGGCCCTAACGGCCCCCTCCATAGCCTGCTGCCTAGACCTGTTTAAGACTCCTGGTTACATCTGTCAGGCCAGAATCTCTGATTGGCACAGGTTAATAGCCCCAATTGGGGAACTCATACTCAATGAGATCACCTGGCCAATCTTGCTCCAATCACCTCTTTCATAGCAATACAGCTTGCAGCACACCATTACTTTTCTCCATGGCTAAATTAACAAAACCATTCAGGAGTCCTGAACACATTGATATTCCCACCTCACTAATAAGCATTGCTATGATTCCTTATGGGCAGTAAGAAGATTCTACTGCTGTGTTAATGAAAAGGTTTGAGGAGGCAACCCCTTATAACTTTACATTTTAACTTAGTTTCAATCTCTCTGTTAGGAATATAACAATATTTATTTTTGATGAACCCCATGAAAATATCTGCACTGCCTGAAAGTGAGGTGGTGCAAGCAAATTCAACTGGAGCCTTTCAAAGCCAATTAGATCAGTACTAAAAGGGAAGCAAGTTGTGAGGTCACAGGGAAACGACAAGAAATTGGGATTAGCCAGAATACTCTTGCAGAAAACTAGCACGGATGACATGAGCTGAATGACCACTTTATTTCTTAAGAAATAGGATCAGGAATAGGCCATTCCAACCCTCATTTCTAACCCACCATTTTACAAGATCATGACTGCTCTGACAGGACCTTAACTCCTTCTCTTAACACTTTACCACTTGTTCCATAACTCTTGACTCCCTTCTTGATCAGAAATCTATTTATTTCAACCATGAATATACTTAATAAACCAGCCTCTATGCGCCCTGGGGGAGGAAGCATCAAAGATGATCAATCCTCTAGGAGAATAAATTCCTCCTTGTATCAATCTTAAATGAGATACCTATGGTTCTAGAGGCGGAAAGTCATATGGGGAACTGTCCTTCTATGCTGTAACTAATGTAAGATTCGATGGTGTGTGAATGGTCACAAGTGGAACCCTTCCCTCTAGCAATACCAAAGCTTGCAAAATTTTCTCTCAGATGTTGTACACAAGAATTTAACTAATTCATTAACATGTTAAGTTAGAGCTTCTGTGAGAGGTGACCCACAAATCTTTTTTATCGTCATCAAGTCTGCAGACAGTGACTGGGTGACATCCGTAGCTCATATTGCTCATGTAGATAGAGGTTCAATTCCAGGAGATAACAGAACTCATCTTTTGTCAAGTGTAGCTGCCTCACGTTGTTCCTAATATATTTGGTCACAGAGCTAGTGCACAAATTTACATGACTATGGTAATTTACTGATTATGCCACTAGATGAGTAATTCAAAGACTGTAAATTCAAATCAAGGGTAAAAACGTTTATTCTAAAAGAAATCTGGAAATTAAAATGCTGGAACAAACTAAACTGACTATCGAACTGCAGCACTGTCATTAAAAAGCAAACTGTGCCAGACAAGTTCTTTGGGCTGGGAAGGAGACCTGCTGATCTGACCTTCCCCTGCAACCGCAGGAAATGTAAAACATGCGCCCACACCTCCACACTCACTTCCCTCCAAGGCCCCAAGGGATCCTTCCATATCCGCCACAAGTTCACCTGTACCTCCACACACATCATCTATTGCATCCGCTGCACCCGATGTGGCCTCCTCTATATTGGTGAGACAGGCCGCTTACTTGCGGAACGCTTCAGAGAACACCTCCGGGCCGCCCGAACCAACCAACCCAATCACCCCGTGGCTCAACACTTTAACTCCCCCTCCCACTCCACCGAGGACATGCAGGTCCTTGGACTCCTCCACCGGCAGAACACAACTACACGACGGCTGGAGGAGGAGCGCCTCATCTTCCGCCTGGGAACCCTCCAACCACAAGGTATGAATTCAGATTTCTCCAGCTTCCTCATTTCCCCTCCCCCCACCTTGTCTCAGTCGGTTCCCTCAACTCAGCACCGCCCTCCTAACCTGCAATCCTCTTCCTGACCTCTCCGCCCCCACCCCACTCCGGCCTATCACCCTCACCTTGACCTCCTTCCACCTATCCCACCTCCATCGCCCCTCCCCCTAGTCCCTCCTCCCTACCTTTTATCTTAGCCTGCTTGGCTCTCTCTCTCTTATTCCTGATGAAGGGCTTATGTTCGAAACGTCGAACTCTCAATGTTATGTGCCTTTCACAACCACAAAGTGTTTTACAATGAAGCACTTTCATTGTGTTCTCAAGATGATTATGGGACACTGCTAGAGTGGCAAAGATGTATAAAATTATGAGATGCATAGATAGGGTTGATGGTCAGAATGTTTTTCCCCAGAGTTGAAATGTCTAAAACTACAGGGCATGCATTTAAGGTGAAAGGTGGAACGGTCAAAAGAGATGTGAGTGGCAAGTTTTTTATACAGAGAGTGGTAGGAGACTGGAATACGCTGTCATGAGTGGTGGTGGAGACAGATATGATAGGAGCTTTTATGGGAATTTTAGATGAATATGCAAGGAATGGAGGGATGGGGACCAAAGAGCAGGCAGAAGGCATTAGTTACATTTGGCATCATGTTCAACACAACAATTTGGGCCAAAGGGCCCTTTTCTGTGCTACACAGTTCTGTGTTCAGTGTTCTATGAGATCCTTTATATGATCTTAACTGACCTTGAAAACAATGAGAAGCAGCCCTGTCCTCATAAAAGTGAGCAATATTACTGATCTACTTTAAAAGAGTACTGTCTCTTTGTAATAAGTGCTGGTTACTAAAAGCCTATCTAAAATTATTCAGCCTCAGCCTAACCACATTAATACCCATAACTAAGCAACTGGATGGAGTCATTTGAGGGGAATTTAAAACTGGTGATGGGGTCCCATTTGAAAACCAGTGGGAACACCATGTCTCTTCTCTCTATGAGGCCTGGCACAATTATAAGGTAAGCAGGGACTTACTGTGATACTCTGAGGATAAGTTTCATGAGCAATGGAAATCCCACTCCCAAATGCCACCAGTTACTCAAAAGTGACAGACCTCCAGTTCTGACAGCGTCATCCAGAATGCTAGGTACTTCCCACATGGCAGAGCTCTCTCCTCCAGGTTCCCTAGAGAGGGATTAGGTGTTCAGGATAGGAAGTTTGAGGAGGGGATGTCAGTGAGAGGACTGAGAGCAGGATGCAATGGAAGGCCAAGTGGTGCAGTTTTCTGCAGGCACTGCCTTCCAGTGACCAGGTGGCTTCATTGTGGGTGTGTGAGTGAGAAACACCTCTTGCTTGATCACAAGCAAACTCAATAGGGTTGAGAGATGAGAGCAAACCATGCGTACTTTTTGAGCTACCACTAAATCTCAGTGGGCTCCGAGACAATTGGTTTTACAATAATGGATCTCTGACACTGAGCCCTTCCCTCCATTCACTGAACATGGAACAGTTTTGCCTGCTGCCAGGAATCAGACCTGCAACCTGCTGTGTAATTCTCTCCATCAGCTCACCATCCAACCTGCTCCAGCAGCCTCCACTTTGTCAGTGACATACAGTTCCCAATGCCAAAACCAAAAGCGCAAGCTGCTTCCACTCTCTTCCTTTAATCCCACTTCCTAAATGATAACAATTTGTGCCAATGGTGAGCACAGGACACACTTGAAATCTCAACACCACTTCTCTCTTCACAAGTGCTGCAGATCAGCTGAGTTTCTCCAGCATTTTCTGTGTTTTTTATATACTATAAAAGAGCTTCCCTGGTCAAGGAAGTGAGGCTCTGTATCATGGCTAAAACTTTCCTGTTCAACTCCATTGCTATTAACATGAGAACACAAAGCTGGCATGAATGCATTTCAAATTTAAATCTCACTTGTAAATACCATTGGTTTCACCTCATTCATGTGTACATGAATGTTATTCAGGCCACCTTGGTCAGAGATCTAAATATACTAGCACACCACATGATTGCTAGGTATGGATGGTTCCAGGGAAATTAGGGACAGTGCATTTTTTGTTGTGAAGAAACAATTGTTTTCTTCATCATTCTTTGTTGAATGTTTATATTTGTCTGGTGTTATACTCATTACAGATGGGTCTGCCTGAACTTGCTCAACTGACCTTCTTTTTCATATGTTGTAAAGGACATTTTCCACCATCACTTTCCCAGAGGATGCTTTAGATTTTTGTAGAATAATTTAAGCCCCATAAGGACTCTGCCTGCCTACCTCCTGAAATCAATCCACATGTGGATAGTGCCCACTCTTCCTTTTAGGCCCCTCGTTTCATAATGTGACCAAGTGACACCACCATTTTGTCATCACATCCAGGATATCACTTCCTTCCCACTTCATTTTTGTCCATTCCCCAGACCTTGCCCTCTGTCCTTTTTTGAATCCCTCTCCCATTCATCCACGTTCCAACATTTGATGCCTAACCTTCAAATTTGATTTGCCACATTCTGGTTTGGAGTCTTCATGCAAGCTGCCATTCTTCTGCTCCCCTCCTGGTGCCACAGGGTCCAACAAACATAATATCACAACAATGACTGGTATATGCCAGGGATCCATAAACCTCATTGACACTGACTTCAAAGTAGGACATGATTTCAACAAGTTTTACACCATTGTGTATTCATGACATGCAAGCATATAATAAATGTGAACCAATCACAGGACAGCATAAAGCCCAATGCACTGCAAACAAATCACTGGCTTCATCCTTGTATTTCAACCAGCCACCAGGAAATCAACATTTTGTCTCCCTCCAAAATCAGTCACCTACACGTCACGTTTCCCTCTCTCACAAGGTCCACTAAATTCTCCCCGAATGTTCAGTTCACATGATCAGCTGTGCTGAGTGCAGAATCAAAAAGATCTACTTGTGGCATTTGCCGGAGGGGAAGAGGGGAGGGGGAACGCAGGAATGCAAGGCAAGAATCTTTAAATACTGAGTTTTTGAAGCCTCTTGCTGATGAGGGCAATTTTCAGCAGAGGTTGACTGTGTAGGAGCAAGTGAAACAAACAATTAAAGAAAGGGAAGTTGAATAAATTCTCCCCTAATAAAGCTAAACATAACTAACAGACATTCTTATGTGTCCCCTGTCTTTAATCTATGGATGGTATTTAATTAGACACTAGCTTTGACTCCCACCTGCTACTTTGCCCAGAGACATTTTGAGAGTTCATTGATTTTTCTGGCACTGTTCCATTCAATATTTCAAATTGAAAATGCTAAATGAATTTATTCAAAAAATCTTGAATCTCTAAATAAACGCAAGTGGGATTAGTTTAGCGTATTCTAATAGGATGAAATTTTGCCAATATTTTGCAAGATCCCATGCCATCAGTGGATTTACTCATGCAGCAGGTAGAAAAGTGGGAAATCAGAGAATCATTGTCTGCAGTTTTCCATCTGTTGAATAGGATAGAAAAAATACAAACCTCTCCAATGACAATGGGGTTCCAACAAATTTCCCTGACACTTTTCTGGATGCAAGAATGGCACCCCACTTGATTCCATTTTTCCAAGAAACTGTAGGAATTGAATTAGAAAACTGCCATTTTTCCAGTGGCACCTGCAAAACTGAGAAGGTGGTGCTCTCTAGCTTTTGACCTGCAAGCATTCCATGTAGGGACAATCTGTGCTATCTCAACGCAGATGGCAATGATTAGGAACTACAGCACAATGCTGCATCCAGGTCAACAGAATCAGCTTTAACTTGATAGTCTCCCTCAGAAAGATGATGGTTATAGACAATTCAAATTCCACATACATTTCTGAAGTTGGTCGACTAGGGCCTCTCCCTCTGCTATTATTAGACCAAGAAAGTATTATATTTTATGCAATGTAAGATAAGCATCTGACTGTCCAGCATAGATGTCACAAATGTTAAAAATTGAGTCCTGCACATTTCAAACAAAATGAAACTTTATGATCGTGATCAGTTAAGGCCATGTAAGATATTAATGCTTAAAATGTTGCATCTGCACTTGTATTTTATCTTCAATAATCCATTGCACGAAACATTTCAAATTGAGACAAAAATGTTGTGATTTATTTTCAATTTGTTTCTGCAATAGGAAATAAAACCATGTGCACAGAAGGTTTCAACCTTGCTACATCATAGGGAGTAAAGTAATGTTATCTCCTCACCCCACCCACCTCACGGTAACACAGACATCCAATGAAGCAGTAATCTTCAAATGTTTCTGTACTGGGAAATCTCTTTAATTGCATACACTCCCATAAACGACATGAAATAATAGGCAAAGCAAGACAATCTACTCGCCATTGTGTGCATTCCCAACACAGTGGGTGAAACAATTCCACAACTCTGGCCAGGATAGAGATACCCTGGGTTCCAGCTTCTCGTGCAAGCAACTACAGGACATTACTTGTGTTGCAACTTTGGTCTTGAGCATCAGCTTGTTTGAGTAAAGAGAGGGAAAGTAGCATCCTAACTGTTGGAGGGTGGGAAGACTGCCAAGCTGCACTGATGACAGAGGGGGTGAAGAATGCCAGTTTCTGATTGCAATTACAGTTTCCCATGCTGATCATTATCCTGGTGAATCGATATTACATAGTATCTCCATTTTAAATGTGCTTTCTATAGCTACGGCCAGTCAATGATTTCAACAAGTATATCATCACATTATTGCTGCTGTGTTAACTGCTGTTGTAAAATGCTAAAATTATTTTATAGGCTCCCCAGATGCCTCTCAGAAATATAGCACCAATTTTGTCCCTTCAATATTTGGAACTTTTTTTCTGATTGACATTTTTAATTCCATCAATGCAACTGAAGGAATGTTATATATGCTGACCATTTAAAGTGTAGCAACTGAAAATCATGGTTGCTCAGATATTTTAACACTATACGTTTCATATAAAAGCACCAAAATGGCACCAGCATTGGGCAAGATCCAGTATATCTTAAATCTTCTCTTGCACCAAAGTTCCCTAGGGGGAGCAGGTTCCACACACTCTTTCCAAAGTCTAAATCAGAAAAGAATTTGGGACTGGGCTGCACATATTGCTCATGCTGGGGGTCCCATGCCCATGATATGAGTGGGACTAGTGTTCAAAGCTTGTGAGAAGATTTGTAGCTCGGATGCTCGTTGTTGTGATTCTGCTCACCGAGCTGGGAATTTGTATTGCAGACGTTTCGCCCCCTGCCTAGGGGACATTCTCAGTGCTTGGGAGCCTCCTGTGAAGTGCTTCTGTGTTGTTTCCTCTGGCATTTATAGTGGTTTGTCTCTGCCACTTCCGGTTGTCAGTTCCAGCTATCCGCTGCAGTGGCCGGTATATTGAGTCCAGGTAGATGTGTTTGTTGACAGAATCTGTGGATGAGTGCCATGCCTCGCGGAATTCCCTGGCTGTTCTCTGTTTGGCTTGTCCTATAATATTAGTGTTGTCCCAGTCGAACTCATGTTGCTTGTCATCTGTATGTGTGGCAACTAAGGATAGCTGATCGTGTCGTTTCGTGGCTAGTTGGTGTTCATGGATACGGATCATTACCTGTCTTTCTGTTTGTCCTATGTAGTGTTTTGTGCAGTCCTTGCATGGGATTTTGTACACTACGTTGGTTTTGCTCATGCTGCTACGTTGGTCCTTTGTCCTGGTGAGTTGTCTGAGAGTGGCTGCTGGTTTATGTGCTGTTATGAGTCCAAGTGGCCGTAGTAGTCTGGCTGTCAGTTCAGAAATGTTCTTGATGTATGGTAACGTGGCTAGTCCTTTGGGTTGTGGCATATCCTCATTCTGTTGTCTTCCCCTCAGGCATCTGTTGATGAAATTGCGCGGGTATCCGTTTTTGGCGAATACATTGTAGAGGTGTTCTTCTTCCTCTTTTTGCAGTTCTGGTGTACTGCAGTGTGTTGTGGTCCTTTTGAACAGTGTCTTGATGCAACTTCTTTTGTGAGTGTTGGGGTGGTTGCTTTCGTAGTTCGGGCCATGGTCTGTGTGTGTGGTTTTCCTGTATACCTTTGTGGTGAATAGTGTCATAACAGGTGGCATTATATCAGGAACGACATGTCATCAAAATAAGTATTTTAGTAGGGGCTCAGAGCAGATCATGGACCTCTGCAGCAAGAGACAGAAACTCCCTTACTTCACTTGCAATTGAGCCAATGGAAGTGCATATAAATTCCAGGGGACAAAAAGGTAGCAAAGACTTCACATTCCCCTTTGCAGCAATCAACCCCTTCATTCTCTCCCCTGAACCTACAAACTTTGCCATTTTTAATTGATACTCAGCTTTTTCCCCTTTTCTATGCTGGTAACTAGACAGGAGGCACATTACCCAAGAGAAAAATGATGAAATTCAGAGGTTTCATATCTCACTTAAGGAGTCATTATCGAATCTAAATTTCTATTCTGTTCACATTTGCTCATGCAAATATTCTGCAAAGTTACAATAAAATGAAGTACACCCAGCTTGAAGATGCAGGAAAATATTAATCCCACTGCAGTTGGCTGCCGAGGTTTTTAATTAGATAGCCAGGTTGAATCAACAATATAACTACCACCTCTTTAAAACTGGAACAGTGCTATTTGCCAACAGAGCTCTATGCCAAAGAATAAAGTAAATAAATAACACATGACACAGCGGGAAGTGTCGGAAACAGAACAATCTGTGACACCAATTAAAAGTGAGGAATCACATTTTAGTGTTTTGACATCCATGCTATATCTGTGAAGTTGCAAAATAGTTGAGGATGTTTTTAAATGCAAAGACACCATTCAAAAAAAAGGATACTATATTACCATTGTCGGGTAAGTAATTTCTAAATTCGTTTTTAAAAAATACATAATTATTATATCAATATTTTTGTTTTATTTATTTAAGTATTATCCACATTTCACCTCTTCCTCTGTTGAAGGCACTAGAGAACAGTAACACCATGCCAAACTCTCAATAGACCCACATCAAAAATCCAGCTTCTTTGTGTGAGGGTGAGCCATTATGATCATTAGGAAACTACTTGGCTAAAGGGAGTTTTCTACCTGAAACCAAATATCTCCTCAGTTCACAGCAATGAATACATAGTTTTGAAGACAAGACAAGACAAGACATTGGGAGCAGGAGCTCCTTATTTAATGCATTTTGCTCTAACTCTTGTGCTCCTGCAAGAATACGAGACATTCCGTGTATTTATGCAGGTAAAAGAACTGTTTGGCTAGTTCATCAGTTATCTTGCAGGCATTTTCCACTGGCTACATAATGCTGTTTTGAAACACATCAAAAGTTTCTAGAAAGCACAGAGCGAGTAAACCTGTTTCTGATATTGTAAATTAACAGGTGAAAATGTGGATTTCCTGTTACCCACACTTTTGTGCTAAGAAAAATTTGATCCCTTTCCACCTTCTTTTTAACATGTAAATCTCACACTCCAGCAGTTAGCATGTCTAAAACTTGACACTTTGTAAGAATCCTATTAGACTGAATTTATAGGCTTCAGAATTAGTTCCAAAGCTAGAAAGAATGACAAACCTGCATTTTTATTGGGATAGAGAGCTTTTCATAACCCTAGGATTCTGTATTCTTTTCAATTCATAGAGATGCACAGCATGGAAACAGACCCTTTGATCTAATTCGTCCATGCTGACCAGAAGATCTAACGAAATCCATTCCATTTACCAGCATTTGGTCCATGTAGCTCTAAACCATTTCAATTCACATACCCATCCAGATACCTTTTAAATGTTGTCATAGTATCAGTATCCGTTACTTTCTCTCGCAGCTCATTCCATGCACGCATCACTGTATGCATGAAAAAGCTATCCCTTCAAACCCTTTTAAACCTTTCCCCTCTAAACTTAAACTTATGCCCTCGAGGTTTGGACTCCCCAACCCCTGAGGAAAGACCTTGAATGTTTACCCAATCCATACCCCTCATGTTTATATAAACCTCTGTCAGGTCACCCCTCAGTCTCCGATGCTCCAGGGAAAATAACCCCAGCTTATTCAGCAACAACCCTGGCAACATCTTGTAAATCTTTGCTGAGCACTTTCAAGTTTCACAACATCATTCCTATAGCAGGGAAACTGGAATTGCAGACAACTCCAATTGTGGTCTAACGTATTACTCTTGTTCCCTGAATTCCCCAGTTTTTCTCCACAGTAAGTTCTGGAGTGAAAAATTTATTTAGGGTCTTAGTTCCACATCTCAATTGCCTCATTGATATTTAAGGGGCCCTATTTTGTCTCAAGTTAATCTTTTAACCCAGAACCAAATTCTTTGACATTGATGAATATAAATTTTCAAAAAAAAGGATATAGATTGAAATATACATAAACAAAATCGGACAGGGAAAAGTATTTTCATTAATAAGATTCATTAGAAATTCTGATTTCCATACTGATGCTATGGTGAATTAATGAATCCTGATGAATTCCATTCATCTGGAGTGCTCAAATTTTTACTTATATCAGAGAATTAGCCATAATCCACAAAATACCATAAGATTCCCTCTCTATTAGAGAGAAAAGGAGATAATTGGTTATGTATAGCTTGACGCAAACCACTCTATAAGTGTCAGGCAAGGTGAGGAGTTACGTCCTCCATGAACTACTCCAGCCAATATGAATATCATGCAGCATTTTTAGATTTATTCTGCAGAATACTCTAGTCAGCTGAAGTCCTTCTTACTTAAATAGTACTTAATTAAGTACTTAATTTGCACTTCACTCATTGAAATTAATATTCAAAACACAGCAAGCTTAAGGAGTTTTATGCTCTATTCCTGCTACTATATGCGTTCTTAAGTTTAAGACAGGCACCTGGAGTGCCTTCGAAATGGCTGTTGCCAATGCAGGATTAGACACATTCCAAACGCTACTGGGAAACAAGACATAGTCCTACAGAATCAGTTATATTTTCCCTTATTACTGCTCATAAATTTGATACAACTAAGGACCAATTTCCACCCCATTAACTCAACTAAACCACAATATAGTATGATGTGCATTTCAAAGCCATAAGTTCTCTAATAGGCTTTTGTGCATCAGCCAAGAGTTATAAAGTTGCTTTGAATAAAACTGTTCATTCTGTCAGCATTCTGAATGATATACATACTCCAATTAACCTTCTTATCAATATTTAAGTCAGGATTGCCATCATTTTTAAAATTAAAACTATTTTAATGCTCCAAAGTACAAAAAAACAGCTGTTGATCCTGTCATTGGTAGATGCAAAGGGGCCTAATGGGATACTTAGTAGAATTTTATTGAATGATTAATGGAATAGTGCAGCAGGATTGAGGCAGTTTATGGTCCATTTCTGCTCCTAATTTGTGATTACTTAAGTTTAAGATAGCCACCTAAACTGTCTGAAAAATGTTCATTCCTACTTCTGGTCTTGATTATTCTCTTCTTGCTCAAACTGTATTTCCTCTAAAGTCAAGCATGTAGCATCCATTCACTAACTGCTTTACTGAAGCATCAAACAGAGGGAGCCAATAGGGTCTCATTCATCACAAAATGATGAAGAAATAACAGTAAAATATAAAGAATGTTTAAATCACCCGTGGTATTTTCACTTTCCAGGGTCATATTGAAAAAAGAAGTGACTCAGCATTGAATTGAGTCATGCAAGAATGTAGGAAGTAGAAAAAGCAGAATCCTTGAGCCTGCTCCACCATTCAGCATATATATCTACTTCATATATACTTTCAGGTCTGCCCCTCCCTCAACTCCCTGACAAATCAAAAATCTATCCAAACCTTGACTTTATTTCATCATAGAATATTCACAGTCATGTGCATGAAGACATTTTTTCTCATATCAGTTCTATGCCTCATCTTCCGCCTAGGAACCCTCCAACCACAAGGGATGAGTGTAGATTTCTCCAGCTTTCTCATTTCCCCTGCCCCCACCTTATCTCAGTTCCAACCCTCGGACTCAGCACCGCCTTCTTGACCTGTAATCTTCTCCCCAACCTCTCTGCCCCCACCCCCTCTCCAGTCTATCACCCTCACCTTAACCTCCTTCCACCTATCGCATTCCCAATGCCCCTCCCCCAAGTTCCTCCTCCCTACCTTTTATCTTAGCCTGCTTGGCACACCCTCCTCATTCCTGAAGAAGGGCATGCCCGAAATGTCGATTCGCCTGCTCCTTGGATGCTGCCTGACCTGCTGCGCTTTTCCAGCAACACATTTTTCAGCTCTGATCTCCAGCATCTGCAGTCCTCACTTTCTCCTCCTTACCTAAGACCATACCCAGTGGTTCTGATTCTGCAGTCCAGGAAAATATTCTTTCAGTTCCTACCCTGTTAGCCCCTCTAGAATCTTGTATATTTTCATAAAAGTCCCTCTCATTTTTCTTAATTTCAGAGAGCTTTGACCCAATTTACTCAGCCTCACATCAAAGGAAAATTTTTGCATCTCAGGAATCAAGCTGGATATAAATGCAATACACTTATGTCCAATAGAAAGCATGTTCTTCATTAAATATGGAAAGCAAAACTACAGATTTTTAGCTGTAGTCTCACCAAAGCCCCATTCTAGCATGACTTCTGTAATGCTGTACTCCCATCACCTTTTAATAAAGGCCCGTATGCCATTGACTTTCCAATCACTTATACCGTTACGAGCTTCCATTCTGAAGATGAATCATATACAACTGAATTCTATTTCTCTCTCCACAGATGCTCCCCTGTTTTTATACCTGATTTCCAACATCCACAGTATTTTCTTTATATTTATGCCAGCTTTCTGTGCTCCTTGTACAAATACACCCAAGTCTCCTTGAAAATCGACATTTAAAATTTCCACGCCTATAGAAAATATATTGCTTTTCCATCCAAAATGGAAGACTTTACACTTGCCCACAATGTACTTTATCTGCCACCTTTTTGTCCACTTAATTAATCTGTCTCTACCTCCTTGCAGCCTCTTCAGGTCTACCTCAAAACTTACATTTTGTATCAACAATAGACTTAGATGTATTACTCTGGATCTCTTTGTATAAGTTATTTCAGAGATTGCAATTAGGTGAGAGCCCAGCACTAATCTTTGTAGCACTTGTCAGGTCACAGTGTCACATGGATGATAAACATCACTGACTGGGTAAATATTTGACCTAAAGCTTTACCACCATCTTAAATTATTGATGCACAATAGGCTGCTAGGACTGGGTAGAGATAAGCTCTTGCATGGTGGAACTTCCTCTGTGACTTTGGAAAATCATATCCAAAACAGATTTGGTTCTGCTGAAAATGCAATGTTTACACTTCTCAACAACACGTGGCTGTAATATGAGAATTGCCAGATTGAGACCAATTTCTACAATGACTGACACAGAAGTAGACTCTGTTAGGACTCTGAGTGCAGAACATTTTTAAAAAAAATGTCAGTATCTCAGATTACGTTTAATAGGCATAGACATAAGAAATAGGAAGATATTGTTAAAGAATAAATTAGGAAATTGGAAGATTAAAGCAGAGGGAACAGCAACAAACCAAGGTTGCAGTAATATAGTTGATCTTGACTTTGAAGTTGTGTAACAGAGTATTGTAATGTTTATAAACGAGCATGGGAGACACACCCTCAAAAGACATACTTGTTCAGAAAAAAGCCTTCACACTTTTATTTGCAATCCATTGCCTAGTGTATTATGGTAGTCGAGATGGACTATGGCCCTTAAATGGGTAATAAGTCGCCATTTAGGGTCTCAACAGACATATAGTTGGGTACCATATTTACCTGAGCTGAAAATGTGTTGCTGGTTAAAGTGCAGCAGGTCAGGCAGCATCCAAGGAACAGGAAATTCGAGTTTCGGGCATAAGCCCTTCATCAGGGCTTATGCCTGAAATGTCGAAATTCCTGTTCCTTGGATGCTGCCTGACCTGCTGCGCTTTAACCAGCAACACATTTTCAGCTCTGATCTCCAGCATCTGCAGACCTCACTTTTTCCCCTACCATATTTACCTCCATATAATGGGGACTGGGACTGTATTGGACAGGAATACTTTGGGCTAAATAAGACCTACTTATTTTGTGTCTTCACCACACTAACATTGCACTGTCTGAGACAGTAAAATCCAATCCAAGATGAGTACTAGTATGTGATGAAAGATAATCTCAGGATTTCTTCCCAATGTGCTCAAGGATCAGAAAATTGGGCTACATAATTCATTGCTGAAGGTGTAAAAAGAGAAATTCCAGTTTGTTAGACATTAACATTGCTTATGGATAGATGGGTTCTATTCTCATTCAGATAGCATGTTGATCAACTGGCAAATCCATAAGATGAAGAAGCGACAAGCTACTCAAGCGAAGGGGAAAGACCTGGATTAGCTCTTAGTGAAGACAGAAATAAATGATTGAAATAGTCAAGCAGAGAATGAATGATAAAGTGAGCTATATAGAACCAAACAAAAACAATTCTGAGACAATGAAGTCTGACTGAGACTTGCTTATTTGGATTGGTTGGGTTAATTCACCTGTACATTGTACATTTTATGAACTTCCCCTAGGAAAGAATGTGACCCTTAATCACCATGAATAGTTCAGACTGCAGATAGTATGCAGACAATTTGATAAAATCACAAACAAACTTCATAAACCCAAACATGACTTCTAAAATATTTGTCTACTTAAGTCGAACTCAATCAAATTTGTCAGCGCATTCAGGATCAATTTTTAAAGGAAAACCTTTATATATTGTAGCTATAAAGTCTATATTGTAGCATGTCACCAAGGTTTAAATTAATAGGGGAGAAGACATCATTGCATTTATAATAAGAAATGCATGTTTGAACATGTCAGTCTGAGTGGTGAAATATTAAATTAGTGCTATAAACTGGAACTGCTTGCTCAGAATAGAGAAGAAAAGTTCCAACTCAATTGAAAAATTCAATTATCCCACTCTGCAAATTAAGACAACGGTAACATACGATTTCAGTATCTTTAATGCAATTAAATACCCCGATGCACTTCACAGGAGAATTGTAAACAAAACATTATATCAAGCCATATATGCATTTATTATTAGGTCAGATGACTGAAAGCTTGTTCAAAGAGGTGGTTTTGAGGAGTGTCTTAAAGGATGATAGCGAGGCAATGAGGGAGAAAGGTGCAACATAGTGCAGATATTCCAGAATTTGAATATTAGGAAGCTAAAGGCAAGGCCTCTAATGATGGAGAAATTAAAACTGGGTATGCATATCAGAATAGACTGAGAGGAGTGTAGATACTTCAGAAGAGTTAGAGGGGTGAGGCCATAGCAGGCTTTGAAAAGAATGAGAGTATTCCTGATGAAGGGCTTTTGCCTGAAATGTCGATTTTCCTGCTCCTCAGATGCTGCCTGACCTGCTGTACTTTTCCAGCACTACCGTAATCTAAACTCTGATTTCCAGCATCTGCAGTCCTCACTTTTGCCTATTTGGATGGGAGCCGAATGTCCAGCCCTGAGCACTGAGGTGATTGGGGAATGGGACTAGATGCAAATTAAAACACAAGGTCTGGAGGATCTGAAGTTTATAGAAGGTGCTGTGTTGAAATTGTTGACTCAGAAGTAACAAAGGCATGAGGTCTCTGGAAGCTGATGAATTGAGATAGGGGCTAAGATAGGCAAGGTGGCTGATAATACAGAGGAAGAATTAGTCGGTCTACAAAGTTTAGGTCTGAATTTCATCTCAAGATGAAATATGATGTCAGGGTTGAAAATTGACTTCATCTCAAATTGTTGCTATGGAGATAGGGACAGTGTCAGTCATAAGGGTACTGAATTTGGGGTGGGTGCTGAGATTATGGATTCATTCTGAATAAAATTTAATTGATGGAAGTTTCTCAGATCATATGCTGGATATTAGATAAGCAGTCTGAGAATTTAGCGACAATAGAGACGTTAGTAATGTAGAATCAATTGCCATCAGTATACATGTGAAAGTTAATGTGTGGCCTTTGGACAATGTCATTAATGGATTCTTTGGCGAATATCAAAGCACTGAAAGCGATTGTTTGGCCATTATTATGGCACATTGGTAGAATTGAAAAGTGTTGTGCTGGAGAAGCACAGCAGGTCAGGCAGCATTCGAGCAGCAGAAGAGTTAATATTTCAGGCATAAGCCCTTCATCAGGAACGTGGGGGGAGGGAAAGGGTGCTGAGAGATGAATAGATTAGATTAGACTTAGATTAGACTTACAGTGTGGAAACAGGCCCTTCGGCCCAATAAGTCCACACCGACCCGCCAAAGCGCAACCCACCCGTACCCCTACATTTACCCCTTACCGAACACTACGGGCAATTTAGCATGGCCAATTCACCTGACCCGCACATCTTTGGACTGTGGGAGGAAACCGGAGCACCCGGAGGAAACCCACGCAGACACGGGGAGAACGTGCAAACTCCACACAGTCTGTCGCCTGAGTCGGGAATTGAACCCGGGTCTCAGGCGCTGTGAGGCAGCAGTGCTAACCACTGTGCCACCGTGCCGCCCACAAAGGAGGGTGGGAGTTGGGGTGGGGAGGAAGGCAATAGGTAGATGCAGGTGGGGATGATTGTAATAGGTTGATAGGGAGAGTGGAGCACATAGGTGGGAAGGAAGACGGACAGCTAGGACAGTTCGAGAGGGTGGTGCCAAGTTGGAGGGTTGGATCTGGGATGAAATGGTGGGAGGAGAGATTTGGAAACTAGTGAAGTCGATGTTGATCCCATGTGGTTGAAGGTTCCACGGGAGAAGATATGGGATTCTTCCTCTAGTCGCAAGGTGGTTGGATTTGGCAGAGGAGGAGGCCCAGGACTTGCATGACCTTGGTGGAGTGGGAGGAGGAGTTGAAGTGATCAGCACAGGCAGTGAGGTTGTTTGGTGTCTGTGTCCCAGAGAGGTTCCCTGAAATGTTGATGTAGAGGACATCACATTGAGATCAACAGATACAATAGATGAGATGTTCGGATGTGCAGGAAAATCTCTGCCGGATGTGAAAAGATCCTTTGGGGCCGAGGGCAGAGGTGAGGGGAGAGGTGTGGGAGCAGGTTTTACACCTCTTGCAGCAGCAAGGGAAAGTGCCATGGACAGTGAGGCCTGAACAGGCTGATTAGAAAATAAGTGAATAATAAAGAGATAAGGATGGAGCCGGACGAGAGCAATCCCATCCAGCCAGATAGCAATGGAGAGATGTTGGAGAAGAAACGGTGAAATCAATAGTATCAAAGGCTAAAGAAAAGCCAAGAAGGATGAGGGGTAAGTTTACTTTTGTTACTGTCACTTAACATGTAATATTTTAGAAGTGCTGTTCCAGCACTGAGGCAAGGATGGAGAACACAATGAGTGGATTCAAACATGAACGTCTGGGAAAGCTAGGAAAGGATTGGGGGTTGGGTGGTGATGATGGCGCCAATACACTGAAGGATTTAGGAGAGAGAGGGAGGCTACAGAATGAACTTACAAAGACAATAGGTTTTGCAAAAACAATACATGGCTGAACTTCATGATTTATAGTAGGTTTAAGGACATATTCCTTCTCTGGCCCCAGCTACAACCAATTGATGTAACTCATAATTCTGTTCATATGATGATTATAACCTGAGATCACTGTGACAAAGAAAATGGACTTTTAAATAAATCCTACTAAAGCCAAAAAAAACCCACCATGCTTCCGCTGCATATTGAGTTTAAAGAAATCAATAATTTATTCTTCATGAATGCCACCAACTTTCAACTTGAAAGCTGCGGAGACTATGGCACAAGGCTTGTAGCTCTATCACTGCCTTCACAAGTATCAAGAGGCAATCTGTTTGAATGCTGCATTAGACAGGTTATTAAAATGTAACTGACGTATTAAATGAGTGGCTGCAGACAGCCTTTCTGCTCATTGACTGAGTGGCTTCTAATGTTAAGTGAAAGCCTGCTCATTTTATATGATAAAACATGGTAATGTGGCAGGGAAGCGTGAATAACTTTCTCCCAGGGATTTGTACAAGTCAGCTCTGACCTTTGTGATAGAATTGCTCACTTGGTAGTAATGATCCCTGGTGCTGAGACTAGCATCAGAATAATAATAATAAAAAAAAACTCAAAATAAAACAGTTTTTATTTTTCCACTAGGAGTCATTAAGGCTTTAAAGTGTCTCAAATTGCACAGATATTTAACAACTGTGAATTATTCTTTCTTGCCTGCTCTTTGCTACATCTCACCAATGTTGTCTCTCAGGAATATGGACATCACAGTGTTAAGGAGACTCTGGGAACACAATGATCAGCACAGCTAGGTCACACACCAGTGTGATAAAAGGAAGGCACTAACTCAAATTCTAAACCTGTTAACTGTTCTTCACTTCCTCAGGAAATCATGCTAAGATTGATCAGTCCATTTTATGCCAGTTAAGTTGGAAATAAAGTTACCAGAGACCAGAATTTGAACTTGGATTTCAACGCGGAAGTCCAACTCTACCATCAGAGCTACAGGATCATTCTTTTCTGTTTCTTTTCAACACTTGAATCTTTATTGAAAAGCAAATTATTACTTACGATGCAGAGTCTCCTCTGCAGCACTGCCCCAGGTTAGGTAAGTTACAGGATATATGGAGTTGGACTTTCATCTTCAAGGTGGATGGCAGCAGTCAGTATCTACCTATCCATGCTCCTCTACCTAAAGCCCAATATTCCCCATACCATTCATGCCACTAATGCTCCTCACCCACTCACCTTATAATTATAATTATTCAGCTTAAAGAAGTGTCATTCATCCAGATCCTTCAAAGTACTAGTAGCAGAAACTACAAACACTTGGAATCACGTTACTTTGACTAAATTGTGCAATTGTGCGTTGTGCCAGAATAGATAAGAGAGCAAGAGTTGTCAATCAAGCAATGTCTTCCCTTGGGTATAGCTGTCTCCATAAGTTTAGAGGTGTCTGGGCTCATAGCCAAGCATCATCATGGATTTTAAAAACTGGAATATTATGAATGGCTCCTTTTAAAGCTTTCTCACATGTCCTGTTGTTACAATAGTATAGAGTTTATACTGTAGATTTGCTCCAGCTTAGAATTATGTGCATTGAGGGGTAAAGGGGGTGGTTGAACAACATAGATCGGTATGGAAGGTAGGAGCAGCCTTGGGCATGGGCTGGGGCATAGGTTGGCAAAAGTGGTGGGGTGGGAGAGGAAGTGGTTCTATATTTTGAGCTTACCTTTTAAAGAGTTTCCTCAAACAGTCCATGGTTCAAGACACCTCTCAGATTCTTTAAAAGCTGACTTGGTGACAGTGAAAAAATGACAATACAGCTCCAAGTCAAGATAACGTGTGGCTTGTACAGGAACTTATAAATGATGGTGTTCCAATGTATTTTCTGCTTTTGTCCTTGTAAATGATAAAGGTTGCACGTTTTGAAGGCTCTGTCAGAGAAATCATGACAGGTTACGACAGTGCATTTTGTAGATGGTACATACTGCTGCCATGCTACATCAATGGAGCGTGAAGTGAATGTTGAAGGTGATGGACATGATGCTAATCAAGTGGACTGCTTTGTCCTGAAGGTATCAAGCTTCTTGAGTGAGTTTGAACTGTACATTCAGTCAAGCAGACTGTATTCCATCACATTCCTGACTTGTTCTTTGCAGATGATGGATAGGCAGTAGTAGAGAGAAGGTGAGTTATTCGCCACAGAATTCCAAGCACTGAGCTACTTTTGCAAGCACACCATTTATATTACTGCTCTCATTCAGTTTCTGGTCAATGGTAAACCCTAAGCCTTAGTTTTTGCTAGATGGCATACAGTCTACAGTCATAAAGATGTACAGCACAGAAACAGATCCTTCGGTCCAACTTGTCCATGCCAATCACATAACCTAAATTAATCTAGTCCCATTTGGTAGCATTTAGCCCATATCCTTCTAGGCCCTTCCTATTCATTTATCAATTCTGATGCTTTTTAAACACTGAAATAGTATAAACCTCCACCACTTTCTCTGGCAGCTCATTCCATTCACGCACCACCTTCTGCATGAAAATGTTACTCCTTAGGTCCTTTTTAAATTTTTCTCCTCTCACCTTAAACCGATGTCCTCTAGTTCTGGACTTGCCCGCTCCAGGGAAAAGACCTTCTTGATTTACCCTATCCATATCCTTCATAAGTTTATAAATCTCCATAAATCACCCCTCAACCTCCAATGCTCCAGAGAAAATAGCCCCAGCCTATTCAGCCTCTCCCTGTGGCTCAAACCTCCAACCCTGGCAACATCCTTGTTTAGATTAGATTAGATTAGATTATTTACAGTGTGGAAACAGGCCCTTCAGCCCAACAAGTCCACACCGACCCGCCGAAGCGCAACCCACCCAGACCCATTCCCGGCATTTACCCCTTCAGCTAAAACTACGGGCAATTTAGCGTGGCCAATTCACCTAACCTGCACATTTTTGGACAGTGGGAGGAAACCGGAGCACCCGGAGGAAACCCATGCAGACACGGGGAGAATGTGCAAACTCCACACAGACAGTTGGCTGAGGCCTCTTGCATTGAAATAAATGCTGTTTAATTTATTAGTCCTACCTTTTATCTGCGTTGTCCCTGCCTGCCCTGACTCTTTGACTTTCTCCTTTTCCCAATTGTACCAGTTTCAGATTGATCTCTTTCCTCACTATCTTCCTAGGTCCCACCACAACCACCCGACCTTACTAGTTTCCGTCTTCCCGAGCAGCTCTAGCAAATTTCCCTGCCAGTATATTAGTTCCCTTCCAATTCAGGTGTAATCCATCCTTCTTGTACAGGTCACTTCCAACACATTGAGATTCTAATGATTCAAAAATGTGAATTCTTCTCCCCTGCACCAGTTCCTCAGTCATGCATTCATCTGCTCTATCCTTTTATTCTTACCCTCACTAGCTCTTAGCACCGGGAATAATCCAATTATTTCTACCCTCAAGGACCTCCTTTTTTAAATTCCTGCTTAACCTCTGATATTTTATCCTCAGAATCTCATCCTTTTCCCTTCCTATGTCATTGGTTCCAATGTGTACAATGAACTCCTGCTGATCCCTCTCTCCTTTGAGAATATTCTTCACCCTCTCTGAGATACCCTTGATCCTGGCACCAGAGAGACAACACACCATTCTGATTTCTCGCTGCCAGCCGCAGAGACATCTGTCTGTGCCTCTTAATAGACAGTCCCCTATCACAATTGATCACTTGGAATCTGACATACCCCTCATTACATTAGAGCCAGTCTCAGTTCTAGAGATCTAGCTGTCTGTGCTACATTCTCCTGAGAATCCATCATGTCCTACATTTTCCAAAACAGCAATCTTATTTGAGATGGGGATAGCCATAGGACACTCCTGCAGTACCTCTTACTCCTCCTACATTTCCTGGAGGTCACCCATGTACCTGACTGTATCTGCCGTTTTTCTACCATCCTGAAACTGCCATCCATCACACCCCCAGCTCTTGTAAATTCCTCACTAGCTCTAACTGCCACTCCAACTGATCCATGCAGTCCAATAGGATTCACAACCAAACACACTTCCTGCAGATATAATCATCAGTAACATAGAACCTCTCCCTAATCTCCCACATCCGACAGGAAGAACACATCATTCTACTAAATCTTTGCATCTTTACATTCTGCAGACCCAGAAAATAGCACATTTTTACTGCTCTCAATAAAACATATAATCACAAAACAGCCCACAAAAAACAGTAAGGTTCCCCATTAAAAGGCCACTTTGCTGATCCCTTGCTGTGAACTGTCCCACATAGGTTTCTCCAAGGTCAGCTGTGAACTTTCACTGTTTGTTAAGATTCCTTAGATAAACTCCAATGTCCAGAGATACTTGAAAATCAAACAGCAGAGACAGTAGCTGTCCAGATTCACTTCTGGATCAAACAGCACTGTAGGTTTCGTTCCTCATTTGAATCACTTCTAATGCGGTCACTACCTTTGTCTGTCTTCCTCCTTTTTTTAAAATGCTATTGCTTTCATCTTTTTGTTTCTCAAAGTTCCAAAACAATGCAACAGCTTATAAAACAGTAATTACTGCTCCTAAATTCAAAGGAATCATTCCAACACTGAATATAACCAATAAATGGAGGAGCTCTTACAGCCACAATTCTTTCCCGTCCTCCATGTTAGATTACCCAGAATCTTTACATGAGATTAATGTGCACAAATTGAGACCTTGTACAAAATTAGTGTTTGTTTCCATGAAGTGTATTATTTTGTGACTAGAAATTCAACAATAAAAATAGATTTTCCCTTTTTTTCTACTTTTGGGGGTGAGGTTGATGGAACAATCTCCAACTGGGCAATCCGTGATTATGTGACAATTGTTGAGCATGGATTTCAATGCCTCAAGAATATTACACTTATAAAAAATTACCTCCAACTTTTTGGCTAAAACGTTCATCTCAGAAACGCAACTTTTACAACAGCGTATATGGTAATAACGTAGGAGAGCATTTCTAAATTTCAGGTTTCTAGAGCTCTGAAAGATAAACCTTGGAAAACAGAGGTGTGACTGTAAGATAGTCAATGCAGATGAATTGTATATGCTAATTACTCACCAAAGGCCTCAGACCTCATTACAAAATGTCATCCTGTCATATCACACAATCAGAATTACTGAAGCATTGCGATGCAGAAGAAGGCCACTCAGCTCATTGTGATTGTTCAGGCTATCCAAATTAGCATCATAACTTAGTGACGTTCTCCTGCCTTTTCCCCATTTCTTTGCACTTTAATTTGATTATTTCAATAGAAACAATGTCCTGTTGAATGCTTCAATTGAACCTGCCTCCAGCAAACCTCCAGACCTAACCCACTTGTTGTCTGAGAAAGATTTTTCTTCCAACATCTATGTTTCTCTGCAAATCACTTAAATCGGTGCCATCCTCATTCTTGATCCTTTCATGAGTATTGTCACTTTTATTTTCTCCCGTCTGACATGTCCACCCAATCATCCATTCAAAATGTTACCATTCTACTTCCTCCCTATTCTCACACTTCTCTGTGCTTATTTTGTCCATCTTTGACTTTCCTGGCCTTATACTCAAGATAGTGCCGCCGTCCCGAATTCCTTTCCTTGTTCCAATGCCTGTTGAGGGCTGTAAATGTTTCTCTTTCCTCTAAGGGTCTAAGAGTCTCCCTTTCAAAACTGTCTTCATCAGTCCTCCTTCTCGAAAGAGTAACCCTCAAACTATCTAACATCAGATACTACTCTCATGGTTCATTATTGTTCATCTATAGCTAGAATTAGATTATTTGTATTAAATATTAATTCTTCTTTTGTACTGAAACTTGCTTTCTGTCAACACATGTCCAAAAGATAGGCAGATAAATTGGAGAATTTTGCATATTTTAATAAAATCTTTATCTTTCATGACATCTCCAGAAGTAGCAATGCTTGACTTCCAACACACTAACCCAGTCATGCACAACAATGCTGACATTTAAATGAGCACCAAAGATGCTGCTGTAACCCAATGCAGGAAGTGACCCATTATTCAGGAATGGTGGTAAGGGAAAAGCAAAGAAGTCTGGCCCAGTGAATCCAACATCAATGGTAGGGGATCTTCTGTAAAGGTTCTGAAGGGGCAGAATTTATAACCACAGGAAAAGGCAGAGATTAATCAATGATAGTCAGTATGGCTTTGTAAAAGGGAGGTCATGTTTAACAAGTTTAACTTTCTGAGGAGGTGACTAGGTGTTTAAATGAGGGTAGTGCCGTTGATGTCATCTACGTGGATTTCTGTAAGTCTCTTGACAAGCTGTCAGATGGGACTCCGGTCAAGAAAGTGATAGTCCTTGGGATCCAGGATAACGTTACAAATTGGATCCCTAATTGGCTTAGTGGTAGACAGCAGTTGGTGCTGGTTGAAGATTATGTTGTTGGTTGGAAGTCTGTGTCCATTTTTGGACCACAGAATTTGGTGCTGAATCCTTTGCTGTTTGTTGCTTCCAATAATGATTGACCCAGAAATTTGTGAAGGTTTTGTCAGAAGTTGGCAAATGACACAAAAACTGATGGAGTGGTAAAAGCAAGGAGGAGGACCTAGAGAAAGGCTGGTCAGATGGTCAGGTGGAATTAAATCCTGGATCGTGTGAAGTGATATATTTTGGGAGACTAAAAAGACAAGCAACTACAAGACGAATGGTAGGATCCTGGATGGCACTGAGGATCAGCAGACTTGGTGGGATGTACACAGATTCTTGAACGCATCAAGACAGGTGGATTGTTGCCTTTATAATCAAGGTACTGAATTCAAGAGTTGGGAGACTATGATGAAGCTTTCGGTTAGGCTACAGCTGGAATGTGTACAGTTCTAGTCACCACACTAAAGGAAGGATATAACTGCAGCAGAGATGGCATACATGAGATTCATTAGGATGTTGGCAAGGCTGGAGGGTTTTAGCTATGGTAATACACTGCATGGCCTAGGGACGTTTTCTCTAGATTGGCTGAAGGGGAACCTATTTGAAGTCTACAGAATTATGAGGGGCATAGACAGGGTCAACAGGTATGAAACTCTCCCCTGAGTAGAGGGGTCAATTACCAGTGGGCAACAAATTAAAGCAAGGGAAGAACTTAAGGAGAACTATCTCACCCAGAGGATGGTGGGTATCTGGACTAGATAACCTACATTCCATATTCTTGCTGCCTGAAAAGGTGGTAGAGGCAGAAATACTTGAAGTAGCATCACATACACAGCTCTGGGACAAGAGCTGAGAAATGGGATGCGAGTAGGTGGGAGTTGGTGACCAGCACAATGGGCCCAAGGGGCTCTTTCTGTGCCGGAACCTGTTTTATGAATCAACCTGTTCAGAGATGATACTACACACCTCTAGAGTAGGTGGGGCTTGAACCCAGGGCTCTTGTTTCAGAGACAGGGACATTGACACTGCACCACAGGAGAGCCTTTGCTGTGCTGTAATACTATACAGCTCTATTTAAAACAGCTTCCAATGCTATTCTTCCCACGTGGAAAGAGATAAAATCAAGCCCCCTGTACATACCTGTTTTTTTCCGATCAATTAATCACAATAAAAATAACTCCTGTAAACGTTTCTTTATTTTAGTTTCACTAGTCTCCCTTTTTACCCCTCCTGCTTGCCCCACCCCTGCAACATTTTTGTTCATCAACTTCACAGTTCTCTCCACCAAAAGTACATCACACATTCCTCTGCACTATTCTAATTCTGAGAAAACTGGAACTGTTGAAATTCCCCAGTTGTTACATCCTCCTGAAAAATACAGGCTTTTAAAAGCTTGACAACATCTGATTACTGCTCTTTAATCGTCATAAACCTCTCACAAAACTACAAGTTGACAAAGATCAAGTACATTTTCTCAAGTATACTTAATTCAAGGTAGTAGACACGGAAAGCATCCCAAGAGTAGTTGGAAATCTGAGAGCAAGTGGAAGCAACTTAAAGTAATAATTATCGCAAGTGAGAAAGCATTGACAAACTGAAGGGGCTATAGTCTGATGAGTTTCCCCCGGATCTACATTCTAGGATCTAAAAAGAAATTGCTGCAAACACATTGGATGCTTTGGTTACAAACTTCAAAATTTCCCTTGATTTGGAAACATCCCAGCAGTTGGAAACAAACCACAAATGTAATAACTTGACATCAGAAAGTTGAAATTCACACAACACCAGGTTATATTCGAACAGGTTTATTTGGAACCACTAGTTTTCAGAGCGCTGCTCCTTCATCAGGTGGCTGTGGAGGTTAAGTTCACACTCACAGAATTTATAACCAAAAGAGTCCACTGTCATGGAGATTTGATACAGTAAACAATTTTAGATTAAAACTTTCATCTTTTATAATGGGATATGCTGGTTTCTATTCCTTGATATGTAAATCCCAGAACATCTTTTAAATTACATTCTCAATATAGCTCAGGTTTTTAAACAATAGTGTGAAGTCTGTCTGTGTCCCAGTGCTATGTCAGACTGACAAACCCTCTGGATAGTTATACAGAGTTTTACGTGGATTCATGTAGCAAAATAAAATGCAATTCTGCAAAAATAAGTTCACCCCATAAGCTTATATGTGTGTACATGTAGGGGCAACACATAGAATGTGCATGTGAGTGTGTGGATATGGATGTGAGTGCACGTGATAGAGTGTGCGTGTATATATGTGTGTGGTATAAGCTTGGTTAAGTGTGTGTGTGAGTGTGATGGGGTATATGTGAGGGGTTTTTGTGTGTGCAATCTCACACACACACACACACATACACACACACCATCACACTCACACACGCATAACCAAGCTTATACACACGCACTCTATCACATACACACCCACAACCACACCCACACACTCACATGCACACTCAATCTGTTGCCCCTACATGTACACACATGTAAGTTTATGGGGAGCACACATTGTGATGAGGGTGTAAAGGGCTGAATTGTCATCAGAAAACAGAGAAGTGGAGTCAGGTCAGATTCAGGGTCTGAAACTTGCCTCGGTGGGAAACTAATTCAGGTTCAGATTTTCATACAGATGAGCTGTTAACTGTTATGGAGACAAGATCCCTGTCCAAAAAGAGTCAGGTTAGGAGTGGAGGTGGTTGAGCTGAATTTTAGTTTACTCTGGACTCCCTGAGACAGCTGGTTGTCCTGAAGGAGAAAGGTGTAGTTTTTTGCAAAGGTCAAGGGTCAGAGGGAAACCAGGGGCCTTGGAAGCCAGGGCAGGTCAGGCACTCACTTTATATTCACCCTTGCTTATCCAGGAGGTCATGAACCTCGGGAGGGGCATGTTCATGGAGAGTGTAGCAGACTATCATAATATTCTTGACCCTTCTCAGGACGGTATTGGAGGGAATCACCTGATCAGTCCAGGCACCAGAGTTACATTTTCAGAAATGTGGTGAACTGGAAGTTTTTCCTGTTGAGCAACTGGCAAGGCTGTATTCCCTCTATGCCTCACAAAGGGGTCAGCAAGCACCTCTCTAAAGGATCCATCCTGTTCCCTGGAAATCCAATTCAAACATACATATTGGTGCTTGGAGTTAGGATATGAGACAGCCTGAGTGACCAGAGAATGAAGTCTGGTCATGTCTATCATCAAATGAATGTGTTGTCTGGACAGAATGAAGACAGCTGAGTGAATAGTGAGATGCTGTGGTGTGTAGCTATTTTTGAGATGGCACTAAAGTTCACTTATGATACCTGCAAGAAGCCATAAGTGAAGAAGTTCAGGACTACAGTGACCTTGACAACCTCTGACATGACGTAGCCACCAATGCTGCCATGTGTGAGATCTTTGGTGATGAGGCCATAGCTATCTCTGACCACCACTTTGGACAGTCAGTGTCTTGTAGCTTAGGCTCATGGCCATCTCTAGGAAGTTCAATCCTTATGTCATCAATTATGTTTTGAGAGTTTGACCTCCATTGCTTTTCTGCTGTTCTTTCCTCTCCTCTTTCCTCCTGATGCCCAGTATTCTCCCAATTCTACAAAAGGTGTTGCACCATTGTCATTATGCTCCAGGGTCTTCACCATCTAGATGTATGATATCCTGCAGACAGTGTTGGTGATGTTTTGCTGAGGTGTCACATCCTCCTGGTGGGAGTATTGAGGTGACCATTCTCACATTCTCGCATGAGAATATTGAATACTCAACTTCTGAAGTGTACTTTCTGCTCCCAGCTCATAGGATAGCCAGTGGAAACATTTTAAAGCCTATTTGAAGATTGTTGATTAGACTTGTATCTCAAGTTAAAGTTCAGGTTGTAAGTTTACTCGCTGAGCTGGAAGGTTTGTTTTTCAGACATTTTTGGCACCATGCTAGGTAACATAATCAGTGAGCCTCTGGTGAAGCACTGGTGTTCTGTCCCACTTTCTATTCATGTGTCTTGGTCTGTTAAGTTGGGTGATTTCATTTCCGGTTCTTTTTCTCAGAGGATGGTATATGGGGTCCAAACTGATGTGCTTATTGATGGAGTTTCAGTTTGAATGCCAGACCTCTAGGAATTCCCGTGTGTGTCTCTGTTTACTCTTCCTAGAATAAATGTGTTGTCCCAGTCAAAGTGGTGTCTTTCTTTGTCTGTGTGTAAAGATATTAGTGATAGTGGGCCATGTCATTTGGTGGCTAGTGAGTGTTCATGTATCTGGTGGCTAGTTTTCTGTCTGTCTGTCTGATGTAGTGTTTGTTACAGTCAGTGCATAGTATTTTGTAAATGACATTTTTTGTTTTTTGTAAATATCATTTACAAAAATACCATGCAAGGTTAGTTACCGTGTAACAAACACTACCTTGGACAGACAGGCAGAAAACTAACCACCATGATACATGAACACCAACTAGCTCTGCTTCAGCAAGAGACAGTTTGCTCTGTGGCAAGATGGATGACAAAGATGGAAGCTGCATGGGCAAGAAGACAATTCGATATGGTCACAATCCTCCATCAACCACAGGCTGATAGCAACCAATTGGCTGAAAAATGACAGATGACCATTGCAGATTTTGGATCACATTTACAATGCTGTTTTGGCCTTATCCCTTTAATTTCCCTTTCCTGCTTTCTTTACGCTTCACTGACTTCATTCCTCTCACAATCTCTTTTGTTTTCTTTCTCTTGTTCCTCTCGCTGTCTTTGCTGCCCTGTTCTGGGACTCTGTGATAGGTCACCTCTGACTCTGATGGATTACCAAGAAGAAGGGTCTTCACCAAGAATCATCAATGGATTCTTAAATACAGTTAAAAGAAGGTTGAGGGTTGATTGAGGAAGAGGCAAGGAAGGTGGGAGGCAAAGGAAAGGGACTGGCTTTCAGAAGTCCATTCACCACCCTACGCCTAATTCCTCAATTGGCACAAAGTGCCTTTGAAAGAGGGACATTGCTGGGGGAAATATATATATGCATACTGCAATGAGCTGAATTAAATCCAGACTGAATATCTCCCTTAAGGGGTAATCTAGAACTTGGAAACATAATATCAGAAAAGGAGTCACACATTTAAGAAGGAATTTAAGAGGAACCTTTCCATTAAGAAGGTTGTGAACCTTTAGAATTCTCTATCTTTGAGGACTGTGGAGATTGAGCTGCTGAATATATTCAAGGCTGCAGCAGAGAGGTTTTTAAACACTGGGGACTCGAGATCACCATCCAATCAGTCATAATCTTGCTGAATGGCGCAGCAAGTTCAAGGGACTAAATGACCTACTCCTCCCCTATGTTTTATTTTCTTATGTTCAAAAAGGATGGAAAATGTTCTTACATGATTTAAACATTTCTCAGTGTTCCATGGAGGTATGAATGTCGGACATTCATGTGATATTTTGCTTTAACAAATCAGCTTCTGAGCGTAAAGATGTGAATCTCTTCGAAACACGTTGATTTGGAATCATACCACTGTCTTCTACAAAGGTTGCAATCTATCTGCTGAAGAATTCAAACTATACTCTCACAGAGGTATAGCAGGTTCCTAATTCACACTGTAAACCAAGCTCACATTAGAGTCAGACATACAGATAGCTTAGACAGTACATTCAACATCTAATAATAGTTAATCAGACTACTAAGTAAACGCACTAGTAACCAAAGTTGGATGATTGACAAGGCATCTGAGTTCTGAAGAGTTATGTAAACTCAAAATGTTAACACGATTTCTCTATCCACAATTTCTGCAAGACCTACTGAGTTTCTTCAGTACTTCCTGTTTTTATTGCTGTATTTAGTTCCTTGGTGATCAAATGGAAGCCTATCAACGATCCACAAGCTTTTCAAAAGCAGTAAGAGAATCAAGAAAAATGCTGCATCAGGTCCATTCGCACAGGCTATTTGTCAAATATTTTTATTTATATGGTAATGAATTCACACAAGCTAAATGATTCAGCACAGTGCTTACAGCAACAAAGCCAGGGTCAGTGCATTTGGGGTATAAAGAATTTTTTTTAGGATGTGGTGCATACTGCGTCAAGTAAGCAATGAGGATTTTGAATGAAAGCTCAATTTGGCATTTGTTGAAGCGATCAAGCTGCAATGTAGTTGGTGGCCAATGCAAATCCTCACTTATCCACGCAGCATTGATTTCCTGTCAGAACATGAAATGTGTGAGAAATCCCCATGCTGAAGAGCTCCAGAAGTCTCTGGAGTCAAAACTATCAATCGGTCATAATTGGAGACACAATAGTTTGAATTATTAAACAGAATGCTGATCAGCAGGAACTCATACAGCATCTAGGATTTCCTAATTCCTTGATCATATACAAATTAATTAGCACCTGCATCTTGGCAAGTTTCCAGATCAATTATACCAATTCTGTCCCCGAGGCATAAAGCATCTTCTGACCTTAGTTTTGTGTTGTCAAAGACAAAACTCCTTAAGCTGTTAAACTGTACAGAAATACGCATGGAAATGTCCCATTTTATGACAACACATTACATGGATGGTATCCATTGATGGGATTCAGTGAACTGAGGAGATATGCACACAAAATCCCTTCTCCCAAAGTGTCTCTAAAGCCATCAATTCTGAAGCAAGATAGCAACAGAGTCAGACAAGCAGTAACAGTGTAACGCCATGTAATTTAGAAAAAAGAACAGTAATTCCCAATCGAGTTGTGATCATTAGTAGGACCTTTTGTCCATATATCTCATCGTAGCATAAAGAAAGATGATTGTGGTGGTTGGAAGTCAGTCATCTCAGCTGTTAGGTATCTCTGCAAGAGTTCCTCAAGAGAGATGTGTTATCTATCAACCTGTTCAGAGATGTTAGGATCCACCTCTGGAACACGTGGGAACTTGACCCAACCTCCTGGCTCAGAGGCAGCAACATTATCAAAGCACCACAGAGCTCCAAGTTCCTCATAAGAGTGTCCTAGGACATATCATCTTCAGCTACTTCCTCAGAATGGGGGATGCTTATTGATGATTGCTCAAAGTTCAGCATCATTCGTGGCTCCTCAAATACTGAAAGAGTCCAGTCCAAATGATGAAACACCTAGACCATATCCAGGTCTAGACTGAGTAGTGGTACACAAAATTCACACCAACAATTAGAAGGCAAGGACAATCTTCAACAACAGAGATTCTAACTGTCATCACTTGACATCCAATGGCATTTCCATCACTGAATTCTGGGGCTTACCACTGACCAGAAACTGAATTGGACTGGCCATAAATATTTGGCTGCAAGAGCACGTCAGATACCATGAATCAATGCCTGACTCCCCAAGACTGGAATAAGTCAGGACTGCGATGGAACCCTTCCCACTTGTTTTGATTAGCTCAGATCCAACAAGATTCAAGAAGCTTTGTGCCATCCAGAACAAAGCAGCCCGCTAGATTGGTATCACATCCATATTCACTCTCTCCACCACCGACACTCAGGAGCATCGCCAAGATGTAATGTAAAAATTCACCCACTTTCCAAACACATGACGACCACCTTCTACAAGGACAACAACAGGAAATACATGGAAACATCACCACATGCAAGTTCCCCTTCAAGACATTCACTATCCTGACTTGGAAATATATCGCCCTTCCTTCTGTATCACTGAGTCAAAATCTTGGAGCTCCCTCCCTAACAGCACTGCAAGAGTACCTAACCCAATAGACAGCAGTGGGCCAAGAAGGCACCTTCCCAAGGGCAACTAAAGAGGAACAACAAATGTTGGCCTATCCAGTGACACCAAGATCCCATGACTGAATAAAACAAAAAACAATGACTTCTAATGCTTTCCAATGAAATGAGAACATTGTTGGAGAAAATGCTGAGGCATGGAATTGAGGGTGATTTAGCAGTTTGGATTAGAAACTGGCTTTCTGAAAGAAGGCACCGAGTGGTGGTTGATGGAGAATATTCAGCCTGGAATCTGGTTACTAGTGGTGTGCCACAAGGATCTGTTTTGGGACCACTGCTGTTTGTCATTTTTATAAATGACTTAGACACAGGAATAGGTAGATGGATTAATAAATTTGCAGATTACATTGAAGTCGGTGGAGTAGTGGACAGTTTGGAAGAATGTTATTGGTTGCAAGGGGACTTGGGTAAACTGCAGAATTCGGCTGAGAGGTGGCCAATGGCGTTCAATACAGCCAAATATGAGGTGATGCACTTTGGGAAGAATAACAGGATGGCAGAGTACTGGGTCAATGGAAAGATTCTTGGTGGTGTGGATGTGCAGAGGGATCTTGGAGTCCATGTACATAGATCCCTGATAGTTGCCACCCAGGTGGATAGTGCTGTTGAGAAGGCATACGGTGTGTTAGGTTTCATTCGTAGAGGGATTGAGTTCTGGAGCTGCAATATCATGCTGTAACTATACAAAACGCTAGTGCAGCCACACTTGGAATATCGTGTACAGTTCTGGTTGTCCCATTACAGGAAGGATGTGGAAGTATTGGAAGAGGTGCAGAGGACATTTACCACGATATTGCCTGGTCTGGAGGGAAGTTCTTATGAGGAAATGCTGAGAGACTTGAGTCTGTTCTCATTGGAAAGAAGAAGGCCAAGAGGAGATTTAATAAATACATGCAAGATGATCAGAGGATTTGATAGGGTAGACAGTGAAAGTCTTTTTCCTCAGATGATGATGTCAGCTTGTACAAGGGGCATAACTACAAATTGAGGGGTAATGGATTTAACACAGATGTCAGAGGAGGTTCTTTATGCAGAGAATGGTAAGGGTGTGGAATGCCCTACCTGCTAATGTAGTTAACTCAGCCAATTTAGGGAGATTTAAACAATCCTCGGATAAGCACATGGATGAGTTTGGGTTAGTGTAGGGGGACAAGCTGAAATTAGTTCACAGGTTAGCGCAACATTGAGGGGCAAAGGGCCTGTTCTGTGCTGTATTGTTCTATGTTCTAAAATTAGTAAACTAAACCGAGACCACACATAGAGTCATAGCATCATATAGCACAGAAACAGATTCTTTGGTTCAACTTATCAGTGCCGGCCAGATATCTTAAATTAATCTAGTCCCATTTGCCAGCACTTGGCCCATATCCCTCTAACCCCTTCCTTTTCATATACCCATCCAGATTCCCATTAAATGCTGTAATTGTACCAGCCTCTACCACTTCCTCTGGCAGCTCATTCCATACATACACCACCCTCTGTGAAAATGTTGTTCCTTTTAAGTCTTTCCCCTCTCACTCTAAACCTTGGCTATTTACCCTATCTATGCTCCTCATGATTTTATAAATCTCTATGAGGTCATCCCTCAGCTTCAGGGAAAACAGCCCCAGTCTATTCAGCCTCTCCCTATATCTCAAACCCTCCAACCTTAGCAACATCCTTGCAAATGCTTTCTGAATCCTTTCAAGTCCACGCTGAATATAGTCCCAAACTAAACTCATCCCACCTGCCTGCTTCTGGCCCATATCCCTCCAAACCTTTCCTATTCATGAACTTATCCAAATGTCTCTTAAACTTTGTAATTGTGCCCACATCCACCACTTCCTCAGGAAGTTAATTCCACATGAGAACCACACAGTGTGCAAAAAATGTGCCCCTCATGTGCTTTTTTAAAATCTTTCTCCTCTCACCTTAAAAATGTGCCCCCTAATCTTGAAATTGCCTGAAAAACCCTACATATCTTGTGATTTTGTCTAATTACAAAGAAATATCAGAGCAAGGTTAGGATAACATATTCCAATGAACCATGCACCATGTGCCATTAGTGCCAACATTGTTATCAATGGTCAGTTTAGTAATATCCAGGACTTTTGGGAGCAATCCAGCTGTGAGGATAATCTATTATGTAGGAAAGTGGGGGAGTACACATTAAAAAGATGAAGAAGACACAATATCTACTAAGGATCATTGCCTTCACTTTGGTTACTCAGTTAGATTGAGAAAAGACAAAAGCATATTGTAAAGCAGTCAGACTTGGAATTAATAAAAGAATTCTGTATGCACCAATGGATTAATGTAAAAGTATCAGCATGAACTTCAACTGGCATGTCCTAGACAGAGGGCAGAACAGGCAGTCGAGTGTGGAGGAGGTCAATGGGTCTAATTCAGGGCCCTCCCTCATGAGTACACTATGAAGATTGTGACTTGACTGTACTGATTTTCACACCTAATTATCCAATTTACCCTTTCATCAAGTGAGGTTACACGGTAGCAATACTAACTCACACATTTTACATAATTTGCACTCCCACACGCACAGAACTAGGAAATTTTAACATCAAGCACTTACCTCTGTCAAGGAAGGCATTCGTTCAAATTAACAAGCAGCAGAGGGAAAGAAAACATTTGATGGTGTTGACCTGGTGTCAGCCATGCACAATACTTTGATCCCCTGATACACGGGATTGACAATTAGGTTCCCACATAAAGATGAATAAATACTGAAACTGTACCACAGCCTTTTGCCACATTTACAATTGCTTTATGAATAGAAGGCTCTGATTTTAACTCATGGATGTCACAAGTTCTTTTTTAATTTTTCTGTTTGTGACAACAACGTGATGAAAAAAAAATGTCTAAGACAGATCCAAAGTCTTTGGTGTTGTACTTGACCCCATGCTGAGCTTCTGATCATACATTTGCAATATTACTAAGACCCATTTTAATACCTTTACCTCTGTAACAATACTCAATTCCAGCTCTGTCTCAGCTTATTTACTGCTGAAACTGCCTTCTTAGACTTGCCAGTTTCCCATTTTCTACCCTCTGTAAGGGTTACCCAAAACACTCATGTCCACATCCTAACTTGCACTAAGTCCCATTCACTCGTCACCCCTGTGGTCACTGACGGGTTCAGATTTTAAAATTTTCATCCTCGTTTCAAATCTGTCCATGAGTTTGCCCCTCCACATCTCGGTAGCCTCCTTCAGGTCTGCAACATAAAGTTCTCTGCACTCTTTAACTTTGGTCTTGGTTATCCCTAATTTTGATCACTCCACCACTGCTAGCTGTACTTTGAATTCCCAAAATCCTAATTCCCTAAAACTCTCTGCCTCAAAAGCCTCTCTTTCAAAACTGAGACAGTTTTTAAATCTTCAACCAAGCTTTTGATCATTTCCCTAATGTCTTCTTCTGTGGCTCAGTGGCAAATTTTGTTTGATAATATTCCTGTGAAATGCCTAGAATAACTAATTACATCAAAGGAGCGATAGAAATGTAAGCTATTAAATAATTTTGAAAGGTTTTCAAGAAATGGTGTCAAATTAGTTTTACAAACTGTAATCAATATTTTTCTTTGTTATGTTTTTATTTGATTTTTACTCTAGAAAGAGCATATTCCAGAAAACAGACTTACTGCTGCTATCCATAGCTATTGTGGTCCTGTTTTTCACTGCACATTAAAACTTACTGCAAGGTGAGCACAGTAATATTATCCATCACCCAAGTATAATAATTTGATTATCAATTAGTAAGCATGAAATTATTATATTTCATGTAAGCCAAAACATGTTAACCACATGTAAATCACCACTGGTGGGAAATTCCTCCACGTAAGAACTGAGATTCTTTCAAATATGGTCATTTCGCATCAAATTACAAAGTATAAGTCACTTCAGTCGCCGAAGTTAATTCTTTTGGATGTAAGTTGGTAACATATTACAGGCAGTGTGAGCATTTTCTTTTTAAAAAAACAATTAGTTTGGAAATTTAAAATAAAAACAGAGAACGCAGTAGGGTGCAGGATGTCAGTCACCAACTGAAAAAGGAATACAAGTTAGCATAGGATCTTTCTTAACTATTTTTTTGCAGTAAATTTTGCAATGTTTGAGTAAACCATTTAGGTTTCAGGGAAGAGAACCATCTGAATGTACAGTCTTGGTTATTGAACTTGATAGGGTGGGTAGAAGGTCTATTTCAGTAGATTTCCACTGAAAATTAAGCCAGGCAGCAAAATATTGGCTGTTTTACTTTCTAATGTGTTGGCAACTCAGAGCTTGAAAAGACTGTGTGGCTGATTAATGATGGCCCAACACTGACATTTGTGAATTTCTGTGGATACCATTCATTCCCTGGATTTTCACCTTTGGTGTCTGAAATGTCTGGGGAATGGGTCTGGGTGGGTTGCTCTTCGGAGGGTCGGTGTGGGCTTGTTGGGCCAAAGAGCCTGTTTCCACACTGTAAGTAATCTAATCTAACCATGGCATTTGTGTGGCCTTGTATTGGTCAATGTCACTGTCCGTGACTTCATCTGAAAAGACATGAGCTCTGTTCAAACTGTTCTTCAAAATTACTCATGAATGGCAGCCCCTTTGCCTGTGACAAGGATGGTAAGCTATAGCAATGTTCATGTATCTGCAGAGATTCCAGTTCCTCCAGGAACTCTACTTTTATTACCTGCATTACTCAGTGAACAGAGCAAATGTGGAAACCTCATGTTAAGAGGCATTGCATAGGATTACCAATTCCCCTCTTACCAAGTTATTGTGCACTCACTGCTGTATGGACTGCCCATCATGCAGAGCAACCACCAATACCAATGTTGAACTACCAAAACAAATCGAATACTCGAAACCTTTCATTCTTTTCTTGATCTGAGCCTTTAGTAATTCATACACAGACAAGTCTTTATTCCATTGTCGTACTTTAATAGCAGTCGGCTAGATGACGGGTTTGCGATGCATTGTGATACCAACAGTGTGGGTTCAATTATCCCCACTAGCTGCGGTTACCTTGAAGGACTCTTCTTCTCAACCTTGCTCAAAGTGTGGTAAACAACCACCAACTGCCTTTCGCTAATGGGAGAGCAGCCCTCTGGGACAATGGTAACTTTAACAGCATAACAATGAAGAGACCAATAATAGACAACAAATCATGTAAACCACGCTGCATTCTACAAACCAATTCAGGTTCCTATCATAGAAACATCTCTGTCAGAAATGTTGAACTGTAAAATTCAACTTTTAAGCTTCACCAATCACTAAATATTGACTAATTTCTGGCATGCAAAATTCTGCTGCTGAGACAGTAACAATCAAGGTTCTTCAAAACTTCTTACAGAAGTCTTTTTTTTAAACCAGATACCAGGATGAGGACAATACTGGGATGAAACGATCTAATCTCCCCTCCCTCACCCTTCCACCTATTCAGGTTAGCATGGTTCAGACGTGGATAGGACTAACATCTTGGTGGAAGAGTTACTCCAAAACCTGGCATCATTAGCCATCGCTTATAAGGAGCTCCACTGATTTTGCAAAGTAGCAAAACGTCAAAAGATAAAAACAGCCAAACTGGAGATCCAAGATGGCGGCGACTCAGCAAGTCTGAGTTTACAGTGCTCTTCCCAAAACCTGGGCAAAGTGGGTTATCTGCCCCCTGCCACATTTACCAAACCACCCAAATAATTTTTTTTAAACCTTAATTAGCTGCTTACTATTATATTTAAGCGGTTTAATATTAAGTGGATAATGAGTAAACCAAAGGGATCCCGCAGCTCTAAGAAAACAAAGACCCCTCCCCCACCCTCTCCTCCTTTGGCTGCAGCTGCAACGTCGGCAGCCATCCCTAGGGTCCTACCGGTAAAAACGGGCTTTGAAGAGATGATTGCTAGGCTGGAGGCGACGCTCGGCAATTTTATTGTAGAGTCCCGACAGCGCTGGAATGCATTCGAAGAAAAGCTGCAAAAACACAGCCAGGCCACCGGGGAACTACAGGGCCGAGTGGAGGGGGCGGAACTAAAGGCCACGACCTCCGAGGCTGCAGCACAAACAGCTGCAGAACAGGTGCGAACGCTCGAGCAGAGAATCCGGACCTTTGAAATTTACATGGATGACCTCGATAATAGAAATCGGAGAAAAAATATTCGGTTGCTGGGCCTTCCCGAGCAAGAAGGGAAGGGACAGCTAGCAGCATTTCTGGAGCGATGGTTGCCGCAGCTTTTAAACCTGCGGGCTGAAACGGACCGGGTAAGGGTGGAGTGGGCCTACCGGGTCACAGCACGCGGGCCTGGCTCGAACCAGCGCCCACGCCCGGTCCGGTTCCGGCTGCAGAGTTATAGGGAGAGGCAGATACTCCTGGATGCCTCTAGAAATCTTGGAAAGGATCCTAAAGCCATGATCCATGAAGGATCCAAGATTATGTTATTTCAGGACTTCTCCCCAGCTTTGGCTCGAAGGAGGAAGGCGTTTGATGAGGTGAAGAAATGTCTAAGGGACTTAAATATTCAATATACCTTACGCTACCCAGCGACGTTATGCTTTAACCACGAAGGATCCGAGTATAACTTTAGATCACCAGAAGAGGCTAAGGAACTTTTAGACTCATTTAAATAAATCGTAAGAGACAATTTATGTTGGCTTGCCTTTTCCACACTCTGTGGGGAGAAATGGATACTTTATTATATTTTACTTTTGTTTCTGGGAGCGGGGTTGTCTTCCCTTGCTATTTTATGTTACTATACTTAACTGTAATCTGTTGGAGTTGTAATTTTATAGTTATGTGTGTTTGTACGTGGCATTGATGCTATCAGATATACTCAGGTGTGGGTGGGGAGGGGTGGGGGTGGGGCGCTCACTGTTAACTCTAGCTCGGTATTATATCTAAATCCTATTAAGGAGCGCCCAGGTCAAGGTGGGACACTGTTTGGAAGAGGATATGGTGGACCTATGGAAAGGAAGTAAGGCCCTCTGAGAACAAGGGGGAGGATCTCCATTTAATAGTTTCCTTTTTATCATACTGTTATGAGTGTATTAAAGAACACTGTCTCTTATTTGAAAGATGTAAGCGACTCAATTGTACACTCTGGCTAATTGTAGATTAGATTAGTAGTTAATTGAGTTTCATTTTTTTTCTTCTTCAGTATCATTCCTTTGTCGAATTTTGATGATTATATATTTAAGATCTAATTTTATATTAATGTTTGTACTTGAAAGTTCTGTTTATTTTTGTAAATTTGTCAAAATGTTAAATTTCTAATAAAAATATCTAAAAAAAACAGCCAAACTAAAAATAGAACCAAGCAGTGTTTTTAGTTGAAAGCAAAAGTCTATAACTTCGAATTTTCCTGAATTTTCACAGAGTAGTTTACAAATGGCAGCTGGCACTAGGTTAGGAAGCCCCATCCCCATTCACAACACAGTCAATTTTCACTGGGAGGGGAAATGGGGTGTTGGTGGTAAGACTTATAAATTAGAGGAACCAAAACTCACAGAGCCACTGAATTCAGTGCTAGCAACAGTCCAAACATTCCGAATTTTCAAAGTCAGCATAAATGCTTTTGAAGGTAAAATGAGTTCATCAGACTGCAAGTTATTCACATTAACTGCACGTTAAAATTAAAAGAGAAACAACCTGCCCATATCAATTACAGGTCAAAAACAACTGTTCTAGCAATTACAATAGCTGTTTATTAATGTTCTTCCAAGGGCTTTTTCGAAATGCTTGACTACTTTCTACAAACTATAATGAAATCAAGAGGGCAGAAATGCTCAACATTCACAGTTTGATTGACAGCTCAAAGAATTTGCTAAAGGATTAGTTATCTTTGATGTGAGTAAATGAATAGTATTTAGTTAGCTTCTTTGTATAAGAGATCCAGCACTTGAAGAAATGGAAAAACTTCTAGTGGTTTCATGAATGGTAATTTTTAAAAATTATTTTGATATGTGCTTTTTTTAACCTCAACATGGCCCCTGTAGTCTTAGCCAGTTGGCATGGAGGGTCTAAGGACTACGTGTGATGAATGAGTTGATGTGCAAAGGCTTGAGTTTATAGGAAGTTCCCATGGACAGTAAGAGGGACTATAGAGGATTGCTGCAGGCATGATTTGGCAAGGAGGGTGTGAGGGAATATGGGTCGGGACATGAGTTGAAACGGATGACATTGGATATTGCATGGAAAGTGGGGGTCACTTGCACTACCTGCTGGTTGACTGGATAAGCTGCACCCAAGAGTAATGGCTGGTTGATACGAAGCTCATGCCAACAGATTGTGGGGAGAAATAAAAAAAACTGAAGAGATCAGAAGTTTTGGAATTTTTCAGACTCCAGAAAAAGGCAAGGAGTTAAAGTCATGTTTGCTCTAATGTTTCTTAATTTTAAAGCATTGAGAACATAGAAAAGCTGAGAAATGTATAGAGATTTTTTATAGCTCAAGATGAAAAAAGAAAAATCTAAGAATCCATCAATTAAAGTATTACTGAGGAGACAAGAAAGTTGACAAAGAGAAAACTGGAAAACACAGTTGAAAGGGATGTGTGTCAGACAAGAATGCTTTTTTTTTGCTTTGTTATGAGGGAGGGTGAGGATAGGAGAGGCACAATCACCAACACGTCTCTCCACTAAGCTGCTGGGGAGTGGTGAGCCACTGATTTGCATCTTTAAAACTTACTTCGAGCGTGGGAGTCCTCCATTTCTGTTTTTCAGCAGCAGCAGCTCGAAGGGTGGGAGCTTGGACCAGGGGGCCTGCTGGGGGTGGGGAGTCACTGATTTGAGCTTTTATATTTAAAACCAGAGAGCAGATGTCTCTGGGAAAGGAGGGACTTTTTTTTAAAATTTCCATCCAGCTATACAATTCAGTGTTTTCTAAACCCGAGACCCTACCTTTGTAGGGCCTCCCACCCATCCACCTCCTCTAACCTTAAACGCCAGGGATACATCAGGGTCCTTCTCTTCTTTTTTTACTTTCTGATAAGGGGACTAGCAGGGATGGCAGTGCAGGGAGAGGAATGTTCCTCCTGCATGATGTTTGAGGTGAGGGTCACCATTAGTGTCCCATCCAAGTACATCTGCAGGAAGTGCATCCAACTCTCGCTCCTCCAAGACTGTGTTAGGGAACTAGAGCGGGAGCTGGATGAACTTCAGATCATTAGGGAGGCAGAGGCTGTGATAGATAAGAGTTACAGGGCAGTAGTTTTGGAAAGAATTATAAGAGATAAGATTTATAATCATCTAGCAAGCAACAATTTGATTTCAGATAGTCAACATGGTTTCATCAAGGGCAAGTTGTGTCTCACAAACCTCATTGAGTTTTTTGAGAAGGTGACCAAGCATGTAGATGAGGATAGGGCAGTGGACGTGGTGTACATGGACTTCAGTAAAGCCTTTGAAAAGGTTCCACATAGTAGGTTGTTGTACGAAATGCAGAGGCATTGGATTGAGGGGGATTCAGCAGTTTGGATTAGAAACTGGCTTTCTGAAAGAAGGCAGCGAATGGTGGTAGATGGAAAATATCCAGCCTGGAGTCCGGCTACTAGTGGTGTGCCACAAGGATTTGTTTTGGGACCACTACTGTTTGTCATTTTTATAAATAACTTAGACGCAGGCACAGGTGGATGGATTAGTAAATTTGCAGATGACACTGAAGTCGATGGAGTCGTGGACAGTTTGGAAGAATGTTACAGGTTGCAGGGAACTTGGATAAACTGCAGAATTGGGCTGAGAGGTGGCAAATGGAATTTAATGTAGCTAAATGTGAGGTGATTCACTCTGGGAAGAAGAACAGGAAGGCAGAGTACTAGGTCAGTGGAAAGATGCTTGGTAGTGTGGATGTGCAGAGGATCTTGGAGTCCATGTACATAGATCCCTGAAAGTTGCCACCCAGATTGATAGTGCTATTAAGAAGGCATACGGTGTGTTAGATTTCATTGGTAGAGGGATTGAGCTCTGGAGCCGCAATATCATGCTGCAACTATACAAAATGCTGGTGCGGCCACACTTGGTATATTGTGTACAATTCTGGTCCCCATATTGCGGGAAGGATGTGGAAGCATTAGAAAATGTGCAGAGGAGATTTACCAGGATGTCGCCTGGTCTGGAGGGAAGTGCTTATTAGGAAAAGCTGAGAGACTTGGGTCTATTCTCATTGGAAAGAAGGCTAAGAGGAGATTTAATAGAGACATACAAGATGGTCAGCAGATTAGATAGGATAGAGAGTGAAAGTCTTTTTTCTAGGATGATGATGTCAGCTTGTATGAGGGGGCATAACTACAAATTGAGGGATGATAGATTTAAGACAAATGTCAGAGGCAGGTTCTTTACTCAGAGAGTGTGGTAAGGGTGTGGAATGCCCTACCTGCCAATGTAGTTAACTCAGCCACATTAGGGAGATTTAAACAATCCTTGGACAATCGCATGGATGATGATGGGATAGTGTAGAGGGACAAGCTGAGAATAGTTAACAGGTCAGCGCAACATTGAGGGCTGAAGTGCCTCGTTTGTGCTCCATTGTTCGATATTCTATGTTCTAAAGCCAAAGTATAGTCAATATTAATCTCATAGGAAGGTTTGGATTATCCAGAGGTAATGAATTAGTTATTTGGAGATAGGGTACAGACAATCATATAATTTTCAATATTTGACAAAATTTCAGACTGTTGAGTTAATATCATGAGGGAAACAAAATTAACTCAGCTTTCAGTCAAATACAGTAAAGGACAACAATTTTCATTCCTTTGTAAAATGTGCCAATAGTATTTTGATCATGCATGAAATTATAACCAAATATGTTTCACGCTATAAAGACAAACACAGTTGAGTTGATCCAAACAGAATTGGTTGCTATCAGCAATTCTTGACTCAAGGCATTTGGTATGAATAGCTTGCTGAGCATCACTGCTCAGGTTCATTGGCTCTAAGCATTTCAGTTCACTGCAGTTCATTCGAAGGGCTTATTTATATAAAGGCAACTTGTGAAGAGTAGGCAATAAATCAATATTGCTATCTATGCATCTTAACGTTGCGAACCAGCAAACATTTTACTGATGAGGACTTTGCACTATTTATGACAATAAATGACAAATAGATCAGCATTCCTCGGTTAAAATATCTATCGAGCTAAATCTAATTAAAGGTCCAGCTGAAATATGGCTTGAGCCAGATATTACATTCAGAAAAAATCCTGGTCAGCCATACTAATGTATGGGGTGATGCAAAAATCCATCAACGACGTACAGACATTGTATTTGACGTTCATCAAACAAATAGATATTTTGTCTCCATGCCCAATTCATCTTTGCCAATTTTACCTTCCTCTTCTGTTTCTCGGTGATGACCAGTTTTTTTTGTCTTCAAGTTGTTAAACATGAGTTGGAAAATTTCACAACTTGCAAACTGCACCCACGAACACTGTTCACATTCACTGATCATTTTCAAGAGGAAATTGGGCTTGGGGGCAAGTTGCGAGTAAGATTGGCTTTGGGCATGCATTTGAGGGTCAAATGGGGGTGAAGGCAGTTTGCCACAAATGGAAACCAAGCCATAGAAATTAGAGATTATGAAGAAATAGGTACTGGACTGTACTGTTTCGACCATCAAGCCTGCTTTGTCATTCAGTAGGATCATGGCTGATCTGATTGTCACCTTAACTCCATTTTCTTGCCTTTCCCCCAAAACCATTGACTCTTTTGTCAGTCATGAATCTAGCTCAGCCCTCCAAACATTCAAAGGCTCAGCCCAGCCTGTAAAGTTATTACATGTTACTGAAGGTGACCTGTGATTTCGAGCATGTAAGTATTGTACAGTTATTTGGTGCTTGACATAAGGTCCCCTGTGCAAGCTGGTTCATCAACTTTATTCCCTTAGATATTCATGTATTCATTGTTCTAAATTAATGCTATCTCATGATCTCCTTGTTACACCAACCTTGTGATGCTTATCTTAGTAGCCTCTGACTTTTGAACAAATGTCGTGAGGCTGTTCACAAAGCCATGCAAGTTGTCATGATTGCACACTTCTCCTGTTGTTGGCAGCAAGGTCATTGAATGCTTTTAAGGTAGAGCTAATTAGATTCTTGACTAACCAGAGCTTATTGGAACAGGGAGAAAAGTGGAATTAAGGCGACATTCAGATCAGCCAACATGTAATTGAATAATGGAATAGGTTGGATGGGCCAAATGATTCGAAAGCATAGGGATCCTTCTAGCTGGTTGTGCTGGCTGTGGCTTAAGGGATTCCTCCTTTTTTCTCCCATCTCTGTCAGACACCCACTGGCTGCAGGCAACATTTGGTGGTTTCAAAGTTGCAGAACTAAGAAAAGTCACTGCACATTACTCAATGCCTCTTCCTGGCCTGTAAAATTTCTTCACAACTCAATTCATCTGTTCAGTTTACTAAATGTGTAGGTTCCCAATGCAAGAGTCAGGGATTTGGAAAAGGGGGCTTTTATCATCCTGTTATCTTGTGGCACCCATTGTCAATGGGAGCGCATATTGCATTTTGGACAGGAGAAATCCTTACATGCTAAGAAGGCAGGGAAAAGGTTTGGGAATGCAGAGGAAAATTAGATTTCCTCCAAAACTAACTGAGATGGACCTGCTGCAAACTGAAACAAATTTCCACGGCAGACAGAAATGACTTGTTATAGTTTCTGCAAATGATGCCGTAATATCTCATCAAGTGGCTTTTGGTCCTGAATGAGTAAATAGAGTGCACATCCACAGGGCCTCTGAGCTTTGCATTCGAGGGATGAGGAATAGGAGATAATTCAGGAAGCGCTCTCATGTCACACTCACTGCACATGCTCTCTATAAATTGGAGACACTGACTGAGTCAGTTAAACATAATTCTAATTCAGGTCATCGATCTGAAACACTGACCAGGACTTAAGCCATCATTGATATTAAATAGAGGTCTCAAACCTGTACCAGAAGCAGCAACCTGTCGCTGGTCTTTGTTAAATTTGACCATTATTAAAGGATATGCTCACTGTCCAATTAAAAAAGGGAAGGGCTGTAGATGACATATACATGGACTTCAGTAAGGCGTTTGATAAGGTTCCCATGGTAGGATGATGGAGAAAATGAAGTCGCATGGGGTCCAGGGTGTACTAGCTAGATGGATAGAAAACTGGCTGGGCAACAGGAGAGAGAGTAGTAGTGGAAGAGAGTTTCTCCAAATGGAGAACTGTGACCAGTGGTGTTTCATAAGGATCCATGTTGGGACCAGTGTTGTTTGTGATGTACATAAACGATCTGGAGGAAGGTATAGGTGGTCTGATTAGCAAGTTTGCAGATGATTGTAAGATTGGTGGAGTAGCAGAGTGAAGGGGACTGTCAGAGATTGCAGCAGAATATAGATAGATTGGACAGTTGGGCAAAGAAATGGCAAATGGAGTTCAATCTGGGCAAATGGGAGGTGATGCATTTTGGAAGATCCAGTTCAAGCGCGAACTATATGGTAAATGGAAGAGCTCTGGGGAAAATTGATGCACAGAGAGATCTGGATGTTCAGGTCCATTGTACCCTGAAGGTGGTAACAGAGGTTGATAGAGTGGTCAAGAAGGCATATGACATGCTTTGCTTGATCTGATGGGGTATTGAGTACAAGAATTGGCAGGTCATGTTATAGTTGTATACGACTTTGGTTCAGCCATATTTGGAATATTGTGTACAGTTCTGGTTACCATATCACCAAAAAGATGTGGATGCTCTGGAAAGGATGCAGAGAAGGTTCACCAGGATGTTGCCTGGTATGGAGAGTGCTAGCTAGGAAGAGAGGTTGAATAAATTAGGATTATCTTTATGGAGAAATATGGAGGTTGAGGAGGTCCTGATTGATGTCTACAAAATCATGACAGGGTGGATAGCAAGAAGCTTTTTCCCCAGAGTGGGGACTCAGTTACTAGGTGTCACAAGTTCAAGGTGAGAGGGGAGAAGTTTAAGGGAGATACGCATGACAAGTTCTTTATGCAGAGGGTGGTGGGTGCCTGGAACGCGTTGCCGTGGAGGTGGTAGAGGCGGGCGCATTAGTATAATTTAAGATGTATCTAGACAGATGCATGCATGGGCAGGGAGCAGAGGGATACAGATCCTTAGAAAAGATTTAGATAGAGGATCTGGATTGGAGTAGGCTTGGAGGGCCAAAGGGCCTGTTCCTGCACTGTAATTTTTTTTTTTTGCTTTTTTTTCTTCTTCTTTGCAGTAGGGTTTGCAAAGCCGGACAGTTCAATAGGAAGCTTTCTAAGTCTGAAGGTGTTGTAACCTGTCTTTTGAGGAAAGGAAGGAAAGGAAGAAAAGGAAGGGGCCTTGAAGTTGAGACACACTTTCAGAAAACCTTTGGAATAAAACATAGTGGCAGCTGTTGGAGCATCATAGTGGAGGAGGAACTCCGACACAAGCTGGCCTCTGATCACCTCGGCTCGGTGAGCCTCAACTTCATCCTGGAGCACCAGTCTGCCATTGAAAGGTTGCTGCAAGGCTGCTGCAAGGCTGCTGCCAGTCTCCTGATACACGGGGGGGTGGCCACTGCCCACGTTAGCTTTTAATTATCTTAATAAGTTACCGACTGTGGCAAGCTCAATCCCTGCTCCTGAAAATACTGTGGCAGTAGAATATTATTGGCAAACGGGTCACGTGCAGTGCAAAATTACTATCCACCCACTGCAGCTCCTGCTCTCATTGGCCTCTTAACCAAAAACTTCATGAAAGAGCCTTGTCTTTTCAGGGAGAGATGAATGTATGACTGGGTTTAGAGCAGGAATTACAAACCTAGTCAACTGATGGCTTGACCACCAGTGGTGGAGAGGCTCACAACTATACTTTTTATAAACAGAGACTACACTTGACGGAGAAATCATCTTAAACTCTATTGCTGGCTTTATTTAATTTACATGCATCTCCCATCACTCAGCAGTAACCATAACTTGTAATGCAGAAACTCTAAGGAGACATGACATTTCAGGTTGAGTAGAGGTGTGAGATGTGTTTAGCTGTCAGCCACTTCCTCAGTTAGCAAGCACATCCACTGCAAAGATCAAGTCCAGTATTCCTTCAGCTTCTGAATGCCAATCCAAAACTGTCAATCATTTCCACGCTCATCTAGTGTCATGACTAGCCCCCAAATTTACAAATAAACTGAAATGAGAAAACCCTGTTCTGTTTCTAACCTCGACAGGGAAGGGAAAAGAGCATTCATGGATATGAATAAATCGTTTGCAGAAATTATTATTCAGCAATTCTAGATCTCCCGCCACATGATTGCTTTTCATACAGAAATGCCATGCCTGGAGCCCATAAAAGTGCTAACATTAACTCTAGCATATAACAAGTTCAACAATTTGATGCCTGCTTTTTGAAGCGAAGAACAGGTGCTTAGTGGTTGACTGATCACAAAATGCATGGTCTAGTACAAAACAGCACTTTTTTCTTGCTTTGCATTCCATGTTCAGCTCAAATTAAGCTCATCTTTTCGACCACAGTGCAATTGTACTGCAAGATGTTTTAACAATGCATGAAAATAAGGCCTATGCAACAGCAATAACCACCAATTTATATGGTAATATTTCATTTTATACACTGCTTTGGGCACAGTCACTGATCCGGGTACAAAATGTACTAGTTTTAAGAAGAGTTATTTTTTGCTCAAGTTTCAAAATCCATTTTGCATTTCATAGAATCCCTACAGTGCAGAAAGAGGTCATTCAGCCCATCAAGTCTGCATTGACACTCTGAAGAGCATTCAAACACATCCTATCCCTGTAACCCCAATTTATCATTGCTAATCACCTAACCTGCATATTATGCACAATCTAACACTGTCAATCGACCTAACCTGCACATCCATGGTCTTTTGGAGGAGACCGGAGCAACGGTGGAAACCAAACTGACACAGGAAGAACATGCAGATGTCATACAGACAGCTGTCCAAAGCTGGAATTGAACCTGGGCCCCTCGCATCATGCGGCAGCAATATTAACCACTGTGCCATTGCGCCAATCTAATTGAAAGTTAAATCTAAAATATTTCTATGTAAATAGAAATTCCTTGAGATACCTAAAAGTAGTAATATCAGCATCAGTAATACAACTAAAATGGGTTCATTATAAACATAAGCATTTTTAATTAAGGTTGGAAGGAAGAGGAGTGGAGCTGAATAAGATTGGAAAGTAGGCAAGGAGATGCTTATGCCTGATCAAAGAGGTGTGGAGTCAGAGTTATACAGCATGGAAATAGACACTTCCATCCAACTCATCTGTGCCACCCAGATATCCCAATCTGCCCTATTCCCATTTGCCAGCACTTGGCCCATATTCCTCAAAGCCCCTTCTATTTATATACCCATCCAAATACCTTTTAAATGTTGCAATTGTACCAGCCTCCACCACTTCCTCAGGCAGCTCATTCTATACACGTACCATCCTCTGCATAAAAACATTATCTGTCAGGTCCTTTTTCAATCTTTCTTTTCTCATCTGCAATCCACACCATCTAGTTTTGGACTCCTCCAACTTAAAAGGACCACCTGACCCACGCAGATTGGTCAGGTTACATGAAACAAAAATAGATTGGATTAAGACTGATCTGAGCTGAAATTATCATTTTTTCCAAGGAAATAAACCAGTAAATTAGACCGGTGGAATGCAAGAAAAGATCCTCATCTCCTACTTGATTTACACCATTATGCAAATCTCCACTCATTTGAGATGAAACATCCATTGCAATTAACAGCCTGGAAATAATAACCTTCAGACGTGGAATATACAAAAAGCTATTTTTTTTTGCCAAGGAATACATCTTGTGCACCACATAGGATGGATTTAAGAATGCAGAATTGTACAGAGATCAAGAAGACTCTCTTCACCCTCCAAAATGAAGTGCCCATGAGACACGTGATTGGAAAGAAGCATCAAGTGACCAAGAATTGTAACAATAACTGCAACATTCATTACTGCTGAGTGCATCCAAAAAGGTGATAGTGAGGACTGCAGATGCTGGAGAGTCAGAATTGAAAAATGTGGGGCTGGAAAAGCATAGCAAGTCAGACAGCATTCGAGGAGCAGGAGAGTCGACCTTTCAGGTATCAGCCCTTCAACAACATCCAAGAAGCCAACAAACCAACTTTACTCACAGGTTAAAACCAATAGTAATAGCCATCTATTTCATTTCTTTTGGAGAGATGACACCGATTTCAATATATCTACAGTAATTAAAAAAGGACAAACAATGGACAGTGGATCAAGTAAAGGAAAAATGGGACAGGCCTTGATCACCAGCAAAAGCTTTAATAGATATTGGATGCAAATTTATGAATGACAGCTTTAAACTCATCTTGAGAATTTAAATCTTACAGTTGTTATGATGATGGATCAGATGGCTAAGTAATTAGCCACAAATATTTTTAAATGTCAAATGTGTCATTTTTTTTTAACTGGAGAACTGCTACAGAAAAAAGTGTAGACCTAAATTCAGTAACTATCTGGCAAAGTGCTATGTGTAACCCATGGAATGTCACACATATAAATTGTCAAGTAAACTTCAAGAGAGAAAGGGACCCTTAACAAGATAGGACAATAAAGCAGCTAGTTATCTCTCCCATCTCCCATGTCAACAGATAATGACTTCACACGAAATGTTTACTCTCCAGGAATACATAAGAACATGATTAAAAATCCAATTTGAACTCTACTGGAGTGAACTAGTGCGACTGAATGATCTTGTGTGCAATGTTCCCTCGAAGCTGAAATTCAGCGAAAGATAATCGGTGTGACAACACTACGAATCTTGGTTTCAGAAGTTAGTGCTGTGCACAGATCTCAAATGTCCACAGACTAAAAAACAAATTAAAGGGAGTATTGCTCATGTGTATCATCCTATGTTCCAGCATTAGCTGAAAGTCACAGTTCAAGACCTATCTCCTAGGTATGCTCTATGAGTAAAGGAAAACCACTTTGAAAAGAGAATTGAAAAAAAGGAACTTACAAAATCAAGAATTTCAAATGATTTTCTCCCAGTCTCAATGGTACTAAAAGTCTCCATTGCAACAGCTGCTATTTTCAACCATTTGCTTTTCATGAACTTTACTGTTTTAAAACTTTCATCTTTTTGGGCTCACCTTTTATTACGTGTCTGTGAGTTGCATTCATAACTATTCTGGTATTTAGTAAGTTATAAACTCATTTTTTATGTTCATTCAAGTGAGCCTGGTTAAGTTGGTTCTTTTAAGACATAAATCTCAGAGAAAGGTATCTCAAAGGAACGGATCCTTTTTAAAATTAACTTTTCGACCATCAGCCAAGAGAATGGGTGAAGAAAGGAGGGGACCCCAGTTCAATCATCCACACCCCAGAACTTAATAACTTTGGGCATGTCTGGAACGACAGTAAATTGGTGAACCTCATCTCAGGAACTGATATACAAAATACGAGCAGATCAGCTGAATTGCAAGCTGCAAATGGCATTGTCTTGGGCAATACATGCAAATGTTCCTTAAAGCCAATTGGAGGCTGAAGCCCACACCAATTAATATATGGTTGAAATCCAAAACTCCCATCAAAAGAGTCAGAGAGTCATACAGCTGTACAAAAGCTTTGGTCCAAGTCATCCATGCCAACCAAACATCCTAAATTAATCTAGTCCCACTTGCCAGCATTTGGCCCACATCCCTCTAAACCCTTCCTTTTCATATGTCCATACAGTTGCCTGTTAAATATTGTAATTGTACCAGTTCCACCACTTCCTCTGGCAGCTCATTCCATGCATGCACCACCCTCTGCATGAAAAAGTTGCCCCTTTTAAAAGATCCCTTTTAAATCTTTCCCATCTCACCTTAAACCTATGCTCTCCAGTTTTGGACTCCCCTACCCTGGGGAAAAGACCTTGACTATTCACCATATCCATGCCCCTCATGATTCTATATGCACCTATAAGGTCACCCCTCAGCCTCCAACACTCCAGGGAAAATAGCTCCAGCCTATTCAGCCCCTCTGTATAACTCAAACCCTCCAATCTTGGCAACATCCTTGTAAATCTTTTCTGAGTCCTTTCAAATTTCACAACATTTTTCCTGTAGCAGGGATACCAGAATTGAGCATAATATTCCAAAAGTGGCCCAACTAGTGATGTCCCAACTATAACACTCAATGCACTGACCAATGAGGGCAAGTGTAACAAATTCCTTCTTCACTATCCTGTCAACCTGAGACTCCACTTTCAAAGAACTATGGACCTGCACTTCAAGGTCTCTTTATTCGGCAACACTCCGCAGGACCTTACTGTTATGTGTATGAGTCCTGCCCTGATATGCCTTTCCAAATTTGCAGCACCTCTTATTTATCTAAATTGAACTCCATCTGTCACTCCTTGGTCCATTGGCCCATCTTATCAAGGTCCCAGTGTACTCAACGGTTACCTTTTTTGCTTTCCACCACATCACCAATTTTGACGTCAACTGAAAACTTACTAACCATGCCTCCTGTATTGGCATCCAAATCAATTTATGAATGATGAAAAGCAGCGGACCCAGCACCAATCCTTGTGACACACCTCTGGTCACAGACTTCTAGTCCGAAAAGCAAACCTCCACCACCACCTTCTGTCACCGACCTTCCAGTCAGTTATGTAGCCAAATGGCTAATTCTCCCTGTATTTCATCTGGCCTACCCTTGTTAACCAGTCTGCCATACAGATGCCTTACCGAAGTCCACATAGATCATGCCCACTGCTCCAACTTCATCAATCCTCTCCATCTCTTCTTCAAAAAACTCAATCAAGTTATGAGACATGATTTCCCATGCACAAAGCATGTTGACTATCCCTGAGCAGCCCTTGCCTTTGCAAATACATGTAAATCCTGTCCCTCAGGATTCCCTCCAATAATGTGCCCACCATTGATGTCAGACTCACCAATCTATGCCTCCCTGGCTTTCCCTTACCTCTTTTCTTATACAAGTGCACTACATTAGTCAACCTCCAATCTTTTGGCACCTCACCTATGGCTATCAATGACATAAGTATCTCAGTAAGAGGTCCTGTAATCACTTCCCTAGCTTCTCACAGATTTCTAGAGTACACCTGACCAGGTCCTGGGAATTTACCTACATTTATGTGTTTTAAGATGTACAGCACCTCCTTCTCCCCTTTAGATTTGCCTTAATCCTATTTGCCAAAGCTATCCCATGTACCCTTTTTGCCCTCCTGACTTCCCTCTTAGGAATATTCCTTCCGCCTTTATTTTCTTCCAGAGATTTACTTGAGCCCTGCTGTCTATATTTGACATGTACTTCCTTCTTTTCCTTAACCTGTACCTCAATTTCTCTCATCATCAAGCATTGCCTACACTGACCAGCCTTCCCTTCGCACAAACAGGAACACACTGCCTCTGATCTCTCATTATACTACATGATGATCCTCCAGCTTTTGAGAGAATAATTATTAGCTTTAGTTTGTCCACTCATCGAAGTGCTGGTGGAAAAATGTTCATCAAAGCTGAAGAGACAGAAAAAAAAATCAGCAGAGCACGGCAATATTGGACAAAACTGTCCAGGCCATCTTACAGTTCTGGTGACACTGTTTGGTATAAGAGAAAAGGATGCAGGGATTGGAAGGGCTAGGAACAATTGTTGCATGTGACAGGAAACCTTTAATAATACATGGGAAACAGATTATAAAAGTACATTCTTCACAAGGAATGGGGTGAGTTATGAATTTTCAAACTGAGAATATGGGGAAGGTAAAGATGAGGTGCCTTGTAGTTTGCATTACAATGAGTTCTACATTTTGGAACCAGAGAGACAAACTTAACCGCTCAAGAAATACATATGGATACACATACCCGTCATGGAAAAGGAACCTCACAAAGGGATTGTTTTCCTGAAGTAGTTTCCCAAGTGGTCAGTAGAGTTAGACAACGAGAGGGAGGCCATGAAGGTGGGATCTACAGAGAAATCTACAGACAAATATAAAAAATAGCTAACTGCCTATGATGACGGACAAGACCGGAGGGTCATATTAAGCAAGAAGAAGAAAATATACATTGAGTTGTGGTTGTAGTTACTAACAGAATGGAAAACATGGTGATTAAAGAGTACACATTATGCCAAGAATTGCAAAGCTGGAAAGAATTTGGTTACTTTCAGAAGGTAACAATATAAGTTGACCTGTTCTGTTACACAAATGGATCTGTAAGGAAAAGGTCCTACTAGATTGGAGATATAAGCACAAAGCTAGGTGGGTAACTAGAGATTTTCAGGAATGTTTGGGGTATAGAGAGAAAAGGGTAACAACTTCCACAGAAGGAAAAGTAATTTTGAAGATCATTTAAGAATTTGAATAACCTGTTCTTGGCATTGTTTATCCATAAATGTCAAAGCAGCTTTGCTTCACAGGAACCTGCTCATGAGGGACATATTCTCTCAACCTCCGAGGGAACAGAGAAAAATCTCTGGAAATTGAATAAATGTGTTTATGAGTTAAGTGAAGCACCTTGGTGTGATATTTTTTGAGAAGGGCAATTCTGTTCAAGTTAACGTGTTCACAGCGGAAGATGGACCCAGTAATGTTCATTTGGCACTATAACAGAAATAAAATTCAGCATCTTTATGGTCCATTTAGATAATTTTCTATTGCAGGGGTGGCACTAATGACTTTGAAATAAATCATATTAAGAGTCAAGCTTGTATAAAATATTACAATATGTAGATTTAGAGATTAAGCAGGGTGACTCACCAAGCTAAATCAGAGATAATTCTAAATTAATGATTTTACTTGGGAAATGTCAATCCTGGCACAATTAGTCATACCAGCAAGATATGGATGCAACCAAGAATTAGACAGAACAGCTAAGGAGTCTCATCAGGCAGCTCAAGTGGTTAGGTTTATAGGTCTGACCAGACTCAAGTTTTGATGTGCTGGAACTTATTCTTGTCTCAATAACTCAATAGTGGAGGACATCTTGAGAGCGAATAAAAGGTAAAATAAAGATTGAAAATAGAGAAGTGTATGCTGACATTCTCAGCTCTGGGACATAGAGTTATAGAAGAGTCATAGAAATGTACAGCATGGAAACAGACCCTGTGGTCCAACCCGTCCATGCCGACCAGATATCCCAACCCAATCTAGTCCCATGGGCTGGGTGCTGGCAGATGGGACTAGATTGGGTTGGGATATCTGGTCGGCATGGATGGGTTGGACCAAAGGGTCTGTTTCCACGCTGTACATCTCTATGATCCTTCTATAACACTATGTTCCAGAGCTGAGAACATCAACATCCCAATAAAATTAATCATTTTCAGTGATGCTTCACATGCAAATCTTAACAATTGATTTTCCAGTGCAATGGGATACAAGGTATTCCTTGCGGGAGAAGATGAGAAAAAGTTGCCGTTTGGCATGAGAAGCGAAGAAAATAAGAAGTATTGAGAGCACAGTAGACACAAAAACTAATGTTAGCGCCGAAGCTGTTGACATGGTTTTTTATTTTTCAACAATCTTACTGCCTGGAGTAGAGCAAAAGAACATTATCAACAGAATGATACAGAAATTATTGATATTTGTGGGATAATGTATATTCTACAGGAATTGTAAATGAAAAAAAAATGTTTCGGATTGATGCCTCCAATTTAAAGCAGATGCAGGAAAAGAAAGAAATTTCCAAACTAAGTTGGACAGATATAAGTTATCAGTTATTGGATGTTTCACTTAGAAAAGTAGCTATACAGAACATTCATAGGGTTCTGGGAGGATATCTCATGTGATAATAGCCAATCTGATTTTTTTTTTCATTTTCATCTATATACCATTTGTCTAAATATTTCCTTCTTTAAAGAAAGAGAACTCAACATTAGGAATGTAGGGTCCTTTGAATGACAAACCCAGGCAGGCTCAGAGTTAATTCAGAACTAGTTAATTCATTGAGTTACTTAACAGCCTGGTTTTTCTCCAATTGGAGGGTTGCTTTTGAATAGGGAGAGGATCTGAAAGGGAAGAATAGAAACTAACACTGTGGTGTAAACAGTTAAAAAAAAATTGCAAGGCATGGAAAGTCTTCAGTTGGCTGATTCAATATTTATTTTTTAAATAACATTGGCCTCAATACTTCACCAGTTCCAAAGACACTAGTTTTTGGCATGGCTGATCCAAAAAGTTGTGTACAACAGAATATGCGTTGAACATTTGACAATCAATGTTCTATTAGGAGAAAGTGAGGACTGCAGAAGCTGGAGATCAGAGCTTAAAAATGTGTTGCTGGAAAAGTGCAGCAGGTCAGGCAGCATCAAAGGAACAGGAGAATCGACGTTTCGGGCATATGCCCGAAGAAAGGCTTATGCCCGAAATGTCGATTCTCCTGTTCCTTTGATGCTGCCTGACCTGCTGCACTTTTCCAGCAACACATTTTTAAGGTTTATTCAATGTTGTATTGTCTGCCAAGGCCATCTATGTGTGAAATATCTCCTTCTCTCTCAACTACTGACTCATCAGTTACTTCAGCAGATTTTGTATTTTATTCCTTCAGATTGTTTGTTTTGAAACAAGGGTATCATTATTCATCATCATTTTTCCAGCCTCTACACCATTATCACTAATCTGTATCAATGGCTTCCAAGACAGTTACTGTCCACATTTACAATATGCATTTATATGGTATTGCTGACAAAGGAAATCTCACAGTGTTTGCAAATATTTGTGTGGAAAAAGGATGCTGGATGTGAGTGGGATCAAGAGGTTCAACAAAGTGTGGGTAAAGAACCAGACCTCAAAAAGGTTATCAACAGTAGGGCAAGGTCATGAAGGAGGTTCAGGAAGGAATTTTAAAGACTAAGGGTAAAGTCAGCATAATCCTACTGTTGACACCTACATGTTAACCTTCGCCAGTGCAGGAATTAAATCCACACTGTTAGCATTACTCTGCATCATAAACCGGCCATCCAGCCAATTGAGTTAAAAGATTGAAGCAGGTGAAAGATCTGAAATCGAGTTGCTGGGTTGAAAGGAGTTACAAAATTTGAATAATCCTGAAGAGATTTTTTATGATTATGCAATGCTTTTGGATTTGAATTGAAGACAGTCTCCAGTTCTTTCTCAAATATGGAGTGATAAAGTGAAGCTGAAGATGAAAGTGCTTTGACCTAGTCTGTAACCATAATGCTTTGGGGCCTTTGGAGGTATAGCTCACAGCCAGCTGACATAGACTTGGTATTGACATTCCAGCATAGCACTGAGGGAGGACTCATTGTTCTGTTCAAGTGGATGTAAAAGATTCTGTGAAAAACAGCAGAGGAACTACTTCTGGTGTCCGAACCAATATCCATCCTTCAATCAATTTCACAAGAAAACATATTATATGGTCATTATGAGAACACTGAGGGGAGTTTTCTGAATGCAAATCAGTTGCTGTGTTTCATAAATTAAAATACGAGAAAAAGTATTTCATTTGCTGTGAGGTGCTTTGAGATTCAGAGTGGTAATCATCAGTAGGATAAAAATGTAAGTTCTTTATCTCCCTTCTCTGAACAAGCCTAGTGAGAGTCTAACAGCTGTTTTAAGCCCAAACTAGTTTTCACTAAAAACACTGCATGCTTCCACCTCCTAAGGTCTGAAAGACCAGGTCAATATACAGCCAAAGCAGTGGTCAAAGAAAACTACTCATGTTCTGGAAGGTTTCCACTGAATATTCGTTTTAATTTCAGTAGATATCTGGGGTTGTTTGAGGCTATATTCTCCAGCATTTGAACTAGTTTACCAAAGCTGCAATTGAGTCATCACTAAACTCATTCAGGGAAATAAAAACATCTTTTTTATTCAACCATCTTATTAATTAATAAGTACAGCAAAAAAATTTTTTAGTCATCCACAGATTGGAAAACATACACTCAGATGGTGCTTTGTATGGAATCAACCTAATTGTTATTGGTCTTGTAATTAAACTATGGGATGAATACATAACAAGATTTATCAGAAATTCTTTTCTCTAGTATTTCAGCAACGATTTATCTTAAATAGGTTAATGCCTCCACAAAATACCAGATTTCAAAACAACCTGTTAGGTATTTTAATGCTATTAATCTTACTGTATAATTTCACGATTGTTATTCACACCACACACAGTAATATTGAGTTTATCTTAATTATTGCTTTTACAAAGACTGGGATAATTTAGTGGCTTTACGGCATAGGTTTGCAGAGTGTGCAATGCATCATTGTGGGTGTGAGACAAGTTTTCAAGTTTCCTGGCTCCAGACTATAGGATGTTAGGCAGTGGACTCAAACTCTTCACACTACCATGGGGCATTGCCATGACAGGAACCTCACTGGCATAGCTGCAGCTATTTGAAACTTTCAAGGACACATTGAAAGGTCACCTCCTAATCTAGCTGATATTTTCTCAAAATTGTTTGTGTTTGTTGTTGCACAGGATGATATCCATGTAAAACCCACTGGCTTTGCAATGGATTCCTGTGTTATCCCAACACAATGATGGCTCTAAGGCCCATGAAGGAAACTCCTGGTGACAATGGATGCCTCCATGTCAAAGGCACTGCCAGTGCAATGTGATCGCCTCTTTGTCCCAGTCATCAAGGCCTGAATAGCTGGCCCTGACTCGTTCAAATAGATTTACCTTCCCTACAGTGGTGCCATCCTCTCCAGCATCAGCAGTGGCTACCTGCAATAATCTGTTTAGGCTGGCAGTATGGGGGTGGGGCATCAATACGACAGTGGCCTCAGCTGACAGGATTTCTGCTATGGTGTCAAGATTTAATCCAATGTGAGTATCATGATGAAATCATATGGTGATCGGAGTTCAAGATGGAATCAGAACCTCTAAAGCCAAAATCTCACAGCAATCACAATGCATGGTCATGCAAGCCTTGTGCATTCCCTTAACACCTGCATGTGTTGTGTATCTGTGCCTTAGCTTTAGCTCTTACTCCTAAAGCTATTAATGGTCTGGACGAGGGAATTGAATGCATGATTGTCAAGTTTGTGGATGACACAAAAATAGTTGGGCAGTCAAATGGATCTATAGGTGATAAAATACAGGTCACGTGAGCGGGCAAAAAAATTGGTAGATGAAATATGATGTGAGAAAATGTGAGGTTAGACACTTTGGCAGGAAGAATAGGAGAGCTGAATATTACTTAAATGGAGAGCGACTGTTGGAGGTTGCAGCACAGAGGAATTGGAAAGATCCATACATGGATTACAAAAAGCTAGCATCAAACTTCAAAGGGAAATAGGGAAGGCAAATGGATTGTTGTCTTTTATTTCAGTGGGAATGAAGTAGAAAAATAGAGGAGACATGTTAAAACCATACAAAGCATTTATTAGATTACCTCTGTTTACTACCGTGAACAGTTTGGGTCCCCCTAGCTAGGCAAAGACACAATGTGATTTGGAGATATTCCAGGGAAGGTTCATTAATTGATCTGGATATACTGTAAAGAGATTCACTTTTGAGGGCTTTGGTCTGTACTCAAAAAATGAGTGGACACTTAATTGAAACCTCTGAGATTCTTAAGGTCTAGACAAGGTAGATGTAGAGAGGCTATATCACAATGTGGGAGAATTTCACCTTGTCATTTTAAGCTCTATGAAATAGCAATGTAATATTGATGGCACAACATTTCAAGGTTAAAATCTTTCACATTAACAAGCATTGCAGGAAAAGGAAGAAATTTACTTTGTATGAAATCTATGCTATGTCTGGCTTCACATAACTGAAGCTAACACAAAGTATTTTATAAAAAGTGTTCCATTCACAATACAAACATCCCTCACATTGACAGTACGAAAAAAGAGAAAGGGATATAATCTGTTTTTTTAAATGCCCTCAGGAGGGTAGAAACATTAAAAAAATTAAAATGGTTGTAGCTGCGAGGAAAGCCTGTCAAGAGGGAACACAGTTTAAGAGGCTGTCAAGATTGGTTATGAATGTTCATACCAACAGAGTTTGGAAGGAGCATTTCACAATTAGTCTGATGTTAATTAACCGTGATTTTAAGTTAACACAAGAAAGTCCAAAAACTGGATACAGGTCCAATACATGGAAGATGTATTTACTCACAGACTTCCCTTCAAGTGAGTCAAAAATTCAATGTTTAAGTTGCAACGTTATGGCTTGAGTACAATCCAAAAGGACACAGGTACCTTACAGATTGATTGAGTCACAGTTATACACAAAAGATATTCTGGCATGCATTGCAATTTAATGATTTACAATGCACTTTGGCAGCAGGACTCCATGGATTTTTTTTTGGCCCCAAAACCTTATCTTCAATCATAAATAATAGATAGACACAATTGCCTACTTCTTTTCTTCCTCAATTCATTAAATCTCAGTTTAAATAGTCCCAGTTGCCATGCAATCTAGAAAATGCAGTATACCATTTCTTAAGATTTTAGCATTTCAAAGAGCACAGCATTTGAGTGATAATGTTAGCTCACTAGAAAAAAAAGGCATCAATCTATCACTATTTTGTTTCCTTGCATATTTCACTATTTTATTCCCTTGCATATTTCATGTCATCTCTGGACCATTCTTTATGTTGCTATATCGGATCCTTCTGTTTTTCCATTTCTTTTACTCTCTTTTCAGGCATTCCTACCCCCTGTGCTATCCTCAAGCCTGATATTTTTCATTTGCCTCTCCTTTCTGTTTTGATGTCCTGATCCACTTCCCAAACTGCAACTCTGTTTCAGCATTGATGTCTTCAAAAAGGTGTATCAAGTTTGTGGGCATGCCCAACAAAAAATAATTGAACATTTATTCTCCAAGATCATCTGGGTATTGAAGACCTGATAACCATGAGCCTTATTTAACATCATTTTAGAATTTCTACTAAGTCAGAGACTGCCTCACTAATATGAACAAAGGAACACAAGAAATCAGAGTAGATGGGGACCATACAAGCCTTTCACATCTGCTCCACCATTCAATATGATTATGGCTGATCTTCTGCCTCAAATTCACTTCCTTGCCTACTCTTGTACCTGTTAAGTTCCTGAGCAACCTAAAATATTTGTCTCAGCCTGAAATACACCTCACACTAGAGCATCCACAGCTCTTGTTGAGAACTGTATTTCAAAACTTCATAAATTTTAGTGAGGAGTTTCTCCACATCCAAATTCTAAATGGTCAACCCTTTATCCTGAAACTACATCCTATGTTCTGGCTTCCCCAGCCAAGGAAAGCAATATCTTGAGCTCCAATGTTGATTCATGAGTGAGGTAAACAGAGGTGAGTGAATACCTGGCTCTGTGAAGCTGCTTACTTTGTCTGGGGGCTGGGAGGAGAGTTAGATTACATTCTGTCTGGGAATTGCTGAGAAGGTTGGCAGCTTCTGACAAAGTCTGTGGACAAAGCCTTGATCATGGCTCCAGCACTGTAACCAAACACTAAAATAAAAACCCATACATTCACTCCATGGATTCCTCTCATTCCTTCACAATCCGACAACATTCCCCATTCAATATCCAGACCCTGAACCAACTCTCCTTGCTCATCCTACTCTTTGCCAAATTATGTCAACTCATAGTCCCACCCACTACCCTTTCCCCCTTCATTCACTGTGCCAGCCGACTTAGTATCCACCTGCATCCAGGCACCGAGTAGTAAAAATTCAGATTCTATTACATAATGTTCAATATTACCATTACATCCTACTGAGAAAAATCCTCTCATTCATTTATAAAACAGACTTTGGCAGTTATTGACAGATGTGACACTTTATTGACAGTCTAAATCGAAAAGGTTTTTTCACCATTTAGACACAATTTTCTTTATTGATAAAAATCAAAAATAATAACTGAAGCCCCACACTCCCCCTTCCCAACTGAATGTGGCTATTCAAATAAATACTCAAGTAAATCATCAAATAAATCAGATGTGCTCTGGGGAGGTCCATTGTGCACACTCTGGGTCCCACACTACAGGGATGGCAAAATCTCACTTCAGTGGAAGCAGCTAGTGATTTAAATAGTCAGTTGAACCTTCCCATTTTGATGAACATTCAGGCCTCAGTAGATTTTGACACATCCTTGCAGAATCTTGCATGTTTCAATGAGATCGCCACTTGATCTTCTAAACTCTAGAGAATATTAGCCCATTTTAGAAATAATTAATGCATTTAGATGTATCTTAAAACTATGCTGTCTACCACAATTCAGGCAGAGGTGCAGCATGACAACACCCAGTCAGTCCCAGCTCTCCTCAAGGCTCGTTCATCCTTACTGCACAATTCCCAGTGTCCCTTGGAAGTCATTTTCACCTAGTTTCCAGAGTCAACTTCCTCCAGCAAGGCCACCCATTGCCTTCCCTCATAGAACCATAGAATACCTACAGTGTGGAAGAAGGTCATTCAGCCCATCAAGTTCACACCAACCCTACAAAGGACATTCCACCCAGACCCACTATCCTACCCTCTCCCCATAACCCTGTGTTTCCCATGGTTAATCCACCTAGCCTGCACATCCCTGGACAGTGTAGGCAATTTAGCACGGCCAATCCACCTAACTGCACAGCTTTGGATTGTGGGAGGAAACTGGAGCACCTGAAGGAAACCCACGCAGATGTAGGGAGAATGTGCAAACTCCACACAGTAGTCGCTCGAGGCTGGAATCGAACCTAGGTTTCTGGCACGGTGGCTCAGTGGTTAGCACTGCTGCCTCACAGCCACCCCTCAATCCTTCCTTAAATCACTGGCAATCTCAAGTGTTCCATCCCTTTCTTTTTGAACGGAAAATAAACTCTTGCAAGCATCCTGATTTCTTCATGTGTAATTGCATTCTCCTCACAAAAACAGCTGTCCCTTTGCTGTAAGTTATTGGAAATAGCGGTCAAAACTGTCACCTGATTTGAATAGGGTTCAGTTCGAGTTTCACTCCATGGCAAACAGAATGCATAAATCTGTGTTTGATCTGGGGTGCTTCTGAAATTTCCAATTTTACCTTTAGTTAAAGGAGACGTTTTAAAATAGAACATAACTCTAGTGCTTACTGGGCCTGCATGATAACCTACTGAGGCCCTTGCACGAATATACCATGACTATGTCACAAAGACATTTGAGGGTTTTTAAGAAAATATCAATTTCTCTATTCCAACTACCAAAGCAAATAGCCTCACATTTCCCCACGTTAATCTCCATCCTCCATCTGTTACTCATTCATGCAATAAACATGAGATTTTTAGTATCACTAAACAAAAGACATGCTGTTTATATTTTCCATCTTGCTTTCATCAAGACAGAATCACAAAAGCTCGAAATCTTAAAGTGAACAAAAATCTATCAAAAAATGGCTGTTCATTGGTAGCCAAATGGATTGGCAGAGGCATTGTCATGGAAAATGCATCAGGGATTAGTTACCTGCCAAGCTTTTACCTAGATTGAACAGAGAGGTCAACTCTGATTGGCCCAGACATTGTTATGGAGCATTTACGAGGGAAAGGCTGCCTCTCGAGTTCTTTTTCAGTTGAAAAAGCACAATGTATGGTCCTGTTAACCTGAACATCTGGCCTGGACATGTATGAAGATCTAAAGAACATAGGCAGAGCTGTTGAGAACTAGAGGAGACCAATTTATGGTTAATGGCAAAAGAATCAAAGGTGATATAAGAAGAAAATCTTTATGCAGCAATGGTTTAGGATGTGGATTGCACTGCCTGGCCACATGATACAGGAAGATTCAATCAAAAATTTCAGAAGGGCAATGGATAATGATCCAGAGAGGAAAAAATGAGATGACAGCGCCATGGGGAAAGAGCAGTGCAGTAGTACCAACCTGCTTCTTTAACAGAGAGCCAGCATCGGACTCTTTTATGCTGTAACAATTCTATGATTCCCCTGAAAGAAAGCCATTACAAATGGAGAGATGCAATCTGGCTACAGAAAACAGAAAAACTGCCAGGATTGAACAAAAGTGGTAATGAGCTCCAGAAAAGCTGACTCTCTGATGAAAAAAGCGGGAGGATCTGGTCCAGACAAAGTCATCAAACCCTCCAATCAACACCTTTACCACTAATGGGAAGAGATTGCCAATCAATACCAGGAATTCAACTCCCAGGACATGGTAACAATGCTGAAAGAACTTCAATGAATTCAACAAAGTTGTAAGATTAAGAATCTGCTTTCTTATTCCCTGCTCTCACCTTTAGTCTTACTGCCCACCCACCTGCAATATACACCCTTTGTGTTTCACTTCACTCTTCAACGATCGCCAACGTATTTAACATCAGTTAAAACTTATACTCACACACTTTCCATTACTGTAGTTCATTCATGGAATGAAAGACTCATTTTATTACGCCTGATTAAACCCATTCAAGTTTAAAAGAATGAAAGGTGACCTGAATGAAACATATAACATCCTGATGGGCCATGATGGACTGAAAGTGTTTCTTTCTGTGGAGAATGCAACAGCGTTGGGGGTGGGGGGGGGCACACAGTATGAGATGTGATATCTCCCATGTGAGATGGAGATGAGGAGCTTCCTTTTCCCCTCTCAGAGTATCATTAATCTGTGGAATTCTCGGCCAAGGGCTGACCATTAAATCTATTCACAGTTGAGTTAAATACATTGTTTTGATAGATAAGGGAGTCAAATATTATGAGGAGCAGACAGGAGAATGAAATTGGGGCCACAAACAAATCAGCCATGTGATAACTGAACTGCAAAGCAGGCTGGAAGGGCTGAATGGCCTACTCTTGCTGCTAAGTCCTCAGTTTTAGTCACCCTCAAATGAAAAGTAAAGAAAGAGGAGATAGTGCTCTTCTGAGGTGGGGTTGACTGGCAGAAAGAAGGGAAGAGTTGGTTCTCTAACCAGCCCTACTCCATCTGAGTTGAAAGTTCCCAGTCACACCAATAGAGGTCTGAAGAGCGTTCCACCTTGATGAACCCAAATACTGAAGAGGTAAAATAAACTGAGATTAAAAAAACAGAACGTGTGCGAAGTACTACCTTCTTATCAGTTGTTTAACTTATGTGTAAACCTGCTGCTACGACACAGGCCTTCAATTCTTGTGCCAGTCTCAATTATCAGGTACTCATGATATCCTTGAAGAACAGCAATAGCTATATTGGAGTATGACAAGAAAAAAGTTTTTAAAAGCTCAGCTTCTGCTTTTATGGTTTTTAACTGTTATAGCAAGCAGTTATTTTTAGCCAAGGTGAAAATTCCAACTAAAATATAGAACAAGATGTTCACTCACAGATTTCAGAAGCAGGATATTATGGCACAGCCACCTGCCTGTGCTGTACTTAAATGTTCACATCACAATCACATGCTCAGTTCTCAGTGCTGAGTGTGAAACATTTCTGTTCAGCTTTGCCAAAACCCTTTCAGAGCATCTCACTTCGGAGGAGAAAGTGGAGGCAAATAGATTATTTTTGGCTTAACACACATTGAGACTGTTATCGGGAGTTGTTGAAACAACTTAAATTCCTAGTCACTTTAAAGGTCACAGGGAGAAAGAGAATCACAAGATTATATCAGAAAAACATAGTTCATAATTTCTAAATATACAAAGTAGCTAACTGCGAAAGAAATGCAAGTTTTTCTTTTAAATTGACAACATACTTTATTACTGAGTAAACACTTAATAATCTAACTGAACATGTTATTTATAGACATAAATGTTGTAACATGATAAATTTTTGATGCCATTCATAAATTACAATAAAAACAGACATAGTTAGAGTATGTCGCAAGTAAAATCTCTCATGATTAACGTACTTTCACTTAAGCTTAACTACAGGTACAACATAGCAACTTCCTCAAATTTACCATTACTAAAAGACATTGGTCTCATCAATGTAGTATTTTACTGCTATTAACTCATCATTTTACAAAATCTTGGCCTAAAACAGGATTGTGCCTGACATGGGGCATAATGTAGGTCCAGTGCATGATGTATGTGTAAACACTGGCCTATACCTTTGGTAATAACGTTGAGGAAACCCTTTAAGGGTTGTCGATTTTGCTTATTTTACAGGAGAAAACTGACCACATCCATGCATGACCACTTGGCAATGACGAACTTCAACTCTTCTTTTTACTTGACCAAATTCTCTTTAAAACTGGGCTGTCAGCAAATAAGAAAGTTTCCCAGTATCTTTTTATCTTAGATGGTGCCAGGGACGGCGACTTTCTACACTTTTCACTGTACTCTTGTATACCTGTACTTGAGCACACGTGATAATAAACAATACAGCACAGAACAGGCCCTTCAGCCCTCAATAAAATCTAAGTCTAATTCTAACTGGTTGACAGCAAGCACCTTGCCAGTGATTCCAAGGACCACTTCTAGCACTTTCTTTATAAATACCCATTTTATCAACTTTTATTTTGCTCTATTTTTCCAGGTTCTAGATATGAACAAAATTCTGACTAAATGACACGTATGCAAGAATACAGAGATTCAACTACAAGGTGACAACATCAAGTCTCTGAGAAAAGGCTTGACTGTGGGGAGAAGCAACTTTCTCAAAGTAATACGACACAATTTCCTGCATTGAAAGCAGTACCTGACAAGAGGGAATGGTTAGGACTTGGCGTGGTAGTATCACAGAATGCTCAACGTGGTTACGCTGGGAAAAAAATATCAATAACAATTCTCTCTCTCCGTGAAGTTTGTAAGTTTTAGTGCAGCATTTTCTGTCAGTGTCTGTATTGATCTGCAGTAAATTGCTGGCCAGTTGAGTAACAAGTTGACCAATAGTACTGTTGCCAAGCTTTAACAATATCTGGCAATAGGCAACAATTACCTGAGCTCCCTGCATCACCAATTATTTATATACTTTGGAAAATGCACATGTGTGAAGTATTATACTCCATTATGAATCTTCTTTGTTTATTTACAGGACGTGGCCAGCACTGGGTAGGCCAGCATTTACTGCCCATCCCTCATAACCTCTCAAGGTTTTGGTGAACCTGAACATCAGCAAGTGTAGACTTTCTTTTCAATGGCATGGAGCAAACCTTTGTATTCAAGACACCCATCCTTTGTTACAAATAACTGCGCAAGATGTTTGATATTTTGGGGAAAAAGCATTAGTGGTACTGGATTTATGTTTCACATACAACATTTTCACAACTTCAGCATGTTCTAGAGAGCTTGATGGACAGTGACGTGCTTTTAGAATGTAGTCATTGTTTTAGATTAGATTACTTACAGTGTGGAAACAGGCCCTTCGGCCCAACAAGTCCACACCGACCCGCCGAAGCGCAACCCACCCATACCCCTACATTTACACCTTACCTAACACTACGGGCAATTTAGCATGACCAATTCACCTGACCCACACATCTTTGGACTGTGGGAGGAAACCGGAGCACCCGGAGGAAACCAACGCAGACACGGGGAGAACGTGCAAACTCCACACAGTCAGTCGCCTGAGTCGGAAATTGAACCCGGGTCTCAGGCGCTGTGAGACAGCAGTGCTAACCACTGTGCCACAGCCGTTTCTATTGTTGCAATAGAGGAAATAATATCCAAATGCAAAGAAACACCAACGTGATTTATCTTTAGCTATTTGTAGTTTAATAAATTTTATTTTATGGTATCAGGATATGAGATCAGTCCCCCGGTATAGAACTGCGTCTTGTCCTCCTTGATTGGTCAAGTATCTTATCAAAGTGTTGGTCAACATACTGACAACATGTAGGTAATGAAGAATCCAGATGTTGCTCATTGCGTTTCTGATTGGTGAATTTTAAAAATTGATTATTAGACATTATTGGGCATACAAATTCAATAGCTTGACAAACATGCATACATTAGCTTTGTTGGGGAGTTGTTGGCAAAAGAAATGGTAAGACAAAAAGCATAGTGCAGGAGTGTTGTTTTCATTTTTGTCAGTATTTTGTTACCTTGGTAACTGAATGGTGGATGATGTTTGTCAAGAAATATGCAGGCAAAACACATTTACATGAGATGAAGGAAAATGTTTTCACTCAGAGGACTGTGGATCTTTTGAATTTACTACCCAGTCAGCCGTGGATGCTCGGTCATTGACTGTGTTTGAGTCTAGATTCAATTGATTTTTTGATTCAAAAGGAATCAAGAAATATGGAAACCTGGGCAGGGAAGTGAAGCTGAGGATGTGAAATGATCCTTTTAAATGGAAGAGTAGGCTCAAATGGCCATGAGTCTTCTACACTGTTTTTTGTGTTCTTACCATATTGTATGAGTGCAATAACACATTTGGTTAAGGCAGTGAATGTATTATCACCAAGTTTGCAGATGACACAAAAGTAGGTGGGAAGGAAAGTGTTCAAGGATGACACAAAGAGTCACAGAGGGATATAGACAAGATAAGTGAGTGAACAAAAACTTAGAAGATGGAATAGGATATTGGAAAATGTGAGGTTATACACTTTGAGAGGAATAATAAAGGAGCTGAATATAATTTAAATGGAGAAATGCTGCAGAAAGCTATACTACAAAAGGATCTGGGGGTCTCATGCATAAATCATAAACAGTAGTACACAAGTTCCGCACATAAACAGAACAGCAAATGGAAAGTTGGTCTTTATTTCAAACAAAATGTAATATAAAAAAAGGGAAATTTTGCTAAAACTACACAAGGCACTAGATAAACCACACCGAGAAAACTGTGAACACTTTGGTCCTTTTATTGAAGGAAAGATGTACTGGCACTGGGGGAAGTCCAATGAAGGTTCGCTAGGTTGATTCTGAGGGATTTTCCTATCGGGGAGGTTAATAGATTGGGCTTGAACTCATTGGTATTTAGAAGAATGAGAGACAATATTATTTACACATAAAATTCTTAGGGGCTTGATGGGTAGATGCTGAGAGATTGTTAACCCTTGTAAGAGGGCATAATCTTGGAGTAAGGAAGCAATGATGAAAAGGAATTTATTTTCTCAGAGGGTAGTGCATCTGTACCACAGAGTGCTACTGAGCTGTTGTTAAGTATATTTAAGGTTGTGATACGTTTTTAATCAGTAAAGGAATCAGGAGTTATGTGTAGTTGCGGATTATCAGATCAGCCATGATTCTTATTGAATGGCAGAGCAAATTCGATGGGCCAAATGGCTGACTTATTTTCTTAAATCCTAAGTCAACTAAGTGAGATTATGGAAGGGAATTCCAGAACTTGCAGCCTACGTAGCTGAGGTCTGAAATGAGCGGTTAGACCATAAGACCATAAAACATAGGAGAGGAAGTAAGGCCATTTGGCCCATCGAGTCAACTCCGCCATTGAATCATGGATGATGGGCATTTCAATGCCACTTACTCCACACTCTCCCCATATCCCTTAATTCCTTGCAAGATTAAAAATTTAACCTTGAAGACATTTAACATCCCGGCCTCCACTGCGCTCCGTAGCAATGCATTCCACAGGCCCACCACTCTCTGGCCGAAGAAATGTCTCCTCATTGCCATTTTAAATTGACCCCCTCTATTTCTAAGGCTGTGCCCATGGGTCCTAGTAACCATGTCTGACGGAAACAAATTCCCAGCATCCACTCTTTCTAAGCCATGCATTATTTTGCAAGTTTCAATTAGATCTCCCCTCAACCTTCTAAACTCTAATGAATACAATTCCAGGATCCTCAGCTGTTCATTGTATGTTAGGCCTACCATTCCAGGATCATCCGTGTGAATCGCTGCTGGACAAGCTCCAGTGCTAGTATGTCCTTCCTGAGGTGTGGAGCCCAAAACTGGACACAGAATTTGAAATGGGGTCTAACCAGAGACTTCTGAGGATTACTGAGGCCTCTGAAAGTTGTAGGGCTTAAAACATCTGGGAGGAAGTGAGGACTGCAGACGCTGGAGCTCAGAGTCAAGAATGTAGTGCTGGAAAAACACAGCATGTCAGGCAGCATCCGAGAGCGGGAAAATTGACATTTCAGGCAAAAGCCTTTCATCATCCTGATGAAGGGCTTATGCCTGAAATATTGACTCTCCTGCTCCTCGATGCTGCCTGACCTCCTGTGCTTTCCTAGAGCTATACTCTTGACTTAAAATATCTAGGGCCAGTCTGATTTTATTTCAGTGGACTCTGTTCTCTTATCAAACCCTCATAATCAAACAATTACAGTTGAGATTTAGGGCCAGACATTTGCTATAGAAGCAGGTGGCATGAGTTGGGAAATTTCCCGACATAGCAGTTACACCTCAGGTTAAAAGGTCTCATTATAACCAATCTCTCTTAGAAGAGGGTGGAGACATGTTGGAGCCGGGTCTGCGAACCCCAGAAGCAGAGTGTAGGTGGCCTCAAGGATGAGTGAGTGCCAAGAAGGACTGGTCACAAGGCTGGTTATCTGAGACGTCAGCCAAGATATTTTCGAGACTGTTAAGCCCTCTAGTCCTCACATGCACCCTCTTCAGATGCCCTTGTCACTCTCTATGCCCCTGCTACGTCATGGACAGACTATAGGAGCCATTAAGAGAGCTCTCATTCATGCATTCATTATATATAAGGAAAACTCATTCGTGAAAACTTTTCAAAGATTTTTAATACAGATGGATGTTCAATCATGAAAACAAACTTCTATTCAATAATCACAGATAGTTAATAGATAATAAAAAGATAGTTTATCAAGTAACAACCTCTTGAAACTGCCAAGCAAAATGGGAATCCATGTTCGCACTCCCTGCTGATAGAAGTGCTTTGTGAACATTTGAAACTCAGCCAAGTGTCTATAATTATCTCCATTGTAATAACTGCTCTGTGAAATGTCAATAGTGAACTCTATTAAAACTGCAGGGACAGACATTACTTGCTTTTAGCTGGCCTGTCAAACAAAACAGAAAAACAACTGGTATTCCTTTAAAACTCTCTCTGACAGCTGCAGCCTGTTTATGTTTAATGTTTAAAGGTCTGAGATTTAAGTAACTCCAGATCATGAAATCTGTACAGACCTTGATAGTCCTTCAAGAGAATTTAAGTCTAATTATAACTTGGTGACTCCCACAGTGTGGGTTAGGCCTTTTGGAATAAGGAAGATCGAGTCTGTTTGAACTCAGCACTGAATCAAACGGCCTGCTCAGTGTGGGTTTTCTGATTGTGTGATTTAAGCTCTGCCCCTTTGCCTTGTTGGCAAAAATAGGATCCATCAGAAATGGGGCCAGGACTTCTGCATCGAAGTCAAATCCATTTTAATTAAAGGCCTCCAGCACCTTCCCAACTCCATGTAAATCTGACTCTTTGTTGTGTAAAAAACAAGCTATTTCCCACAATTGTGAAAAGAGAAGACAATGTACAGAAGGAACATTGAATATGATGCTAGAAAACTTTGTCATGAGTATTGCAACAGCAGGAGAAAGTGAGGTCCGCAGATGCTGGAGATCAGAGCTGAAAATGTGTTGCTGGAAAAGCGCAGCAGGTCAAGCAGCATAGAAAGGAACAGGAAATTCGACGTTTTGGGCATAAGCCCTTCATCAGGAATTGCAACAGGAGCTTTTAAATCTATGACAACAAGAAGCAGAAGTATTGGTTCATTCAAAAATTAGCAGTCTAGAGCTGCACTTTCTAATCAAATTTTATATTAAGATGCACCAATCTTTGACACTGAGGCAAGACATGCTACTCCAACTGCAAAGCAGTGCTTGTCATGATTCAAGTCATTGCAGTTTCTATTCATCAATGCACAACCTAAAGGGGATTAGAGTTCATTCCAGGTGATACAAACAGCCGGGCTATAATCTTTCAGCTGACAACAGATGCAAAGGCAGCTGGTGCCAGATTTCCCATTCTCCCTGTCAGTGCTTATTCAAGGAAGGTGAATAGGATGGCAGGTATCGCTACACCAACCTTTCCCTGAGCTTGTTCCAATCACCAGCCAAATAAGACCATGAATACAGCTGGCAACAGCTAGAGTTCTCTCATGCCAAACTGCAACACAAATGGAGCTGAGATCTACCTCCAAAGGCACAAAGTGCCACCTCAATAAGCAGCCATATCTAAACAAAAATGACCCTACAGCTGGCATTTTCTATGGTGGCACAGTCTATGCCTGACTGCCATCTGTGCATCGCTGAGCTGCAGCAACCTTATTTTAACACTGGAGTCTACTGCCAGAAATTTAATATGCTGCAGTAGCTTTAAATAACCCTTTATGCTCAGAAATGTTTTTTTTCCCCTTCTAAACAACCTGATCAGAGATATCATTACATACCTCTGGAGCAGCTGGGATTTGAACCTGGGCCTCCCAGTCTGGGGGGGTAGGGACACTACCACTGTGCCACAAGAGGGCCCCAAAAAGATCACACTTTATTCTCAGGCACAGTTGGAAGTGTTACTTTGGCATAGCAGTGCACTTGAGGTTAGTTTACAGGCAGTCTCAAGCTGCTACCCAGCTAATCTCACTATTGCAAACAGTTTGGATTGGGTCCTTGCAAGGACTGAACTTCATTTGTGGGAATCATGCAACAGGATGTATCTTTAAGAAGGATTTGAGCTGTTGGCCTTGAAGAGGGGTGCTGTAATCCTGGTGCCGAGCTGTCTGCTCCATGGAAAGCAGAGTAAATAGCTTTGTTTTTCTTTAAAAGTAGACAAATGCAGCATGAGTGAGTGGAGTCAGATTCACATTGACCCAGGGTTTTAGTTTTGCTTTCAGTTGTTGAAGTTGAGGTTTGGAGTTGAAGCTGCTAGATACAGCTGTCTCTCTGCTGCTGCATAAGTTCTCTCTCTGCAGGTAGGTTCATTCTGGTGGTATTCCTTCTCCTAGATTGGAGAAGATTGCAAGTGACGGAAATCTGTTTTGCTGAATTTGCCTTTGCCAAGGGTATGTTTATGGGATGCTGCGATATAGGAATAATTGATGAGTAGTAGTTAAATAATATATTATTTTGTTAAGTATTTTGTTAGAGTTAAAATTATGCTAATTCTTCTCTTTTGTTTGCAATTTAACAGTGATGTAAGAATAAAGTGTGTTTTGCTTAAAGCTCAGTAGTTTCACTGATCCGATCACATCTGAAATGCACTGTCTTATACCTGCCTTTAAATAAGATGAAAGTTAGGATCTAGGCTATCTGCTTGAGATGTTTTAAGGGTGTTTGGTCCGTCCACAACAATCATGGGAAGCACTCTGGCCTGCCCTAGCACCTTCAAAGTGAAATGGTGAAAAGGAATAATAACTATCAGGTAGGCTACTTTATTCCCTTCAGTGCGACAGTTTAAAGTCAGGACACCCAGTGGTTAGCACTGCTGCCTCACAGTGCCAAAGACCCGGCTTCAATTCCCACCTCAGGCGACTGACTGTGTGGAGTTGGCACGTTTCCCCCATGTCTGTGTGGGTTTCCTCTCACAGTTCAAAACTAAATGTGCAGGTTAGGTGAATTGGCCATCTAAATTGCCCGTAGTGCTAGGTGAAGGGGTAAATGTAGGGGATTGGGTCGGTGTGGATTTGTTGGGCTGAAGGGCCAGTTTCCACACAGTACGTAATCTAATAAAAAAAAATGGGCAATTTAAGACTCATGCACTTTTGTGAATCTACTTGTCCTCAAATCCGATCAAGTACAATGTTCCTTGCAAACAGTGAACACAATCTAAATCTCAAGTCGAAATTGTGTTTTGCAAGGCTGGTACCAAATATGTTCTGATGTTCTATTCAAGAAACAAAACTACAAAATTCAAAACAATTGGTAGTTAAATAAACTGGTGAGACTTTTTCACTTCCTGATAGACCAGGCAAAGTCTTCGAGTAAAAAGTGAGGTCTGCAGATGCTGGAGATCAGAGCTGAAAATGTGTTGCTGGTTAAAGCACAGCAGGTCAGGCAGCATCCAAGGAACAGGAAATTCGACGTTTCGGGCCAGAGCTCTTCATCAGGAATGAGGAGAGGGTGCCAGGCAGGTTAAGATAAAAGGTAGGGAGGAGGGACTTGGGGGAGGCGCGATGGAGATGTGATAGGTGGAAGGAGGTCAAGGTGAGGGTGAAAGGCCGGAGTGGGGTGGGGGTGGAGAGGTCAGGAAGAGGATTGCAGGTTAGGAGGGCGGTGCTGAGTTCAAGGGAATCGACTGAGACAAGGTGGGGGGAGGGGAAATGAGGAAACTGGAGAATTCTGAGTTCATCCCTTGTGGCTGGAGGATTCCCAGGCGGAAGATGAGGCGCTCTTCCTCCAACCGTCGTGTTGTTATGTTCTGGCGATGGAGGAGTCCAAGGACCTGCATGTCTTCGGTGGAGTGGGAGGGAGAGTTAAAGTGTTGAGCCACGGGGTGGTTGGGTTGGTTGGTTCGGGCGTCCCAGAGGTGTTCCCTGAAGCGTTCTGCAAGTAGGCGGTCTGTCTCCCCAATATAGAGGAGGCCACATCGGGTGCAGCGGATGCAATAGATGATGTGTGTGGAGGTGCAGGGGAATTTGTGGCGGATATGGAAGGATCCCTTGGGGCCTTGGAGAGAAGTAAGGGAGGAGGTGTGGGCGCAAATTTTGCATTTCCTGCGGTTGCAGGGGAAGGTGCCGGGAGTGGAGGTTGGGTTGGTGGGGGGTGTGGACCTGACGAGGGAGTCACGAAGGGAGTGGTCTTTGCAGAATGCTGATAGGGGAGGGGAGGGAAATATATCCCTGGTGGTGGGGTCCTTTTGGAGTTGGCGGAAATGACGGCAGATGATACGCTGTATACGGAGGTTGGTGGGTGGTAGGTGAGAACCAGTGGGGTTCTGTCTTGGTGGCGGTTGGAGGGGCGGGGTTCAAGGGCGGAGGAGCGGGAAGTGGAGGAGATGCGGTGGAGGGCATCGTCGATCACGTCTGGGGGGAATCTGCGGTCCTTGAAGAAGGAGGCCATCTGGGCTGTACGGTATTGGAACTGGTCCTCTTGGGAGCAGATGCGGCGGAGATGAAGGAATTGGGAATATGGGATGGAGTTTTTACAGGGGGCAGGGTGGGAGGAGGTGTAGTCCAGGTAGCTGTGGGAGTCAGTCGGTTTATAATAGATGTCTGTGTTGAGTCGGTCACCCGAGATAGAAATGGAAAGGTCTAGGAAGGGGAGGGAGGAGTCTGAGACAGTCCAGGTGAATTTGAGGTCGGGATGGAAGGCGTTGGTAAAGTTGATGAACTGTTCAACCTCCTCGTGGGAGCACGAGGCAACGCCGATACAGTCATCGATGTAGCGGAGGAAAAGGTGGGGGGTGGTGCCAGTGTAGTTACGGAAGATGGACTGTTCCACATATCCTACAAAGAGACAGGCATAGCTGGGGCCCATGCGGGTGCCCATGGCAACTCCTTTAGTTTGGAGGAAGTGGGAGGATTGGAAAGAGAAGTTATTCAGGGTGAGGACCAGTTCAGTCAGTCGAAGGAGGGTGTCAGTGGAAGGGGTCGAAGGAGGGTGTCAGTGGACACCTGCCACACCAACCAGTACCCTTCCACTCCGCCCCCACCCCAGACCAGGCAAAGGTCATGATTAGTTGCACATTCTGGATAAAGTAATTGCACCTCTTCAACCAGTCAGCATGGACTGGTTGGACTGAAGGATCTATTTCCATACTGTGTGACTCCATGACACTATCTTGCTTTTACATTAATTACTTTGACACAGAATGTGTATCAACTCACAAAGAAAACAAAAGGGCATTACCTTAATAATTCGACAATCACCCACAGCTTTCAGGAATGGTTAGCAATGAACGAATATGAATGCCAAACAATGAATGCCTGCGAGTTGAAAGCTAGGTATCATGGGATTTGCGGCTTGGGTCAGAATCCCATACTGTGTGGACAATTACCACTCAGCAATGATATCCTTTGAATGATCATTTTGTGGCGAGCAGACAACTTACTGACCAATTAAACGTGGCGGGTGGTCTCTCAAGCTGGGGACGAAAAGGAGGACTTCCACTTTCCCGTAAGAGACAGAGTGCCATCCTCCATTTTGAGACAGCTCTGAAGCCTTCCAAGTCGGAAACATGGCACAGCTGCGAGGTCAACATCTTGGGGAGACTCCTCATTCCTCTGCATGGCCTAGAAGGCAGTGTCTGTTGGCAGATAAGCAGCAAGAGCTTCAAAGCTCACCTCCAGTTCTTCAGTTTGCTACTTGGAGGCTGGCTCCAGTCAGCACGTCTATTTCCTAATGACATGGGGGCCAGTCTGCCTTAATTAATGGGATTTAATTAGTCACTGATTTAACTTAATCAGATACCTGCTGCTTCTACATGGGAAACCCCAGTCCTGCCTGTGAGAAAATGACTTGAGGGCAGAATGAAGCCAGCAGACTGAGGGGCAGAATGAATTTGCATGCCCTACCAACTTCTGTACTCACCTCCATGAGGTGGTGGAATTTCATCAGAGAGTCTCAAACTAAGGGGTTGGCCATTGAGGACTGAGGTGAGGGGGAGCTTCTTCCCTCATTTGTGAATCTTGGCAATTCTCAGGACAGAGACTGAGAGCTTTCTGGGCAAACAGGGGATCAAGGATACATGGATAAGGTGATGCTCATATAATAATTCAGCCTTCATATGGAAATACCATAGCAAACTCAAAGGGCTGTGGAACCTGCTTTTCTTTTGTTGTTAAATGATGACTTGTCTATATTGGCTTAATTCAACTTTACTACACACAATTAAATCACAATTTTGGAACAAAAACATGAGGTAGACCTAATGAACCAACTGGTCTTCTTCTGCTCATCAATTTCATATATTCATTCCGTATTGCAAGAACAAAAGTCATATTTGTCGAAATTCTTGTTTTTCTTTGGCATACATGTGGAAAAAGAGAATGCATTGTATAATCTCAGAAAGCCAGGGATAGAAAAAGCATCGAATTCAATATTCTGCCCAGTCAAGGGTTGTCAAATCTCACTGTATGAATAGATTTCTTGTAACAAGAAGATAGACAGCAGACGTTTTATTAAAATCAAAGCTGTTCTTAGACACAAGAGAAAGATTCGGGCTTTGGGAACAACACTGAAAGGAGCGACAAGGCTGATCTTTATCAAATGATTCAATTATGAGGAAAAGGCTGAAGAAACTGCACTTCTGCAGCTTTGTAAGGAGGTAACTGAGAATGTCATGTTACATTGGAGATTTCTAAATGAGTGTCGAGTGGGCTTTCTAGGTCACACATTGTTCTGGTTAAGGGCCAGATTCTAGGCCTGCTGTTTTAGTTAAATAGGTAAAGTCACTAGAGTCTTACCAGTCCATGGGGCTGCCCTCTTATTAGAGAGAGATAATTGGTGGTTGTTTAACCTGAAGGTCATTACATCTCAGGCAAGGGGAAAGTAGAGAATGAGAGTCCTCATAATAATCACAGCCAATGTGGGAAATGAACCCCATGCTGTAGCATCATTCTGTATTACAAACCAGTTGTCCAGCTGACTGAGCTAACCAACCCCTTACCTAAATCATGTGAGGTTGAAACAATATGGGATGGAGGTTAGATAAGCCTCATGTCAGGAATGACAGTGAGTTGTGAACTGCAAAGGGGAATGGCAGAACTCTAACGGCTACTGTACTGGTGGCAACCAATTAGGGACACATTGCCAGAACCACCATCCGGTTAAAGATAGTGGCTGGTCTCTCCGAGTTAGCTGTCTAATCAGAAGCCAGTGGTTCAGCAGATAACACAATATGATGGTATTCATATCATATGCATAGTCATAAACACACACGCACATATTCATAAGACAGCAATATGAAGGAAGATATTGTACCAATATTCCAGTATGATTCTCATCACAACAAGCAAGCTGTCAAAGAAGTACTGTACATTTATATATAAAATATCAGGAGAGACCAGAGAAAAGGTAATGAAAGACCGTGTGGAGGGACCTTCTAAAACACTGAGAAATGGCTTAAATCTATAATCAGTCTTTCTGCTACTACCTAACTTTCTCAAACCTGCTGAATCTTTGTCAAAAAGGAACCTAAAGGCATGAAAAGGTTAATAGAAACAGAGTCTGAAATCCCTTGGATGTTCTACTGGTGTTTCCTCAGAGTTGTGAGAAGCATCATCAAGGAAACATCAGCAACATGGTAACATCTTGTCTCCATTTCTGGGAATTTCCAAAGAATGAACATTGAATGGAATTTGTAATGACTGGCGTGGGCAAATAGGAAGCCAAAGGTATTCTAGGACAGAGCTCTCAAACTGTCAGTAGATACTGGATAGAGTTACCAGCTTCTGCAAGGGTGTACAGAACCTCAGCAGATATAGTGAAGGCATCTCAAAGGATTCTGAAGAGCAGCATTCCATTTTGCAATAAAAATTTGTTGTACAGGCTCCAATCAGTTGAAAGATTGCCTCGGTACCCAAGGTTTTCAGTGAATGGGACATATGAGTATGAATGATGTACCTGAAATGGCACTTGCAAACACTTCTGTCTCAATATGTAGCTTGCTATGCCACAGACATTGCAGAGCAGTCGGTGTTGTGCTCAATCACAATACTAGTCTAACTGCCAGGATTACAGCCTTGGGAATGCTAAGGCTCCTCAATCTTGAACTACTTCAAAGTGTGCTACAGGACAAGGAGCATTGGTTCAAATTGCGAAAGGCAATGTTAAACCCAACAACAGGAAAGTAATTTTGAGGGAAACAGTAATAGACATTTAAATGAGTATCCATTAGGTTGATGGAGACAAAAGCCTTAGAGACAGTTAAAGCTCCTTCTATATTCCTCTAGTGTTTTGCTTGTGATGCTGTCTTCTGACATCCAACTCACATAGCTAACAAGAGGATCTATATAAACCTAGATTACACGAAGGAGAAAGGCAAAAAAGAATATATTGATGAGGTAAAGAAGACTGGTAGGACACACATATACAGCATAATGAAAGGTATTTGTTGGGATGAGTGCCATGTAGCAGGGCCATAAATATTCCGTAAACCCTGTTCATTGAATCTTCCCAGCTGTCATCCATTGTTCGTGCTAGTCCCCCATGTGAGTCAGCAGGATGAGCACAGCACTCAGCTAAATACAGAAAACAGTTCAAGAGATGGGATGTTGCTGCAAGGGGGAAACGGGGACGTCTTTCTGGAAAAACAAGGAGGGCTTGGCCCCTTTGGGCATGCTCTCCCTTATCTGCATTACATCTGAAATTTAAAAGTCTCATAGGGTGGCATGGTGGCTCTGTGATTAGCACTGCTGCCTCACAGCACCAGGGACACGGGTTTGATTTTACCCTCGGGCCACTGTCTGTGCAGAGTTTGCACATTCTCCCCATGTCTATGTGGGTTTCCTCCCACAGTCCGAAAATGTGCAGATTAGGTGGATTGGCCATGCTAAATTGCCCTGTAGTGTCTCGGGATGTGTGGCTGGGTGGATTAGCCATTATAAATGAGGGTTACAGGGATGGGCTAGGTCTGGGTGGGATGCTCTTCAGAGGGTTAGTGTGGACCCAATGGCCTGGTTCCATTTTGTGGGGATTCTATGAGATTCTGCACAATCCAGATACTGTGAAGAATGATTGTCCTGTATCGCCTCGGTTTCCTGTTATATGACACTTATGTTCATACTAACTATATAATTAACAATATGAACTGCTGATCATCCTTGCATGTTTCTCTGATAATGGGAACGCAATTTTCTCAATCATCATGAAGTAATACAGCACCCCCCAACTCTGGAATGCAGCTGACACCAAAAATAACGTTTTGCCTGGTCACCATTCTGGGTTTCTGAGGACACACTGACTTGAGATAATCTTTTAAAATATTAGCTCCTGAGGTACATGTTCATTAAACAGAGCATGCGTTGCCAATGCAAAAATGACATGGTTATCCCTCTGTTAATGCACAGTTGCTCCCGTAATGTTAGTCCAGCCCCTCTCTCCTGTCTGTGTAACCTTGTAAGTCAGAAGATTCAACTCATTAGTTTAACTTCAGTGAGAAAGAAAGGCAATCTTCTTTTTTCGCTGTTTCTTTATCAACTTTACAATGGAGATTAGGAATCTCAGTGACTCCCTTGCACAAACAGCAAAAGTGTTTAAACCATCTTTAAAACTGAAATCATCCCAAAGATGTTCAGAGGTACAGTCAAAAATAAATTAACACTTAGTCAAAGAAACATGGATATACAGTAAATAGAAGCAGAAGTAGGCAACTGTGCCCTTGAGCTTGATCCACCATTCAATATGATCATGGCTGACCATCTAATTCCGTGCCCCATTCCCACTTTCTCCCGATCCCCTTTGATCCCATTAGTGCTGAGAACTCCTTCTTGAAAACATAAAATGTTTTGGCCTCAACCGCTTTCTATGGGAGTGCAATCCATAGGCTTACCACTCCCTGAGTGAAAAAAAAATTCTTCCTACCTCAGTGATAAATGGCCTATCCCATGTCCCTAATCTATAACCCAGTTCTAGACTCTGGTTTTTGACTCTCCAGTCATCAGGAACATCCTTCCTACATTTATCAAAGGAGTTACTGTGCATGCTAACAATTATCGCTGCCTAGCAACTGGGTAGGTCACAAATGTAATCTTTCTTAAATTATTTAAATGACCATTATGCTAGAGACGTGTGGATATACATTAAAAGCTTTAAAAATATGAATAACATTACATAGCATAATAAAAGTTAATATCCCAAAATACATCTTAATTTTTGTAATTGATCAGGGAAAACCAAGACAGGTCACACCACATTAATTGGCAATCATTTGTCACTGTTTGAAAATTAAGCTGATATTTTAATAACGATTTTATTCCGCTTCTCAAAATCAGTGGCATTCACCCCAACACCGTACCTGAGAAAATACTCTTTTATTGCAGCATTCTTTTCCAAAAACTCAGATCCTACTGATGCCCATTTAGCCCTATGCACAGAATGTACACATTAAATATATTGCTGACAGTTTTTAAAAACTTGTTAATGAATGGCATTGCACAGCCAGGAATGTAAGTCATGATTGACACGCTAAGTTCTGAACTGCACAAAATAAACAGAGATCACTTTACATTCAAGGAGTGAACTATCCATCTCTAATGTCTCATGAAACAGGCCCTAAATAGTAAGTTTCTTCTGAAGCTTCAAGAGAATACGATTGATTCAAACTAAGATAATGGTAGAGTAATGGACCTTTCATCAGTTCTTTTTTATTTGTATGTTCTCCATTCTTCTTGTTACACAGACTTAAAGGAGTATGAAACCTCTTTAATTATCAAGAGCATCGTGGTGATAGCTCTGACTGGAAAGGCTCCCTTATTGATGCATTATTAGGACCATACGTGATCAGTGTAGTAATAGTCTTCAATGCTACAGAGCACAGATCCTTCTGCTGATCGTTTCTTAAATTATGTTCTCCTTTTTAAGAATTATTATGAACAGGAAAAGATGAGGAAGCAGGATAATCCTGTCCTTTTTTACATTTATCTCAACTGATCTCTCAAATTAATCTCATTCCCATTCCAATGTATCCCTCAGTCCTAATACAATTATCCCTCAAACCCACTGTATTGTACCTTTCAAACCCACTGCGTATTCCTCAATCCCACCACAATATACCCTTGAATCCCATAACAGCAAACCCCCCCCCCCCCGCCCCAATCCATTACACCATCTCAATGAATCCATCAGCGCTAACTGGCCAATTACATGGAAATGTGCCCATGAATCCCATCAGTATACTACTTTAAAAAAAACAAAAAAAACTGCGCATGCCAAAATCCAGAAACAAAGCAGAAATTGCTGGCAAAACTCAACAGATCTGGCAGCATTTATGAACAGAAATCAGAGTTAACATTTTGGATCCAGTGATCCTTCTTCGGAACTGATGGTAGGCAGGAAAACGTTAGTTTTATGCAGAAGATAGTACAGGGCACAGGGGTAAGGAGTAAATGATAACTGGAGGTAGGGCTCAAGGAGAGATAAGAACAGTTGGATAGACAAAGGAGTGGATACCAGTCAGCCCAGGAGAATGAATGGCTGCTAATGGGGACTATTAGTGGCTAAGAGTGGGTTGTTTGTAACAGGTAAAAACAATGACTGCAGATGCTGGAAACCAGATTCTGGATCAGTGGTGCTGGAAGAGCACAGCAGTTCAGTCAGCATCCAACGAGCAGCGAAATCGACGTTTCGGGCAAAAAATTGCTCGTTTTCACTGCTCGTTGGATGCTGCCTGAACTGCTGTGCTCTTCCAGCACCACTGATCCAGAAGAAGGTTGTTTGTAACAGCCGACCATGTGAGAACAAGGCCTGGTGTGTGGGGTAGGGGTAAGGACATGGGAGAAGGTGCCTCAAGGCCTAAAATTATGGAACTCAATATTGAGTCTCCAAGGCTGTGGAATTCCCAAGTGGAAAATGAGATGCTGCTCTTTCAGTTTGTGCTGAGCTTCATTGGAGCACTGCAGCAAGCCTGGGACAGGGATGCTGGCCAAGGAACAGGAGTAGTGTGCTGAAGTGGCAGGCAACTGGAAGCTTTTTTTGTCTTTTTTTTGTGGACAGAATGTAGGTGTTGTGCGAAGTGGTCACTCAGTCCACGCTTTGTTTCCCCAGTGTACAGGAGACTACATTGTGAGGAGAAAGTGAGGTCTGCAGATGCTGGAGATCAGAGCTGAAAATGTGTTGCTGGAAAAGCGCAGCAGGTCAGGCAGCATCCAAGGAACAGGAAATTCGACGTTTCGGACATAAGCCCTTCATCAGGAATGGTGAAGGGCTTATGCCCGAAACTTCGAATTTCCTGTTCCTTGGATGCTGCCTGACCTGCTGCGCTTTTCCAGCAACACATTTTCAGCTCAGACTACATTGTGAGCACTGAATGCAGTAGATTAGATACAGTCCGTAGGCCATGCAAGTTTGCACCTTCAAGTTATCACACATGGCAGACATGCAAAAGGTTTAAAGGGACCAAATACCTAATCAAATCATTCATGCACAATGAAAAGAGTACACATGCTTTGACTCCTTAATTCGCCTTATTGTAGTCCCGATCATAATTCAACACACCTCTCAGTCACTAGTTATAGCTTATAAATTCAATGTTTCAAAACAAACTTCTAAAAATGTAAATGTATTAGAATTTTACATGACAGAAAAATAAAAACATTCCGTGTTTATCCATTTGTAACTTGTGTCCTTCAACATTCTCCAACGGGGTACTGGATTAAATCAACAGCAATTTCAAAAACTGTGATGTGGAGCAGAGAGACCTTGGTGTCCATACAGATATCCTTAAAGCAATATGGAAGTACACAGGGGTTATATTATGTTACTTAGGATAAATTATCAGGTTAGACCTTTCGCCTGGGAACAGAGAAGGTTAAGGTGAGATCTGGAACACTTTGAAAAGACAGTGAAAGCCAATTCTGTAAGCAATTTTAAAAGGGAATTTGATGGGTCATTGAAGATTAAGAGTTATAGGGTTACAGACAAAACAGATGTAGGCAGAGTGGGTTATGGATGATTAATTTGGTATCACCTGCTTCACACCATCATCAAAGGTACAGCTATTCACCCCCAATAACCATCAATTATTTTGCTTCCAATTGGTCATCTAAATATTTCTTAACACATAATATTTTTTTCCTCCAATGTTACACTTTTCTGCTTTTATTGTATCTGTTCTCCCGCAGGAGTACAATTCCACAGGATACAGGCAGCTTGGTACAGATTGACATTTCTCTACATAATCCAAGAGTTGTGACAAGATATCCAACACTCAGAACACTACACCCAACAATTCTTGCCCCCCACCCCTTCTGAATCTTCAGTAGGTGTGGGTAGATTTGGAACCCCCTTTTGAACTCCCTAGTCCAGAAATGCTGAAGCATTTAATGCCTCAGGAATTTCTGTTTGTATTGCTCATCGGATCTGAGTAACCTATTCTCTAGCTAAGGTGAGCTGTCTGAGTCATAAAGAGTCCCTTAACTTTGCTTCTTACTCTTAGTTCCTATTTTATTCAATTGTGTGCTTCTGAGCTTTGTGACAACTCACTTCTCGGAGATCCTGTATAAATGAAAGTAGCTCAGGTATCTGTGCACTTCACTCTTGCGAACAATTTGCTTAGATTCATTGAGTCAGTTCCTTTTATTATCTTGAATGCTTTCATCAGGCAACCTCACATCTAACATGCTCAAACATGCCTCATTACTTGAAAGCATATTTATTGTCCACCAATATGCCCAATACTATAGGCCAAGTTGCATATATGTAGTTTTCTTAATGCAACTAAACACATAAGGCAGGAATGTTACAAAAGACATTAGAGCACAAAAGTTGATGTTAGAGTGGATGGTCAGAAATTTGGGAATAGAGTTAGACTATAAAGGAGGGTCTTAAGGGAGGAAAAAGATGTGAAAAAGCAAAGAAAGTTAGGGAGAGAATTCCAGACTTAGATAGCTGAAGGCACAACCAAATGGAACAATTAATATAGGGTCCCTTCCAATGATTAAATTGAGCAGCCCTGCATCTTCCAGAGTTATTACATCTATTCTCGTTGGAACAAAGTTAAAAACAGAAGTTTTCAAGATGTTGAGAGATTTTGATAAAGCAGAGAAACTGTTCCCTCTTGTGAGTGAGTCACTAACTTTAGATCACAGATTCACTCTCACTGGTGAAAGGTCTAAAAAGGAGAGGAGGTGAATGTCTTCGACTTGAGCAGCACCCTACCCGAAAAGATGATGAAAACTGCAAGGTTTTCAAAATTTCAGCTTTAAAATCTTGTTTGAAATGAAAGCAGAGTCACGATGGAACTGAACCCTACATTTCCACCTCTAAAGTCTATATATTGATCAATCCCTAAAGAAGGTAATGATCTATGGACTCTAATAACTAAGAATTACAAGTGGTTCACAGCTGGGAGATGCTGTGCAATCTTTGCACAGAAGGTGGCGCAATTCTATGACATGGATGGAGATGAAGGAAACAGCATCCATCTCTGCTAACGGTAGCTGAGAGGTCTTCCTCCTTTAGCAAAATTTAAAAACTGTTTGGACAAACAAAACAGACCCCTTCCACTCTGGTGGGAAAAGAAAAGGCAGCTGTGAACCAACAAAGTAAAAACAATTACTCTTCATTCTGATTCAATAACAGGCAGACATCTATTGGGTTGAGTATCTTTGCTGGAAAGTTTTTCAGAGCCTTTACCACAGTAGACTTCATAACAGTTCTCAATTGGCATGTGCTAGGCCTTACTTCCTGAAGCAACCCCCAAAACACTTCCTCTAGAAGGACTCGAAGTCCTCATATGCTGTGGGGGAGTGCCTGGCAAAAGATAGACACCTGACTGAAATTTATGTGGCTATTTATGAGGAACAAAACCCAAAATAACTAAGTTTTGCTCCAAATTAAATCTCCAACAAATACAATCCACTCACTCTTCACCCTCCAAAGCCTCCAGAATTTCAAGCCAATTACCAGGCAGATTTGAGAAACTGCAAGTGTGCAGAGACTGCAATTAACACAAAAACAAAGGAAAGTCTTCAGACAGCAACACAGATAACCATGTTCCAATATAAAACAAATGCAATAGAGATTGAATTTGAATCATTTACAAATTCAAAGTCCTTTTCTCAAACAAGGACACATTATTAGCTACCACAGCTATTTATGTGTCAATGTGTCCAGAACACAGTCAGCTATGAAATGGGGAGCCATAAAAAATCTCTCCCTACCCCAGCAATTTAAATAATGAAGTAGCTAATGATCATCTGAGGTAATAAATGGAAATGTGCTGTCGAAAACCAGCCCTTAATAACAATGAAGACAGAAACAGAAAAGGAGACAGATTGGAAACTACACAAGAGTGGAAACGTCAGAAAGAAATAATCTCATAGTATTAGTGAAGATAGGACTAACTCAGGGTTTACAGGCTGAGTGGAGGTGGGGGAGGTGAGGATGAGTTGGAGCTTGTGCTTAGAGAGTTGATCAGTCATTAAAATGCTTTGGGGAAGCTGCCTGGCCGAATTTTGTGCTTTTGCAACATGGCTTGTGGGTTGGGGGGGCAAAAGTGATTGCGCAACCACTCCTCACCCTCAATGGAATCCACCAAGCTCCATTGACTATCCCCCCAACCACCATGATCCCATCCCCACAAAATACCAGTACGCCTTTCCCTCAACTGCTGTGTCTGATTTGCCAAGCTGCAATTCCTTGATCTTCAAACTTCTCTGACTGTCTCCCTGCCCTGCACACCTTGGATCTGTAACCCATGTGGGTCAGACCATATCATAAGCGCACCACACCTTCCTCGCCCTTGCACTGAACACAAAACTCACAGCACATACCTGAAGCACTGCTGAAGGAGGCAACTGTGCTAAAGAATGTGACACTTTTATAGATGAAACGCTCAACTCAGGAGGATGTAAACAATCCCGTGGCAATATTTAGGAGGAAGGACAGGGGGCATCATGACCAAATCCTACCTCTTATTCAACAGCACAACAAACAGATTTTTCAGCATGAACATGTTTACAAGGGTTTGTTGTGTGCATATCAGCTGCTGCAGTTCCTACATTACAACAGTGACTGCACTTCACTGGCTGTAAACCTTTAAGATATCCAGTGGTTGCAAATGGCACAATCAAAATGCTCACTTTTCTGTTTTTTCATCCTTCAGTCATGCCTGAATTAGCTTGTTTTTTTTTCTGTCAGAACTAAGATAACATAATAAAATTGCTAACTTTGGAATTAATTCATCCCTTCATGAATTTAATATTGTGCAGTTGAAATCATTTTTATAATTAAGCTGGTGCATGGCATCAGTTATTAAAAACAAATTGCATTGAATTAATGAAAGAAACACAGGGTGAGATTTTAACAGGAGCAGTAGTGAGGCATTGGTAGGAGGATGGGTGTAATGCAGGCCTGAGGGCAAGACCTAGAAGATGTTAAATGTCAGAATTTATTAGCATTGATTCAGTGCGATGCTTGCTCATCCGTGACCACCCACTTGTGGCTCTTCTGGTGGCTATTTACTATGTGTGAATATATCTCTTAAAGGCATTCACACCGCTGAAACTGAAATGTAAAAGTTGTCAACAGTAAATCCTAATCCCTAGCTCTAAGCCAAACCCTCAGAGATTCTTATTACAAACTAGAGGGAATGGAGGGACCTCCTGTTTCCATCTTTTTTTGTTGCAGAAAGCCTGGAGAGATATGAGTTTTCGGCACGTCATTCCAAAGATCTGCTTTCACTGAAGAAATCCTTTAATGCTCTGATAAGACGTGCAAGGGTGAATCTCTCCATTTCTCTCCACTGGGTTTGGCAAGAGCACTTTCAAAAACTTTCTCTCACAGCCTGCGCACACCTCCCCAACCCCCACGCTACAGCAGTTTCATTTACCTACATCATATCCTATTCCAATCAAATCAATCCTCGCCTTCTCACTCCATTCATATATTCAGCAATTACATTCTGCCTTTACACCAGCTATGAGCAGCATTCTGTTCTTACCTGGTACCAATTATGGAACAATGTTCTCTGATGAGTACTCCCTCATTTCACAGTCCAGCTATTTTCTCTCCAATGACCACCTCTCTAGCCCTTGCTTTTACTCAATTTCAGCAGTTAAAATATATAAAGGAGCTGTAGACACACGCACGTTCTTTTATAGCAGCCTCTCTGATATTGCAAACCTCTCCCCATTCTGTACTGGACAAAATGTCTCACAAGGCAGGAGACAAACTGTCAAACTGAGGACAGCATTAGCTTGCATCCAAACTCTCAGTTTTCAATCCGTGAAATAACAAGGCCATCCAGAATGAGAGGCATCTGAGATGGTGAGGCTGGGCTGACACTGAGTTAAGGTGTCTGCTTAATACTTGTACCCTTCCTCCAAAGTAGCTTGATGACTATAATACCGCATAGTGAAGATGATCATCTCCCACTGTCTGGCCTGTCAATGCCATGCTAACTCTTCCACAAATTCAATTCTGGAAATCAGAAATAAAAATAAAGAACGCTCAACAAATCAGGCAGCATCGTTGAAAACAGAGACAGAGTTAAAGGTCCTGAATTTTGCTGCAGGGATCAGGACCCTGATATTGCAGCAAAGATGTGCCCTGAGCCAGTGGCTGCTGTCAGTGGGACTGCCTCAGGGATTTTACTGCAGGGAGCATCATAACTGGCCACCTGGGCAAAGGCCGGCTCTCCAATGAAGGACAATGGGTGCTCTTGGAGCCCTCAGCCCAATCAAAGGGTCAGTCATTCTAGAGGCGCAGCAGAGCAACCTGGACCTGTGGACACTACTGAGGCAGGTGAGAGGTCAGCAGCCTCCAGCAGGTGAGAGACCAGCAACCTCCAGCAGGTGAGAGACCAGTAGCCTCCTGGAGGAGGGAGATTAGCAGTCTCCAGGAGGAGGAAGACCAGCAGCCTCCATCTGGTGAGAGACTAACAGCCTCTAGTAGGAGAGAGACCAGCAGCCTCCAGCAAGTGAGAGACCAGCAGACTCCTGGAGGAGGGAGATTAGCAGCCTCCAGGAGGAGGAAGACCAGCAGCCTCCATCTGGTGAGAGACTAACAGCCTCTAGTAGGAGAGAGACCAGCAGCCTCAGCAAGTGAGAGACCAGCAGACTCCAGGTGTAGGAAGACCGGCATTCTCCAGCAGGAGGGATACCTGCAGACTCCAGTAGGTAAGTTCATAAAGACATTTGAGATTAATTGCATTGAGTCTCCAATGGGAAAATGCCCAGAGGGAGTGTTGGGGCCATGGGGAAAGCCTTCCTGATCTGTGGACCATCCTGTGTCTACTGAGCCTCGGGCTCTCCTCCTATTGCAGAGTAGCCACTTTCATTGAACTGGCAGCCATTCCCAAACAGCCAGGGGAGGGGGAGGGCATGACTCCTGCTGACAACAAGTTACCATGGCTCAGTAAAATGATGTTTCATGGGCTCTTTAGTTATCATTGAATTCCTACAGTGCAGAAGCAGGTCATTTGGCCCATCAAGTCTACACCGATCCTCCAAAAAGCATCCCACCCAGACCCACACTATCGTCTTAACCTTGCACTTTCCATGACTATCCAATCTAGCCTGCACATTATGGGGAAATTTGGCTTGGTCAATCCACCCAAGCTGCACATCTTTGGACTGTAGAGGAAACCAGAGCACCCAAAAATACCGCACATGGACATGGGAAAACTGTGCAAATTCCACACAGTCACCCAAGGCTACATTCAAATCTGGGTCCCTAGCATTGCAAGGCAGCAGTGCTAACCACTAAGCCACCTTGCTGCCCAGTTATGCTGCACAGTGCATCATTCCTTGAAGCAGGCAGCTAATCTACATCCAGTGTCCGGTCTGGAAAAATACCTCCATGGTGGGACTGCATATGGTTCACCATTTTAATGTGGTTCCCTGCTATTTAGCTTCTTCCTCCACTTCCCAGCCTTCTTTGGGAGCCCAATAAAATTCAGTAAATGTTGCAGTTTAAAGATCTTTCATGAGAGTTCACACTTACTCTCCACGTTCTTTAGGTCTTTTTTGGTACCCAGTGAAGAGACTTTTCAGAAGCTGCAATGTTACCCATAGTCTCCCACCCTTCCATCAGCAAAGAGACTGGATAGGGCAAAGCAATTAGAGGGATCTGCACAAAGCACAAGGGAGGAGTTGAAAATACGGCGCCAGGTCTTCACAATTCTGACTTTTCAAACAATCAGCACTTGCAGAGCACAAAGGCCACTGTTTGCCAAGTAAAGTATATTCTATGCAGCTGCATTTCTGAGCAAAGCCATTATAACTGGCTGGCACCTATTCTACTTAAATTAGATTTTTATAATATGGTTTTTACATTATGCAAGTAGGCAATCTACATTGGTATAAATGTTGAACAAGTTCTTCCATTGCAATCCTCTGGTGAATTCCTATTTAAATAAATTTACATTTATCTGCGAGCTACTGTTTATAAAGAAAATAAGGAACAAAATGTATAAAAGTAGGGAAAAGATAAAGAACATTGAATCTTTTTTGATCTTGTCATTGTGGTTTTAGTAACTACCTTTCAAATATCCTGCTGTCCAGAATTGTCAGATGAATATGTAAATTGATTTGGCACTGTAAGATCAACAGATCGAATTGTGATGAAATATACAAACTAATGGATGCATCTGCATTTGAAAGTCAAAAAGTTTGCATGTATTAAATGCTATTCCATTAGAATGGTCTATTTCAGAGGGCAATCATTGAGTACATTCACCTCTGAGGCTGAAAGGTTTTTGGACACTTGGGGAATAGAGTGGCAAATTGGAATTAACGTAGAATATTTAGTAGATGGCAGGGTAGGCTCAAGGGCTGGAATTCCCACTCCAGCTCCTATTTGTTATTATACAAATACAGAGATACATATAAGTCCTGTGATAGGTCACACATATTAATCTGCAGTTTTCTTTCAGCTAAGACTCAGTCCAATCATATTCTGTGAATTCTTCAATGCTACCTCAGTTTAATGTTACTCTGTCCATGGTACTGAAGCATATTAGCCATGTGAAAATCCCAGGTTTGACCCCTGATGCAGTGTATATGGTCGAGAATCAAGGCTCAGTCAGGATGGACTTGGGGAAAATCAAAGTTCCGACTCATAATCACTTTGTTGGGTTTATTTATAAAATTTGGATAGGAGCATAATAGGGCTAAGTTGCCCATTGGCAGTGATTTTCTATGCAAATCTAATTTGACTGACGGTAGTGGCTATGTTGGGACATGAGCATAACTACATGACTGTCACCCATGACGAAACACCCCAGCAAGAATCAACTGCTTTGGGTGAGGAAACTGGGAAACTAGACAGTTGCAGGAAATTGCCAACAGCAGTTCTAGACATTAGCAAACAATTAAAAGATAAAGTTTCTTGATATCAAGGTGAAATTAGCTCTGTGATAATCACACAAAATTTAATCTGTTTTACACACTGACATAACTTGTCTGTCCATTGAGAGCAACAGAAGGAGGTATGGGGCAGGATGTAACATAGAATGATAAAAATCACACAACATCGGGTTCTCGTCCAACAGGTTAATTGGAAGCACATTAGCTTTCAGAGCGTCGCTCCGAAAGCTAGTGTGCTTCCAATTAAACCTGTTGGACTATAACCTGGTGTTGTGTGATTTTTAACTTTGTCCACCCCAGTCCAACACTGGCATCTCCAAATCATAGAATGATAATTTACTATCTTCTATTTTGCACCATTGTTGAATACCAATTTCATTCCCTATAGCGCCTGCCTACTTTGTACAAGACATTATTTTTAGAGCAGCTGCAGTTATGCATTCGTGATCAATGTGCTGGAATTTGGTTGTTTTGTCGTGATATTTTCCTGTCAAAATACTGCTGAAATCAAACCCACATGTGCAGCCCATAGCTATTCAATATTTAACATGACTTGGCAGGTCAAAACAAGTGAGACAAACACGTATAAACGTTCTTGTGCATTTCTGTTTCCATCACAGAAACTTTATATCAGGTTGCTCACGCTACAGGATGAGCTAACCTCATTCTTTTAAAAATTTAAAGCAAGAAAGCTTTTACTTCAAATTCATAACTTTCCTTCCTAAACTTCTTGCTGAGATGTGGGTATTCTGACCAGGCAGTCATTTACTTTCTGATGTAGCCTCTTTTCATGTAGAAAGGTATCTTTGGCACTCATTTCTTGGCTTATTCCCATCCTGTTAGCACCATTCCTTTTGTAACTGAGGTTATCCAAGTGAGACATACAGGATGACATCACAAGGTGTAACCAAGATTGAATAGACCAGGAGGTCCTGAAAAAGAACAGCTGAGAGAAGAAGGCAAAGTGGTGAGGGCTGACTTTCATGCTTGCGAATATTCAGTGAGAAGAGGGACTGAGCAGAGCAAACTATTTAGAAGGAAACTGGAGACTCCATTGCAGCTATAAACATAAGGAATTAATCACAGACATGCTCCAATTTAGAAACAGGCCATTCAGCCAATAGCCCATGCTGACCCTCTGAAGAGCACCCAACCCGACCCCATTCCCTAGACCTACATTTCCCATAGCTAATCCGCATAGCCTTCACATCCCTGGATACTACAAACAGTTTAGCATAGTCAACTCATCTAATCTGTATATCTTTAGACTGTGGGGGGAAGCTCATCATGGGAAGAATGTGCAGACCCCACACAGACGGATGGAGGAATTGAACCTGGGACCCTGGCATTGTGAGATAGCTGTGCTAACCCCTGAGCCAAGGTGCTACCCTCTTGCGAAGAGGGCCTCGTTAAAGTCAACAAAGTTGAGAATTGATTGAATAAAGAAACAAGGAATGGTGGGAGTTAAATCAGTTGTGAAAAAATAATAAGCTTTTCCCCGGACTCTAAACAACAGTGTGATGGAGATATTTGATGACTTTTTCCAGAAACTGCAGTCTTCCATTTTTCAAATATTTACTAATCACATGGACCTTGCTGCTTCAAATGGCTATCTTTTTGGTTGCAATATCCACTGCAATTGTAATACTTTCTTTATCTCTGTGTGTTAGTAACTGTAAATTGTATGAATGACGTTTGTATTTGAAAAATAAGAGAAGGATGGTATACTTGTAATTTATTTCAAATGCACTGGCAAAGAATAGTTTCTGATTTAGATTGATTGTCCTTAATCCAACTCAAATCCAAATGCTACATTTTTGTGTGCAGCTACATCTAAGACCATAACCACGATTGTGGCTGATGTGAGCAAATTATTTTCAAGCAACCTAGCCAGGACGCAACATTCATAAATGGAGTCGAAGAAAGTAAGGTCAAGTGACAAAGTGAAATAACAGATTCTTTGCAAACATATGGACAATAGTAGCTATTTGATTCGCTTCAGCAATGATTAAATTAAGTCCTTCTTTTCTGTTGTCCTGAAATGTATGCATTATAGTACATGCAATAGATATTTTCAAAGTACCATCAAGTTGAGAAGAAAATCTATCTGTATTTGAGTATTGACAATTCACATGCTAAATCACTAAGTGATGTTTAACATATTAAATAACAAATCATTCAAATGGATCAACGAATAAATAAAATATTTATAAATACAAATGATATATTTTTAATTGGTGTGCAGTTGGACTTCTATTTCAGGAATAATTGAGTATTAAGCTGCACCAATCAAGAAATGCTAAATTGAATTGATGGTAATAGTTACCCAATTGAATAAAGCCAAGGGTTGAAAAAATAAGCACTACCGCAGTTAGGCGGTAGTGTGGGGGTAAAGAAAAAAAAATTAACTGGAGATTCCTTCCCCTTCACTAAAAAAAGAAAAAAAAAGAAACAAAAAAACGAAACAAAAAAAAGCCAAGGGTTTTTCACTGTGTCTCACACCTGAACACACACACGTGGGTGCTGTGGAAAAATAAGCACTACCGCAGTTAGGCGGTAGTGTGGGGTAAAGAAAAGAAAAATTAACCGGAGATTCCTTCCCCTTCACTAAAAAACGAAAAAAAAGAGAAAAAAAATAAAAAAAAGCCAAGGGTTTTTCACTGTGTCTCACACCTGCACACACACATGGGTGCTGTGGAAAAATAAGCACTACCGCAGTTAGGTGGTAGTGTGGGGGTTTTAAAAAAAACAAAAAAAAAGCCAAGGGTTCCACAACATGGCTTCAGCAACAATGAACTACAGGAGGGAAAGTCACCTGATGTTTAACACTGAGTGCTGGACTTTCTAACATCCTTGTATGGGTGGGGGAGGTGGCTTAGGCAGGGGCACACTTTGAAAACAGCATGCCAGATTTTGGGCATCTCCAAATTGCACTGCAGTCTTCAAGGCACATGCCGTAGTGACAGAGCAGTGTGTAAGCAACCTAAACACCTCCAAGTAAATGTGTTCTAAGTTTGTTGATGAGTTTATTCGTGCATCAGAGAGGAACAGGATTACATTTCCAAACCGGTGAGCAGTGAATAGTCTGCAACACATTTGGCTGAATTTTCCCTGCCCCTGAACAAAGTGGGCAATGGTGAGTCTGTTTGGAAAATATGGCTTGAAAGGAAAAATGAGATGCTTGACTGCAAGAAAAGTCCAAATGCCCACCCAAGGTTTGATCAACAAGAGGATAACTTTGCTAGTGAGTGGCAAGAAACTATCTACATGGCTATAGTCCCTAACCTTGCCTCATTTGTGAGCAATTTGCTGCCTCTCTCATTCTGGAGAGAGTGGTGGCAATTTCCAACATAAAATTCAAAGCAGATACCTGGGACTCCAACTCATCACTTGCTCCTCCGGGCCTTCATCTTAGGAAGTCGTCCCCAATATTTCAACGCTTCCTCCATGGGTAGCAACCACTAGCAGCCCTGCCCACAGATACTGGTATTGGATATGCATCAGCCTCATCACATCATCAATCTACATCTCCAACGCAATGTTTTTCACTTTAGTACTGAGCTTTGGAGCACACTGACATCTTGCATTATAGTTCTGCTGCCAGGCCACTTTTGCATGCTGGGACAGGCACCCAGCTCATGTATCAGAGAATGCTGTACCTCAGGGTTCTTCACTTGCCTTCTTAATACTTGCTTTGTGCTGACTTCAATGTACACAACATCTCTGCCTTGCCTTGTTGTGCTATGCCTCCTCATTCAGAACTTAAAGGTTCATAGTGCTGCTGTGGTGTGTTGCACGTAGTGCAGACACAAAGCCAGGTAACATTTCAAGGTCATCAGCAGTTATCAGTCATGAGGTAGACATGTTGATGTACAGCATGTCAATATCACACCTACACCAGCTTACAAGACAAACTCACAATATGTGCTTCAGACAAATGGCCATGTCTCAAAGTCTAAAGAAAGTAGCTCTTCTTCAAGTCAAGTACAACTGTTGTCAGTCAGGGGTCAGGCTATAATCGGTCAAAGGCAGCATCTAATCTCAGTTCAGGCGCTTGGACATGGTCAATTGCCACTTGGGGTGGTCGGGGTCAGGGCTTCTATATCACTACAGTCTAGCGAGTGGGCTGCAGTGAATCAGGAATTCACATAAGTCAGTCAGGGAACTGCACAGAGTTCAGTAAGAGGTCCATCCAATTGGTCAGTGGGTGGGCCACAGACAGCCTTGGGAGTGTGCTCCCAGAATGCCAAGGGTTTTATCAGGGGGTTACTACATCGGAAGGGAAGCTAAGGAAGTTAATTGCTGGGATTGGAGGTAGCATCCTGGGCTGCAGAAGAGACCACAATTGCAAAGGGAGGCAATTCAACACACAAGGCTGGGAGTCAACAGTGCATTGGAAGACATGGGTTAAAGCAGGATGGTGTTCAATGTTGGAGAAAAACACCACCCTGGCTTCAATGGGGGGGAGAGTGCAACATGTTGGCATGATTAAGCAATTGGGCCAAGGCTCAGTAACATTGGATGATGAAGGCTTAAATGGAGGAGTTGGAAAGAAACATGTAGAAGCTCAGTCCTGATGGACTCATCAGAGAGTGCAAGGAAAATAGGAACCTGAAGGTTTGGGGGAGTGCCCTTGGTTTCCAGGCTGAGCCTGTGACTGACTGTATGGAGCATGACCTGTGTCACTGTCCATCCTCATCAGAATTGTAAATGCATGTCAGAAATGTCAAATGGCTGTGATCATATATGGGGTGTGTTTGATTGTCTGAGCTCGTGGGCTCTACTTGTGAACAATATGAGGCCTTTCAGGAAGCAATTTATTAATCAGATACTTACAGTACAGGTAGAAGACATTTATAATCATTGTACCCTGAGTGGGAAATGCATGCAGTAACCAACAATGTGAGGTACAAATTCCAGGCATAAACAATCTTCACCATGTCACTGGTCACTACAGATTGATCAAGGTCATGTCTGTGAAGCAGAAATAATCACAGGTGACAATGCTAAATCATTACTTATTTGTGATGTGAATGTTGACAGTTCACATCACTCAGAACCTGTTCTCTGATATTCCCCATACTGATTCATTGGAACCATGACCAATGGTCATCACAGCTGCAAAGAGGAATAACAGAGCAGCTACCATGCAGCCTTCACATGAAGCAGTCCCAGCTGAGGGTCTCCTCAGAATGCAGTGAGGAAGTTAATTGCTGGGATTGGAGGTAGCATCCTGGGCTGCAAAGGAGACCACAATTGCAAAGGGAGTCAACCCAACACACAAGGCTGGGAGACAACAGTGCATTGGAAGACATGGGTTAAAGTAGGATGGTGTTCATTGTTGGAGAAAAACAGGAGACCCAGAGTTAATCATTTCCTCCACATCGCTAGAGCAGACTGCGCAAGTTCCAGGGCACCAACACAGAATGATGTCTGTGTGAGAGTGAGACAAATAACCAGAAGGAGAGTTTGGCCATCCTATCCCAGTGACCATCACCGTGAGAGCTGCTCTAAATCTTTATACAACTGCCAGCTTCCAAAGATCCACTGGGGATGTGTGTAAGATCACTCGATCTTCAAATGTTTCCAAGCTGGTCCTGACACAATGTGTGCCAGATCGCATCACTTCATCTCATTTCCCCATGCTGAGGCCTGAGCAGGAGATTTTGTGAACAGAGTCTGCATTCCGCAGACGCAGGGTGCCAAAGACTGTTTGGACAGCATTTTGAGAGCTCCATATGATAATGCAGCAATTTTCATCAACAAAAAAAGGTTCCATTCCATCAATATACAAGTCATCTGTGATCAATGGAACCACATCTGAGAAGACTGTGCCAGATAGCCTGGAAACTACCATGATGCTTACATTCTTGTGAGCTCTCATGTCCCAACTTTGTTTCAAAACCCAGATGGCTTAAAAGGTCAGTTACTGGGAGAGAAGGGCTACCTTCTGCAACCACAATTGATGGCTCCATTAGGTAATCCCCAACCAAGGATGTGCCTACACCTTGGTGAGTTATGCCATGTGAGCAGAAAAGTGGTGGCCAACTACCATCCAATTACGTGCGATAGTTGGCTTGAAGATGATCCAATTCTGAAGCAATCCCTGAGGCTGCAGCTCCAAGTTGGGCATGTTTGGAAAACTGAGGTGGATTAAGGGCTGCTAGGACAGGGCAAGCAGGCTCAAGGAAGGATGGGTAGGCTCCGTTCTCTTAAAAATAGTCATTGCCATCAGGGAGCTTCTCCCTGGTCCATGGAATACCAATGAAGGAGTGCTCTTCACCCATCTTCCCCAGGATTAGAATCATAGTGATGTACAGCACAGAAACAGACCCTTCGGCCCACCTTCCGAGGACCCCTTTGCCCACCTCCAACACACTGCATCCACCTGGACACCCCATGCTGGCCTATCACCCGCCCTCAACCTCTTCATTTCCAACTGCCGCCGGGACATTAACCGCCTCAACCTGTCTACCTCACTCCAACCTCTCACCCTCACAATGCGCAGCCCTCCAATTCCTCTGCTCCAATCCCGACTTCACCATCAAGCCAGCAGATAAAGGGGGCGCAGTGGTAGTCTGGCGCACTGACCTCTACACCGCTGAAGCCAAACACCAACTTGAGGACACCTCTTCCTACTGCCCCCTCGACCATGACCCCAACCCCACATCACCAAACCATCATCTCCCAGACGATACAGAACCTCATCACCTCAGGAAATCTCCCACCCACAGCTTCCAACCTCATAGTCCGGGAACCCCACACTGCCCAGTTCTACCTCCTTCCCAAGATCCACAAGCCTGACCACCCTGGCCGGCCCATTGTCTCAGCATGCTCCTGCCCCACTGAACTCATTTCTACCTACCTCGACACTGTCCTATCCCCCCAGTCCAGGAACTCCCCATGTACGTTCGAGACACCACCCACACCCTCCATCTCCTCCAAGACTTCCGTTTCTCCAGCCCCCAATGCCTCATCTTCACCATCCCTCTATATCTCCATCTGCCATGACCAGGGCCTCCAAGCCCTCTGTTTCTTCCTCTCCCAACATCCCCAACAGTATCCTTCCACCAACACTCTCATTCGTTTAGCCGAACTCGTCCTCACCCTTAACAATTTCTCCTCAGAATTCTCCCACTTCCTCCAGACCAAAGGGGTAGCCATGGGCACCTGTATGGGCCCCATCTATGCCTGTCTTTTTGTTGGCTATGTATAACAGTCGATCTTCCATAATTGCACCGGCACCATTCTCCACCTCTTCCTCCGCTACATTGATGACTGTATTGGCACCACCTCATGCTCCCGCGAGGAGTTTGAGCAATTCATCAACTTCACCAACACATTCCACCCTGACCTTAAATTTACCTGGACCATCTCGGACACCTCCCTCCCCTTCCTGGACCTCTCCATCTTCATGAATGACGACCGACTTGACACCGATATTTTTTACAAATCCACCGACTCCCACAGCTCCCTGGATTACACCTCCTCCCACCCTACCTCCTGTAAAAATGCCATCCTGTATTCTTAATTCCTCCGCCTCCGCCGTATCTGCTCCCAGGAGGACCAGTTCCACCACAGAACACACCAGGTAGCCTCCTTCTTTAGAGACCACAATTGCCCTTCCCACGTGGTTAAAGACGCCCTCCAACACCTCTCGTCCACATCCCGCACCTCTGCCCTCAGACCCCACCCCTCCAACCGTAACAAGGACAGAATGCCCCTGGTGCTCATCTTCCACCATACCAACCTTCGCATAAACCAAATCATCCGCCAACATTTCCACCACCTCCAAACAGACCCTACCACCAGGGATATATTTCCCTCCCCACTCTTTTCCGCCTTCCACAAAGACTGTTCCCTCCGTGACTACCTGGACAGGTCCACACCCCCCCTACAATCCACCCTCCCATCCTGGCACCTTCCTCTGCTGCTGCAGGAATTGCAAAACCTGCGCCCACACCTCCTCCCTCACCTCCAAGGCCCTAAAGGGGCCTTCCACATTCTTCAAAGTTTTACCTGCAAATCCACCAATATCATTTATTGTATCCGTTGCTCCCGATGCAGTCTCCTCTGCATTGGGGAGACTGGATGCCTCCTAGCAGAGCGCTTTAGGGAACATGTCCGGGACATCCGCACCAATCAACCACACCGCCCCATGGCCCAACATTTCAACTCCCCCTCCCACTCTGCCGAGGACATGGAGGTCCTGAGCCTCCTTCACCGCCGCTCCCTCACCACCATCTTCCGCCTCAGAACACTTCAACCCCAAGGCATCAATGTGGACTTCAACAGTTTCCTCATTTCCCCTTCCCCCACCTCACCCCAGTTCCAAACTTCCAGCTCAGCACTGTCCCCATGACTTGTCCTAGCTGCCTATCTTCTTTTCCGCCTATCCACTCCACCCTCCTCCCTGGCCTATCACCTTAATCCGCTCCCCCACTCATCTATTGTACTCTCTGCTACTTTCTTCCCACCCCTACCTCCTCTCACTTATCTCTACACCCTTCAGGCTCTCTGCCTGTATTCCTGATGAAGGGCTTTTGCCCGAAATATCAATTTTACTGCTCCTCAGATGCTGCCTGAACTGCTGTGCTCTTCCAGCACCACTCATCCAGAATCTGGTTTCCAGCATCTGCAGTCATTGTTTTTACCTTCGGCCCAACTTGTCCACACTGAACAGATATCCCAACCTAATCTTAGTCCCACTTGCCAGCACCCGTCCCATATTCCTCCAAAACCTTCCTATTCATATACCCATATAGATGCCTTTTAAATGTTGCCAGCTTCCAACACTTCCTCTGGCAGCTCACTCCATACACGCACAATCCTCTGCATGAAAAAGTTGGCCTTAGGTCTTTTTTATGCCTTTCCCCTCTCAACCCAAACCTATGCCCTTTAGTTCTGGACTCACCCACCCCAGAGAAACGACTTTGTCCATTTACCATATCCATGCCCTTTATGATTTTATAAACATCTACAAGGTCGCCCCTCAGCCTCCAACATTCCAGGGAAAACAGCCCCAGCCTATTCAGCCTCTCCTTTTAGCTCAAATCCTCCAACCCCAGCAACATCCTTGTAAATCTTTTCTGAACCCTTTCAAGTTTCACAATATCTTTCTGATAGGAAGGAGACCAGAATTGCACGCAATATTCCAACATTAGCCTAACCAATGTCCTGTGCACCCTCCACATGATGTCCCAACTTCTATACTCAATACCCTGACCAATAAAGGAAAGCATACCAAACACCTTCTTCATTACCCTCCCTATCGGTGACTCTATTTTCAAGGAGCAATGAGCCTGCACTCCAATGTCTCTTTGTTCAGCGACACTCCATACGACTTTACCATTAAGTGTATAAGTCCTGCTAAGATTTGCTTTCCCAAAATGTAATATCTCGCATTTTCCTAAATTAAACTCGATCTGCTACTTCTCAGCCCATTGGCCCATCTGATCAAGATTCCAATGTGCCCTGAGGTAACCTTCTTTGCTGCCCACTACACTTCCAATTTTGGTGTCATCTGCAAATTTACTAATTATACCTTCTATGTTCACATCCAAATAATTTATATAAATAACATAAAGCAGTGGACCCAGCACCGATCCCTGTGGCACTCTACAGGTCACAGACCTCCAGTCTGAAAAATAACCCTCCACCACCACCCTCTGTCTTCTACCTTTGAGCCAGTTCTGTATCCAAATGGCTATTTCTCCCTGTATTCCATGAGATCTAACCTTGCTAACCATTTGGAGCATGTGGAAGGATTCCACTTTGCACAGGGCAGCACCTCACAGGGTGGCGAGCCAACCAAATGTGGGTAAAATGCCCACTTAAGTTCCTCACTTGACCACCCAGCTAACAGCCAAACTAGTCTTATTGCTACCAGAATACTAGGAAAACCATCCAATCATTTGTCTGGGGTTTTTACATTTAAACAGACTGGAAATTTCAGTCCCTGGTCAGTCCTGCTGGAAGGTGCGCCCCTTTTATGTCAGTGAAGAAAAATATTGTTTCTATTGTAATGTGCTTCGTTCACCTTGACAGGGGCCAAGGTGATGACCAACGTTTGCTGAGCTATACTTCAGCAAAAATAGTGTCTTCATGACAAGAGAAAACACTGGAGAAAGACATCTAACTGTTCCCATGCAAATACAAACAGTTAACCTGCTTTATAACTGTGCTGCTAAAAATGGTTTGGGGAATCTTAAACCTTGTTATGGGTCTCTGTGGAAGAAAAAAAAGCCTTTACCCAGATGGAGTAGGTATTTCCTGATAATGTTTTAAGCATATTTGGTGAAAAAAAGGTTTGTTTACGCCACCTAGTGGTGTCATACACATAGAACCCTAAATGTGCCCTTCGAGGTGTGTTAGATACAAACCCTTCTGAATGCACCTCTCTGCAAATCAGATAGATCTATTTAAATCAAAATGGGTAACTGACCTTAGGTCAGTGACATAGGGTATAGATTTTCTTGTCTAGATAATTAAATAGCTATATCATTAGTATTTTTCAAAAATATAGAAACAGATATAACGGGGTTATGTCAAAGGCAATTAGTGAAGATAATGGAGCAGCCTACAAATGATGAAGTTGTGGCTGCATTATAGTCAAAATCACATTAAATTCTGTATTTGACACATTACAATTCCACTCCCGTGCTCTCAGAGCATGCCAGTCGCCCAGTTAATGACTGGGAATACACAGACTGGAAGGAAACAGTTTCCCAAAATACATTCGCAAAGAGCATCAAGAATGAGAGGCGTGGATTTTTAAAATCCTATTATAGTTTACCATGTTACCTTTCAAATTATATTTTAAAAAAGGAACATCAAAGTCAATTCTTGTTACTTTTGTGACACAGAAAAATCAGTCGAAAGATTTTTGTGGAACTTTTTGTTTCTTTCTATCTGAGTACAACAATGAGAAAGCATATAGGTAACAGACATGTGTTTTGTCTGTAATTTGTAGCCCTAATTTCTGAAGTGATGGACCTATTCCCAAATTTGCCAAAACTCCAAGGAACCAAGGCACTCTGCCAAAGCAAATGGTAACCCCATGTACCTAATGATTTGCTAAGAAAACTATACTCTACCAATACCTGCGTATGGCCCACAATGCAAGTTATTAGTTCTTCTCCAAGAACAATTGTTTCCAGTGACCCGGAGCTCAGCAGTACTGCATATCCTTAACCTTCTTTTTACTTTCTATAACCACATGGCCTGTACATGTAGTAGCGAGTCAATACTCTCTTCACACCTTCTGAAATCATGGGGAAACTTAAGTTCAAAACTGATGTATATAACTCAATGATGGAATGTGCTTTGGCATTAGTCTACTACACAACCTAACCACTAAAAAACTTTGGTCTGTGTTTTTATATGCTTTTCATTTGCATATTTTTAGTGAACCCGGAACAAACAAAAATCAAGGCAATGAAGGCCCATATTTGAAAAACTGAACTCATGTTTCCAGTATGTTTTCAGCATTTGAAGGTTTTATTTGTGCCATTCCTGTACAAGATTAGTACACTACATTGAATCCCAATAGAATTTCACTACTGCAGTAAACAGAATTGCATCAGACACAAATGCGATTTAAAAGTTTGCTTAATTCTAATCACGAGACAACGTTTCTCCTGGAACCAGCAACAATAAGTACGAAAGCTGCAAACATTACCACACTTCTGCAAAATCTTTTTCAGCTGCAGTAAAACATAATCGTTAAAATATAGGCTGTAACTATAGTCAGACCCTGCTAGAACAGTCATACTTTGTATTGTCTTCACTTTCTACCAATGTCTTGTTCCTATAATATTTAACTACACTTCGATGTGCTTTGTTGGCTGTAAATTGCTTCAGAGTGTCCTGAGATCTTGAAAGAGGGTATGAATGAAAGTTCCTTTTCTTTCTACAGCAGATTGGGTGCATGATGGTTTGAATTGAATTTAAACAAGTGGGGGAAGATCATTTCAACGATGCAGTTCAATGTTTTAATTTTGCACCTTCTGTAACTAGTGTGATGCAAAGTTTAACAATTTTACCCAGACAAAATTTATATAAATTATACTTTCAATTGTTTTAATGTTAATAAAGAGCTGGCAAGAGAGCTAATTCTTTGTCAACTTAGAAAATAACTCTCCAAATGTCCTCTTCTCTATTGTTGATGCTATGATTGGTTCAACAGAGATTTGAAAACTCTCCAAGGCAGTAGTATTTCAGTTGTTGGATCTTGACAGAGAGCATTGAAAGGTATTCCCACTGTGGGATCCATTTTAAACTCCTAGCATCACAATGAGACTAAACAAACGTGTTGAAATCAGAAATAGAATCACTGTGTGATTTTGCCTTCCACTTGGAAACAACCTGTTGGGTCAAATGATCTGCAAACACTATGGAATTGAAGAACTCTAATTTCAAAGTTAACTTAATGGACCACAAGACAGATCGTAAACAGAACCTGGGATTTTCCTAAGCTTTACTAGTCAAAGATAAAGACAAAATTTTTGACAATCAAGGTAACCAACATTAGGAATTGTTCATTTTTGACATTAATCGATGGCAATAGGATCTGGTATCTATAATATACATACTGTAGTGAGGTCTGCTAGGTGGACCCCATATAATATGAGTTCCCTAATTAGGGCTGTTAACATGGTCCAATCAGGGAGCCCTTGCTGAAAGATATAAACAGGAGTGTCAGGTTTTGTTCATTCTGAGAGCTGGCTCTGAGGAAGCCAGACCAGTGTAAATAAAGGGTGAGTTTCTGACGGGATACTGACTTTTGTGGAGTTATTACAAAGGCAATAAGAGAAAAAGATATGATCCTGAAGAAAGTCACTCACAGCAGCCAATTTGGAATTGAGTTAAGCATTTCTGGAATCATACTGTTACTTGGGAAGCTTGACTCATTCAATTTGCCATCAAAGATTGGGCCCAGTATGTGGAAAGAATGCTTTTTTTTTTCTGGGCAAATGATATTGGGACAGACAAAAAGTAACAAGTAATTCTCCTGTCAGCCTGTGGACCTGCAGCTTTTTCAGTTATTGGGAGCTTCACTTTCTCTGAGGCACCAGATACTGAAAGCTTTCAAAAGTTGACAGACTTAGTTAAGGAACATTATGACCCTAAGCCCCCTCCAATTCTGAGGTGCTATTGGTTTTACTTAGTAGTTCAAGAAGTATGAGAATCTGTGTCAGGATATTTGACAAGAGTTAAGATGACTAGCAGAGGCATGTGACTTTGATTTAACCCTCAGATATGTGAGATTAACCATGTAACCATGCAAAAGTGCTGAATAGCTGAAGCCCACTCAACTTCAAGTAGGCACTACGACTGGCTTTGCCTTTTGAAAATGCAGCAAGTGGAGCATGTAAGTTATAGGGTACTCTGAGGGAAGTGGATACTCTTGCCAGTTCAGTTGAACTTGGGGGACACCACTTGAGTGAAGAAAATTGCATAGCCTCAACTCAGTACATATTCTGAAGAGGGACTCTAGTTCAGCCCACAGCAAAACGTCGAAACAAAGCCAAACCTCAGCCAAATGGTTAACATTCTCTTCATGATCCAGAGCAGCAAGCCATTGTAGTTGTTGGTGGTTTGTGGACTCGAGACAGCAAAAGAGTCCCACTAGACCTAAACTGAAGAAGAGAACTCATGAGCCACTATGCAAAAGAGTGCACAACCTGGATGGCCCACCTACTCTGGTTTGGAATAATTTAATTGCTTAGTGACATCCAATTAAAATTAACATCTGGTTACATTATCACCCGGTTCTAATCAATACAGTGCGGCTGTATTGATTGCAGAACCAGTCTTTAACAAAATTCATTCTGGACTCCAAACCTTACATTTATGCAAGACCTCAGGTAGGCTGAGATCCTATAGCAGGGAACTTTTACAGATTAAGAGTACAGTTTTGGTTCTAGTCTCATGTGAGAAGCAGCTGGTTCAGTTACCTCTTATTGTAGTAAAAAGCTTGGGCCCAAGCCTGATGCGCCAAAATTGGGTGAGAAAGATTCACTTGATTGGTGCAACATTTTTTTTATTAGAAAATGGTTCCCTGAGTGAAGTCCCAATTAAATGCCTGGAGGTTTTTCAGGAAGGTCTAGGGATTATCAAAGAAGCTAATGCCACCTAGCATATTGACCAGGAAGAAATTCCACGATTCTGTTAAGGCCTGCCCAGTGCAGTTTGCCTTACCGGCAAAAGTACAGGCAGAAAACAGGAGGCTGGAAAGTGAAGAAATCAGCAGCTTGGAGAATGGGCAGCACTGGTCATACCGTTTGTGAAGACCAATGGGTCAGTTTGCCTTATGGGATTTGTAAACAATTGGTAGACTGCTTTTTGCAGTTGGATAAATACCCAATCTCTCCCATAGAGGATTTATACACAAAGCGGAGATAGGGACTGTTTCTCATAAAGCTGGACATGAGTCATGTGTACCTGCAATTGTTGTTAAATGCAGATTCCCAGAAGTATGCTACAATTAATACCCATAAGAATTTGTGCCAATATATAAGAATGCCATTATTGTCAGCCTGTGCCATTTTTCAGCATGATTTTCCTGCTCCTCGAATGCTGCTTTTCTAGCACCACACTCTCGACTCTGAACAGTAGCATCTGCAGTCCGCACTTGTGCCATTTTTTCAGCAGACAATAGAGAACATTTTACAAGGTCTACCCGAGCTTGGCATTTATCCAGGTGACCTGCTAATAATGAGAAAGACCAATAGGTAGCACTTAGGCAATTTGGACATAGTCCTTAGACATTTCTCCCAGGCTGGCATATGCCTTAGAAAGGAAAAATGTGTTCCAGGCACCCAAAATGACCTACTTGGGCTACAGAATCGACAAGACTAGATTACACCCATGGAGGATAAAGTGAGGGTGATCAAGGTGCTCCAGCTCCCACATCTGTACCAGAGCTTAGGTCATTCCCTGGATTGGTAAATTATTACAGCAAGTTCATACATAACCTGGCCTCCAATCTTGGACCCTTATATCTGCTACAATAAAAGGGTCAGCCTTGGAAATTGTCTCGTAGCTAAGGTGTAGATTTTAGGGAAATGACATGACAACTCTCATTGTCTGAGGTGTTGTTCCACTGTGATCCCAAGCGAGATCTGGTCCTGACCTGTGGTGCCTCCCAGTATGAGTTTGGGATAGTGTGGCCACTGCTGAAAGAGTCCATTCTAGTTTTGAACTTTTTGGACATCCTTCGAGTCACTGCTGACTGTGAACGCAAAAGGATCCAGTCCAGGCAAAACTAAAACAACTGGTGGTGATATGCAAAGAAAAAAAGGTCATCACAAAAGGAATTAAAACCTTTCTGGATCTGGTGAAACTAGATCACTGTAGAGGACGGCATTTTATTAAGGGGAGCAAGAGTGATTAACCAAAGCAAAGGTCACTAACAAATACTGGCGTAACTCCACTAGAATCATTTATGGAATTTCATGCTGGCAGGAACTTATGTCTGGTGGGCAGGGAGGTACGCAGATATAATTGCTTTGGTGGGGCAGTGTCAGAGTGCCAACAAGGTCAAGAGTTACCATCAGGAGCTCCCCCACATTCATGGGAATGGACTCAAGTACACAGAGATTTTACCAGCCCTTTCACATAGCCAACATTCTTGGTCATTGTGAACGCCCACTCAGAGTTGTTGGATGTGCATGGAGTTGGTTTGCCATACACAAGGATGACAATTGAAAAACTGCACATTTCTTTTGCGATACATGGACTCCTGGAAGTGTTGGTCACAGACAACTGGCCATCATTTACCAGCAGGGAATTCAAGTATTTCCTAAAGTCAAATGGTATTCATCATATGAGGACAGCTCCATGCCATTCATCATCCAACAGTCTGACAGAAAGAACAGTCCAAGCTTTGAAGGCTTCATTAGACAACAAACTGTCCCAGTTTCTATTTGATTATGGGACTACCCCTCATGCAACAACAGGGACAGCTCCAGCAGAGTTGCTGATGAGAGAAGACTCCACCCCTGGTTAAATCTGGTCTTCCCAGCCTTGGGAGGGAGGGTGAAACGGCACCAGAAATGCCAATGCGGGACTCAAGACTCCTCTAAGCAAGAGAGACAGTATATTGCAGGGGACGAGTTTTAAAGCTGAAACCATGGAAAAGACTCTGTATGCGTAAGAGGCATGGTCAAGGCAAGGTCAGGTCCAGTAACGTACAAAGTTCGGGTAGGTAAGGCGCTCCTGAATAAGAATGTGGACCACATGAAAGCTGCAAACTTACAAACGGGACAGGAATAAAACATACCCAGCCCCTCAGGTCAACCAGAAAGAAGCTACAAGAAAAAGAACAGGTCTATATCCCTGGACTTAGAGGAGGAGAAATGTAGTGTTTGTAATGGAATTAGCCAGGTGGACTTCATAGAGCATGAGTTCTCTGATTGGGGCTGTTAATCTGGTCCAATCAGGGAGCCCTGGCTGACAGACAAGCAGCCAAGAGTTTGGTGCTGAAAAAGCACAGCAGGTCAGACAGCATTCGAGGAATAGGAGAATCGACATTTCGGGCATAAGCCTTTCGTCAGGAAAGGACTGACAGACATAAGCAGTAGCGTCAGAGGATCTGTTCACTCTGAGAGCTGGTTCTGAGTAATTGAACGAGTGTTAAGTACAATGCACGTGTAAATAAAGGATGACTTATCAGGATACCAGCCTCTGTGGAGTTATTTCACATACAACTTTATGAGTAAGTGCTCTATGTAAGTTGTATGGTGCAACTGCAAAACACAAGTCTGGTTTTGTGATTAAAATACTGGAAAGCACAGCAGGTCAGCTATCATCTAAAAGACAGGTCACTTCAAAGCACAATATTGCTTGCAGGGTTCATGTACTTTTCTTTTTCAGCCATGTGGCACTCCCACTATTTTCAGCATTTATTTGTGATTTCCTGCACCACATTTTTTCCCCAAGTACAGTAATATGTTGTACACAAAATTACTCAATAGAGAAGAATACACACCACAAATAGAATATTGTTTATTAATCAGACAAGTTGGGCTTGAATGCAAATGATCTGTAGTTGAAGTAATTGAAAGTAGCACTTTGAAACGAGTGCACAGTTCACTTTTAATCCTTGGAGTGGAGTGGGGTTTGCATTGAAATAAAGCTTAATTCTTTTCTGCTGATAATTTGGACAGTTTCCATGGCTCACATACATGTTGTTTCATATTAAACAGAAATCTGTCCAATTTACATTGCGTATATTGGCATCAAATTACATCAGTTTTTGATTGTGATAGTTGATTCTATTCAATGTATATCAGCCTCTTTTGAGTAGCTTCTTAAAACTAAACTTGCAAGCTCTCCTCATGGAATAACTTATACTGTATCTTTACTGTGCTCTTGAGTAAAATTTAACTTTTAATTATTCATTTGTGGGATATGGATGCAGCTGACTAGCCTGCATTTATTGCTAGTTCCTAGTTACCCTTGAGAAGATGATGGTGAGCTGCCTTCTTGAATCACTGCAGTCCACTGCTTTGGGTTCACCTATAATGCCATTAGGGAGGGAATTCAAGCATTTTGACCCAGCAACTGTAAAGGAATGACGATATATTTCCAAATCAGGATGGTGCGTGGCTTGGAGGGAAACGTGTTGGTGGCAATGTTCCCAAATATCTGCTGCCCTTGTCCTTCTGGGTGGAAGTGGTCGTGTGTTTGGAAGGTGCTGTCTGAGGGTCTTTGGTGAATTTCTTCAATGCATCTTATAGTTAGTACACACTGTTGCTCCTGCATTGGTGGTGGGAGTATGGATGCTTTGTCCTGGATGATGTCAAGTTTCATGAATGTTGTTGTGGCTGCACTCATCCAAGCAACTGGGGAATGTTTCATCACCTGACTTGTGCTTTGTAGATGGTGGACAGTCTTTGGGGAATCAGGAGGTGTGTTACTTGCTGCAGTATTCCTAGCCTCTGATCTGCTCTTGCAGCCATTGTGTTTACGTGGTGAGTGCAGTTGAGTTTCTGGTCACTGATAGCATCCAGGATGTGGATAGTGGGAGGTTCAGTGATCATAACTGAAAATCATGGAACTATTTTAGTAGAATGTAGTCCTTTGGCCCATTGTGTCTGTGTGAGCTCTTTGAGAGAACTATTCAGTTAGAGTATTGAGTACAGGAGTTGGGAAGTCATGTTGTGGCTGTACAGGACATTGGTTAGGCCACTGTTGGAATATTGCGTGCAATTCTGGTCTCCTTCTTGTGGGAAAGATGTTATGAAACTTGAAACAGTTCAGAAAAGATTTACAAGGATGTTGCCAGGGTTGGAGGATTTGAGCTATCGGGAGAGGCTGAACAGGCCTGAACTGTTATCCCTGGAGCATCGAAGGCTGAGGGGTGACCTTATAGAAGTTTACAAAATTATGAAGGGCATGGATTGGGTAAATAGGCAAAGTCTTTTCGCTGGGGTAAGGGAGTCCAGAACTAGAGGGCATAGGTTTAGGATGAGAGGGGAAAGATATAAAAGAGACCTAAGGGGCAACTTTTTCATGCAGAGGGTGGTACGTGTATGGAATGAGCTGCCAGAGGAAGTGGTGGAGGTTGGTACAATTGCAACATTTAAGATGCATTTGGATGGGTATATGAATAGAAGGGTTTGGAGGGATATGGGCCAGGTGCTGGCAGGTGGGACTAGACTGGGTTGGGATATCTGGTCAGCATGGACTGGTTGGACCGATGGGTCTGTTTCCATGCTGTACATCTCTATGACTCTAAGAGGGGAAGTAAGTTGCATAACATTTGAATCACTAATTAAGAAGTCATGTAAATGTAATCTATGCAAGAAATTGACAAAGTTAGTTTTAAAATAATTATTCTCTCCAGCAAAAAGCTTACAGCACGAGTAAAACAGTATCAGAGCACTTCCCATGAAAAAGGAAGTCAGATGGATTCTTTCACCTAAAGGGTAATGAAATTGTGAAATAGGTCACCAGACAAACACATTAAAACACAGTTTAAATGGAATTACCAGTGACAGGCAGGTGTTATTGATCCACCACAGTGGGAATGTGCATCGGGGCTAATGTTATTTCTCCATTCAGTAACAACAATTCTTAAATGATAAAAGTTGTAAATTCTACCTCATTTCCAGATTTACACCTTGGACAATATAGTCAAGATGTATAATTTCTTGCAAGAAATATGGCCTTGCGGACACAATATAACTGGAGTTTTATGTTGTTTGATTTGTTTTACTCAATATTTTAATAGAAAATACTTCATGAGAAGCACTACATAAGATTTCGGTAATTCTCAGATTTTCCACAACACTTCTCTTTCAATCCCTCTTTCATTTTATGATCCAATGAACAACTAAATCACATTTTCAAACATCAATATCCACCTGAATTTCAAACACCAATTTTTTTGTTTGCAAAAGAACTCTTCAGAAAATTCTTTGACTATCACGATCTTGTGCCTTATTGCTTTCTTTAATCTGCAATATCTTTCATCTGTTTTGTGGTCATTCATTAGGAACCATTTCATCTAGATCACATATTTGAGCCATCATTTATCCTTTTCCTGGATTTTGCTTACCTTTCTTTGATTAACCAATTTCCTCATTCTCATTTTCACTCATTGCACCATACTCTTTCTGCCTCTCTTTCAATCGAGTAGTTCTCTCACTGTCTCTGACCACTGCTACCTCTTGCCACATTTCTGTAAATCTCCTGCACTTGCTTTCTTGGAGTGTCTGTCCACCTCACTTTGTTCACCATATTTCCCCTTCATCCTTCTCATGAGTATCTTCCTCACATCTACTCTGCATTGCATCTTCTTGCACTGCAGGCTCCCCTGCCAACCATCCCTTATAACAACATAAAATTGCTTCTGAGCAATTTTGTCCAATTTGCACTGCAGTGTAGCTTACAGCAGTAGGGCCAGTGATAATTCAAGAGTACACCTCAAATAGGCAGACATTAGATGTTTAGTCATAAGTCTTCCACCATTCATTGAGATATGTAGTGCATCTCCTTCGAAAGTTACTCATTAGAAATGCCAACCAAAGTAAAGAGGAAAGTTGCTATTGTAATAGCTAATTTAAGTGGCCCAAGTAAATTATTTAAATCCTTTATGTTTCACATATGATTTGGCTAAATTCTTTATTTGTTTTTACTTCATTCACATTTAGGTACTCATTAACTTGTGTCAATAACTGAAATAACATACTTTCAACCAATATAATGAACAACACAAAGAATCTATCTGATAGGTCTGGAAGAAGAAGACAAATTACTGACAAAGGTCATTCTGCTTATGCTACCTGATGCATGCTCTGTTTTCACTCATGGGTGATCACTGTCTGTCAATACAGGTGAGCATACTTCAAATTAATTTGCAATTAACACAAGCAAAGACTTGTCAGCTAAAGGAAAGTGGACCGGCAGACCCAATGGCATACTAAAGTACATTCAAATCCATGATAATGAAGTCCTGATTGGCACAATCTGGAGAGGTGCTACTAACCTTTTCTGCAGCTTCTGTAATACCTATCTGTAAATGATTTGTTCAAAACTGGCTTCATATGATACAGATGCAAAACCAAGTCATCTTTTACAATGATACTTCCAGCTACCATGCTATATAAGACCAGCATTTCCAATAACAAGAGTTATCAACTATTGCCTGAACCTTGGCTGCATGTCATTGCAGTCCTTGTATGATGCTACTCTATTGTGGGGAATGCTATGAAATAATAGAATTCCTGAAACCAAATATATAGTGCCATCTTTGCTAAAACAGCCATAAAGCAGAAGATCAGGCGCAGGATTGCTCTATTCCTTGACCCAGTTTCATGTGTGAACTTCAAGTCTGTTTTCCCTTTGTTTTCGCCAAGATTGCCCTTATTCTTTCCGCTGCTCATATGCTGAAACACATTTTGAGGCTTTCCAAGGCTTTCAGAATTTTGGCAATCTCTTTAATTTTCTGCAGCACTTCAAATTTCACTAAATATCGCACTCCCACCACTTCTCTGCTCCTTACAGCCATCCAAATCCACACCCAAAGCAAGGATAGTGAACTGAACATTGAATGCAAACGTCACACTTCAGCCTAAAATTTCTAAAACACACCAGCAGTCTTTGCAATCATCAGAAGACATTCTTAGTCTGCAAATCTCTTCTCTTTCAATGCATTGTTCTCTTCAACTTTATTCTGAAACATTTAGAGTCATAAAGTCATAGAGATGTACAGCATGAAAACAGACCCTTCGGTCCAACTTGTCCATGCTGACCAGATATCCCAACCCAATCTAGTCCCACCTGCCAGCACCCGGCCCATATCCCTCCAAACCCTTCCTATTCATATACCCATCCAAATGCCTCTTAAGTGTTGCAATTGTATTAGCCTCCACCACATCCTCTGGCATACTTTCTCCTTTCACATTCATGAAGGAAGCTTTCAGGGTGGACTCTGATTCTCTAATACCCATCCAATGCTAAACTCAGTTGGTACACTGAATTCATAGAACTCCGACAGTGCACAAGCCAACCATTCAGCCCATCAAGTCCACAATGACCCACCAAAGGGCATTCCACCCAGATGCATACCCACCCAACATTATTCCCTTTAACCCTGCATTTCCCCAGGCGAATCCACCTAATCTGCACATCTTTGGACTGTGGGAGGAAACCTGAGCACCCAGATAAATCCCACACAGACATGGGGAGAATGTGCAAACTCCTCACATGAAGTCACCAGTGTTCTACCTGATTCAATGCTGAAATAAGTCGGACATATCCACTTTTTCTGGGTGAGCTGCAGCCATCCAACAGATGCTTGCAATGAACCTGCCTCTATGTTCAGCCTCCACCTGACTCCCTGAAAAAAACACCTTCTTTAAACATCAAGAGTCCCACCTTCTCTGAAGAGGCGTCCTGCTGGTGGGACCTCTCAGCGCCCTGAAGAAATGGGACTGGCCATGGTGTGCCAAGTTTCCCTTGAACACTGCAAACTGATCCAACAAGTAGATGTAGATATATTCTACACCAACCTGTTGAGATAATTGGTATGATAACACACATCTCCGGAGCCAGTGGGACTTGAATTCGAGCCTATTGGCTCCGAGGTAGTATCACTGAAGCACAACAGCCCGAAAAAAATTAGGTGGAAGGTCTTGACTGAAATTTGATTCAAGCTGGTAAATCGGTGCACCCGACTTTATAATGTCCATTTACTGCATGTGGGTGGTCAACAGCTGAAAATCGTTTAAAGGTGCTCGTGTATCTAATTTGCCCTCTGCACTTGCTCTGACTTTCGTCCACTCCCTTATATAATCAGCACCTCCCTGTTACTCACGCATTTCTATACAACTCTGGTCGCCACACTTTCCAATTCTCAGTACCTGCGCCACAATGTACATATAGTCTCTAATGAAAAACCGAATGAACTGTAAATCAGAAAAAGAAAACAGAAATTGCTGGAAAAGCTCAGCAGGTCTGTCAGCATCTGTGGAGAGAAAGTTCTGATCAAGAGTCACTCGACCCAAAACGTTAAGTCCTACTTCTCTCCACAAATGCTGCTAGACCTGCTGAGGTTTTGCAGCAGTTTCTGGTTAGTCTCTCCCTGTTAACCACTTGTCTCAGGTCTGAAGCGCTGCTTTTCACAACACGCACTTTGCTTCATTCATTGGCATCTCTCCATCCTTTGCCATCCTGTCTAACTTTATCTGCCACTGCTGATTCTGTCGCACACTTTTCGCTGTCATTTTTTTCACAAAATTTCCATCTCACTGACACCTTTCCCCCGAGAAAATAAACACAAAAATGCACAGCAGCCCAAAAAGTAGATGGAAGGTGGAAGGTGCCAGCTCCCCCCAAAATAAACGCAAGCACCAGCTCCTCCCCCAAAATAAAACAAAGTACCATCTCACCCCAAAATAATCACAAGTACCAGCTCCCCCCAAAATAAACACAAATACCAGCTACCCCCAAAAAATCACAAATACCAGCTCACCCCCAAAATACACACAAATACCAGCTCACCCCCAAAATAATCACAAGTACCAGCTCCCCCCAAAATAAACACAAATACCAACTCACCCCCAAAATAAACACAAATACCAGCTCCCCAAAATAAACACAAATACCAGCTCCCCAAAATAAACACAAATACCAGCTCACCCCCAAAATAATCACAAATACCAGCTCACCCCAAAATAAACACAAATACCAGCTCACCCCCAAAATAATCACAAATACCAGCTCACCCCCAAAATAAACACACATACCAGCTCCCCCCAAAATAAACACACATACCAGCTCCCCCCAAAATAATCACAAATACCAGCTCCCCCCCAAAATAATCACAAATACCAGTTCCCCCCCAAAATAATCACAAATACCAGCTCCCCCCAAAAATAAACACAAATACCAGCTCCCCCAAAATAATCACAAATACCAGCTCACCCCCAAAATAAACACAAATACCAGCTCACCCCAAAATAATCACAAGTACCAGCTCCCCCCAAAATAATCACAAATACCAGCTCCCCCCCAAAATAAACACAAATACCAGCTCCCCCCCAAAATAATCACAAGTACCAGCTCCCCCCAAAATAATCACAAATACCAGCTCACCCCCAAAATAATCACAAGTACCAGCTCCCCCCAAAATAAACACAAATACCAGCTCCCCAAAATAAACACAAATACCAGCTCACCCCCAAAATAATCACAAATACCAGCTCACCCCCAAAATAAACACAAATACCAGCTCCCCAAAATAAACACAAATACCAGCTCCCCCCCAAAATAATCACAAATACCAGTTCCCCCCCAAAATAAACAAAGTACCATCTCACCCCAAAGTAAACACACATACCAGCTCCCCCCCAAAATAATCACAAGTACCAGCTCCCCCAAAATAATCACAAATACCAGCTCACCCCCAAAATAATCACAAGTACCAGCTCCCCCAAAATAATCACAAATACCAGCTCACCCCCAAAATAAACACAAGTACCAGCTCCCCCCAAAATAATCACAAGTACCAGCTCACCCCAAAAATAAACACAAATACCAGCTCCCCCAAAATAATCACAAATACCAGCTCACCCCCAAAATAAACACAAGTACCAGCTCCCCCCCAAAATAATCACAAATACCAGCTCACCCCCAAAATAATCACAAATACCAGCTCCCCCCAAAATAATCACAAGTACCAGCTCACCCCAAAAATAAACACAAATACCAGCTCCCCCAAAATAATCACAAATACCAGCTCACCCCCAAAATAAACACAAGTACCAGCTCCCCCCCAAAATAATCACAAATACCAGCTCACCCCCAAAATAATCACAAGTACCAGCTCCCCCCAAAATAATCACAAATACCAGCTCCCCCAAAATAAACACAAATACCAGCTCCCCCCAAAATAAACACAAATACCAGCTCACCCCCAAAATAATCACAAGTACCAGCTCCCCCCAAAATAATCACAAATACCAGCTCACCCCCAAAATAATCACAAGTACCAGCTCCCCCCAAAATAAACACAAGTACCAGCTCCCCCCAAAATAAACACAAATACCAGCTCACCCCCAAAATAATCACAAATACCAGCTCACCCCAAAATAAACACAAATACCAGCTCCCCAAAATAAACACAAATACCAGCTCACCCCCAAAATAAACACAAGAACCAGCTCCCCCCAAAATAAACACAAATACCAGCTCCCCCCAAAATAATCACAAGTACCAGCTCCCCCCAAAATAAACACAAATACCAGCTCCCCCCCAAAATAATCACAAATACCAGTTCCCCCCCAAAATAAACAAAGTACCATCTCACCCCAAAGTAAACACACATACCAGCTCCCCCCCAAAATAATCACAAGTACCAGCTCCCCCAAAATAATCACAAATACCAGCTCACCCCCAAAATAATCACAAATACCAGCTCACCCCCAAAATAAACACAAGTACCAGCTCCCCCCAAAATAATCACAAGTACCAGCTCACCCCAAAAATAAACACAAATACCAGCTCCCCCAAAATAATCACAAATACCAGCTCACCCCCAAAATAAACACAAGTACCAGCTCCCCCCCAAAATAATCACAAATACCAGCTCACCCCCAAAATAATCACAAATACCAGCTCCCCCCAAAATAATCACAAGTACCAGCTCACCCCAAAAATAAACACAAATACCAGCTCCCCCAAAATAATCACAAATACCAGCTCACCCCCAAAATAAACACAAGTACCAGCTCCCCCCCAAAATAATCACAAATACCAGCTCACCCCCAAAATAATCACAAATACCAGCTCCCCCCAAAATAATCACAAGTACCAGCTCACCCCAAAAATAAACACAAATACCAGCTCCCCCAAAATAATCACAAATACCAGCTCACCCCCAAAATAAACACAAGTACCAGCTCCCCCCCAAAATAATCACAAATACCAGCTCACCCCCAAAATAATCACAAGTACCAGCTCCCCCCAAAATAATCACAAATACCAGCTCCCCCCAAAATAAACACAAATACCAGCTCACCCCCAAAATAATCACAAGTACCAGCTCCCCCCAAAATAATCACAAATACCAGCTCACCCCCAAAATAATCACAAGTACCAGCTCCCCCCAAAATAAACACAAGTACCAGCTCCCCCCAAAATAAACACAAATACCAGCTCACCCCCAAAATAATCACAAATACCAGCTCACCCCAAAATAAACACAAATACCAGCTCCTCAAAATAAACACAAATACCAGCTCACCCCCAAAATAAACACAAGAACCAGCTCCCCCCAAAATAAACACAAATACCAGCTCCCCCCAAAATAATCACAAGTACCAGCTCCCCCCAAAATAAACACAAATACCAGCTCCCCCCAAAATAATCCCAAGTACCAGCTCACTCCCAAAATAATCACAAGTACCAGCTCCCCCCAAAATAAACACAAGTACCAATTCCCCCAAAATAAACACAAATACCAGCCCCCCCAAATTAAACACAAGTACCCGCTCACCCCAAAATAAACACAAATATCAGCTCCCCCCAAAATAAACACAAATACCAGCCCCCCCAAAATAAACACAAGTATCAGCTCCCCCCAAAATAATCACAAGGACCAGCTGACCTGCGAAGGAGACACGGAGGCAGACACTGGGCTCAGAGGCTCTGATCGCGGCGGAGATGATCTCCTCCCGCTGGGGGTGTGATTCAGGGGCTCTCCTCTCGGGTATCAGGCGGATCCTCAGGCGGCCCTCGGAGGAGCCGCTCCACTCCAGGAAGACTTGGGTCAAGTTGTAGAGGAGGGGGGCGGCTGGCTGCCGCTGGGGGGGGCAGCGGGCGGTGTCTCCGGATGCGCCCACCTCCAGCACCACCTGGTTGGGCTGCTGCTGCTTCCTGAGTCTCCGCTTGGCGGGTTGGGGAGGTGGGGAGGATGCTGCTGCCGGGGAGCCGGGCTCCTCGAAGCCGCTCCGGACGCTGATGCCGATGCTGTCCCCGTGAGCGGCGGTGCCCTCCAGGGCGGATGCCAGCCCCTGGCAGTCCAGAAGCAGGCGGCAGTCCGCCTCCCTCGCCCTGCCGAAGAATTGTAACAGGTAGTTTCGAAACAGCGGCGAGAAGGTGAAGTCCACCGCCAGCCCTTTCCGCTTGAGCCGGGAGGTGTAGGTCTGCTCCGCCCGGGCTGCCTTCCTCTGCGGGCGGCTCTCGGCTGCCCTGCCGCCGCCGCCGCCGCCTCCAGCTGCTCCTCCTCGGCGCTGCTGCCGCCGACTCTCCGGCCAAGAGGAGGGCAAGGCGGCTACCAAAAGCAGGACCAAGAGCACCGACCCCCCACTCTTCATTCTTCCATGTGGCGGGAGAGAAACCAGCCGGGGGGGGAGAGGGTGAAAAAAAATGTAGATCAGCAACAAGAGAGAGAAAATAAAATGTGCAAGAGGAGGAAAATTGGAAGAAAAAATCTGAAGTAAATGTTTTTTGCTGCAAATGTCGAAGCCTTGCTTATCGACCGTTCTTCATCACTGATCGCGTCTTCTGTAAATTGCTCATTATTAATTCCTTGTCAGTTGTTTCCATTGTAAATGCATATATATGTTCCACTCAACACCCCTTCTCCCCAAAAACAAATCTTCTCCTCAGAATCCCCCTGTTTCTTGCCTCCTTTCTCGGAGTTGGAAGTTGAATTAAATCTGTCTCTCTTCGCTGGAGCTCTTGCTTTCCTGCAGTTTGAAGGGGTTCAGGGTCTGTGTTGTACGTCGCCTCTTCAGTGACTGTGCCTAGAAGGAGTGAGTGCTGCCGGTGTCTGTCCGCTGCTTCTATACTCTTCCTCTTGCTCTGTGTGTGTGTGTGTATACGTGAGTGTGCAAATCTATCACCAGTGAGTGTGTCTGTGTGTCAGACTTGCGCTTCGGCTCCACGCTACATCTGCACGATCGCAAAAACAAATAAATCCACCCCAACCCACTTTCTCCGCCGTCTTTAACTCCGGCTATAACGTCAGCGCCTCCCTAAAGACACATATATAAACACATGCTGAGTGAGTCAGACACTGTATAGTCCGGCTTTGGAAACACCCCACAACAACACCGGTATTTAATTCTTATTTAATTTAGAAGTATAGACGGACGTGTGGTGTCTTTCCAAGTGTAATGTCAAGTATCCTGTTTGATTTTTGTGTTGGGTGAGAGGGACAGAGAGAGAGAAAAAAAGATCTCCCGGAGCGTTAATAAACTCATTCATAAATGCATTCACATCACAAGATCCGGCAAGAGCATGTGGGGAGGGGAGGGAGGGAACACTCTACGATTTAATTCCTCAAATCCATTTCACCCTTTCGTAATTGACCGGCTGCCGGTCGAAACAAAAACAGACAAAACCGGGTTGGTGGCAAAGTCTCACTCCTCTCGATGGGAGGCTCGGCGTTATCTCGTCCCCACAATAGAAACGTACGCCCAATTTCGGTTCATCTCAATGTAGTCACTGCTCCACACGCGCTGCATTGGGACTTTCAATCAGCTCCACTATATTATGATCGTAAATCTAATGCCCCTCACCCCCTCCCACCCACACCTCCGTGCGTTTTGTTATTCCATTCATCTCGCCAATAAAGCGCTGAAGTGTACGCTTACCGTTGTGACATTTTCATTGCAACTTAATCACTCCAGTCTGTCCCTGGCTATGATAGTCCACACGCTTTTAAACCTAAGTTTAATATTACTTCATCTACCTTTAATGTCACTTTGTTGAGTTGTTCTACCTTATAGTTTGCGGTGCAGATTTTTTTTAAAAGAAAACACATCTTAAAAAGAGATCTGGAATGAAATGTTGCCCTTTAGATCTGTTATAATGAAAAGAAGCGACGACAATAGCTCAATAGATAAAGCACTGCGCAGTGTAATGTGCGTGACATGAAAGGACCTTTGAGATTGTTCACCCTCAGCCGGGCAGGTGGTGGGAGCGCTGCAGTTGAGCCAATGCCCGAGATCAAGGTCAGGGAAAGGGGGATTAGAAAGCCATGTCTCAGTCACAGACATTTGTCACAGAAAGTGAACTAGAGGATAGATCAGAACTTGGTACAGGGCTGTAGTCCTGTAGCCTGCCAACACCAATTGACCAAGTTTGCACCTGAATATCAGGTTAGATATGAAAACGCTACAGAGTCTTCAGGGGGGGAAGGGATGCGTGGGAGGAACATAAATCACAGGTTTGGGGCTGCTTTGCCTAAGACTCATGTTCGAATGTTACCTGGTAGAGCGTAAATACGATAACATTATATTGTCAATAAGCCTAAATATTCCTAGCATTAGACAGCGGTTAATTCTTGCATCAACAGTACCTTCTGGAGAGGAACAAATATCAATAGGCAGTGAGGACCGAACAAGGGAAGGTGGACGTCCAGCTGTTAATTGGCAATAGGAAAAAGAGGTTTGGATGTGGGAATTAGAGGGAATACTCCTTCAGGATAGGGGAATGGAACTGGATACATTGAGAGATGACAGCTGAACAGATAATGTCTTCCTTAGAGACTGAGAGGCCCATGAATGTTTTGTATTTACCGTTGAAGGCGAGGGTAGTGGGGACAAGGAACAAAGGGAAACAAATGGCAGCAAAGAAGTGGGGGTGGGTGGGTGGGTGGGTATATCTTTTGGCTCTCCAAGACAATCCTGAAGTTGGTTTTCACAGATGGCAGATTGCACTTGTTGACTGGTGGCCAAACCAGTTGAGTGCAGTCACCAAATATATTCACAGTACCGGGATAAAACAATAGTGGTTTTTTTTCAGGATATCGCCGGCGTGTTCATTTCACACAATGACAGAACTTTTACTGAGCAGAGAGAGGATAATTGGTCCATTTGAAAGAGCCAAGATATTCTTGCACCATTTCCTCACAATTCTCCCACGTATCCCTTCCCCTCCTGAAGACCCTCTAGCGCTTTGATATCTAACCTGATACTCAGATATAAACTTGGCCAATTTGTTTTGGCAGGCTACAGGACTACAGCGTATACCTTACTCAAGTTCTGATCTATACCGCAGTTCACTTCTCCTAAATGAATCATCCAATACCATCCTGAATGCCTCGATTGAACCTGATTTTAACACAGTTCCAGAAATGCAGCCCATACCCAAACACCCAGCCTGAAGAAGATTTCCCTCAAATTGCATTTACTTCTTTTGCAAATCTGAGTGGGAACAGATTCTCCTTGTCTACCTTGTCCAGATATCTCCTGACTTTGAAAACTTCAATTAAATCTCCTCACAGCCTTCTCCACTCCAAGGTTATCACAACTTTTCTAATCTATCATCATAACTCAAGTTTTTCATCCCTGGAATCATTATTATTAGCTTCTCCTACACTCTTTCCAATGTGTTTAGAACTTTTCTGAAATGCAGACATGTACAAAATACTCCAAGTGATGACTAACTGTCTTATGTTTATTCAGCATAACTTCTCTGTTCTTGTATTCTATCACCCTATTAGTAAAGCCTACAATGCTATATTTATTAATCACACTTTCCACCTACTCTGTCACCTTTAAGAACATGTACATACATACCCAGGTCTCGATGCTAAAGTGGTAATTTTAATGTATATTTTAGCCCTGTGTTCTTTATACTTGAAAAAAAGTATCTCCTCACATTTCTTCACATTGGGCTTAATCTGCCACCTATTAGCACACTTCACCAATGGCCCTTAGACATTCTACTATCCTTTCCAGATTTTGCAATGTTTCCAAACCAAAGAAAATGCCTCTTTAGGAATCAGCTGAACTGCAAATAAGTAAAGCCCCCACATTCATAGAATCATAGAATCCCTACAATGTGGAAGTAGGTCATTCAGCCCACTGAGTCCACAACTTCCCTCCAAAGAGCATCTCACTCAGATGCATTCCTATGTCCTCGTGTTTCCCATGGCTAGCCCACCTAGCCTGCACATCCCTCGACACTATTGGCAATTTAGCATGGCCAATCCACCTAAATAACACATCTGTGGAAGGAAACCGAAGCATCCAGAGGAGATGCATGCAGACACAGCCAGTCAGCTGAGGCTGGGCGTGAACCCAGGTCCCTGATGCTGAGAGGCAGCAGTGCTAACCACATTTTGCTGAACGTTGCTCAGATGTGGGGGACCATCTATGTCCACATATTTCAACTCTTGTAACTTTTCATGCAATACCCGGTGACAATACCAGGTAAAACAATAGCTGTCATCAAAAGGTCAAGAGGACAAGTTTATATAGAAGAATAATATTCATTCTTAACAACAGGGATAACAGAGTAAAAACCATCAAAAGGCCAACACATTACTAGAATAGGACATTGAAATGGCAACTGTTTTGCACTTAAGAGCCAATTAGAAACATTCTGGAAGGAAAGTGATTGAAGAATATGAAAAGAAGTGGGTTAGTGGTGTAGGCCTGTCACAAAGCAATAGGTTTATTGAATCATTTTCTGGTCTTAACAATATGAATGTTGATGTGACAAAAGATTCAATTCCCTCTCTGAAATTGCCTGCTTTCAGGCAGATTTTTATGTGAAAGAAGGAAAAATGTAAGTGTAGCTTTAATCCACAATTAACCTCAAAAATTGTTTCTCAATAATACCTACTAGTTACTATTACCACTAGTTTACCCAAGTATACAAAAATGCAGGCATGAGACCGTAGGAGTCAAATTCAGTCATTCAGCCCATCAAGACTTTTTCCCCTATTCGACCTTGGCTGATATATTTCTCAACCTCATTCACCAGCCTTCTTCCTGTAACCTTTGATCCCCTTACTAGTCAAGGCAGGTGGGTGTCACCAAAATATCTACACCATGCTGCTCAGTTAGTGGTTCTAAACTTATGTCCAAAACACTGATGTTATGTGAGTACACGTCCAGTATCATTTAACTGCACATCGAAAAACCAAAATGGATTAAAAACCAAAGTTTTTTTTGGAATGCACTCTCCCAACTTGCAAGGGGTATCTGTGACCCAAACACATCCAAACCACATCAACCACCTCTGGCCTGCTTCTGCTGGCAGTTCTTCTTAATTCGAAGCTCAGTGTTCAGCCCCCAAGAGTATTTACCTTAACTCATTGTCACCATACAATTAATTACATTAGTTCACCCAGAAAGCTACTTTGGGTAAGCATAGCATCATGCAGTGCAGAAGAGGCCCTTAAATCAATCAAGTCAACACTGACATGTGAGAAACATCAGACCTTCAACCTAATCCCATCTCCCAGCACTTGGTTCATAGCATTGAATGTTATGACAAATGCTCATCCAGGTACTTTTTCAAGGAAGTGAGGCAATTTGCCTCTATCACACTCCTATTGTGTACAGTTCTGGTCACCGCTTTATAAGAAGGGTGTGGAAGCTTTGGAAAGGGTGCAGAGGAGATTTACTAGGATGTTGCCTGGTATGGAAGGAATGTCTTATGAGGAAAGGTTGAGGGCCTTGAGCCGGTTCTCGTTGGAGAGAAGAAGGTTGAGAGGTAACTTAATAGAGACGTACAAGATAATCAGAGGGTTAGTTAGGGTGGATAGGGATAGCCTTTTTCCAAGTATGGGGATGGCAAACACAAGGGGACACAACGTTAAAGTGAGGGGAGATAGGTATAAGACCTATGTTAGAGGTAGTTTCTTTACTTAGAGAGTAGTAAGGGTATGGAATGCTTTGTCTGCATCGGTAGTAGATTCGCCAAGTTTAAGTGCATTTAAGTCATCATTGGACAGGCAAATGGACGCACACGGAATAGTATAGGTGGGATGGGCTTCAGATTAGTATGACAGGGTGACGCAACATCAAGGGCAGAAGGGCCTGTACTGCGCTGTAATGTTCTATGTTCTATGTTCTAGGTAATGCATCCCAGACCATAACCATCATCTGGGCAGTAAAGTTTTCCTTCACATTTCCCTAAAGCCTCCTGCTCCTCATCTTGAATGTGTGTCCCTCATAAATTACCTTTCAACTAAGAGGAAGTGTGTCACCTCTTAGGGCCGCACGGTGGCACAGTGGTTAGCACTGCTGCCTCACAGCGCCAGGGACCTGGGTTCAATTCCCGCCTCAGGCGACTGACTGTGTGGAGTTTGCACATTCTCCCCGTGTCTGCGTGGGTTTCCTCTGGGTGCTCCGGTTTCCTCCCACAGTCCAAAGATGTGCGGGTCAGGTGAATTGGCTATGCTAAATTGCCCGTAGTGTTAGGTAAGGGGTATATGTAGGGGTATGGGTGGGTTGCGCTTCGGCGGGTCGGTGTGGACTTGTTGGGCTGAAGGGCCTGTTTCCACGCTGTAAGTAATCTAATCTAATCTAAGGAACAGCTTATCCTTATCCCTCATAATTTTTTGTACCTCAATCAGATCACGCTCAATCTTCTCTGCTCCATGAAAACAGCCCAAACCCATTCAACCTTTCCTCATAACTTAAATTTTCCATTCCAGGTAGCATCTTGGTGAAGTCCTCTGCATCCACTTCAGTGCATTACATCTTTCCTGTTAAGCGGCAACCAGAACTGCACACAGCACTCCAGCTGTGGTCTCACTGAAGTTCCATACAACCCCAACATGACTAACAGATTTTATAAGTCTATGTATTGATTGATCAAAGCATGTGTCCCAATGCCTTTTTCACCATCCTACTAACATGCCCTTCCACCCTCAGAGATCTATGGTCAAACACTCCAAGGTCCCTTTATTTCACAGAACTTCCGAGTGTCATGACATTCATTGAATACTTCATTGTCAAATTACTCCTTCCAAAGTGTGTCACCTCACTGTTTTCAGGGTTAAAGTCCATCTGCCATTAATTTGTCCATTTGACCATCCTGTTTATACCTTCTTGTAGCCCAAGACACTCAACCTCACTGTTAATCTCCCAATCAAAATTTGTGTCATCTGCAAATTTACTAACACAATCTCTCACACAGTTAATAATAGGAGACCAAACACAGATCCCTGCGGTACACCACTGGACACTGATATCCAGTCACTTAGTCAACCTTCTGCCATAACTCTCTGTTTCATGCAACTGAGCCAATTTCGAATCCAATTACCCTGTATCCCATGTGTATTTGTATTCTTAGTAAGTCTCATATGTGAGACCTTGTCAAAGGCTTTGCTGAAATCCATATAAACTACATATGGTTGACATGATCAATATGGACTTCAGTAAGGCATTCAACAAGGTTCCCTGTGGGAGATTGGTTAACGAGGTTAGATGTCATGGAATACAGGGAGAATGAGCAATTTGGATCCAGAACCAGCTCGAAGTTATAAGATAGAGGGTGGTAGTGGAGGATTGCTTTTCAGACTGGAGGCCTGTGACCAGTGGAGTGCCATAAGGATTGGTGCTGGGTCCACTACTTTTCATTATTTATATTAAGAATTTGGATGTGAACATAGGAGGCTTAATTAGTAAGTTTGTAGATGACACCAAAATTGGAGGTGTAGTGGACAGCAAAGAAAGTTACCTCAGAGTACAACGGGATCTTGATCAGATGGGCAAATGGGCTGAGGAGTGGCAGGTGGAGTTTAATTTAGATAAATGCTAGGTGCTGCATTTTGAAAAAGCAAATCAGAGCAGGACTTAAATGGTAAGGTCCTAGTGAGTGTTGTTGAACAAAGAGACCTTGGAGTGCAGGTTCATATTTCCTTGAAAGTAGAGTCGCAGATAGATAGGGTAGTGAAGAAGGCATTTGGAATGCTTTTCTTTATTGGCCAGAGGATTGAGTATAGGAGTCTGGAAGTCATATTGTGACTGTACAGGACATTGGTTAGGCCACTTTTGGAATATTGCATGCAATTGATCTCCTTCCTATCGGAAAGATGTGAAACTTGAAAGGGTTCAAAAAACATTTACAAGGATGTTGCCAGGGTTGGAGGATTTGAGCTATAGGGAGAGGTTGAATAGGCTGGAGCTGTTTTCTCTAGAGTGTTGGAGGCTGAGGGGTAACCTTATAGAGGTATATAAAATCATGAGGGGCATGGACAGGATAAATAGACAAAGTCTTTTCCTGGGGTGAGTGAGTGCAGAATTAGAGGGCATAGGTTTAGGGTGAGAGGGGAAAGATATAAAAGGGACCTAAGGGGCAACATTTTCACACAGAGGGTGGTGCGTGTATGGAATGAGCTGCCAGAGGAAGTGGTGGAGGATGGTACAATGCAGCATTTAAAAGGCATCTGGATGGGTACACGAATAAGAAGAGTTTAGAGGGATATGAGCCAGGTGTTGGCAAATGGGACTAGATCAGGTTGGGATATCAGGTCGGCATGGACAGGGGTTGGACCAAAGGATCTGTTTCCGTGTTGTACATCTCTATGACTCTGTGACATCAAGTGCATTACTTTCTTCTACTACCTGGTCACATCCTTAAAAATGCAATCACATTTGTTAGATATGACCTCCCTCTGACGAAGCCATGGAGACTATTCCTGATAAAGCCTTGCTGTGCCAACTTGAGACAGATGCTCCCCTTTAGAACTTTCTCCAATAATTTCCCTATCACTGACATGAGATTCACTAGTCTGTATTTCTTGGCTTATCTCTACAATCCTTAAATATCGTAACCACGTCAGCTCTAGACTTCTGACACTTTCCCTATGGCCAGGAAAGAATTAAATGTTAGGCAATGCACCTGCAATCTCCTCCCTTACCTCACAGATCAGCCTGGGACACAACTGATCCAAACTTGGAGATTTGTCCGCTTCTAACACTGCCAACATCTCGAATACCTTGTCCTTCCCTATATCATTTTGCTCAAGCTTTCCGCAGTCTCTCCCCTTAGGTTCCATAGCTTCATTCTCATTCTTTTGGCAAAGACAGATGTAATGAATTGTTTCAACTCTCCATCATATCCTATCCCTCCACCAACAGATCGCCTCCTTGGTCCCTAATGGGCCCTACTCTTTCCCTGGTTATCCTCTTCCCATAGACAGACTTGGGACTTTCCCTACTTTAACCATCCAAAGCTTTCACATATCCCTTTTTTGCATTCCTAATTGCTTTCATAAGATCCATCTTGCATTTTCTGTACTCCATTAATGCTTCTGCTGATTTGTTCCCCTTGTACTTGCTAAAAGCTTCTCTTTTTCTTCTCGTGTATCCTGAGTATCTGCAGTCATCCCTAGTTCTCTGGGCTTGTTATTCCTTCGTATCACCTTAGAGGAAACATCCTGGGCTTGTACCCTCCTCATTCCTTTTTGAACAGCCTCCTGTTGTTTTTCTGTAGCCTCCTGTTGTTTTGAACACCACTAGTAGCTGTTCCCAGGTTACCTTGGCCAGATCCTGCCTTATTTTACTGAAATCCACACTCTCCCAATCCAACACCTTTTGCACCAACTATCCTTTATCCAAAAACCAAAATAATCCAAATTCGAATATGTGATTAGTTTTGAGATCTTCAGGTAAAAGACCCTCAACCTTTAGAATATTAGAATTCTTTAACAGACAAAGTTTCAAGGAAGCTATCTTTGTTGATACATCCAAATGTCTGTGAAACCTTTTTGATGAATGTTAGTAATATATTATTATTTGAGAATTTGGATTCACAAGTAGAAGTAAATGGGGTTTTTGTTTTATTTCTGTGGAACTGGTTGTTCTAACAAAAGATTCGGAAAGTTATTTGAAACGGTGAGCTAAACTCAGCCTTTCCAAGAATGCATGTCCCTCAATTAAATGACTTAACAAGGTCCCTGTTGAGATATCTTTACTTAATGTTGACTTGTGAATTTATGACCTTGTGGACAGGAATCCAGGGAAAAAGCATTAGTGTGGCGCAGAAGAAAAGAACCATTCTAGATGTCAGTTTACCAACTTCAAAGTAGTCAAAGCCTTAAATTTATTTCTTAGAGTTTAGTGAGAAAAAACAATTAGTTAGTCTACGTGTGTCCTCAGTAAAGATAGCAGCAAAGAGAATCACATCTAGTAAATGTGAAGCAAGCCATGAAAAAGAAATCCTAGTAATCTCATCAGTTCAGGAAGTAATTTTAAAGTACTGATAGAAGAGATACTTCACTGGAGTTGAGTGTCTGTAAAGCATAATGTTGAGGAAAAGGGCTTAATTATTTTTGTAGTTTCTGATAAGATTTTTCCAAAGTGTTACACAAAATATTTCTTTTTCTTATGTTTATTTTGTTAAATGTACATCGGCACCTTCTTGTGAATACATTCAGTGATGGATCTCCACACTAACCAAGTTGTAAAAGTAAAATTTAGGGTCTCCCAAGTCAGGTTTCTCTCACTAACACCTTACTTGCCCAATATTACTACGGGTTGGGATGGTACTATTGCCTAGACTTATTCTTTGATCTTCAAACAGGAGGTGATTGCTAGACTATTAATCCAGAAACTCAGCTAATGATCTGGGGAGCCAGGTTTGAATCACACCACATCAGATGATGGGATTTTAATTTAATCAAAGAAGTCTGGAATTAAGAGTCTAATGATGACCATGAATCCATTGTCAATTGTTGGAAAAACCCATTTGATTCAATAAAGTCCTTCCCTAGTTTGGCCTACATGTGACTCCAGACTCTAAGCTGCCCTCTGGGCAATTAAGGGTGGGCAATAATTACTGGCCTGGCCAGCAACACCATCGTCCTGTAAATGAATAATAAAAAAAGATCCTCCCTGACTTAAAGAAAGATTTGTCATTTGTTGTGATGATTGAAGAAAGTTAATTATTGAATTGTGGAATCCAAATATTTTTCTATATAAAATAGCTCTCTGAATTAGAAACAAGAATTACAGATTCAAAGTATTTTGTTTAGAATTCTATGCTCACTGTTTCAAAAACTGTAGCTTCCCCTGAAAGCCATTGAAGTGTTACTGAAAGCTCGTTGATGATCTGTTGCTTTCTTCAGTGAAGGGGACAACATTACGTGTGGTAGTGACAGTGACCACTGCAATGAATTCTTCTGCAACTGGATATTTCCAGACAATCTTTGTCACATTAAGCTGACAGTCATCCGATACTCCATGAAAGTTTTTGATGCTCTTTATTTTGTGGTTCTTGTAGTTCCTAAGCTTTTCAAATCAAGTTGCAAAACATAAAAAAGTAATAGCAGTCCAATAGAAACACAAGAAAGCAAGTGATGGAATGCAAATGGCTTTGATAACACCATATGACAGGCTCCCAAATATTATTAATAAGAAATAGATTTGTTCTATCAGATTCTGACTAAAGTGTGATATTATTCATACTGTGTTCCATGTTAATACCAGCTACAAAAGAAGCTATGATGTGATGTTTCTACCATGCAGGAATCAATCAACAACATGCAACAATAATTAATGTTTATGTCAAAAGGAACTTCACAGGGGAATTCAAACCAAACCTATGACAAGGCACTATAAAGGATGTATTAGGTCATCTGAGTAAACGGTTGGTCAAAGTGACTTTGAGAAGTGTCTCAAAGGGACAAAGTCAAGCAGAGAGGCAGACAGGGAAAAGGAAAGAATCACATTAGAATTGACAGCTCAAAGCCACATAACAAAATTATTAATTGCTAATAAATGATATCCACAGGAATTAAAACAAATACCTGTGATATTGTATGTGCAGACCAAGAGGTGACACAGAAATCCAGCAAATAAAACAAGGCAGAACACTGAACAAATATAATGGAACCCGACATTAAAGAGTGCAGAATTATAATAGTTTGCAGTATACTACATTATATTGCAATGAGGAAGGACTTACGTTTTCATGAGACTACATTAGATAACAATGAAAAGAAGCAAGTGACCCTACATCAACAATGCAGAACAAAGGTACAGAGCCGAGTGATGAGATGCACCAAGAGGTCCATTAGCATGTAGCAAGGATTCAAAGTTTATGAGAAGATTTGTAGCTCGGGTGCTCATTGCTGTGGTTCTGTTCGCCGAGCTGGGAATTTGTGTCGCAGACATTTCATCCCCTGTCTAGGTGACATCCTCAGTGCTTGGGAGCCTCCTGTGAAGCGCTTCTGTGATCTTTCCTCCGGCATTTATAGTGGTTTGAATCTGCCGCTTCCGGTTGTCGGTTCCAGCTGTCCGTTGCAGTGGTCGGTATATTGGGTCCGGGTCAATGTGCTTATTGATTGAATCCGTGGATGGGTGCTGTGTCTCTCGGAATTCCCAGATATGTGGATGACACCTTTGTAATCATTAAAAACACAGAAATAGAGAACATACACCGGATCATCAACGCCACACTCACAGGAATCCAATTCACGAGAGAGGAAGAAAAGGACAACCAATCCTCGACGTGATGGTACAGAGAACACCTGACAGAGAATTCACCACAAAGGTATACAGGAAAGCCACACACACAGACCAAGTCCTGAACTACAAAAGCAACCAACCCAACACACACAAAAGAAGTTGCATCTGGACACTGTTCAAAAGTACCACAACACACTGCAGTACACCAGAACTGCAAAAAGAGAAAGAAGAACACCCATACAATGTATTCGCCAAAAACGGATACCCACGCAATTTCATCAACAGATGCCTAAGGGAAAGACAAGGGAATGAGGACATGCCGCAACCCAAAGGACTAGCCACACTACCATACATCAAGAGCATTTCCGAACTGACAGCCAGACTACTGCGACCACTAGGACTCATAACAGCACACAAACCAACAGCCACTCTCAGACAACAACTCACCAGGACGAAGGACCTGATACCCAGCATGAGCAAAACCAATGTAGTGTACAAAATCCCATTCAAGGACTGCACAAAACACTACATAGGACAAACAGGAAGACAGCTAACGATCCGCATCCATGAACACCAACTAGCCACGAACTGACACGACCAGCTATCCTTAGTAGCCACACACACAGATGACAAGCAACATGAATTCGACTGGGACAACACTACTATTATAGGACAAGCCAAACAGAGAACAGCCAGGGAATTCCTAGAGGCATGGCACTCATCCACAGATTCAATCAATAAGCACATCTACCTGGACCCAATATACCGACCACTGCAACGAACTGCTGGAACTGACAACCGGAAGCGGCAGATTCAAACCAATACAAATGCCGGAGGAAACATCGCAGAAGCACTTCACAGGAGGCTCCCAAGCACTGAGGATGTCACCTAGACAGGGGATGAAACTCTTCAACACAAATTCCCAGCTTGGCGAACAGAACCACAATCATGTAGCAGGGAAATAAGGTAACAGCTTCTTGCCAGTTACTTTTGTTTTATGGAAAAATAAAAATCCTTCCTCATGGCTGAATTCCACAATCCTTATGACAATATGAAGATTTGTCATCCAAAGACAGCAATTCCTTTCTTCAGTATTTAAAAACTTGTGCTCTCGGATTTTATCTACTTAGAATACAAAGTTGCACATGTGAGTAAAAGCCCCTGAAATCAATTTTTTTAATTCAGTGTATAGTTGCTGAACTGTTTTCACCAATCTGCTCTTGTAGTTTTCTTCCACTTACCTGGCTCCCAAAGCTTTTCATGACCATGTTACAATAAAGCAAAAATCTTCCACTGACTCTGCACTCAAAACTTCATAAAACAAAATGTTCCTTTTTCAGGTGGAATGGTTCTTGCTGGTTAAATGAAACCATGTACTTTTGCAGGGAGTATACACAATGATGAAGGAATCTGAATGTTTAGTTTCATTCTCCCAAGTGTTTGCCTTATCCCATGATTGTAACATTGACAGATGTATGCTCCCTTTAAATGCCACTTCTCCAAGACTAACAAACAATCCTGTGGTGAGTGTTGGGAGTTCACTTGGCGATTTGGAGTTAACATGGCATTTAGACTGTGAATAGCTCCATTTCTCTGTCATCCAGATAATGATATGTGAAGTAAGGAGGTGAGTTAAGCACATGGCATTCCTATAGGAGGTGCATGGATTTCAGTAGACAGTATTCACTTACCTTGGCCAGCACTGTGAAGCCATTGAAGCATTTCTGGCACAGTGAGATGGTATGGAGCTCAGTCACTTGCCTTTAAAGGCATTAACCATCAAGTTCTGCAGCATCCTATTCTCAGTTCTCAGCAGTTTTTATTTTCTTGTCTCATTTCAGTGAGTAGCAAACCATCCATAAAACTGAGATCCTGTCCTGTGAAGGTGGTTATGGATCAGACTGATTTTGTTCAGCTGACTGCCTTATCTCTGCCACTTCTGGACAGATTCAGACTCAGCATGATTGGCGTAGGTCTAGAATCACATAAAGGGTTCCCTCCCCAAGAAAGATTGGTTAATCATTTGTGCTTGAGTGAAAAGTTTGATAGTCAAATTAACTGATTTCAACTGATTTTTTTAAAAACGCAAATCAAATGCTTCAAAAAACAAGTAAAATCATGATGATCCAACCCCTTCAGTTTCTCTTGGAATAAGATATGTTAAAATTACTCATTAAAATTTGAGCAATGCATTGACAGTCAAAGCATGCAGTCCATTATTCTCCCTTAGCTGCAAAGTTGTAGAGTCAAAAAGATGTACAGCACAGAAACAGACCCTTCAGTCCAACTCATTCTTGCTGACCAGATGTTGTAAGTGTACTAGCCTCCACACTTCCTCTACTAGATCATTCCATACACCCACCACTTTCTGCATGAAATAGTTTCCCTTAGGTCCCTTTTAAATATTTTCCCTCTCACCTTAAGCATTCCCTGATGAAGAGCTTATGCTCAAAGCGTCGATTTTCCTGCTCCTTGGATGCTGCCTGACCGGCTGTGCTTTTGCAGCACTACACTTTTTGACTTAAACCTATGCCTTCTAGTTTTGGATTTCCCTACCTTGGGGAAAAGATCGTGACTATTCATGCTATCCATGTGCCTCATGATTTTATAAACCTCTATAAGTTGACCCCTCAGCCTCCTACGCTCCAAGGAAAATAGCCTGAGCTTATTGTGCTTCTCCCTATAGTTCAAGCCCTCCAACTTTGGCAACATCCTTGTAAATCTTTTCTGATTCCTTTCAAGTTTAACAACATCTTTCCTATAGGAGGGAGACTAGAATTGAATGCAGTATTATGAAAGTGGCTTAACAAAAATCATGTATATTTATGTTTTGAATTAGGTTTCAACACCTGCAGTTTTTTTGATTTTTATTGACAGAGCTGTACAAGTAGTGGAATGCATACCAGTATTTATTAAAGATTTGTTCGGTCTTACTTTCAAAATAAGATATTTCTCTCTAATTCTTTGTTTGGTTTTATTCAAAATTTATCATTAAATAGAGTTAAAATATTTAAAAGTTACTTAAATGCAAAAATAAGCATTTCTCTGTCGCTCTGATTCCAAAAATCACAGCTATTTCATATGTCATTAGGTTTCCAATCTGTCTCACATTCATGATCATGAAGTCTTGCTCCTCATAATTCACAAAGGTAAGTTAGCAGTTATGCAGTGGTAGGAGAGCACTAGCAAATTAACCCCGCACTGCAGTCCAATAAGCCAACCATGAACATATCACACTGAGTAAGCACTTTTCTGATCCAAGTACACAGCTTCCAGGTGCCATTACACTTGCATTAAATGGAAGTCCTAATTCAAACTTAACATTTCTTAGCAGTTTATTTTGAATAATGTAAGGTTCCCTGTGCTTTTTGAATAAGTGCAGCCCTGTCTGTCAAGTTTGACCTGAGCCAGCACCCTTGCTTCTAAATCAGCAAGCCAAGAGTTTAAGCCCCAGCCCAGAGTCCTGCATATATAATCTGAGTTGGTGCTTCAATGCAGAAGATGTACTGTATGTCAGAGGTGCCACTTTTCATACAAGACATAGAACCAAAACCCCATCTCAGGTGAATGTAAAAGATACCAAGACAATATTCCAGCAAGAGATCAGATTGGTTCCAGAATGGTGCCGTGGCCAACATTTCCTCCTTAAGCAATACCAAACAGATATGGTCACACATTTTTATTGGGATTTGTGAGATTTTGCTGTGTAAAACATAGCAGTTGCAATTCCCATGCTGTTAGTGTTTTCTTCAGAAATACTGCACTAGTTGTTAAAAACAGATCTTGCATTTACATAGAGTTTCACCCAAGCTCCAGATATCTCATCATGTTCAGTCAGTAATGAAATATTTTTCAGATGCAGTTACTGTTGTCAAATAAGAAACATTGCAGCCAAAGTTTATGTACAGCAAATTCCCATCAATAGCATTGTGTTAATGACCAGATAATCTGTTCTTGTGAAGAATTGGTACCATTGCAGCTAACTCCACTATCAATATTGAAAAGTGTGTCATAGGTTCTTTTACATCCATCTGAGAAGAACACCCACCTGAGAAGGCAGCCATGCCTTCAGTATAACATTATTTGAAACAGCACGACTTTGGTAGGTAGCATGCCCACTCTACCATGTCAACTTGATTTCTGTACTCAAGTTCGGGAGGAAGCCTCTACCCTGATAAGTCAGAGGTCAAAGTGTTAACAATTGAACCATGGCTTAAATAGCATGTACTGAAATGCAGAAGGTGCAGTCTAAATGTGCATTCTTTCTTTCATTTCTCGTTATGGTCAAAGCTAAAAACGTTTGCATTTATTGACTGAATTCAGCACTCTTGCCATGTCCTCAGACTCAAAAGAATGATTAGTGGGAGCAGGACTGCTGTTTTTGTTTGAACTTGTACCCACCAACTGATCATATTTGGCAGATTAATATGGTAATTAACAAAGGCTTGCATATTTCATTTGAAACATGGCCACTAGTAAACCGTCCATCACAGAAATTCCCTTGTGACATCAGCTCGGCCCCTGTGGAATGCAGTGCCATTTCAGTTACTTATGACTAATGATCATCTGAATGAATTACAAACAATCAAACCACAGAAGGACTACAGATGCTGTGCAAATATCACACCTGTATGATCCTTTTACTCCCATTGGTATTCACTGACTTCAGTTTTTTTTGTGGATTGTCTAAGTTTGTGAATTTGATACACATATCTTTAACTAAAACCTGAAAAAGAAAATTACTGAATCTTGTCAGTTCACACAGCAGGCTTGGTATTTTACACAAGTTAATTATTTGCACCATTATTTGCACTCTTATATTACCTGCTGCGAGGATTAGGCCCTTTATTATTATTTAGGAATCTTACTGCAGGATCAGCAAATATGAAAATAAAAGGTCACTCTAAAAGGTTAAGAAAGGATGCAATGAAATGTGTTAAGTCACAAAGATGTCAATTAGCCAGGTATCATAAGCCTCTGTTCTTGGTGTTAGCTAATCAATCTATTATTGAGTTCAAAGATGATATTACACCCTATTAGTGTGGAGTCGATATTTCATATTTCAAGCTGACATTCTCAGTCTTAGAATGAGACAAGGAATAGAAAAGATTCTGACAGAGAAATATTGATTTCATAGCTCAAACGTATTGGGGTAACTTTCAATAGAAACTGTCTTGCTTGTCCTAACTTTAATGATACAGGTAGAGAAATCCTGATATCAATGTTGAGGAACACCTTCAATAAGTGCCCACTGTTCTCAGCTTAGAACATGCAGGACTCAGAGAAAAACTTGGAAATTGGTGTTCATTGCTGTTTTAAGGACAGAAGTTCTATCTTAGTTGCCTCCAGCATTGCTAAGGACACACGTACAAAATCACCATGAATTCCTAGTCCAAAGATGTGCAGGTTAGGTGAATTGGCCATGCTAAGTTGCCCGTAGTGTTAGGTGCATTAGTCAGGGGTGAATGTAGGGGAATGGGTCTGGGTGGGTTGCCCTTCGGAGGGTCAGTGCTGACTTGTTTCCACACTGTAGGGAATCTAATCTAATCTAAATCTTTAGCAGGATATCCACTACTCTCGATAAGTTACAAGAAAGTTTTTATTGTCTTGTGGCTTGCACCTTTGTAAATGGGGATGTTGGTTCTGCTGATAAAGGGTAATGAACTTCTGACAACCCAAATTTCCAATTATGAATTGCACTGTGAACTGAGAATGTAAAAATCTGCAGCCAAAGAGAAACACAGACTAAAAGGAAAGGAGACAGAAGGGAAAGGATTTGCAAAGGTTTGTGCCAATGTTCATGACAAAATTTTGATAGTGTCCACACATGCTGTAAATTAAATGATGCAAGTTGTTTGTAGCCTGTTCCACAGTTTACAGAGAGCGTCTATCAGTGCTGTACTGGAACAGAAATCAAATTAACATTTCTGATCAAAGCAATAAGGACCCAATATTTCCTGCATCAATAAGTCCACACAAAGCAGTTGCCTTCTAGCATTAAGTTCTGTAACTATCTGCCAAAGCTGTTACTGCCTTGCCTGTGGAGTAAACCACACTGCTGTCTTAAACCTCTTTGTCACTCACTCTTTGAAAGTTACACCAGGGGCATCAGTAACACCAGTCAATCTGCAATCCATACTTTCCTCATGGAAACAGCAGGATTGCATCTACAGTATGCACAAATTGAAGGCCTTGACCAAGTTTTGGGAATGATAGATTGCTTGTGTACCATCCTACAGGCTCTCCTGGAATACTCTGGAGGAAACACATGTTAGAGATTAGAAACATGCTGACAGTAAGCATGTCTTTATTTGTCAGCCTGAAATAGATTAAAGAATAAACAAAGGGAATATGTTATTTTTCCTGAAATTGCTTAAGTTTTATTTCATTAGAAACAAATGAGGTGATTGCCATCAGATAATGACAGCAATTGTTAGCCCAGGATGGATGCCCAATGAGGACTCTGTCATAGTCAGGGAGCAATTGGGTAGATGCATAAATAATTAACTATGCAACAACACTGTGCTGGGTTTTATATTTAACAAAACTTAATGAAGATGCTTGCTAAAATGTGAAAAAAGTTAAATAGTATGTGGAAATAAAAGTCACTGTAGTCAATCAACTTGCGGTTAAATAGTCTGATAAACAGTTACAGCAGTAAGTCCAGATGGCTCACTTTAAAAATGACTCTCAACATGAACAATTGATAACAGGCGATGCTATATAACCATAAGAAATAGGAACAGAAACAAACCATTTGGCCAATTAAGCTTGCTTCACCATTCGTTCGGATCGTTTATGATCTGACATTCTTCACATTCACTTTCCTGGATTTTCCTTGTAACCCTTGATTCTCCAACTGATCAAAGATCAATCTATCTCAGCATTAAATATACACAAGGACTCTGCCCCCACAGCTCTCTGTGGTAAGGAGTTCCAAAGACTCACAACCTTCTGAGCGAAGAAATTTGTCCTCATTTTAGTCTTAAATTGGAGCCTCTTTATTCTGAGACTATGCCCTCTGGTCCTAGATTCTCCTTCAAGGGAAGACATCTTCTGACAATACTGACAATGAGGCCCTCAGATGAAAGGCTTGAAGGCCAAGGGTGATATTCAAGTGAATTATGAAATTGATTGCAACAAACAATAATAATGTTTGAAATGCAGGACCCTTTAAGGGTCAAAAGGAACAGCTGCAGAGCTGTTTGAGAGTTTTGATGCTCACTGGACTTTGTATTTAAGCGCAGGATTCTTGTGGAATAGTGATATTGCTGGAAAAAAGAAATTAATTTTTTTTGCTATGTAAGATAAGACCATTCGAAATTGCCAGATATATATGCATATATAGCTTTTCTAATAATAGTCTTTTCAATATATAGCCTTGTCAATAATAAGCCCCAGCCCAAACCCAAAATAAAAATGAGATGGAGGGTAAAGTTTTAAAATTTCTGGTTCCTCTTGTGGCAGGCAGTAGAGGGTAAAGATTGGAACCATTCTGACTTTCTTTGTTCGCTTGGGAGACTTTGAGAAGAAGCAAGGTACCAAAATAAATAAGAGATAAATAGTAGTTTTATCCTCCCGACTGAAGTGAAGTCATTGATCTTTTATTGACCCCAGTATTACTGTTAGTTTTCCAGTCACAGAGACGTCGAGTCATAGAGTCATAGAGACACATACAGCATGGAAACAAACCCTTCGATTCAATTCGTCCATGCCGACCAGATATCCTAACCTAATCATGTCCCATTTGCCAACATTTGGCCCATATCCCTCTAAACCCTTCCTATTCATATGCCTGTCCAGATGTCTTTTAAATGTTGCAATTGTAGCAGCCTCCACCAATTCCTCTGGCAGCTCATTTCATACACGCACAACCCTCTGCATGAAAATGTTGCACCTTAGGTCCCTTTTATATCTTTCCCCTCTCACCCTAAACCTATGCCCTCTAGTTCTGACTCCCCTAGCCCAGTGAAAAGACTTCCTCTATTTATCCTATCCGTGACCCTCATGATTTTATAAACCTTTATAGGGTCACCCCTCAGCTTCCAAAGCTCCAGGGAGTACAGCCCCAGTCTATACAGCCTCTCCCTATAGCTCAAATCCTTCAACCCTGGCAACATCCTTGTGGATCTTTCCTGAATGCTTTCAAGTTTCACTAAATCCTTCCGATAGTTCCTGAAATGTACTTAGTTCCTGAAAGTTCTATTTAAATTTTTCAATGCTTGTTATTGAATGTGTGTGCTAGAAATACCACCGTTTGGTGTCTAAGGATTGATTGGGATTCTCATTACCTCACAGAGTCTTGACCAGGATAAGAAAATTGGCCCACGCACTTGAGAAAAAGCAGTTGACTGTCTTGATCTCAGGAATAGCCCCAACATAAATGCCAGCAAAACATTGGAGTGAGAACAAAGCAGTAATTGATGCATGCCTGAACCATCCTGTTTCTGCACAGAGATCATGAACTTGGCACTTGTAACATGCTTATTTTGGCAAAGAAAGGACATCATAAATAGGCAAGAGCAAACCATATGGAGTGCTTTAATAAAGCCCAGGTTATAACTCAGGATGTGAATTGATTCAAGGCCCAAGCTACTTCTATTCCCAGACGACATTTAAATTCACCAAGCCTGATTCCAACTGAAACGTGGTGTCAGGGATGTGAGGCGAGTGAGGCAGGAAGCTATAGCCAGGCAAGTGGGAAATAGTCCCTGGGAGTCAGATTCATGTGATTCTGATCAGAGTAGAAGAAAGGAACATCTGAAGCAGTCACCCTAAAATTTTCTGTTTGATCCACAGCATAAAATTAGATTAGATTAGATTCTCTATGGTGTGAAAACAGGCCCTTCGGCTCAATGAGTCTAGGTTCTATATTCTTTCTGATTCAACCCTTTAAGTTTTTTTTAAAAAAACTCATCTAATCAGCTGTCTTTTGGTCTCCTGCTGGGTTTCTGTCATGAGGTTCACAATAGGTTTGAACCTCCTAATTTGATGTACAGAAATATCATCAAAACCTGTTTCCCAATCCAAATGACAATCTTGCCGAACAGAGATGAAAATTTCAACACCCTGGCAAAAAAACTGACAAAATGGCACATAGAAGGACATCAAAAAGAAATTATGAGGAAGATGATACTCCAATCGTAATGACTCCCCACCCCACTGAAAATGATGGCACCAATTTTCCAAAAGGTTTTGAACACATTTGGTTATGAAATGCTGCAACTGATATGGAAGGCAATGGCAATACAAGGTGAACTCTGTGTATGGTTGAGAAACCAGTCGTAGGAAGGGAGAATGTCACGACTTCAAGGTGGAGGAGATGCACTGGGGGAAGCCCCAAGATTAGGGGAGTCCAATTTTGTTGACAACCAGCCTGTCGCCATCATTTGATTGAGCCATTTATCAGGCACTTCAAGCAGACTCCTGAAATAAGCACTGTGTCCCACAAATGTGGTAGACAGAGAAATATTAGCAAGGTGCTTTTACGGGAACTAAACCTGATACTAAAAGCCTATGTTGTCATTTATATAGCAAATGAATTGACAGCAAACAGCCGAGAAATGTGGATTCCAAGGAGGAAGCGTACATTTTTTGAATGCTCCTAAAATAGACAAGAAAGAGGATGGAACACATCAGAAAGAAAGAAGCCTTGGATTTGCAAGTGGAAAGTATGTTAAGACCAGAAATATTTCTCAGCCAAAGGTTCAAAGTCCAGGAAACAAATCAAAGAATAAGTGTAGCTGTATGCTGCAGATGAAATAATTTCATGACTCAGATGAAAATGACATCTACTTTTTTGAAGTTTCTCAACTCACATGAGATCAAAGGCTAACAAATTGTACGCTGACATGGTAAGGAACAACAAGTCACATTTCAGCCAAACTGTGGGGTGATTCTCCATCTGGGTTTTCCGTGGTTTAATTCAGGAAATCGACAGGTGAATGAACACTTGGCACTGTTTTATGATTCAAGTGCTAAAGAGCTCCTGGATTCTAACGTTTCACTCTCATATTCATAAAAAGGAAGCTGCTAAAGAGGGGGTCATTGTTGTAGGCCTAGAACAAACAGAACAGCAGCACTGAGTTTCAGATAGTTCTAAATAGTTAGAAATTTCTCCTAAACACAAGATGAATTTAGTATTTGCAATTTGTGATGGTGAACCACATGAATGTCATAATAATGGGATATTTGCTGAAAATATGTTGCTGGAAAAGTGCAGCAGGTCAGGCAGCATCCAAGGAGCAGAAAAATCGACGTTTCGAGCATGAGCCCTTCTTCAGGAATCTTAATGTTTCACTCTCATATTCATAAAAAGGAAGCCGCTAAAAAGGGTCATTGTTGCAGGCCTGGAACAAACAGAACAACAGCACTGAGTTTCAGATAGTTCTAAATAATCAGAAATTTCTCCTAGACACAAGATGAATTTAGTATTTGGAATTTGTGATGGTGAACCACATGAATGTCATAATAATGGGATATTTGCTGAAAATGTGTTGCTGGAAAAGCGCAGCAGGTCAGGCAGCATCAGCTCATGCCCGAAACATCGATTCTCCTGCTCCTTGGATGCTGCCTGACCTGCTGCACTTTTCCAGCAACACATTTTCACCTCTGATCTCCAGCATCTGCAGTCCCCACATTCTCCTAATGGGATATTTGCCAAAGTTCATTATCCTGAAGTGGGAGTTGACACAGGACATGCTGACATGGGGCACACAGACACAAGATGGCTGCTGAGCCATAAATTGGTCACTTAGCACACAAGATGGCCGCTGAGCCATTACAAGGAAAAATACAGCAACACATACATAGATACTGCCTGAGGCTAACAGGATACCAGCATAATAGACGCAGAGCATAGATGATTAGCTTAAGGTGGGTGGGTGAGAGATTACACATCAGTAACGTCTACTGCCCGTCGAAGTGTCTGAGTCCAGCCACCATCTTCAATAGAAATGTTAACTACCAGAGACTGCTCGTATACAAGTGTTAATACTTCAGATCTGCAGTAATGGAAAGCGATCTTCCTTCTCAGGACAAACAACCATGACCACTGAAACTGACAATGATTTTGTAATGTTTTCTGTAAACAAATCATACTGTACAAACTCGATACTTGAACTATTGTACCACAAAATGTATAAAATATCATGACATCTGCTCCGAGAGTGAGAGGAGCCTCGCAGCTGACAGCCGTGCTGACAAGTGTCTCTCTCTCTCTCTACAGAGCTCCGGTTTCTTTGTATGATAAACTCTGTCATTGGATCTCGATTCTGACTCCGAATCTGGTGATTTTCCCCACAACAATACAAGATGTAAAGTTCAAGTGCCAGTACATCTGTAAAAGAGAGAAAGAAAAGAAAATATTCTATTTATATGGTACTTTTCACCTTGACTGGATGTTCAAATGCTCTTTATGGCCTTTAAAAAGCTTTGGAAGTGTAGTTCCTGTTGTAATGTAGGAAAGATGCGAGAGGGTAGCCTACATCTTTAGATAGTGCCAAGATCTGATTTATGTACTCCCCAGCTGGATACCTACCACTAACTTCAAAACAACGTGTTAAAAATATATCAATGAGCTTTTAGGCAAGAAATTTCCTGCACTGGTCAGTATAACTGGGTCTCCCCAATAATAATATTCATCAAAAGAAATTATAATGTTTGCATCTTGATAAAAACAAGCAGAATAGGATTGTGGAGCTGGGTGACTCCCTAGCCTGTGAATCTTGCACTGGCTTTTCTGGCCATTGTGTCATCACATATTTTCTTGCTATCTTGTCTCTGATTGCCTATTACTGCAGATCTTTAAATGCTGTTCCAGGATCTCACTGACAAATTAAAGTTTCTATTAGCAGCTTGCTTGCATTATTACTACCGACCTGAGTCAACCATATTTCTGACAGGGTAAAATTACACTTTGCCTGAGCAGAAAGTGTAGACTTGTGAATGCAATCCGGTTTAAAAGACAAGTCTCTACGCTAGCAAAAAGCATCAGTTTTATAAGGAATACAGGACACGCTTGTATCCTGTAGTCAGAAGTACAGTGCAATTATTTCAGGAAGAAAGAGAAAATTAAGGTGTCTTGATATGTTTTGTGACAGGGACCTATCTCTCAGGTCATAGCCAGACTCCACTTCTTCCACCAACAGACATTTCATTTGTCACTGACTTTTCAATACCACTGTTATGCTCATATAATGTTGTTATGATCCAGCTGAAAGTACTACAAGACAGGTCACATCTCAAACTAAAATTTAGTTTGATAGATCATGTTTTGCATTTATTTTTATGTGACTAGATCGTCTTTCACTGAAACACAAGCATGCATTGTTGTAAATCTCTGGTTAGGCCCCATTTGGAGTACTGTTTACAGTTTTGGTCCCCACACCTCAGGAAGGACATACTGGCACTGGAATGTGTCCAGCGGAGATTCACACGGATGGTCCCTGGAATGGTAGGTCTAACATATGAGGAACGGCTGAGGATCCTGGGATTGTATTCATTGGAGTTTAGAAGATTAAGGGAAGACTTAATAGAGACGAACAAGATAATACATAGCTTGGAAAGGGTGGACGCTAGGAAATTGTTTCCATAGGCGAGGAGACTAGGACCCGTGGACACAGCCTTAGAATTAGAGGGGGTCAATTCAGAACAGAAATGCGGAGACATTTCTTCAGCCAGAGAGTGGTGGGCCTGTGGAATTCATTGCCACAGGGTGCAGTGGAGGCTGGGACACTAAATGTCTTCAAGGCAGAGATTGATAGATTCTTGTTGTCTCGAGGAATTAAGAGCTACGGGGAGAACGCTGGTAAGTGGAGTTGAAATGCCCATCAGCCATGATTGAATGGCAGAGTGGACTCGATGGGCCGAATGGCCTTACTTCCACTCCTATGTCTTATGGTCTAAATTTGATTCTAATATTAAAACAGAAGCATTCTATGCAAAAGAAAAAAAGATTATATAGAACAAACCAATCTATATAAATGCAAAATTACAAAAGATTTCCAAATATACAATAAAAGAACAATATTCCCTTTCCTTTCCATTTTAGATTTAACTTAAACTGATGCTTTCAATTCCAGGTCTTTACAATTTGGTAGCCTCTTCCTTGAGTATCCACCAAATTGAACTTAGAATTTCTTAGCTTTAAATAGTCCCTCAGGGTTACCCAGTCCAGATCTGGAAGTTGCAAACTAAAACGTTTACACTGGGCTGACCTCTTTTCTGAATTTTCTGAACTCAATATTTTCTCAAGGAGAAACCATTTTAATCTCTAACAATAACCATAATTTCTGCAAATTGAAGCCATAAACTTTCCAAGTTAAGTGTGGTTCCAGTAAACTAAATAAAAAGCAATTTCAATCCCACTAACTGAAAGGAACCAATGGACTTCAATGTTTGATCTGCTCACTTTCAAAATTCTCCCAATGCAAACAAATTATCATCAGCACTCCAAGGACTATCTCTTTGATACTTTTCTTTTGAAAAACATGGCTCAAGAAACACTGATAAATTAATCATTAAAACCCCTCCAGCACACACAGACCAAAACTCACATGCCACTCGTTCAAATTCTAAGCTCTAAACTTAATGATATTAAAAAATGTATAAATCATACCTCTTACATCACAATCTTTAGAAAGAATTCATAATTTGCTCTTATACATTTTAAATAAATGGTTTTGAAACTTTTTCTTGATGATGCGTTAATTATAGCAGCCATTCACCTGTTGGTAGTGCAACCATTTTAGTTTCTCATGACACAATGTCAGGCGCCCTTTCAGGATCTAAAGGCTAACCATGCTCCACTCTGGCACAGTCCCATCAGCACACCACATTAAATTGGTGATATTAGAACAGTTAGTCGCAGAAAGTCTAAGGCTAAATTCAGAAATTCCACTGCATGCCTGTTCCACTGCTTTGACATAGACAGCAAGAAGTTCCACCCTTTTCACACAAATAGAAATTAATTTTGTTAGTGATTTAGCATTGCCATTTTATGCACTATGCAGTGATGATTCATCAACTTAAGCAGTTCATTTACTACTTTGACAACTTAGATGGCACCCACACTATGGATGTTTTCTTTAATGGACAATGGAACAGAAAAGCAGGAGGGAAGACAACTAGCAGTGAAAGAACAAAACAAAGGACCACTTTAGAAAGTTAATAGTTGATTCGAAAAAATACAAGGGACAAACATGTTTGACCTCATGCTCACCAACCTGTGTGCCATAGATGACATTCATCCATGACAATATAATTCGATGTGACCATGACACAGTCTTTGTATAAATAAAGTCCATAGAATCATAGAATCATAGAGTACAAAAAAGGGACCTTCAGCTGATCATGTTTGCTCTTTACTGCTATACATCCAATTTTCATAGCCTTTAATGTTATGGTATTTGAAGTGCTTGTCCAAGTACCTTTTAAAGATTGTTAGGTTTCTCAACTCAATTGGTCCCCCAGGCGGTGCATTCCAAATTCCCACCAACTTCTGGGTGAAAGAAACATTCCTCTTATCCCCTCTGAACCTCCTGCCTTTCAGCTTAACATTATATTCCCTTGTTATTGATGATTCAACTAAGGGGAATGGCTGTTTTCTATCCACCCTGTCTATGCTCCTCATAATCTTACACACCTTAATCAGGTTCCTTCACAGCCTTCTCTGCTCCAAAGAAAACAACTTGAGTGTACCCAGCCTCTCTTCACAGCTGAACTGCTCCATCCTAGGCAACATTCTGGTGAATCTCCTTTGCATCCCTCCAGTATAATTATAGCAATTGCATAGTGACCAGAACTGCACATAGCACTCCAGCTGTAGCCTAACCAAAATTCTGTACAGCTTTAACATAAACCATCCCTCCCCACCCACCCCACTCCCCCCACCTCTTCCACCCCCTCCCTCCCCCGCTCTTTAAACTTATGCTATGACTGACTGTATGCTTTCTTAACTATTCTCTACCTGTCCTGCCACCTTCTGGGATCTGTGGACGTGACCCAAAATTGCTTTGTTCCTTTGTGGCTATCTTATTTCATCGTGCTGTTCATTCTTATGTTTGTGATACTCTTCATAGCCTATTTTAAGAACATATTATATGGGATACTTTGTAACAGATCTAACAACTCAGGGCTGGCATCCATGAGTTGCTATGGGCTATTAGAAGGAGAATTGTATTCCAGCACCATCTGCAACCTCAAGGCCCAGCATATCCCTTACTCTCATTACCATCAATGACGTGGAGGTGCTGCTTTGGTCTTGGGTGTTCAGAGGTCAGAAGTCACACGACACCAAGTTATAGTCCAACAGGTTTATTTGAAATCACAAGCTTTTAGAGCACAGCTCCTTTGTCAGGTTAAGTGACTTTACAGGCAACACAGTGGCTCAGTGGTTAGCACTACTGCCTCACAGCACCAGGTCCAAGGTTCAATTCCATCCTCGGGCAACTGTCTGTGTGGAGTTTGCACATTCTTTCTGTGTCTACATGGGTTTCCTCTGGATGCTCCAGTTTCTTCCCAAAATACAAGTTAGATAGATTTGCTGTGCTAAATTGCCAATCGTGTTTAGGGGTACACAGGGTAGGTGAGTTAGCCATGGGTAATGCGGGGCTATAGGGATAAGGATAGTAGAGTGGGTCTAGGTAAGATGCTCTTCAGAGGATCAGTGTGGACTCAATAGGCCAACTGGCCTGCTTCCACACTGTAGGGATTCTATGACTCTATTAATACTATTAAACAGCACTCGCTTAGCAATAAGAGCATTGATGCTCTTTTTGGTTTCTGTCAGACCTATTCAGCTCCTGACATCATTACAGTATTAGTTCAACATGGCCAAAAGAACTGAACTGCAGAGTTATTGTGAAAGCCATTGACATCAAGCTGTATTTGCCTGAGTGTGGCATCAAGAAGTCCTAGCAAAACTAGAACTATTGGGAATCACGTGGAAAACCTCAGCACTATGGTGTCAAACTTAACACAAAGGAAGGAAGTTCTGGTCATTGGGGGTCAGTCACCTTAACTCCAGCACATCTCTGCAGGAGTTCTTCAGGCAAGTGCCCGAGGTCCATCCTACCCCTGTGGCTTCATCAATGAACCCTTGCCACTATAAGATCAGAACTGGGGATGTTCATTAATGATTGCACAATGTTCAGCACCAATAACAGTTAATTGGTGATGTCAATGCCCAAATGCAGAAAGACCCGGACAATACATAGTTTTGGATTTACATCTGGTAAGTAACATTGGTGATACAAATGTAAGAGTTTCTTCTGTTTTTCTGTATTTATGATTATGCACCTAATTGGGAAAAAAATGACAGCTTTACAACAAAGGATTAGATTCCCTACAGTGTGGAAACAGGCCCTTCAGCCCAACAAGTCCACTCCAACCCTCTGAAGAGTAACCCACCCAGTCCCATTTCCCTCTGGCTAATGCACCTAACACTATGGGCAATTTAGCATGGCCAATTCACCTGACCTGCACATCTTTGGACTTGTGGGAGGAAACCCACACAGATACAGGGAGAATATGCAAACTCCATACAGACAGTCACCCAAGGCTGGAATTGAACCTGGGACTCTGGTGCTGTGAGGCAGCAGTGCTAACCACTGGGCCACCATGCCACCCTATTGAGAAAAGAATTGTTGTAGTTTAAAAAAACAACTTACTGAAACTCATTGTAAGAATGTATGCACTGCTACTTTGTTCAAGTAATGAGGAAGCTATTTGTAGAAAGGCCAGCTCATGAACAAAATGGAATTTGTGCAGTAACTGGTTACAGATTCATTTGTAGAGATGTGGCCAATTGTGGATAAAAAGACTATTAGCTTGACAACAAATATCTGATTGGCGTCAGGGTAATTTAATAGCTTGTGGATAGAAACAATACTGGCAGAAGCCTTCCGACTGACAACCATGCAGACAGTGTGTATTTCTTTCTTCACTAAAATATCTGACACCAGAAAAACACCAGTACAAGTAGACAACTCTTTATATAAAATCGAGAAATCTGAAAAGCTCTAAAATCTGAAGATTTTTTAGTGACGTTGTTTTCTCATTATCAAGGTTGTTTGGCGAGCAAACAGTTAACCCAAGTTGACACCCATTTGATGCATGTCATGGGGGCGGGGGGGGGAGGCCATGGCCCAGCAGTGGTAGGCCTTGTTTTTCTCTCAAGGCCTGTTTTGCTTAGTGAGTCATGCTTCTCCAGTAAGATTTTTAAAATCTTCACCGTTAAACTGTCACTTATTCTGAAATTCAAAGAATTCTCAATTCCGAAAACCAGCTGGTCCAGAGCATTTTGGATAAAGAATTGTGCACCTGTAATTCTTTCCAAATAATTGCTGCAAGTTGTTTGTTAAGTTTTAACCAATAAGTCAGGGACTTTATAACTTATGAATCAGTCACTCTATGCTTCCTGTGAAGAGATGAGAGAACCTGAAGGAAAAGATAAAAGAACTGAAGAATTTGGAAAACAAAAGGAACACTCTTTCGAATTCTGAGGGCTGTTTCTATTGAACTGTTTCCTGAATACTTTTTCCCCTCCACCCATAATACCAATTTTTTTTCTTCTGTTCAGTGTGTGTATGTGTGTGTGTGCATGTATAAAGCTTAGTAGGAAGTGTTTAGAGTTTTATCTAGTAGAGTCATATGTTGACAGTTTGTCATTGTTGTCCTGTGGTTGGAATCTACTTATTTATAATAAATAATTCTTGTTAAGTACAGAAACCTGGCCCATGTGTTTGTTTAACCTAAGTATATCTGACAGGTAAACTGGTGATTTTGTATTCTTTAATAACTTTTTTTTACATTCATGAAGTCTCTGAGATTAAGGGGGGGGGGGCTTGATCTCCAGTATATTATCCCAGTGAGGCATGATACAAATACCAGGCAATGGCCATCTCAAATAAGACAGAATCTAACCATTACCCTCATACATTCAATGTCATTACCATTGGTGAATTCCTCATTAACAACATTTTGGAGTATATCAATGAAAAGAAACTGAACTGGACGAGTCATATAAGTAATGTGGCTACAATAGCAGTTTAGAGAGCAGTATTTCTACAGTGTGTGGCTCATTGACCGACTCCCCAAGGCATGTACATGCCATTTACAAGGCAATGAGTCAAGAGTGTGATGAAATCCCCCTTGCTTACTTGCAACTCCGAAAGCATTCAAGAGCTTGATAGTACTCAGCAGAAAGTGCCCATTTGATTAGCATGACATTCAAAATGAACATTTAGTCCCTCCAGAACAAATGCACAGTAGCAGCACTATGTACCATCTCTAAAATGCATTGCAGAAATTCACCAAGGCTCCAAGACAGCACCCTCCAAATCCATGACTACTTCCAGCTAGAAGGACAGGGGCAGTAGATATATCGCAATACCTACCACCCCCTCTAAGCCACTCATCACCCTGAATTGAAAATACACCACTGTTTCTTCACCTGTGGCTAGGTTAAAATCCTGAAACTCCCTCTCTAATAGCACTGTGGGTCTTGGTCTACTTACAGAAAAGGGACTACAGTAGCTTAACCTGTTGGACTATAACCTGGTGTCATGTGATTTTTGATGTAGTTCAAGAAGACAGTTCACTACCACTTTCTCAAGGACAAGTAGGGATGAGCAATGACACCCACATTCCCTGAATGAACATTGCGAAAAACCAAAATTTTCCATAATCTTTTCTAATATTTCCAACAAGAGACATTATGGCTTATATGAAGTATTCATAGTACAGGCCATTTAGCCAAACATATTGATTGCAAAGTTTACCATATTATCTCTGGTATTGTATTGTATAGTCTTATAGTATGATACATTCATAAAAATAGAAAATTATTTTACAAAAAGGTACATTAACATTCTGGATGAGACCTTTCTGTAAATCTAGAATCTTGCCTATATTTCTCTTTTCATTATTTACCTTTATCAGCATAATCAGCATTTATAGCTTTTCTTCTATTTGTTTCCGGATCTGTTTTAAACTTGTCATTTTGATAATCTTACCGAATTAAAATCTTCCATCAGATAAGCAGTCCCTGCTGTACAATTTGTTCCAACCAAATTACAGAATTGCCAATGAAATGTATTCCTAGTAGACTAGATCCTGTGTCAGAACAAAGCAAGGATTTACTTTTCAAACTTCAAGGCTACAGTGCTGTTGAAGAGGGTAAGAGGCAGCCTCAGTCAGATGGAGATCACCAGAGGAGACTGAGATATGGTTTAAGAAGCTTTTTTTTTTGTTCAGCTTCTAGAGTTCAGAGAAGTAAACAAGTATTTGGAAGTTGAGGGGCATCAGTGCACTAACAGTTTGGGCCTACTTACTGCTTACCTGTTACATTATGTAACATAGTCCAGCCTGCAGAATAACAGCATCTTGAGACATTATTTACAGCCTCTGCTTGTTGTGATCCGCAAAAGAGAAACATATTATCTTAATGCTACCATCCATCACCAGGGTGAACTTTAAAAAAGCATTTTTGAGAAGAACATCGAGATGTGTTTCAACTGAGTGGTTGAATGATGTTGGATTTTGCTGCTCATTTGACAGTTCCACATGGACAATTACTAGAGAACATAAAACATGTAAAACTGCGGAGAGCAGGAAACTGGCACACATATTGTTAGAATGAAGAAACCTACAGTGAGTGTGTCTTCAAGACAGTTTAATTGAGGGAGTTAAGAATGAAACCCCCAGAGGTTTCCATTCAGTGACAACCTCTGTTGATTCAGCACATTTAAAGCTACAAAGCTTGGAATGAAGCTAGTCAGACTGGTGCCAAAAATACAGATTACAGCAACATAGATAGTGCCAATAATCTTGGTAGGACACCAAAGATATATATATATATGACAAGAGGTCCCAGAATCACAGAATTGTTACAGCACAAAAGGAGACTATTCAGTCTATCGTGCCCTCATTGGTTCTATTGCCTGGAGTCAATCTCCTTTCTTGTCCATATAGCCCCAAAAAACCATGCAATGCCTTCTTGGGTGCCTCAATTATACCTGTATCCACTACACTTGCAGGCAGTGTATGCCATACCCCAACTACTCACTGCAAAAAATGATTTTTCTCACCCTTGCTTCATTTGCCATTCACTTTCAATCTGTGATCTCTCATTCTTTATTCTTTTCCAAGCTTGAACAGCTTTTCTCTGTCTATTCTATCCAGCCTGCTCATGATTTTGAACACCCATATCAGATCCCTCTCAGCCTTCTTCTCTCCAAGCAAAACAGCCCCCGTTTCTTCAATCTATCCTCATAACTGAAGTTTCTCATTCGTGGAACCATTAATATAAATCACCTCTACACCCTCTCCAGTGCATTCTAATCTTTCACATAACAGTAAATAATTTTCCTGTTACACAATGATGAACTTATCTAAATGCTAGATATAAATTCCGAGCATGATATGTACCATGAGGATCCATAAAATAGGAGAGAAAGAGAGAGAGAAGCTTTAGAGAAGGTACAAGACAGGTTAATCAGGACTCTGTTCAGAAGGAGAATGAAAAGAAGAACATGATCATTTGATTTTCACAGTTTATGAGATAAATAATTACTTGCTCTACGGTGGCCAGATCTGCATTAAGTATCGCTTTTTATGGGTCAGGAACCACTTTGGTAGAGCAAGGAACAACAGTGGATTGCGATGGTGTATAATTCTTTGGCTTTCATTTTTTTTGGTCCCTCTTCTTAGCTCGCAAAGCTTTTCCCTTCTATTGTTCCTTCCAATACCCTCACAAACAGTCAATTTCCAGAAGTTTCCACTGTCAGTGACTGACTCTTAGCTGTCAATGTCCACCATCTTCAAATGTAATTCGCAGATGTCATTGTAGTAGATGCAACATGGCCAAGGTGTTATGGTCAAGTCACCGGTTCACCCTACAGGACGTTTTTGGAATAACAACCATCCCACAAGCAATGAATTAAAAGAGAAAAAGAGACAGGCATTTCAAAAGATTAAAGTGGGTCACATGGCTATTATCATTGTTGTAGATGGAGAGCTTTTCCTGAGCAAGTGGGTTAATGTTGTCAGTTTATGGTAGGTGATGGTGAGTGGGAAAATGTTGCATGTATTAGAGAGAAGAGGTGGAGCATGAACCTTGAGAGGAGGTGTGTACAGTACCAGGGATAGATGAATGTAAGGTATTGGAGAGAAGATGGTGGAACATATGATGGTAGTGTGGAGGAGTATATTGACCTTTCATTCTTCCAGAAACTGAGACTATACTAACCCCCAAAAGTAATCGCAAAGATGGTTGCAATGGTCTTGTGTTGTGGCCTCCACTGCTGGTCCTGAGGGAAGAGAAAGTCATTGAGTCATCGAGTCATAGAGATGTAGAGCATGGAAACAGGCCCTTCAGTCCAACTAGTCCAGACCGACCAGATATCCCAACCTAATATGGTCCCACTTGCTAGTACTTGGCCCATATCCTTCTAAACCCTTCTTATTCACATACTCATCCAGATGCCTTTTAAATGCTTTAATTATACCAGCCTCCACCATTTCCTCTGGCAGCTCATTCCATACATGCACCACCCTCTGCGTGAATAAGTTACCACTTAGGTCTCTTTTATATCTTTCCCGTCTCACCCTAAACCCATGCCCTCTAGTTCTGGACTCCCTCACCCCAGGGAAAAGACTTTGTCTATTTATCCAATCCATGCTCCCCATGATTTTATAAGCCTCTATAAGGTCACCCCTCAGCCTCCAACACTACAGGGAAAACAGCCGCAGCATATCCAGCCTTTCCCTACAGCTGAAATCCTCCAATACTGGCAACATCCTTGGAAATCTTTTCTGAACCCTTTAAAGTTTTACAATATCCTTCTAACAGGAAGAAGACCAGAACTGCATGCAATATTCTGAAAGTGGCCTAACCAATGTCCTGCATGGCCACAACATGACCTCCCAACTCCTATACTCAATACTCTGACCAATAAAGGAAAACAGACCAAAGGTCATCTTCTCTATCCTATTTACCTGTGAGTCTACTTTCAAGGAGCTATGCACCTGCACTCCAAGGTTTCTTTGTTCAGCAGCCCTCCCTAGGACCTTACCGTTAATTGTATAGCTTCTGTACCATCTTCTGCAGAGTGAGGAGCCAAATGCCATCCGTCTGTCACATAGAGTAGCTGCACAGGGCAGCTTTGGACTGGCAGTGCTTGTCTGGGAGCACAATGAGCTTTTAAAAATGGTGCATGTGCAAGGTGAATTCTGGGATATCCACCAAGTGGAGAGTTGTTCCAGGAATGGCACAGAGTCAGAACGGGGCAGAAGTCAGATGTAACAGGTACCAAAGGGACACGACAGGGATTTAAGAAGGTAAGCTTGGTTGGATATAGTGAGAGATCTCACTACACCTCATGGCAAAAGTAGTTTCTGAAGATTTCGACCCAATTTGGATTTATGTTTCCATGTCCCTTCTCCACCCATATATATTGCTACAAGTTTTGAATTAGTCTTTCTCTTTCCCCATCATAATCTTTTTTTATCATTCACTTTTTTCTCCTTCATTGGTGTTTGCTGTTGTGGTTCTGGTCCCAGCATTAAAGCAGTAGAAAGGGAGCGAGGTAGGGCTTTACACATCCACCTGTGTTTAAATGCCAATTTATGTTTTATGTAATCGGCTGATTTAATATTTTCAAATATCAGTAAGTCTGCTGTTGGGACTTTGTCAGATGATATTTTGTAGTCTTAGAAATATCAATTAATTCTAAACATCATGTAGTTTTATGCATTTATGTGCACAATATATAATGATACATTATCCTAAACACCCTCTCTTGCCTTACTTAATCAGTTCAATAAAATTCACTGACAAGTACTTGATTTGCTCTAATAAGCATGTGACTTGATGTTGACCATCATGCATTTTTAAGACAGAATGTAGTCAAGTTGAACTTTCACAAAAGATCTTGAACCTGCACCTTCCTTGGAATCTCATATCTTGGCCCATGCTTTCAGAATGTGATACATGCTTTGATTAAGATGATAACTACAAAGTAGGTTAACCTTTGGCCCCCATAGTGATCTGATTCCTTGGTATCTTTCTGCTGTGTATCGCTGTCTAAATGAGGCATTATGCTTTGTATATTGAAAGTATGATCTGAATTTGTACAACAGGTTTTTATACTTACTGTTGCTGTCGCTGCGGTAGCTGATTTCATTGATTTCTAAAAAGCAACAGGTATAATCAGTGAGGAATGTGAGTTAGTCCAGATCGCAGTAGGCCAACCTGCCAGACTGTTAGAAGCATCACGCCTCATGGGAAATAACTCAACCATCTGCCATTACCGTAGTCAACCACAGATATGCAGTGACAGCACAAGTATGTACATGATATCCTTATATTTGCACAAAACCTTATAAATTAATGAGGTGGTTGTCTACGTTCCAGTGCTTTTGAACTTTGCAGGTTATTCATTAATGTATGTCAAGTCACCTGAAATGTTGCTGACCTTGCCCTTTCTTCCACTGACCTTGTGCACATGCACACAAAAACATCGTTAACATATTTGATTGAATTTGCACAGTCCATTTTTATCCCATTTCCTATTTCATTAAACTTACAATTCAAAAAAAAACCATGCATGTAAAAAATAATTTGAATGCTGAATATCTGCTTAATGTGTTACATTATCACATTTTATTCAGTCTGTCATCACTGCATGAAGGGTGCAACGTTGATCATTTGAGAGCACAAGTATTTTTGGTGCCATATTCCAACAGCATATTTCATCTTTCTCAGTTATTAAGTATTGCTATAAAGGAAATATTTTATAGTTGGTACTTTGATATGCCCTATGAGGCAAAACAAGTTGTGTCCCTAGATTATAGTCCATGGAGGTTTGTGGATGGCAAAACTCTGATGATGTCTCCATCTTGAATCCTTCTAGATCACAGTTATTTATCTTGAGTGGAAGTTGGAGACTCTTGAACTTGCAAAGGAGAAACATATGGTCAGCTATCTTCAGACATCAGCAGAGAAGTGCAAGATGAGGTGGGGTTTGGCATGACAATTAATGAATAGAGGAATTCAGGTGAGGTAAAGAACAAGGATTTCCAAATAAGTCAGAGCATGTGCCCCAAAAACATTGTTAATTTAAATAAATCAAATGAATTCAGGCACAAATTCAATTTAGAACCATTGCTGCAAAAAACCAAGACAATTAGGATTAGGGGCTAAAGGAGATAAGCTCTCCGGAAAACACCAGAACTATGGGAGTGGGAGAGAATTGGTCAGTAATTAAGGATAAAAGGTCATAAGAGATGAAATCATGGGAAGAAAGAGTGAAATGAAACTTTCCAAGTTAAAAAATGGAAAAGGTTGAAAGATTGGAAAATATGCCAGGGTGTTTTCACTTTTCTCATTTCATACGCATGACTGGGAGCCCAGACCAATGAAAGTATTAGTTCAGCAAAAGTTCCAATTTGTTTAGTGAAATGAATTGTTGAATGTGTTCCATTGACATCTTTAAGAGGGTTATAATAATTCTTTCTGTGATAATTTTGGTCAATGTAGTTAGGTAGTTCTAATCCACCTGTTTAGAGGTGTTATGAAACACTTCTGGGGCAGGATACGACGTAAACATTAGTCTCCTGGCTCAGAAGTAGGGATACTACCACTGCACCACAAGAACACTCCCTTGATCAATGTCTTAATGTTTATTTGGAAAAGATAAGCTGCAAAGTATTTGAAGTCTACACAATCGATACTTGAATGTTTGGTGTGTTCGATACTTGCATAGGATAGTAGCAATAATAGTTTTGATGTCAAAGAATATTTCTGAATGGGTGCTTTTCTCAGCAATTCCATACCTGCCATTATTATATGGTTAATTGATTATGTGCAATGTAGATACTACGTGGATGGGTGTGGGAAAGGAATGATTTGCCATTAGATTGCATTGAAGTTACAAAGAGCCATGGGATGAGTTCGGGTCATGAATGAACCATTTTCATTATATGTTTTACAAGCTGTCCAAATACAAACCATGCATCAGGTCTCCTCTGTGGGGCAGTGAACTGTGAGACACAGAAAAGCTAGTCCAATTCCATGAAAATTGCTGAGGCTAGAAGATGTGTATGGAGCTGGGAGAATAAGGTAGGAGCTCACTACTCACATCCTCACAAGAGGTGGCATGGTGACTCAGTGGTTAGCACTGTCGCCCTTGGATGACTGTCTGTGTGGAGTTTGCACATTTTCCCCATGACTTCCTTCAGTTTCCTTCAGGTGCTCTGGTTTCTTCCCACAGCTCAAAGATGTGCAGGTTAGCTGGATGGACCATGTTAAATTGTCCTGTAATGTCCAAGGTTGTGTAAATTAGGTGGGATAGTTATTGGAAATGCAGGGTTACACAGATAGGTTGGGAGGGGTGTGTCTGAGTAGGATGTTCTTCAGAGGGTCAGTGTGGACTCGATGGACCGAATAGCCTGCTTCCACCCTATAGTGATCCTATCATCCTTACTCCAATCCAGCAAAAAATGCCAGTGCTGTCAAAGGGGTTACGAATCCTGGAATAAAGATCACCCATCATTGTGAAATGCCAATGGAATCTGACTGCCTGAAAATTATGCCAAGAGAGTGGGGATAATAGGCATGTACTTTAATGAAGAGGAAATAACTGGTGGTGTTGAACAAGCGTTTGTGTTAGGGGTCTCAACTACTCACTATGTTCATTAATTACTTAGCTGATAGGATTGAAAGCCACATATTCAATATTGCTGACAATGCAAAGATAGATTGGATTGTAAGCATTATAGACAGAAGCTTAATATTACCACAGGATATTAATAGATTAAAAGAATGGATAAAGCTTTGGCAAATGATTTCAAACTTGGTGAATGTGAAACCTTTCCCTTCAGATCTAAAACAAAGTGAGCTCTGTAGATGTAAAAAAAACAATAGATCCAAATAAACCAGAGGCCCATGTCCATTGAATTCGATCATTAAAGTGCCTAGAGTCAGTGCAAAAAGTAATCAGAACGTCTAATGGGATGCTCCACTTTGTATTAAAAGAAATAACTGAGATTAGTGGAAAGATGTTTGAAATAAGGCAATAATTTCACCAGCTGAAAAATTGATTAAATCTGTCAAAAAGAGGCAGGTTTGTCTGTCCAAGTGATTTTTTTCTTTACTAATTTTAAAATGTCCCGCAGAAGTTTATCAATAGCCTGGATTTTTGTGGAGTCGTGGAGCTTCTGGGGACCTTACAAAGAAATGAATGGTTCCAGATCTGAAGGAATCTGTTAGAATGAGGGACCAGCCTATAATCCCACACCATTTGAACTCAGTGCTGATTTCAAACGAGCACCTTTTTTCTAGAGTGAAGACATCCGCAGAGAGGCTCTTGAAGGATAGTAGGCCAAGCGGTCAAATTTTTAAATTGTAAGACTTTTAAAAACCAAGATGATGGCTGCCAGAGTGTAGAAAGAACTGTCTTATGCATTTCAATGGCTGTTTGTCAAAATAATCCTAAATGTTAGCATCATACCATGCTAACATTATGTTTCATTGTGATCCACACCCAATCATTATCTCATTGTCGGGGAGCAGGTTGGGAGATGAGGTGCATGTTCTAAGTTCACAGTTTCATTGTCAGCTCAAACAGCTTGTCAAAGATTTGTTCTTTTATGTCAGTTATGAATATAAGTCTGTTTATTTTGATATATGATTAAATACTGGTTAACACTGTTGCCTCATAGTGCCAGGGACACAGATTCAATTCCGCCCTTGGGCAACCATGTGGAGTTTGCACATTCTCCCCATGTCTAAATGGGTTTCCCCTAGCTGCTCCAGTTTCCTCCCACAGTCCAAAGACGTGCAGGTCAGGTGAATTGGCTGTGGTGCCCACAGTGACCAGGGATGTGCAGGCTAGGTGGAGTAGCCATGAAAAATGCAGGGTTACAGCGATACAGTAGGGCAGTGGGTCTGGGTGGACTGCTCTTCGAAGGGTCGAATGGCCTGCTTCCACACTGTCGGGATTCTATGATTCGAATTAGTTGGAGAAAGTTAAATAGTTTAAAGGCTTTCATGAATGGGACCTTTTTTATATTGCGAACTTAATTAGATACTTAAAATTTTATTTCATTGTATCATAAGAACATAAGAAATAAGAACAGGAGTGGGTCACAGAGTCATAGAGTCATACAGATGCACAGCATGGAAACAGACCCTTTGGTCCAATTCAAATATGCTGACCAAATACACCAACCCAATCTAGTCCCACCTGTCAGCACCCAGCTATATCCCTCCAAACCCTTGCTATTCATATACCCATCCAGATGCCTTTTAAATGTTGCAATTTTACCAGCCTCCACCACTCCTCTGGCAGTTCATTCCACACATGCCCAACAAGTCCACACCAACTCTCCAAAGAGCATGTCACCCAAACCCATTCCCTTATATTTACCTCTGACTCTTACACCTGAACTACACACACAATTTAGCATTGCCAATACACCTAACCTGCACATTTTTGGATTGTGGGAGGAAACCCAGACAGACATGGAGACTCCGCACAGACTCAGCCCGAGGCTGGAATCGAACCCAGGTCTCTGACCCTGTGAGTCAGCGATGTTAATCACTGAGCAACCAAGCTGCCCCAAATTGTTTTGTTTTAAATAATCATCCAGTACGTTCTCAAATAATTCAGTTGAAACTGCCACACTTCCAGGGATTGCATTTTTGACTTAGACTACAAAACAAAGGACTGCAGATGTTGGAGTACTGAAACTAAACAGAAATTGCAGTTGAAACTCAGAATGCCTGACAGTATCTATGGAGAGAAAACAGAGCTGCCATTTTGAATCCAGTGACTCTTCAGCAGAACCGAGTTTGTCAGGGTTCATACAGGGGGCAATCTGAGCATGGAGCCAGAAGACATTGAGAGGGTGTTTAGTGAATACTTCACATCTGTCTTCACTTGGGAGCAGCTATAGAATTTGGCGAGATGGACTGTGAAGATCTTAAGCAGATTGATAATAGGGAATTGAAGAGATATCAGAGATTTTGGTACTTAAAAGTGGATAAGTCTCAGGTTCAGATGAGCTCCATCCTTGGCTGTTGAGGGAGACAAGGGAGAAAGTTACAGAAGCTCTTATCCAGAATTTTAATTCCTCTCTGACCAAAGGGGAGGTGCCAGAGGACTGAAGGACAGCTAATGTGGTTTGACATTTCAAGAAGGGTGGTAGAGATGAACCAGAAAATAAAAGACCAGTGAGATTACATCAATGGGAGGGAAAGTAAGGAGAATTCTGAAGGAGACAGTTAATCTCCACTTGATCGAGGATACTCAGAAAGGATATGTCAAAGAAAGGTCATGGCTAGCAAATTTGATTGAATTTTTCATGGAGTTGATCAGGTGACGGTGAGGGTAATGCAGTTGATATAGTTCATATGCATTTCAGCAAGGTGATTGACAATGTCCCACATGGAACAATGATAAAGAAGGTAAAAGCACATGGGTTGCAAGGCAACTTGGCAAAACTGATCCAAAATTGGTTTCAGGGCAGAGACAGAGGGCAGTGGTAGAAGGCTGCATGTGTGACTGGAGGCCAGTATCCAAAGACCTGCCACAGGGATCAGTACTGAGTCCCATATTGTTTGTGAGTAAAAATAATTTAAACAGATGAAAATGTGTGAGGGATGATAAGTAAGTTTGCAGATGACATAAAGATCGGCTAGGTGGTTATCAGTGAGGAAGAAAGTCTGAGATTGCGAGAAGGTACAGATTGGTTGGTCAGATGGCCAGATCAGTGGCTAATGAGATTTAACCCTGAAAAGTGCGAGGTGGAATAAGACAAGGAAGTACTCAATGAATGGCAGGTCAGGATAAAAAGGTGGTTAAGAAGGCTTGTCTTTATGCCAGTGCATAGGTTAAAAGGCAGTCAGTCCATATGACATTTACAAATTTCTACTTTGGAAATAGAACCAGTTTGACTCAAAGTTAGGATACAGACAGACTCTAACTTCACACTTTTAGTGCATTGTCTGAGGTGAGATGTCACCTTTTGTTTTATAAAACCTTAAGTTATCTTGGGACTGTGACTTGAAAGAAGTTCCGAAGTTTACATATGAATTAATCAAAAGCTGCATCCCTATTCTAAATGATTAAAGACATAACAGTAATCTGGGTTTGTTTGTGTCATACATCCCATCAGTTGGATGACACTATGATGTTTTACTATAAATTTTGTGTCCTATGATCCAGCCCCACTTGCTCCTGACAAGGGACCAATGCTCCAACATCTTGCACTTCCAAATAAACCTGTTGGACTATAACCTGGTATTGTGTGATTTTTAACTTCATTCTAAGAACAGTGAAGTTTACCTTTGAGCTGTACAAATGTTGGATAGGCTGCAGCTGGAAGAATGTGAATTCACTACAGAAGATGTGAAAGAAACACACCAGGAGGACGCATTGAATGAGGCAATGTAGCTGCAAAAGAGATCTGAATAGGCCTGGGTCATTCTGAAGAAGGGTCACTGGACCTGGAATGTTAAATTTGCTTTCTCTCCACCAGATACTACCAGACCTGCTGAGTTTCTCCAGTGGGTTGTTCTCTTTAGAGCAGAGAGAGCTGAGGTGCCCAAGATTATTAGGTGCATGGACTTGGGATAGTAAACGATTGATTGGTCCTTATTTGATGGGTCAATAACAAGGGGCCATAATTTTGATACAAAAGACAAGTGGTTTAGAGGGTATTTGAGGGAACATTTATTTCACCCAGAGGGTGGTATTTGAGGCGGAAAACCTCACAGCCTTTAAAAAGTGCATAGAGGAGCAGTTAAAATGTCATAACATTCAAAGCTATGGGCCAAGTACTGGAAAGTGTAGATACATTGGTACAGACTCAGTGGGCTGAATAGCCTCTTCTGTGTTTTATGACTCTATGAGTCGAAGAGAAAATCAGGAGTTTTCTTGTACAACAACCCACCTGGGAGCAGGCTGCCTACATCTCTCTCTTAACCAGGGAATCAGTGTAGCCTAGAAAGGAATGGATTACAAACTTAAAAATGGATGGGAAATTTCCTTTTAAATTGATAACTGCATGATAATAATTAGAAAGGTAAAACTGGGCATGTAGTACAGCAAACCTTGCTGTCAAAGCGTTAGAAGACATTCGTGATGTAACTTGTTTTCCGGATCCAAAACTAGAACACTTCAAAGGCTCTTAAGGAATATTTGATTAAAAACTTTGGATCAATTTTTAAAATTGCTTCACACAGAATAATAGTCATTTTCAATTAATTTCCATTTTAATGAGCATCATCAAACTTTAAAGATTTCATTCATGCTCTTTATACTTGGATATGGCATGAAAGGAGACGGGTGTTTGGTGGATTAAGAAACAAATAGAATGCCTTGTTTCTTTTTAACTTCAGTTGGATCTGGACTTCTACTTTTTTTTTCCATTTATCATATCGATTGGAAAACACAGCATGATTTATCTATCCAACTTTTAGATTATTTTATGATATTATTGGTTGCAGAGCTCTGAGGGGACTGTTCACAGCTAATCTAGGAGCTACAGTGTCAAGCTGCAATTCATAGTGAAAATTATTGATTTCAGGGGTTCTGCCCTTCCCCCAACCTTCCCTGTGCCAGACTAATTAACTAACTAATCAACCTCATTAATTGGCTGCCATCACTGTCGAGGATGGGCATCAACTGCTTGTTCTGTGGTGCTGTGGAGTCTGTGGACCACGCATACATTGAGTGTGGGTGCTTGCTCTCCCTTTTTGACTTCCTCAAAAACCTCCTTCTCTGTTTTTGGTTGCACTTCAGCCCCACGTGGGCGGCACGGTGGCACAGTGGTTAGCACTGCTGCCTCACAGCGCCAGAGACCAGGATTCAATTCCTGCCTCAGGCGACTGACTGTGTGGAGTTTGCACGTTCTCCCCGTGTCTGCTTGGGTTTTCTCCAGGTGTTCCGGTTTCCTCCCACAGTCCAAAGATGTGCAAATCAGGTGAATTGGCCATGCTAAATTGCCCGTAGTGTTAGGTAAAGGGGTAAATGTAGGGGAATGGGTGGGTTGCGCTTCAGCGGGTCGATGTGGACTTGTTGGGCCGAAGGGCCTGTTTCCACACTGTAAGTAATCTAATCGCTCCTGATCTTTGGGCACCCGGTAGGATGGGGGAGGGCAGGTCTGAGGACCTCCTTGTGGGTCTACTACTGGGCCTGGCCAAACTAGCCATAAACAGGTCCAGGCAGCGAGCTGTGGAGGGGGTCATTAGGGCCGATTCCCTACCCCTCTTCCGTGGTTACGTTAGAGCCCAGGTGTCTCTGGAGAAGGAGCATGTGGTGTCCACTCTTGAGCTGTTCAGGGAGAGGTGGGCACTGCAGGGACTGGAGTGCATTATTTCCCCCTCTAATTCTATTTTGATTTAATCCCTGCCCTCCCCTTCACTGTTTGATCACACAGCATTGCTCTTTGATGTGAAGGGCATTGCTTATCACTGGCCACTTGGGTGTTTCCTTTCTTCCTGTTGGTGGAAGCTGAATAAAGATTTGTACACCTCGTATCTTTCACTGTGTCTCACACCTGAACACACACACACAAAAGATAAACAGAAGTGTCTGAGATTCTGAAAACAGAAATCAAGGATGGGCATAACAACCTGCTATTGGAGAATGTGCAATTCCGAGACTAGTTTCGTTGGTTCTGGGCCGGCTGGAGAAGCAAGTGGGGAAGCCTCCCCTCTCTGAGGTGATGGTGGGATTGGGCAAGGCTCACATCTGTGTTTTCTGTCAGGTGTACATGAGGGGGTCGACAAATAGGTGGAAATTCAGGATGAAGGAGTTGAGGAAGGAGGTGTTCGATCTGGAATCACGTGTTGGACAGCCTGACGCGGACCTGACCCAGCACGGCGTGTATGAAGAGAAGAAGGCGCGCTCCAAGACCTGCAGCTCATCAGGTCCCAGAGTGTATACGTGAGGTCACAGATCCGGCTCCTCCAGCACCTGGAGTGCAGCTCCCCAATCAACTCGCTGGAAAAAAGGCGCGGCATCCAACAGCAGCCCCCTGTGCTGCCGGTCGACAACGGGTCCCTCATCTTGGATCCGGAGGGTATCAGGGCCCATGTTCACTCCTACTACACAGCTCTGTTCCATTCAGCAAGTTCTGTGGGAGGACCTGCCACAGCTCAGCCCGGAGGACGCCGGAAGACTCGACGCTCCCGTCACCTTGGAGGAGCTGACCGGAGCCCTCGACTGGTTCTCAAAGGGCAAGTCCCCGGGGCTGGACAGGCTAACTGTGGAGTTCTTCAGAGTGATCTTGGACGTCCTGGGGAGCAACTGCACACAGGTCCTGGGGGAGTGTCTAAATGCCGGAGAGCTGCCCCTTTCTTGGCGCAGGGCGGTCATCATCCTGCTGCTGAAGAAGGGGATCTTCATTCTTTAAATAATTGGCGTCCGATCTCCCTACTCAGCACCGACTACAAAATCTTCCCCAGGGTGTTGTCTTCTCGCCTGGCTTCCGTGCTGGCCCACATGATTCACCCAGACCAGTCCTACACGGTCCCGGGCCGGAGGATACACAACAACATCCACCTGGTCCGGGACCTGATCCATTTCTGTCGATAGGCTGATCTGCCGAGTACCTTCCTGTCTCTTGATCAGGAGAAGGCGTTCAACAGGGTCAATCATGAGTATCTGCTCGGGACTCTGCGGGCATTCGGGTTCGGGACGCAGTTCGTCGCCCGGATCCGACTTTTGTACGCCGCTGCAGAGTGTCTGGCTAAAGTTAATGGGTTCCTTACGCTTCAGGAAAGGAGTGAGTCAAGGCTGTCCAGCTGTATTCCCTGTGGGTGGAGCCTTTACTGTGCCTCTTGCGGAGGAGGTTGTCGAGGCTGGTTCTCCGTGGCGCGGGCACCTGGGTGGTCCTCTCTGCTTACGCCGACGATGTGCTCCTCACTTTCACTGAGCCGGCTAACCAGGCGAGGATGAGCGAGTGCCAGGCCGTGTACTAGGCAACATCCTCTATCCAGATCAAACTGGGCCAAATATTCTGGACAACTGGTTGGTCCATGGTGGGTGGACTCTCTGCCGCAGGAGTTACCTGCTGGAGTTCAGCTGGAGTCCCACCCACCTCCTCATCTGGGGGTCTACCACAGTCCAGCTGAGGAATCTTGGCCAGTGAACTGGCAGGAGCTGGAGGCCAAGGCCTCGGCTCACCTAGTAGTATTGGGGAGACGGGCCGCCTACTTGCGGAATGCTTCAGAGAACACCTCTGGGACACCTGGACCAACCAACCCAACCACCCCGTGGCTCAACACTTTAACTCCCCCTCCCACTCCACCAAGGACCTGCAGGTCCTTGGACTCCTCCATCGCCAGAACATAACAACACGACGGTTGGAGGAAGAGCGCCTCATCTTCTGCCTGGGAACCCTCCAACCACAAGGGAAGAACTCAGATTTCTCCAGTTTCCTCATTTCCCCTCCCCCCACCTTGTCTCAGTCGATTCCCTCGGACTCAGCACCGCCCTCCTAACCTGCAATCTTCTTCCTGACCTCTCCGCCCCCACCCCACTCCGGCCTATCACCCTCACCTTGACCTCCTTCCACCTATCACATCTCCATCGCCCCTCCCCCAAGTCCCTCCTCCTTACCTTTTATCTTAGCCTGCTGGACACACTTTCCTCATTCCTGATGAAGGGCTTATGCCCGAAATGTCGAATTTCCTGTTCTTTGAATGCTGCCTGACCTGCTGCGCTTTAACCAACAACACATTTTCAGCTCGGCTCACCTAGGCCGCTGGACAAGACTGCTCGGAATGCTATCTTACAGGAGTCTTGTGCTGGTCATAAACCAGCTGGTGGCTGCCATGCTGTGGTACTGGCTGGCCCTTTTGGTCCCTCCTCCTGGTCTTATCGCTGACATCCAGAGAACATTGGTTCACTTCTTTTGGGACAAAATGATGCACTGGGTCACTGCATGGGTCCTGAGTCTCCCTGTTGAGGAGGACAGTCAGTCGAGCATCCGCATGCAAGTGGCAACTTTTTGCCTTTACGTTGAGCCTCTTCCTAGGTGGTGCACTCTGGTGACGTATTTTTTCCGCCAGGTGTGTCATCTCAACTACAATATGCGGCTCCTGTTCATCAACCAAGATGGTCTGGAGATCATTCTCAGGACACTGCCTGTCTTTTACCAGGACCTGATCACTGTCTGGAACATGGTCGAATCGCGTTGCCCACCAGCAGGAGTAGCGGCTGTCGTCAGGGAGCCGTTGCTCAGAAATCCGCTCCTCCATACTCGCAGGTTTGAGTGGCTGTCGGAGGGGAGGGCCGTGGCGGTGAGGGTGACCAGGGTCAGGGACGTGCTGGGTGGCAGGGGCCTGGGCTGGATGCTGCTGCAGGACATAGTGAGCAGGGAAGTAGTAGGCGTCCGGTACGTGGCCATTGTCATTCAGCACCTTAAAGTGACGGTGCTTGGACCCAACATAGTGCACCATTGGTGGATGTTCAGGTGTGTGGTGGAATCCCATCCGCGCTCACCCCTGCCCGACGGAATTTCACAGTGGCCCCAAGGTCCCGTACTTCCCACAGGAGCCTGTGCCCCACAACCTGAGCTGCCTCTGGAATTTTAGCTTTGTCCCTTTTAAGGAAGTATCACGGTGGGCCCTGTATCGATTGTTGCTGCACACCATCCACCTCTTCTCCATCATCCACCGCCCGGACACACCTTGGCATGCTCATTTGCCACCGGGCGGTAGGGATCCCCAATGGAAGGCTCTCTATGCGGGAGTCTTCCCTCTTTCTCTCGGGGATCTGGAGTGGAGGGTGCTGCACACAGTGGTCCCCTGCAACCGCAGATTGCGGTGGTTCATGGACTCCTAGCCCAACTGCTTGTTCTGTGGTGCTGTGGAGTCTGTGGACCATGTATATATGGGATGTGGGCATTTGCACTCCTTTTTTAGTTTTCTAGAGAACCTCCTCCTCTGCTTTTGGCTGCACTTCAGTCCCACTCTCCTGATCTTTGGGCACCCGGTGCGGAAGGGGTTGGATAGGTCGGAGGACCTCCTCGTGGGTCTGCTCCTGGGCCTGGCCAAACTGACTATAAATAGGTCCAGGCAGTGGGCCAGAGATGGGGTCATTAGGACTGATTGCCTGCCCCTCTTTTGCGTCTATGTCTGAGCCTGAGTGTCTGTGGGGAAGGAGCATGCGGTGTCTGCCAACACCCTTGAACTGTTCAGGGAGAGGTGGGCACCGCAGGGAGTGGAGTGGTTTCTTTCCCCCATCAACCCTATTTTGATTTAAGCCCTGCCCTCCCCTTCACTGTTTGACCGCGCAGTATTGCCCGTTGATGAGAAGGGCACTGCTTGTCACTGGCCACTTGGGTGTTTCCTTTCTTTCTGGTCGTGTAAATTGAATAAAAATTGGTACACCTATTGTTTTTCACTGTGTCTCACGCCTGCACACACACAACATGGGTGCTGGGGGAAATGTAAGCACAACCACAGTTAGGCGGTAGTGTGGGGCTAAAGAAAGAAGGTATAAACAGGAGGTTCATAATGTCCTCAAAATACAACAATAAAAATCAAGGATGGGCGTCCATCTCAAGTGCTGCCAACCAAGAGAAGGACCAGCAGCCTCAGCAGAGCCAATAGGGTGGGCAGACTGTACCTGGAGGGTGGGGTGCAAACTGATAATTGTGGTTCCTGGGCCAGCCAAGCAGACCCTGGCACAGAGTTGACAAGTGAGGTTGTTACTGAGAGCAGGTGGACCCATTCATGGTGTTCCCCTCAACAGGCAAACAGTGCCCAAGCACAAGGGTTCGCCTGATCTCCCCAGACCTCAGTGGATGCTCCTTGGATTTACCTGGTATTTGTGACATAGTGGAGGTGCCCCCTCACCAAGAGTGGTCAAAATGCCAGCCTGATGGGCATTGGCATTTCAGTGATCACACATTAGGCTCTGGTCAGGAGGGCAGTCTGCCACTGTCCTGTCGCGAAACATTGCTGTGTTCTTCCAAGCTCCTGCTCGTCTACCTTGAATTCCAGCATCTGCAGTTTTCTTTGTCTCCTGTTGCTGACCATCTCGCACTGTGGTCGGCAGATGTTTGGCGCACCTTATCACATCATCCTGCCACCTAGCCAATATTCAAAAGTTCTCTATATTCCAAAGTGGGGATGAAATTGGCCAATGCCAAGGCTCAGAATGGATTGTTCCTGATTCAATCACTTATTATGATAACTAAAAACGAAATAAGAAACAGTGCACCAAGAGACATGATTGACATCATTAGATCCAGTGGTTGTGAACAATGAAATGGAGGATTAAACAGGCAAAGCACTGGAAGCTCTAGATGACACTTGCGGTATGAGTGCATGTGTTTGTACATTTACACCTCCTGCATTTCATATTCCCAATATGGAGCCCCCATCCAACATTTACTTGTGGGAGTTTTAACAAACATTAAAACTTTTTAATCACTCTTCGCATATTACAGACCATCAATAATAAGCCATAAAAAGATCAAATGCACCAAAGTGCCAAGCATGATAAAGCCAATGGTAAAGGAATTCATTCCTTTTGTACTCAGTGTATGTAACAATGTAATTGCTCCTCTGAAATGCTCCACCATAGTCTTCAGCAAAGCTGGGAGAAAGCTGCTTTGCATATGTTTGAACTCATGTGATATTCAAAGCTTGAAGGCTCAACTGATACCGGGAAGTCTGGTCCAGTTGCAGTTGTGACACATGAGCAGGCATTGCTTATGCTTGAAGGACAGATATGCTGTGCTGAATCCAACGTTTTTAGGCTGTCAGTTCTGTCAAGTTTCACAAAAGTTTTCTCTCCACAAGGTGTGGCACGTTCCCTCATCACATCTTATCGAACTTTCCTCATTAGCTACTTGGCTTGCCCCTGCAGCTACCCTTTGGATCGGGAATATCTAATGGTAAGTGCCATCCCAAGCAGCTGCCACAGAGGTTCACTTCTGCCACATGACAACAGTTTATATCCCACCGCATGTGGAGGTGAAGAGACCAATTGATGAAATATACACTGTCATAAATAGCCTTGAGTCAGGCCTTATTCATCTTACTCAGTGACTTCAACCAGGCCAACTTCAAGAGTGTGCGTGCAAGATACTACCAACAGGTCTCCTGTCCCACCAGAGGCCCACACACCCTGGACCATTTCTACACAATCATCAGAGACGCTTACCACGCACATTTTAGTAAATCAGACCATGAGGCTGTGCTCCTTTCCTGGCTGGCAAGCAGAAACTAAAGCACGACGACCCAATATGGAAAGTTGGACAGTGCTGGTCGGAGGTAACAGATGAGCTCCGACATGACTGCTTGGAATCAGTGGACTGGTCCATATTCAAGAACTCAGCGGCCAACCTAAATGAGTATGCCACTACCGTCACAAACTACATCAGTAAGTGTGTAGAAGACTGCATTCCTCAGAAGTTAATTTGAGTGTTTCCCGACCCGAAACCATGGATGAACTGGGAGATCAATTCCCAACTGAAGTCCAGGTCTGAGGCGTTCAAGTTGGGTGACCCTGACCTCTACAGGAAATGCAGGGACAAAGCCAACAGGACACCAAGAGCCAAAAGCTGACTAAGCTAGAGTCCCAGACTAACTACACGGGCACATGTCAACTGTGACACATCTAACATAACAGGCTACAAAGCAAAGTTGAGTAGAATCACTGACAACAATATATTCCTCCCTGATGAGCTCAATGCATTCTATGTTCATTTTGAACAGAAGGTCAATGAAATCACCTGTACTGACAGCCTCTGGTGCGTCTGCACCACAATCACCATCAGATCGGCCTTCTTAAGGATGAATGCACAGAAAGCGACTGCCCCGTATCGAATCCCAAGCCATACACTTAGATCTTGCACAGACCAGCTGATGGGAGTATTTGCAGACATCTTTAAACTCTCGACTTTATGATGTATGGTTCCCACCTACTTCAAGAAGACCGGTGCCAAAGAAAAATCAGTGACGTGCTTTAATGATTACCCCCCGGTGACTCTGATATTGTTCATTATAGAATTCTTCAAGAGGCTAGTAATGGTACACACCATCCTTGGCACACACACCGCCTTGGTGCCTTGAACACCAAACACATCTTCCCTTCCCTCCCCCTATCTGTACTTTGCAGGGATTATTCCCTCTGGGACACCCTAGCTCATTCCTTAACCACCAATACCACCACCCCTTCCCATGGCACCTGCCCATGTAACCACAGAACGTACAACACTCGCCCCTTCACCCCCTCCCTGCTCACCATCCAAGGGCTGAAACAGTCTTTCCAGGTGAAGTCATCCCGGTGCCAAAGAAAAATCAGTGACGTGCTTTAATGATTACCCCCCGGTGACTCTGATATTGTTCATTATAGAATTCTTCAAGAGGCTAGTAATGGTACACACCATCCTTGGCACACACACCGCCTTGGTGCCTTGAACACCAAACACATCTTCCCTTCCCTCCCCCTATCTGTACTTTGCAGGGATTATTCCCTCTGGGACACCCTAGCTCATTCCTTAACCACCAATACCACCACCCCTTCCCATGGCACCTGCCCATGTAACCACAGAACGTACAACACTCGCCCCTTCACCCCCTCCCTGCTCACCATCCAAGGGCTGAAACAGTCTTTCCAGGTGAAGTAGCATTTCACCTGTACCTCTTTCAATTTTGTGTATTGTATTTGCTACACCCACTGTGGCCTACTCTACATTGGAGAAACAATGTAAACTGTGACGGCTTTGCAGAACACTTCCAGTTCATGACCCTGACTTTCCTATTGCTGGTCATTTTAACGCAGCGTCTTGCTCACATGCTCACTGGCCTGTTCTTTCCAGTCTGTCAGACACACTATTGCTCTGCCATTCTCACATTCTGATCACTAAATCTGAGCTGTCAACATCCTTTCCCCCCCAGCACTCCAACTCAACATCCCACCCCACCCCCACTATAGCATGAATTCTGCCCCCTCTACACTTCACTTCAGTTCTGATGAAGAGTCATTTTGATTCGAAACGTTAGCTTGCTTTCTCTCCATGGATGCTGCCTGACCTGTTGTGATCTCCAGCATTTTTTGCTTTCAGCTACGTCAGACTCCTATTTATCGACTTTTGCTCCACATTCAAAATCATAATTCCAACCAAGCTCATCTCCAAACTCTGAGACCCAGGAATCTGCTTCCTCTCTGAAACCTCATCCTTGACTTCCTGGCCCACAGACTGCAATCAGTAGGGAAAGGTGATAACACCTCCTCCACAATAACCCTCAACACCAGTACCCTCCGGGGCTATACATATATACGTATCCAAAATAATTCAATTCACTTTACCCCTTATACAGTCATGACTGTGTGGCCAAGTTCAGCTCTAACTCCACTTCCAAATTTGCTGATGACAACTCCGTGGTGGGTCAGATCACAAACAGTGACGAGACAGTGGATAAGAAAGAGATAGACAACCTACTGGCATCATGTAAAGACAACAATGTCTCCCTCAGTGACAGCTAAATGAAGGAGCCATTGACTTCAGGACAAGCCTCTGTTCTATAACAATGGTGCTGAGATGAAGATAGTTGAGATCTTCAGGTTCCTAGGAATAAATATCACTAATGATTTATCCTGTTCCAGCCACATTGAGGCTACAGATAAGAAAGCACACCTATAGCTCTACTTCCTTAGAAGGCACAGGAAATTTGGCATGTCCACAATGACTCTTGCTAATTTTTATGGATACACCATTGAAAGCATCCTGTCCAGATTCCTTACAGCTTGCAATGGCAACTGCTTTGACTAAGACTACAAGAAATTACAGACAATTGTGAACACAGCCCAGCCCATTATGAAAACCACCTTTACTTCCATTGACTCTGTCTATATTTCCTGCAGCATTGGGAAAGCAACCAACACAATCAAAGGCCTTTTAACCCCAGTTACACTCTCTTCCACCTTTTATCCTTGTTTCAGAGGTACAGAAGTTTGAAAACATACAACATTAGATTCATGAACAACTTCTTCCCCAATGTTATCAGATTTCGAAATGGATCTCTCAAATGTTAGAGTTAATCTTTCTCTGAACCTTCTTTGCAGCTGTAATACCATATTCTGCATTCCGTTCTATTAACCTGATGTTTTTATGTAAGGTATGATTTGTCTGATTAGCACACAAAACAATACTTTTCACTGTACATGTGACAACAATAAATCAAATCAGAAAGATCTTACCCCAGTTTGTCTGTTGCCTCACCCAGAACAACTCACTACTGCTAGGATATCCTGGCGTGCACCATCATCTCTGCTGCCAGTGAGTGAAACAAATCTTTGCTGCAGCATTACAATGATAGTTGCTGGTGTGACCTGATGTTCAGCATTGAAGTATAGAACCATGCAAAACAGAGTTCTTAGAAGCTGGTACATGCCAAATGCCAATGTTTGTGGATATTTTGTGTGTGTGTGCGTGTGTGTGTGTGTGTGTGTGTGTGTGTGTAGCATGCCCTGCGATGACAACTAACATGGAGCTAAGGAGATGTCTTCACAGGCAGTGCTGAGCTGAAGTAACCACGTAGCCATTTTGACTTTCATGTCAAGAGTTCTTGATGCCTAGCTTGCTAGCAACAGATGTTAAGATGGAACTTTGCATATTAATAAGACATGACTCGTAGTTAATAAGTCGATACCAAGCAATAATGCCTTCCTATAAGTAACTCACCATTGTCAAGCAAGAATCTAACCCTGATGTTTGAAACATAATTAAAAGATGCAGCAAATTGCTCCTGACATTGAGCTAGATCTCACTGGATTTCTCATCCAGTATTGCCACATTTCCCACCATTCAGACCCTTATAAGATTCAACCCACTGGTAAGCTGAGAGAAAGCAACCAGTACCCTACCCAGAGGACTCAGTGTCTTCAGTCTCACTGAGTGATAAGACAGCAGAATATGGGAGATGAATGACACCTTGAAAGTATTAGTGTAGTTGGCCTACCAAGCTGTCTAAGGTGGAGCCCATGATTTGGCTGGCAGGCATTTGAGATTTCACAAAAGTCACAAAGCTGGTGATATTGAACGCAACCTGAAATAGTTCCCAACTCAAAGGTGGACAAAGAATGGTGATGTCCCACAGATTGACAACACTTGGATAGAAATGGGCTAATTTATATTTTCAGCCATAGTTTTAAAAGGCTTAGCTGGCTTTATAATATCTTGTATGACTGTGCGAGCCAGCAGTTTGCTTTCCATAGCTGGCATTGGCCCCATTGTCTGATGTCCGCATTTCAGTCCTCGTCAGTCAAGCTCTGGTGAGGAGCCTGTGGCCCACTATCTGCTTCTGTCCAATCATGTAGCATGTCTGCTGAATAAGCAGATCCCTTATCGTTACTTGGAAGATATGGGCAACACCACACTTGCTTCTCAGAAAAACTGCATAACATCTTCTGTTGTCAGAACTCAGAAGAAAAAAGAATGGAAAGCTGTGTGTGACACACTTCATAATGTAGCTTTTATGTCATCGAACTGGAAATGCAGCTAGTGTGAATGGATGAATACATCCATTTGATAATTATTAATTTTTCCGAGGTATATGATAAAGAACAGGTCAGAGACTGTTGCTTTTGATAAGTAAGAGGGAGAGGTTACTGGAGGAGTGCAGACATGTGGAATAATCAAATCAGCCACAACCTTACTGAATTTTGAAGTAGGCGCTAGTGATCACCTGGCCTATCCTGCTCCTAATTTATGTGTTTTGATGTATGTTCTCTGAAGGCTGGGTTTGATCCAAGCCAAAGGTGGGAATGAGATGTTCCAGCGAGTGAAATAGAAGCATTTCCCCAAAGCATTGTCCTAAATCAAAATGATTGGAAGTGGGTGGATGAAGAGATAATGGAAGGGTTATGTTCCCTCAAACCATCTCTGACGTTATATACCGGAAGTTGTGTTTTCAGACATAGAGGTGAATCAATTCCCAATAGTTCTTTAATCCCCCAATCTTGAGTGAGTCTTTCAGTAATTTAAATTGGCTGAGGAGCTCATTAGCTGCTTATGAAGTGTTGAAGGATCATTATTAGAGATGCATCACTATTAACTGCTTTGATTTTGATGCTGTGACAAAGTCAAATTGCACAAAATTTCTCTTTAAAAGTCATGTTACAGTCTTGGCTGTTGCAGGCTATAAACTATATGAAACATCGTTTCTAAGAGGAAACTATGGCTCTGATTACTGAATGTCACCAATTTATACTGGATAATTGAATAGAAGGTTGTCATATGTAAGGAATGTTGAAGCCCCTTGAGTGTAAGAAAAACAATATTGGAAAGGAAAAATCATTTAGATCCTGCATCATAAATATTATGTTTGTTTTATTTCTTCTCTGACTCAAATCCACATCATTCCATTAAGAACTTTGACCATAATCTTCCAGTTGAAGGGGATGATTTGCCACATGGGAAAAACGTTTTGAGAACCCATAATGAAACCTGAACAAAATATAATAAATTTTATATCTAAGCAATGAAATCTAACAATTGGCTAGAGTACGTCAGAACATGTGGGCCAGGAATAACACCTCAAAATGATGCAAATCCCTACCATCCTACGTAGTTCTGGTCAAAGCATTTCCAGTGTGAATGAATTAAGAGCTATTTGTAGTTTCATAGACATCAGTTTGGGATCCTGCGCACTTGAATTAGCTGCCAGGATGTAATATTGCACTTCCTCTAGTGACAATTTTTCTTTAATTATTATTTTGTTTTGTGTTTATATGAATCTTGTTTATGATCCCCTGAGCATGTATAAGTATATTTTCTCAAGCTAATTTGGCTGTTATCACTGCACAGTTTCCTATTACGCCTACAAAATTGAATTTCATACAGTTAATCACCATTTGTACCTCGGTTTGGCCTGACATCAGAACGTGCCAGTTTGAACTGTCTGTGTCATATTGGCAACTAAATTAAATAGCACCCGAAAACAGTTACATTGATTGTAATATGTGACTAACTCGGACTCACTGATCATGGTACAGGAGGCAGGAGACCAACTTTGTGCTGTTTGCTCATTTCAATGATTTCAGCATCCAATGAGTGCTGACCATGTCATAAATTAGCTGGTCAGTGCCACTTAAAGCAATCCTGCACTTCTTAAGGGGGTGGTGGGACTGGAACAGGTACTGGAAGTGGTGTAAGAAAAGTCACCGACCTGGGAAAAATTGAAAATGCCACAACATGAGAGAGCAGGGAGTTCTGAGATTTTCGGATGCTGCGTCAGAGATCTTTGTGGAAGGAAGTGGAAAAGAGAAGACATGGCTTGTAATCACAGGAAGTGAAAAAGCCTACACTTGAAACACAATCAGAAGGTGCCAGGAGTATAAAGCCATGAAGGTCAATATCTGGAGTTCAATACTATTATATTACTACATCCAGTGTCTCTCCTCAGGTGCTGCAAGAAAACCAAAGCCTCACATGTATGAGCAAAGTCATTGAAGATGTTTTCCTGTCAACTGCACTAGTGTTTTTCCAAATTTCTACACTCTTGTCACTGACCCACCGATAATCTCTCTTAATCAGGAATCACACCTAACATTTCTAATTATCACCCCACCCTCACACACTTAGTCCCTTCTGAAGCCAACCATGACAATCAGATTAATCAAACAGATTACATCACATTCACTGCCACATCTGTCTATCTCTTAAAGGAGAAGACGGTGTGCATCTTGAGGTAACTGGGGACGACCAGAGATGGTGGGCATCACCACTTGCCACAGACTCCATGTTGATTACTGTTGTGAAAACATGGCTGAAGATTTGGCCTGCAATAGAAGTGAAACTTAACCCACCTTCTCATATCCCATCTCCCTCACATCACATACATGTTGCTTTCCCTCAGCAAAATAGCATTCATTTCCCATGCTCACCATCCCACCCATGTTCTTGTTGTTGTCAGTCAGTCAACCAAACTAGACAGCTGCCACTCTTACTGAGATTGTGCCATTCAAAATGGAGCCTTCATGACTCCAAGCCAATTCAGGACATCCTCCAAGGCCATTGCTCTGACCTTCACTGAAGGTAAGCAGTCTTCCCAAAGCCATGCTGCAACCAGTGGGGAGTACAAGGGTAGGTACATGGAAGACTGGTTGCAAAGGAATGTGCGCTTCATTGACTTGTATATTCAATATGACATGACTTCATTGATAATCTGGGTTGAAACATTTATTTTGTGGTGGTTTTAAGTTTTGCAATACGTCCAAGAGGAAATTGCGAATGGCAGTGACAGCGGGAAGGTGAAATGTGGACACATTGGTGAACAAGAAATTCTGTTTGTTGTTGCTGGTATCAAAATTGGATGAATTCTCAATGGATATCTCATCCAGAAGTGACTAATTAGTTGCCTCTTCCTTTTCTATTATTCATACCGCTTCTTCCAATGTTTTTATTCCATAGTTGCTCATTGCAAAGTTTGCGGTAATGGTTTTTCTTTCATAATGGAGAGATTGTGGTTGTGACAACCTGGAATCTTGATTTCACCCCTTCATATTCGACCCACCCCCCCAACTCCAACCACACCCACACTCTCCAATCTGCTAAATATTTTGGGATTCCTCCTGAGTGGTCCAGGTATTGGAAGTGTTCTTCCAGCACATCGATAGCCTTCTCTGCCAAATTTCATGTCACAGCATGGCTTTCATTACATGTATCCTCTGCATGGGTTATGAATATGGACTATCAATGTTTTCAACTTCAGGTACCCCTTGACACCAGATAAACATCCTCTGTTTTGCCAAAGTGGCTATAATGCAGCAGCACAGCAGACTGTAAGAGATTGAAGCACACACTTGTGGGACAACACCTTATTGCTGAGGGCAAGAAAACACATGCAGTAAATGTGCCCTGCTGAGAGAGAGTGAGGACTGCAGAGTTGAAAAGTGTGGCGCTAGAAAAGCACAGCAGGCTAGGCAACATCTGAGGAACGGGACAGTCGATGTTTCAGACATAAGCCCTTCTTCAAGAAAGGATTCCTGCATGTTTTACTGCCTATAGCCATTATTGGTTTTTCAAGGAATGGAATCCTTCCCTGTGCCAGTATAGGGCACAGCTGGTGTGCGATGCCTGCTAAAGCAAAATGTCTTGTGCCTTGCAGAAGTCTGTGATCCTGGCAGAAACTATGCGTCAGTTCTGCCTGTTTGACCTCAGCAAGAAAGAATATGAGATAGTTAGCTCACATTGAATGTAAGGTCACAAGAGTCTCCCACTCTCAGTCATGAACAATAAACTGCAAGATGTTGCAAATGTCTACAGCTCCAATCTGGATAGAATGTCGATTGTCACAGACAGCTTTACAGACGTTGGCAGTGCAGTCCTTGTCCTTTCCTGAGTTGTGGTATTAGTGAGGATGTCCTGAGTGAGGCATCAATTTCTACATGTTGTCCCGTAAAAGAATTTTTTTTGTGAACACTGATATAGTGCTCGGATCCCTTTTCCCCTCCTCACTCTTCCAGCAGCTTATTGTATTTTGCATGGTCTCCTTTCATATATTCATATTTAGAACATAAACATCGCAGGCAACAATAAAATTTATCAAGGGTGGCAGATGTCATTTTCTGAAGGGCATTAATGAAATGATGAATGTTTAAGACAATCCAATAATTTCCTGATCAATATCAATGAGGCTTGCATTTTGGTCCACTTTAATAAACTCCCCAACTGCCATGACAGTATTTGAACTCATACCTCTTGATCACCCGCCCAGTATCTTGAGCATTATGCCACTGCTCCACACCACGTTACACTGTATTCCAAGGGGAATGCCCTTGAATGCACACATATTTAAAACCAATAGGTTTGTGAAAAGCCTAAAGATTAGCAAAAATTTTTTCAGCACCTGTAATTTTATAGACTTCTTCATCATTCAACCAAACACTTGTTGAATTGAAGCAACAGCCGGAAGTAATCAACCAGCAACAGAGCTGTATGTAGTTGATGATCCCTTTAAGTTGCAAAGATGAGTGACTCCTTCCTGCTGGTATACCTGAAAGCTACATATTTGGTAATTCAAAGTGAAGTGAGATGATTATAAGGGCATTGAGCTATAAAATGGCAGCACTTGCGTCAAAATAGCATCACACATCTATTGATGTCATGACCTGCCTTCTCTGCATGCTTCCAGGGGACATTTACTACATGTGTTTTCTTGCCCTCAAGAACAAGGTACTGTCCCACAAGTGCGTGCTTATTTTGTGAATGGCATGATGATGCACAAAAGGTATGTGTAACACTCAAAAAAACAGATACAATGGATTCCAATTTCTCATCCAAAGATCCTCAAAGAATTAAATTCATTTCAGAGTCCTGCAGTGATTCATGTCTTTTTGCCTGGACTCATATAATTTATAACAGATCTGCAATGACAGGTTGCAATAGGGAATATTTGTTTAACATATCAAAAAATAAACTTGAACCATCTTGTAAATTTGATAAATAGACTCTCAACCAACTAATAACTTTGGAATTCATTTATCAAGTACTTCAAAGATTTGGTTAATATTAATGTATTTTTAAAATCTCTTCTGTGACTTCAATAGATGATCAGATTTGCATAACTTTTGCTTCTGTAAATAAAGATTCAGCCCTTTTCACCATTTGTAATGTTAACAGTTTAATCACCAACCTCTACAATTTCTTCACCATTAGCTATTCTGTTTCAAACAAAGCCATGGCAACAAGAACACAAACATTCATTTCTTTCCTACAACGTTTGCTGATTTATTATTGCTCAGGTTACAAAGGTGAATGAGTTAGGAAGAAGTAAGGAAAATGAGTCTGCTGCAGGGTTAGAAAACATCATTCAGGCCGTTTGACTCACAAAGGTACCAAAATCCAAATGTTTTCTTTCATTTTTGGATATCTGGTCGTGGCCCATGTGTTTTAGTATGTAATTTTTCATATTATGCGTTCAAATATAACTACAGAAATGGGATTGAAGCAATTTAAGCTTGTTGAAGTTCAGAGCACTTAAAAAGGTGGGGTCAATCTGCTTTAAGAAGTTAAGAGCTCTTAACTGACAGAATACTGAAAACAAATGCCACTTCAGGAGGTGATCCATGTTTGGGTAATAGTATCAACATTTTTTGTTATTTATTCTTTCATGGGATGTGGATACCACTGTCATTTGTTGCCCATTTCTAATAGTACTTGAACTAAATTGCCTGCTGTGCCATTTCAAAGGCCAGACATAGTCAAAAGTCAACCATATTATTAGATTAGATTCCCCATAGTATGGAACCAGGCCCTTTGGCTCAACAAGTCCACACTGGCTCTGCGAAGAGTAACCCACCCAGACCCATTTCCCTCTGACTAATGCACCTAACATTCTCGGCAAATTAGCATGGCCAATTCACCTGATATGCACATCCTTGGATTTTGGGAGGAAACCAGAGCACACCCATGCAGACATGTGTAGAATGTGCAAGCTCCACTCAGATAGTCGTCCAAGGTGGAAATCAAACCCAGGTCCCTGGCATTGTGAGGCAGCAGTGCTACCACTGAGCCACCATTCCACCCACAGCTCCATTATGGCTCTAGAGATTTTTTTTTCCCCATTTTTCAAAACAAAAAGGTTTTAAAGATCATACCAACAATTTCAAGCCATTGAGTTTAACTTTAGTGGTGGAGAAACAGCTAGAAACAAATTATCAGGGATAGAATCACAACACTTGGAAAATTTGGATTGATTCAGAAGAGTCGGCATGAATTTTCAAAAGGCAAATTATGCCCGAATAACTGCCTGGAGTTTTTTGAAGATGTAACATCGAGGGTTGATGACAGAAAGATTGTACCATAAGGTGTTTGACACAAGTGCCACACAACAGACTCGTGAGGAAAGTTAGAGGTCATGAATTAAAGTGGACAGCAGCAACAAAATTGGCTAAGGATAAGAAAAAAGAAAGTCATGGGTAATAGGTAGTTTTGTGTCGGACGATGTTTTGCTGTGGAATTATTCAGGTGACAGTTTTGAAACCCTTGCTTTTTTTTAGATTACTTACAGTGTGGAAACAAGCCCTTTGGCCCAACAAGTCCACACCGACCCGCCGAAGTGTATACCACCCAGACCCATACTCCTACATTTACTCCTTCACCTAACACTACGGGCAATATAGCATGGCCAATTCACCTAACCTGCACATTTTTGGATTGTGGAAGGAAACCAGAGCACCCGGAGGAAACCCACGCAGGCACAGGGAGAATGTGCAAACTCCACACAGAGAGTCGCCTGAGGCGGGAATTGAATCCGGATCTCAAGAGCTGTGAGGCAGCAGTGCTAACCACTTCACCACCATGCCACCCATAAATGTAAGTGATTTAGATCTTAGTATGCATGGAACAATTTTAAGGTTTGCAGACAACACAAACTTGGGAGAATTATGGACTGTGAAGAGGACAGTCTAGGACTTCAAAAGGACATTGACTGTTTGGTGGAGTGGGCAGATAGACAACTGATGAAGTTCAACATGGAGACATATGAGGTGATGATGCCTTTTGGTACAAAGATAGTAGAAAGACTGTTTAAAATAAAGGTTACTATTCTAAATGGTGAGCAGATAGACCTGGTAGTACATGTACATGTCATTGAAGGTGGCAGGACAGATGAATTGAGTTGCTGATAAAGAAAGTGCAGAAGGGCTTCACAAGACTGGTTCCTGGGATGAGAGACTTCAGTTTCAAGGAACTCAATGTTCCAATGGTTTGAGGAGGTGCAACATCACCTCCCTGCTTTTATACTCCATGGCTGCCTGAATGCCTCTATTTATAAACTGAAGGATTTTATAAGCCTTCTTAACTAGGCCCAACCCCTCAAAACATTTTTAAGCAGGTAGCCCAGACCGTAACTTTGCTATTTGTTTTTGCTCAGTGTATAGTGGATAGTCTCGGAGTGAATCAGCTGGTCTGACTGCCAAGTTTTAAGCAAACAGAATTTATTTACAAAATTGCAGAGTGAAACACAAAGAACTGAAAATAGAATACTGGATAACTTATCCTACCTAAACCCAACAGACTATCCCGACTTAATGATACTTGCAACGATCCCCATATACAGACCCCTCAGCACAAAGATTAAAAATGACACACAAATTTTCAAGTCAGAGGAGAGAGTTCAGCAGCCGTTTCCACGCATCCCGAGCTGCAACTAATTCTAATCTAAACGAAGGCTAGCTACACAGCTAGCTGGCCACTCCCCTTTGGTTTTACTGGATTTTTTAAAGACCTGAAGCCTTAGGCCAGAGGCATTACCTGTTAGGAGTAAACAAAAAGGCCCCACTGCACCATTTAAATTTCAGACATGATGGAACCTTGGGTTGTTTCGAACCTCTCTGAAAAAAAGCAATCTAACCTTGTCAATGGAACAAGTTCATTACACCTCCCCCTTAAAAAAAGTAGCATTAATATCCAAAAATGTCTTCATTTTTAAAATTCCCACAAAAAATTGATTCGTACTCTAAAACACACTGATACATTACACAGACTATAAACATGCAAACATGCACAACTACATTCGGATTCAGTCTGTGGTTCTCCCATCACTGAATGGCTCTGCTTCTCATTCAAGTTTCAACAATGCATCAGCGATTACATTTTCTCGACCTGCCACATGCACAGTTTTCAAATTGAATGGTTGTGACAACAGGCTCCATCTAAACAGTCTCGCATTTTTGTCCTTAAATTTCTCCACAAACTGCAATGGGTTATGATCAGTGTATGTGATTGTCTCCGATACATTACTGGTAATATAAATATACTGAAATGCTGTAATGTCAAACCAAGCTCAAATTCTCCTTCTCAACTGTGTAATATTACTGCTGATGAATGTTCAGTTTCCAGAAGAAATGCCCGATAGGTCTTTCTATCTTCTCGTTTGTTTTCCTGCAAGAGCACTGCACTGACACCCACATCACTCACATTGATAGCCACCTTGAAAGGCTTTGGATAATCAGGTGTGGCTAATACCAGGGCAGTGGTCAACGCAGTTTTTAGGCTGTGAAATGCCTTCTGACAGTCTGCTGTACACTGAAACTTCATGCTTTTGTTTAGCAATTCATTGAGCAGAGCAGCCACACTGCTAATATTCGGCACAAATGTTCAATAAAATCCTCTCAATCCCAGAAACCATAATACTGTTCTTTTTGTCAATGGTATGGGAAGTTCCCAAATTACTTTCATTTTGGCATCTCATGGGGCCATTTGTCCGTGTCCAATAACGTGGCCCAGGAAGGTGACTTGGACTTTGGCAAATTCAGCTTTACCTCGGTTTATTACAAAGCCTGTCTTCCGAAATTGATTGAACAAGTCCAATAACTGTTGTAAATGTTCCTTCCATGAGTGACCACAAACCACCAGGTTATTGATATATACCATACAGTTTGGTAATCTGGCAACGACCTTATGAGTCAGTCTCTGAAATGTGGCCAGAGCATTTTTCATACCAAATGGCATGACTTTAAACTGATATAGTCCATTTGGCATTACAAAAGCTGAAATCACCTTTGCTCTCTCTGACAAAGACACCTGCCAGTAGCCTCTGAGCAAGTCCAACTTGGAAATGTAGGTTGCTTGTCCCACCTTTTCAACACAGTCTCCCAACCGTGGAATTGGATGTGCATCAGTCTTTGTAACTGCATTGAGTTTGCGATAGTCCACACATAATGGCTGAGTACCAACTGGTTTTGGCGCCATGACGATGGGTGAGCTCCAGTCAATTCATTTCAATTATGTTGTCTTGGAGCATGCATTCAGTCTCCTTCTGAACCACTGCCAACTTTAGACGGTTAAGCCTATGAGGATATTTCTTAATCGGAACAGTATCTCCTATTTGGGGTGGCATGGTTGCTCAGTGGTTAGCCCTGCTGCCAAACAGTGCCAGGGACCCAAGTTCATTTCCAGCCTCAGGTGACTGTCTGTGTGGAATTTGCTCATTCTCCCTGTGCCTTGTGGATTTCCTCCCACAATCCAAAGATGTGCAGGTTAGGTGAATTGGCCGTGCTAAATTGCCCATAGTGTTAGTGCATTAGTCAGAGGGAAATGAGTCTGGATGGGTTACTCTTTGGAGGGTCAGTGTGGACTTGCTGGGCCAATGGCCTGTTTCCGCACTGTAGATAATCTAATATCTACATCATGCACAATTAGGTTAGCACTTCCCAGTTTATTTCTGCATATCTTCCCAAATGATAGTAACAACTCTTTCAGGTCATTTCAATTTTTTCTCAGGAAGGTAATTCAATAACTTATCCCAATTTTTGACAACTTCCTCATTATCCAATTTAATTTGAGGAATGTCCAATTCAGAATCCTCTGAACTTGGTTCTTCCTTCTGTGCTGTACTCATTAACACTTTCTCCTCTTGCTTTCCTTCCCTATCAAAATACCTTTTGAACATATTTACATGACACACTCTGTGAGATTTCTTCCTTTTTAGGAGTACCTCTTAAGTAGTTCACCTCACTCAATTTCCTTTTGATTTGATAAGGTCCACTAAAACTTGCTGTGAAAGATTCACCTGTTACTGGAAGTAATACTAATGCCTTATTCCCAATAGCAAAATTGTGAAATGGTGATTTGTTGTCAGCTGTGATACATTTAAGTGGCTATCTAGCCAACTCCCCAGCTCTATTTAAATGTTCCCTAAAATTTGACACACAGTCCAAATGGGTGGAATCTAAATTCTGACTTACTAATTTCTCCTTCATCAATTTTAACAGTCCTCTCACTTCTTGCCCAAAAACTAATCCAAATGGACTGAATTTGGTCAATTCATTTGGTGTATCTTTGATTGCAAAAACTACAAATGGAAACTCCCTTATCTCAATCATCTGGATAGTCATGTCTATAAACCCTCAACATGATCTTTAATGTTTGATGGCACCTTTCTAGCACTCTTTATGATTCTAGATGGTATGCAATATCTTTGAATTGTTTTATTCCTAAGCTGTCCATAACTTCCTTGAATTGTTTAGACGTGAAGTTTGACCCTTGTTCCGACTATATCGCTATTGGTAGTCCATATCTTGTAAAAAAAATGAGAAATTCTTCTACAATCCTTTTAGCTGTGATATTGTGTAATGAGACAGCCTCTGGAAATCCAGTCGATACATCCAATATTGTTAACAAGTACTGATTTCCATTTTTTTTGAGGTAGGGGACTTACGCAATCAATTAAGACTCTTGTAAAATGTTCCTCACATGTTCAAATAGGTATTAGAGGTTTAGGTTTTATTACTGCCTGTGGTTTTTCATTTACTTGACATGTATAACATGTCTAGAAAACCTCAACTGTATCCTTTATGAAATAAGGCCAGTAAAAATGTCTTTTTATTTTAGCTTATGTTTTACTCACTCCGAAATGATCTCAAATGGTAGCTCATGCATCACCTGCAACACCTCCTTTCTATACTCCATTGGCAAGACAATTTGATGAATTTCTGCCCATTTCTCATCTACCTGAATATGTGATGGTCTCCATATCTTCGCTCAGACATCATTTTTCAGGTAATAACACTCAAGGGTCCATTCAAATTCTACCTGTGTATATGCCTTTTTCTTTAAATTTTCATCTTTCTACTGCAACTCAATGAATTTTACAGATCTAAGGATATTTGCATGATTATCTATTTGCTCCTGTTTTATCTCAATCATCTATTCAAGCAAAGTCTCTGCAAATACCATTTCAGCTCCCTTATCTGTCCCCTTTGATTGCTCCTGTTTCAACTGGTGACTTTGTGACCTCGTTGCTACACAATCAGGGAAGATTTCCCAATAAGAGTCTTGAATTGCTTCAGTTGCTGAGTCTCCACAGGCTTTTCAACTTCAGTAGGTGGCACGCCTACCAGTGCATCAGCTACATCATTCACAAGAGCAAAGTATATTCGTGGAGCTAAGAGTTTGTCCAGTATTCCTACCACAAATTCTCTACTCTTTTCTGGACACTCCAAACTCACTTTACATAATTAAGCGCTATTTGTCTCACCATGAATTCCTGTTATCAGTATCTTTTCTGGCAATAATGTAGGAGTACATATCTCCTAATCCATCATCACAAACTGAGAGGATCCTGTGTCCCTTAATATTGTAACCTCTTTACCTGCTACTCCTGGCCTATGTGAATAAACTTTACCTTTGCAGGTACATTTTCTAAGCAGTTCCGGCACTTCCTCCTTAACCAACCTCTGATTAGCTTGTACAGTCTGGTCCAGCTTTCTAGCTTCCACTGTGCTTTCTGTAATTACTCCAACAAAACTCCCAGACTTGTCCTACGTCTGGTGTTTTCCTAGCCCACACTGTGATTTCATGTGGCCTACTTCAATACAATGAAAACAGCAGAGCTTTTTGCCTTCTTTGTCCCCTTCAAGGGTTTCCTTTTTACCCTGAGGTAAGTTATCTTTATGATCGTCACTGAGATATACCTTTCCCTTTCCACGTGAGGATTTTTCTTTTCCTTAACTTATATCCCTCATGGACTGAAATTGATTCTGGAAGCCAAACCGTGTTTGATGGACCAACTGATAATCATTAGCCACTTCAGCTGCTAATCTTGTTGGTTTAACTCGCTGCTCTTTCATGCTAAGCTTACCTTCAGTCTTCATCCCAATCCTTTTAAACTGACTTTGCTTTCTAAGTGTCATTTCCTGAAGTTCTCTCTCTTTTTCTTTCTCTTCTGCTAAAGCCATTCATTATTTTTCTTTCTCTTCTGTTTTAATCAAACCTTTCCTTATGTCTCGCTTCTAACTCAAACTGTTTCATTTGCAATTGAATCCTTGCCATCTCTGCAGATCCTAATGGTGTTTCCATGCAATTTAAATGCTGCACTATTGCTGAAATCACCTGATCTTTCCTCACATTATGAGATAGCTTCAACCTCAGTTTGTCTATTACCTCCCGCAGCTTGGTCTTATTTGCCATTCGTAAAACCCCCAAGGTCACTTCTTCCACCTCCAGAACCTTCTTAGTGACTGAAAGAGCCATTGCTATCTGAACGCTGTTTAAACCAACCAAATCAACACCCAAAATAAAATATGCTAACACAAACCGCTCGCTGTTTAAATCCCACAAAGAGCCCCCAATCTGTTAGGGGCTAGGCATGATGCCTCAAAACAGTCTTAAGCAGGTAGCCCAGGCCATAACTTTGCTATTTGTTTTTGGTAAGTGTACAGTGGATAGTCCCGGAGTGAATCAGCTGGTCTGACTGCCAAGTTTTAAACAAACAGAATTTATCTACAAAATTGCAGAGTGAAACACAAAGAACAGAAAACAGAATACCAGACAACTTATCCTCTCCAAACCCAACAGACTATCCTGACTTAATGATGCTGTTCCAACGACACTCGCAACAATCCCCCTAAACAGACCTCTTAGCACAAAGATTAAAAATGACACAAAAAGCTTACAGGTTTAAAGTCAGAGAAGAGAGTTCAGCAGCCTTTTCCATACATCCTGTGCTGCAACTAACTCTTATCTAAACGAAGGCTAGCTACACAGCTAGCTGGCCACTCCCCCTTGATTATATCTGATTTTTTTAAGACCTGAGGCCTTAGGCCAGAGGCATTACCTGTTAGGGGTAAACAAAAAGGCCCCACTGGGCCATTCAAACTTCAGACATGATGGAACCTTGGGTCATTTCAAACATCTCTGGAAAAAACCAAGGGCAATCTAACCTTGTCAAAGGAACACGTTCATCACATGGGTTTAAATTCACTTATCTCTCCACTCTTTCAGGCTCGCTGTCTTTATTCCTGATGAAGTGCTTTTGCCCGAAATGTCGATTTCGCTGCTCGTTGGATGCTGCCTGAACTCCTGTGCTCTTCCAGCACCACTAATCCAGAATCTGGTTTCCAGCATCTGCAGTCATCGTTTTTACCTCGTTGATTTTAACCCTACTGCAAATCCTCTTGCAAGGATGCCTGCCTTGAAGAAGTTTTCCTCCTCTCTCTACAAGAATCTCAGGGAGTCCCTCTCCCACTGCAACTCCCAGGTCATTTCCTCTGTCCTGCTACTCTCTCCCCACCCCCACCCTCCCCTAGCTTATCTCTCCACGCTTTCAGGCTCATTGCCTTTATTCCTGATGAAGGGCTTTTGCCCAAAATGTTGATTTCACTGCACTTTGGATGCTGCCTGAACTGCTGTGCTCTTCCAGCAACACTGATCCAGAATTTCAATTCACGTGGCCATTTTTAAAGAATTATGCACAAAATTGTACCATTGAGTCTTTTTATTTACCTGTGTTTCTTCTACCAAAATACATGACCTCACATTTCTCTGCACTGAATTTCATCTGCCAGGTGTCTGCCCATTTGGTTAAGTTGTCAATGTGCCCCTGAAGTCACTCAGCATTCTCCTCACAATTCATTGTTCTCCTTAGCTGAGCATCAGCTGAAAATTTAGTGATTTTGCCTTCAACACTCATCTCCCAATCATTTATGTAAATCAGAAACGGCAAGAGTCCCAACACCAATCCCTGGGGAACACCACTTTCAACTGGTCTCCAGTCTGAGAAATGCCCTTCTCTACATACCATCTGTTACCCATCTTTTAGCCAATTTCTAATCCTTGCTGCCAGGAATCCATCAATCCCAAATATTTCTAATTTGCTACCCATACTCCCATGTGGGACTGTATTAAAGCACTACTATGGAGTAGTGCTTCAAACTCCATAGCACTACCGTCATCTACTGCCTGTGTCACTTCATCAAAGAACTCATTTACATTTGTCAGACATGACCTTACCTTGACAAAGGTACCCTAGCAGGCTAGTATTAACTTAGTTTTCACTCAGTGTATGAAGACCTATGCCTGAAACATCGATTGTCCTGCTCCTCGGATGCTACGTGATCTACTGTTCTTTTCCAGCACCACACTCTGAAGTCTGATCTCCAGTATGTGCAGTCTTTACTTCCTCCTGTCAGTTTTCCCACTATTGATATCAAGCTGACAGGTATGTAGTTTCCTAGATTATCTTTTGCTCCTTTCTTAAACAACGATATCACATTTGCAATCCTCTAGTCCCCTGGGACTAATCCTGTGCTCAAAGAAGCCTGGAAAATTTCTGCCAATGGCTCTGTGATTTGCTGTCCTACCTCTAAAGGCATCTGGGTGGGTATATGAATAGGAAGGGTTTGGAGGGATATGGGCCGGGTGCTGGCAGGTGGGACTAGATTGGGTTGGGATAACTGGTCAGCATGGACGGGTTGAAGGGTCTATTTCCATGCTGCCCATGTCTATGACTCTATGACTCTGTCAGCAATCTAGGATGCATCCCATCTGGGCCTGGTGACTTCTCTTCCTGAAGCACCAGCCTTTTCAACAACTCTTCTTTATCTATCATTGTCCTGCTCAGTTGCTCGACACCCATATTTTGAATTGTTCTCTTGTCATGACTTTCAAATTTGGTAAAGACAGAACCAAATTACTTATTTCAGGACTGTCATATCCTTTGCTTCAGTGAGTAGCTTTCTCTGCTTTCTCCTTATAGGCCACACTAATCTTTTATTATTAATATATTTGAAGAACATTTCCCTTTTTTTTAGTGCCACCTGCCATCCTTTTCTCATGCGTCCTTTTAGCTTTTCTTATTCCAGCCTTAGCCTCTTTCCTACAGTTAAGGTGCTCTTCCTGATTTCTATTTCCATTATTATTCTGGGATGCATCATATACCCCCTTTTCCTTCCTTATTTTCTCACCAATATCCTTAGTCATCAAGGGTAGTCTAGCTTTGGAAGACCCACATTTTGTAGAAGTTTTTTTAAAATTATGAGTGGTCTGGACAGGAAGGATAGGGAGAAACTGTTTTCACTCATTAATAGATTGAGAACCAGTGTTTTGCAAAGGAAGCAAAAGCAAAATGACAAGAGACTAGGACCCGTGGACACAGCCTTGGAATTAGAGGGGGTCAATTCAGAACGGAAATGCAGAGACATTTCTTCAGCCAGAGAGTGGTGGGCCTGTGGAATTCATTGCCACAGAGTGCAGTGGAGGTCGGGACGCTAAATGTCTTCAAGGCCGAGATTGATAGATTCTTGTTGTCTCGAGGAATTAAGGGCTACGGGGAGAACGCTGGTAAGTGGAGTTGAAATGCCAATCAGCCATGATTGAATGGCGGAGTGGACTCGATGGGCCGAATGGCCTTACTTCCACTCCTATGTCTTATGGTCTTAAGGTCTTATAACTTTCTCACCCAGCAAGTAGTTAGAATCCTGAATGAAGTACCTATGTATTCAGACAGCCAGTGCAGACATAATGGACATGTTGGACCTCCTTCCTCTCAATTCTGTGACCTGTGAAGTGACATGTAGATACAAATTGTTCTACTCCTGGCAGATGCTTGTTCCCCAGAGAGTATTAGTGAACGAGATAGGTAGTTGCCATGATGTCATAGGTACAATCAGACTGGTTTTTTGTGGTTTCAGATTCATTAGTGAATTTCAAATTTCTCCATCAAGAGCTGGTCAGCTTAAAAACAGTATATTAACTCTGAAAAGGCCATACAATCCATTTACTTCATCAGATCCAAGACAAATTTATAAATAAGGGATACCAATCTTGAAATGCCAGGTTCAGGATAAACTGGAACATTGTCATTTGGCTTCCATCTAGTGAATGGCAGAACATGCTCAAGTGGCTGAATGGCCTCCTCCTATTCCAGTGTTGCTATCTGGGAACAAGTGTGTTCAGAGACGTTAGTCGCAGTGTGTAGCTGAGCGGCTGCTATAGCAGAAGCTGCTCCAGGCAACAAATCATGCTGCGAGCAGACTCCAGGTAGCTGTGCTGGGGAAAATGCTTGGAAGGAATTGATCTTTCAGTGCTGTGGAAAGTGGGGTGAAGGAAGCTTATAAATGGTAGCTATTTGATGTGGCTGAGACAGATTGAGGCTTTAAAAAATCTCAGCATCAGCTCAGTGAAGTTAGCTGTTGATAAAAGCTGAAACCATGCTGGCTTTTAGACACTTGTGAACAATCTCAGGAGTACTGAGGAACTTAGACTCTGCGGAAGAGATTGTACTACCAAGATGCGTAGTCAATGAGGCAGACCAGATCAAAGAAGTTTATGAGGGAGTTCTGAAACCAGATCTTTGAAGGCAAAAAATTGACAATCACGTGTCAAAGCTTTGATGAAATTTGCTTATTCCCAGTGTCACTGTTGTCTGGGTGGTTTGCAAAAACAGCCTGTGAGATCTGTATTAACTACATCTGCTACTTGATGTGCTCTTTGATGTGTTAGGCCACAATGAATACATGAACCCATATTTACCTGATAATTCTTCATGTTAGTGTATAAGCTGCTAAAATATTCTGAATTGTTATACTTTTCTAACCTTGAAAAGTAAAGATATGTTTGTTTGTTTAAAAACTGTGGAACCATGTGGCTTTATTCTTTTAGTAAGTACCTGGTGTAGTGATTATAATGAGGTCAGCTAGCATAGAATATGAGTTCCCTGATTGGGCTGTTAATCTGGTCCATTCAGGGAGCTCCAGCTGACATATAAACAGGTGGTGTTAGAGATGCTGACTCTGAATGAGGCAGTTCTAAAGTCGAGGTCTGTTCATTTATTAATAAAGGGTACCTTGGTGATTGATACCAGTGAAGTTATTTCATCCAGGATCCAAACTTTGCCTTCGACAAAAAGGAAGGTACTTGTCGGTAATCAGTTCATAACATTAATGGCGTGGTCTTATCCAGGATCATAACTAAAATCAGGGAAGGTCATTAGCTTATTTTATTCTGGAGACATCAAATTTGTTGTCATCCAATTACAGGATGCAAAATTCAACTCCTTCACAATTGCTTTTATTGACTCTTTGAGTGGCACTCTAATAATGGCACCTGTGTCATGAGTGCAAAGATGGAGCGTCTGCTGAGTTTGTGGAGAGTTGGCAGACTGTAACGGCAGTCAGCGTGTAACATTAATTTAACATCAGTATTGCCATTTGCAAGCATAAAGCTCCAGCAAAGCTATTTTTCAAACACATACCTCTGAACAGAGCCAGTGGCAGGAGTGTTCACCCCAAACAGATCGATGGAAAGGGATCTGCCTAGTTGCTTATTGGCTTCTGATGGTTGATATTGCAGTTGCTATAGAATGTTTTTAATCTGAGAATTATTTTAAAGATGACAGAGAATGTGATGCTGGAATTTTCCCTGATTTCATGGATTCTGTGTAACACATATGCTCCCAGATTTGGGTGAAGTAGCAGGCATTTCCCTTGGGCTAGAGTATGATGCCTTAGTAGAGTTGATCCAAGGGACTTCGTAGCTTCCTGTGGATAGATCACATCTCTCTAGCTCCAACAATAATACATCCAGTACAGCATCGGGCTGTCTAACAAGGTGACCAAGTAATTCATTTTCCTTCCAGCCCAGAATTTCCCACAAACATTTCAGGATGTATTCACTTTAAAGGCTGATTTTGTATTCCAGGCCAGCTTTAAGTGAATCTTGCCTTATGTAAAGCTGGTCCCCCTGCTGAGGAGTGCAGCTACTCAACTGAGCATTTAGCTATGGCTGCGTGCAGCAATCATGCAAATTAACAGGCAGGCATGTAGTTGGCAGGTTTCCCTGTGGTGGATGCAATGGCCGAAGATTAATCATTCATTGCGATCGCTGTGCACATTTTCATAGACTATCAATGTTTTTCCTGTGTGGAGTAAAACACAGGGAGAGGCCGTTTGGCCCATTGCAGTTTTGCTTATCATGGCAAGAGCTTTCCAACGTAATCCCATGCTCCAGCTTCATCCCCATAACTCTGCAAATGAGTCCCCTTCAGTAACACGCACACCAGACAGGTAGCAGTGGACAACGCTCAGGTTGCCTCTCCTTCAGTTTGTTTCGTCAAGTATTCTCACCATTCTCATCCTGACTTGAGATTCACAAACACAGTATGAACTAGCAACTGAATCTGCCACCTTAATGGTAGCTAAAAATCTTACAATCTATCATGCCATTCTGGATAAAGGAGAAGGATCTAGGGCTGATTTTCCAGGAATTCCGCTCTGCCCTCAGAGATGTGGCATCTGGGCCACATCTGATTTGGTCCAGAATTATTTTGATACGCTCCCAAGTTCTGGGGATGGAGTCATTTAATACTTCCTCAGCTTGCACCAGGAGAGTTGCGAGATAGGTGCCATTCCTGAAAGCTCAGCAGGACCTTGACATAACAACCAGCTAATTGCATGGATGAAGGCAGTGATCCCCAGTGGTTTGAGATTTGAAAAGAAATGCATCAATGCATACTGGAAATGTAGAGGGGAAAAACATTTCCAAGCTGTTCCCTCCATCTAGGAGGAGAAAGTGAGGACTGCAGATGCTGGAGATCAGAGCTGAAAATGTGTTGCTGGAAAAGGGCAGCAGGTCAGGCAGCATCCAAGGAGCAGGAGAATCGATGTTTCGGGCATGAGCCCTTCTTCGGGAATGAGGAAAGTGTGTCCAGCAGGCTAAGATAAAAGGTAGAGAGGGGGGACTTGGGGGAGGGGTGTTGGAAATGCGATAGGTGGAAGGAAGTCAAGGTGAGGGTGATAGGCCTGAGTGGGGGTGGTGGCGGAGAGATCAGGAAGAAGATTGCAAGTTAGGAAGGCGGTGCTGAGTTCGAGGGATTTGACTGAGACCAGGAGGGTGGCAGGAGAAATGAGGAAACTGGAGAAATCTGAGTTCTTCCCTTGTGGTTAGAGGGTTCCTAGGCAGAAGCCTAGGAGAATTGACGTTTTGGGCATAAGCTCTTCATCAGGAATGAATGAAGTCAACTATCTAAAATATAGCTTCAACAGGGACAAAAAACAGGTATACTAACCAGGATAGGCTAAGATCATCACCAGAATTTCCTCAAAGTTGGCAATGGAAGAAGGGGTCTGGATATTAAAGTAACCTATGTCCAGTAAACATCCCAATGTGAGTTGCTCCTTCCTTGTTTGTTCTTTGGGAACTTCCTTGGTGTGGTTTAGGGATGAACATTACCTGGAACATTTCTTGAACTCCTGAAAGACATCTACGAGGTGCAGTTAGACAATTTGTATGATTTAGACAGTATATTACAATTTTGAAGTAACACTCTTTAAGCTTCCAACTGATGGAATGCACTGCCACCTAATGGACAGCAGAAAGAAAAGGACAACATCCTGATGAAATAATAAAGGAATGAAATATGTGTTACATTGAATTGTGGAATGAAAAAATGGTTACAGCACCGAAGAAGCTCATTTGGCCCATTGAGTATGCGCTGGCTCTCTTTAAAGAAAACTTCATGAGCTCACTCTCCATTTGGCAGCATAAGATAAAAATGAAATGTTTCACTATATCTTCTATCATTCCATTGTGTTTGTAAATAAAGGAATAAAGAGATTTTTTGAAGAATGCATCTTCTTTCAATGATTAACTGAGGTGATTTTATACCTGATAATTAACAGTTATCTTATTATTAATATCTAGGAAACATCTGTAATAAACAATAGAAATACACAAGAAGTTAGTCAGCACCTGCCAGAATAAAATAAGAAGACACTTGAGGGGAAGCGTTACATTGGAATTAATTGCTTCAGAGCGGGAAAAATCCTTCAAAAATTTAACTAAAATGAAAAGAAGTGAGTATATCAGTAGGTGGCGACCAAAAGTTTAAATGTGTTAACTGTTTTAATAATTTTGCAATGAGCATATTTAAAAGCTTTTTGACAAGATGCACTTGTCTCCCATTTTATTAGTCATTCGTGCAAAATAAGCTGTGTTTCTCTATATATTCCACCATGTCCCTGCTCCCACCATGTGTCCCCCACACAATTTTAATTTCCATTGTTTACTCTTTCCATGTCCTCCTCTCAAAGTATCTCTTCTTGGTACCTCTGCAATTTTGTTTCCAACCTTTTCTTGTACCACATTTTTCTCTCTTGTTCTCATTGAAGATTAGACAGACTTTCCCAATAAAGTCCCGTTGCCCATGCAGTAAACCTACTGCACTTGCTATAGCTATGGTTGTGTGTAGTGGCATGGAGGCTTTGGTATATTTTGCTTGCCAATAACTGGAGGGATTGGGAGAAATGGATAGATAGCACAGGTGCTGCAGCAAAACCAGCATTTAATTAGCATGAATATTTCTGTGATGGAAAAAAGATCATGTTTGCTGATATCTAGAAGTAAAATAGTCTCTTTAATTCATGTCATCCTGTCAGAGTCTCTCTCTGTTCCCCAAACTCGAACAGCATTCACTTGCATGTTCATTCTTTACATGGAACCATTCACAAATGCCTGCAGCCACTAACCTTGGTCTCTCTTTGGCTCTTCCTCTTACTAACCTTCTTCTCAGGTAATTATTCCATCGTGGCTATCAATTAACTCAAGGAACAGTTGAAGTAGTGTGTCAATTGCAGCTTGGTGGCACTGTTAGCTCTGTGTCTAAAAAGTTGCAACTTCAAGTTCTGCCCCAAAGCTTGGGCACAAAATCAAGAATGACCCATCAATGCAACATTCAGGGTTACATGAGCAGAGGTTCTTTTGCTCAGATGAGAATCAAACCTCAGCTCCATCTGTTCTCTTATTTGGTTATGAAGGCACTATTTCAACAATGAGCAGGGAAGAAAACCTGCTCAATATTTGTGCCTGTATCAACATCACCAGAGCAGGCACACTGGACATTATCCCATCGCCATCTGTGGGAACGTGATAAATGCGAATAGACTGTCCATTGCTACAGTGACCACACTTCTCTCACTGAAGAATGCCTTGGGCCACACTGTAGTCATGATACAATTTCAAGTCTCTTCATTTCTTCATTTCAGAATGGAAGACTGATGTTATATGGTGAGAGGTAATCCATATCAAATAGATCAACCTTTACAGATCAAGAAAATGATTGGAAATAGACATCTTTCTGGCTAAAGAAAAAAAAAGTAAATGTCATGAATTTATAGCAGTTTAAATAGTTTTGGATTTGCTGAATGAATTACACCATTCCACCCGTTATACTTGGTGCATGATACTAGAATAGGTATGATAGCTCCATTCTAAGTCTTGGGCGCGATTGTGACACAGTTGAGTTCTCTCTCAGCTCTGAATAGCTGCTATGATGTACTCCTCCATCATGTCAGAAATACTTTAGTTATTAATGGCTCCTAAACTTCTCTGTATCCAAAGCTTCAGCTCACAACATTATGTTGTCCTCACTACTGTGAACCTCCAAACAACTCCTGTATAATTTCCCTCACACACCTGATACCTCTTTCCCCTCCTTGCACTACATCCCATTTATTTTACCTTCTCTTCTCAACTAATCATTTCCTCTTGATTCTTTTCCTTTTACTCACAACTTTGTGAATCCCACAACTCCAAAAGGGATGAAAATTGGGTGAATTCGTCAATGATCTACCCTTGTCAAATTACCACCCAGTAATAAAGAGACAAGTTAATCATTTTTTTTTGTCTCAGTCAGCTCTTGCTGCATATCCTCTTCACCACTTGAGCAGGATGGTGCCTTTGAATTGGAGCCAGCGAATTGGGGCAGGTTCTAATGCAGCAATCTTATTGGTGTGACGGAAATGCAGTGCACTGCTCTTGATGCCAACCTTATAATTGAGGGTGAAGTCTTGGCCCATCCATCCACTAAGGCAGATGTAAGTCCAAACATTCAGCAGGATGGAGACACTTTCATGACAAAAATAGTTGATTGATCCTGAAATCCAAGTCCACTTCCCGCCTGAGGGAGTCATGTTTGCATGATTTACAAAGGCAATTGGCGCATAAATGTCAACTGTCCGCACTGCTGTATGTATTTTGTGAAGTAATGTAAACACTTGAAGCTCAATGTGTGCAGGTTAAACAAGGTAGGAACAGGTCTGAACCTCATATATTTATTTAAACAACCTGGGTAATCTTTGGGAGAGGTAATGTACGGCTATAGGTCTGGATCCTGGACGTCTTTGTGAAGGCAAGGCACCCTTTGGGGGTGGGACACTCATTGGGAGAGATAACATACCCCTTGGGATTGTTAGAAGTGGATATGCTTGCATATAAAAAGTGCATAAAATTATTGAGACCATCAAGCTGCGAAGGAATTGTTAAAACTGTCAAAGGGATCTGTCAAAGTGGTAAAGGACCTGTCAAGACTGACACAGATATGTAATAAAGGCATTAAAAATTCTAGACCTTATAGTATTTGAAAGAATGGTGGATTATTTAACCCAGGACTGAATGTGGACATTGTTCAGTAAGCAAGTCTAAATTTTTATTTGATATTTTATTTGCTGCCTCACAGCACCAGAGACCTGGGTTCAATTCCCGACTCAGGCGACTGACTGTGTGGAGTTTGCACTTTCTCCCCGTGTCTGCGTGGGTTTCCTCCGGGTGCTCCGGTTTCCTCCCACAGTCACAAAGATGTGCAGGTTAGGTGAATTGGCCATGCTAAATTGCCCGTAGTGTTAGGTAAGGGGTAAATGTAAGGGTATGGGTGGGTTGCGCTTCGGCGGGTTGGTGTGGACTTGTTGGGCCGAAGGGCCTGTTTCCACACTGTAAATCTAATCTAATCTAATCTAATTTTACCTAATTATCTTAATTTAGTTTGTAGTTTAAATATCCGTAGTTACCAGCCTTAAGACATGTTCTTCTTTCCAAGGGTTTCAGTGAAAGAGTAACATAATTAAGAAACAATTAACTGGATCCTCATTAAGTGATTGCAATAGACTTTCCACACTGAGAGCATTTATAAGTAGCCACCTTAGTGTGACTTACAATGGAGTGCCAGAGTTCAGTGCTTCAGGAAGTTAAGCAGAGGAAAGGGGAGAGGTGTTTTGCCTCAAGCTTTTCAGCCTCCAGAAATTGATTCTTGTTTTGATAATGGTGAAGAGCCTTGTTCTTAGTGAGTGCTTTGTAAATGATGGAGAGTCATTTACATAAATGACTTGGATGCGAGCATAAGAGGTACAGTTAGTAGATTTGCAGGTGACACCAAAATTGGAGGTGTAGTGGACAGCGAAGAAGATTACCTCAGATTACAACAGGATCTTGATCAAATGGGTTAATGGGCAAAGAAGTGGTATATGGAGTTTAATTCAGATAAATGTGAGGTGCTGCATTTTGGGAAAGCAAATCTTAGCAAGACTTATACACTTAATGGAAATGTCCTAGCGAGTGTTGCTGAACAAAGTGACCTTGAAGTGCAGGTTCATAGCTCCTTGAAAGTGGAGTTGCAGGTAGATAGGATAGTGAAGAAGGCGTTTGGAATGCTTTCTTTATTGGTCAGAGTATTGATTACAGGAGTTGGGAGGTCATGTTGCAGCTGTACAGGACATTGGTTAGGCCATTGTTGGAATATTGCATGCAATTCTGGTCTCCTTCCTATGGGAAAGATGTTATGAAATTTGAAAGGGTACAGAAAAGATTTACAAGGATGTTGTCAGGGTTGGAGGATTTGAGCTATAGGGAGAGGCTGAACAGGCCTGAACTGTTATCCCTGGAGCATCAAGGCTGAGGGGTGACCTTATAGAGGTTTACAAAATTATGAAGGGCAAGGATAAATAAACAAAGTATTTTCCCTGGGGTCGGGGAGTCCAGAACTAGAGGGCATAGGTTTAGGGTGAGAGGGGAAAGATGTAAAAGGGACCTAAGGGACAACTTCCTCACACAGAGGGTGTTTCATGTATGGAATGAGCTGTCAGAGGAAGTGGTGGAGGCTGGTACAATTGCAGCATTTAAAATAGATTTGGATGGGTATATGAATAGGAGGACTCTGGGCCGGGTGCTGGCAGGTGGGACTAGATTGAGTTGGGATAACTGGGTAAAAACAATGAATGCAGATGCTGGAAACCAGATTCTGGATCAGTGGTGCTGGAAGAGCACAGCAGTTCAGGCAGCATCCAATAAACAGCAAAATTGACGTTTCAGGCAAAAGCCCTTCATCAGGAATAAAGGCAGAGAGACTGAAGTGTGGAGAGATAAGCTAGGGAAGGGTGGGGGTGGGGAGAGAGTAGCATAGAGTAGGAAATGACCTGGGAGTTGCAGTGGGAGAGGGACTCCCTGAGATTCTTGTAGAGAGAGGAGGAAAACTTCTTCAAGGCAGGCATCCTTGCAAGAGGATTCGCAGTAGGGTTAAAATCAACAAGGAAAAAACAATGACTGCAGATGCTGGAAACCAGATTCTGGATCAGTGGTGCTGGAAGAGCACAGGAGTTCAGGCAGCATCCAATGAGCAGCGAAATTGACGTTTCGGGCAAAAGCCCTTCATCAGGAATAAAGGCAGAGAGACTGAAGCATGGAGAGATAAGCTAGGGAAGGGTGGGGGTGGGGAAAGAGTAGCATAGAGTAGGAAATGACCTGGGAGTTGCAGTGGGAGTGGGACTCCCTGAGATTCTTGTAGAGAGAGGAGGGTTGGGATATCTGGTCAGCATGGATGGGTTGGACCGAAGGGTCTGCTTCCATGCTGTACTCTATGACTCTATGGAGGAGAGAGTGAGGACTGCAGATGCTGGAGATCAGAGCTGAAAATGTGTTGCTGAAAAAGCGCAGCAGGTCAGGCAGCATCCAAAGAACAGGAAATTCGACGTTTCGGGCATAAGCCGAAGAAAGCTGAAGAAGGGCTTATGCCCGAAACGTCAAATTTCCTGTTCCTTGGATGCTGCCTGACCTGCTGCGCTTTTCCAGCAACACATTTTCAGCTCTATGACTCTAAGCCTTATTCTGTTCGTAAGACTCAAAATAATATATTTTATGTGAGAGATGAGTAGGAGGGGATAAAAGAGGTGGATCTACCTATAGTGGTGGAGTGATATCATGAACCACAAGATTAAAAATCACATGACATCAGGTTATGGTCCAATATATCAGGCAGCTAGTTGGGGAGGATGCATAGGATACAAAATTTATAAGTAAAAGATCAAAGAGTCATACAACTGATGCGAAGCATTAGTCAAACCCAGATGGCTGTTAAGTCTTTAATCACTTAGAATGGGGATGCAGATTCCGATTGATTACTGTGTAAATCCCAGGATTTCTTTCAATTCTCTGCCCCAAGATAACTTAAGGTTTTATTAGTATATAAAAAAATTCTCAGATCACACAATGTATTAAAAATGTGAGGTTAGAGCCTGTCTCTACCCCAACCTGGAGTAAGACTGGGTTCATTTCCAATGCAGGAATTTGTAAAATATCACATTGACTGACTGCTTACAGATTGTGGGTTTTTTGAACAAAATAGAATGTACCTGCAAATACAAATCTGCAATGGTAAAATTCACACCATAGATGCTTGTGTGTGTGTGTGTGTGTGTGTGTGTGTGTGTGTGTGTGTGTGTGTGTGTGTGTGTGTGTGTGTGAATGTGAAGGGGGGAGAGAGAGAGAGAGAGAGTGTGTGTGTGTGTGTGTGTGTGAATGTGAAGGGGGAGAGAGAGAGAGAGAGAGAGAGAGAGTGTGTGTGTGTGTGTGTGTGTGTATACGCATCTGTATGAGAAAGAGCTTGTGTACAAGAGTGGGTCCATGTGAGTGTGTTTGTGTGTGAGAGTGTATGTGTATGTGTGCTTGTGTGTGAGAAAGTTTGGTGTGGTGGGGTCACCTGTCATGTGACATGAACCCAAGATTCTGGTCGAAGCCATCGCTGAGAAAACAGCTGATTGTTGAAGGGATTTGATGAGTATTTATGATCTTTAAAGTAAAAGTAAAATCTTAAGTTCATGTTTAGACCTCTAGTCATTTTCTCTCTTTTTCTTAAAAATTGCATGTGAAGCATAAGATTGAAACTGGTGTGAAAAGAGATTAATAACAATAAAACGCAAAGCACAAGAAGATTAATAAACTAATAATTGCTCCTGGAACTAGTCTCCCTCTCAGATTAGGTCATTCAAATTAGTTCTGTGGTCAGGGACAATGGAGTGTGATTGCACATGAAGCAGATATGGACACCCTGCAGGGGTTTTGCTGGGTGGGGGTTTGGGGAATGTCGAGGGAAGGGGGCATAACATTCGTAGTACTAAAGATAATCTCCAAGAATCCTTAGATTTTGTAAAAGTGAGTGCTACGTTACACTAAGCCACAATTTTTGTTTCCAGGTGGGTGCATGGCGCAGGAGAATGGCTTGCCGCTGTGAACTCGATCTTTGAAACTGGTTAACTCAGCTTAGCATTTCGATGTGAAAGGGTTTGTAGGCTGGTCTGAAAACCAGGACGGTGACGCAAGAAGACCTGAAGAAGAAGCCTAGTGTGGCACATATTATAACTGGCCTGGAGTTTCTGGCACTCTGTTCAAATTTGAAATATAAGTATTAAATCATAAAACATCCCTTCTGCAATCACACAATAGGTGCCATTTATGCCAAATCATTTAATGACTTCTCTCAGGACTCCATACCTTCCTAGTCCAAGTAGCCATCCCTTGGCTCTTTGTACTTTTATGTCAACTCATGCTAACCCATACACTCACCAACCTTTCTTTCCTCTTTCATCTACCATGCTAATTAAGCAGGTATCCACCAAGGGCAATACACTGATGAGAAAAATATTATGTAAGTGTATTAAAAACTTGCACTCCTTTGAAAAGTAGCACTCTCAGTCATACAAGTATCTTACCATTTAGCAAACCCCAACTTCTAATTCAGCAACCTCCACACTGAAAACGGGAAAGATAGGCAGCTATCTTCAAAGCTGAGGGTGTGGAGCTGGCCATTCTTCCATCTCTGAGCACCGGATCGAAGAACAAAAAATCATGGCCTCAAAGTCTCCTGGAGTAACCTTCTACCAAAGCAATTTAACAGAGCTTTGTCCCTTAATCTTTGAAGCAAATGTGTACCTTGTGAGCTGAAATGCTTTCCATCAACAGGAAGCTAATGGTGGCTTGGTGGCTCAGTGGTTAGCACTGCTGCCTCACAGGGCCAGGGACGCCGATTTGATTCCAGCCTCTGGTGACTGTCTGTGTGGAGTTTGCACATTCTCCCCGTGTCTGTGTAGGTTTCCTCCAGGTGTTCCGGTTTCCTTCCACAGTCCAAAGATGTGCAGGTCAGGTGAATTGGCCATGCTAAATTGCCCGTAGAGTTAGGTGCTTTGGTCAGAGGGAAATGGGTTTGGGTGGGTTACTCTTCAGAGAGTCGATGTGGACTTGTTGGGCCGAAGGGCCTGTTTCCACACTGTAGGGAATCTAATCTAATAGAATCCAAATATTTCAGTTACACTACTAGAGGAAGGGCAAACTTCCCTATTTCGTGGACTTTTTGCAGTTAAAGCACAAAGTTGCATTTTTGTAAAATGTGATTGTGATCTTTGTTATTCTGAGAAACACTTTCAATGTCTATGAGAACATATGAAAATTTAAACAGATCCATTCCACGCCTCACAGCATCGTTTGTGGTTTTGTTGAAATGCAGGGAAATCTGATGCATAAGTTGTGCACTGCAGATTCTATAAATAAGAGTCATGGTCAGATATTATTTTAATGTTGTTGATTCAGGGATAACTATTAGCTCAGACATCAGAGGAACTCCTTGCAATTCTTCAAATAGGACGATGAGATCTTCTCTATACAACTGCTAGGCCTCAATTTAGCATCTTAATTGAAAGATAGCATCACTAATGTGCAGCAAAAATGCATTGAAATGCAACTTAAATTATGCATGGTCATGACTTTGGAGTGTCACTTGAACTTTAATTCTTTCCGATTAAAGGAAGAGACAACTATTAAGCATTTGAAGAATCACAGAATCCCTACAATATAGAAAGAGGCCATTTGGCCCATCAAGTCTGCACTGATCCTCCATAGAGCATACCACCCAGACTCAGTCCCCCTACCCAGTACATATAACCTAGCATTTACCGTGGTTAATCTACCTAGTCCGCATGTCTCTGAACTCAATGGGGAGATTTACCATGACCAGTCCACCCAACCTGTACATCTTTGGAGGAGACTGGAGCACCTGGAGGAAACCCACGCATACATGGGGTGAATGTGCAAACTCAACACAGACAGCCGCCCGAGGCTGGAATCGAACCTGGCTGCTCACTAATCACTGTGGCTAATCACTGAGCCACCATGTCTTCCAAAAAAAAAGCTTATTGCTGTCACCAAGTCAACAGCATTATCACAACAAACAAAGATAGCTGAATCACAGAGACGTCCACTTTAACAGCCTCATGCCAACACAGCTGGTATGAACCCAAGACAAATAGAGGAATTGTTACACAGAAAACACTAAAGCAAACCCATTTCAGCGAGTCCCTGGTTCAGGGCCCTGGCATCAGGAAGTGGATAGGCCGCAGAAAGTTACCACATCCCTCCACCCTTGCAACTGAATCACTTCTTCCTCTCCTCTCTACAATTTATATCCTGCCCTCATTTCGCTGATGCCAGGGTTTCTCGATGGTCCTGGGCCTCTCCCTAGTTGCATTGCTGGCAGCTGCCATTACTACCTCTGACCCAACCTGCAAGTTGCCAGCCTCTGATTACCTGGCACTCCCCCCGTGGGTGGAATTTTCTCAGGAAGGCTCACCTCTGGCCTTTTTCAATTTCAATACATCAGAGGCTCCCACCAGCTCTCTGACCAGATAGTAAGACCCCTCGTCACCTCAATTAAATACCACCCAAGATGTTTTTGATAGTGCTCATATCCTGCATTTCATCTTTTGTAATGCCTATGTTTATGCATTGAAGTCTCATGAAGTAAATCCATCCTCCCAGCCATTAACTGTTGTTGCCATCAGTTCCTTGAAATCTGGAAATCCTGGGCTGCAGGATCTGAGCCATAAGTATACATCTCTCCTTCAAGAGCAGACAGCGCGCAATGCCAAGGAATACCAGGCTACATCTGGTATTTGACACCCCATGAAGAAGAATTAATGGCTCTAATTGACTTCTACTCTCGCCTGGCAGTTGAAGATGGAAGTGAGGATATTTGTACCCTGAGTAAGCAATTTTTTTTCATGTTACAATGCACTATTCACCGCCTAGCACCTTGCTTATATCTACAAAGTAGTCAATTATGACAGAGGTCTGCTCAAGCGTGCCACAGTTAACTACACTGCTAAATCACTGCAGCTGTTACAGGCTAGGCTACAGCAGAGAAAAATGCTGAAGACCAAGATCAGCAGTTCCGAGGGGATACAGAAAGCATAGATAAGCACCCAGAAACCTAAGGAAAACTGTAGAAATATTTGTTGCCAGTGGAGAGGCTAATGAGTGCACCTCATACTCAGTGTTACCTGGCACTCCTCCAGAAGTACACTCCGTTAACATTCTGTTTTGGCACCTGTGTTCCCAAGAGCTCATGTCAACAGTTTGACACATGTCATATTCATCACAGAATTCCCTCAATGAAGGAGTTTCTATTACACTAAGCTTTTGCAGTAGCCGAGGACTTCATCTATTGCATAGAATATGTCGGTGTCCCTAAGTGCTGATGTTACAATTCACAGCATGAGGTGAAGGCTTTGAGGAGTATTGGTTTCAAATTGATCAATGAGACTTGGTGAGATACAACCATTGTTTGATGGGCTGAAACTTTCAAATGGCAATATTGTGAATGTGATGAGAGGAACGCACTGACAATCGAGCCCACTATCCTGCAATCTTACCCTAATTTTGGTGAGAATATAGAGGGCATGGTTAGCACGTTTGCCAATGATACCAAAATTGGTGTTTTAGTGGACAGAGAAGAAGGTTATCTAAGAGTATAACAGGATCTTTATCAGTGGGGTCAGTGGGTCAAGGAGTGGCAGATAAAGTTTAATTTAGATAAATGCGAGATTAGATTACTTAGTGTGGAAACAGACCCTTCGGCCCAACAAGTCCACACTGACCCTCCGAAGAGCAATCCACCCAGACCCATTCCCCTACACCTAACACTACAGGCAATTTAGCATGGCCAATTCACCTAACCTGCACATTTTTGGACTGTGGGAGGAAACCCACGCAGACAACACGCTAACTCCACACAGACAGTTGTCTGAGGTGGGAATTGAACCCAGGTCTCTAGCGCTGTGAGGCAGCAGTGCTAACCACTGTGCCACCGTGCCACCCACAATATTGCATTTTGGTAAGACAAACCAGGACAGTACTGAAATAGTTAATGGGGAGTCTTGTCAAGTAAAGAGCCCAAGGGATACAGGTGCATAGTTCTTTGAAAGTAACATCACAGGTAGACAGGGGGTTGTGAAAAAGGTTAACAGCATGCTTGCTTTCATCCATCAGATTATTGAGTATGGAAGTTGGGATGCCTTGTTACAGCTGTACAAGACATCAGTAAGGCCACATTAGGCGTACTATGTACAATTCTGGGTGCCCTGCTGTAGGAAGGATGTTGTTAAACTGAAAAGGGTGCAAAAAAGATTAACAGGGATGATACCGAGACAGGAAGGCTTGAGTTGTAAGGAGAGGCTGGACAGACTGGGACATTTTTTCCCTGAAGCATAGGAAACTGAAGGGTGACCTTTGAGAGGTTTATAAAATCAAAATGCGCATAGATAAGGTGAATAGCCAAGATCTTTTTTTCCTGTGTTGAGAAGTCCAAAACTACAGGGCGTAGGTTTACAGTGAGAGGGGAAGGATTTAAATGGACCTGAGGGGTAGCTCTTTGACACAGTGGGTTGTGCATGCATGAAATGAGCTGCCAGAGGAAGTGGTAGAGGGAGGTACAGTTACAATATTTAAAATATACATATATAGGAATGGTTTAAAGAGATATGGTCCAAACGCAGGCAAATGGGACTCTTCCATTTTAGGAAACCTGGTCAGCATGGATGAGTTAGGCTGAAGGGTCCAAACACTCTATAACTCTAAAACCAAGTGGCAAATGCTTGTTAGCATCTAAACTATGGTCTGGAACTGGAAATGGGTAGCACAGTGGTCAGCACTGCTGCCTTACGGTGCCAGAGACCTGGGTTCAATTCCTGCCTCAGGCAACTGCCTGTGTGGAGTTAGCACATTCTCCCCGTGTCTGTGTGGGTTTCCTCCAGGTGCTCCGGTTTCCTCCCACAGTCCAAAAGATGTGAGGTTAGGTGAATTGGCCATGCTAAATTGCCCATTGTGTTAGGTGTAGGGGAATGGGTCTGGGTGGGTTGTTTTTTCAGAGGGTCGGTGTGGACTTGTTGGGCCAAAGGGCCTGTTTCCACACTGTGAGTAATCTAATCTAACTTGATGCCCTTAATCATAATCACACAACACAAAAAGGCACCAGTCCCTGCAGAGATGGTATTTTATTTAGAAAGTTAGAAGGACAAAACATTGCTGTTGGCTCAGGGTCTGAAAACAAAAGACAAAATGAGATGAGTTCTTCTGGTCCACTGGGGTTTTTAACAATGAAGTTGAAATACTGACTGCTATAGACTGATAGAGGAACATCAGTTCTGATTGCAATCAACCTGGATCCAAATGTTTGGAAAGTCCAAGTTTTCAATCTTTACAAGGCAACCAGAATCATTGTTATTTGGAAACTTTATGTTCTCAGTAATAACTATTGAGAAAAGGAGAGAGTTTTGCAACTTCTGAGGTGCTTTCCCTAGGTCAGTAAAATACAAGACTGCATCTTGAAAGATGTCCCTCAACATTAGCATGGAGACGCCATTGTCTTTTCATAAAGGTTTTCCAGTCATTTAATGACCATAAATCCGTCTTCTTACATTCTTGAATGTTTTGCTTGCTTTTCTCAAAAGTTACCTACTTTTTCTGTAAAAAGTCAATGGCTTAAAGCATACTTCATTTGACTTCATTCCATGTGTAATAATTACGGGTGATGTTATTATTGATTAAGGTAGGTAAAAACAAAGACTGCAGATGCTGGAAACCAGATTCTGAGTTAGTGGTGCTGGAAGAGTACAGCAGTTCAGGCAGCATCCAACGAGCAGTAAAATCGACATTTCGGGCAAAAGCCCTTCATCAGGAATAAAGGCAGAGAGCCTGAAATCCGGAGAGATAAGCTAGAGGAGGGTGGGGGTGGGGAGAAAGTAGCATAGAGTACAATAGATGAGTGGGGAAGGGGATGAAGGTGATAGGTCGGGGGCGGGGGGGAGGGTGGAGTGGATAGGTGGAAAAGAAGATAGGCAACTAGGACAAGTCATGGGGACAGTGCTGAGCTGGAAGTTTGGAACTAGGGTGAGGTGGAGGAAGGGGAAATGAGGAAACTGTTGAAGTCCACATTGATGCTCTGGGGTTGCAGTGTTCCGAGGCGTTCTTCCTCCAGGCATCTGGTGGTGAGGGAGCAGTGGTGAAGGAGGCCCAGGACATCCATGTCTTAGGCAGAGTGGGAGGGAGAGTTGAAATGTTGTGCCACGGGGCGGTGTGGTTGATTGGTGCAAGTGTCCCGGAGATGTTCCCTAAAGCACTCTGCTAGGAGGCACCCAGTCTCCCCAATGTAGAGGAGACCGCATCGGGAATAACGGATACAATAAATGATATTAATGGATGTGCAGGTAAAACTTTGATGGATGTGGAAGGCTCCTTTAGGGCCTTGGATGGAGGTGAGGGAGGAGGTGTGGGCGCAGGTTTTGCAGTTCCTGCGGTGGCAGGGGAAGGTGCCAGGAGGGGAGGGTGAGTTGTAGGGGGGGGGGGCGTGGACCTGACCAGGTAGTCACGGAGGGAACGGTCTTTGCGGAAGGTGGAAAGGGGACGGGGAGGGAAATATATCCCTGGTGGTGGGGTCTTTTTGGAGGTAGCGGAAATGTCATTGGATGATTTGGTTTATGCGAAGGTTGGTAGGGTGGAAGATGAGCACTAGGGGCGTTCTGTCCTTGTTACGGTTGGAGGGGTTGGGTCTGAGGGCGGAGGTGCGGGATGTGGGCGAGATGCGTTGGAGGGCATCTTTAACCACGTGGGAAGGGAAATTGTGGTCTCTAAAGAAGGAGGCCATTTGGTGTGTTCTGTGGTGGAACTGGTCCTCCTGGGAGCAGATATGGCGGAGGCAGAGGAATTGGGAATACGGGATGACATTTTTTACAAGAGGTAGGATGGGAAGATTATTACTGATTAAGTCAGTTATCAGAGTGAAATCTGACTTGATAGAGTTATTTTAAAATGAATGTGCAATTTTTCACTGAAACATAAGCAAACAAGTCTGCAAGGGCACTTTCACCTGCCCTTGTCCCTTTATTTCTGCCCATCGTGTCTGCTGTGGTGCCGAGGGGGTCACTTGCACCCTCAACCTGGTGGCCCTGGGATTGCCCGGCCAGGCGGATCGCTCCCAGATGCGGAGGAGAGAGAGAGCCATGAGCCCGCGCTGCGGACCACCGAGCGGCGCCTGCACGCCAGATGAGCGGCGCTAGCAGCGAGGAGAGAGAGAGAGAGAGACAGACGCCTTGCCTTGCTTTATCCCCCTTCCCCCTCCCCTACCGTCAGCCTGCACATCCACTAATATCATTTATTGTATCCATTGCTCCCGATGCAGTCTCCTCTACACTGGGGAGACTGGGCCCCTCCTAGCAGAGGGCTTTAGGGAACATCTCCGAGACACCCACACTAATCAACCACACCGCCCTGTGGCCCAACATTTCAACTCCCCCTCCCACTCTGCCGAGGACATGGAGGTCCTGGGCCTCCTTCACCACCGCTCCCTCACTATCAGACGCCGGGAGGAAGAACACCTCATCTTCCGCCTTGGAACACTTCAACCCCAGGGCATCAATGTGGACTTCAACAGTTTCCTAATTTCCCCTTCCCCCACCTCACCTAAGTTCCAAACTTCCAGCTCAGCACTGTCCCCATGACTTGTCCTACCTGCCTATCTTCTTTTCCACTCCACCCTCCTCCTTGACCGATCACCTTCATCCCCTCCCTCACTCACCTATTGTACTCTATGTTACTTTCTCCCCACCCCCACCCTCTTCTAGCTTATCTCTCCACCCTTCAGGCTCACTGCCTTTATTCCTGATGAAGGGCTTTTGCCCGAAACGTCGATTTCGCTGCTCGTTGGATGCTGCCTGAACTGCTGTACTCTTCCAGCACCACTAAACCAGAATGCTTCTTTTCAAGTTCCTGTCTTGTGAAGACCTTTCCTTGAACATTCACACAACTGAGAGTTCAGACTTTCTCAGACTTACAATAACCTGTAGGTTTAACCAGCAAAACACCCCTGGTCTGGAAGTTTCACAAGCTACACTCTTTCATTGAGGTAACTTATTTCCTCAACCGCTCTGAACAACCTGTTTTCTAGGAGAGGTAATACTTGTATTTGGCTTCTGCCAGGATCGCTTCAAACTGCTGAAAGGTTTGCCAGTTTCTGGATATCCTTTCAGCTGAAATCAATCCTTGATTTTTGTAAATCAAAAAAATAACAAACTGATCAGTTCCTATGTCATTTTTTTTTCTGTTCTGTTGCAAATAGCCACAATATAAAGAATTTTAATTAACGCTCCAGAACAATTATTTTAACAATCGGCTGTCTGTCACACACACAGATTTAAAATCATGGCTGTTTAGAGACTAACCTAGTTAATTTTTTTAATCCTTGACAAAAAAAGGCCAATGCCCATGTACCAACATTTAAAAGTTATATGTATAAATCACACCATTTTCGTAACATCTCATGAAACCTAAATGGTAAATCATTTTCAATTTAGAAAATATCCAAGCCACTCTTTAACTTCCATTTTTTCACATAGAATCGAAATACAAATATATATATTCCCAACAGTAGTGTTCCATTCTGCTATAAAATGTGCTGATTGAATCTGACTTTAGGTTATCTACCTCTTTTTTTTGCTTTCAGTCTTGAGTTCCCAGCAGCTCTCTGGCATCCTTGGTCTGCCAGCTGCCTAATTGCCAAATGGTAAAACACACAATCTGCTTCCACAAATCATGGAATGGTGCCAGACTCAGGCTGTACAGCATCTTCAAGATTATCCCATTACCTTTTTTTGAGTATCATTAAAACAGTAAGTCTTGATGAGTGTAAGACTAAAAACTTCAACTTCTAGTCCCCTTTCAGCAATGAAAGTTTAAAAATCTGATGCAATCCAGACATTCTTACAGTCTTTTAGGAGAAAGTGAGGACTGCAGATGCTGGAGACCAGAGCTGAAAAATGTGGTGCTGGAAAAACACAGCAGGCCAGGCAGCATCCGAGGAGCAGGAGAATCAACGTTTCGGGCATAAGCCCTTCTTCAGTAATGAGGCTGGTGTGCCAGGCGGGCTGAGATAAAGGGTGAGGGGGGAGGGAATTTGGGGGAGGGGCGCTGGGAATACGATAGGGTGGAAGGAAGTGAGGGTGAGGGTGATAGGCCGGAGAGGTCAGGAAGATTGCAAGTCAAGAGGGCAGTGCTTAATCCGGGGGTTGGGACTGAGATAAGGTGGGGGGAGGGGAAATGAGGAAGCTGGAGAAATCTACATTCATCCCGTGTGGTTGGAGGGTTCCTAGACAGAAGATGAGGCGCTCTTCCTCCAGGCGTCGTGTGGCCAGGGTCTGGCGATGGAGGAGGCCAAGGACCTGCATGTCCTTGGGGAGTTAAAGTGTTGAGCCACGGGGCGGTTGGGTTAGTTGGTGCAGGTGTCCCAGAGGTGTTCCCTGAAACGTTCCGCAAGTAGGCGCCTGTCTCCCCACTGTAGAGGAGACCACATTGGGTGCAAAGGAAAAAGTAAATGATGTGTGTGGAGGTGCAGGTGAATTTTTGATGGATATGGAAGGATCCATTGGGGCTTTGGAGGGAGGTGAGGGGGGAGGTGTGGGCGCAAGTTTTGCATTTCTTGTGGTTGCAGGGGAGGGTGCCGGGATGGAGGTTGGGTTGGTGGGGGGTGTGGACCTGATGTAGTCGTGGAGGGAGTGGTCTCTCTGGACCTATGATAGGGGTGGGGAGGGAAATATATGTCCCTGGTGGTGGGGTCAGTTTGGAGGTGACAGAAATGACGAAGGATGATACGATGTATCCGGAGGTTGGTGGGATGGAAGGTGAGGACCAGTGGGGTTCTGTCCTGGTGGCGATTGCAGGGGCGGGGTTCAACGGCGGAGGTGCGGGAAGTGGAGGAGATGCGGTGGAGGGCATCGTCGGCCACGTCGGAGGGGAAATTGCGGTCTTTGAAGAAGGAGGCCATTTGGGTTGTTCGGTAGTGGAATTGGTCCTCCCGGGAGCAGACGTGGCAGAGGTGAAGGAATTGGGAATATGGGATGGTGTTTTTACAGGAGGCAGAGCGGGAGGAGGTGTAATCTAGGTAGCTGTGAGAGTTGGTCGGTTTGTAGTAAATGTCTGTGTTGAGTCGGTCACCCGAGATAGAAATGGAGAGGTCTAGGAAGGGGAGGGAAGAGTCTGAGATGGTCCAGGGCAGAGGAGATGACTTCAGGGTTGCAGTGAGAGAGAGAGAGAGACTCACTGAGATTCTTGTAGAGAGAGGAGGAGAACTTCTTCAAGATAGGCATCCTCGCAAGAGGATTCGCAGTAAGGTTAAAATCAACGAGGAGAAAGTGAGGACTGCAGATGTTGGAAACCAGAGTTTAGATCAGAGTGTTGCTGGAAAAGCACAGCAGGTCAGGCAGCATCCGAGGAGCAGGAAGAGCGACGTTTTGGGCAAAAGCCCTTTGTCAAGGAATGGAGGCAGGGAGCCTCCATGGTGGAGAGATAAATGGGGGGAGTGGGGGGGGGGGGGGTGTGCGGGCTGGGGAAAAGGTAGCAAAGTGTACAATAGGTGAATAGGGGTGGGAATGGAGGGGATAGGTCAGAGAGGAGGGTGGGGGAAGGTAGCAATGAGTACAATAGGTGAATGGGGGTGGGGATGAAGGTGATAGGTCACAGGGGAGGGTGGAGAGGATAGGTGGTGGGCCAAGTGCTGGGAAATAGGACTAAATTAGGTTAGGATTTCTGGTCAGCATGGACAAGTTTCCATGGTGTGTTTCCATGCTCTACGTCTCTATGACTATGACTCTATGTGTTAATGTAACAATCCTCCAGCAAGAAATGTCATGGGGCATATGACTAACAAATATTTCTAGGCACCCACATAGCTTTCTTGCCTTTAGTTTAAAATATTGCGGAATGTTTGGTTAACGTGCCAAGTAAAAACAGATTTCTACTGACATTTCTGTTTTGTATCAAAATCCAGAAAGGAATAGCTAAAGTTCTTTGCATTCTGTCAGTGCATTCTTTCTGAACAAATCTTCTTCAGCATTAATTATAATGAACTACAGGAGAGCTAGGGTGTAATACCTATCATGAGGTATAATATTATGCTGATAAAAATTGGCAGATCAACCTAAAAGCAATGAGGTGTGAAGAATGACTTAAGAGATCAGGGATTAACCTTCACACATCAGCCCAAAGCAATCCTTATAAGCATCAACCATGGACATTTCAATAGGCAGAATAGATAGTGGCTCCGTCAACTTATCCAATCTGTTCAGCTGCCAGTAATTTCATGGTACTTTAGTTTAGTGGAGTTTAAATGAGTCTTCCCACATTTCTAATGCAATGCTTACAGGTAATTAACTTACACTGAAGAAAGACAAAATTTGTAAATTATTCTTAATGCTCACTGGCTCAAATCTGTTTATTTGAAGATTGTACCAATGAAAGAAAAAGCTCAAGTCATTATTAATTAAAGCAAAGTTTATCATCAAAAATGAGGAATCAAGGTAAAACACTAGCATGTGAGTCAATGTCAAATTCTAAATTTGATTGTAGAACTAAGTATGGAGAACGACGGTTCGATAATGCATGACCTACCATGATGAGCTGCAGGGACCAATCTAATTCTATGAAAGGAAACCAACCAGAAATGAGTAATTGGCGTTACAAAGAAGGACTGATCAGTTTTGCTTGATTTAATTTTGGAAGGGTTGAAAATGAGAACAAATTTGCAGAATGCTCCAGAGCTGATGAAAAGAGTTGGAGGGCTTGCTCCCTCCCCCAGTGGCAGGAAGGGTTCTTCAGGGCATTCCTAATGAAGGGATTGTGCCCAAACTGTTGATTCTCTTGCTCATTGGATGGTGCCTGACCTGCTGTGCTTTTCTAGCGCCATCATTTTCGACTTCTTCAGGGCACTGGAGAACTCAACAGAACAAATGACAAGGTATTTCTGAACCATCCATCAGCAGGTCAAAATGGCACAATTTCCGACCCCAACTCAGCACTTTCAAATTCCAGATTGCTAACTCTAACTAGTAGACCTTGTCTATCCTCTTATAATGTAATCATAATTTAAATTCCTAATCATAAATAATAAGCTGGAGAAATATATCTTTAGCAAATAATGAATAGTCATTCAGATTTCTTTTACTCATTTACAGAATATGGAGAAAGTGGTGTGGAGCCATCTGCTTGAAACAGTGCAATCCTTGGGGTGTATGTACACATCCATGCTTTTGGGAAGGGAGGTTTCTAGATTTTGACCTGGCAATAGTAAAGGAAGAGTAATATATTTCTAAGTCAGGGTGACGTGTGGCTTGGATGGGAAGCTGCAGGAAACATTGGTGTTCCTACGCATTTTCAGCCTTTGACCTTCTCAATGGTAGAGGTCACAGGTTGGAAAGGAATCGGCTGCAGTGCATCATATAGATGGTACATACTGCTGCTCCAGTGTGTCAGTTGTGAAGGGATAGAACGTTGAAAGGTAGTGGAGAGGGTGCCAATCAAACAGACTGCTTTGACTTAGATGGTGTTAAACATCTTGAGCATTGCTGAGGCTACACTTATCTAGGCAAGTGGAGAGCATTCTATCACTGTTCTGACTTGTGCCTTGTCGACAACAGACAGGATTTAAGTGCTATGTCCCTTAATGTCACAACACCAGAACAGCACAACAAATGTCTCAATGACTTGTAGAGAGCAGCTATGGTTAGACAGTGGTTCTCTTTTTAATTTAATGAACTTTAAATGAAATTTAAATGAACATCATTGTTGAAACCATCAGAAATCTTGAAGAATATGAGAAACCACACACAGTCATTGTTGTTTGTATAATGTGTCATTTGTGATGTTGACCACAACCGTACACGGGAAAATCTAATGTGATAGTCTTTTTTTTTAATGTATTCATTCACAGGATGAGGGCATTGCTGGCTAAGTCAGCATTAATGCCTATCCCTAATTAACTAGAGGGCAGTTAAGAGTCAATGACATTGCTGTGGGTCTGAAGTCACATGTAGGCCAGACCAGGTAAGGATGGCAGTTTCCTTCCCTGAAGCTCATTAGTGAACCAGCTGGGCTTTTCCAAAAATCAATAACAGATTTATGGTCATCATTCGACTCTTAATTCCAGATTTTAAAAAATTGTATTCAAATTCCACCATCTGCCATGGCGGGATTCGAACCCAGGTCCCCCAGGCATTGAATGAGGAACAGTGAGAGAGGTCCGACAGCATTTTTGAAGACTTTGGAATGAAAGGAAAGAGTGGATTAGGGTATTAGTGGGATAGAATAAATTGGGTTTCTAGGTCAAGCACTCAGAAAGAGGGCAGTTAGAAATACGCACCTTAAATATAACACATAGCTTTATTTATATGGTTGTTAAAAAATTACCTCTTAATTATTTTAGATAAGACATAAACCTATTGCTAATCATTTGATCACAAATTTAAAAACTACACAACACCAGGTTATAGTCCAACGGGTTTAATTGGAAGCACTAGCTTTTGGAGTGCCACTCACCTGATGAAGGAGCAGCGCTCCAAAAGGTAGTGCTTCCAATTAAACCTGTTGGACTATAACCTGGTGTTGTGTGGTTTTTAACTTTGTACACCCCAAACCAACACCGTCATCTCCAAATCATGACTACATTTGACGACAGACTGCTAACAAATCTTTTAATTGGATAATGCTGCCCTCTGGTGTTGTTCACTGAAATTGCACTTTATACAGTGTCAAAGCTTTGTACAGCAAAAAAACAGAGATTTGGTAACAGAGCACTTGGTCCAATCAATCAATACATTCCTTCTTTGCAAGAAAGTTTCTAGGTTTAAAATGTAGAATTCTATTTTTGCCAACTATAGTTTGCATGGTTTCTTCTGTAGCTCTTCCTGACATAATTTAGAACTCTTATTTGCTCTCCAAAATGGCTGAGCGATCCAATTTGTTGTAACCAAAACACTGAATAATTTTGAAAAGGGATAAAACCAGACAGATGACATCAGTCTAGTCTTGATCATCAATAAAATATTAGAGGTGTCATCAACAGTGCTATCAAGCAGCAACTGCTCAGCAATAACCTGCTCAGTGATGCCCAGTTTGGGTTCCTCCAGGCCCATTCAGCTCCTGACCTCATGACAGCCTTGGTTCAAACAAGGACAAAAGAGCTGAATTCCAGAGGTAGGGTGAGAGTGGAAGTCCTTGACATCATGGGCTACATACGACCTGGTGTGGTATCAAAACTGGAATCAATGGGTATTGGGGCGCGGGGGGTGGGGGGAGGGGTGAAGTTCTGTTGGTTGGAGTCATACCTTGATCATAAGAAGATCATTGTGGCGGTTACCTGTCAGCCATCTTAGCTCATGGACATTTCTCCTCAGGCTAGTGTCCTCGGTCCAACCATCTTCAGCTGCTTCATCAATGACCTTCCCTCCACCATAAGGTCAGAACTGGGGATTTTCACTGTTGATTGTACAATATTCAGCACCATTTGTAACTCCTTAAGTACTGACACAGTCCATGTTCAGATGCAACTAAATTAGGCCAATATCCAGGCTTGGGCAAACAAGTGGCATGTAACATTTGTGTCACGCAACTGCCAGGTAATGACTATCTTCAAAGGAAACAATCTAACTACTGCCCCTTGATATTGAATGATGTAACCATCACTGAATCCACCACTATCATCAACTAGTAACCAGAAACTCAACTGGACTCACCGCATACATGCAGTGGCTACAAGAGCAGGTCAGAGGTTATGAATACTGAAGCAAGTAACTCACCTCCTGGCTCTCCAAAGCTTGTTCACTGTCCACAAGTTACAAGCCAGGAATGTGATGGATAATGCCCACTTGTCTGGATGGGTACAGCTGCAACAACCCCCGTGAAACTTGACACCATCCAAGAAAAAGCAGCTTGCATGATTGTCAGAAAATCCCTAAGCATCCACTGCCTCTACCATCGATACTTGGTAGCAGCAGTGTGCCCAAGATGCACTGCAGAAATTCATCAAAACATCCTTCAACAGCACCTTCCAAACCCACAACCACTTCCATCCTGAAGGACAGGGGCAGCAGAAACATGGGCATACCACCACCTGCACATTCCCCTCTAAACCACCGACCTTCCTGACTTGTAATTCCATCAATGTCTCTGGGTCAACATCCTGGAATTCCCTCCCAAAGGGCACGGTGGGACAATCTACAGCACATAAACTGCAGCAGTTCAAGAAGACTGCTCGCCATCACCTACGAGGGCCGGGAAATAGGTGCTGGTGAACCAACAACACCTACGTCCTATGAGTGAATAAAAAAAAGGCCAAGGTCCTGGCCTAAGAACGAGAAATGACAATACCAAACATAATCTTGTTGAGTGTGCAAATTCATCCTTCGTAACATAGCCAGTTTATGCAAATTTAGGAGAGATGTCCCACAGACTCATCAAGCATGACATGATCATACTTACAATGTTGTATCTTACAGATCATGTCCCAGGCAACACCGTCACCATCACAGTGCAATGAAGGCAGCACTGTGGTATACAAGCAGGAGAGAGTTGCCTTGAGAGTCCTTAACATTGACTCTGGATCTTGTGAAATCTCATGACACCAGTTCAAATATGGGCAAGGAAACTTCCTACTGCATACAAAGTACTGTCTGCATGTCAGCTGATGAATCAGTACTCTTCCATATTGAACATCATTTGGCAGAAGAACTGAGGGTGGCAAGGGCATGAATATACTCTGGGGCAAATGCGGTAGCAGCACCACTACTGACTGAATTAGTTGAATCCAAAATGACATAGCTGCCAGGCTGTTCTGCTATATCAATAAGAATACTCCTCACATACCTGAATGAGTGCAGCTCCAACAGGACTGAAGAAACTGAACACAGTCCAAAATGATCAAGCCCATTTGATCGACACCACATCCACAAATATTCATTCTGGCCCCCTTTGTTGCACAGTGTCAGCAGTGTGTACAATCTACAAGATACTCCGCAGAAATGTGAGACAACTTCTTACACAGCAATACCAAGCCCATGACTATTACTATCTAGAAGGGCAAGGGCAACAGATACTTAACAATTCCCCTACTTGAAAATTCCTCTCCAAAGCACACACCATCCTGACTTGGAATGTATTGCTGTTCCTTCAGTGTCGCTGGGTTAAAGCCCTCGAGATCTCTCCCTAAGAGCATTGTGGATGGGCCAGCACCAAATCACAGAAGGAAGCCATTCAATCTATCATGCCTGAACTGGCTTAATTATCTAGTGCCAATCTCTTGTCTTTTCTCCATAGCCCTGCACACCATTACAATTCAAAACAATCCATTAATCTATTGAATGCCTCGATTGAACTTGCCTCAACCAGATTTCCAGGCAGTCCATTCCAATCTCTAACGGCTCACTGTGTGAAAAAGCTTTTCCTCACATCACCCTTGCTTCTGTTGGACATCAGTTTAAACTGGGTGTCACTGTTAAATGGACAGCAGCAGTTCAAAAGATAGCTCACCACCAGCTTCTCAAGGGCTACTATAGATGGACAGTAAAACACTAGCCCAGCCAGTGATGCCCACATCTCATTAATGAATGAAAAATAATATTTTACTTCTCTCTTTTAGAAGTTCCCATCCTTAAAAGGCAATGCTTGCAGAATCTTTAAATATTTTTAAGGCAGAGGTCAATAGATTCTTGATGACCGGGGGATGAAAGATTATCAGCGATATACAGGAATATAGAGTTGAGGTTAACATGAGATCAGCTATGTTTTTACTGAATGGTGGGGCAGCCTTCAAGGGCCCAATGGCCTACCATTCTTCCTTGTTCTTACTTCCGTAAGCTGAATCTGATTTGGAGAGGCGTTGCCATAGAAAAGGCACCAGTTAGGTGAAGACTGAATGCTGACTGTCAAGTTTTGTTTAAATTTTAATCCAGGCAGGGGGACTCTGATTGATTAACCAGAGAATGGTAGTCACCTGTCTTGTTAAGATGAGACAGGGCAGTGTGTGCATGTGTTCGGTCTGCAAAATACATGGCAATGAGTATATTGCAACTATCTTCCAGTGTGTGCAAACATGCCACACTGTGAGCCTCACTTACAATATTAAATTAGTAAGAAGTATAGAATCATCTAAGGTTCTTTGGCCCATTGAATCTACACTGTTTGCCAGTATAATTCATTGCACAATTGAGATTATTTAGCAAATGGTCTTCACTAATGCAATGATGTCTGATGTTAGCCACTGTGTTTTAAGTTTTGCAAACACAGGTTGCTTTGGTCAGTGTTAACATTCCAGGTCCAGGTAACCCTTCCTCAGAATAGTTCTGAGGAAAGATCATTGGACCTAAAACATTAACTCTGATTTCTCTTCACAGATGCTGCCAGACCTGCTGAGCTTTTCCAGCAATTTCTGTTTTTGTTTCTGATTTACAGCATCCACAGTACTTTCAGTTTTTGCTTTGGTCAGCACTTCGGTTGTTGTGAGCAGCTGAAGACACATGCCAATGATACAATCCACCAGTTTTTGGATTGGTGCTAGAATCACACTGGTACTGAAATCCATGTACCACATTACTTATTGATGTGACAGCAGAAATTCCTTTTGGCCTGGCAACAACATCCTGTGAGCAACAAGCCTTACCCTTCCCGGGTAATCTGAGCAGATTGGGAATTTTTCAGGATAATGAGTAACAGCTTTAGACTCATTCATACATTTGCGTCATATCCAGCAAGAAATAATCTGACCCAAGCTACAGTGTGGCACACTTGGCCACTATTCCATTGGAAGTTCATTCCATGCATTGATCACATTGTTCAAAAGGACTCAGTACTTGATTCAGAAAGGGTGGTGAGAGGAGCAGGGGTTGCTGAAGTCCATATCCTGCTCTTTTGCCTGTTCATCCCCCATACCCCATTGTCACTACGTCACATGTTTTCACTTAGCTATGGTGCATTATTATGTTCTTGCTGTTATGTAACTGAAACATTTTTCTGTTATGTTTAGACACTCTTGCATTTTCTTTTGTTGCAGGTCACCTTTTACTATTCAGCAAGTTATTTTGTTAGTTTTCATATGTTTGTGTTTTAATCCCAGTGATGTTCCTTGAACTTTAAAACCAAGGAATGACACAAAATCTAATATGGAATCTTTGTTCAATTAACCTTTTAATGTTTACATTCCTACAGACATCGAATAAGCCATTTTTTTCCTCTTCATATATCTTTTAATATGTTTGTTATCAAGGACCGTGTCTGCTTACTGTTCTCTTGTTCCATTTGGCAATGTATTTGATCATATATTTTCAACATTATACCTTTAATGTGACCTGTGAGCCTGCCATTCAACAGATATCCTCATTCTATTTAATTTAGCGATTAGCTCAATACATGTTCGTTCAGGATCCTCTTCAAGTCACTCTGCTTCCTTGACTCGACCATTTCCCTGCAGTCACACAAGTATCTTTTATCCCTACCCCAGAAATGAGGGGAGATGAAAGGTCATCAGTGATAGCAACATAAAGGTTGAGGGGATGCTCTCTGACAGAAGGTACAAGTCGCTCACAAGAACTTGATGCTGAAACTTTGCTATCTGTGATCCAAATATCGACTGTGCAATAACAATACCAAATGCTTGCCACAATATGAAGAGTGGGAAGAGTAAATCATTATTCTTCTGTTAAGCGGTGGTATACTCTTTGCATTTGATGCCCTGATAGGGGTAATTGCATGAATTATGCATCTCCCGAATCACCCATCTAGCATCAAATTGTTACTAGATCAGCCGATCATTATTGAAGAACGAACATGAAAGATTTCAGCCTCAAACAGACGTGGCCAATGCATACCTTGCAATATTTGCCTCCTTTGCATGTCAGCTAAACAAATCCAATCAGATGCTAATTTAAAAGTGCAACTTGGGCTTGGCATTCCTAGCTCACATTTCAAAGCTAATATTGAAAGACAATGCTTTGGAGCTGCCACACTTGCGCATTGGGCTGTAAATATGAAAGGACATGGATTATGATGTTTGCATGGAGAAGCAAGCAAAAGGAACAATAAATAATAAAAAATGGCTTATGTGTTCAATGCTTCTTTAATGACATGATAACAGGTTGACCAGTTTAAAGTTGGAATGTTAGTGAGTGCATAGATCAAAATTAGGTATGTGCGCCTTGCACATGAATACAATATAGTATTACAAGATTAGACATATTGTGTATACTTTAATCTGTCTCAACCATATATGATTAATGTAATTATTTATTCTTTAATATAATATTTTAATAGCTTCATCATTTATGGTTTTCTTTTCATATTTTTGCTGAACCAGGACTAGATATAGTTCAGAAAGTACAGAAAAGAAAGTTAGGAAAGCCTTGAGGACACTGTTGAAAATTTAAGTCGGAGACACCTCACTTGTTAATTATACAAATTATGGACAAGGATTAATGATTAACGCAAATCCATTATTTAAGTAGATAAAAAAGAGGCATTTTTTGACATTAGTGTGGTGAATAGGAACAGAGCTATATACATGAATGATTTCACTTTGTGAATACATAAGAACTGAATAAACATTGACTTCTAATTCCCTCCTTCAGCTACCAGCTGTTAGACATTTAACACCCCACATCTCCATTTATCCAAATTTCTTGAAGAGTTGTTTTGATTGTAATTACACTCCGTGAGGAAGTAACTCTCAGTACAAACCTGTGATCAAGATCTTGCCATACCACAGAGTTGTATCCTACCCCTCCTGTGACACAGTGTACTGACTTTTTGATATAGTTTGAATTTTCTGAATTTTTTTTTAGGTTAGCTTGCTTTGACCACACTCTCCTACTGATGGATGGATTTCAAGTTTGCTCATATATAAATATAATATATCGATCATGGTGGCTCAATGGTTAGCACTACTGCCTCACAGCACCAGGGTCCCAGGTTTGATTCCAGCCTTGGGTGACTGTCTGTGTGGAGTTTGCACATTCTCCCCGTGTCTGCGTGGGTTTCCTCCGGTCTCCTGCCACAGTCCAAAGATGTGCAGGTCAGGTGAATTGGCCATGCTAAATTGTCCATAGTGTTAGGCGCATTAGTCAGAGGGAAATGGGTCTGAGTGGGTTACTCTCCGGAGGGTCAGTGTGGACTTGTTGGGGCGAAGGGCCTGTTTCCACACCATAGGGAATCTAATCTATGTCTTTGCAAGGATGACATGGTGGCTCGGTGTTTAGCACTGCTGCCTCACTGCGCCAGAGATCTGGGTTCAATTCCCACCTCAGGCAAATGTATGTATGGAGTTTGCACATTCTCCCCGTGTCTGCATGGGTTTCCTCCAGGTGCTCTGATTTCCTCCCACAGTCCAAAAGAATGTGCAGGTTAGGTGTATTGGCCAAGTTAAATTGCCCGCGGTGTTAGGTGAAGGGGTAAATGTAGGGGAATGGGTCTGGGTGGGTTGCTCTTCGGAGGGTCAGTGTGGACTTGTTGGGCCGAAGGGCCTGTTTCCACACTGTAAGCAATCTAATCATATAACTATAATGTAATCTTCAATACTCTACCCTTAAATAGCTTCTGAACTTCACCTGTCTTCAAATTTGTTCATGCTACCTATATGATCAGAATCCCATCTCTCGACCTTTTATTTGAACTCTAGGATCCTGATCTGTCTTACTATTTTCCATCTAGTTTTTGGCATTCTAATGACTGCTATGTCAGCAGACCTACGTAACTTACTGTGCCCATTCACATCATCATTTTGGCTGCTTGATCAGATTCCCAGTCATCACTTCAATTTCCACTTTTTTATTTCTTTTTTAACTCTTTCCTCTTTATTCCGCCTGAACTCCTCTGCTCTATTGTTACTCATCTTGTCTCAGTTACTCTGACCCCCCCAAATACTAGGCCACCTATTCTATGCACCTTGTGTATTACCGCTGTCTTACCATCACCCTTACCTTGACTCCCTGTTAGGTAAGCCTGCAGCTTCCTATACTGTGTCTCTCAGCATCTTCAAAAGGGGTTGTGAAGATCCAATGTGTTTGTAACTTCAACTGCACATTATACCCGCTCATGAACTTCATCTTAAGGCTAATCATGCCAACTTTAACCGCACCTCACTCAGCCCATTAGGAGCTGTCCCAATATGACTGTTGATTAGTAAACTATATTATTAAGGGATTAACTCAGAAATATCATGGATAAGTGAAGATCAGGAACAATATAATGAAGCCAAAGTATGATAAGGAAAAGAAGAGTAAAGTTAACACCAAAAGAATAAGTTTAAGACTGCATAATTAAGAAAGTAAGTGAGTGGACATGATGAAGTAAGTTTAAGACATGGCAGCTCAGATCAGTCAATTGGAATGTGTGACCTGTAATATGTGGAAGACACCAACATACTGGTGTCATATATGGTCACATGTGCAGAAAGTACTCCCAGCTGCAGAAACTTGATCTCCAAGATTTGAAAATTTGGTTGAAATTTATTGACACAATTCTCTCAAAACAATGCCTCCCTATTTTCCACGTTATTGAAACGATACCCACCCAACATATAAACCCTTTGTAGTTATAAAAGCAAACTATCTTTACTTATCTCTGTGCCTTGCCTGCAGCCTTTGACATGGCTGATCATATTATTCACCACCAACATTTCTCCACTGTCAACCAGATGGGCAGGATCACACTCTCCTAGTTCCATAGTCAGAGTAACTGAAATGGCTTCCCACTTACTTCAGGTCAGTGATCTCTGCAAAGTTTCATTTTTTGATCCCCCCCCACCACTCAACCTTTGGCTATCCATTCTGTTAATTTTAAACCCAGGCTAAGGATACATACTTCTATCTCATCACTGTTACTGAATAACCAGACTACTTGCCTAATATGTGGTACTGTATAAGCATACATTACCACTGATTAATTATTGGGAAGACCGAAGCCAATTTGTACAATCCCTACCATGAACTGTTCTCCAGCTATCAATTCCATTCCCTTCCCTTATAACTTTCTGAATCCAACACAGAGTGTTTGCAACCTCAGTGTCACTTTAACCCAAATGCCAGTGTCATCATCATGATAGGCTATATTCAACTAAAACAATGCCTGACTGCTCCCTATCTGAGCTCATTTGCTGCTAGAATCCAAATCCATGCCTTTTTTATTTATTCAGCAATATAAACCTTGCTGGTTGGGCAAAACTTTATGACCATCCCTGCTTATCCTTGAAAAGGTAGCCTTCCTTACCCACTGTCATCCATTGGTATAGGTAGATCTCAGGGCTGTGGGGGAGGGAGTCCAGGATTTTGACCCAACAACACTGAAGGAAGAGCAATTATTTTTATTACTGTTTTGTACTCATATAATTCTGGCCTCTTCAAGAGCCATGATTGTAAGTGTTTCACTTTGGTGGTCATGCCTAAAGCTAGCTAGATCCTAAGTTCTTGAATCCTTTATGCCTCCCTATCTATATTCAAGGCTTGGATAGCCAGATTTTTGATAAGTGAGGGAACCTAGTGTTATAGAGAAAAGGCTGGAAAATAGAGTGGAGAATTAACAGATCAGCCATTGTCTTATTGTATAACAGAGCAGACATGTTGGGCTGAAATAGTCCACATCTGATCAAATACCTTATGGTCTTATTTCTCTTTATTCCTATAACATGTTCTTTAAAGCTCACCTCTTTGGCCAAACTTTTGGTCACCTCTACTAAAATGTCTTTACATGGTATATTCCACATTTTGTACCAAACATTCTTGCAAAGTGTTTTGGAAGATTTAATTACAATATATTTTCTCTATAAATAAATATATCTTCTGGTTGTTATTGAAAGATGCAACATGAACCAAAAACAATGCTGGGAGTAAAATGTAAAATATTCATTGAAGATACACAATATTAATTGCATTATGGCAATTCTGAAATGCTAACCATAAATTATGCCACAAGAACAATTGAGAAAATTACAGGGAAACAAGTGCAATTAAAAATGCAAAAATAGAGTAACTGAAAACAAAGACTGCAAAAATTACATAGGTTTTTTTCTGGTCTCCTAGAATAGTTATAATACAATGTTTAGAAGAACTGCACAAGATTACAGAAATAAAATATTTCAAATTGTTATTTAAAATTGTGCAATTAATGCTACAGTCCAAATTTTTCAAGACATCTAAGAAGAGGAATCATTGAATATTGGTGGATAGATTAGTGTAATAAATATGTGCAACAGCAAAGCAGAAAGCTAACTGGGTGCACAACTAGTGGAATATAAAGCACATTTCAAAAAGTGATCTTTTGGCTGCATAGGCCATTAGTACAATCACGTATAGAGCATTATGTACAAATCTAAGCACAGTCATAGAAATATCCAGACACTGAAAACAGCACTAATAGTAACATCCTAAGGCATCTGGAACGTGAAGAGAGGGTTAAAAAGCCTGGAAACGTTTAATCAAGGGAGGAAAAAAGGCTTGAATAGTATACTATTGAGACATTCAGGATTATTAAGGAGATGGTCAAGACAATTTTAAGATTTCTGCCAATGTTAGAAGCAACATGAAGCTTAGAAGAGATCAGGTTTAATACCTTTATGTCAGGGTTGGTTGCATGCAAGGAATATATTACCCAGAAAGAAAATGGGGGAAAAAAGTGAGAAATTTTAAAGGAGAGTTGGATAGAAATGAAATGGGCCCTAGAAGGGTAGTGTGGTTTTTAGGAATAGTAGTCTTTTCAGCCCGATACCTTTTAAAGTAGCTTTTTGCTATGATATTAGCATTAGGTTCAGTGCCATACTGTGTTGTAGCCTTTAGGAATGATTACTCCAACAAAATTGCTACTTTCCTGCATCTGCCTGCAGTCTGCAGCTTCATGGAAGTCTGATATGGTAATATTTCACTATCAACATTTATGCAAAAAAGGTTCTAGAGCAGCAACAATTCCATTCCAAACATACAAATAATCAAAATGGTACACTGGGCAAGAGTTTCTATCTGAATTTTAAAATTACTAACCAAGACATTTATCAGAAGTTTGTTATATTTATTACTTTTGAATAAATTCATTCCACACTCATGCATTTTGGCGATACAAAAGATGTCCATTCATACTTACACATGCGCTTATAATTTGATTTTAAATTATTTACTGCATTGCTATCCAATAGAAATCACTAGCCAGCCAAAGACTTACAACAACACTGTTTTAGATACCTTGACTAATTTTGTAGAACATGCCTTTCAGATACATAAATATACTTTGTATCTATGCAATAACTTGTCTGGTGTTTCTACATGTGACTCCAGACCCACAGCTATGTGGTTGATTCTTAAGTGCTCTCTAGGCAATTAATTGTGGGCAATAAATGCTGGCTTAGCCAGCAAAGCCCACATTCTCTGAACAAATAAAAAGAAAATTCAGTCAACCCCGCTGACTCGAATGTTTTTTAGCTCTGTACTATTCCACAGCCCTACACACCAGCTGAGATATATATGGTCTAAATTCTGATCTCTTGATCATTCCTGATTTTCACTTCATTTTTGAGACCCATGCTTAGAGGTTGTCGGCTTTGCATTTCCCTCCATAAACCTTACTTCCTTACTATATACCCCATATTTGGGGTATTCTTTTCAATCTATTAGTTTGGCCATGATTTTGGTCATCACTTCTAAGATCTCTTCAGATGAAGTTGTATTACATTTTGCTCGATAATGCTCTTATGAAGTACCAAGGGGTGGTTTATTACATTCAAGTTGTCATGTTATTAGATGTTGGTTTTGATGCACTCATAGGAATTATGACCTGCTAGTCTATTTTTTATCATTCCATCTTGTCAACAAATGGACAGAAAGATTAAAATATATATGCATATGGTCATACTGGTAAATATTAATACCCCATATCCTTTATTGACATTGAAAACTCTTCTATTATTCATGAACCAGAAATTAGTAGCACCTAGTTCATAATAAGCCATGTTCAGCTAGTGATTAAAATATTGAATAACAGCTCTACTGTTGCAATAAATAATTAAATATTTTATATTTAATAAATAAATATACATGAATAAAAGTTTCAGAAAATAAAAATCTGTTAAATGTACATGTAAAAATTATTAAAATCCTCAATAATGGGTATGTACATTTGTGAAGGGTTAATTAGCATATACATTGATAAGCTTTGGCACTAATTCAAAACTTAAATACAATTTGTTGGCTCTATAGCTCAATCATGTTCATTTTTACATAGATAATAAGCATGCAAATCTATTCATTTCATATCATTTTCTCTGTTATAACAATGGTTCCCCACATATTTTGGTAGTGTTTCTCTGGAGTACTTGAATTTGATTTCAAGAATTTCGCAGTCATGTTCCCCTCTGGTTGGGACCAGTCCACACCTTGTATAACAAGGTGCGTTGAGGGCTGAAAGCTATGTCCGCATATCCCATCATGAAACCAAAAAAGAACTACGTTACTTTTAAATATCTGTCCCCCTTCTCCAGCGATGCACAGCCATGCTACGACATGTTAAGTTTCATTCTCTGGCAAAATTAAGCCTCACATTTTTCTCGTTCTATCAACTCACGTTCAATGCGGCTACCAGAAATCCAATCCACAAACAGAATTCACTTACAATACATGCAGACATGGTCAGCCTGCATCCGTACGGTATTAAACCCGACAGTGCAGTTAGATAGAATCGAGTGGCAATTTTCGTCTTAGATTCAGGCAATTTATCATTAAGCAGCAGTGTATATAGCAATTCTGTTCAGCACCTTCTGCACCCGATATGTTAAAAACAAAAGATTTTTTATCGTGTTATGTCAGCCAACTTTGCAATGTCCCTGATTTTCAACGCCAGTACTTAATCTGTGATGGGGTGACCCAGCTAAAAAATGTATCAAAAAGTATAACACGCCATGCAGTATCATTAGAGGACTATTTTGTATTTGATGCAACAGCATGCTCCGGCAGAAACAATTAATTCACGTTCAAAAATGCCTCTCAGGGAAAATTCGAAGTCTTGTGGTACGCTACAGGACATCCACACAGCGGAATGTCGATATTCCTAAAGGCAATGGCTTCAGGGACTGGGGTATGGGCAATTCCTTGATGCTGGCTGGGAATCTGGACGGTGGGAGGCATTTCAAAATGCCCTGCATCGAGATGAGGAATAAAGTGGCGGGTGCTTTCCCGCAGAGGTAGTTGTATTTCTCCTCCCCCAGCAGCCCATTCCACTCGGTCGGGTTGTCCTCCAAAGCCCTCTTCATTTTGAACTGCAGGCTGGACATGAACAGCAGCAGCTGGTCGATGCAGAGCCTCTTGGACTCGACGTTGACCTTTGACACCCGGAGTTGCTCCAGGATGACATCGAGAGGGGTCAGCCCCTTGCTGTCCACGATCTTGGGTGAGGCGCCGCTGCCCAGTAACATGAGCACCGTCTCGGCCCGCAGCAACTCACACGCCAGGTGCAAGGGGGTCTTCCCGTCCTCGATGTGGAAGCAGCCTTTCCGGTTGATGTAGGACCTGAAGCCCGGCAGTTGGTGGGTTATCTTCAGGATCAGCCCGAGGATGTCCTTGCGGTCATACCTGACCGCCATGGCGAGGTGAGGGGCCGAGGAGGGGCAACAGCAGAAGCGATCCCCGGGCACCTCCAGGGCCTCGTCCGGGTAGTGGCTGAGCAGGTACTGGGCGTACGGGAGGTGATTGTGTACCACTGCGTACAGGAGGGCTTCTGAGGGCGAGTAAGTGCGGAGGGTGGTGTTGTCTTCCCAGTAAAACGATTCCATCGTCCTCATGTCCTCTAGCATCCAGACGGGCTTGCGGTCTCTGACTGCCTGGTAAAACATATAGGAGAGGAACTTACACTGTCTTTCATCGTCCGGGCTGGAAGCTGAGTTGCTGCACATCCTACAGGGAGAGGTGCCAGCTAAAGTTGTCCACTCACAGATTGCCAGATGGTCTCCTTATCCCTTTGTTCCCTATTTTTTTTCCCCAAACCCAATAAAAAAAAGATTCACTCCTTACGCGAACCCAAGGGTCAAACCTGTCCATTGCATTTTCACCGCAGTCTTCTGCAACAGTCTCGTCCTTCCAACAGGGCTCAAGGGCTCATCGGGATGCACCTTCCCGGAGAAATCAGCGGCTGGGAGGGGTGGGTAAAAGGGAAACAAACGCTCCGAGACTGCAGTGGGACTCAGACGGAGCCGCATTGGAGCCGGGGAGAGGCACGGAGGCAGCGAGGCTGACGGTAGGGGAGGGGGAAGAGGGATACAGCAAGGCAAGGCGCCTGTCTCTCTCTCTCGCCGCTAGCGCCGCTCATCTGGCGTGCAGACGCCGCTCGGTGGTCCGCAGCGGGGGCTCACGGCTCTCCCTCTCTCTCCTCCGCCTCTGGGAGCGATCCGCCTGGCCGGGCAATCCCGGGGCCACCAGGTTGAGGGTGCAAGTGACCCCCTCCCCGGCCGCCACAGCAGACACGATGGGCAGAAATAAAGGGACAAGGGCAGGCGAAAGTGACACCGGATAGCCGGCACCGAATAGGAAAGCATAATGTGCAGAGAAGGTCAACAGGAAAATTAAGAGGCGAGCGAGCTGAGGAAGGGAAGATAATGCAAAGGGGGGGGGGGGAATTGAGAAGGGGGGGGTCAAAAAAAAGGAAATTAAATGAATGTTAAAATGCAGAGACAGGTTGTACAGAGATATACAAGAGGAGGGAGGGGTGGGTAATTATTAAGGGGAAATTGTCCCTGAAATTTTATATGAATGAAGTGATGTAACAAAAGGACATGACATAACTGGGCAGATTAAAATTAGTTGCTATTGGACATGTAGCTCAGAGAGACCCAATTGCAATATATCTGAATATCATCTCTCTGGCTGGTGCTGCACACAATGCTGCCCTTAGTGCCATGTCTGGCTTTTCTCAATGTTGAGGGAAAAAATCCCAAAGAAATACAGTTTCAACATTCAGTGTTTTCTGACAAACGTCAGCGTTATTGATAACGTGTGTCACAGCCTCCCCGGGGTGAAGACTCGCCGCGTTTATTTTAAAAGGGGCGCAGCGCGAAGGACACCACAAGGTTGGAAAGTGACTGAGACATCAAACACACAGACAGGCGCTGCTCAGCGTGAGCGGGGGCTGCTCATTCAGGGTAACGTAGGGTTCTCGCCAGTTTGTGCATCTCCATTCCCCGCCCAACGCTTACAACACGCACACACAGACAAACACACACAGAGACACACAAACAGAGACACAAACACACACAGGGAGGAATTAAAATGCAATTTGTAGTGAGGAACACAGATCACAGAGCCGGATATTCCGGGGAGTGGCAATCTCACGCAGCCTCACTCCATATTTTTTTGTGTGTGAAAAGGAGAGAGCTTCTCATTTCTGAGGGGATTGAGCTTCATGGCACCCCCAGAATGCAGGCTGGGCGGGGGTGGGGCCATATCCGATCTGACAGAGGAAGGAAGACCACGCCCGTCTTCACAGGAGGCAGCTGCCTTGTTCCAACATCGAGTAAGGATGCTAGAGCCGCATTGACAGCTGCTGTCAAACTGTAGCTACACAAGGTCATTGTAATGTCAGGGTCCTGAAAGGAGAGTCAGCCAGGTGTTGGGGGGGGGGCGGGGGGGGGGGGGGAAATAGCTGGCGAGGGTGCCAGGGTTAAGATGAGTAGAGGGGATGATACCAGACAAGTGGGGAGCAGGGGACCATCTGGTTAAGATGCCAGTTGGATGGGGAGGGTAATGTGGCAGGTGTATAAGATCAAAGTCGAAAAGTGCGGTGCTAGCACAGCAGGTCAGGCAGCATCCGAGAAGCAGGAGAATCAACATTTCTCTCCTGGACCTTGGATGCTGCCTGACCTGCTGTGCTTTTCCAGCACCACACTTTCTACTCTAACCTCCACCATCTGCAGTCCTGACTTTCTCTCACGTGTGTTGGATGCCATGCAGAAAGGGTGGCAAAGTGCAAAGCGACAAGTGACGCCGCATTAAGCAGAGGTTGGAGTGGGTGGGAGAAATCCGGTTCTGCGGTGTGAGGAGAGGGTGGTTGGGAATGTTATGGTTGGGTGGGGGCGGTGGTGTGTTGGGTCAGAGTGGGTTCTTTTAGGGAACTGTTCCCCAGTCAGGTCAGGTTCTGTGGGGTGCATGGGTGGTGGGTGGGGGAGGCCAGGTCGGGTCCGGCAGGGAGAAGGGTTTGCTGGGTTGGGTCTGGCAGGAGGAAAGAGGTGTTAGGTCAAGTCCATCAGAGGAAGGGGATTTGTCAGGTTGGATCTGACAGGGAATGAGAGGGTCAGGCGATGGATGGCGTGGGGGCATCATACGGTCAGGTCCAGTGGTAGAGGGTCTCTGCCAGTCTGGCAGGGAGGAGTGGGGGAAGGGAATCAGGTCCTGGGTGGGGGTCGGGGTAAACAGAGAGGGGTTAGGTTGGGTCCTAGGTTTAAGGCTGGGGTTGTCTTGTTAGGGTCTAGGATGCCTGTAAGCGATCTGAAGAAGATGTAGTTGTATTTGTGTGTGGAGGGTGAGGTTAAGTAAGGAATCAGTTTAATAGCTACTCCTGAGTTAGACTATGTATTCAATAGTCTAACATTTTCTGAGTAACCATTTTATGTAATCAGAACCATCTAAAATCTCTGACTTAAATGGAGACTTTCAGAGGTTTCCAAGTGTAGAGGAATTACCTCGTGGCAAAGTCAATTTCATGGGCAGTTTATTTGGGGGCTGCCATGATGGGAGATTTGCAGGGTCTCCATGCCCAACTCCTATCTTCATTGACAAAACAACTGCTTGACCAACAGAAAATCCAGGCCAATGTTTCCCACATCTTTAAAGTTGATTATACATCGCATCAGCCTGGAACCTGGGCTTGACTGTAAAACTAACCAGCCCCAAATACAAAAGTAAAATATTGTATATGCTGGAGATCTGAAATAAAAGCAGAGTGTGGAGAAGTTCAGCAGATCTGGTAGCATCTGCAGAGAAAGAAATGAAGTTAATGTTTTGAATCCAATGTTGCTCTCTTGGAACTCAAAATTACATCCCCAGATATTGCCGGTTTCCAACAATTATGCATTTCAAGTAATCTCTTCAAATTGAGTATGTTTCTATTTGTAAAAAGGCAATACCAGATAGCTCCTGAAAAATTAAAACGTTTAATTTATAAAGCACCTTCCAGCATACATAAATTAAACTAATACATGGTTTGGTATCGTCCTTTTAAAAATCACTTTTAGTTCATTAATATCAGGTTATTCAAGAATGAATGCTTATTAAAAATACAATTTTTACTAGAAAAGCTGCAGTAGTTTATTACTTTTTAGTAGACCCAGGCACTATCTTTTCACATCATACAGCACAGATACAGGTCCTTCAGTCTGACCAGTCCATACTGACCATTATGCCAGCAGAGAATCAATTATACTGTGTCAAACTGCCTGATTGCACTGGTTCCATAGAGAAAGAAATGTTTACAATTATGCAGTACAAATGGAGTCTTGGAAAATCAGTGCCATTTTAAGCACACTGGCAATTGCTTCAAAAACATAATTGCACCTCATGTCATTGAAGCATTGATGCACAGTATACTCTGCAGCAGTTCACTGCCTCTTCTATTTCCAGCTCCAACTCCACCTGTACAGTCCCAGTTCTGCTGCCTGCTTCTATACTCCCTGCTATATTGCATTTGAGGACTGATATACAAATTCCCATCATGATCATTGAGATCTCCTGCCTATGGTAACAAGTCACTGACCTTCAGTTCTGTGAAGACCTTGATGCTGCCATGCTGTTTCACATTGTTAAAAAACAAGATATTGTGAATGTCAGAAATCTAAAATCAAAATGACAAAACTGCTGGAAATACTCAACAGCTCTGGCAGCATCTCTCTGCATGGATGTTACTAGATGTTGTAAGTATTTCCAGGACTTACTGTTTTTATTTCATCACAGTGTTTACATGGCAGTGAAAATTGGCTCCAGGATAAAGGCAATCTGTCTCACTATACACTTATTTACACAGGCCTCCCAATGAAATTGGCCCATCTCTTATCCAACAGTGTCTAATAGTTCCAATCATCCCCAAAGGCTTTTGTAAAGTTCCTAATTGTAGGGAACAAAAACCCTGCAAGAGTGGCTTGCCGGTTTTCCTTTGCCATTCTATTAAAATGGGATGATATTCTCTGATCAATATTTTGTTAATATTGCATCCAGGAAAATTCAATGTACTGTTGGAACTCCGAACCACATCACATGCACAATATGGATTTGAAGCATTGCTCACATTCACTCAGAACAAATTATATTAAAGGGATTTTTAATTGCTTGAGTTCAGATGATTAAATTTGAAGGAATTGAGAGTATAGAAAGAGAGAAATCATTTCAGTTCTGTTCGGGAAGAAACCATCTAAAACAAAGGGGAGAATTTTAAAATTGGAGCTGGCTCATTCAGAGTTGATATTTGGCTACACTACTTCACACAAAGGGTACTGGTAATTAGGAAATCTGTCCCTCAAAAATCTGATGAGGCCAGTACATTTGAGGTTACAAGATTGGGATTTTTGTTATACAAACTACTAAGGGCAAAGCAGAATGAGTTTAATGCAGATCAATCACATTGTAATGAAATGTCTCAACATACTTGAATTTCTAAATGTTTCCATGTTTTTTCCTGTGTTCCTAAGGTCTAATAAGGCCCCATCATTTATTTTGCATATAAAACCCAAATTTTAATTACAAAAATACTGCAGTTTTTTTTCAATGAAATATTTTACAATTTGAATAAAATTCAAGGATGCTTCAACTCTACTTGCTGAACACCAATCTCTTACAGACATTGGAGATGTATATAGCATGGAAACAGACCCTTCAGTCCAACCTGTTCATGCCGACCAGATATCCTAGCCTAGTCTAGTCCCATTTGCTAGCACTTGGCTTTCAGACAAATCCCGCAAAGCCTTTGGATGTGTCTGAAAGCTTTAATTGAAACTCTCGCTTTTGAGCTGCTTTTGCATTCTTAATCATATTCAGATCATTTTCATCAAACATCCAATTGATCAGAATAACTTCATGAATAAAATGTAGCTTTACTATCCACTGGACGAATTCTTTCACCATGAATGCTTCAGGATATAGTTCCACTTGGCTGCTAAAATCCAGTGATGTCAACTTGTAAAGACTTCCAGTTTCATTTGTTCTCAGGGCTTCAAAAAATGCTATCCAGCCTTTGGTCGTCACCAAATTCTGTGCAAGGTCCAAGCACTGAAGGTTTTCCAGATGTCCACTGGTTACCAGAGAAGCTAAGCAAAATAAATTTTAAAATGTAGAAGGTAAAGTCAGAAACCTACTGGTCATCTAAAACCAAATAGATAATAATGACATACACTGGCTTCTCGTTCAGCAATGCCTCAATTTTAAAATTCTCCTCCTTGCTCTCAGATCCCACCATGGCCTCAGCCAATCTTTACAGCCTCTTCCTAGCACTATAACCCTTTGAGACATCGGCACTTCTCCAATTTTGGCCTCTTATAAATTCCCCATTTTAATTGCTTCACCATTCATACTGCCAAAGCACAAAGCACTGGAACGCTATTTACTTTAGTTAACAATTATCGTACTAGCTCTTTCAACATTTGAGGCTTTTTTTGACATTGATTCATAACACACACCAGTTTACGTCTTGAAAAATTGTGACAGGAACTTAGGTAATGCATAGTTAACTCACTCAGTATCAAAAGGTCCTTATCGTTCAGATTCCATTTCTGCAGACCTAACTTGGTCATATTGGTTAGGCTTTTGAGTTGGTTCACCAGTTGTTCAAAACAAGTATTGACGTTGGACCCAAAAGGCAGCATCAGCACCTTTAAACCCAGTACCACTGTTAGCTGATCAACTGCAGGAAGAAAAGAATAGTTACGATTATGTCACAAATCTCCTATCCAGAAAAACATTTCATCCATCTTGTACATTTCAGGTATCACACCTCAAGACATCAATCTATGCATTATTAATAATCTGAATTAAAAAAAACAGAAAGAAAGGAAATATTTTGATGATTTCCTGCTTGCTTTCATGACACAGCTTCTCTCCAATGGTTTGAGTCAGAAGTTCACAAGCAGCTAAATATCTTGAAAACTTTCAGTCCGCATTTATATGGCAAAGGAGTGGAAAGTGGGACTAACTGGAGTGTTCTTCAAAGGAGACAAAACAGGTTCAATGGGCTGAATGGTCTCCTCCTGTGTAGCACTAGTCTATGATACTGTAATTCTAAAGTAGTCTCCAGTTGACCTCAAGATAAGTCTATTTTGACCACTTCCTATATGAAGAAGCTGCGCTTGGGCTTTAAACAAATAAAAGCTTTAAGTAAACTCAGTTAAACAACAAGAGCCCAGGTCTTCTGATTACCATTGCAACGGATATGACTAGCAATAATCTCACGAAAGATTGCTCACTTCCCTATCAGTGATTTTTGCAACTAGACTTCTCAATCTGACCTGTGTCCAGATCCTTCCATTGTAGGAAAGCAACAAGGAATCCACCAATTCCAAGATCAGTGTTGGTGGCCAAGGAACACTCCTTTTTAATGGCATGAGCTGCCATATTCCAGTAAGGCCTCAAAGCCACTTTAACAGCTACTGAGAGAATTGGTGTGTGTGAGAAAGTGGGTGAGGGAGTAATGTGGTTGGTGGGTTAGGGGTAGGGTGCAAAGTGGATTAATGGTTAAGGTGCCAGGTGAGTAAAGGGGTAAAGTGGCAGCTGGTGAGTGTTAGGTTGCAAGTAGGTAAGGGGAAGTATGGCAAGTGGATGAGGATGAAAGGTGCCAAGTGGCAAACACATTAGCATACCAGTTGGTGCCAGATAGCTTAGTGGACAGAGTGGCAGATGGGTACATTGGAAGGGTGCCTGGTGGGTAAGGGGATCAGCTGCCTGGTAGATGAGAGAATCATTTGCCACGTAAGTGGGTAAGGGGGTCAGCTGTAGCTGGGTGGATAAATGGATGAAATGTCAGATGGGTATAGAGATAATATGTCAAATGGGCTGGAGAAGATGAAAGGTGGCAGGTGAAAAGGGTGAGAGGGTAGCATGAGGGGAGAGGGTAGCATGACAAGTAAATGGGTGGGAGGGTAAAGTGGATCAGGCGTTAGGGAATGGTCAAGTCTTTGGCTTCGATGCATGGGTGTCTACAATAGGGAAGTATCAGGTAGTGTAGTGGGTCAGTTGGTCTATTTGGGAGGAGTCGGCAGGTAGAGTTGAGTGTCTGTAGTTGGAGAGGAGGTGGGTGGGTGTTTGGAGTAGGACGGAGAGGACTGGGGTCAGTTGGGTTTCGTGTCTACAGGACGACTGACCAAGATGTGGAATGGGTAGTGTTTAGGTGCCTGTGGGGATTGTCCAGTGGGATTGATGTGAGTGTTCGGGTAAGTTTGTGTGACGGGGGTTGGGGGGGAAATGAGGTGTTGGCTAAGAGTGATTGGGGAGTCAGTGTGAGTGATTAGCTTTCAATATAAGTGATTAGGGAGGGTCAGTGTGAATGATGGGAAGGATCAGTGTGAGTAATTGGGCGAGGGGAAAGGGGGAGGAGTCTGAGAGTTTAGTCCAAGAGCTAATTTTATAGTTAACTTGGAGTTTTAAACCTTCTAACATTTCCTAGCTTACTGTTAAGGCGAGTACATCAGAACTTTCCAAAACTTTCAACTCAAGAGCTGGAACTTCTTTGGAGACTTCAGACCCCATATAATTGTCCAACAGAAGTTTAAACTTCCTGGGCAATTATTACATCATCAGGCGACATCATCTCCGAGAAGTCTGGATGTGTACCTTTCAGGGTATGTCCAACCATTGATTATCTGGAACGCTGACCATCTGGGCCATTCCTGACTCTTAGACTCATCTGTGATTAATATCACAGGCAATTAGCCACCAAATTAAAACTGTGACAAATTAATCGTCTTGCTTACCTAGTACAGTGACTGCATCAATGGCTTCCTCTTCGAGGTTATTTCCTGATAGATCAAGGACTTCCAACTTTTCCAACTTGTGCAGGTTTTGAGCTGCACAAGAGAGAATGCAATAACAATGAACAGAATATCTTCCACAAAAGAAGAACAATTTATATTGTAGGGAGTTGGCTAAATAGCTCTCTGCCCAATTTCATTTACATTGTCTACTGCCGTTCAGTCAAAGGAAATCTACAGAAAATATTGCCTTTTACTTTGCAGGTTAACACCTGGAGAATGGTCACGACCCATGCAGTGAGAATGCTGCTGTACCCAGTCAGAGCTGCCAATTTAAGGAGAGGAGGATGGTATTAAAAGATGAGGTTGAAGTGAAAGCCTCTGGAGTTCCTCTAGTCAGTCTTCTTTGAAGGGCAGTACAGAAATAGGTTGGGAAATGCAATAACAGCAGATAGTGTGATATAGTGGTGATGCCAACGGACCAATTACCTTGGCAGTTGGTGGAATTTAAATTCAATAAAATCTGGAATTGAAAGCTAGTCTCAGTAATGGCAACTTTGAAACAACTATCGATTGTTGTAAAGACCCAGCTGGTTCACTGATACAGTTAGAGATGGGCAACAAATGCCCCACCTCATGAAAGGATTAAAAGTATATATAAATACCAAGTGTTCTGATGGCACTTCCTGTCAGACAGCAGCTGGCCAGTTTAATTTCATGGAGGCTGCAGATGCCACTGCTTAATTCAGTGACAAGTTGCTCGATTCCATTGCCAAGTCCTGTCAGCTGGGATAGATGGAACACTGAGATATTGCTGAAGTTCTTCAGGCTTTCGGCTGGTTTTGTGTTAAGAAAAAGGAAAATACAAAGTAAAGAAGAAACAACACCATGCAAGCAAAAGACAACTGTAAAACTGCCTGTAATTGAACAATCCCTTTTTTCTCAATTTATTTCTACAAAAAACATTTTCAATATTAACAGCCCAACTTATAAGCCTCAGTTCTCACATTGCATGTGAATACTGCAAGAAGAAGCTGAAATGGTAGGTTGTGATGCTTATGTAGATGAGCCTTGTCAAAATGTTGGACATGGTAGAGCCTGCATAAAACATTGCACATGGAACATTACAGTGCAGTACAGGCCCTTCAGCCCTCAATGTTGCGCCAACATATGGAACTAATCTGAAGCCCATCTAACCTACACTATACCATTCTCATCCAAATTCCTATCCAATGACCATTTAAATGCCCTTAAAGTTAGCAAATTTACTACTGTTGCAGGCAGTGCATTCCATGCCTCTACTACTCTCGGAGTAAAGAAACTACCTTTGACATCTGTCCTATAACTATCAGCCCTCAATTTAAAGCTATGTCCCCTCATGCTAGCCATCGCCATCCGAGGAAAAAGGCTCTCACTGCCCAACCTATCTAATCCTCTGATAATCTTATATGTCTCAATTAAGTCACCTCTCAACCTAATGAAAACAGCCTCAATTCCCTCAGCCTTTCCTCATAAGACCTTCCTTCCACACCAGGCAACATCCTAGTAAATCTCCTCTGAACCCTTTCTGAAGATCCCACATCCTTCTTATAATGCAGTGACCAGAACTGTGTGCAATACTACAAATGTGGCTGCACCAGAGTTTTGTACAGCTGCAGCATAATCTCATGGTTCTGAAACTCAATTCCTCTACCGATAAAAGCTAACACACCGTATGCCTTCTGAACAACCCTATCAACCTGGGTGGCATCTTTCAAGGATCTATATAACTGGACGTTGAGATCTCTCTGCTCATCTACACTAGCAAGAATCTTACCATTAGCCAGTACTCTGCATTCCTGTTACTCCTACCAAAGTGAATCACCTCACACTTTTCCGCATTAAACTCCATTTCCCACCTCTCAGCCCAGCTCTGCAGCTTATCTATGTCTCTCTATAACTTACAACATCCTTCGTCACTATCCACAACTCTACCGACCTTAGTGTCATTTGCAAATTTACTAACCCATCGTTCTATGCCCTCATTTAGGTCATTTGTAAAAATGACAAACAACAGTGGCCCAAAACAAATCCTTGCGGTACCCCACTAATAACTGAATTCTAGGATGAACATTTCCCATCAACCACCACTCTGTCTTCTTTCAGCTTGCCAATTTCTGATCCAAGCCACTAAATCACCCTCAATCCCATGCCTCCGTATTTTGTGCATTAGCCTACTGTAGGGAACCGTATCAAACGCCTATTGAAGTCCATATACACCACATCAACTGCTTCACCCTCATCCACTTATTTGGTCGCCTTCTCAAAGTACTCAAAAAGGTTTGTGAGGCACGACCTACTCTTCACAAAATCGTGTTGACTATCCCTAATCAAGTTATTCTTTTCTAGATGATTATAACTCCTATCTCTTGTAACCCTTTCCAACACCTTACCCACAACCGAAGTAAGGCTTGCAGGTCTATAATTCCCAGGGTTGTCTCTACTCCCCTTCTTGAACAAGGGGACAACGTTTGCTATCCTCCAGCCTTCTGGCACTATTCCTGTAGACAATGATGACATAAAGATCAAAGCCAAAGGTTCGGTATCTCCTCCCTGGCTTCCCAGAGAATCCTAGGATAAATCCCAGCCGGCCTAGGGGACTTGTCTATTTTTACACTTTCCAGAATTTTTAACACCTCCTCCTTGTGCACCTCAATCCCATTTAATCTAGTAGCCTGTATCTCAGTATTGTCCTCGACCACATTGTCTTTTCCTAGTGTCAATACTGACGAAAGGTATTCATTTAGCACTTCTCCTATCTCCTCTGACTCCACACATAACTTCCCACTACTGTGCTTGATTGGCCCTAATCTTACTGTAGTCATTCTTGTATTCCTGATATACCTACAAAAAGCCTTATGGTTTTCCTTGATCCTAATTGCCAAAGACTTCTCATGTTCCCTCCTGGCTCTTCTTAGCTCTCTGTTTAGGTCTTTCCTGGCTACCTTGTAACCCTCAAGCACCCTAACTGAGCCTTCACATCTCATCCTAACATAAGCCTTCTTCTTCCTCTTGACAAGAGATTCAACTTCCTTCGTAAACAACGGCTCCCCCACTCGACAACTTCCTCTCTGCCTGACACTAGAAAAAGACAATGTGGTCGAGAACAGTATACTATTCCTGAGCTTCAGCATCTTTTACAGTGTAGCAAGAAGCTTTATTTAATCATTACTAAGAAGTCTGCCCTGAGGTCTGCTCAGAACCCAAAGAAACTATCCAAAAACATAATCAAACAAGAGCTGAGGCCAATGATCAACCAACCTGATCTTGGCATTGCACGGCCTGTAAAATTTCAATTCCCTGACTTGAATTGAATTGAACAATAATCCATATTGACTTTCCTGAATCTTTCACAGCTGATAACAGCAGGTGGCAGGTGGCAGGATTAGATTAGATTACTTACAGTGTGGAAACAGGCCCTTCGGCCCAACAAGTCCACACTGACCCACTGAAGCGCAATCCACCCAGCCCCATTCCCTTACATTTACCCCTTCACCTAACACTACGGGTAATTTAGCATGGCCAATTCACCTAAGCTGCACATCTTTGGATTATGGGAGGAAACCGGAGCACCCGGAGGAAACCCACGCAGACACGGGGAGAATGTACAAACTCCACACAGTCAGTCAGTCACCGGAGGCGGGAACTGAACCCGGGTCTCTGGTGCTGTGAGGCAGCAGTGCTAACCACTGTGCCATCGTGCTGCCCATCTACAATGATGTTGCTGCTGCTTCAGTTTAGTTTGCAATCAGATCCTAATTATTGCAATTGGAGCCCAATATGCACCTTTAAAGAAGGACCCATTGCGTTCAGGTGGGTGCCTCTTTGGGGCTTGCAAAAATGGGTTAAGACCGGAATCTGTGGAAATGCAGCCCAGGCTCAGTAGTTAAGACTGGCAATGATTTTAACTGCACATCTCAGTCAGTCTCCAGCAGATCTAAAGCATAATATAATTTTATACAAGTTAGGTTATGATGGGAGAGATAGATCGAAAAAGATCAGATGCTCATGGGACACAAGTAAGTGTATCACTTTAACTTTTCACAAAAGTATCAAAATGGTAACATCAGATCCACTACCAGGAATGCATTAGAAAGAAAGTTCAAGAAGTAGGTTGAATCAATGCTGACCCTACGTTGTCCATTTTACCCTATCACTGGTATCTTGCTGCTGTGATAGTCTGGGATTGTTTCCTGTGAAACTAACAAAAGGCTAAAGAATGGAATTGTGGAAGTACTTGAAATGGATACTTGATACTTAGGGAGGAGTCGGATATAACATTTGGAGCAAAGGGGAACAAAGAATATTGGGGCAAAGCAGGAACAGGCTGTTGAGTTGGATGATTGGGCATGATCATGGTGGGGTGGTGGAGCAGACTCAAGAGGGCAGACTGGCCAACTCCTGCCCCTCTCTTCTACTTTTTTTTCAATGTCTGTCTCAAACTGATGGAATGTTAAGAATGATAGAGCAGAAAATGTAGTTTGTCAAAGCAGCAGGCTAACTGGCTGAAAGCCTTGGCTTTTTTCAGTGTGATCTACATTGTGATTTCTGACTTCAACAAAAGATCTATTGCATTTTGCTGTTGCTCTACTGTTAGGTAGGTCTCAATGTCATCAAATCACATCGGATTTCACCACTTTATGCTGCTATCTACAGCTTTGTAGATTGCATCTTGTATAATAAACACACCAAATCTTGTCACAATTATTCCATAGTTGAGGCAGCATCCGAGGAGCAGGAGAATCAACGTTTTGGGCATAATATGTCGATTCTCCTGCTCCTCGAATGCAGCCTGACATGCTGTGCTTTTCCAGCACCACACTCTCAACTCTGACCTCCAGCTGACTGCTGAAGGTGCAGTCCTCACTTTCTCCTCCACAACTATTCCATAGAAAATGATGTGCAATTAAATCACGTTGAAACATCTTTTAAGTCGCTAATGAGTTATATGTAGGAAGGAACTGCAGACATTATTTGACAATTGGACTTATTCTGTTTGATTGAGAAGAACTAACACAGGTTTAACCTGTTCTTATGCATCAGCTAGGAGTTCATTCCACAATTAATAGACTGATAAACATGACCTATTGACAAACACCACTCGTGTGCTCATTCTGAGATAGTTTGATACCAGCTGTGTACATGAATGGTGTCTCTTCCAGAGACAGACAAGATAGCCTGGGAGTGCCAACTTTTGACATTTTGAATGATATAGTATTTCTTGACAGTTGTAATATCTAGCACATGCAAAACTGGGTCATTGTTGACTATTCTATTGTGACACATCACATTTGATTTTAAAAATAAAGTTTTGAACTGGCAAACAGCACTAAAACTAATGGGCAGGATAACTGCAAAATAATCCATATATCATTCAAACCAATTCTAAAAAAACATACCTATTTTTTTAATGTCACCATCATTCATTTTCACATTTTCTAGTACTAGTTTTTCAATGTTTTTCAAACAATGTATCCCATAAATGAATCCTCCTGAAAGAGAAAGTGAGAAGAAAAATATAAGAAATATTTCCAATAGTGCAGATACTTTATCTTATGCCTTTCTTACACTCAAATTACTTATAAGCTACAATAGTTAATAATTAATATCGAAGATCAAATGAATAAAATCAATTCTATCATTTACATTTCAGCCAACTGGTATTTACATTGTCATATACAGTATCTAGAAAGTAACTTTGCAGTTTGCAATTTGCAAACTAGATGTTCATGGATATTCTTAAGTTATTAAGGGGAAAAACATCTTGCTGTAACTGCATCCTAAACCTATTCCTATTTATGATCAGATACTTGCTGCAAAGTGCTCACACATGGATATTGGAATAGGGAAGAATGCTCAATAATTGGAATGCTTTACTGAAACAGGAACATTAAGAATAGTCACTTCTAAAGGAAGCAGAATTGCTAGTACCCTTGGATCTATACCCAGACATGCATTAGTATCAGTGCAATAACCACCTTTCTGTGGACTTACCATTTCTTTGCTCTGTTTGGAGATCAGTCAGGTGCAATGTCTTTAATTGAGTCATCTTTACTATTTGTTGTTCATCTTTCTCTGTTAATGGTGTGGATTCAATCACCAGATCCTGAACATTCCGTGCACATGTACTCAGAATTTTATGAAGTTTTCCTGTAATTCCCGCACTCTTGCTTATATATAAAACTAAAGATGAAGCAGAGCAACAGATTTTACCAATGCATTTGATCTCCCTTGGTTTTAATCCTGGAAAATCTCTCAAAGTGATTTGCAGTGTGTTAAAGGATTGATTCCAGGGTGTTTCATAGAAGAGTTTAATAGCAGGCTCGGGTATGAGTGCCTGAGTTACATTCTGCACTTGATCTTCACTCTCAGTTTTCTTCATTTCATTTACACTCGAAGAAGCAGAGTTTCCAAAAAACTCAAGTTTAATTAGACTTAAAGCTCTTAAACAGATTGGCAAATGTTCAAAAAAGTAGAAGAGGTAATCTGGTATAAAATGGGAATTGATATGGAGTGTTTTGTCCTGCAGGAAAGTTTCAAACTCTGCAGCCAGGGCAGATTCAGATCGACTTTCATAGATAAATGTCAGGCCACGCTCAACAAGAGTGTTTATATTTAGGAGTTTAAGTCTCTCTACTTCCTCTGAACTTTGCATGCGGGTTTCTACATTCACACCCTCTTCATTGTCATCAAGGAACTGCAGAAGTGTTCCGTGGTCCTTAACGCTTACAATGTGCTTGATTACTTCAGCAGCAGCATCTTTGGATGATCCACATGTATACAGAAGCAGATTCTGGTATTTGAAGGTGATGTCTGAGATAGTCCTTATTTTCTGCAAATACATCTGCCCTTTGGAAACCTCTGTTGCTGAGTTCGATGTTATCAGTTCGTGTAGCCTCCTGCCTGCAGTGTACTCCTGAAAGGATTTGTGAAAGAATCGGTAAACTGGTTTCAGTCTCTGGGCACCATACTTATTCAGGAGGCCTGCTGCTAACAGCAGCCTTTCCTCTTTCTGAGAAGACAAGTCCTCTATGGTAAAATCGAACTTGGACTTAAAGATTCCATCCAAAGCCAAGTCTCCACAATGTTTTATGCTCTCAATGAAAAATTCTTCTGGCAAGTCCCTGGTTTTGTATTGATTTTTATTGATCATTAGCTTGTGCAAGGTTTGGAACAATGCTGTTTGTGTCTTTGGAATGAAGTCATCATCTCCCATCTGAATGGCACACGCGATCACTACAAAGAGTGGAGTCTTCATCATCTCCTTCATAGTACTCGATTGCTCAAGTTGAATCAATAAATTGTTGGCCAAGTATTCCTCAAGGACATTTTCAATCAGCATTTGTGCGCTGCTGTAACTTAGGTCTCCTATTTTCACCAGGAGATCGGCGTAGCTTCGAACCTGACTCAGGGTCTCAGTTCGTGTTGTTAAAACCACAGAGTGCTTGTACTGGGCATTCTTTGTGAAGAGCCTAGCAGTCTCGGGGTAATCGCGGGGCTTAAATTCATCAAAACCATCCAAGCAAAAGAGCACTTTTCGCTCCAGCGTCTCTATGATTTTCATGAATGTTGCATTATCCAGGCCATACGGTTCCCTAAGCAGCTGTTCACAGATGCTTTCATACAGTCCCTTCTGCATACTTCTGAGGCTAATAAAGAAAACTAATTTAAAACCATTGAGTGAGGAGTGTTTCCTGGAAGCCCAGAGAGATGCGATTCTCTTCAGAACAGTTGTTTTGCCTTTTCCAGCTTCACCTTCAATCACTGTTAAGTCTTTCAGTTCACCCAGAAGGTCCTGGAATTGTAGTTGGTCTATTATGCGGTTGCTTGTGTTTTTTTTCCAGAACACAGCATCTGAGAAAGTGGTTTCCAGATCAAAAATGATGTCTATTTCCTCACCAAGGGGATGGAACTTTTGAAAAGCTGAAGATAGATAAAGTCTCCGTAAATCTTCAGCAATCATTTCAACGTCCTTCTCTGTGTATGTTTGAACATCTTCAGAGACAAAAATGGAAAAGATTAACTGAAGTTTTACTTTGTTTGCAGGCAATTAGAGTACATTGTAAAATAATAAGGAAAGATTTACTTTGTTTTCTATGTGCAGTGACATTCCACATACATTAATGAAAATTGCTTCTTTCAATGTTTATAGCAAATGATTCTTGTGTTTGCTAAAAATGTTGCACTGATGAAGCTGATTTGCCCAAATTCATTTAGGATACTGGTGTATAGAGTAATTCCTTCTAAACGTTTAGATGGGCATTACAGGTAATATGGAAAAGGCTGAATTCAGAGTTGCAAAATAGACAGGGAGGATCATTCATCTGTCAAGGTCTGGGACAGGGAGAGAGACCAGTGCAGGAAATTCTCTTGGCTCCCCTGGAAAAAAGTCAAAATAGGTGGGGAGAGTCCCTTCCCACTGGACAATGGATAGAAGGCATTACAGAAGGATGGAGTAGTCCACTGTCTCAAATGGCGTAGACACATTGAGAAAGATGATGGGTGATGCATCACAAATGCCAATTGTTACTTTGAATATGGTTATTTTACTGCTGAAGATTGGTGGGAAAGGTAGCCACGGATGTGTTAGAGAGCTGAAAGGAGGACGGCTTTGTAATACACTGGGATGTGAGGTCAGAAGTTCGGCTCAGAGTTAAACCAAGGTTGTGAAAGCTATGGCAAATATACAGGATATGACTCAGTTAGTTGTACAAAGGAAATAGCAGGGATGAGATGTTCTAAAATTTGTCAAAATTGTTCCTTATTTTGAACATGTCAAAAAGGCCATCTCTTAATCTTCTCTGCTCCAAGGAGAATAAGTCCAATTGCTCTAATATTTCCTTGTATCTAAGATCCCTCATTTGTAGTATCATTCGAGTTAACATCCTTTGCACTCTCTCCAGGGCTTTAGCATGCTTTTTTTTAAATAAAGTGTTCAGAACATACCACTCCAATGTGATCTGGCCATTGATTTGTCGAAGTGCAGCATCATCTCCTTGCTTTTATACTCTGTGCTTCTATTTCTAAACCCAAGGATCCATACAATTCTTCTTAATAAGTGTCTCAATTTGCCTGACCACCTCAGAGATTTGTGCACTTCAACCCCAAGGTCTCTCTGCTCCTGCATTCCCCTCATGTTGTACCATGGAAACTGTATTTTCTCTCCATGTTTCTTCTACCCAAATGCATTAACTCAGGTTTCTCTGCATTGAATTTCACCTGCCAGATACCTGTCAATTTGTCAGTGTCCCTTTGAAGTCACTATTCTCCATGGTTTAGTATCATCTGCAGGTTTTGAGGTGTTGCAACCATTTTGTTGCTCACTGTCAACACTCAAGCCTTCCCTCACTTCCTTTTCCCCATTCCCCGTCTTCTCTCGTTTGCCTCCACTGGTACTTCCAAAACTATGCCCACCATGACTACTATCATCTGCCCTCATCTTACAAGGTTTGAACTTGTGCTTGGGCATTGGCTTAGAGTTTGGGGTTACTCATCCAGTGACATTACCAATATGCCACTTTCCAAAGAAAACCAAATAATTAATAAGCATAAAAATAGAGCTGAAACTAGGGACAGATTAAACTCACAATTTTACATATAAAATATGCTCTCACTCACTTGTCCATTTCAGGTCCTCAAAGAGATACTGGTCATAGCACTTGAGATAGTCCAAAAACAGGTTGCATGCAGCTGTCCCTTTGTTCTCAATGTACCCAAGAATTACCCTGGCTTTTTCCTGCGATAGCAATGTTCCAAGAATCACATCTTTCTCTTCAGTGTTGAGAACTCCTTTGCTGTAAAGTTTATCAACCATCTGGTCGATTACCTGTCTTCCCATTCTTTGAACCAGTTCAGAACGTCTCTCTCGAATGAAATCCACTGAAAAATGATTGACAAGGGTGGCACAAGGTTAGAAAGGGATACATAAACGGTGCACTTATTTGTAGGAGGTGGAACCTATTAGTAGTTGTTACAGTCAAATTGTTGCTCAAGATGGACTTTTGTGGAGTCATGAAGTCTCAGCAAAGCTTTAAAAATGACAAGCAGGGACCTAAATACAGAAGTCCTGTCCCATTTCTGACTGATCTAATTTTATTGGTAGGGACAAGGGCTTAACTCACGGGAAGAAAATCTGAACTTAGCAGTGATTTGGAGATGCCAGTGTTGGACTGGGGTGTACAAAGTTAAAAATCAGACAACACCAGGTTATAATCCAACAGGTTCATATGGATATCCTTGCTTTCGGAGCGCTGCTCCTTCATCAGTTGGTTGTGGAGAATAAGATTGTAAGACACAGTATCTATAGCAAAGTTAACATTGTGATGTAACTGAAATTATATATTGAAAAAGACCTGGATTGTTTGTTAAGTCTCTCATCTTTTAGAATGGGCTTGTTGGTTTCATGTTCTTTCATATGTAATAAACAAGCTGGATCTTTTTCAATATATAATTTCAGTTACATCACACTGTAAAATTTTGCTATAAATTCTGTGTCCACAACCACCTAATGAAGGAATAGCACTCCAAAAGCTAGTGCTTCCAAATAAACCTGTTGGACTATAACCTGGTGTGGTGTAATTTTTAACTTCAAACTTAGCAGGGCTATTTAAGTTTAGTGCCGAGGCCCTTCACCCACAACGTAGGAGTATTGAGTTGATGGAATAGAGATAAATGTTTTTGAATGGCAGAAAATAGCTTTATAACTGTCACAACCTAAATCCTCTGTTCTTTAAACTTTAAAACACTTACTGCAGCTGTGTCTAAGAGTTAAGGAGTCCGCTAGACTGCATTGATTGATAGGTGCTGTGGATTAGTAAAACAATTGGTTGTAAGGTTTCAATAGAAAACTTTTATTGATAGTTCCCAAAGGCATCATTGTTCCATTATGAATGCTTGGCTAAGTCTCAAAATCTATGATTATCTGAGCATGGAGTTATGAATTCATAGTTCGACAGTTTAAATAAGCCATGAAAAATTAGTTAACATTGATGTGGAGTCTGAACAGACATTTGAAGAAGATGTACAAACGGCTCTCTGAATGGGAATGTTCACACACTCAGGTAAACACCACTACTTAACAATGTAGGACATTAGATTGTTTGAAGTTTGTTTTTGTTCATCTTCATTTGGCTCCTGTGATCTACCTATGTGTATACTGGGTAAGTGGCCATGGAGGTGAGTTGGGAGGGGCTGAGACGCCAGGAGATGGATTGAGAATTGAGGGATTGCGAGAGGTGACATTAACAGCTTCTGAAACAACCTGGATAACTATTCAGAGAATCAGCTTGCTTCAGTCCTCAACCACACCCAGGGTTTCCTACACTCTGTTTTTGACGTTGGTGAATCCAATTCCATTCTTCTCCTAAAATGACATACACATGCTTCAGGCTACATTGTAGGTCATGCACATTGAAAAATGGCCACACTCAAGCTACCTGCTTTAGCCCTCGAAATGGGTTACCAATTGCACAAAAATAAACTGAATTATATGTATTTTTTCTGTGTATGCATGTGTAATAGACAGTTGTGGAGTATGTACAAATGAGGTGAATGACATATTGGATGACCCAATACTCTAATAATATTTTTAGAATGGACCGTGATACAAAACATACACTGATGAAATATTCTGTCAGGATTCACCTATTCTGAAGACAGAAGTCACAGTTATAATCCAACAGGTTTGTTTGAAATCACAAGCTTAAGGAGCACTGTTCCTCCGTCAGATTAAGTGACTTCACCTGACAAAGGAGCAGCATTCCAAAAGTTTGTGATTTCAAATAAATCTGTTAGACTATAACCTGGTGTCGTGTGACTTCTGACCTTGCCTACCCCAGTCCAACACCCGCACCTCCACTTCATACTGTCTGAAGTGTTAGAGTGGAGAATCGCATATAGCTGAACCTTAAGGTGTAAGAGCAGAAGTAGGCCATTCAGCCCATCAAGTCTGCTCTGACATTCAGTGAGGTCATGTCTGATCTGATTATCCTCTGCACTACTTTCCTGCCTTTTCCCTACAACTCTTGATTCCCTTACTGATTAAAATCTGTCTATTTCCAACTTAACAACCCATCCTCAACAGCCCTCTGCCGGAAAGAATTCCATAGATTCACTGCTTTTTGAGAAAATAAAGTTCCTCCTCATCTCTATTTTTAATAGGTGATCCCTTATTCTGAGATTCTGCCATCTGGTCCTTTACTCTCCCACTGGAAAGATGGAATCCCACCCAAATCAGATACCAAGGAGGTACTCTGAATCTAAAAGGGCATAGGAGTCCGACAGCCCTCATTACTATATTAAAGGGGGCTCAGTGCCTTACTAACCTGATTGCTTCATGCTTCTTCATAAATATGGTCTCCTAATTCTGAGATCTTCTGAGAAGACCATTGTGGAAATGAAGAGTGATGAGCACAGAGCTGAAAAAATGGATGTCCTTACAACTAATGTCAGAATGATACATTGCATACAAGTACTTACTGGTCTCTCTTGGTTACTGAAGGCCTATTGATAACTTGATGATGTCATGACAGAAGAGCTGTATCTGGAAATATAAGACAATAAATATGTAAGCTTGAAAGTATCACAACGCAACTGATTCTTAACCAACTATCAAATGCATTGGAATGCACTGGAATGTTTAATTCTTGAATTATAATGTTGGAGTTTCAGAATCTTCATCAGTCCTAACAACAAACTCCACTAGGCTCTCGAAATAGCTCAGTTGGTAAATGCACTGTTAAGTCATAATGGAAACAAGACAAATTATTTATATTTGCAATATAGTGCTTTTATTGTAGTAAAATCTTCTAAGATAAACAAAAGTAACACAGAGCGATATAAGGAGATATTATGCAACCTGCACAAAATCCTTCATAAAATAAAATTCCATAAAATTTCCATTATCAAATTTAAGTATTTGTCTTTTTTCTTTCCAATAGAATAAAGCTGTTCTGTATTTGAAACTTTATATAAGCATTTCATGTCTATAACTAATAACCTCGGGTTCTCAGAAAACTATTAGGTTTTACAAAGATTTTGAGTCCCGTGAAAGTGGTTATGGGACCACTGGCTTTTAAAATAAAATTTTTTAAAAGCGGTACTAGCCCAGCCCCCCTGAAAACAATTATATTTATTTCCTTGATCATATAAGCAAACTGCTTTTCAACATCGCAGTGGTTTTGGATGCATTATGCATTTCCACTTTTGCGTATGTTTTTCCACTTCCTGTACAAACTGCAGTTCAAGGTTCTGCAAAACTTCACTTTTTTTCTTCAAATGGTGCCTTACTGCATTGGATTTGGCAAGCAGAGTTAAGTCACTGGTACATTATGCAACTTCTGTTTTATCATTTATGGTAATATGTGTGATTTGAAGCTTTTTTTGAACAATGCACTTCCCTCGCCAACTACTTCGTATTTTTCTCCTTTTACTCGGCAGCTTCTTCTTTCATGTGGGCTTCCATTACCAGCTGATGTTCAAAACTCTCTAGTGGCTACTACATTGCAGATAATATGGTTCTTAGTCACTTTCAATCTATGTTTTCTGAGAATGTTCACTCCACTGATGCCTGGCAACATGGTATGGAAAAGAACAAATCTATAGCAGATCATAACTGCTAGTACTTTTTACTCTCCTTTCAATGCAAAGTAGAAAGTGTCCTGTCAGCAAGACCCCCCAGAATCCATTATGCACGATATGTATGTGTTGTAAGTGCCTACTGTTAAGAATTTCTCTACCTTCTGTTTCTTCACATCTACACAAAAGAGTCATGAAGTTAGAAGTTATAAACGTGAATCAGAAAATAATTAATAAAGGCTAACAATTGATAAAATTCACAAACACCTTAACATTTGAATGTTAAGTCAGGGTACCATCCATGTTGATCAACAAAGTTTCAGTGGGTTCCCTGTTAAACATCAGAGCAAGTGAGTTTTGACTGCAGACATGCAGTATCACTTCAGACACCATCTCCTGCACCAGGTGTTAGTTCCGCTATGTGTAACCTTCCCTTGCAGGTCGCCACTGATGATGTTACCTCGCCAGGTAATGAAACTTCTGGATATCAAACCTACAGCTCAGCGAAGAAGGGCTTATGCCTGAAACGTTGATTCTCCTGTTCCTTTGATGCTGCTTGACCTGCTGCGCTTTTCCAGCAGCACATTTTTAAGCTACAGCTCAGCGAGCAAACTTACATCCTATGTGTAACCTTGTTTACCATTCTTTGATTCTGAAGAAAGCATATGCTTAGTTCTCCAATGAGCCTTCCATCTTCACAAAAATCATATGAGCACATCTCTTTCACATGACACAAAAAAAAAGAGAAGAGACTGGCGAATCTAGCCTTTGACTGTTGTTTAGAAATCTCAAAGACAGCTCATTGGAGATGGCTACAGTGGGTTCAGTCAAATGGAGAAGGAAACCTTGTACTAAATTAACAGACACTGTGAAATAAAGCAAACAGTTACAGGGTTGCAAACATTGGCAAAACATTGAAAAGGTAGATACTTGACCCACAGTCAGAAAATTCATATCTCTGTCTTTATAAAAGTCCACGCCTCTTCAATGGCTTTGTAAACATTTTCAGAAAAAAACTCCAAAGTTTACATTTATGACTTTCCCAGGTTTTACAATATTGACAGGCAGAAGGGCTTATGCTCGAAACGTCGAATTCTCTATTCCTGAGATGCTGCCTGGCCTGCTGTGCTTTGACCAGCAACACATTTGCAGCTGTGATCTCCAGCATCTGCAGACCTCATTTTTTACCCTGCATACAGTCTAGTGAAACAGTCTGTAAACTTCCACATTTAATTATTGGTCTCTATTCAGTTAGCTGATCTCAATCAATGTGGCAACGGGGGTCTGAAAACAGGAGATAGCAAACATGTGTAAAACACCGGGAGAGAAGGACAGAGATGCATTAGATGTGAACAATCTGAGTTAACTAAGATATTCTAAATAAATTCTGCATTTGAACAAGAGGTAGGATCACTTTCTTCAGTGTTGTGTTGCAAAATTGCATGAAAGCCACCAATAAGTGCTGATGGTGGGCATACTTGGCCCTTAGAAATAGTCAGATGTACAGCAGGATTCTGAAATGTGGTTAGGAATATAGGTTAAGGAATAAGTCACTCAGAACCTCAAGCCTGTTCTGCCATTCAATTGGAACAAGGGTGATCTTTATCTGAACTCTATCTGCCTTAATTCAGCAATCCTTAATACCCCTATCTAAGAACCATCAATTTCATCTCAGGGATTTTCAATTGACCAAGCTTCAAAAGCATTTTCTTCAATGGGGAAGGAGAACCAGAATTTTATTACCCTTTGTGTGACAAAATGCTTTCTGATATCATCAATCAATACCCAAAGTCAAATTTTAAGCTAATGACCCGTGTTCCAGACTTTGCATCAGTCAATAGTTTGTCTCTATCCTTAATCAAATCCTTTAATCACCTTAAAATCTTAATTAGATCACTTCATAACCTTCTATGATACAACACAGTACAGGCCCTTAGACTCACCAAGTCTGCACCAATTCCTATTCCTTATTTAGATTTGTTATTTATTGCCCATATGTGGTTCTATCCCTCTGTACGCTTCCAGTTCATGTGTTTATTAAGATAAGTCTTAAATATAACTAACATGCCTCCTTCCACCACCTCCATTAGCAAAGAATTCCAGGGTAGCCACCACCCTTTGTGTGAAGAATTGTTCCCTCCGCTTCTCCCCTAAACATTCTTTCTCTTCACTTGAATCTGTCCCCTCTTGTAGTAGACCCTTCCGCCCTGGGAAAAAGCCTCCGACTGTCCACCCGATCTATTGTCCATCTGTGTCAGGTCGCCCCACAGCTTCTGTCATACCAGCGAAAACCTCTCCTCATAACTCAAACCCTCCAGACCAGGGAACATCCTGGTAAACCTTCTTGGCACCCTCTCCAAAGTGTCCACAACCTTCTGATAGTGTAGCGACCAGAACTGTATGCAATATTCCAAATGTAACCAAACTAAAGTTTTGTACAGCTGTAGCTTAACTTGCCAACTTTGATATTCAATACCCCGTATGATGAAAGGCAAGCATTAATATGCCTTCTTGATCACCTGATCCACCAATGTTGCCACTTTCTATTTCAAGGAAGTGCTTGTTTATTTAATTGATCAACATAATTCACTCGCTTTAGCACACTAGAATGTCTTAGATTGAAAACACTCCCAAGATCTGGAATGGAAATGAATTGAAATTTAGGTGGTGTAGCTCATGATCACTAACAGTTTGAACACTGATCTCATGATGTTGCTTTCTATTCACATATGGTGCTACATCAATTAAAAGGACCTCTTATATCTTGCTGAGCTCCATCAATGATACTCTGGGAAAGTCAGCCAACCAGAATACTGCTACATGTTGTGAATTCAAGTCCATGGCTTATAGGTCCACTTTCAAACAATGCATATGACACACACTTTGGGCAGCAGATTTGGATTCATTGTTGATAACTAGCTCTCTTGTTCAACATCCCATTCTTCATTTTCTCTAATTAGCAACTCATCCAAAATCGACTCCCAAAAATGTATCCCTCAACAAGTCCCACCGACCCTCTTAACCCCTCTGGCCAATAGTGGTCACAATGGTCTAAGTCAGAATTCTTTAAAATGTCTTCATTGCTTTCTGCCCACTCATGTTTGGAAACTCATTCATCCTACCTCAGGAGAAATTCCAGGACTGGCAGAATGGATGTTTTATGATGATATTGCTGACACCAATCTATGTCAGAGTTCGTGGCAGCCACAACCCCAGAGAATGAAATCCCTGTGATAGCCTTGGTTCATGGGTGCTCAACATTGACCCAATGATTAAGTGCTAATTGTGGCATTGCTGATGATCTATGATTAAAACTTTCCTGTTTACAAAAGAGAGGCTGTTTTGGAGGCCTTGAGCACCTCAGGCTGACTGCACTCTTTGTGGGGTCTGGACCAAGTTAATGTCCTCTGAAGTTGGATATAAAGTCAGTACTGAGCATCTTTAACCTGTTAAACATTTGTTTTATCATTGCCCTGGCTCCCACAACAAAAATTAAAGGTTGATGCTTGGAAAATATTAGGACTCTGCAATGGAACACTGGAGATCCTAAAACTGGAAACTGCCTCTTCAAGGAGATCTGGAAAAGCATAAAAGAGTTCCTCATGTCAGCTGCAAATGTTGGAGAGACATCTTCAATGCCTAGATAACTAACTTAACTGCCAACCAGCTGACCTTTGAAGAGACTAAATCTAGAATCAAAAGAATCCCTACAGTGTGGAAACAGGCCCTTCGACCCAACAAGTCCACACCAACCCTCCAAAGAGGAACCCACTCAAACCCATTCCCCTACCCTAATATAATAAACCACTGACTAATGCACCTTACCTACACATCCCTGAACACTATGAGCAATTTAGCATGGCCAATTCACCTAACCTGCATATCTTTGGATTGTGGGAGGAAACCAGAGCAAACCCATCCAGACGTGGGGAGAACGTGCAAACCCCACACAGTCGCCCGAGGTTCGAATCAAACCCAGGTCTCTGCACTGGTGCTAACTGCTGAGCCATCACGCTGCCCCACGGTACTTTTCTGCATATCTGTAGAGTTGCTGCGGAACTAAAACAACAGCTTGCCACTTATGCAGTGCCATTGACCGTCAAATGTCTGAAGGCATTTCACAGGAGTATTATCAAAGAGAATTTGACCCTGAACCATGTGAGGGGATATACAATCAGACAACCAAAAACAGAGCATCTGTAAAGATGAAAGCAAGATGGAGAACTGGAGAAAGTGATGGATGGAATTCAGAGCATAAAACCCTGAATCCACAGTCACTAATGGTGGAGGACTTAAAATCAGCGACATGCAGGAGGCTAGAATTAGACAGCAATGATATTTCGGCGGTTTGTAGTGCTGAATGGCAGGATTTTCCTATGAGGAGAGATTGTGGAAACTGGGCCTACATTCTTCAGAAGTTCAAAGATTGAGAGATAATCTAATTGAAATCTGCAAAGTTCTGACAGAATGCTGGAGAGGACACATGCAGCATGGATGTTTCCCCTAGATAGGGAAAGTGGGTTCTAAAACCAGAGGGAACTGGCTCAGAATGAAAAGAAAACCTTTGAAGACTGAGATGAACACGCCAATGAATCTCTGGAATTCTCATTCCCAGGGCTGTGCAAACTCAATAGTTGGCTCAGTTCAAGGCAGCACTTGGTAATTTTTAGATATTAATGATATCAAAGGATATTTGCATAGCCACTGGAAAATGGCTTTGAGGGTTATGGTCAGCCAGGATCTAGAATGGCGGAGCAGGGATGTATGCTGTACTCCTGTTCCAATATTTCAATAACTGGAAATTTCTGCAGCACAGCAGTTAGCACTGCTGTCTCATAGTGCCAGGGACTTGGGTTCAATTCCAGCCTCAGATGACTATCTGTGGCAAGTTTGCATAATCGCCCTGTGTCTGCGTGTGTTTCCTCCCACAATCCAAAGGTGTGCAGGTTAGGTGAATTAACCATGCTAATTTGCTCATAGTGTTCAGGAATGTTTAGGTTACATGTGATGATTTGGAGATGCTGGGGTGGACAAAGTTAAAAATCACACAACACCAGACTATTGTCCAACAGCTTTATTTGGAAGCACTAGCTGTTGGAGCACTGCCTAATGAAAGCTAGTGCTTCCAAATATACCTGTTGGACTATAACCTGGTGTTGTATTATTTTTAACTAGGTTAGGTACATTAGTCAGGGGAAATGTAGAGTGATAGAATAAGGTAATGAATCTGGGTAGGATATTCTTTGGAGGGTTGGTGAATTCGATGGGCCAAACGGCCTGTTTCCACACAGTCGGGATTCTATGATTGAAACTTGGTTAATGTTTGTAGGCAATTGCAAGTGAGGTGAACGCTGACAACCCAAGTTCATAGGAAAATTTGGCCATAAATTCACAGGAATGAATAATATGGCACTGAGCTTGCTAGAGCACCCTTCCCACAGAATTTTCATGAAGGTCCCACCTTGAGGATACTGCTGTTTTATATCCAGCTTTTCAGAATTGGAAACAGGGCCGGCCCATCTGATTTCTGAGAGCGGGGGGGAAGGAGTGGAGAGGAAGTTTACCCTGCACAACACTCTCTGAATCTAACTGCCTTGTTGGACAAACGGGGGGAGAGAGAGAGAAACAAAGCGGGAGCCTCTCGGCAGTGTGCTGACTTTAGCAAGCGAGAAACAAAACGCGGCTGTAAACAGCGAGCATTCAGGAAGAGTTTGAGTTACTTAATGAGTTTCAGTGTGATTCAGGAAAGTTTGTGGGGGGAAGCAGGAAGTGATTGAAGGAGAAGTTCTCACCTTATGACCTGCTCGTTCCCGCGGAGTTGGCAGCCAGGGTCTGTCCCTTTTCAACGTGCAGCCGATGTGCTCACCCCGTCCACTCTCTGTCCCTCCCTTCTCCACTCCTTCAAGTCAGATCAGAAAGCTCCTTTCCTCCGCGTGCACGTGACCAGAAATAGTTTGGAAGCCACCAAGAGAGCGTTACACAGGGAAAGGTGCAAGTTACAACTTGCAGACCCTCATTCTTTCTAAAAGCATTAAGTGTTGTATCTGCATCGCTGTAGGTTCGGTGCAGCATTGGAACAGCTGGCCTTTATCGAATTTCGTGTTGATGTGGAGATGCAGTTGTTGGTCTGTAGTGAACAAGGTCAGAAGTCACAAGAGCTGAAAATGTGTTGCTGGAAAAGCGCAGCAGGTCAGGCAGCATCCAAGGAACAGGAAATTCGACGTTTCGGGCATAAGCCCTTCATCAAGCTTTCGAAGCGCTGCTGCTTCACCTGACGAGGGAGCCGAGCTCCGAAAAGTTGTGATTTCAAATAACCCTGTTGGAGCATAACCTGATGTCGTGTGCCTTCTGAATTTCGTACTGGATTATGCTAGAGCAATAAAGGTTATATCAGGACCAGTGTTTGAAAGCACCAGGATCGGTACTGGATTCTTTTAGGTCGAAACTGGATTTTACCATTTCTGAGGAAGGGTTACTGGACCAGAAACGTTAAGTCTGATTTCTCTCCAAAGATGTTGCCAGACCTGCTGAGCTTTTCCAGCAATTTCTGATTTGCTTTCTAATTTACAACATCCGCAGTTCTTTCGGTTTTTTTAATTTTATCAGCGTTGGGTTTTACAAGGGTTGGTGCCAACTGTTTCAGGATCTGTGCTAAATATGTTGGGTTTTCTCTGCTGAATTATATCAGCATGTGTTCTGAATTACATCAGGATCAATGCTGGATTATATCAGGATTTTGTGACAATAACAAATCATTCATTCATTCATGAATTATATCAGGATTTGGGCTGGATTGAATTGGGGTTGGATTAAATCAGGATGGCTGTGTTGGATTGTATGGGAATTAAAACTGGATTATGTTAGGGTCAATGATGGATTATATCAGGGTCAATGATGGATTATATCAGGGTCAATATGGGATTATATCAGAAAAAATACGAGGTCTTAGAAAAGTTTTTTGATGGATTGTTTGAGGATCAGCTCTGGAATCATTCATCACGATCTCCAATATTTCAATGCCACTGTCTTCTGGACATGAAAGACAATATTTGAAACATTTCACCCCTTCAAACTGAAACCTCTGTGATTGACCAGCACTGGATACCAGATGCAGCTGTCATTGGAAACCAGTAGTGTTTTTATAACCTGGACTGGGATAAAATGTGGGATTAGAGTAGGCAGCTGGTTTATTCAGCCAGTGTGGATATGATGGGCTAAATGGCCTCTTTTACTGCTTTAATTTTTCTACAGTTCTACCTAGAGATGCGACCCCTTCAAGATTTTCTTGGAGTCTGCAGGAATGAAGTGATCTCACGGAAATGCTGCAAATGACCGAGGAGAAAAATCATACAAAATGTTCACTTTTCTCATTGCAGCAAATTAATTTTTTCAGGTGTCAAAGAGACCATCAGTGCCCACTTCCCCTTTATTGGGATTTCTACTGCATTGTTACGTTCCGTGGTGTTATGACCTCCCTAGACCTCCCTCCTCACTTGTCCTTGCGTGATTGCAAACTCTCCAGGAAATCCAAGTACAACAGTTTAACAAGTCGAAGTGTTTTGGGATGTAAAAAATGAATGAGAAAACGTGAGAATGAGAGAAATAAAAGGAAGAGTATTATAAAGGAGCAGGCAAATAGACAAGGGGAATGTGAAGGCAATAGAAGTGAATGAGATAAAACAATATAATAGTTTGGCACTATGGGGGGAAGCAGGAGATCTGAAGGGAGATTTACATGATAAAGGATGGGAAAAATAGTAAAATGATTCGTCTTCAGGTTATTTACAATTACAGTAGTCCCTGCATATCCACGGGGCATATGTCCCAAGACCTACCACGGATGCCCAAAACCATGGATAGTAGTTTAAATGGGAAATTTACCTCCCCGGCAGCCTCCTGGTGCCTGATTCTGGAATGTTGCACGCAATATTTTTAGGCAGGGGCAAACCGCGGGTAAGTGAAATCGCGGAAACTGATTCCGTGGATACAGTGGTTGCCCTGCATTTATATGGTATTCAGCAGCTGACCTAACCAAGGCAGTGGTACGTGTATTGTTATGATCCCAGTTATGAAATACTGGACCAGAGATTATTGTTTGGATAGTGCATAGAACATTACAGCTCAGTACAGGCTCTTCAGCCCTCTCTGTTGCGCTGACCTGTAAAATTAATCTGATGCCCATCTAACCTACACCATTCCATTATTATCCATATGTATGTCCGATGGCCATTCAAATACCTTTAATGTTGGCAAGTCTACTAATGTCACAGGCAGGCCGTTCTATGCCACTACCCTCTGAGTAAAGAAACTACCCCTGATATCTCTCCTATGAGAATTACCCCTCAATTTAAGGCTATGTCCCCTCGTGTTAGCCTTCACCATCCGAGGAAAAAGGGTCTAACTGTCCACCCTATCTAACCCTCTGTTTATCTTATACATCTCGATTAAGTCATCTCTCAACCTTCTTCTCTCCAACAAAAATAGCTTCAGTTCCCTCAGCCTTTACTCGTAAGACCTTCCCTCCATACCAGGCAACATTCTGGTAAATCTCCTCTGAACCCTTTCCAAAGCTTCCACACCCTTCCTATAATGTGACCAGAACTGTATGCACTACTCCAGGTCCGGCCTTACCAGTGTCTTGCACTTCTGAAGAATGACCTCGTGGCTCCGAAACTCAATCCCCTAACCAATATATGCTGACACATCATATGCTTTCTGAACAACCCTATCAACCTGGGTGGCAACGTTCAGGGATTTATGTACTTAGACACCGAGATCACTTCATTCATCTACACTACCAAGAATTTTACCATTAGCCCAGGACTCTGCATTCCTGTTACTTCTTCTGAAGTGAACTACCTCACACTTTTGTGCATTTAACTCCATTTGCCACTTCTCAGCCCAGCTCTGCACATTATCTATGTCCCTCTGTAACCCAAAGCATCCTTTGACACTATCCACAATTCTGCCTACCTTAGTGTCATCTGCAAATTTTCTAACCCATCCTCCTACTCCCACATTCAGATCATTCATAAAAATGACAAAAAGCAGTGGCCCCAAAACAGCACACCAGTGGTAACTGAATTCCAGGATGAATATTTCCCATCAACCACCACCCTCAGTCTTCTTTCAGCTAGCCAATTTCTGATCCAAACCACTACATCATCTTCAATCCCGAGACTCCATATTTTGTGCAATAGCCTACCATGTAGAACCTTATCAAATGCTTTACTGAATTCCATACACACCATGTCAACCGCTTGACCTTCATCCACCTGTTTTGTCACCTTCTCGAAGAACTCAATAAGGTTCATGAGGTACGATCTACCCTTCACAAAACCATGTTGATTATCCCTAATCAAATTATTCCTTTCTAGATGACTATAAATCCTATCTCTTATAATCTTTTCCACCACCTGAACCACACCAAATTAAGGCTCATTGGCTTATAATTACTAGAGTTGTCCCTACTCCCCTTCTTAAACAAGGGAGCAACATTTGCTATCCTCCATCTTCTGTCGTAAAGATCAAAACCAAAGGCTCTGCAATCTCCTCCCTGGTTTCCCAGAGAATTCAAGGATAAATCCAATCCAGCTCTTATCCAGGGCTATTATCTATTTTCAAACTTTCCAAAATTGCTCTTTGACCGCCACAATCCCGTCTAATCTTGCAGTCTGTATCTCTGTATTCTCACAACAATGTGAATACGAATGAAAAGTATTCATTAAGTGGTTCACCTATGTCCTCAGATTCCACACACAACTTCCCACTACTGTCTTTGATCAGCCCTATTCTTACTCTAGTCATTCTTTTATTCCTGATATACCTATAGGCCTTAGATTAGATTACTTACAGTGTGGAAACAGGCCTTTTGGCCCAACAAGTCCACACCAACCCACCGAAGTACAACCCACCCAGACCCATTCCCCTACATTTACCTCTGCCCCTAACACTATGGGCAATTTAGCATGGTCAATTCACCTGACCTGCACATCTTTGAACTGTGGGAGGAAACCGGAGCACCCGGAGGAAATCCACGCAGACACGGGGAGAATGTGCAAACTCCACACAGTCAGTCGCCTGAGGCGGGAATTGAACCTGGGTCTCTGGCGCTGTGAGGCAGCAGTGCTGACCACTGTGCCACCACGCCTTGATCCTATCTGCCAACAACTTCTATGTCCCCTTCTTAGCCCTCTCTTTAGATCTTTTCTGGTGAACTTAAAACTCTCAAGCCCTCGAACTGAGCCTTCATGCCTCATCCTCACATAAGCCTTCCTCTTCCTCTTGACAAGAGCTTCAACTTCTTTAGTAAACCATGGCTCCCTCTCTCAACAACTACCTCCCTGTCTGATTGATATATACTTATCAAGGACCAGCTGTTCCTTAAATAAGCTTCACATTTCAAGTGTGTCCATCCCTGCAGATTCCTTCCCCAGCCTATGTATCCTAAATCTTGTCTAATCACATCATAATTGCCTTTCCCCCAGTTATACCTCTTGCCCTGCGGTATATACCTATCCCTTCTCATTGCTATTGTAAACATAACCAGATTGTGGTCACTATTGCCAAAGTGCTCACCTATCTCCAAATCTAATACCTGGCCGGGTTCATTCCCCAGTACCAAATCCAATATGGCATTGTCCCTTGTTGGCCTGTCCACATACTGTCAGAAAACCCTCCTGCACACATTGAACAAAAACTGACCCATCTAAACTACTTGAACTATAATATTCCCAGTCAATATTGGGGAAGTTGAAGTCCTCCATAACAACTACCCTGTTACTCTCACTCCTATCAGGAATCATCTTTGCTATTCTTTCCTCCATATCCCTGGAACAATTTGGAAGCCAACAGAAAATTCCCAACAGGGTGACCTCTCCTTTCCTGTTTCTAACCTTAGCCCAAACTACCTCAATGGATGAGTCCTCAAACATTATCTCAGCTGCTGTAATACTATCCTTGATTAACAATGCCACAACCCTCCTCCTTTTACCATCTTCTCTGTTCTTACTGAAACAGCTAAATTCTGGAATCTGCAATAACCATTCTTGTCCCTCCTCTAGCCATGTCTTTGAAATGGCCAAACATCGAAATCCCAGGTACCAACCCATGCAGCAAGTTCACCCGCCTTATTCCAGATACTCCTGGCATTGAAGTACACACATTTCAAACCAATGTCTTGCTTGCCGGTTCTCTCTCGCAACTTTGTAAACTTATCTCTGACTTCACTACCCTCAATCTCCTGTACACTGGAACTACAATTCAGGTTCCCATCCCCCGCTGCATTAGTTTAAATGCCCCCAAAGAGCATTAGCAAATTTCCTCCCCGGGATATTGGTACCCCTCTGGTTCAGGTGAAGACCATCCTGTTCGTAGAGGTCTCACCTTCCAAAGAAAGAGCTCAAAGAATTCAAAACCCTCCCGCCTGAACCATCGCTGCAGCCCACATGTTCAGCTCTGTGCTCTCCCTGTTCCTCATTTCACTAGCACGTGGCACGGGCAACAAACCAGAGATAACAACTCTGTTTGTTCTAGCTCTAAACTTCACCCCTAGCTCCCTGAATTTCTACCTTAGATCCCCATGTCTCTACCTATCTATGTTGTGGGTGCCCATGTGGACCACAACTTGGGGTTGCACCCCTCCCCCTCAAGGATCCCAAAAACATGAACTCTGTCCCTTGGAGGCAACACACCAATCGTGAGTCGCTCTCGTTCCCACAAAACCTTCTATCTGTCCCCCTAACTATGGAGTCCCAATGACTATAGCACTACTCCTCGGGTGGAAACACCATTTTGGCAGCATGGTGGCTCAGTGGTTAGCACTGCTGCCTCACAGCGCCAGGGACCCAGGTTTGATTCCAGCCTCAGGCGACTGTGTAGAGTTTGCACATTCTCCCTGTGTCTGCATGGGTTTCTTCTGGGTGCAACAGCTTCCTCCCACAATCCAAAGATGTGGAGGTCAGGTAAATTTGGTGAAAGTGGGTACTGCAGTTGCTGGAGATTAGAATCAAGATTAGAATGGCGCTGGAAAAGCACAGCAGGTCAGGCAACATCCAAGGAGCAGGAAAATTGATGTTTTGGGCAAAAGCCCTTCATCAAGAATGAGGCTGGGAGTCTCGGGGGTGGCGAGATAAATAGGAGGGGGGTGGGGCTGCGGGGAAAGTAGCTGAGAGTGCAATTGGTGGTCGGAGGTGGGGGTGAAGATGATAGGTCGGAGAGGAGGATGGAGTGGATAGGTGGGATGGAAAATTGACAGATGGGACAAGTCATGAAGGTGGTGCTGAGCTGAAAGGTTGGGTCTGGGATAACGTGGGGGGAGGGTAAAATGAGGAAACTGGTGAAATCCACATTGATGCCATGGGGTTGGAGGGTCCCAAGGCAGAAGATGAGACGTTCTTCCTCCAGGTGTCGGATGGTAAGGGAGTGATGATGGAGGAGGCCTAGGACCTGCATGTCCTCAGCAGAGTGGGAGGGGGAGTTGAAGTGTTTGGCCATGGGGTGGTTGGGTTGCTTAGTGCAGGTGTCCCGGTGATGTTCTTTGAATCACTCTGCGAGAAGGCAGCCAGTCTCCCCAATGTAGAGGAGCCTGCATCTGGAGCAACGGATACAGTACATGTGTGGAAGTGCAGGTGAAAGTTTGATGGATGTGGAAGGCTCCTTTGGGGCCTTGGATGGAGTTGAGGGGGGTGAGAGGTCGGGGGGGGCGTGGCAGGGAGGGGGGGGGTGTATGGGTGCAGGTTTTGCAATTTCTGCGGTGGTAGGCGAAGGTGCCAGGAGGGGAGGGTGGGTTGTCAGGGGGTGTAGACCTGGCCAGGTAGTTGCAAAGGAATGGTCTTTACGGAAAGCAGATAGGGGTGGGAGGGAAATATATTTCTGGTAGTGGGGTCTGTTTGTTGGTGGTGGAAATGTCGACGGATGATGCGATGTATATGGATGTTGGAGGCAATGAAGGTGAGGACCGGGGGTTCTGTCCTTGTTGTGGTTGGAGGGGTGGAGTTCGAGGGCGGAGGTGAAGTATGTGGATGAGATGTGTTGGACGGTATCATCAAACATGTGGGAGGGGAAATTGCGGGTCTTGAAAGAAGGAGGCCATCTGGTGTGTTCTATGGTGGAACTGGTCCTCCTGGGAGCAGATGTGGCAGAGATGAAGGAATTGGGAATACAGGATAGCAGTTTTGCAGGATGCAGGGTGGAAAGAGGTGTAATCCAGGTAGCTATGGGAGTTGGTGGGTTTGTAGAAAATGCCAGTGTTGAGTCAGTTATGGTTGATGGAGATGGAGAGGTCAAGGAAGGGGAGAAAGGTGTCAGAGATGGTCCTGGTGAATTTAAGATTGGGATGGAATGTGTTGGTGAAGTTGATGAACTGTTCAATCTCCTCGCTGGAACATGAGGTGGCGCCGATGCGGTCATCAATGTGGCAGAGGAAAAAGTGGAGAGTGGTGCCGGTGTAACTCCAGAAGATAGACTGTTCTAAGTAGCTGATAAACAGACAGACATATCTGGGGTCCACGCAGGTGCCCATGGCTACCTCTTTCATCTGGAGGAAGTGGGAGGATTCAAAGGAGAAATGTCAGTGTGAGAGAGAGTGTCAGTGGGTGGGTACTGGTGAGGACCTCAGGAGAGGTCAGGTGAATTGGCCATGCTAATTTGCCCATAGTGTTAGGTGCATTAGTCAGAGGGAAATAGGTCTGGGTAGGTTATTCTTCGGAGGGTCGTGTGGACTTGTTGAGCCGAAGGGCCTGTTTCCACACTGGAGGGAATCTAATCTAACCTAATCAAAAAGAAATCCTCTTCCCCCTTCCCCTCTGAGCAACAGGAACAGACTCCACCAGGGATCTGTGCCCCATTGCTTACCCCTGGTAATTCATTCCCCCTCCCCCCGCAACAGAATCCAAAACGGTATACTTGTTGTTGAGGGGAAGCACCAGAGGAGATCCCTGCACTGCCTGCCGGTTCCCTTTCAGTAACCCATCCACCTTCTTCACATGGCTATGGAATAACTACCTCCCTGTAACTCCTCTCAATAACCTCGTCCACATCCCGAATGATCCAAAATTCATCCAGCTCCACCTCCAGTTCCCTAACACGGTTCTCGAGGAACTGGAGTTGGGTGCACTTCCCGCAGGTGAAGTGAGCAGGGACACGAGAGGTGACCCTTACATCCCAGGAGGAACATTCAACTGCCCTAACCTCCATTCCCACTATACTAAATTCCCAAATAGACTGCTGAAAAATGAAACACAAGAAAAAACACCTGTCACCTTACCAATCAATGTGCAGAAGTTTTCTTTTGCTTAGAGGAGGAGGATGGGTGGAAGACACTACCCAGGTAGTGTTTCGGTTAAAGCAACCGCCCAAATATGTAATATCATGATCTGTTGACAGACCACAAACATTTAAAGACCATAAAGCAGGGAAGAACCAAAGGTAAGAAAATAAGCAGCAGGATTCCATGATTAAATTGAAACACCCTAAGAACCTTTGAAATATTTCAAATCCACATCTACTGCCACCCAGAAAGACCAGTTCTACAGATACATGGGAACACCAGCACCCGCAAGATCCCCTATAACTCACTTACCAATCTGAATTGGAAATGTTTCACAGTTCCTTCATTGTTGGTGGTCAAAATCTGGAAGTTCCTCCCTCATAGAATTGTGGGTGCCCATGCAGTAAATGGACACGCAGTAGTTCAAAAAGACAGCTTACCACCACCTTCTCAAGGGCAATTGGGGACGGGTAATAAATGCAGACTAAGTCAAAAAAGGCCACATCCCCCATGAAAGAATATAAAAAGTTTTATAGCGGTGTAATATGTCATGATGGTCAGGTGAAGCAATCAGTAAAGTGGTATTTTTAGGCCACCACCGTAAAGTATTCAAAGTTTGTGCGAAGATTTGTAGCTCGGGTGCTTGTTGTAGTGGTTCTGTTCACCGAGCTGGAAGTTATTGTTGCAAACGTTTCGTCCCCTGGCTAGGAGACATCATCAGTGCTGTGGAGCCTCCTGCGAGAGGGGACGAAACGTTTGCAACAAAAACTTCCAGCTCGGCGAACAGAACCACTACACCATAAAGTATTCACTGAAGTTTCCATTTTTACAAATTATGAAGTGGTAAAATATATTAATAAACCTTATTATCAATGGCCATGTTCCATAAGCAGTAAGTGGTAGTTACATGTGCTGTTACTGGATTTTCAGGCCATTTTCTTATGTGAAAAGGAGAAGTAAATCAAAACCCAGGTATATTACATATTCTTAAGGAAGAGGGCAATGTCAGGAAATAAAGGCTATAACTTACTACAGATGTGAGCAAAAAAATAAAATAGCACTAATATATATTAGTTTGGACGAAGTTGTTAGTATAAAGGCTGTGTCTTTTAATTTTTCTGCATTTTTAATTATAGACTAAAATGAGAAAAGGACTTGAAAGCAAGTAACCTAATACTCATTGTAAACACTGTTTACACAGCTGCTGGGTCCAGCAGTAGTCGAAGTGTAGTTTGCAGATGAGCTGGAGCTGAAGGTTGAATACAAATAGAGATTCAGATGGCAACAAGCACCCGATTGATCTGTGGATCAGTGACCAGTTATTAAAGGCTTTCTACCTAGCAACAACTCTGTGATTGGTTTTCAGGTAAACTGAACAGCTTGGAATTGTGTTGAAAAATGTGGTGCTGGAAAAACACAGCAGGCCAGGCAGCATCTGAGGAGCAGGAGAATCGACGTTTCGGACATAAGGCCTTCTTCAGGAATGAGGCTGATGTGCCAAGCGGGCTAAGATAAAGGATAGGGGGGAGGGAATTTGGGGGAGGGGCGCTGGGCGGTGGAAGGAGGTGAGGGTGAGGGTGATTGGCCAGAGAGGGGGTGGGGGCAGAGAGGTCGGGAAGAAGATTGCAAGTCAAGAGGGCGGTGCTGAATCCGGGGGTTGGGACTGAGATAAGGTGGGGGGAGGGGAAAAGCTGGTGAAATCTACATTTATCCCGTGTGGTTGGAGAGTTCCTAGGTGGAAGATGAGGTGCTCTTACTCCAGGCATCGTGTGGTCAGGGTCTGGCAATGGAGGAAGCCAAGGACCTGCATGTCCTTGGCAGAGTGGGAAGGGGAGTTAAAGTGTTCAGCCACGGGGCGGTTGGGTTGATCGGTGCGGGTGTCCCAGAGGTATTCTCTGAAATGTCCTGCAAGTAGGCGGTCTGTCTCCCTGATGTAGAGGAGATCACACCGGATGCAGCGGATACAGTAAATGGTGTGTGTAGAGCTGCAGGTGAATTTGTGACAGATATGGAAGGATCCACTGGGGCGTTGGAGGGAAGTGAGGGGGGAGGTGTGGGCGCAAGTTTTGCACTTCTTGAGGTTGCAGGGGAAGGTGCCGGGAGTGGAGGTTGGGTTGGTGGGAGGTGTGGACCTGACGGAGTTGCAGAAGGAGTGGTCTCTCCTGAATGCTGATAGGGGTGGGGAGGGAAATATATCCCTGGTGGTGGGGTCAGTTTGAAGGTGGTGGAAATGACGGAGAATGATACGATGTATCCGGAGGTTGGTGGGGTGGAAGGTGAGGACCAGTGGGGTTCTGTCCTGGTGGCGATTGGAGAGGCGGGGTTCAAGGATGGAGGTGCAGGAAGTGGAGGAGATGCGGTGGAGGGCATCGTCGACCGTCGGAGGGGAAATTGCGGTCTTTGAAGAAGGAGGCCATTTGGGTTGTTCGGTAGTGGAATTGGTCCTCCTGGGAGCAGATGCAGCGGAAGCGAAGGAATTGGGAATATGGGATGGTGTTTTTACAGGGGGCAGGGTGGGAGGAGGTGTAATCTAGGTAGCTGTGGAAGTCGGTCGGTTTGTTATAAAAGAGCGCCTCATCTTCCGCCTAGGAACCCTCCAACCACACGGGATGAATGTAGATTTGTCCAGCTTCCTCATTTCCCCTTCCCCCACCTTATCTCAGTCCCAATCCCAGATTCAGCACCGCCCTCTTGACCTACAATCTTCTTCCCAACCTCTCCGCCTCCACCCCTTCTCTATCCTATCACCTTCACCCTCCACCTATCGTATTCCCAGTGCCCCTTCCCCCTAATTCCCTCCCCCCTACCCTTTATCTCAGCCCGCTTGGCACACCAGCCTCATTCCTGAAGAAGGGCTTATGCCTGAAATGTCGATTCTCCTGCACCTCAGATGCTGCCTGACCTGCTGTGTTTTTCCAGCACCACATTTTTCAACTCTGGTCTCCAGCATCTGCAGTCCTCACTTCTTCCAGCTTGGAATTGTGAACAAGATACAGAGAAAACAAGTCAGGAGCTGTGCCTGTTCTCTGCAGCAAAATCAACTTCAGATCTGAGGAAAACCGATGTATTTTTCCTTTGGCAGTTTCTCCAAGCTGTGATTCTTGACAAATAAGACAGAGTAGTTTAGAAGTGTGAACACAGGTCCTCCTGTGTCCCCTGCAAATGAGTGAAAGCTTCTGGAGAAGAATGATGCAGCAATCTAACTAGCACAAGATCATAAGAATCCTCCTGTGTTGCCACAAAATTGCTTTCCCAGTCTTTGTCAATGTCCATAATACCCATGCTTTCCTCTGGCTGTGTCTGCCTGCATATGTGTGGGGGAGAGTTTACAAGGGGATTAGAGTTCTAATTACTAAGCTGATGGCTCATAATTGTGTATCCTTCATTTTTGAACAACTCTGAACTCTACTCACCACAGTCTGTTCCCACATGGCACAGTGTGGTTCCGTATAGTTGGAAGATTCCCATGCTCAACTGTATGTGGAGCCAGCAACCCGAATGTTCCTTGCACTCAATCTGGCCATAATTACCTCCCCCTTGGCCAGCTCCGCTGCCCACTCTCCCAGCCCCAATGTATCACCAATCCAGTTATCGATTTGGTTTGCCCTGAAGTGCATTCCAACCCCTGCTGCCACCACCACCTCGCTGCACATCCAGAATCACAGAGATTTGTGGGCAACAATGCATAGCAGGCATGGATAATGATTACCAGAAGGGGAAGAAAACTGGGAAAGAGAACACTGAATATTTCTTCATTGGAAGCCAGAGGAAACTAAAGTAATGAAAAATTCAAATTACATCAACTCTTCAGGTCACAGTGTTCTCTGCCACTAGGTGTCACTGGTGGATTTGGCACGGAGCTTGACTTTATCAACCCAATTTAAAGTCAAGAGACTATAAATATAGCACAGCAATCAGACTTCTAAATTTCAATGAAAGTCGTGGTGCTTTCTGGACACCAACAACAGTGGTGTTAAAACAACAGCACATCAATTGGAACACATGTTTCACCAAAAAGTGCCTGGCTCCCATTTTAACTACATGCCTGTTGTGTTTGCTGAAGTTAGGTTACAATCTAAGAACATTTTAAAAACTGATAATTCTCAAGATGATTATACCTACTGATTGAATTTTATTGATTTTTAAAACTTTCACATTTATATTTTCATGTTGATGTCTCACATTGTTTCAAAAGGGGTGACACAGTGCCTCTTGGGTTAGCACTGCTGCCTCACAACACCAGTGACCCAGGTTTGATTGCAGCCTCGGGCGATTTGTATGTGTGGAGTAGGCACATTCGCCCCTTGCCTGCGTGGGTTTTCTCTAGGTACTCCAGTCTCCTCCCACAGTCTAAAGATGTGCAGTTTAGGTGAATTGATCAAGCTAAATTGGCCGTAGTGTTCAGGGATATGTAGGTTAGGTGCATTAGTTAAGGCTGAATGTAGGGTGATAGGGGAGGGGAACGGGTCTGGGTGGGTTACTCTTCAGAGGGTCAGTGTAGACTTGTTTGGCCAAATAGCGTGTTTCCACACTGCAGGGATTCTATGATATCAGGTGGGAACATCTTCCCTATAAGGACTATAAAAAGTTAACAAGTAATTGACAACATTCTGAGAAGTAGTATGAGTTTTATATGTATCTGAAGGTTTCAGAATTCAAGTAGAAGGTTATGACTCCATCCTAAATAGAGTTTTTCAAAAACGCTTTCTTGTTCCTCTTTCCAAGAGGAACAAGTTGGATATTCTAACGGCTTTATTCCAACTTAAGTTTCACACTTAAGGTATTAACAATTGTGCCTTTCTTATAGACTGTTTGCTTTCATCTCAGCCAGTTAAAATATTGCTTAAGATGGCATCACTTGACCCTTGGTGCTCTGATAATTCTTTATACATGTTTAAAATGTATTTCAAACAATGAATACAAAGAAAACTTATTTGTATGAAGATAGGAAACAGTCATGTTGTTTCTCAGCCTAAATTATTTATTCAAATCATTTTTACTCTCAAAGTACAGTTTTTACTTTGAATTCCTCCATCTCTGTAACGAGCTGAAGGAAGAGAGACATATGGGAACTGAATGTTTAAAAAGTTTATGCTCACTCATCTACATCCACAGACATGCTCCTTTTTCCTTAAGGTGGAAGTGATGGGAATGAGTATTTAGAAATAGCAGATATTCAATTTTTAATTCAAATAATTCCCTCAGCTTATGGGGCTTCCTTACACAGGCAGGTCCTCCTAACTCTGCCAACTAGTTTTTTAATATAATATTTTTCTTCAAAGATACATCATCATATTACATTTCAGTAACAGATTGCTATTTACATATGTTTTACATGAAACACTCACAGTGCAGTACAAAACAATGGGACTTAAACTACAGCAGTTACAGATTTTGAAAATGATCAATACTCCACCTTTACCAAGCTACAAATCGTGATTTAAATAGGAAAACAGATAGACATTTGACCACCAATCAAGCTATAAATATTTCTCACAAATCTTCACATGAAAAATATACACCACTCATTAATCTAATTGCCATACATTGGCTGTATTTAATTGTGCAGTATTATACGCACTAAAGATTGTAACAAAATTGACAGTCGCATTTTTCTTTTGTTGGGTTTGACTATTTTGAATCTGGGTAAAAGTCTCAAATTTATGTTGCAACTTACTTTCTCCATATGTGGTGAACTGTTACAAAATTAATTAGGCTGTTTTTGAAACTTCTGAAATGTTAGTTACTTCCATAGTTCTACATGAAGAACATACATAATTTGTTCCAAGGGATCTGAACTCCACAGTTGCTTAGTCAACATGTATGGTGACAGTGCAAGTTTTCACCATCACAAAACAGTGCACTGTCTTTTTGTGGTTTACAGTTAGACTTGTCGCATTCTTTCCTGCAGCATTTTGGGAATAAGCCTGGCCAACGGGGTAATGAGTCTGATGGGAACTCAATGCTAGTCACAACAATTGTGTTGTTCTGCATAACTAACAAGTACAGATGGATTTAGAACAGAAAGAGAAACGTAAGCAATGTGGTCCATCCTCTCTAGCACTCACCGAACAAGAAGGGATTAAGTCTGTTCAGTATAAATGGGGTGTGGTATATTTGGTTTGAACTGCTTCTCTGTTTTTTTTAGATATTCTGATTTTTTTTTAAAAAAACAGTAAATTTTGTTCCATTCTCCTCAATCATTTGGTGGTAAAGTATCCATTCCAAGTGCTTTATCTAAATCATGCTCAGCACTTTTTTTGTTTACAGCAGAGATCCTGAACATTCAGCTGTGTGAAATGGGATTTGTTTATTAGCTGATGGAAGGACGAGACCTCTCTTGTGAAGAATGTTAACTATCTAATGATAACCTTCCTATGCCTTTCTGTGAATCTACTTGTGCTGAGCACAGAAATTCTTTATTAAGACAGAATCAGGAATGTGCTGACAGATGTAATGAGAACTTCAACAAAACACAGGGTTCCCTTCCAGATCAATAGCAGCAATACATGTAGGTAGTATTTCCAAAAAAAAAGCACAAAGGCATCTCGGAGTTGAGACCAGTTCATGCTTTCAGTATTTAGTTGAGGGTTCCATGCTGATGATATTTTGTAGACCATATTTCCATCATTCTTTTGGAGAACATCCACAGTTGTTTACTTTCCTGGAAAAAACACTCATGTATTTGGCTAAGTCACAGACAGTTGTTTCTGATTTCCCACTATATCGTATGATACTTCTCAGACAGCAGCCACATGTTGAAAAATTACATCTCATTTATTTACCTATGAGATTCCAATAGTCATAATAAAGAAAACGTCTATTCATCTCAGTTGTTCCATTTTCTTCTCTAAACCAGATCTCGTGGTTTCTTCAGCATGTTGGCTGCACAGCATCCTAGGCAGAAGCAGTAACTTCTTCCAAAACGTTCAGTCCAATTTGTACTCACTGGATAGTCAAGGTAATCTTATGATCTTCATTGAACATTATAAAGCCTAGTGTCAGTTGCAAAGTTTTTACTGCATTATCCATTAAGTTATTCACTTTTATCTGGTTAGTAAGTACTTTTTTAGGATAATGTATGTAGATTTGTAACCACATTTTTCAAAAGTCTGATTGTCACCATTGTACATTAATGCCTCACATTGCAGTGTTGCATCAATTTAAAAATAATGGTTATGATAATAAAATACCTTTCATTGAACTGTTCACTATTGATGCATGCTTGCGTACTTTAAGGTTGACTAAAAGAATTCCAGTAATTATATTGTCACAATTCAGCAAACTCTGTTCACCAAAAAGTTAATTTGATTAATTCCACAAGAATTGAATTAATTAGTTTTGATCTTAAGTCTCCGCCTTTTAGGAAGAATGTACATTATTGCCATCTAACTGCATGAAACTTATGTATGATTCACATCACAGAGGATAACAATCAAGTCTGTGAAATTATAGCTTCTTTTCCTATCAAATCTTTCCTGCAAATCTATCCTCAAAAACGTATTTGTAGATAACAGACATAACAGCAACAATGAGTTCCACAGTAACTTTACTTCAACTGAGCCACATGATTTCAACTAAATTACAACTATGTAGTCCCATTATCCTACATAGAACATATTTAGTTGTTCTCTTCAACCCTAAAAGAGCCAATGTCATGGAGGAACCATGTTTGCAACATCTTCTATTTTCAAAGCATGACGTAGGTTGGTGGAGTAGGAGTGGCATTGAAAATGTGGCAAGTCTTAATTGGATTGAGAGTAGCAATCTTAGATTCCTGAAAAGTAAAAATATGGGTTGAGATTAAAGCTTTGAAATTACTTAAGCATACTTTGAGAAACGTTCCAAAATACTTTTTAAAAATTGTAGCCATTATTTGTGCTCGTAAGGATGAGGAACTTTTGATGATGAAATATCTTTATGCATAGCCACCACTTGGCTAATGTGAAATTAGGTTTAATGTAACCAGGTATATAATAAAGTACCAAATCATGAATCAGTGTTAGAATTCTATAGTTTATAGCACTAGCTCTTATTACCTCTGCAAGTAATATTGCCACCCTTCTGATTAATAATATTGCAGGGCTGGAAATGGGTGACCTTTGTGATGAAGAGAATGTACAATGGGGAATTATGTGCGGAGGGATAATTGGATTAATAGGGCACTTCCTTGGTGGAGGAAGAAGATTAATCATACTCTGGCTAGGTCTACCCTGGGGAGTTAAGAGTACACCAGCACCAAACTAATCTCATTTACTTGCATTTGGTCCATTTGGAGCATTTTAAATGCTCATCCAGGTGCTTCTTAAATGTGGCAAAAGTATCTGCCTCAACCACAAGCAGCATATTCTATGTATCTACCATGCTCTGGGTGAAAAAAATTTCTCAGATCTCCTCTAAACCACTCGGTCATCTTAAATTTATGGAAGAAATTCTCATGATCTACTCCATCAATGCATTTCATAATTTGGTATACCCCAAATCAATTCCATCCTCCCCAGGCTCCTTTGCTCCAAAGAAAACAAACTCAATCTATCCATCTTTCCTCATAATTAATTCTCTTCACTCCAGGCAACATCCTGGTGAATCTCCTATGCACCCTCTCTAGTGCAATCAATTCTTCCGATAGTGTGGTGACCAGAACTATGCACAGTACTCTGTGGCCTAACTAATGTTTTAGAAAGTTGTAACAAAGTGTCCTTGCTCCTTTATGCTATGTTCCAGCTAATAAAGGCAAGCATCACATAGGCCTCATCACCACCCTGTCTGTGCTGACAGTTTCAGCGATCGATGTACTTATACACCAGGGTCCTTTTGTTCCTTAGTGTTCCCTAGGGACCTCCCTAAAGTATGCATCCTTGCACTTATCAGGATTAAATTCCATCTGCTTTAGCTCTGCCCAATTTTCCAGCTGATTGATATCAGACTGTAGCCTGAGACCATCCTCCTCATTACCAATTTTCAGGTCACCTGCAAACTTACTACTTATACTTTCCACATTCAAGTTGCTAATGTACATAACAAACAGCAAGAACTCTGTGGTACATTGCTGGTCACTGGCTTCCAATTAAGAAAAACAACTCTTCACCATTGGACTCCATTTCTAAGCCAGGTTTTGATCCAGTTTGCCAACTTGCCTTGGATTTTGTGAGCTCTTACCTTTTGGTCTAGCCTTCTGTGGTACCTTTTCAAACATCTAAATCACAACAACTGCACTACCCTCAATATATTTACTCACCTTTTTAAAAAATACTCAAATTTGTTAGACAGGATCTCACTAAACAAATCCATGTTGACTATTTTAGTTAATCCCTGCCTTCCAACTATTGATTATTCCTGTTGTTCAGAATTTATCCCACTAATTTCCCTATCGCTGATGTCAGAAAAACTGATCTATAATTATCTGGCCTATCTCTGCTGCCCTTCTTGAAAAAAGGAAGGACATTAGCTATCCTCCATTCAGCAAATTATTAAGTATATTCCTGGTAGATATATTTAAGAGGGAAATCAGGAGGGTAAACAGGGGATATGAAATATCGTTGGCAAATAGGATTAAGGAGAATCCAAAGGGTTTTTTTTACAAATACATTAATGAAAAAAGGGTCACTAGGGAGAGAACAGGGCCCCTCAAAGATCAGCAAGACAGCCTTTGTATGGAGCCGCAGGAGATGGGGGAGTGTTGACTGTGGAGAAGAACATGGAAGATATAGAATGTGGGGAAATAGATGGTGACATCTTGAAAAATGCCCATATAATAGAGGAGGAAGTGCTGGATGTCTTGAAATGCATAAGAGGTGGATAAATCCTCAGGGCCTGATCAGGTGTACCCTAGAACTCTGTGGGAAGCTAGGGAAGTGATTGTTGGGCCCCTTGCTGAGATATTTGTATCATCGATAGTCACAGGTGTGGTACCAGAAAACTTGAGATTGGCGAGCATGGTACCATTGTTTAAGAAAGGTGGTAAGGACAAGATAGGGAACTATAGACAAGTGAGCCTGTTGGTGGTGAGCAGGTTGTTGGCAGGATTCCTAAGGGACAGGATGTACAAATATTTGGAAAGTCAAGGACTTATTAGGGAGAGTTAGCATGGCTTTGTGTGTGGTAAATCATGTCTCACAAATTTGGTTGAGTTTTTTTGAAACATTAACAAAGAAGATTGATGAGGACAGAGCGGTGGACATGATCTATATGGACTTCAGTAAGGCGTTTGACAAGGTTCCCCATGGGAGACTGGTTAGCAAGGTTGGATCTCAGAATACAGGGAGAACTAGCTATTTGGATACAGAACTGACTCAAAGTTAGAAGACAGAGGGTGGGTGGTGGAGGGTTGTTTTTCAAACTGGAGGCCTGTGACCAGTGGAGTGCCACAAAGATCGGTGCTGGGCCCACTACTTGTTGTCATTTATTTAAATGATTTGGATATGAACATAGGTATAGTTAGTAAGTTTGCAGATGTGGAGGTGTAGTCGACAGAGAAGAAGGTTACCTCAGATTACAATGGGGTCTTGATCAGATGGGCCAATGGGCTGAGGAGTGGCAGATGGAGTTAACTTAGATAAATGCGAGGTGCTGCATTTTGGGAAAGCATATCTTAGCAGAACTTATGCACTTAATGGTAAGGTCCTAGTGAGTGTTGCTGAACAAAGAGACCTTTGAATGCATATTTATAGCTCCTTGAAAGTTGAGTCACAGATAGATAAGATAGTGAAGAAGTCATTTGGTATGATTTCCTTTATTGGTCAGAATATTAAGGCTCGGAGTTGGGAGGTCATTTTGCTGCTGTACAGGACGTTGGTTCGGCGACTTTTGGAATATTGCATGCAATTCTGGTCTCCTTCCTATCAGAAGGATATTGTGAAACTTGAAAAGGTTCAGAAAAGATTTACAAGGATGTTGCCAGGGTTGGAGGATTTCAGCTATAGGAAGAGGCTGAACGGGCTGGGGGTGTTTCCCTGGAGCGTCGGAGGCTGAGGGGGTGACCTTATAGAGGTTTATAAAATTGTGAGGGGCATGGATAGGGTAAATAGGCAAAGTCTTTTCCCTGGGATGGGCAAGTCCAGAACTACTGGGCATAGGTTTAGGTTGAGAGGGAAAAGATATAAAAGGGACCTAAGGGGCAACTTTTTCATGCAGAGGGTGATGCATGTATGGAAGGAATTGCCACAGGAAGTGGTGGAGGCTGGTACAATTGTAACATTTAAAAGGCATCTGGATGCGTATATGAATAGGAAGGGGTTTGAGGGATATGGACCAAGTGCTGGCAAGCAGGACTAGATTAGGTTGGAGTATCTGTTCGGCATGGATGAGTTGAACCTAAGGGTCTGTTTCTGTGCTATACGTCTCTATGACTCTATGACCCTAGTGATCGCCTCCATTGAATGCAGCAAATCAATCCTGTCTGAGTCTGCTGAGATGACACATAGAGACTGTTCATTTAAGTGACCAACCTTGTGAATCTGCTTAAATGTATTCCTGCAGACATACTCTGTGCCAGAACCACTGAAGTGCAAAGTTTCTGAATATTTAGGCAAAGTCATTGAGATCAATTTATTTTTGGAGGATTGGGGTCAACATTTTACAAGGAAAGAGAAGGCTACAACAACGCACCGTGTCCATCAATATCTGGAAAGAAAAATGGCAAATCCTCACAAAAAAACCAAATAACATGCAAACATCATAGCTGGGCTAGAGAAACTTATTGCAATGGCAACTGAAAGGCTAGTTTGTCTTTGTTTGAAGTTCTAAGAAAAGTCCACACTCAAATACTAACCTGACTTTTTACAAAGCAATGAGTGTTGACCTGGAATTGTGACATATTTTCAGTATTTAATGTTTTTCGTGATCATCTGAATGTTAGTTAAGGTTTAATGTTAAGAAAAAGATGGTGGTTCCATCAACTCTCTGCTAATACTGAAGAAATGAAACTTGAAATATAATTTGCACTGGTTGGGTTATGCTCTTAATGGGAGACTCCTTCAAGTATCAGTATTAGTTCAGTGGCAGCAGTGTTGTGTTTAAATCAGAACATTTTGGATACACATTAAACTCCAGACAATTGACAAAACTCATCTGACACTTGACAGCAGAACAGAGGCCACATTTGACCCCAGGAGGATGCAAAAGATCCATTGTTATAATTTTTAAAAATGCGGGAAGTGTGGACCTGGAAGGAAGCAGCACTTTTATTCCAAAATATCCTCCTTGTCAGTACACCATGCCCATATGGCACCCTGTTTGTTCAATGCATTACTAGCCTGATTGTCTCACTCACCATCGGTGGACTACTCACCATTGCTGGAATTTCCTGGAGTTCTTGGCATTGTTAGCATATTTAAAGGCACTCTGTCAAGCATGGCAGTCCAGAGCCACCCTGCATTGTCATAACCTTTGCTCCAGCCATTACAGAGAGTGGGGATAAAAAGGACTTTCTCAGAATGGCAGCCAGTGACAAGTGGTGTTCCGCAAGGCTCAGTGTTGGGACCACAACTTTTCACTTTATACATTAACGATCTAGATGAAGGAACCAAGGGCATTTTGGTGAAGTTTGCAGATGTTACAAAGATAGGTAAAGGGACTGGTAGCATTGAGGTGGTGGGGAGGATGCAGAAGGATTTAGACGGTTTAGGAGAATGGGCAAAGAAGTAGCTGAAGGAGTACAACGTGGGAAAGTGTGAGGTCATGCACCTTGGTAGGAAGAATAGAGGCATGGACTATTTTCTAAGTGGGGAGAAAATTCAGAAGTCTGAAGGGCAAAGAGACTTTGGAGTTCTAGTCCAGGATTCTCTCAAGGTAAATTTGCAGATTGTGTTAGTAGTTAGGGAGACAAATGCAATGATGACATTTATTTTGAGAGGACTTGAATATAAAAACAGGGATGGAAGTCTCAGGCTCTTTAAGGCTTGGGTCAGACCACATTTGGAATACTGTGTGCAGTTTTGGACCCCATATCTCATGAAGAATTTACAGGTGCTGGAGCGTGTTCAGAGGAGGTTCATGAGAATGGTCTAAGGAATGAAACGCTTAACATATGAGGAATGTTTGAGGACTCTGGGTCTATGCTCGATGGAGTTTAGAAAGATGAGGGGGGATCTAATTGAAACTTAGAGTACTGAATGGCCTGGATGGAGTAGATGTTGGGAAGATGTTTCCATTGGTAGGACAGACAAGAACTCAAGGACACAGCCTTTTAGAACAGAGATAAATAGAAACCTCTTCAGCCAGGGAGTGATGAATCTGTGGAATTCATTGCCATAGAAGGTTGTAGAGGCCAGGTCATTGAGTAAATTTAAGACTGAGATATATAGGTTCTTGATTGTCAATGGGATAAAGGGTTACAGAGAGAAAACAGGAAAATGGGGTTGAGAAACTTATCAGCCATGGTTGAATGCTGGAGCAGACTTGTTAGGCTGAATGGTTTAATTTCTGCTCCTGTATCTTATGGGGGAAGACAAGGGGAAATTGGTGCCCAATTTTGCAGATAGGGACTAGGATGTCCTAATGAATGGATTGGAGAGGAAGACTATCCTCTTGCCTCTGGGTTGGCAAGAGGCCAAGACACCAGACCTGACCAACCTGGTCTGAAATGGCCACCTGGATCATTGCAGTCTTTGAAGCATAGAGAAACACTCAGCAACGCCACATAAAGGTAAGTGGCATCTCTGCTTCGTCAGGGTAAGTGCAACCACCTTCTCTCTGTTATCTCATATTTAGCCAATCTTTGATACTGCGCCCCCATCTCCTACCAGGCTCATGCTCTGCCACTTTTAGTGTTGCATACAACATCTTCCCTCATTCACCCTAAAACCCGAACTATACACCCTATTTGCTCTTCTCTTTGGACAGTCACCAAGACGTTTGCCATTTAGCCCCAACTGCACCAACACTAACAGCTCAGATGTGCACTTGTCTCAATTCATCCCTTCCTTTCTCATTACAGGACAAAACTTGCCCTCAATAGGGCTGAAAGAGCGAGGATGGATTGTGGAGTTTTCAATATTCAGATCCTTGACCCCCATGAGAAGAGATTCCTGACCCTAACTGGCAAGATCTCTATCTTAACAACCAAGAAGCATTGTCCATTGATGTGCTCCTTTCTCATTACTTCCACTCTGATTGGAGCCATGAAAGCCAGGGTGCTACTGGTTATCAGTGACACCCATCCCTTCAATAAAATATCATCTCCCCACATTATATAATAAGTGTTGTTCACAGATTTGATTCTCTATACATCCTGGAATTCTACCTGTAATCCCCCACAACTAAATGCCCCAGCTTCCCTCTGATTATAGTGGCTCTTAACAATCCCCACTCCTTGATTAATTAGTGGACAGAACACTGAGGCTGACCATGGCCCACTACCTTTAGCAACTTAGATGGACAATTGTGAGCCATGAATGACCTGAATGACTGATATCTGTAGATTCCCTGGCTGATTTCCCACAACTCCCTAGACTGACCGTGGCTCATTCCCAGACTGTGGAGATATGGCCTCCCTAACCATTAATGTCCTGAGCTCTCAAGCCCTTAATGATATCAGAGGCTTCTCACAACTTACCTTGCTAAAATCCCCTGAATGAAAAGTGTTTCCCTCAACTTGATTAAGGACTACTCCCTTTAGACTTTGAAATATGGCTGCTCAGTTAAAGATCAGACAATTTCTTTGTTGCATATACAGTAGGCATATACAGTGGGTGTCAAAATGTGGCTCTGGAAAAGCACAGCCGGTCAGGCATCATCCAAGGATCAGGAGAGTCCTGATAAAGGGCTTATGCCCAAAAGGGTGACTCTCCTGCTCCTCAGATGCCTCCTGACTTGCTGTGCTTTTCCAGCCCCACATTTTTCAAATCTGATCTCCAACATCTGCAGTCCTCACTTTCTCTCATATGCAGTGAGTGTGAGGTAAACATAGCACTCTACCCTACAGCAACAGTCCACCCATTTGACAGATATGTGCTGATAGTTGTGACAAGCTGCTTGCCTTTGTGTCTGCCCTGAAAGTCAAGGCAAACAGAAATACTCTGTGCCTTTAAGCTTTGGCCAAGAGTCAAAGTGTAAAAAGGCAAGGCCAGACAAATGATTCTGTGAGCAACAAAATAGCTACCAAATGAGCAAGCAGTAAGAGAACAAGTGAGACAGCCCTGAGATGCCTAGTCCAACCTGAGAGTTGGGTGCCCATCCCTACATACAAAATGTTCTGGCAGCAGTATTAAAATAAGGTACCAGCCCACTCTGAAGTGCCACATTGAAGTGCAGGAACACACTGGACATTAATCACATGGAGTGTACCCTGAGATTTTGGTAGTGTTTGACCAAAATGGAGAACTGGAGGAGCAAGTGAGGAGCTAAAGTTGCCAAGCAACTGCTCTGACTTTCAAGTCAGGAATTCTTGGCAACTAGTTTCTATCAGGCAGGTGGGAAAATGGGAAACTGTGCATTATTAAGGTGAGATTGAGTAGTAATGAGAGTGATAGTGATATTCTTGTTGAAGGACTTTTGCCCAAAATGTCGATTCTCCTGCTCCTCAGATGCTGCCTAACATGCTGTGATTTTCCAGCATGACACTCTCCACTCTAATCTCCAGTCTTTGCTTTTGCCCTGTCTGAAATTCAAAGCGAGTTTAACTGACGAATTGAGTTTTCTTTAACGAGAAAACAGAAGAGAATTGATGTGGATAATACAGTTGTCGTGGTACAGATTATTTTGCAAAAAATGTGTTTGATGAAGTACCACATAAAATGATTTACCAACAGAGTTGAAGCTAAAGGGAGCATCCTGGACAAAAACTATCCGGTAACAGACAACTGCAGTGAATGGCTGATTCTCAGACTGGAAGTGGGTATAAAATGGCCTTCCAAAGGCTGGCATTAGGATCATTAATCTTCTTGATATAAGTTAATGATCTAGACTTGAACATACATAATTTTAAAAGTTACAGATAACAAAATGTGGAAGTAGAATTAATCTTGAAGAAAATTTAGATACGCTAAAGACATAGGCAGACATGTGGAAAATGAATTTCAATGGAAAAAAGTGTGCAGTGATAAATGTTGGAAGAAAGGAAGAATGAAAAGAAATAATGTAAAAAAATACAGGAACAGTGGGACCTGAGATATATATGCACAATCCAGGTTGAGCAAATGGTGAAAAAGACCAACTTGATCATTTGTTCATTTTTGCATTGTGATGGTCTGTGCTTTAAACTTAAAAGTGCATTGTGGCCAGTTTTCGAGTGATATTGAACATTCCCCCTCCCCTGCATGCTGTGACGTGTAAGAAATTCCAACAAAACAAGATTCAGAAAAAAACATTTAACATAACTAAATTAATGCTGATGCAAAGTGGTTCAGAGTTCAATCCAATACAAAATGTGTAGCTTGGTCTGTGTGCAGTGTTGTCCAAACTGAATTTGATCCAAATAATTTGAAACTGTTTCGACAAACAAGAAAGGCTTACAGTTAAGGCCTGGAGGTCAGTGTTGAGTGGTGTTCTGCAGGGGTCTGTTCTTGGGCCTCTGCTCTTTGTGGTTTTTTTAATAAATGACTCAAATGAGGAAGTTGAGGGATGGGTCAGTAAATTTGCAGATGACACAAAAGTTGGAGGTGCCATTGATAATATCGAGGGCCATTGCAGTCTGCAGTATGACATAGACAGGATGCAGCACTGGGCTGAGAAATGGAAAATGGAGTTCAATCTGGATAAATGCGAAGTGATGCATTTTGGAAGGTTGAACGTGAATGCTGAATATAGGATTAAAGACAGAATTCTTGGCAATGTAGAGGAGCAGAGGGATCTTGGTGTTCAAGTACATAGATCCCTCAAAGTTGCCACCCAAGTGGATAGGGTTGTTAAGAAATCATGTGGTGTTTTGGCTTTCATAAACAGGGGGATCGAGTTTAAGAGCTGCGGGGTTTTGCTGCAGCTCTCCAAGTCCCTGGTGAGACCACACTTGGAATATTGTGAGCAGTTCTGGTTGTCCTACTATAGGAAAGATACAGAGGCTTTGGAGAGGATGCAAACAAGGTTTACCAGGATGCTGCCTGAACTGGAGGGCTTGTTGTATGAAGTGAGGTTGACTAAGCTCGGACTTTTCTCTCTGGGGAGAAGGAGGAAGAGAGGTGACCTCATCAAGGTATATAAGGTAATGAGAGGCATGGGTAGAGTCAATAGCCAGAGGCTTTTCCCCAGGGCAGAACTGACTGGCACGAGTGATCATAGTTTTAAGATATTAGAAAAAAGATATATAGGAGACATCAGAGATAGGTTCTTTATGCAGAGAGCTGTGAATACATGGAATGTGTTGCCAGTGGTGGTGGTGGAAGCAGAGTCATTCGGGACATTTAAGCAACTGCTGGACATGCATCCAGACAGCAATGTATTGAGGATTACAGAGGTTAGGTTATTTTATTTTAGATTCGGATTAATCCTTGGTACAACATCGTGGGCCAAAGGGCCTGTTCTATGCTGTACTTTTTTATGTACTGTGTTCTATGTTTAAAATAGAGACAAAGTTCAGGCGCAGTTGGAATATTGTGCCCAGTTGCAGAGACCACACCTTTGGAAAGATGTGAAAGCTTGAGAGACGGTGGAGAAAAGATTTACAAGAATCATTCCAATGTTGTGACCCTCCCAGAACCATGTCAGCATGACCTCATCCTGTGGCTCACTTACCAAACCATAGGCTCGCTCTTCCCTCCATTACCCTCCCCTTAGCAATCTTCTGTACTGTAACATTTTTATGATCGTGTGTTCCTAGTCAATATTAATACCCCAACTAATTTCATGCCTTATTGCATGTAAACTAGCCATCGATTTTCTGACATTACAATTGTGGCTACACTTTAAAAATAGTTCATCAATTGTAATATATTTCAAGATGACCACAGGGCATGAAAAGGTGTTTTTTCAGTGCAAGGAGTTTTTCTTCCCTGCAGGCAGCTTAAAATCACTTTAGTAAATTCAAGTTGGGCAACTTTGCACACCAGGTATGCTCCACAATTTGAACTGGGATGCACTCTAAACCACTTTCTATCATTGATTGTGCTTATATTTTAAATGTTTTGTTTTCTCCTTTCACTGGTATAGCTGGAACATCATAGCTTGCAGGCAGAAGAATGTTTACTATCACTCTAAAACTGGCTGTCAAGCTACACACACTTTCTAATTTTAAAGCACAGATTATCCAAGTCTTTAAAAAAAATAGCAAGAGATGTTAGCTGGTTTGGAGTCTGGAACGTTTGGTTTAAAGTCAGCAATTAGCTTTGACATGTTGGTATCATGAACTGCCTGCAAATACACACTCTGAGAAACAAACAGATTTTTTTGATTACTTCACTCCTGCTTATTACTCAGAATCACTGACCTTCTTATAATTTGCAAAGACTTTCCTTTCTCCTGCAAAAAGGTTATGGAGTGAGTCATGACCAACACCTTTTTCTGAACTAATGGAAGTGCCTTCAAATGGGTGCACCTGGAATAAAGGATTGATCTACGGAGAAGATAATACATTAACAAATACAATGGAACAAAAACCTCAGCCCCAGTAGATACCTTATTCTAGAGGTTTAATTGTAGTCTTCAAGCTTTGCATCTTACTGTATTTACACTTCATTTTCTCATGATTTCAGGAAACAAAATACCCACGAACTGTTAAGTTGCCTGTGAAAATGTGGCAACTTTTCGATATTTATTGCTTTTATTTTAGTCTTAAAGGATACTTTAAGCCGATCTTTTCGGGTATGGAAATGTGAGCTGTCCTAATACTGATGACTGTGGGCCATTGGGATAGCATTTCACTTAAGGTGCCCAATTAGGAGGCACTTGTTGGGACTTGACATCCATTGAAAACAATGGAGATTGATTTTTTTTTAATCAGCCAGTCAGGTGGACTCTGGCAAGTGGCAGGTGACCTTTTCAAAGTGGCACCTTCACTGAAAGGGGATTGACATTGTCAATGGATCACCTCTTCATAGGCCACGGAGTGGCCATAATAGATGGCCTTCTCTGGGAACCTGTCAGGAGACCACTGGGGTTTACTTCACTGTCTGCCCCGGCAGAGATGGTCCCTCCTTACACCAGTAAATTGCAAATGGGCAAAGCAAAGCAGCCCTTTCACAGCTCATGAGGCTGCCTAGTGAGCAATGATGACACAGAGGCTCTGCCATTGTTATATGCAGGAAGACATTGGACTCTCCTCCATCTCCATTTTACCAATCCTCCCACCTCCCAGCCTGTCACCATGGAGTTCTTTATGTCATCATTTACATCTACCTCATTTGTTCTTGAAGGCATGAATATGAAGTAAGTTATACAATAAGTCTAAGCACATTGTGTTATTTAAAATTTGATCGATCTCATGCATAGACATTGTGACCCAAAAGAACAAAGCCAAAATTAACTCAATGTTGAATAGTCTTTGCCTTCATTTTATTCAATTGCAAATCCCAAAGACAGCTAATTATTCCCAGCAAGCCAGAGCAGATTAGCATAACGGAAGGGATGGACATTTCCAATTTGTGGGACCCCTTGGGGCAAGCAGCAGCTATAACTGACTTCTCTTACACCCCCCACCCAAACAAGCCCAGAACCTTCCAAAAGGTCACCAGTATCAGTTTGGTGATATCCACACATAAAAGCAGCCCCTCCTGATAGTGGTAAGGTGCTAGTGGAGGTGAGAATTGGCCCTGAAATGCTTCACTTGGCTACAGAATGGGCATCAGCTTTGCTGACTTTGCTGCCACTAATTGAAGACAGTCAATGCCTACATAGTCACGGCTTGAAACAATGTTTCAGTTTTCTCAAGTCCATTGACAAAGTGTCTATTTTCAATAGTTTCTCAAGAGATTTTGGAAGCAGTCTTTACAGCTGGATCTGAGAGGATCTGTCAGCAAGAAAAGTGGAGTGGGTACCTGCCCAGTCTACACATTTTAGCAAAAAATAAATGCTGGAGCTCAGTTAGCTGATATTTTTAAAAGGACCAACAAAGTCCAGAAGCTTACATATCGTCCTTCCAGTCTGGCCTTTCTGATCAACTAACTGTTAGAGCTGCTCATGCTGATAAAATGCAGTGTGCCCAGATGTGAGGCATCAGACAAAACAATTTATTAAATCTTTAGCCCTGTACATCAACACATCATTGATGTGATGTTTGCAATGGTGAACTGTAGCCAAACAAAGTGTTGCTACTGGAGGTTTCAGAAGATCCAATTGCAAAGACATTGAGATGTGCTGTGACTTTCAGGGTGCTCAACTCCATTTAGTGAGGAGATTTGGAGGACAGTAATGTTTAAGACTTTTATTGGTGAAATGCAACTGAAGATAGCACAGCTCCTCAGAGAGGCATGAGTAAGCTGCATTGCAGCTCTACAGAAGAGCCTCTCCTTTAGGATTCCTTGTACTCATGAAAAATAAATGTTATTTTTTGCTGAATCAATATTTAAATTGGCACACAAGGTTCTAAAAACTTAAGAGCATATAAAAAGAATCAATGCTTTGATATTTCCAAAAAAATTTATTGAAGACACAAAAAGACTTCATTTAAAACAAATCTCCAGTTTAATATTTATTATTAGTGCCTCAGTTGCTTTACGTGCATTTTAAATTTGCAACTAATGCTCTGAATTCTAATTAGGGCTTTAGCTGCAAATATAGAATGAGTGTAAAGCAATACAATCATCAGCTTATCAAGTATATCATTACTTTTACAGAGAAATAAAAGGGATCAACTTACAGTATACACAGGGAGAGCTCGAAATACAGCACCCATTGCTCTAGTGCCTGATATGGAATTTTCTATTGGTTTTGATTTCAGCTGTTTAGAATCAAACAAAGGTGAATCGTTCAGCGCATCTTAGTTCATTGTTGTTTACTAAGCTAATAACACGTCCAAATGGTTGGAAATTGAATAATGAGTGAAAGCAATTAGATCATTTAACAAAAGAACATATGAAAAGAACGATTGAAGATTTGACTAGATGCACACAGCTTCAGAGAATAAGGTCCTCATTAAACCATTATTTTTTTGAGGTGTCCAGGATTGGCAATGAAATCTGCCATTAGTTCCAAGAATTGCTTCTTGAGTTTACAGCAGCAGTAATATTATAGGGATAGCAAATTGTATTGATGGGCTGATTAACATCATTGGGATTTAAAATATTTATTTTAAAAATACTTGCAATAAACCTTTCTTTAAATAAACTTCTCTTTAAATTACTTAACAGGGAAGATATTGCTTCATGAAGATTTCTTAACTCTTGGGTCTTTCCAACAGCTTGGTTGAGGTCACATACAATTGAGGGATCAAAACAGCAGCTACATGGTGTAGTTTTGCGTCAACTGGTGGTTACTATCATGAGTTGGAAGAGAGAAAGAGAAGCATTTTTTTCTAATGCCATATTATGTAAATTTGTTGAACCAAGGTATCGTTTTCAGTAGGACTGCTGATGGACCGATGAAATCAAAACCTGAAGCTTAGTAAGAGTTAGCTATTTAAAATTGCTTGTCAAGGTTCTATCAATTATGGCTGGTCCTAGCTGATCCAAGTTAATGATAATTAATTATAATTTCCATACTTATCTGGAACTCCTGCAGTGAAAAACCTATCTCCCATCATGAGGGTTCTTGTGGAGCAATGGTAGGGTCCCTACCTCTAGACCAGAAGTTCTGTATTCAGGTCCCACCTGCTCTAGTGATGCGCAGTAACATCTCAAAATAGGTTGATGAGACAATAGCTACAACTCCCAGCAGATGGCTGTTGTGGTACAGTGGTAGGGTCCCCTCTTCTGAGCCAGGAGACCTGGGCTTACATCAAATCCAACCTCCTTCAAAGGTGTGTCATAACATCTCTCAACAGGTTGATTGAAAATGTCTAAAACTCCCAGCTTGTAGGACTGTTATAGTATTTAGGTGATGTCCATAACTCTGAGCCAGGAGGCCCATGTTCAAGTGCCACCCACTCCAAGGATGTGTTCTAATACCTGAACTAGTTGATTCAAAAATAGACTTCTGACAAAGTAAGCAGGACATGAAGTTAGCAGGAAGTGGCTGCCCTATTGCTAAAATAAGCTACAAACCAGAGGGAACTGCCTGTGGAACTAGGATAAACTTGAAGGTAGCAGTTGAGGAATGGAGTCTAGCAAAGTCTCCATTTGCTGAGACCTGAGGTTCAGAGACTTTCCTGTAGGAAGTGGAGGTGAACTTACATTGTATTATATCAAAAGTATTAATTCCTACCCTCGGTATAGTCACGGATTTAAAGAATTTCTTATCATGATCCACATCAAGAACCTTCCGTTCTTGTGTTAACTTTAAGTCATATTCTTCCCGATCAAATGGCTTCCATCTAATTAAGAAATAATTTAAAAGAAATGAGATGAATACTATTTATTTATCATCCAAACAGATTAAAATGAAGGGGTATAGTACATCCAGTGAACACTGTAAATGCAGTCAATTATATTGAACAAAATAAAGAGAACTAAGACCTGGGGGCTTTAAAAATGTTTTCTGTCTGGCAAATGTATATTTTCCTGTGATGTAATATCCAAATGTAATAACGATTGATGGGTTAGCATTTGCATCCACTAGAAATGAATCAGGTGATCCTGTCATCATTTTCAGAATGAGCCTAGATTTTAGTCCTTGTGACTTTGAAGAGATACATCATAGACAGTGTCAGAGATGAGGAAGTATGCTGAAAGTATGTGCATTTAATGGCTGCCGCTAAGTGCACACAAAGGTAGTTACAGCGAAGGCAAAGATCCCAAGACTATTGTGAGCCAGCCAGTACACTAACTACAATTGCATTGCTTCAAACAAATTAGATACAAATTACAGGTTTTTCTGAAGTGCTGCTTCCTCCACTCTACTGCACCTATTTGCAAAGTACATCATAAAGAATCGTAGAATCCCTACACTATGGAAAAAGGCCATTGAGTTTGCATCGAACCCCTAAAGAGCATCCCATCCAGAACCCCATCCAAGCTCTGTACCCCCACATTTACCATGACACTCCACCTGACTTCCAAATCCCCAGACATGGGGCAATTTAGCTTGACCAATCCACCTAATCTGTACATCTCGAGACACTATGGGCAATTTAACACAATTCAGCACCAAACCTGCACTGTGGGAGGAAACTGCTGCACCAGGAGGAAACACACACAGACACATGGAGGAAATAAATAACATTCTGAAAATTTGAAGGAACATAGACTCTAGTGAGAGAAACTGAAGGAAATCAGTCTTAGTCAGGAAATAGTGTTGGGAAAATTAATGGGATTGAAAGTCGCAAAGTCCCCAGGACGCAATAATCTACATCCCACAGTACTTAAGGAAGCGACCCTAATGAATGCATTGGTGATCATCATTCAAGATTTCATAGACATCGTAAGATCTCCTATGAACTGATGGATAGCTAATGCAACTCCACTGTTTAAAAAAGGGGGCAGAGAGAAAATAGGGATTATAAACCAATTAGCCTGACATCACTGGATAAAATGTCTAAATAAAAGATTTAACAATAGAGCACTTGGAAAACAGTGACACAATTGGGCAGAGTAAGCATGGATTTACAAAAAGGAACCCATGTTTGACAAATATACTGGAAATTTTAAAGGATGTAATGATTAGATCCAATAAGGGGAAGATTCTAGATTTGATTTATTTGGGCTTTCAGATGGTTTCAAAGAGCCCTGTATAAGAAATCAGCGTGTAAAATTAAAGTGCCTGGGATGGGGGTACACACAGGGATAAAGAACTGGCTGGTAGAGAGGAAACAAAGAGAATGAATAAATGGGTCATTTCCCTTGGGGCAGCCAGTGCCTAGTGTGATACTGCAGGGATCAGTGCTTGCATCTCAGCTGGTCGCAACATATATTAATGATTTAGATAAGAGAACTAAGTGTAATATCTCCAAGTTTGCAGACAACACAAAGCTGGGTGGGATGGTGAACTGTCAGGTGGATGCAGAGACCCCTCAATGTGATTTATTCAAGTTGAGTGAGTGAGCAAATGCATGGTAGATTAAGTATAATGTGGATAAATACAAGGTTGTCCATTTTGATAGCAAAAACAGGAAGGCAGATTACGTTCTGAATGATGATAGATTTGGAAAGGAGGAAGTGCAACGAGACTTGGGTGTCAGACCTGCTGAGTTTCTCCAGCAATTTTTGTATGATTGTCATGTTTGTCTTTTTAACTTTGCTTCTTGCTTTTACTGGCTGTAATGTAATTATTTTTCTTCATTTCTCTATTTTTTAACTCAGGATTGTACCTAAGATGGCACTGTAAGTGGTGACATATAAACTTTTCACTGTATTCAATTGGGTACATGTGACAATAAAGCTAATTCAATTCAGTTCTATTTGTTTATTTCAGGGCAAATGGTATATTGGCCTTCATAGTGAGAGGATTCGAGTACAGGACCAGAGTGGACTTGCTACAATTATACAGAACCTTGGTGAGATTACACCTGGAATAGTATGTACAGTTTGGGTCTCCATGTCTGAGGAAGGATGTTCTGGATATTCAGTAAGTGGGAGAAGGCTTACCAGACTGATTTCTGGGATGGCAGGACTGACGTATGAGGAGAGGATAAATCAGTTCGGATTATATTAGCTGGAATTCAGAAAAATGAGTGGGAATGTGACGGAAATCTATGCAATTCTAACAGGATGAGACAGTATAAATGCAGGAAGGATATTTCTGATTACTGGGGAGTCCAGAACTGGGGTCACAGTCTCAGAATACAGGGTAAACCATGTAGGACCAAGATGAGAAAATAATATCTTCACCCAGAGAATGGTGAGGCTGAGGAGTTTTCTGCCACAGGAAGTGCTTGAGTGAAAGTGAGGACGACAGATGCTGGAGATTAGAGTCAAAGAGTGAGGTGCTGGAAAAACACAGCGGGTCAGGCAGCATCCGAGGAGCAGGAGAATCGACATTTTGGGCAAAAGTCCTTCATCAAGAATGAGGGTGGGAGCCTCGAGTGTAGAGAGATAAATGTGAGGGGGTGGGGCTGGGGGAAGGAAGCTGAGAGAGCAATAGGTAGATGGAGATGAGGGTAAAAGTGAGATACGTTGGATGGGAGAGTGGAGCGGATAGGTAGAAAGGAAGATGGACAGGCAGGACAGGTCACGAGGGCAGTGCTGAGCTGGAAGGTTGGAACTGGAATAAGGTAGGGGAAGAGGAAAAGAGGAAACTGGTGCAGTCCACATTGATGCCATGGGGTTGGAGGGTCCTGAGGCAGAAGATGAGGCGTTCTTCCTCCAGGTGTTGGGTGGTAAGGGACTGGCGATGGAGGAGGTCCAGGTCCTGCATGCCCACTGCGGAGTGGGAGGGGGAGTTGAAGTGTTTGGTCATGGGGCAGTGGGATTGATTGGTGCAGGTGTCCTGGAGATGTTCTCTGAAGCGCTCTGCGAGTAGGCTTCCTGTCTCTCCAATGTAGAGAAGACCCCATTGTGATCAATGGACACAGTAAATGACATGTGTAGAAGTGCAGGTGAAACTATGATGGAAGTGGAAGGCTCCTTTGGGGCCTTGGATGGAGGTGAGGGGGGGAGGTATGGGCGCAGGTTTTACAATTCCTGCGGCGGCAGGGCAAGTGCCGGGAGAGGAGGGTGGGTTGTTGGGGGCACGTGGACCTGACAAGGTAGTCACAGAGGGAACGGTCTTTATGGAAAGCGGATAGGAATGGGGTGGGAAATATATTTCTGGTGGTGAGGTCCATTTGTCGGTGGTGGAAATGGTGGAGGATAATGTGATGTATACGGAGGTTGGGGTGGAAGTTGGGACCAGGGGGTTCTGTCCTTGTTGTGGTTGGAGGAGTGGGGTTCAAGGGCAGAGGTGCGGGATGTGGATGATATGTGCTGGAGGGCATTATCACCCATGTGAGAGGGGAAATTGCGATCTCCAAAGAAGGAGGCCGTCTACTGTGTTCTGTAGTGGAACTGGTCTTCCTGGGAGCAGATACGGCAGAAGTGGAGGAATTGGGAATAAGCGATAGCATTTTTGCGGGAGATAGGGTGGGAGGAGGTGTAATCCAGGTAGCTGTGAGAATCAGTAGGTTTATAGAAGATGTCAGTTTTGAGTCAGTCACCCTTGATGGAAATGAAGAGGTCCAGGAAGGGGAGGAAGGTGTCAGAGATGGTTCAGGTGAATTTAAGGTCAGGCTGGTATGTGTTGTTGAAGTTGATGAACTGTTCAACCTTCTTGTGGGTGCACAAGGTGGCACCAATACAGTCAACAATGTAGCAATGGAAAAGGTGGGGAGTGGTGCCAGTATAACTGTGGAAGATAGACTGTTCCATGTAGCAGACAAAGAGACAGACATGGCTGGGGCCCATGCAGGTGCCTTTGTCTACCCTTTTCGTCTGGAGGAAGTGGGAGAATTCGAAGGAGAAATTGTTGAATTGGATGATCAACCATATTGAGGCAGAGTAGGCTTGAAGGTTTGAATAGCCTACTCCTGCTTTTATCTTCCATGTATATTAGAATCTTCGAACTCTATACAAGAATGGTTTGAGACCATTAGTCCGATCTAATGAAGCCTTGTGTGAGATTACAGGTGTGACTTTTTAAAGTTCTACCGATCATCACAAATTAGTAAGTGTAGTTTGGCTGTGGTTCGATTGTGTTTAAAAACGAATGTCTCTTGGATTTGATGTCCATAGTGCAGTGATAAACCATTGATTGTGTATTCATCTTAGTCTTCATTGTGGATGCAGAGATTTGGTATGTTAGCTGAATGCCCAAACCTGTGTGCAATATTCATGAGTATGTATAACAGTGCTAGAGTCATTGGTCAAAGCCTGTGTGCTTAATGTAATGCTCATAAGTACATAATTGAGGCAAGTCCTTGCTCTTAATTCCAGCACATATTTTCCAAATTGGCTATAAATTCACATTTCTGTCCAAAAGATTTCATTAACTGCTTCCTTGGTGCTTCTATTGTTTCATTGAAAGTTGTTACCAAAGGTTTAGAGGTAGTAAGGAACAGCTTTGAGTATTGAGTGTATTCACCATAATCTGTAGGGCGGTGAAAAGGGTCTCACTAATGCAGGCAACTCTCAGCATAAATTAAATTACCCAGAACTGTGTAAATGGCTAATGCAGATGTTGAGTAGTGAAGGAGTCAGCACAAATCCTTTGCAAAAGACATTGAATGGGGCTGCATTGTTGAGCTGAGTGTCAGAGTGGAGACAGAAATTTCAACAAAGTTTTGGGATTCTCCAGGGCTCTGATCTCAGCCTGTTCTTACCAATGAATTTCTAATGTCAGAATGAAGGACTAAGATTGTTCAATTTGCCAATATATTATTCTTTATGTGCCCAGACCTTGATAAAGTGCAGACGCAACAAATAAACATATTCGGAAAATTGAAGATCACAGACTGAGAGAGCAGTGGCAACATGATAATTATAAGCTCAGTTATCAAATTGAGACGTGTGAACCAGCATATAACGAGTACAAAGGTACAGATTTCAGTTGTCAAGGAGCTGAATATTTGTAGTGAAACTGTTAGAGTCTAACATTTAGATTTTTGAAAGAGCCTGTTATACAAAAGTACAGTTCAAAATCAGATGAAATGTAGCAACACTTAAATCATTTTAACCACTAAGATATTAATTTATGAATCACCGAAATGACACTAATTACTGGAAGATATGGAAATTGGACAGGACTTGAAAGTGAGTTAGTGGATCATGACTCAGGATTATTTTGTGCTTATTTTGCCCTTTGGATCTAGGCAAGCTCCAACTCTGCTTAATCAATGGTAGTAAGGTACAGTCAGCTTTAAACTTGCTGAGTGCTTACACATCTAGGTAGGCACAAATTCCCAAGAAGTTAGTATGAGTTAAAGTTAAAGCTTGTCTGCACCTCCTAATGGGAGGTATACGGCAGCAGGTGCCAACTTATCCTGTTTCTGGGCAGAGTGGCACACAGTGACAGTGACCAGGTTCCAGGATACCAGTCAACACTACACTTTTGTGCAGGAGCTGGAAGGGAGGACAGAGGCCCTCTACCCACAGGTGACCACACAAGAGGCACACCTGACAAACGCTGTGAAGACATATTGGACAAGAAACTGTTCATAAAGATAACAGAAGGTTAAATGTCAGAGATTGTCTTAAGGTCCACCTAATCGGATGATGCCATACTGGCTTGGATGAGAATTACATAGAGCAGCGTAGAATCTTGTAGAATGCAGACTTTTATTCTCAAGTTTCCCCACAGTCTTAGCAACAATGCACATCTTACTGATGTAAATTTGCACCTGATTGCTTTCATATAATTAACTACGTAGTGGCCTGAATATTCCTAATAATAGCAATCACAGTCAAATTGCAATTCTTCCCTTTTGTAGTATAGGACAGTTAGGGGAAGTCCATCTCAGTCACTTTTTTATGGCAGTAGATGTCATATTCTGTGATTTAAATTTCCAGCAGTGCAATCAGACACTTTGCCAGCTCCTGTAAAAGGGCAAATATCAAGGTATGTTGGCTAAGGAGGAAAGGCCTTATTAAATAGAGTTCCTGGTGAGTAGGGTTCCTGCTGAGTAGGGTTCCTATTAAGTAAGATGCCAGCTGTGTGTAGTGCCAGGGTGCCCAGTAATTTATGGAGTGCTTAGAGCAGGGTGGTAGGGGTTCCAGGTTCAGTAATGGGGATGGGAGATAATGTCACACCATGTGGAATGTGGGGATGTGTGAAGTCAGGTCTGGGGAGCAGAGGGAAGAATGTCAAATCTGATGAGGAGATGGTTAGTTCCTGAGTGTTAAGTGGGGTGGAATTGTGTTGGGTTGGGGGCAGCTGTCAGGGGTCTGGAGTGTTATAATGTTATAATGGGCCAGTGCAGTATAGTTGGGAGTTGTCAGTGATGCGTTGGGGTAGTGGTCACATTAGTAAACGATCAGGATGTAGACTTGGTATCTATCGACTCTCTCAGATGCAGTGCAATTGCACACCAGAAAGTTCAGATACACAGTGAATACTGAGTCAACCGTATGTCCTGATGCACAACTTCAGTCTGCACTGCTCCAATGACTATCTGGCCATTGCAAACCTGGCCCAGTATTTAACACATTAAGATTCACCTGATGACAGCATCCTAACCCAACAGTGTGTGGCATCTTAAAACATGCAACACACTCCGTAGTAGTTAATGCAACAGGAGTTTCCATGGGCATCTGAACTGAGTGCTGCATGAAGTTAAGTGACTTCACTTGAGTGGTTGAGGTCAGTAGATGTATCTACAAATACCACATCTTATCAACTGCACCAACAGCTTCAGATTTTCTGGATGCTCTCTGTATATGTCCAAATGCCTGAGCTAAAACAACATCTGACACAGCTAACGCCAGAACTGTGCAGGTATGCTGTGGATGCAACTTTGGGAGGAAAAATAGTACTTATGCCAAGAATCTAGTCATGACACTGCCAAGCTTTGTGGCCAGTATTGCTTTATTTCTTTGTATTTTACTTCAACGACACAGGAGAATCACATCTAATACTATGCAACATTTTTCAGAATATTAGGCATTAACATACTTCAGACTTCATATGCATAACAAAAGGTGCAAAATAATTACATATCAACAAATCTGAACTTGCCTTATAGTTTTCATGTTAAAATGATATGTTTTCTGTAGTGTACCATGTACAATTTTGTTCAACTAAATTCAAGTCATAAATGCAACCTCACCTTTCCCAATCCAATTTCAAGGGATAATCCAACTGGTCAGTCTTGTCAGATTTGTTTGACTGGCTTTCCACAGGTGCTTCAATTATGTCAGATGGTAAAACAAACTTACTGGGGTTCATTAATACCAAAGAGCTATGTTGTCCAAAATATCCAATGTAATGCCCATTTGGTGAGTACCAAACCCTGTGTAACAATAAAATAGACAGACACAAGATATCTTTATTTTATAAGTCAGACTTGCAGCATGGGTTGCCATCTCATGTAGAGATGGTACTACATAAGGGTGCTCCAATACATGTGTCAAAATTGACAGGGCTCAGGTTCATGCCACAATTCCCCACATAACAAGTTCTTAAAACCAGCTGTACTTGAACAGGGAATCAAAGGGCTGAGCAGAACAGAGGGTTACAAAGAAGTAAAAGGCATCAATATGTACAGCAGAGCAGTAGAATATGTAGCAAGGAGTTTCACCTCTTTGATCTTGCTTACTGGTACCATTCATGCACTAACCAGAACTCTTCCTTCTCCCTATAATCTGCTACAGGAAGAATATTATTAAATTGGAAAGGGTATAGTGAAGATTTGCAATGATGTTACTGAGACCGGAGGGTTTGGATTATAAGGAGAAGCCAGATAGGCTGGTACTTCTCTCTCTGGAGCATAGGAGGTTGAGGGTTGATCTTACAGAGGTTTATAAATTCATGAGGGATAGCGATAAGGTGAATAGCAAAGGTCTTTTCCCTTGAAAGGGGAGTTGAAAACTAGCAAGCTCATTTTTAAGGTGAGACAGGAAAGATTTAAAAAGGGCCTGAGGGGCAATGTTTTCACACAGAGGGTAGTGCGTATATGGAATAAACTGCCAGAGGAAGTGGTAGATGCAGGTAGAGTTACAGCTTTTAGAAGACATCTGGACAGATAGATAAGTAGAAAAGGGATTTGGGTCAAAAACAGACAAATGAGAGTTGTTTAGTTTCGGAAACCTGGTTAGCATGGACAGGTTGGACCAAAGGCTCTGTTTCCATGCTATATGACTCAATGACCCTAAGTTGTACCCAATGTGTAGCTGTTGCAGCTATCTGTAGCAGCCAAGTTGTTACTCAGTATCCTGTCACTCAAGAACAAGCCTATAACTTTCATTCTCTGAGTTCTCCAACCAGGTACTTCTGCACTACCACTAGAAAAGCTAGTCTGAGTCATGTTATCATAGAATTCCTACATAGTGGAAGCAGGCCATTCAGCCCATCAAGTCCACAATGACCCTCCAAAGAGCATCCCACCCCGACCATTCCTGTAATTATCTATTCCCAATGGTTAATCTACTTGTCCTGCACAACCCTGGTCTCTATAGGAAGTTTAGCATGGCTAATCCACATCATCCGCACATCTTTGGAATTGGGGGAAGAAGCCAGAGCACCCAAAGTAAACCCATGCAGACATGGAAAGAATGTGCACACAGACAGTTTTCTGAGGCTGGAATCGAACATAGGTCCCTGGTGCTGTGAGGCAGCACTGCTAACCATTGACACATCATGCTGCCTTTCCCAATGCACCACATCCTTGATTACCTGAACAGAAAGAAGATCAATAATAGTACAGGAACATCTTGATTTAAGAAAAAAAAATCTTATTACGAAAGAACACCGAGGGCCGAAGGGGCTGTACTGCACTTTAATGTTCTAAAGGCATACCAGGGAGTGAGAAATTTGACAGACCTATATTTTTTAATAGCTTAGTACATTTTTCTAGTGAAGGTTAAAAAGAAGACTCAGTATAAAGTGCCATATTTAATGGGGCAAGTCACTTACTGCATCACTTCCACTTTTATACCTTTCAAGGCTTCCTATAATGAGCATCATTACAAGAGTACAAGTCTATACAAAAACTGAGTGCAGAACTAGGAAGACTTCATACAAAATATATATAATAATATGGCAAGCTTTTAAACTTAACAGACAGATGTGACGGAAACCGTCTGATGGAAATGTAAGACAGAAAAGTGTCAAGGAAGTAAGTACTACACCTTTAGAAAATGCTTACCACCCACATAACATTAAATTAAAACCAGTTGATCTCCCAACAAGTCAAAATAGATGATGATGATAAAGTATAGTCCTTAGTTGTAGATTTAAAAGACAGAAAATATTTGAATTAGTGGAAATAAAATTTTGTCATAATTTTAAAGCTATTCTATTCTATTTCTATATTTTTTGATTTTATATAATCACAATCAAAAGTAAAAGTGAAACTTTAAACAATAGAGTTGTTTGTCTTTTTTCTTTCCAAGTGTTACAAGCTGTTCGGATCAGAAATGTAAATTGAGCTGCCTAAATACTATTCCTGGCAAGAAAATGTGATATTGCAACTACAATTAGTTCACTCATGTCGTTTCAGGATGGAAAACCATCACTTGGTCCCAGTCTGATCCATATGCAATTGCATATGCACACAATATATTTGTTACTAACCTGCCTCTAAATTGGATTATTGCATCAAACTGCCTGCAACCTTTCTGGAGGAAGGTTTCTCATGAGTATTTCGGATTGGATATAAATGCTAGAAATTCCTGCCCACGGCACAGGAATAAATACCAAAAAGGACACAGACTTCAGACATTTTCAAGTCAGCACAGAAATGTCCAGACTTAAGATAGAAAATTAAAGCAAATAAATATTGGGGTCTAATGTAAGGGGAATGGAGTTTTCAACATAAACTTTTACTGCAACTGTAAAGATGTTAGGTTGTATCTGGAGTACTGCGTACAGTTTTAATCTCATTATTTGAAATAAAATGTGTTTGGGCAGTTAAAGATTCACTCAACTCATTTCTGGGATGGAAGGCTTGTGAAGAAAGATTAAACATATTGAGTCTGCATCTATTGGAATTTAGAAAACTGAAGAATGACCTTAACGAAGTATAAAAGTTCCTGAGGGGAACTGATAAGGTGGATATTAGGAGGCCATTTCTTATGGGAGACCTGAACAGGTGGGGACCATTTTAGGCTTATGAAGTCTCCGTTTTAAGATAAATATGTTTTTATTTTAACCTCAGATCAATGATACTTTGTGGAATTCTTTCTCTAAGAAAGCAGTGTCTGGGTCATTAAATTTATTCAAGGCTGTGTTGGATGGATTTTTGATAGATTGGGAATTTGAGATTATAGGGGACAGACAGGAAGGGAGTTTTGAAAACAGCCAGGTCAGCTATAATTTTATGGCAGAGCAGCTCAAAGGGCGGGGGATGGTCTAGGCCTATGCTAAGGTGCTAATCCATTTTTTTAATTGTGCTTTTTCATTTTTTATAAAAGGTTTAGGGTGAGAGGGGAAAGATTTAAAAGGGACCTAAGGAGCAATGTTTTCATGCAGAGGGTGGTGCATGTATGGAATAAGCTGCCAGAGCGAGGCTGGTACAGTTACAACTAGTAAAATACATCTGACTTGATATATGAAGAAGAAACGTTAAGAGGGATATGGGCCAAATCATGGCATCTAGGACTAGATTAATTTAGGATATCTGGACAGCAAGGATGAGTTGAACTGAAGGGACTGTTTCCATGACGACAGCTTTATGACTGTATGAGATGTAGGCCAGCATATGTTGTTCATATTGATGAGCTAATAATGAGAGGACCTGGTGGCATAGTGGTATGTCATTGGACTGGTAATCCAGAACCACAAACTAATGTTCTGGGGACATGGGTTCTAATTCACTGAAAAACTAGTCTCATGATGACCTTGTAACCATTGTTGTAAGAAGACATCTAGTTCACTGATATCCTTTCAGAAAGGAAATCCGCCATCTTTATGGTCTTGTCTACATGACTCCACACCCTCAGCAGTATATTAAATTGTCTATTGGGTCTGGGCAATAAATGCAGACTGAAGAGAGATACCCACACCCCATGAAGAGATTTTTTTGAAAATTGCTCTTGAGGAGATGATGTACCTTTCTTGAACCATTGCAGTCCATGTCGTGTAGATACTTCCACAATTCTGGTAAAAAGGAAAGCTCGGGATTTGCATCAAATGGCAGTGAGGGAATGGAATCTATTAGTTCGCAATCATTTTCATGCATGATTCGAAGAGGAGCTTACAACTCAAGAGTTGCCATACATCTACTGACCTTGTCTGTCTAGGTGGTAGAGGTCATGGGTTTGTTTGAAGAAGGCTAAGCAAGATGGCTTTTCTTATTCTTTCAAGGGATCTGAGCATCTATTACCTATTCTCAAATTATTCCTGAACTGAGTGGTTTGTTAAGTTATTTCAGAGGGTAGTTAAGAATCAATCACATAAGGTTGAGGAAACAAGGTTGAGACAGAGCGTTGGAGGGATACAGAATAGCCAGGTGGGAGCTGAAGAAAGGGATTAGGAGAGACAAGAGAGGGCATGAGAAATCTTTGGCGGGTAGGATCAAGGATAACCCCAAGGCCTTTTATGCATGTGTGAGAAACATGAGAATGACGAGAACGAGGCTAGGTCTGATCAAGGACAGTAGTGGGAAACTGTGTATTGAGTCGGAAGAGATAGGAGAGGTCTTGAATGAGTACTTTTCTTCAGTATTTACAAATGAGAGGGACCGTATTGTTGAAGAGGAGAGTATGAAACGGACTGGTAAGCTAGAGGAGATACTTGTTAGGAAGGAAGATGTGTTGGGCATTTTGAAAAACTTGAGGATAGACAAGTCCCCCGGGCCTGACGGGATATATCATAGGATTATGTGGGAAGCAAGAGAGGAAATTGCAGAGCCGTTGGCAATGATCTTCTCGTCTTCACTGTCAATGGGGGTGGTGCCAGGGGACTGGAGAGTGGCAAATGTTGTGCCCCTGTTCAAAAAAGGGAATAGGGATAACCCTGGGAATTACAGGCCAGTTAGTCTTACTTCGGTGATAGGCAAAGTAATGGAAAGGGCACTGAGAGATAGGATTTATGAGTATCTGGAAAGACACTGCTTGATTAGGGACAGCCAGCACGGATTTGTGAGGGGTAGGTCTTGCCTTACAAGTCTTATTAAATTCTTTGAGGAGGTGACCAAGCATGTGGATGAGGGTAGAGCAGTGGATGTGGTGTATGTGGATTTTAGTAAGGCAGTTGATAAGGTTCCCCATGGTAGGCTTATGCAGAAAGTCAGGAGGCATGAGATTGTGGGAAGTTTGGCCAGTTGGATAGAGAACTGGCTAACCTGTCGAGGTCAGAGAGTGGTGGTAGATGGTAAATATTCAGCCTGGAGCCCAGTTACAAGTGGAGTTCCGCAGGGATCAGTTCTGGGTCCTCTGCTGTTTGTAATTTTTATTAATGACTTGGAAGAGGGAGTCGAAGGTTGGGTTAGTAAATTTGCAGATGATACGAAGATTGGTGGAGTTGTGGATAGTGAGGAGGGCTGTTGTCGGCTGCAAAGGGACTTAGATATGATGCAGAGCTGGTCTGAGGAGTGGCAGATGGAGTTCAACCCTGTCAAGTGTGAGGTTGTCCATTTTGGAAGGACAAATAAGAATGCAGAATACAGGGTTAACGGTAGGGTTCTTAGTAAGGTGGAGGAGCAGAGGGATCTTGGGGTCTGTGTTCATAGATCTTTGAAAGTTGCCACTCAGGTGGATAGAGCTTGTAAGAAGGTTTATGATGTATTAGCGTTCATTAGCAGAGGGATTGACTTCAAGAGTCGTGAGGTGATGTTGCAGCTGTATAGGACCTTGGTAAGGCCACATTTGGAGTACTGTGTACAGTTCTGGTCGCCTCATTTTAGGAAAGATGTGGAAGCTTTGGAGAGGGTGCAGAGGAGATTTACCAGGATGTTGCCTGGAATGGAGAATGGGTCATACGAGGATACGTTGAGAGTGCTAGGCCTTTTCTCATTGGAGCGGCGAAGGATGAGGGGTGACTTGATAAAGGTTTATAAGATGATCAGGGGGATAGAAAGAGTAGACAGTCAGAGACTTTTTCTCCGGGTACAACAGAGTGTTACAAGGGGACATAAATTTAAGGTGAAAGGTGGAAGGTATAGGGGGGATGTCAGGGGTAGATTCCTTACCCAGAGAGTGGTGGGGGCATGGAATGCGCTGCCTGTGGGAGTGGCATATTCAGAATCATTGGTGACCTTTAAGTGGTAATTGGATAGGTACATGGATAGGTGCTAAAGCTAGGACAAATGTTCGGCACAACATCGTGGGCCGAAGGGCCTGTTCTGTGCTGTATTGTTCTATGTTCTATGTTCTAAAGTTATGCATGAAGAATAACATGACATGCTTAAACAGCTTAACCTGATAACAGAAATCATTAGTCTATCAAATAAAAGGTACCAGGGCTGACCAATTGTAAAATTTCAACAAAGCTCTATGTACTTCCATCCTTTTTATACCTGATTGAACAATCTATGGATGCAGTAACAGCAACATTTGCCTCCTCCACATGGAACAGACTCACTATTTGGAAATTATGGGCTCTCCAGCTAACTAGGCGATTAACAGAATCCTACAGAAATAGAGTAAATGTGATCAACATGACTTCAAAACATGACTTCATTGACATTAAGAAAACAATATGTAAAGATGTCAGTATCTTTGTTTCTTGTTTAATTGTATATTGATATGTTTCATAGTTACTTCCCACACTGTTACAAGTCAAATACATGCACATTGCTGTTATTTTCTTATGCCTTTGCATTACCTGAGGTTTAAGACCACTCTGATAAGCACTCATCATGAATTTAACCACAAAAGAAAAATCAATGGCAAACTTGTGGCAGTGACAATACCCTACCCGTTCAGTTGATCAAGTCAGCAGCTACTTTGCTTTCATTCCTAACATCCTCAGCTCAGCTAAGGCCTCAAATTCCTTCGAAAGGATTCCATTCCTGATTGATATTTAGTAATGAACAATCGATGAAGTAAATATTGAACTTAACTGTGAGTCCATCAACACTGGGTGAACATCAGAGTATATTTAGAACAGTGGAATAAAAGGCTGATATGAGTCAGCCCAGACAAAATAACTCAAGCGAATAACAGAAAGAGAGATTTTTAAATAGTACATTTAAATAGTGCTTTTGGCAATGTACAAACAAATCAAATTTTATTGCAGAAATGTCTAATGTCCACAAGGAATGGTCATGCATATGAGAAAATTTCATTTAGCAAGTGTTCATATTTCTGTTTCAGGTAAGTATAAAATCATAAAAGCCCCTGCTATACAAATGGTCTTTGGAAAATACTAATTTGACTTTGAATAAACTGACATTTTGTTAAATGTTGCAAATGACAAGAGAGTTGCAACTTTATATTTTTATTATAAATGGAAGTATGAGTATTTAGGACTGAATAATGCAGCAAGAAATGGTTGATTCATGTAGGTGAATCTTGTTCAATGATTATTGTGCTCAGAGAGCATTTCACAAAGTTTAACTTCATTAAAGGTTATTACTTCTCTCAGGATATTCAGTTGGGAAGAGGTAGTTCAAACTGTTTGCCACTTGTTAGATTATCTTCCTTCTCAATCAATAAAAATTCTCATAGAACAAATATTACTTTCTATTTCCTGAACAGTGTTGCAATTAAATGATGAAACATACCTTATTTAATGAGTATGGATCTCCTAGAAAGGCTGCAATATCCCAAATTATTACGTATCCTCCTGCATGAGAAAATAAACTATTTGAGGTGTGCATTTTAAATGCATTGGTGTAGCCTAATTCTCTATTTTGTCAAACTATTGCTAGCCAAATCTCTCAACTATCTGTCAACGGGATATAATATTGAATTAGGTAGTTTTTGGAGCTCATCTTCCCAAAATCTGTTTTTAAAAATGATGAATTTCATTAAGAAAAGAGGGTTCTTAACTTTGTCCCCCTGTGGTGTGCATTTTTGCCTCAACTCTGCACCAAGAAAAGAAACTACTAGCAGTATATGCTGGAATAGTTAGTGAGGGTAACATGGTGGCTCAGTGTTTAGAACTGCTGCCTCACAATACCAGTGACCCAGGTTTGAGTGCCGCCTCAGGTGGCTATCTGTATGGAGTTTGCACATTCTCCCCGTGCTGCCTGGGTTTCCCACTGATGCTCCAGTTTCCTCCACAGTCCAAAGTTACGTAGATTAGGTGGATTGGCCATACTGCAATTGTCAACAGTGTTCAGGGATGTGTGGGCTAGGTGGATTAATCATGGTAAATGTGCGGTTATGGGATGCTGGATCTGGGTGGGATAATCTTTGGACAGTCGGTGCAGACTCGATGGGCTTAATGGCCTTCTTCCAGACCGTAGAGCTTCTATGATTCTAGGATATATCTATGATGTGGAGGTGCTGGTGTTGGACTGAGGTAGACAAAGTCAGAAGTCACATGACACTAATTATAGTCCAACAGGTTTATTTGAAATCACAACTTTGTGAAGGAGCAGGGGGATGAAAGCTTGTGAACTAGAACCTGGTGTTGTGTGACTTTGCAGGATGTATATAAAATAATGATCCTTTGGCATGTCTGGGCAATTTTAACTCCAGAGACATAAAATATTTGATTAATGATGGTCATTGCTTGCTGAATCCTGCATTAATTCAGGTATCCCATAAAAATTTCTGGAACGATTCCCAAGGGATTATTTCCTGTTTTTTCTGATATCCCTGTAAGTTTCCAGCTTTTGGTAGATGGGATATATTCCATGCTAAGCTGATTGTGGCCTCAATTTCATTTTCTAGTGTCTTGCCTCAAAGTCGCTGAAACCTTTGTCAATCACAATACTATCTAATTTAGCCTTCACCACTTCCCATTATCATTTAACAGAATCTGGTAGGGATGCCTGACACAAAATGGAATTAGAGAACTAGTGATGGGTACATGTTAATTAAGGGATAATTTGGTGAGATAGAGATCTTTTGGCTCAGTGGTAGTTTCTCTACCTCTAAGCCAGGAGGACTCAGTTTAAGTCACACCTGTTCCAGAGATGTGTAACATTGCTGAACAGATTGATTAGAAACTATAAAACAAAAACTTGGTAAGAACTCGAGTGGAATATATGCATGCATGGGAACAAGTAATCAGTGTTGGAGTTTTGTGATGTGTAAGTTGGGACAAAACTCTATGCACAAAAGATGCCTGAAGCCTGCCTGATTGGTATTTAATTGAAGAGTGTGGTGCTGGAAAAGCACAGCAGGTCAGGCAGCATCTGAGGAGCAGGAGAAGCAGCCCTTCCTGATGAAGGGCTTTAGTCCAAAACGTCGATTCTTCTCCTCCTCCTCACATGCTGCCTGACGTGCTGTGCTTTTCCACACCACACTCTAGACTCTGATGTCCAGCATCGGCAGTCCTCACTTTCTCCTGATTGATATTTAACCTGTGGTATTTAACAAAAACCATACAATCTTCCTTGAGAAACCCTTCAACAGTTATATACACTAATTAAAACATATTCAAAAACATTACTTGCTTTAGCTCACACAAAATTTATCTATCTTCTTCACTGATGAACCTTTGGTTCCTAAATTTACTGGTTTCATTGGCATCATTGAGCTTGATCATGTTCCATTATCCTGAGAGCTATTTCTTTCAGATAAGTTAAAGTATTCTTTACGTGAGTTTGACTTAGTCTTGTGTATAACCATTTGCCACTTTGCCTCTAATTTACCTCACAGCCTTCTTTTAACTTTCCAAATGAATATCTACTATTTGGATGACAATGGTTTTAAAGATGTTCCACTAATCTAAGGCAATTCTAATAGGTAATAATTGTTAGCAAATCCTGCAGCTTAAGAGTAAATTAAGAACAGGAAACTAGATAACATTATAGAAGGATTAGTGAGTTTTGAGAAGATTTGTAGCTCAGGTTGATGTTTTGGATGTAGGTTTGCTCGCTGATCTGGAAGGTACATTTCCAGATGTTTCGTTACCTTACTAGGTAACATCTTCAGTGGACCTCATGCGAGGCAATGCTGAAAATTCCTGCTTTCTATTTATATGTTTGGGTTTCTTTGGGTCGGTAATGTCATTTCCTGTGGTGATGTTATTTCCTATGGTGAAGTCACTTCCTGTTCCTTTTCTCAGGGGGTGGTAGATGGGGTCTAACTCGATGTATTTGTTGATAGAGTTCCGGTTGGAATGCCATGCTTCTAGGAATTCTCGTGCATGTCTTTGTTTGGCTTGTCCCAGGATGGATGTATTGTCCCAGTCGAAGTAATGTCCTTCCTCATCCGTATGTGAGGATACTAGTGAAAGAGGATTGTATCTTTTTGTGGCTAGTTGGTGTTCATGTATCCTGGTGATTTGTTTTCTGCCTGTTTGTCCAATGTAGTGTTTGTTACAGTCCTTGCACGGTATTTTGTAAATGACGTTAGTTTTGCTCATTGTCTGTATCGGGTCTTTCAAGTTCATTAGCTGCTGTTTTAGTGTGTTGGTGGGTTTGTGGGCTACCATGATGCCAAGGGGTCTGAGTAGTCTGGCAGTCATTTCTGAGATGTCTTTGATGTAGGGGAGAGTGGCTAGGGTTTCTGGACGTGTTTTGTCTGCTTGTTTTGTTTTGTTGCTGAGAAATCGACAGACTGTGTTTATTGGGTACCCATTCTTTTTGAATACACGGTATAGGACTTCACCACAGGAAATAACATCACCACAAGAAATGACATCACCAACCCAAAGAAACCCAAACATATGAATAGAAAACAGTAATTTTCAGCATTGCTTCGCCTGAAGTCCACTGAAGATGTTACCTAGTAAGGTAACGAAACATCTGGAAGTGAACCTTTCAGCTCAGCGAGCAAACCTACATCCAAAACATTATAAAATAATTTTGAACAGAGCAGCTTTCCTACTCATGTAGTAGAGTTTCTGACTCCAGTGTGGCCTGGCTGAGCAAAACGTAGCTCTGGACTTCACCAACCAGACACCTTGACCCTGATTGAAAGTCTGTGAGACAGTAGGAAGTGTAGAGAAAAACAATGGCCCCAAGGGAGACGAGAAAGGGAACACAGCAATCTGTCCATAACTCAGCAGGACCATGGATGTGGCCATCCTGCTGAATTGAATTACTGAAATGCATTAGAAATATAATCTTCCATTTGCTCCTATCAGACAAGTAAATAGACAAGCTGGCTGGCTCCTGGGGTGAAAAATTACCAAAAAGAGTTCCGTGCCAGGGATCAATGGTGACAGTCTCCGATAATTGATGGAGATTAGCCTTTGATGGGGAGAGGAATGGGAGAACAGTGACTACCTAGAAGTAGTGGCAGTCTTTAGCAAGCACGAGGGAAAGATCATGGCTAGGGATTATGGTTGGGGACATTTGGCAACCATGATGGAAAAGGGAAGCCACATAGACAAGTTAAGATGTCCTTGATGATAGAAAGCACTAGTGAGCTGCAACTTGCAGCTCCCAGATCCATTCATGGCTAGGTTACCCAAACCTTGAGAAACACAACCAGCAGTTACTAAATGTAAATCCAACTCAGAGCAGAACAGGAATTCTCATTGAAATATGATAATAAAGTTTGGCATGTCTCAAAAATGGAACATGAGAATGTTTTGGACCCACCTCAGAAGGGGCCACAGCCCTCTACAATGTGGGTTAAAGTATTGTATTTTGACTTTTGATGTTTAAATGTGCCTTTGCCCCAGTCCTCTTCTGTCCAACATGTGGGATCATGGTGGTGGCTGGTGATAGTACCAAGGTCAACATTTCTGTCACCACCTAAACTTGAGACAGGCTGATGACTTGGACAAAAAGAATTTGTTTAAGACAAATATAGCAAGTAATTCCCTCAATAAAGAAAACTGCTATTAAACATATAATCCACTTACTCTGATTGCCAGCCAATAGTAGAGCTGCAATATCATCTACAAAGACTGCGGTGATAGGACTAGAAAACTGTATAGTAGGCATGATTTTCACCAATTGGTTGCCCTATAAAGAGAGAAAGGGGAACAATAGAATTTTGCATCATACCATATGAGTGCACCAAAACTCTGACCTCCAACTCACAGAAGGCCAAGGGCATTGAAGACCTGCAAACATCACTTTATCCTTCATTTCATTGGATACACATAACCATTACTTTGTTGCTGCTCAGTCTAAGTCCTGGAATTGTCCACCTATCGGTACTGTGAGAATGTCTTCCCTATGTAGATAACAGCAGTTTCAGAAAAAGGACCCACACCACTACCTCAAAGGGTACCAATGTTTGTCAATAAATGCAAGTCTTGCGGCAAGAGCCACCAGTTGATAATTTCTTGTTTTGATAGACCTTACACTGCAGGTACCCTGTCTGTATGCAGCCTTGGGAGTTCCCACCCTTTTCTTCTGCAAGGTGAGTGGGTGTTGACAGGGATAGTTGGGCATATGCCCCCCACACATCAGGACTCTCAAGTGGATTTTCTGACTGCTGTGTGGAATAGGGCTGGGATACATAAATATACCAAGAAAGTAGTGAAAATCAGGTGAACTGCCCTTGAGCCGGGAAGGATGAGGATATCAAGCACTTGTCTGTCACTGAAAACCAAAGACATTGACCAGCAATTTAAGAAGAGCTATATTCCTTTAAGAAGGTCTGTATGAGGGGGCCAGACTTCCAGACTGTCAACTATTCAATTTTGGTCACATCTTTCCGTTCTCATTTTATTGTTCGCACAGAAAGTTCCAATCAGAAATTCCTTTCAGATGCATTGAACATTCATTACGAATTACTGAATAATGACAAAGAGAAAAGGTTACTCTGTGACAGAAAGCCACCTTTAATTAAGTATTAAAAGTATTCCAATATGATAGAATAATTAGTCAGTGCTTCAAAGTTGCGAGCTTCATTCTGGAATCCACACATGCTGATTGCACAATTTTATTTTAGTTGTCCCATCATGCGTCGGATTTGGCCAAAGATTTAGTGGACCAAGATATATGCAGTGGTTACCAGAGTATATGAGAGCCTGAAAATTCTGTGGTGAGTGACTAATCTCCTGACGTAGCACAGACTGCCTGCAAGTCACAAGTTAGAATTATGGTGGAATACACTCCACCGGCCTGAATGAATGCATCTTCAACATCATCCAGGACAAAGCAACACATTTGACTGACTGCTCACCTACAACCTTAAACCCCACAGCAGCAATGTACACCATTTACAAGGTGCACTGCAGTTATTCGTGAAGGCTGCTTTATTGACAGCATCTTCCAAACCTGTGACCTCTAATAATCCGAAGATCAAGGGCAGAATGGAAACACCCTCATAGAACTGTAGATGGTGCTGTTGCACCAAACATTCAGAACTGACTCCCATAGCATTGACAAATGAGGAAAATGAACTGCGCAGGTACTCATGGGAAACAAGCAAGTTAAATTCTACAAATAACGAAACCTCTCCCTCATCACAGGACATTTATCCATACATAGGGTAAGCATAGGACTTGCAAAGTTATATCATTTTTCAGATGTGGGATTGGCATCCAAAGGGTTGTTTTTCCTGGAAGTGATAGGTAGCCAGTCAGGGAAATAAAAGGCCAATTCAGGCCTACTTGTCAATAGCCTGTCAAGCACTTTCTCGAATAAGCCATTCCCCACCCACCACCCCTTCACCCTGTCTCCATTGAATGCATAACCCAAAAGGTGTGGCCTCCCAGCAGTAGACTATGTAGCCAGTGCCCCAAGTAGGCTTTCAGGCAGCTGTAAGCTGAAGGTGTTCCCTCCACAATAATGGCCTGACTCTGAAGACAACTTTATTTCAGAAGCTTTAAAATTTGCTGAACAGGTGCCTCAGAGTTGGAGATGCTCTTTTGCTCTTAGCTCAACTGCAGGATGGAAGACCTTCTAAGGTGATGGGCCTCCATTTGGCCCTCTCGCGTCAGAAGCCTGCCTGCCACCATTACTTGGAGATTCAGCCCACCCTGTGAACTCTTAACTCACCAATTCAGGAAAAAGCCCCTGCCGCTCCACCACCGATACGTTTGAAGGCAAACCGCTAGGTGACTTTCGAAGGTTTGGGGCAACAAATCTCCTAAACTCAAGTCAGTGGCCTCCCTACTGCCAACCCATCCATTCCCAGATCTGGCCCAAATTTTATGGGGACCGTGGGGGCATTGAATAGATCACTTTTCCTTGGCATAACCAATCCTTTAAGTCAGTGAAGGGCTTCATCCCAGCTTAGTGGCAGGTGATGGGAAGCCCCATAGCTTTAGCTACAATTTGCTTTTACTTGTGCAGCATTACTAAAGGGGAGCACTTATTGCATGGTTACCCAGATGCACTACACTGATGGGGCTTCCAGTTTTGTATCTACCACATGTTCTACCTTAACAGTATGCCTGAAAGTGAAGGCAACACCATTAACAGCAAAACCATGACAGAGAGAGGAAATGACATTAAGAAAGTAGCAACAGCACCTGAAACAATGACTGACTCCCTCAGAGCTGAATCCAGAATCATTCTAATGAATGTTTCAGCTAGAATGGGGCAGGTTTTCCAATGGCCAGATGGTCACCTATCCAGTGTAGATAACGACTGTGAAGATAACAACTGTGCAGAATCCCCCGTGTAGCAGATTCTGAAGAAATTGCGAGGAAATTGAATTTTCCCCTGGGAAATTCCTCTACGCTGGTACCCTCTGAAAATCTCTATTTAACTCAGATACTCTGGATGCCTCTGAGGAAATGAAGTAATATGTTATTCTGGAAAATTTGGGTTGGATCTGACAGCAGTGAGGTGGGTCATTAAATACATTGTCTAATTCCTGAATAACTATTCAATATCCCACAAGGAACCCAACTGCAACTGTCCCAGGAATCAGGACGCCCCTTTCCCTTCCCACCCAAATGGGTCAGACCCATTCCCATCCTCTCCCACCTCGAGGGACTTGACAATCCTACCCCAGAATACAGAATCTCCCATCCCAGGACCCAACATATCTTGTACCGGGACCCAACGTATCCATCTGCCAGACCCAATCACTGACACATACTGCTGCCCTGACCCACCTAACAACCATTTTTCAACCCGAGCCAATCTCCTCATCCCACTGGGCCCCATCTGACCACTCTCCTGCCAAGTCTGAGCCCTCCGCCAGAACCAGCACCCATTCTTCCCACCCCTTCAATGGACCCAATTCCTGCAGCTCACCCTGACATAAAACCTCACCTGGCCCTCTTGTCCCCCTATCCATTTGGAACCTTATTCCCTCCTCATGGTATCCTATCCTCTTGGTACTCTACCCAGCTCACATCCTATCCCTAATCAAAGTGCCACCCTACTTAGCTGACACCCTACCAACCTGGCACCCTACTTACCATGCACTAACTCCCTATGCATCTGGCACTCTGCCCTTACAGCATCCTAAAATTCTGACCCAAAAGATTCTCCCCATGTCCGCGTGGGTTTCCTCTGGGCATTCTGTTTTCTTCCCACAGTGCAAAGATGTGCAAGTTAGATAGTTTGGCCATGCTAAATTCTCCTGTCGTGTCCAGGATACACAGGCTAGGGGGTTAGCCATGGTAAAGGCCAGATTGCGGGGATAAGATGGGATGCTTTTTGGAGGGTTCTGCAGACTCGTATGAGCCGACTGATCTCTTTCTGTGCTGTAGGGGTGGAATGACAACACACTTACTTGATGTAATAACTCTTTGACAGCTGTTGTTAAAGTGGGTATGTGGGCCTTCAAATTTCAGAACACAGCAGCTGACTAATGATAGATTTCCCTAATATGACAGTTCCACTCTCTGAAAGAACTATCAGAATGAACATATAGGGAACCCTGAGTAGAATCTGTGCAACAATTCCACTCATCAGAAAAATCTGGTTCAACATTTCACTACGTAACAAACCACATCTGTCGAAGAAGTATACCCAAATGACCTTATCCGAAAGGTTCCTGTTCAGTTAATTCAGCACAATTTATCATCTTCTTGAATAAAATATTAGTGTAAAGACAATTGTCTTAAATCACGAGGGGGTTTAACAGAGCACAGGAGGAGGAACTGTTCTCACTTGTAAAGAAGATCAAGGGGTGGCAAGGTGGCTCAGTTGTTAGCACTGGCTCAATTCCAACCTCAGGTGATTGCCTGTGTGAAGTCTGCACATTCTCCCCGTGTCTGTGTGGGTTTCCTTGGAGTGCTCTGGTTTCCTCCCACAGTCCAAAGATGTGCACGTTAGGTGGATTAGTCATCCTAAATTGTCCATAGAATCTGGGGATGTGCAGGTTAGGTGGACTGGCCATGCTAAATTGCCCATACAGTCCAGGGATGTGCAGGCTACATGGGTTAGCCATGGGAGAATGCAGGGTTACAGGGATAGGGTGTGTCTAGGTTGAAAGCTCTTTGGAGGGTTGGTATGGACTTGATGAGCCAAATGGTCTGCTTCCACACTGTTGGGACAGTTTTCAAATAATTCGCAAAAGAAGCAAATGTGATAATGAGAGAAAAAAACGTGATCACACAGTGAGTAGTTAGGGTGTGGAATGCACTAGCTGGGAATGGGGTAGAGGCATGTTCAACTGAAATATTCAAGGTGGCATTATTTGATGACTTGAACAGAGACAATGACTCACGTTGATAAGGAGGAGAACAGTACTAAGTCATAATGCTATTTCAGATGTTGGACTGGATGGCCTCCATCTATACTGTAACAATTCTAAGATTCTGTGAAGATGCATCAAGCAATGAAGGATGGCAAACCTTAATTGTTCTTTATCTAACCATGAGTACCACTTATCGAGTTATGACCCCAACATCATTAAGGTCACTCCCACATTTTCAGCCTGATTTAATTTATCATCTTGTGTGGCCACTTGCCCTAATGCAGTCCATCCCACATTTCTCCCTAGAACTACAGTTTAATAGCTGTCCTGCAACAGTTGAACACTGGAAACAGTGTTAATTGCTTTATATTTACTCCAATCTTGAAACAAAGCTCCATCTTGGAGAGGTACTGAGCAATTCAGTTGGCCAGCTGGCAGCAGCAGCCACTGCTGGATCGAAAGACAATTGTAATGAGCCAGGACCTGAGCTAAGTCTGGGTATTGCCAGGGCCAGAGCAGTTGGCCCCGCTGAGATGGGTGAGGTGGTTGGGGGCGGGGACAGGTCTTGAGAGGCCGACGAGGAAGTTAACAGGAGATGTGTCCTGTGGACTGAGTGGGGTGCTTCTGATGGGCCCAGGGAATCACAAATTTTAGAGTTCCAGTGCTGCACTAAGAGACTGCATGACTCTGATACTCCTGGAGCTGTTGCTATTTTCTTGGAAATTAGATAAAGCAAGACCATGTCTGACCGAGTGGTCAGATGTAAACTTTACTTGGACAATGTCCTTCCATTTCAAGGCAGTCTTATATGTTTCAGGAAAAAAATCTATCTCATAACTACTGCATCCTGACATTATCCTGACTGATTATCTCTGAAAGAAGGATCAAAAATAGTACACAACTGATGCACTTGGGAAGACATTAAACAGTGCTCACTTTGACAAATGGGAGGATTACTAAAAGTCAGTAATGTAGATATACTTTTCTTGTCCCTTTATTTCTGAACTCATAAAGGTTGGTCCCAGCGATTACAGGGACAATAGCTTGATGGTAAGGGAGACGGTTCTTTACATCTTCTTTAATAATGAACAAAACAGGCAAGCATCTTTTTCAGTTATAAGGCTCCAAACCAACAATGACAGATATACCATAAATCAATAATTGTTACACATAATATTCAGGATCAGGCTGGAAGTTCAGGTAAACCCAAAAAAGCAGACTTGATTTAATCAATATGAATTTCTACTTGAAAAAGTATCTTCATGGAACTTTTGATTCACTTTAACATTTGTAAGCCCATTGGATATCAAAATCATGCATAATATTTTACAAAGTCCAGCAGTGGGCAAAGCAGGAGCATGCATTCTGTAAATTTTTGGCTACAGATTCTTAATTCAACAGTTAAATAGTTTACATTTTTAATATTACCTCCATGCTCCAGAATTGAATGGAACCATCCTGATGTGCAGATAACAGAATGGGCTGAGGTTGTATAACCGGAAATGGCACGGTAAAATCCTCAGGTGGGGCTATCGTTGATGTTCCATCAACCTCTACCAATTAAAAAAGGAAGTTAATCAGAATGTCAATTTCTAATGCAGAGAGTGTATTAGCATAACATTTAGAAATACATAACATGATCAAGCAGAGTGCGCATGGCTTCATGAGGGGAAATTATACCTAACAAATTTATTAAAGTTCTTTAAGGAGGTAACAAACAAGATAGAAAAGGGGAAGCAGTGGACGTAATGTGTTTGGATTTTCAGATGTTTGGTGAGGTATCACACATTAGGTTACTTAATTACATAAGTATTCTTGGTATTAGAGGTGGTATTTTGGCTTGGTTAGAGGATTGGCTAACCAAAAGAAGATAGAGAATTGGGATAAGGAGGGAATTTTCAGGCTGGCAGCCTGTAACTTGTAGAGTACCACAGGAATCAGTGTTGGAGCCCCAATTATTTTTAATACATAATATTGATTTGGATGAGGAAGGTGAATGTACTTTTGTCAAGTTTGCAGGTTCCACAAATGTTGGTGGGAAGGCGTGTGGTGAGGATGACACAATGCTCCAAACCAGCAATGACAGATATGTCATAAATCAATAATTGTTACACACAGTATTCAGGGTCAGGCTGGATGTTCGGGTAAACCCAAAATAGCAGACTTGATTTAATCAATGTGAATTGTTTTACTTGAAAATGTACCTTCATGGAATTTTTGATTACCTTTAACATTAACAGAATGGTCTACTCCTACTCTTAGTTTCAATATGACTTGAAAGTTCAAAGCATTGCCTTAGGAAAAGTTTACATCCCTGACTGAGTTGGATTTGAACCAAACCCCAGAACAATCATTTTACCAATCACAAACACAGTATTTCTTCCCAGTGTTCAGGATCCGTGGAATGCTGTAGCCCATTGTCTCAAGCTCAGCAAAAGGCATGTGTTAAGGGTGCAGCTTTTAACTGGACAAAGTTAAAAATCACACAATACCAGGTTATAGTCCAACAGTTTTATTTGAAAGTACTAGCTTTCAAAGCACTGCTCCTTCATCAGGTAACTGTGGAGCAGGACCATAAGACACAGAATTTAAAGCAAAAGATTACAGTGTCATGCTGAAATGATATACTGAATAAGCCTAGATTGTTGTTAAGTCATTCATCTTTTAGATTGTGTTGCAGGTCTTGGTTCATTAATATAAATCCCAGAACTTCTTTTAAGTCACATTCTCCAGATAACTTAAGGTTTTATTAAAAAAGGTGACATCTCAACTCTGACAATGCATTGTATGTGTAAGGTTAGGGTCTGTCTGTATCCAAATCTTGAGTCAGACTGGTTCTGTTTCCAAAGTGGAATTTACAAAATATTACATGGATTGATTGCCTGCAGATTGTGTACTTTTTGAGCAAAATAGAAAGTATCTGTAAATATAATTCTGCAAATGCAAATACTCCATCACACTCACAGACACATTTTACTAAGCGTGCACACACCCAAACACACACTCTCTCACACGTACTCACAATCACACTCTCACTCTCTCTGTCTCTCATGCACACGCACGCATGCGCGTGCACACACACACATATAAGTCTGTGGGGTGAATTGGTATTTTGAGATTTACAGTTGCTGATACATTCTATTTTGTTCAAAAAGTACAGAATCTGCAGGCAGTCAATACAGACAGTTAATCCATGTAATATTTTATAACTTCTAATTGATCTGCTTGTATTGCTCGCAAGGCAACACTTTTCACTGTGTCTCAGTATATGTGACAATAAATTCAATTCAATATAAATTCCTACTTTGGAAACACAACCGAGGGTGATAGAGTCATAGAGATGTACAGCATGGAAACAGATCCTTCGGTCCAACCCATCCATGCCGACCAGATATCCCAACCCAATCTAGCCCCACCTGCCAGCATCCGGCCCATATCCCTCCAAACCCTTCTTGAACATATACCCATCCGAATGCATTATAAATGTTGCAATTGCACCAGCCTCCACCACTTCCTCTGGCAACTCATTCCATACACACACCATCCTCTGTGTGAAGAGGTTGCCCTTAGGTCTCTTTTATATATTTCCCCGCTCATCCTAAACCTATGCCCTCTAGTTCTGGATTCTCTGATCCCAGGGAAAAGACTTTGTCTATTTACCCTATCCATGCCCCTCATAATTTTGTAAACCTCTATATGGTCACCCCTCAGCCTCTGATGCTCTGGGGAAACAGCCCCAGCCTGTTCAGCCTCTCCCTATAGCTCAAATCCTCCAATCCTGGCAACATCCATATAAATCTTTTCTGAACCCTTTCAAGTTTCACAACATCTTTCCGATAGGAAGGCGACCAGAACTGCATGCAATATTCCAACAGTGGCCTAACCAATGTCCTGTATAGCCGCAATATGACCTCCCAACTCCTGTACTCAATACTCTGACCAATAAAATAAAGCATACTGAACGCCTTCTTCACTATCCTATCAATCTGTGACTCCACTTTCAAGGAGCTATGAACCTGCACTCCAAGGTCTCTTTGTTCAGCAGCACTCCCTAGGACCTTACCATTAAGTGTTTAAGTCCTGCTAAGATTTGCTTTCCCAAAATGCAGCACCTCGTATTTATCTGAATTAAACTCCATCTGCCACTTCTCAGCCCACTGGCCCATCTGGTCAAGATCCTGTTGTAATCTGAGGTAACCCTCTTTGCTATCCACTACATCTCCAATTTTGGTATCATCTGCAAATTTACTAACTGTACCACTTATGCTCACATCTAAATCATTTATGTAAATGACAAAATGTAGAGGACCCAGCACCAAACCTTCTGGCACTCCACTGGCCACAGGCCTCCAGTCTGAAAAACAATCCTCCACCACCACCCTCTGTCTTCTACCTTTGAGCCAGTTCTGTATCCAAATGGCTAGTTCTCCCTGTATAGTGTGAGATCTAACCTTGCTAATCAGTCTGCCATGGGGAATCTTATCGAATGCCTTACTGAAGTCCATATAGATCACATCCACTGTTCTGCCCTCATCAGTCTTCTTTGTTACCTCTTCAAAAAATTCAATCAAGTTTGTGAGATATGATTTCCCATGCACAAAGCCATGTTGACTACCCCTAATCAGTCCTTGCCTTTCCATATACATGTACATTCTGTGCCTCAGGATTCCCTCCAACAACTTGCCCACAACCGATGTCAGGCTCACCAGTCTATAGTTCCCTGGCTTGTCCTTACCACCCTTCTTAAACAGTAGCACCATGTTAGCCAACCTCCAGTCTTCCAGCACCTCACCTGTGGCTATTGATGATACAAATATCTCAGCAAGAGGCCCAGCAATCACTTCTCTAGCTTCCCATAGAGTTCTAGGGTACACCTGATCAGGTCCTGGGGACTTATGCATCGTTACTTGTTTCAAGACATCCAGTCCTTCCTCCTCTGTAATCTGGACATTTTGCAAGATGTCACCATCTATTTCCCTACAACCTATGTCTTCCATAAACTTCTCCACAATAAATACCGATGCAAAATACTCGTTTAGTATCTCCCCCATTTTCTGTGGCTCCACACAAAGGCCGCCTTGCTGATCTTTGAGAGGCTCTATTCTCTCCCTAGTTACCCTTTTGTCCTAATGGAATGAGCTGCCAGAGGAAGTGGTGGATGCTGATACAGTTACAACATTTAAAAAGGCACCTGGATGGGTATGTGAATCGGAAGGTTATAGAGGCTTATGGGCCAAATGTTGGCAATGGGACTAGATTAATTTAGGATACCTGGTCAGCATGGACAAGTTGTAAGGAAGGGTCTGTTTCTATGCTGTACATCTTTATGACTCCTTGACTCTAAGAGTTATACCTGACTCAAAATGTTAACACGGATGCTGTCAGACCTATTGAATTTCCCCAGGGTTCTCTCTATTTGCTTCAGTGTTAGCCTTCACTGTGCATGTATTAGAAGAGCAACCATAAACTGATAATACTCAGGGCACATAGGTAACAAGGCTGACACTTCATTGCACACACAACTGCATATTCTTTCACCTATCACTGCTTAAGAACTAAGCCACACAGCTTACCCAGTCTTAGCCAAGTCCCATTTTCCAATCCTAAGTCAGTGCAACTTTACCCAATATCCATTATCACCTTGCATCTTCCCATTATTCAACATGGAATGATCACATATTGGAACATCTTCAAACGGTTCAAAGCATTAATTTTTATTCAAAACAGCAAAAGCAAACAAAAAAATTAAGAGAGGCTGCATTTGCCTCTGGAAAAAGAGAGAGACTGTTTGCCTTTAAATGCCAATATGTCCACAGTCAATGAATGATCTCTGCACCCAGCTCCCAGCTACTGGAACTAAGTGTTAATCAAAGCCTGACTAGCATCTTGCACTTTATACTGCTGGACTTTATTCACGCTGAAGCTGATGGTCTTCCTCTATAATGTCCTCATCTTCCTCCTCGGACGTCTGCTCCCTCTCTCCTGACTCTTTGCCAGTTGCAGTTATACATGGTACAGCACACTAGGATTATGTGGGCACACTCCATCAAGCTGCACAGCCTCTCCTGTCAAAGCCCTGTTGATAAGCCCCCTCCCACAGTATTCCATGCCCACTACTATCATCTCTCCCCTTCAAATGTTGAACTCCCCCCTTCATCATTCTTGACCTTTGGTTTCCTGGTTGCTGCTTCCAATATTAATTTCCTAACTATTTAGTTCTAAATTTCTTGACCACAGCAGGGTCCCTGACATTTCCCATGACTGTCACTGAACTAACACTGAGGAAAGACCAAGGCTCATTCCTCTGACCAATTTCAATAGACAGCCTCATCTGATGAGTGACCAGACACTTGACTGAATTGTGTGCAGCAAAGTGATCTGGCAGGAGCAGTCAGAAAGGTGATTGTCTGCTTCAAATTAAAATGGATAGCTGCAACATTAGTGGAATAGAAATGTGCCATAATGATATGGTGAGGCTTGTACATGTCAGATACTAATGTCTGTGGATGCGTTGGGGTGGTGGTGGTGGTAGGGGAGGGGGCACTTGAAGTTGCTGTTCATGGAGTATTCTTTGAGATGTTGGTGTCAAGGGTCTAAAGGTACAAGTGACAAGCTAGAGTTGCCAGGTAACCGTGCCGACTTACATTCCGGGAATTCTTAGCATCTAGTTTCTGTCCAGCTGCTGGGTAATTGAGAAGCTGTATATTAATGAGGTGGGACTAATAATTATGAGCTGTAAATGTATGGTCATGCATGCAAATGGGCCTCTCACTGCTCACTAGTGAGAATCGCATCTCACCATTCATTGGAAAATTGAACTTTTGCTCTTGATGGTGAGAAACTATCTCAAGTGATTTACCCCAACCTTATTCTCTGGGTTGGAAGCATTCTGCTGCATGTTGCCAATGCATCAGCTTGTAGATGACTAACCCAGTGACATTACCATTGCATCATCATTATTCCACGGGAAAGATAGTCTCGCAGTAACGTAACTGTAAAGCTGTCTTCCACCTACTACATTAAGGAGACAGACCGCCTACTTGCGGAACGTTTCAGAGAACACCTCTGGGACACCCGCATCAACCAACCCAACCGCCCCGTGGCTGAACACTTTAACTCCCCCTCCCACTCCGCCAAGGACATGCAGGTCCTTGACCTCCTCCATCGCCAGACCATGGCAACACGACGCCTGGAGGAAGAGCGCCTCATCTTCCGCCTAGGAATCCTCCAACCACAAGAGATGAATGCAGATTTCTCCAGTTTCCTCATTTCCCCTCCCCCCACACCTTATCTCAGTCCCAACCCTCGGACTCAGCACTGCCTTCTTGACCTGTAATCTTCTTCCCGACCTCTTTGCCCCCACCCCCTCTCCAGCCTATCACTCTCACCTTAACCTCCTTCCACCTACCGCATTCCCAACGCCCCTCCCCCAAGTCCCTCTTCCCTACCTTTTATCTTATCCCTCATTCCTGAAGAAGGGCTTATGCCCGAAACGTCGATTCTCCTGCTCCTTGGATGTTGCCTGACCTGCTGTGCTTTTCCAGCAACACATTTTTCAGCTCTGATTTCCAGCATCTGCAGTCCTCACTTTTTCCACCTACTACATGAAAACAACCCATTACTGTTGTCAGACAGAGGTTGCTCTCCCATTTCCTCTTAAATTTGTTGCACTCCTGCTACCTAGAACTGCCCTTCACTTAATTTTCCCCTGGCACTGGTTTCCCTCGCTCTTGCTGTTTAGCATTGTAGAAAAAAGATACATACCCTTTTTCTAATTAGGTGCCTACGCTAGTTAATGATTAGTGAAAAATTGTTTCTTAATAGATTCACATTCAGTTTGGAAACTGTATAGGGAAGCTTTTAATTACATCATTAATTTTGATATCATCTTAATAATCTAATATATTTAAATAATTTATTTATTTGTCCATTTTACTTTCATGCATGTTGAATCTATAATTTCCTTGATATATTTTCATAGCAAAATATTTTTCCCATTAAAAAATGGATTGTTAAGCTCGTCATTGGAGTATATGAAATTTATTATTTTAATGATTCTTGTTTCTAACATTCATTGCCTAATGAAGAAAAAGTCATCGAAGTGTTTAAGAAAACTAAATGGGAATCATAGTAGTTATGCAGAAAAAGGAGATTTTTAATGTACGCTGGACTTCTTTCTGAATGAGCAAGATAAAAAACACTGCTGGAGACATGAAATGAACCTAAGCAAATAAGAAAATGAAGAATAGGGAATATCTGGACCGTATAAATCACACCACACGGTTTAAGGCGAAGATGAAAAGATCAATGGAATAGATTGGAAATTAGTTATTTTTAAAGGTTACCTTGGCAAGAAAAGAGATAGAACAAGAGTGGGAAGGTCATGTTTAACCAAATTTACTGAACTCTGTGAAGTAACATGAAGAACAGACAAGGATAATGCAACAAATACCACATCATTTTAATTTCAAAGCATTCCAAATTATTTCTAATTATAAATTAGACAGGCGATTAAGGATTGTGAATTTAGGAGGCAAATAGTAAAGTGGCCAACAAGTTGGTGACAACGCATAAAGCAGGAAGTAGTCATCAGGGGAAGAAATTTCAGCTGGCAAAGGCAGGAATTGCTGTTCCATATGATCAGAGTTCTACCAGTGATAGTCAGAATTCACTTTAATTATTAGGATTTGGAAATCAGAGGTAAATGAAGTTATGGGTGACCTCTAATTGGATCTGTGTTTAATGAGGAGGTAACATTAAGAAGTGAATAATTAACTGGTGGAATGGAAAATGTAATTTGCAAGTTAGTTTCAATATAGATAAGTGTGAGATATTACACTTCGAAATGGAAAATATGCTGAGGGGAAAGTAAGTATAAATGGAAACAGTGACACAATGTAGCAGTACAAATCTTTTAAAATATTAAATATCACCACAGGTTCATATGGCCATAAATATGCAAATAAAGCAATGAAGTTTATTTCTAGAGAATAAAAAATTGAAAACGTTCATTACATTCATTTAGAACTCTTCACAATTTTGGGACTGCATTTTCACCAGATGATGGGGGTGGAAATGGGGTCAGGCATGTCAAAAAATTTGATTTTCTTGCACTAATTTTAAATTGGCAGTTTCTTCCTGACTCATCGTTGTTTTAGTGCAGTTTTTTTGCAGGTTGTAACTGTAAAGTGGCCTTCCGAAGTCAGGATAGCTAATGCGAAGCCTATTGAAAATTTGAGTATTCTAGCTGCTATCACCATCCCACTATTTCTATGAGCTGGTAAGGTATTTTACACCTAAAAAAAGTCCTCCTCTCACGGGGGAGTTAGTGATCACTTGTAATCCAGATGAGGATTCAGGAATATTCTCAAAGTTAAGATATTTTGAAAACTTCAATGTCCCGATCAGATTTTGTAAAGTCGATTTAATTTAATGTTGTGATTCATCATATGGTACTGTCCTAAAAAGGCATCTCAAGCATGGCATTGTTTATGTGGAGAGATGCATAAAAGCACTCTTCTTATTGGGACAATTGCTCTTATACATTCAAAATTTAAGAAGAAAGGAGTTGCATCTCTAACTTATTAATTTTAAAGGATGCAAACCTTGCTAAAATTGATAAGTACTTTCAGTTTAAGGGGGGAAAAAAACCTCCTGAGCTGATTGACAGAATGCCTGATGTAATCTTTAAAATGTTGACCTGGCTTTTAGTTTCGATGGACTCCATAGTTTACATCCCCTGGACTTTGTTTTGGGAGCTGAACTCATTAGGAAAACATAGCCAAGTTGTCAAAGTAGCTACAAAAGGTATTCCAAAGGCTCGTTGTGATCATAGTTTGGTTAACAATTTTAAGTTATTAAACACACCTTTGATGTGATAAGTGAATAAGTGTGTTTATTTTTTACTGCAAAATGACCACTTGTGGGTAGTATATTTAGCAACGTTTTTTCAGTACAAAAGGTAAGCTGATTAGACTGCTAATATGTTTACCTGTTTAAAGTCAATTTCAGAGGCATTCTGAAGTCTTTCAATGTTGATACTGGGTGAGTAGCTGTTGTGAATACAAGGGGATGGAGGGTGGGTGAAGTGATCATGGTTAGGGCATGGCAAGTATGAAGGGGGTATTTGAAGGGGCATGCAAAATTTGAGGAGGCACAGAGGAGTAGGAGAGGTGTAAAGTTGGACCAGGATTATGGAGTGCATGGGGGGAAGCACTTGGGGCATTAGCAGTCATTGAAGGAGAATGTGAAGGATGATCGTGGCCGTTTAGTTCATGGTGGAGGGAAAAGTACTGGGTAAGAACAGTAATACTTGGAAATGAAAATACTGAAACTCTGTTCTGCGATATAGGAAACATTTTGGACCAGTATATGTCATTTGCAAGTTTTACTGATTTCTCCTTCTGGACAGGGATAAATGAGCAGGTCTTCTCTTGGGTATTGTGAAAGGGTCTGACTCGGGTTTTGCACTGACCTCCACATTGTAGAAAGGATGTACTGGAGCTATTGGAAAAACTACAAAATAGGTTTACAAGAAACTGTGGGTTTATGCTTATCAGAAAAGATAAAATGAGTGGGCCTCTTTTCCCTTGAAAATAAAAGGCCAAGGCGTGATATATTAGAGATCTTCAAAAGTGTTACAGAGCTTAATAAGGCAGAAATAAGAGATGGTATTGTCATGCTGTCAGACATCCAAAATTCAGAGTCATTAAAATGAAGTCATCATAGACTTAAGGCAAAGCTAAATAAGTATGTGGAGCTAGGATTCAATGAGTTCAGGGGGAAGCATGCCACCAGTACAAAGCAGTTAGGATATCTATATTTTTAATATACATGTTATATTCAGACATGTTATGAAATACCTCTGAAGAAGGTAGGAATTGAACCTGGGCTTTCTGACCCAGAAATATGGACAGTACCACTGTACCACAAAACCTCAGTATACGTTGGCATGTAAGGTGTACAAACCCATTGCCATTTTATTTATTAGACCACCTGGTTAATTAGGTTCATATAAATAATTTGTTTCATCATTGAATTTTTGAGAAATCATTAAGAAATTTTAATGCATCAACAAATAAACTGATGCTACTACTGACCTGATGGACTATATTCAGAAGGTGCAGAACTATCAGTGAACTACACAAAAAAAAGTTAGAATGTTGAAATTTCTAGCTCTGTGACAATGCAATTATTTACAAATCAATGGGTTCACAAACTGATTAAAAACTAAATAACCAAATGGTTTGAAAATTAAAATTAAGAAATATTTACTTTGTACTTAACTGATGTATCTTTGTCTAATTGTTTTTGTTTAATCCTTTTAAAAGACATGTAGCAGTCCCTAATCAACTTTAAGCATTCAAGTCCATATTGTTTGAATTGGATAATCTGCATAGTTCACTGTCATTTGAAATTATGATCACATTTCTTTGATAATTTCAAGAGATATGTAAATCAGAAAATAATAGAGATTAATCAAAGTTCACTCCAAGAATACAGCTGGATCCCTGATAAATTAACAAATAAGATTGGTTCATTCTTAAATCTGCAGGACATTTGGAGAATGATACAGCATGAATTAGTTAAGATGATCTGTTATGCTGGTGTCATTTACCTGTTTTTTAATTCACAGATTCATTTATTGCCTGTCCCCAGTTGCCACTGGGAAAGTGATGCCTTCTTGAACTGCCACAGTCCTTGTGCAGGGGGCAGACCCCCATTGCTGTTAACGAGTAAGTTTCAGGATCTAGCCCAAAAACACCAGAGGAAAAGTTATATATTTCCAAGTCAGACTGGTGATTGACTTGGAGAGGAACTTACAGGTAGTGTTCCCATGTGTACGCTTTCCTTCACCTTCTAAATGGAAGTGGTCCTGTGTTTGGAAGGTACAATCTAAGGAGGTGTGGTCAATCACTACTTTGCTTTGTGTAAATAGTACACACGACTATTATTGAATGTTGATGGTGGAAGGAGTGCATGTTTGTGGATGTAGTGCCAATTAAATGAACTGCTTTGTCCTGTATTGTGTGTTGTTGGCGTCCTCACCCAGGCAACGGGGTAGTATTCCATCACATTCTTGACTTGTGTTTTGCAGATAGTGGACAGGCTTTGGGGTGTCAAATTGTGAATTGCTCACTGCAGGATTCGTCGCCTCTCACCTGCTCCCATAGCCACTGTATTTATATGTCTAGTCCAGTTCAGTTTCTAAGCCATGATAATGTCCAGAATTCAGTGATGATAATGAAATTGAACATCAATGGGTGAAGGTTAGATTATCTCTTATTGTAGATGGTTATTGACTGGCATTTGTGTAGCATGGATGTTATTTGTCACTTGTCAGCCCAAGTATGGATATTGATCAAGTCTTGCCTTATTTGGACATGGACTGCTTCAATATCTGAGGAGTTGCAAATGGTACAATCATCAATGAGCATTCCCACTTTGACCTTACAATGGAGGAAAGGTGATTGACGAGGCAGCTGAAGACGGTTGGGCCGAGGACACTATCCTGAGGAACTCTTGCAGAGATGTTCAGGAGATGAGAATGACTGACCACCACAACAACATTAGTCGTCTTTTGTGCCAGATATGAATCCAATCAAAGGAGAATTTCCCCCCAGATTCCCACTGGCTCCACACTTGCTTGGGCTCCTTGGATGTCACATTTGGTGAAATGCAGCCTGAATGTCAAGGGTAGTCACTCTCATTCCACCTCTGGAATTCAACTCATTTGTCCATGTCAGCACCAAGGCTGCAATGACGTTAAGAGCAGAATGGCTCGGGAAGCACCCAGGTTGGACATCAGTGAATAGTTTAATGCTGAACAGGTGACACCTGATAGCATTATTGATGACACCTTTCAGCACATTACTGATAATCAGAGTAGATGAATAGGATAGTAATTTATGGGTTGGATGTCCTGCTTTTGAATACAGTCACAGACGGTATGGAAACAGACCATTCGGTCCATCTAGTCCAATCCGACCAACTAAAGTAGTCCCACCTTCTTACGTTTGGCCTAATCCCCTCCAAACCTTTCCTATTCACGTACTTCATGTCCCAGCCTATTTTTATAACTCAAACCTTTCATTCCCGACAACACCTGAATAAATCTTTTCTGACCTCTTTCCAATAATATAATTGTATTCCTATAGCAGGGCAACCATAACTGCAATCACTACTCCAGAAGTGGCCTCACCAACTTCCTACAATCTCAACATGATGTTCCAACACCTCGATTATCCACAGGACTCTGGCGGGCAGTATTTCGTTCGGTTAATTGAACTCCACATAATCGAATGCTGGATAACATAGTTTAGCCAAGCATTGGGACCTTGCAATCTTCCCGGATAATCTGATGTTTGGATAATTGAATGCCGGATAATCAAGGTCCCTTTGTACTCAATGTCTGAGCAATGAAGGCAAGCATGCTAATGCCTTCCCAACCACTCTGTCCATCTGTAATGCAACTTTCAAAGAACTACATATCTAAACCCTTAGATTCCTTTGTTCAACAGCTCTACCCATTGCACTGCCACTAACTATATAAGCCCTGTCCTTATTCCTTTTACCAAAATGCAAAACCTCACATTTATCCAAATTATAATCCAATCTGCCACTCCTCAGCCTGTTGGCCCAATTGATCACGATTCCTTCGTAATCTTAGATAACTTCCTTCATTGTCCACTATAACCACCAATTTTAGTGTCATCTGCAAACTTACTAACTATGCCTTTTAAATTCTCATCCAAATTGTTTATATAAATGACAAATAACAGTGGACCCAGCGTTGATTCCTGTGAACACCACTGCTCACAGGCCTCCAGTCCAAAAACCAACCCCCCACCACAACCTTCTATCTCCTACATCAAGCTAATTTTATATTTGGATTGGTAAGTTCTCCCTGAATGCCTTATGTTCTATCTTTACTGATCAGTCTACAATGTGAAACCTTGTCAAAGGCTTTACGAACGTCCATGTAGCCAAGGTCTACTGTTTTCCCTTCATCTACCTTTTTGGTTACATCCTTAAAAAATTCAATCAAGTTTTTGAGACACAACTTCCCATACACAGAGCCATGCTTATTGTCCATAAACAAGTCCCTGCCTCTCTAAAAGCATGTTAGTCCTATTTCTCAGAATCCCCTCCAAAAACTTATCCACCACTGATGTCAGACTCACTGGTCGACAATTCCCTGGGATCACCATACCTGGGCAATTTTGGCAGATGCCAGTGGCGTATCTGTACTGGAACAACTTAGCCTAGGGGTGGGGGGAGGGGGGGTGTGGCGGGGGGCGCAGCAAGTCATCAGTACTATTGCTGGAATGTTGTCAGGTCCTTTCCAGTATCCAGTGTGTCATCTGTTTCTTGATAACACATGGAGTGAATAAAATTAGCTGAAGACTGGTATTTGTGATGTTGGGGAGTTGTGGAGGACGACGCTTATTACAGGTGTACTTTTAGGAGATAATTCCACCCATATTCAAGGTGGAATGTGAAAACATCAAGCAACTTCTAAGGTAGAACAAACATTAGCCATAATAATTGCTACATTCCATTTTATATTCCCAGAAGCTTCTTCACCTAGCAGAAGATCAATATTGTTGTGGTTCTGTTCGCCGAGCTGGAAGTTTTTGTTGCAAACGTTTCGTCCCCTGGCTAGGAGACATCATCAGTGCTCTGGAGCCTCCTGCGAAGCGCTTCTTTGATGTTTCTTCCGGTATTTATAGTGGTCTGTCCTTGCCGCTTCCGGGTGTCAGTTTCAGCTGTCCGCTGTAGTGGTTGGTATATTGGGTCCAGGTCGATGTGTTTGTTGATGGAGTTTGTGGATGAATGCACAAACGTTTGCAACAAAAACTTCCAGCTCGGCGAACAGAACCACAACAATGAGCACCCGAGCTACAAATCTTCGCACAAACCTTGAGAAGATCAATATGAAATCTCACCACGGCTTATTTTGCTTGGATTAGTTAAAATTGAAAAAAAATAAACAGCTCAGGGAAGGCCTGCAAATGATTGAGATTGTAAGTGATACAAACTAAAACTGCTGAAGAACAATTGTCATGAGATATTATGGTTTTGTGTCCCATAGAAGGATCAATTTGACAGAAAAGGATAGAAATCAGGGGATTGCTGTTCAGCCCCAAACAATTGTATGTATAGGATCACTGTGTTCCAGACTCAAAACACCAACAGGTTTGACGCTGATCTTAGATTAGATTAGATTACTTACAGTGTGGAAACAGGCCCTTCGGCCCAACAAGTCCACACCGACCCGCCGAAGCGCAACCCACCCATACCCCTACATATACCCCTTACCTAACACTACGGGCAATTTAGCATGGCCAATTCACCTGACCCGCACATCTTTGGACTGCGGGAGGAAACCGGAGCACCCGGAGGAAACCCACGCAGACACGGGGAGAACGTGCAAACTCCACACAGTCAGCCGCCTGAGGCAGGAATTGAACCCAGGTCCCTGGTGCTGTGAGGCAGCAGTGCTAACCACTGTGCCAGCGTGCCACCCAAGGAGAGTAAGCACCACCCCTGCGTGGGCTCGAACCACCAACCTTTCGATTGACAGCCGAACGCGCTGACCAATTGCGCCACAGAGACAGGCGATTTTAGTGTTAACTATTTTCCTTTCATGACCTTGCTCTTCTCACTGTACTTTTGTTGGTTATCATCTCTTTGGCATGAATTTCACAGCGACAAAGTATAGATAAAGGTTTCTGCAAAGATGGAGGCACAGAAAAGTGAACTTATGAAAGTGGACACCCCGAGACAGTGATAGGACCAAACATAGTATCCATGGTGAGGGCAGAGGAAGTCATGCCTTAAGTACGACTGGATGTCAGTAAACATTACAGAATTGTAGGGGCATTCAACGATGTGGTGTAAATGTGCTGTGTCTTGATGGGAGAGCTGACTCCACATGCATGATATCACCAAGGCACAACCTATTGAATAGGGTATCAAGAATAGACTCTTGAAGTGATGGTGTGGGGATAGGGAGGGAAGAACTTAATAGAATACATTTTGCATATCTTTATTCAAGAAAATCTGGCTCTTCATCATTCAGAAAGTAAACAGGATCTTTGCAGAGCTACAAATATAATGATTAACATAAGACCTACCTTAAACATGAAGCTAAATTTTGACACTTTGTTTAAAAGAGTACTTGAAGATTGTGATTGAAATGTTGGACTTGTCCTATGGGGAAACAAATCAGGTCATAAAACAGAACAGACAACTACTAGAATATATTTTAAAAATCACATTTTGTAACTTGGGATTTTGAATCATTTTCTGATCTAGCTTTTCATTGTTTACAATGGGAACAAAATAGTTTTTGAACTGAAATCTATCATGACTGAGCTCTCTTGCAGCAATTCTTTGCTGTTCACCTCATTATATATACTCCACTCCTCTATGGAATTGCTCACCACTGCTGGAACCTTGTTAAGATTTGCATTGCTGGTACCGTAATTAAAGTCCAGCTGTGCACTTGATCATTGCTGCCAGCCACACCTAGCCCTTTACAGATCATGAGGGGAGATAAATAGACAGCTTATTAGAGTTCACAGTTGGCACAGAAGCTCACATTCATGGAGGTGTTGCTATTTCACATCAACACCTTTCTGATCAAATAATATTGTGAACTGCAGCTAATAGAATCATGCTATGAAGCCCACATATCCATTGTCTTTCTTAGGACCATTTCTAAGGGAGTGCTACTCTTTCTCAAATGCTCAGTGTAGCAGAACATGTCATTGTATAACCAGGGCTCACCGCACATTGAAGTTAAATCTGCACTTGCTTTTAGGAACAAAGAGGAGCTGGTTATCTATAGAGAAACAACAACTATACAGTCAATGGGTGATGAATAAAATGATGGTTTCATACTTGTTGTGCTAATGTTGCATCACTTATCACGTTGAAGGTAATGTTTCTTCTACTCAAAGTCCTCATCTTCCACCTTGGAAGTCTGTTGATGCTTTCACAACTTTTCAGTGGCTGTCAAATCTACTCTTTGCTTGCTCCTTTGTGCAGGAAACAAGAGGCAGTGCACACTCTTGACTGTCTACAAGGCCACCCCAAATGCTATCATTAGAACTTCATCTTTTGGAGTCCATTTTGCCTGCTCCATGATGGTCCTGCCAGAAGAAAAGGCTGCACTGTATGTCTGCTCAGCCTCTGTCAGGATGTTGCATAATGGAATCATCAGCCATGGTTACACAAGGTACCCACAAGTAACCATCCTTGTTAGTATTTAATGCTCAAAATGAAGCAGAAACTAAGACTGGTGGAGGACATGTCAGTACCCAAAGCAGCTGACACAGTCTTCAAAGATGTACCAATGATCACAGATGACCTGTAATCAACAGAAGGAACCCTTTTTGTGTGGATGAAGTCAGCTGCATCATTTCGTGCCACTCTCTACACAGCACACGAAGAAGAAACAAGAGTCGGCCACTCAGCCCCTTAAGCTTGCTCCAACTTTCAATAAGATCATGGTTGATCAGATTTTAACCACAACTCTACATTCCTGCATCTCCCTAATGAGCTTCATCTCCTTGGTAATCAAGAATGTACTACCTCTGCCTTAAAGGTATTCAAAGATTCTGCATCCACTGGCTTTTGAGTCGGGAATTCCAAAGACTCAACCCTCCAAGAGTAAAAATATTTCCTCATCTCTGCTTTAAATGGCACCTGTTTATTTTTAAACTATGACCCCTAATTCTAGATTCTCCCAAAACAGGAAACATGCTTTCCACATCTACCTGATCAAGTTCTCTTCAGATCTTAAATATTTCAATTAAGCCTACCCTTTCTTCATAAGGCAATCCACTCATTCTAGGACTGTCTAGTAAACCTTCTTTGATCTGAACTGCTTCCAGTGCATTAACATCTTTCTGTAAGTGCGGTGTCCAGTACTTCACACAATTTTCCAGATGCAGTCTCATCAATGCGGGGTATGGCTGCTGCATGACCTCCCAACTCCTGTACTCAATACTCTGAACAATAAAGGAAAGCATACCAAACGCCTTCTTCACTGTCCTATCTACCTGTGACTCCACTTTCAAGGAGCTATGAATCTGCACTCCAAGGACTATTTGTTCAGCAACACTCACTAGGACCTTACCTTAAGTGTAATAGTCCTACTAAGATTTGCTTTCCCAAAATGCAGCACCTCGCATTTATCCGAATTAAACTCCATCTGCCAATTCTCAGCCCATTTGCCCATCTGGTCCAGATCCTGTTATAATCTGAGGTAACCCTCTTCGCTGTCCACTACACCTCCAATTTTGGTGTCATCTGCAAACTTACTAACTGTACCTCTTATGCTCAAATCCAAATCATTTATATAAATGCCGAAAAGTAGAGGGCCAAACACCGATCCTTGTGGCCCTCCACTGGTCACAAGCCTCCAGTCTGAAAAACAACCTTCCACCACCGCCCTCTGTCTTCCACCTTTGAGCTAGTTCTGTATCCAAATGGTTAGTTCTCCCTGTATTCCATGAGATCTAACCTTGATAATCAGTCTCCCATGGGGAATCTTGTCGAAAGCCTTACTGAAGTCCGTATAGATCACATCTACTGCTCTGCCCTCATCAATCTTCTTTGTTACTTCTTCAAAAAACTCAATTAAGTTTGTGATACATGATTTCCCACGCACAAAGCCATGTTGACTATCCCTAATCAGTCCTTGCCTTTCCAAATACATGTACATCCTATCCCTCAGGATTCCCTCCAACAACTTGCCCACCACCGAGGTCAGGCTCACTGGTCTATAGTTCCCTGGCTTGTGTTTATTGCCCTTCTTAAACAGTGGCACCATGTTTGCCAACCTCCAGTCTTCCGGTACCTCACCTGTGACTATTGATGATACAAATATCTCAGCAAGAGGCCCAGCAATCACTTCTCTAGCTTCCCACAGAGTTCTCAGGTACACCTGATCAGGACTTGAGGATTTATCCACCTTTAATCATTTCAAGACATCCAGCACTTCCTCCTCTGTTATCTGGACATTTTGCAAGATGTCACCATCTATTTCCATACAGTCTATATCTTCTAGATCCTTTTCCACAGTAAATACTGATGCAAAATATTCATTTAGTATTTCCCCCATTTTCTGTGGCTCCACACAAAGGCCGCCTTGCTGATCATTGAGGGGCCCTATTCTCTCCCTAGTTAGCCTTTTGTCCTTAATATATTTGTAAAAACCGTTTGGATTCTCCTTATTTCTATTTGCCAAAACTATCTCATGTCCCCATTTTGCCCTCCTGATTTCCCTCTTAAGTATACTCCTACTTCCTTTATACTCTTCTAAGGATTCACTCGATCTATCCTGACATATGCTTCCTTCTTTTTCTTAACCAAACCCTCAATTTCTTTAGTCATCCAGCATTCCCAGACCTACCAGCCTTCCCTTTCACCCAGACTGGAATATACTTTCTCTGGATTCTTCTTATCTCATTTCTGAAGGCTTCCCATTTTCCAGTTGTCCCTTTACCTGCGAACATCTGCCTCCAATCAACTTTCAAAAGTTCTTGCCTAATACCATCAAAATGGGCCTTTCTCCAATTTAGAACTTCAACTTTTAGATCTGGTCTATCCTTTTCCATCACTATTTTAAAACGAACAGAATTATGATCACTGGCCCCAAAGTGCTTTTCCACTGACACCTCAGTCACCTGCCCTGCCTTATTTCCCAAGAGTAGGTCAAGTTTGCACCTTCTCTAGTAGGTACATCCACATACTGAATCAGAAAATTGTCTTGTATACACTTAAGAAATTCCTCTCCATCTAAACCTTTGATTGAAATCTTTAAAACAGTGACAGGATTTGATCATCACAATTATATTTTATAGTCCAATAATGTTTTCAGAAAACATTGTTAAAAGCCACTGCTTTTTGTCCAGAAGTTCTTGACAGCGAGTTTTGAGAAGATTTGTAGCTCAGGTTGAGGTTCTGGATGTAAGTTTGCTTGCTGAGCTGGAAGGTTCCATTTCTGACGTTTCATCACCCTACTAGGTAACATCATCAGTTGAGCCTTCAAATGAATCACTGGTTATATAGCTCACTTTCTATTTATGTGTTTAGGTTTCCTTGGTTGATGATGTCATTTCCTGTGGTGATGGCATTTCCTATTCTTTTTCTCAGGGGGTAGTAAATGGGATCCAAGTCAATGTGTTTGTTGATAGATTCCAGTTGGAATGCCATGCTTCTAGGAATTCTCATGTATGTTTGGCTTGTCTTAGGATGGATATGTTGTCCCAGTCGAAGTGGTGTCCTTCATCATCCATATGTAAGGATACTAGTGAGAGTGGGTCATGTCTTTTTGTGGCTAGTTGATGTTCATGTATCCTAGTGGCTAGTTTTCTGCCTGTTTATCAATGAAGTGTTTGTTAAGTTCTTGCAAGGTATTTTGTAAATGACATTAGTTGTTTTTTGAATCTGAAGTGGTTGAATCTGACTGTATCTGGATGAGTAGCAGCAAACATGTCTTTGATAAACCTGTTTAAGGCAGCACAGTGGTTCAGTGGTTAGCACTGCTGCCTCACACAGCCAAAGACCTGGGTTCAATTCCAGCCTTGGGGTAAATGTCTACGCGGAGTTTGCACGGTCTCCTTAGTCTGTGGGGGTTTTGTTCCAGATGTTCTGATTTCCTTTCACAGTACAAAATTGCACAGGTTTAGTGGATTGGCCATGCTATGTTTCCCACAGTGTTTAGGAATGTGAGGTCTAGATGGATTAACCTTGGTAATTGTGGGAATATGGGGATAGTGTAGGAGACTGGGTCTGCATGGGATATTCTTTAGAGTGTTGATGCAGATACAATGGTTGAATGATCTCTTTCAGCAGTGTAGGAATTCTCTGATTCTTCAAGTCACTTTATTACACTACTGCCAGTTTATTATAGACGACAGAGAAACATGCACAAATATATAAAAACTGTCATGCGAGAGGTAAGAAAGTTCCTTGATGACTCATTCTGAGAATATAAATTTGAGATTGACCAAAATTTAAAATAGGCTTTGGAGGCTATATACAGTACATTTGCTTCAATGATCCCAAACATTTCTAACTTACAGACAGTTGTGAGGCACAAGTTCTTGGATAACATACTGCATTAGTCACTAACGAAAAAGACCACAGGGAGGAGGTAAGCCATCACTGGAATGCCAATACCTTATAAAGAATATATCCTAATTATTGCATAGGCATGCAGGGTAAGTGGTCATCTTGTTAAGAATGATTCAAAAGGTAAGCTGCCTAGACAAACAGAGATTCTGTTTTGAATTGTTCAGAAGAACACATCTCCCAGGACAGAGAGTGTGAAATAAAGGGATGGTGAAAGACCTCTTAAAACAACTTCTAGTATGCTGCAAAGTAACTGGGGAGTGAAAAGTTCTTTATACCTGCAGAACTGGAAGCCAGGAAATTTCTGTCTCTCTTCCAAGTTCTGCCATCCTGCTCATGTACCTGTACACAAGAATTCACGCTATCCAACCACAGAAGCCATCACAGTTTCTGGATCCAACTTCAGGGTTCAAACACTTCACTTCAGAACACAATCTCAACTAATACCCTCTCGTAGTATACCACAAAAAGTTATTAGACTTTCTATTTATCAGTATCCATTTGCTTTATTGGTACATGTTTTAGTCCTGAAAGTAGTGTATATTTGTAGCGTATTGTTACTATTTGTAAACTTAGATTTGAAAGTAGAGGGATGATGAATTTTAGTTCTGTGAAGGTAACTTATTTTTTACAAAGGTCAGAAAGTCGCTTGCATTTGAACTCAAAACAGTTGTTCCAAGAAAAAGTGTGACGTAAGTTAAAAGACTCAATTAGCTTTCTGGGAGGTGAATTGCACAATTTTATGACCTACATCAAAACAAATGAGAGGCCACTAGCTGTTTGAGATCAGGTGAAGAAGAGAAGTCATGAAAGTTGAAGGACAATGTTTTGTTTGTGAAAATCTCCAAACTGTGTATTGTATAAAAGCCTCTAGACTGTGAGAACTGACAAGAAATCCAGGCTGTCAAGACTGGAAAGAAGTCTCAGGCTATCAGAGCTGTAATGATGTGTTGAGGCCAACAGAGCTGGAAAGATTTCTCTTGGCCATCAGAACTAGAGAAGATAATATGAAGAATAATTGTAAAATTAACAAGGAGTGACTATTCCCTGGGATTGAGTGACTGCGAAGAATGTTGCTGGGAAAAGGGTGGCAATGCCTTGGATGGAACATATCTTAATTGTTGCATTGGTATCTTCCTGCTGTTTATGTTAAGATCTTGCTAAATTGTCATATATATAACCTTTTGTGCAATAAACTTGAACTGGGTTTATTAAAAGCACATTTGCAGCCTTGTCTGAATTTGTTCAGTGACAATCATTATGCTAATCAAACTGCAAAAATAAAAGTTTATGGTTTATCAAATCACATTTCATTCTAGAGTCTGACTTGCCCAATACTACCATCAACTGTGATTTTGAAAGAGTCAGGCTCTTGGCAAGAAGACAATTTGTTAAATTTAATTAGGATCTTTTAACGAAATTAGTTTTTGGGGGACTGGACATACTAAAGAGTTAAGGTAGAGTTCATTTATACAGATTACTTTACTCTGTATGTACATATGACTCTGAAATTTCTAGTTGTTCGCCATTTCAATTAAATGACCATGCTCTCACATTAACATTTCTCTCCTGGGTCTGCTACAATATTACAATGAAGCACAGTGCAATCTTGATAAACAATGCCTCATTTTCTCCTTAGAAATCTAGATAGTCAACAAATCTGCAAAGGAAGATTCCAACATCAAAATCTAATATAGTTCCATTGGATCTCAAAGCTACAATCATACAATCAATCATTTAACAGGCAAAAACAATATAATTGTAGATGCTATGTCAAGAGCAACTAAGAAACAAAATGAATGCCATGATCACATGGACCTGGAGAGAAAAATGTTTCTTATGGTAATCTTTGTACTTAATGTAAATATATTATTATAGTTAATTCACTTACAAAGCCAATGATTGAGGTAATAGAACATAGAACATAGAAGGATACAGCGCAGTACAGGCCCTTCGGCCCTCGATGTTGCGCCGACCGAATCCTACCTAACCTATACTAGCCCAATAACTTCCAAATGCCTATCCAATGCCCGCTTAAATGACCATAAAGAAGGAGAGTTCACCACTGATACGGGCAGGGCATTCCATGAACTCACAACCCGCTGTGTGAAGAATCTACCCCTAACATCTGTCCTATACCTACCACCCCTTAATTTAAAGCTATGTCCCCTAGTAACACCTGACTCCATTAGCGGTAAAAGGTTCTTAGTATCTACCCTATCTAAACCCCTAATCATCTTATACACTTCTATCAGATCTCCCCTAAACCTTCTCTTCTCCAATGAGAACAGCCCCAAGTGCCTCAGCCTTTCCTCATAAGATTTTCCTACCATTCCAGGCAACATCCTGGTAAACCTCCTCTGCACTCGTTCTAAAGCTTCCACATCCTTCCTATAGTATGGCGACCAATGGCTAGAACTCTCAAAAATAGCAAGATTGTGGAATGTTTGGTCTTCTACATGCACTAAGGAAATGCCCAGCTTCAATCAATTTTGCAAGGTATGTGTCAGAAAAGAACATCAATTGAGACAGTGCACAAGAGCAGAAGCTGAGGCAGGTACAAGGAGCACTAAACCAAATAGGCTGTGTACAATAAGTACCGTCAAGCTGCAATAAAGGACACATTGAACCAAAGAATGGTGAAACATTTCACACTGTCAATCTCAAAACATCGCACCATCCAAACTGTTTGTAAAACTTCAAATTACCTGTGCTCAAAAAACTAGTGAGTATTCATTACTGTTCACATAGAAAAGTACCAACATAAGCTTCCTGCAAATTCTGATCAATGACATGTACCCACAAATGGGAAGTTATAATAAAACATACAAATATAAACGTTAAGCATATCATCGTTCATCAATTCCATGTGCAGAATCAATAGCTGTTGGGTGCAAAATACAATTAATGTACTTGCAGATGTTTTAGACTGAAGACTCTGCTGGGCCAGTAATTGCAGGTGTACAGTACCAGTGTACTGTGATCTCACACTAGTCACAATCAATGGAGTCAGTTAATCATCGGAGAAACAACAGAAACTGCAGCAGGCGATTTGCAGACCTGAACATGAAAGGACACCACCTTCTTCTGAATCGGTGAGTTGAAATCTCAGCTCTCTGCTGTGGGAAAACAAATTGAAGTTCAAAAGGAAAAGACTTCAAAATAATTTGATCTTGAAAACAGCATCTTTGAGATAATGAATTCTTTAGAGGTTACTTCTATACAGCTCTCAAATTGAATGATGAGCTGAAGGATAAAGGAAGGAAATAAGATGAACCACAAGTTCTGTATTATCAATCCCATGAAAATATTAAAGATAAACTGAAAGAAGTGTGGATGCTGTAAATCAGAAACGAAAACAGAAGTTGCTGGAAAAGTTCAGCAGGTCTGGCAGCATCTGTGAAGGAAATCTGAGTTAACATTTTGGCTCCCCCTTCCTCAATGAAAATATTAGTGGTTTAGAGGACGATACTGAGCAATTCAAATCTAAAACAGTTCAGGCCCAAAATGAGCAGGTACATCGACCTGAGCTCAAAGCGATGTTCAAGAATACAACACATTTGGAAGAACAGCTGGAGATTCACAGTGCACACAATAACACACTACAAATCAATACTGAGTCTTATGTTTCAGAAGCAAATGGTGGAAGAACTCAAGGAAGTCATAGAGACAATCAAACTCCACTGAAGCAACTACAAAATGGAAAATATCCAGGCTTCAAAGGAATCAAAAGAGAAAATGATTGTGAGTGGCTGAATCATTAATAAAACAAGTTACGAAGGGGAAAAGTATATTGGAACAAAAGTAGGTGAAAACTTTGATAGAATTGGAAAAATACAGACTGCAAAACTAAAAGTTTCTAACTGAGCAGGAACCGCTTAAGGAATAAAACAGGAATTGCCAAGAAGATTTGAACAACTCAATTTAGCTTCAGAAATTAGATCAGTCAGTGGTAATCTGGCAGTAGTGTATCAAGTTAGTATAATTCTGGAATAGCAACTTCAATACAAATAAGAAAAGCTTGTCAATACAAACAGGAACAACAGACACATCCTAGGACAGGCAAAACAGACACAGACGACAATTCTTAGAGGCATGGCATTCTAACCAGAACTCCATCAATAAACACAATAACTTAGATCCCATGTACCTTCCTTTGAAAAGAAGAATCTGGAGGTGACATCACCCACCTTCGGAAACCAGGACCTATCAATTGAGAGGCAGGACATACCACCAGCACTTCACCGCAGACTCTCACTGACAAATATTACCTAGTCATGGTGACAAAATGTCTGAAAACAAACCTTTCAGCTCAGTGAGCTAACATACATACCTAACAACAGACAATGTCACTGATGCCAATAAGCATTCATTGGCACCTCCAAACTAAGTCAGAGACACAAAATCTGGACCGTCAGTAAATTACCTATACTTCATAGAGACTCAACAGCTAACTTGTAAGTAAATTAACTGTTTGTTGGAAGGCAGGAAGTTATTTTTTCTATATCTTTAAGGTGTGTATGTAGTGCTGGACTCTGCATATCAGTCTGTTGTGGGATTGCAAGCTTCACACGTGGAAACCAGTTGGCTTGCTGTAATGTCTGGTTCATAGCTTGCAATGTATGTTGCTATTTTAAATATACTAAACTGTGATTTAGTTCCTGATGAAACGCTCATACTAGAACATTGTAATTAACATGGCACAATGAGTACAATAGGCTGAATGGCTTCCTTCTGCACTATAAAACTCTGTGAACAGCAGGACAGTTAACTTTGTCACTTGACTAGAACACACAGGACTGAATTTTATATGGGCTTTCAATTGGCTTGAGGTGAGCTTCTGGCTCCATCGATGAATAAATCCTGCATCTGTGAGTTGCTAGGCAATCAAACGATTGGCATTTAATATCCATGGTGGGAGCAGTCATCACTATCTTGGTCCCAATTCCACCCTCTTTCCCTGTCTCTGAGTGTCACCATGCCGTTGGTGACGTACAATTCATCCTGTAACTACGAAGGCATTGATGTTACAGACTCAATGCATCTTTGGCAGTGCAAAATCTGTTCATAACATCTGGGTATAAACTATCATAATTAATTATCTCTGCTATATTTAATTAAAATATAGCAATTGAATATCTGGAAAAATCAGACTACATAGTTATCTTGTTTTTTTCTTGTGGACACTTTCCCATAGCTTCTTGTACTTTTTCAACAAATAGTATGTGAAACAGTCCATCTTCCGCAACTACACTGGCACCACCCCCCACCTTTTCCTCCGCTACATCGATGACTGTATCGGCGCTGCCTCGTGCTCCCACGAGGAGGTTGAACAGTTCATCAACTTTACCAACACCTTCCATCCCGACCTCAAATTCACCTGGACTGTCTCAGACTCCTCCCTCCCCTTCCTAGACCTTTCCATTTCTATCTCGGGCGACCGAATCAACACAGACATCTACTATAAACCGACTGACTCCCGCAGCTACCTGGACTACACCTCCTCCCACCCTGTAAAAACGCCATCCCATATTCCCAATTCCTTCGTCTCCGCCGCATCTGCTCCCAGGAGGACCAGTTCCAATACCGTACAGCCCAGATGGCCTCCTTCTTCAAGGACTGCAGATTCCCCCCAGACGTGATCGACGATGCCCTCCACCGCATCTCCTCCACTTCCCGCTCCTCCGCCTTTGAGCCCCGCCCCTCCAACCGCCACCAGGACAGAACCCCACTGGTTCTCATCTACCACCCCACCAACCTCCATATACAGCGTATCATCCGCCGTCATTTCCGCCACCTCCAAACGGACCCCGCCACCAGGGATATATTTCCCTCCCCTCCCCTATCAGCGTTCCGCAAAGACCACTCCCTTCGTGATTCCCTCGTCAGGTCCACACCCCCCACCAATCCAACCTCCACTCCCAGCACATTCCCCTGCAACCGCAGGAAATGCAAAACTTGCGCCCACACCTCCTCCCTTACTTCTCTCCAAGACCCCAAGGGATCCATCCATATCCACCACTAATTCACCTGCACCTCCACACACATCATCTATTGCATCCGCTGCACCCGATGTGGCCTCCACTATATTGGGGAGACGGGCTGCCTACTTACGGAACGCTTCAGGGAACACCTCTGGGACGCCTGGACCAACCACCCCATGGCTCAACACTTTAACTCTCCCTCCCACTCCACCAAGGACATGCAGGTCCTTGGACTCCTCCATCGCCAGAACATAACAACACAACAGTTGGAGGAAGAGTGCCTTATCTTCTGCCTGGCAAACCTCCAACCACAAGGGATGAACTCAGATTTCTCCAGTTTCCTCATTTCCCCTCCCCCCACCTTGTCTCAGTCGATTCCCTCGAACTCAGCACTGCCCTCCTAACCTGCAATTTTCTTCCTGACCTCTCCGCCCCCACCCCACTCCGACCTATAACCCTCACCTTGACCTCCTTCCACCTATCACATCTCCATCGCCCCTCCCCCAAGTCCCTCCTCCCTACCTTTTATCTTAGCCTGCTGGACACACTTTCCTCATTCCTGATGAAGGGCTTTAGCCCGAAATGTCAAATTTCCTGTTCCTTGGATGCTGCCTGACCTGCTGCGCTTTAACCAGCAACACATTTTTAGCTTTTTCAACAAATGCATATCATATAGTTTTTGCATGTTTTCAGTGAAAAAGTAAATGACTTGTTAAAACAATTAAATTATAAGAAATGGAGGAGCAAAAAATGGATGTCATTTCATTCTTCTTGCACAGGAACTTAGAACATAGCATCAAAAGTTAAGGACAACAAAGGGTTGAATTCCTTCAAAAGAAAGCAGATTGGCAATTAACTGAAAAAACTCTTTCATTTATGTACAAGCAATTTTATGTGATACAAGCTAAAATTATTAAGAAGAGTTTTGAAGTAAATTGGCATATTTACCCAGTAATTTCAATCTCATTAATTTGCAGTTTGAGGGGTACAAATTTGACAATTTTAACAATGGGTGACTTGACATCATGCATCAATTCCTGATTTTTAACTTCATCCTGTGTTTCTGTAATTCGATCTTCGTTAAATCTAGAATTCAATGCAAATAAATATTGTTAATACCACATGTAATGAAATCTTTCTCACATTAGGAAATCATGCCTCCCAAGTGTGCATGTTGAGGAATCATGTTTCTTTCTCTGATCTAAAATTCATACAATCATTATAACACATCATGTTTGTGCTGTCCCTCCGAATGTCTAATTCATATACTGCCATTCATCTGCCCTCTCCCCACATCCATACACATTCCTCCTTTTTAGATACCTGGAATATTTAGGAAGTGGAGAAAGATTTACAACACATGAGGCCTCTCTGTCCATCATGTCTGCAAATCACCAACCTAACTCTATTTCCAGTACTTGGTCCATGTCCCTCGAGGAAATGAGAATTCAGGAACATATGTAGTTGCCTGGTAAATGAGTTAAAGTTTTGATTATCCTAAATAATTCACAAGAAGCAGACTACTGCCACCTGGTTCCACAGGGAAATCTACACACCCATTCTGAACTTGCCTTCTGCCACTTGCCTGATCTAAGACCATCCCTTTTGCTACTCACTCATTACTTCACATCATATTTCATCATGCAAATCTCAATGTGCCTCAAACAAACTTACAAATCTCTGAATCAATTGGATATTTATACATTTATTTTATTTCAGCAGGATAAGATGTCCTACTGCAGTAAATGGACGATGAAGACAGATGCAAAATGGAGCTTCCTCACAAAAAAAAGCATTCTGGAGAAATCAGTTATTTCTACTGGAACAGATCCTCCAAATTATCACACTACCTGTGAATGTCACTTGTTTTAAACAGTGTTCTGAAAATATTCGCAGCTTTCAGCAATTCCTAGTTTCTTGTGCAGGTCCTTCCCTCAGCAGTGAAAATTGCTGGAAACTGCATCTGAATTCTACCTATTTGACAGGATCCCAATTTTAAATTAATCAGTGCCAAATATGAGTTATCATGTGAGTCGTCCAGGACCTGAACAGAGTCAAGATAGCAATAACTATTATGCAGTTGCAAATGGAACAGAAAGACTTGAAACAATCTTAACCTTTCCATGGACTGGGTGGAAACTGGTTGAAACTTGGCAAGAAATTTTCACAGGGAGTAAAACAGCTATGATGTGTTTACCTAACAGTCCAAGTTGGTTAACAATATATCCAGGTAGAAAGTATTTTCTTCTCCTACTCGATCACAGATTGATTGCTGTCCCATGTAAAACCTTATGTTGTTTATGTGACGTTAATATGTCCTCATGTCTTTGTCTTAAATCAGTGTCAACTTTACCTCCTCTTATAATTCATGAGAACTGACTAATCTCCAAAGTCTCATTTTAAAAGATTTCGGTAAATCTTTGAATATTCAACAACTGAAGAAACTTTGCTTACACTTGCAAGAGGGATGCCATATCTAAATTCCATATCATGATTAAATTGAGCCATCCAACAGCTAGCAAATTTTCATCATTGATGTTTATTAAATCAATGCCACTTAGTGCTGTGTCGGTCAGTTCATTCTGCAATAATGCAAAACAAATGATTACAATTTGATGAACTGACATGCAGGCTAACCAACATATATAATTAATATGCAATAGCTAACAGATTTATTGCAAGGAATGAAAAATGGCAAGCAATGGAACAGTGGGAATTAAATTGGAATTCACTCTGCTCATTTCTTCAGCGCAAAATAGGAGAGTGACTTAAAAGTGTACATCACCTGTCAAATATGTCTGCAACACACAAGGAACTTGCTGATTGCCAAAGTGGTTAGCATGCTCCTTAGTTGTCCTGTGTATCAACTGACATGAATGTTACTGCCTATGCAAATAATGAGCCTTCTATCACTGCTTTTGTGTAACAGAAGTTTCCCTTTATATCTAACATTGCATGTGTTGTGCTGGTTGCAATCAATGTCTTCAGGAACAATCAAGTCGGCAAAGTATACACAGGTAATGAAAATGGGAGAATGGGGGAGTAAGGTGTAGTTGCTCACCACCAACAAGGAAAATATTACTGAACTTGGGACTAGAAAGAGGAGGTACTCCTCTGCATTGCTCTCTATTGAAATTATAGGCCGTTACCTATTTCTCCCTCCTACTCCTTTCCCTAACAAACCACAGGACCAGTGCAGCATCTAAAAACGGCCAACCTTCATCCTTGCTTGAACTGATGCACTGCCTTTGGAATGCAGTGAGCCCCTCCTATGTGCTGGTCTTATTCACATGACAGGCCTATTTTATATGGTCCTTCCGTACATTGATTTCAGTGTAGGTGAGGAGGCAGTGATATCACTGCACTAATAATCCAGAACTCCAGGCCAAAGTTTTGGGGGCATGGGTTCAAATCCCACCAGTCCAGATAGTGAAATATGAATTCAAGTTAAAAAAGAAAAACATCTTGAATGTAGAGGTGGCCCATGGCAATCATGTACCCATTGTCAACACTAATGTCTTTTCGGGAACAAATTCTTCCAAGCTTACCTGGTCTGGCCTATATGTGATTCAGGGCCAACAGCAATGTTGTTGAATCTTATCTGTCCCCTGGGCAATTGGAGATGATCAATAAATGCTGTGAATGAATATTTTTAAAAGTACTGATTTTGAATACCACTCCTGAAGCATGACCAATTTCTACTCGTGCCTTAAAATTCTGTTTATAGCTGTAAAGGATTGGAGTAAGAAGCTGAGACCTATAACATGTGGAGTTCTACTCTTGGAATGTTTTATAATTCTGTACAGATGATTCCTATCCAACATTACACATTAATTTGTTCCCAAAATGCATATGACAATGCCAATAATTATTTATATGATAAGATGACAAAACATCAACAATATTACAGTTACCTCCTTTCCAGCATGTAATTCTGCACTGAGAAATTGTAATTCCTTCCTTCTGGCTAAACTGCTTCTGTTATATGTTGCAGTGATTATATCTGGAAATTCTGCTAGAATGGTTAGATTCGGTTCATCTGATGTGTCCTTTGGGGAAATGAGACTGTTAGGAACTGAATGCATTGTATTAATGGTTCTCTGCTTGTTTTATTTAATGAAGCTTCACTAGAGTATGCCATTCTGATGCTGAATTTGCTTGTGTAAATATCAAAATAAATCCAATCCCAGCTATTAGAACTAAATGTTGCCATATTCTATCCAGATTCTAGTCACTCAGGAGTACAGGCACCTGAGATAACTGAAGAAATTGCTGTTGTTGCAACTGGTTATTGCAGGAAGATGCATCTAGAACTAAACTTTCAACCAAGTACCCTGTATAGCCATTCCTCCCTATCCCTGAAGGTTCTCTTCCTGAGAGCCCCTGCAAATGATGAAATTCATGAGTGCAGAGCTCATGAAAAATAGGTTGAAAATGGTTAAAAATATTGTGGATCCACAACTTTTGCCCACAGGTATTGATTTTTGGTCTTATTTACTTATTGGCGTGGATAGGCAAATTCACGATACATAACTTTGCCAATACGGAGGGTTTACTGTATGAAGAGTCATAGACTCCCTACAGCGTGGAAGGAAGCCATTTGGCCCATCACGTTTGTGCTGACCCTCTGAAGAACATCCCACGAAATCCAGCCCCTTACCCTATCCCCATAATTCCACATTTACCATGACCAATCGACCTAACCAGCACATCTTTTGACAGTGGGATGAAACCAGATACCCAGTGGAAACCCATAGAGACATGGAGGAACGTGCAAACTCCACAAGACAGTCATCCAAGGCTGGAATCGAACCAGGGACCCTGACACTGTGATGCTGACCACCATGCTACAATGACACAGTGGGTTTATTTTCTTTTTACAGAAATGACTTATTTACACATGAGGCTGAATACTCTAATACCCAGAGGTGAGTGTAAAACTACTTTTCTTGGCGGTGTGCTGGTGCCTATTATCTACTCACCTCCACAGGTATTTTCATGAAGGAGGGAGCTGTGGAATTTAATGGGTTTCAGTGGGATGTTTCCTGTGGCAATAGAGGCCTGTGTCAAGTCTCCAGACAGTCAAGCAGTGACTGGGTCAGTAGTAGCTGCAATGTGGGGTGGGTGTGCTTCATAAATATCTTTGGGCTTTTTTTTAAGTATATCACACTTCTACTTTTTTGTTGAAAGCAATGATGGCCTTGTGTGAATATGTACCATGACTGATCTCCATGGTAACCACATTGTAAAGTAAATCTTATGACCTATGAAGCCAAGTTTCATTCTGGGATGTGACATTTCCAGAATTACCATCAGGTGGGATCATAACATCAGTGGGTACTATCAATGACAGACTGACAGACAAGGGAATTGGAGAGAGGATTTCTGTTGTCAATGTAGGAAGCACCATATAGCCTGCTTTTATGCAGATCGTTCAGATTGGATGCTTAGCATTGCAGGGAAAGCTTCACAACAGGTTTCCTCTCAAAGTCTGAGAGCTGTTCTCCAAGACCTCTCAAACAATTAGGAATGAAGCAGAGAATGGTCAAGCACTGAAAGCACTGTCAAAGGTGGCCCAGCTATTACACAGCCACCTGTAAAGTACAATTGAATTTACTTCCACTGTACTTTCAGATACTGTATTTCAGATCATAGAATTTGCTGAGCAAAAGACAATTCTCAACTCTCAGCTTGCAGCTTTATCAATTAGTTTACATGGTTTCCTCTGTTCTGTGGCCCTTCAGCCAGCGTAGACAGATTCTCCCATTCAACTCTATCAAATTTAGCATTAATTTGAACACTCTATTAAACTTTTCTTCACCTTCTCTGTACTAAAGAAAACAATTCATCATTTTCTAATCTCTTTGGATATTTACATGTCAAATATTTTACATGTTGCATGTAACAGATCTTTATATCTTCTTGTCATACAGAGAAGCTAAATAAATATTGCGGCAAATTCTAGAAACCTGAAGAATTTTGATCTTGTTTTTCCAACCAAAAGCAAGCACTATTTGCGGGTCGCCATTGTTCAGAAAGTACAGCTGTGAAATGCGATGATCTTCTTCAGTGTTTTCTGTGGTCGGAGGAATGACTTTAACTTTCTCTCCAGTATAAAGCTCCCAACTTATAATTGAGCCTGTGGTCAAAGGAGAATGGAAACAATAGGCATGTTATATGAAGTGCAAAATGAATACAAACCATTTTACAGCGAGACTTCCTGAGATCAAAACCAAAGAAACATTTATGTAGTGTTTCAATGAAGAAAAATGACACCACAGAGACAAAAGCATGTGGGATGGTGGTTTGTTTTTATTGAGCAACAAGTGGTGAGGTTGACTTTAAAAAAGAAGGAATTGTATAAACAACAGCCACTAAGGTGGGCAGGCTGAATAATTTGCTGGGAATGGTGTCAAGAAAGTACATTTGGATGGCATGCATCTAAAGAGCTCACGGACAGCCCGAAGGCAGAAGGGTATAAAAATAGAAAACAATACAAGTTTATGGTTGGAGCAGAGGGGAACTTTGGGGATGAGTAGCAGAAGCAACTGACATAATGCTCTTTAAGCTAAAAAAAAAATTCTAAGCTTCTCGTCTTTATGTTTGACATAAAGGTACACTAATAAGAAACTCTACGTATATTTCTGGTTTAAAAACTTTTAAATATTCCATCGCAGGTATATCTGTTTTCATAAAGAACATTGCTGTTCTTTAAGATGGATGTCACAGGACACCTGACTCGTAGAACTACATGTTGGTCAAGCTTCTGGAAGCTCAATGCTTGTATAAGAGTTATTATAATTGTTGGATGTACATATATTGAAAAGGAGAGGATGAGAAAAAGGGAGAGGAGTGTTATGTATTTGGTTGGGATTATGTTGCCCCTTTAAGAGGCAAGTCAGGTGTGGAGACAGGAGCTAGGGGGAGAGTCTAGGACTAACTGTGGACTCCAAATAAAGTATTGCCTTTCCAAGTTTACGCTCCGTCTACCTCGTGTTCTATTTCTGGTTAAAATTGGCAACGAGGATGGGATTTCAGTCACAAACTGTGTGCAATGCTTTTTTTTTCAGCAGGCACTTGTGCTGCTGACAGACCGAAGACTGCTAACCTCCATTTGTGGCCCACATACGGGAACACTGTCAAAAGCTTTGGCATACCTGCAGTGGGGGGGGGCACTGGCTATGTCAACCCACTCACACGATATCAGATACCAGCAGTCAAAGAAGCACAACAGTGTTGGGAAATAAGGACGTTCCCAACTGGACCCTGAAAATGATGCACTTTTCCCAGATAAAAACACCAATATGAGTGAGTCGTGGTCTGAATGTTTTTTGGAATGACTTGGTCTGAAGCCTAGTGTTGGACTTAGTCTTGAGGAAGAGGACTTGTCATAGAAGCAGCCCAGAATTACTGACCTTAACTGTCCAGCAGGTGGGAGCTTTTCATATCGGACGGATGTTTATTATGAAGAATGAGAGTTATTATTCCTCCCCTGTTAATGGGAAATCTGTTGGAACAAGTGCACCAAGGGCAGCCCAGCATGGTGCGAATGAACGAAATAGCCAGGAGCTACTTTTAGTGGTTAAAGGTGGATTCCCAGAGAGAGTAGAAAATGGGATCATATGAGACTTACATTTTCAAAAGGTCCCATTGTCACCCCTTCACCTATGAGAATGGCCTCAATTAACATTGTAGCATATTCACATTGAATTCATAGGACCAGAAGGGGGACAGATGTTACTTGTGGTCATGGATATCCATTCCAAGTGGCCCAAGGTGGTGGACATGAAGTCAGTATTAGCAGGTACAATGATAGACTGACTGTATGAAATATTTGCCAGGTTCGGGAACCCCAAACAAGTCATGAGTGATAATCATCCAGTTTGTGGCACAAATGTTCAAGGAATACCTGGAAAATCACAAAGTCCGACATGTGAGATAGGCTCTGTATCACCCTACGACAAACAGCCAGGCAGAGAGATTTGCACAAACCTTGAAGCAGACCTGAAAGGCTTCAAAAGGGGAGTGACTGCCAGGATGATGAATCGAAGAAGTTCCTCAGCTTATACAGGAACATGCCACAGCAATGACCCACTCTTTGCCAGCATCCTTAATATTCAACTACCAGCTGAAAACCATATTCGACGTACTTCAGCCAGAAGAGACCAGAGGGGTGGTAGAGCAAAATCAAGAAGGATAAATGGTCAGAGTGGGAACCTCACGGTTGAGGGTATTCTGAAGAGGGAAATACAGCAACAAATTTGTGCAAGGTTCCACAAAAAACAATGAAATTGTATAAAAATATCATATGGCCATCAATCATGGTTGGGTGAAGAATAGACACTAACTAAGACAATGGAGGAACTTCCTGTTCTTTGAATAAAGGCATGGGATCTTTTATCCTTACAGATTAGGGAGTATGTTGGTTTATACCTCATCTGAAAGATAGCACATTTGAAAGGGCAGTACCTACTCAGCACCTCTTAGAAAGGTCAGGCAAGAGGAACAAGGAAGAGGATTTAAGGAAATAATTGCTGGTGGCATAAAGTCACTGGCAACATCTTGTTCTTAATAGTTCTGGAACAATGAAGATCATTGATTAGAGCAGGGTAATGCCTAATCATTCTTTATGCAGTTTAAAAATACCTGTCCCGAAATAAAAACAGGTTTGGCAGCATCTGCGGGTGAAAGCAGAACTAATATTTCAAGCCTGGTGACTTCATCAGAACTGATAGCTAGGAAAATATAATATTTATTTTTGCTGAAGAGGAGATTGGGAGTTGAGGGGATGGGAGGAGGTGAGACAGAGACAGAGCACAGGGACAGAAGGGGTGGGAAGACAAGATTACTGACAGTAGGTGAGGAAAGGAGAAAAGCTAAAAAAAAGTGATAATCAGTTCTGAAAGTCAGAGAGAATGGGTTGACTGTGTTGAATCCAATCTGGCCAGGGTGTAGTGTGGGTAAAAAAAAGTGGAAGGTTGGAATTGGGGTCTAACGTTATTGATCCTAGTCTAGTGGCTTCAGGGTCCCGAAGAAGAAAATGGGATGCTGTTCTGCGAACTTATGCTGAGGTTCATCTGAGTGCCATAGCAGGTCTGAGACAGAAATGTTGGCATGGGAATGTGGTGGTGTATTGAAGTGGCAGGCAACTGGAAGCTCAGGGTCACTTTTGTGTATAGTGTTCTGCAAAGTGGTCATTTAGTTTGCCATTTGTCTCCCCAGTGTAGAGTAGACAAAATGGTGTGAGGCCTTGGATAGTGAGGCAAGAGGAGGTAAACAGACAGGTGTCACACCTTCTCCAACTGCATGGGAAAATGTCATGGAGTTGTTGGGAGGTGTTGGAAATAAAGAAGCAGTGGAGCAGGGATAGATTTGTCTAGATATGCTCAAAGCTGAGGACATTGGGCTGAGGGAGTATAAATCATAGTCATTCCCAGGAGATGGCAAAAACCTCCTTATGAGTGAATGTGGATTCAATGAGGAAAATCAGGAAAGGGTGATCTGATGAATCTGAAGGAGTCTTGGCAGGTGAGCTAACTGGAATCAGAAAACATTTGCAAGATTAGCCTCTAACAAATAATAAATGCTGGCCTAGCCAGTGATGCTCATGTCCTGTGAATAAATAAAAAAGATGGATAAGGCAGAAAGGTCAGCAGGAGAGATGATGGGAAAAGTTAAGGGGTTATGGTTCAGGTTTTCTTTCACAGTAAATGAAAAAATACCCTAAATCAAAACTAGCTTTAAAAAGCCTCACCATCAGCTGCTCCAGTAATGAGATGCATTCCTCTCTGATCCACTGCTCCAGCTGTCACTTCTACACCATGTCCATGCGGATGCTCAATTTGATAGAGTTTCTGTCCAGTTTGCACTTCCCATACCTGAAAAAAAACACCCAAAGCGCTTACTTATTGCTACTTATCCCAAGGCCAAATGCAAAATCAAAATAATCCTGTAATGAATATATAGATTTGGAGCAGAATTAGACCATTTGGCCCCTTGAGATAGCTCTCTCTGTCTAAGTTACTGCCCAGCCTTCAGGACAACCTCGACCACAACACTGTACAACCGTGTCATGGCAGCCGTTGCAAGATGTGTCAGAGTGTCGACACGGATACTACCATTACATGTGGGGATGCCTCCCACCATGTATGCGGCATGTATTCATGTGACCTGGCCAATGTTGTCTGTCTCCAGGTTGCCCTGAGGCTTGGTACATTGGCAAGACCAGGCAGATGCTACGACAATGGATGAATAGACACCACAGGACAATCACCAGGCAAGAGTGTTCCCTCCCAGTCGGGGAACACTTCATCGGTTCAAGACATTCAGGTGACCAGCCTCCAAGGCAGACTTCGGGATACGCAATAACACAAAGTGGCCGAGCAGAGGCTGAAAGCCAAGTTCGGTACCCATGGGGATTCCCTCAACTGGGAGCCTGAATTCATATCAGACTACAGGTGGCCCCATTGCAACACACACACACACACACACACACACACACACACACACACACACACACACTCTCAAATGCATTCACTTACACCCCCCACACAATCACACCCTCTCAGTCTTATACCACATCAAGCTTACACACTTTCTCACATGCCCTCACACCTACACAGACACACATTCACTCCATCTCTCCTGCACGCGCACACAGATAAGTTTATGGGGTGAATCTATATTTGCAGAATTATATTTTATTTTGCTCAAAAATATGCATAACCTACATTCAATCCATGTAAGATTCTCTAAATCCCACTTTAGAAATAGAACCAGTCTGACTCAAGATTTTAACCTCACTTAACCAGACTTTAACCTCACCTTTAATGCATTATCTGAGCTGAGTTGACATATTTTGTTAGAAAACCTGAAGTTATCTTGAGAATGTGATTTCAAAGGAGTTCTAGAACTTGCATAATAATGAACCAAAATTAGCAAACCCATTCTAAAAAATGAAAGACTTAATCTGCAGAGTTTTGCTACTGATATCCAACATGTGTAGTTCTTTTGATTTTTGTCAGGACGATCAACCTGAAGGAGGAATCCAGATTAGGAATATCAGTAGCAAAAACAGAAATTGCTGGAAAAGCCATTCTGAAGAAGAGTCACTTGAGCCGAAATGATTTCTCTCCACATATGTTGCCAGACCTGCTGAGCTTTTCCAGCAATTTCTAGTTTTGCTTCTGATACTCCTAATCTGGCTTCCTCCTTCAAGCTGCTTAATGCACAGAGTTTATCAACCACATTGACTCACATCATTCCACATTGTGACAAGTAATACAGGGGTGTTCCCCTTACAATAAGTGATTGTGGGACAATCGAATATAATAGCCGAGAGGAGACTGAAATGGCATTGTCATCTGTTATGGAATGCCAAATCAAAAGATCACAAGAAATAAGAATAGATGTAGGGCATTCATAACTTTCAGTCTCTTTTGCCATTTAATAAACTCATAGCTGATCTGTTTGTGGCCCGAACTGTTATTCTCCCTGTAGCTCTTGACAACATTGTAGATCAAAAGCGAATTACTGCGGATGCTGGAATCTGAAACCAAAAGAGAAAATGCTGGAAAATCTCAGCAGGTCTGGCAGCATCTGTAAGGAGAGAAAAAAGAGCTGACATTTCGAGTCTAACTGAGCCTTTGTCAAAGCTTTGACAAAGGGTCAGTTAGACTCGAAATGTCAGCTCTTTTTTCTCTCCTTACAGATGCTGCCAGACCTGCTGAGATTTTCCAGCATTTTCTCTTTTGGTTTCAGATCAAAATCTGTCCATCTCATTTCAGTCTTAAATGGGTGACACTTCTCTTCTAAAAGATGTTGCTTAGTCTAGAGTACCTGATGAGATAAAGCATCCTTCAACATCTAACCTGCCAAGCTCCATCAGACTGTTCCCGGTTTTTAAATCCAATGAGTACAGGGTCAACATACTAAACCTTTCTACGTAAGATCATTCCTTCATCTCCAGAACCAGCCGAGTGAACCTTCTTCTAACTGTTTCCAAAGCAAGCAGACCACACCCCCCCATCCCCACCACTCCCAACTTAAAAAAGGAGATCCAAACTATACACTGTACTACAAGTATAGTCTCCCAATGTCTTGTACAGGTTTAACAAAACATTTGTAATTTTAAGCTCTGCTCCCTCTTGCCATAAAGGCCAATGTTCCATTCATCTCCCTAACAATTTGCTACATGTGCATGATAAGTCTTTGTGATTCATATATTAGGGCAACTAAATTCATCAATACTGCAGCCTGTCTCCGTTTAAATAATATTCGGTTCTTCTATTTCTCCTCTGAAAGTGAGCAATCATACAGTTCCTCATACGATATTCCACATGCCAAATCTTTGCTCACTCACTCAGTTAACTTATCTATGGCCCTTGAATCAAGGAAGAAAAATCAAGTGCCCTGCTGCTTAACTTCTCTGGGCTTCACTTATCCTTTCCCTTTTCATCCTCGACAGCTCCCTGTTCAGTGCCTTCATGATGCAATTTTTTTTGTCCAATAGGGCAGAATAGTCATTTCAAAGAGAAACTCAGTGAGTTCCCTTCCCCACCCATTCGTTCCATTGTTTCCTCCTTGCATTTGTGCAACCTGTTTTTGAGAAAGGCACAATGAAGGCAACGCTGTCGATAGAGTATTTGTGGATTTCCAGAAGGCATTTGATTCAATGCCCCACAATAGAGTTGAGAAGCAAGTTGTATGTCACAGTGGAACAGGGATAGGAGCAACATGGATATAAAATTGGCTGAGTGTTAGGAAACAGAGAGTAATAATATATTTTTTTGGATTTGAGGTAGGTTTGAAGTGGCGTTCCCAAGGTGTCTGTATCAGGATCCTTGCTTTACTGATACATATCAATATCTTGGTGCACAGGGGACAGTTACAAAGTTTGTGGATGATATGAAAACTGCTTTAATTCTACACTGTGCAGGGGACAATGTGGAACTCTAAAAAGGATTCTTCAGAGTGGACAGATAAATGGCAGATGAGGTTCAATGCAGAGAAGTGTACGGTTATGTAGTTTGTAAGAAGACCACTGAAAGACAATATAAAATAGAGGGTACAATTCTAAAAGGGTGCAAGAGCAGAAGGACATGGGTGTATATGTGCACAGATCATTGAAAGTGGCAGGACACGCAGAGAAGATAGTTAATAAAGCACACAGTGTTCTCAGCTTTATTAATAGGCACATAGAGTACAAGGATAAGGAGGGTAATGCTGAACTTGTACTAAACACTCATTAGAGCTCAGCTGGAGTATCATGGACAGCTGGGAGCACCACGTGATAGAAAAGATGTGAATGCAGAATTGATTTATGAGAGTGGTTCACCGGAATGAGAAGATTCACTTCTGAGGATAGTCTGGAGAAGTTAGTACTGTTCTCCTTGGAGAGAAGAAGACTGAGAGGATATTTGAAAGCAGTTTCCATAACCATGAGAGGGCTGGATAGAGTAGATAAGGAGAAGCTATTCCACAGGTGTGTAAAAGAAACAAGAGAGAGCGTAGATTTAAAGTTAAGTGCAAAAGAAGCAAGGACGATGTAAGAAAAAGCTTCATCACACAGTGAGTAGTTCAGATATGAAATGCACTGCCTGGAAATGTGGTGGAAGCAGGTTTAATTGATGCATCCAAGAGGGCAAAGATTAATTATTTCTGAAGAAATAGTGTGCAAAGGAGACAAAGCAGGAGATTAGCATTAAGTAATGATGCCCATTTGAACAACCAGTGTAGTCACAATGGGTTGTTGGTATCAATCCCTGATTAGGGTCATATCATATCCTGCCGACTGCCATTCCTGCAGGTCTTTAGATTTATCAGGATCAGTTTCAGAGTTACAGCGTATTAGCCATTCAGCCACCTCGGGCCAGCTAAAGGAGACAGGCCATAAAGGAATACCCCCTTGTGAAGAGGGCAGCACATGAGCCCATACCATACTCAACAATCAGTTTCTTTCCGCCATCATTTGGGCGCTCTGATAAACCCAATACAAAAAGGCATTATGCTGTATAGATCATTTTAGTCACCTTTACAGGGACAAAAAGATATTGGTCTGAAATCCTTCTGCCCTCAAAGTGAAACCTCCCCAAAGTCATCAAAGTCACCAGTATCCATTGCATTCCTCTTCCTTAATCCTTGTCTGTTCCTTCACTGACCCGTTTACAGTTCATTCTATGGATCCAGCGGAGTTGTCCTTGTACTTTCACAGCCATGGGAGTGGTCAGCAACACCTGAAATGGTATTTTCCATCTTGGCTCCAACTTTGCTCAGTCCCAGTTCTTATCCTGTGTGCGCCAATAATCCTGTGAACTAATCTGAATCTGTGTCTACCTCAATATCAGGAATGGAGCACATTCCAATTCTTAACCACTTTTTGTGTCAACACCGTTTATCCTCCTGTCACCTCTACGTTTCTGCCAGTTAATTTAAATTGACTTTAAAGTAAATTAAAACTGGGCCATATGATTACTCATCTTTCATTCACTGGAAATGGTTTCTGTTTATTCTATCTAAATCCTTCAACATTATACATATCTCCATCAATTCCCTTCAAACTTCTTGGCTCTTAGGAGAGTAACTTCAGCTTCTCGATGTTCTCTCTTCTCTGGAGCTATTCTAGTAAGTGTATGGAGTCTCTACTGAATCCTCTACAAAGTCTTCAGATCTCTCTGGCACCCAGGATTTTGCCCAAAGCATCAAATCTCCTGCTTCTCGAATGCTGCCAGACCTACTGTGGTTTTCTAACAACCCACTCTCGACTCACAGTGATGTTGAACTGTTTTATTTGGGTTCAACAAAATCTCTTCGCTTTTGTACCTTATGCCTCTATTTACCAAATCCATCAAAAGTTAGGTTTCAGCATGATATATTTTACAATGACAGTTTTGTCAAACAATTGCATGCAATCTAGTCATTCATATTATGAATCGTGGCCACAGTGGGCAGCACTGGCACAATGTGTGATTCTGCAGTATGCAACCAGCTCCATTTCTTTGAAGTTGGCCCTGTGTGAAAATACTTTTTTGAGGGCTTTTCTCGAGATTTTCTTGAGGGTGACTTTACAATGTTCAGAGGCTACATTTCGGTTTTCCAGGAACTACTTTTTGATTCACACCAACTCAGTTAGTCAGTGATACAGTCATGTAGTAATAATAATTTCTACATTTTAATTGACATATGTGGCATTGGATTCACACAGAGGCTAAATTAGAAGAGCTCATTAACAGCCTCAATGATAAACTCTCTATTCAGCTTAAAATCACAACTCACTTGAAAATATTAATTTCCAAGACACAACAGCACATTACAACAGGCATAGGTTTTCAACAAATGCTTTCAAAATAATTGACAGAAATTGCTGCACAAACAAAAATCAGTACCCTGCACAACATCTTCTGCAGACTGGTGAGATCACAAGTAAAGCATTTCTATTGCATATATGCAAACCTGAGACAGCTGCTATTCTCCTTATTGCACCTCAGATCTTAATCACAGGTTTAAATTTAACAATCGAGACCATTGATTACAATATCACCCACTACATTTCCCCCTCAAATAGTAGTTCCAGATCTTATGCAGTAATAACTTCAATGCACAGAATTTGTCTTCATTTACGAATAGGAGAGTTAAGCTTTTTAAAGAAATTGTTACGGAGTGATCTCAAGCTTTCCTGGCTCCCAGGCAGTTAGGTATTCCATTGTTAGACGTCCTCTCTCCTTTTCAAGACCCTGTTTCAGCCTCCTTCTTTCATCGAACTAAGTTTGCAGCCTGCTCCTTCTTCCACATAATCTTATAACCTCCTTCTTGTCTGAAACGACAGGCATCTTCTTCACCCCACCATCTCAGTTTCTTTCTGCAACCACCCATATTGCAGCTTCCTCCTTTGCCAACATCCCCATGCTTTTCAGCTGCCTCCTTCCCCTCCAACAACCTTTGCTAATGATATTTCAGAAGGAGTCCCAGAAGTTTTTGACAATTGCTTTAAAACTGAGATTGAGTTCTTGGAAGTTTTACAGAAGAGCTCAGCACCCATGGAATTGCACAAATAAATTTGTTAGTAACTTGTGGTTTCTTCAAGAACAATGACTATGGAACTTGGGAATCCCATTCAAAAGTGGTAAAAGTATTGATGAGTCTTTGTCAGAATTATGACAATCCAAAAAAGATTTTACTTTGGAGAGTTATATTCAGAGATAAGAATGCCACATCTGTAAAATGATAAGTCACTTCCAGAGAATGGGCAGAAGGGTGGAGTTTAGGCAATTAACAAATGCCTACTTGTACAAATGCCTACTCGATTCAATGGGATCATTAGTATTAGGGAATATACCTAACACTTTTGTAGAAGAAATTGGTGATCCAAGTGACTCAAGTTGGACAGAACCTGCTTATGTTAATGCAAAACTTAATTTTAGGGGTGGTCTTTTTGCTGAACTGTTAATCCATAAACCCAGCTAATGTTCTGGGGATCCAGGTTCAAATGCTGACAAGGCAAATGGTAGAATTTGAATTCAATAAGAATCTTGAATTAGGAGACTGATGATGACCATGAATGTATTGTCAATTGTCAGAAAATACCCATCTGGTTCACTAATGTCCTTGAGGAAAGGAAACTGCCATCCCTACCTGGTTTGGTCTGCATGTAACTCCACACCCACAGTAATCTGGCTGACTCTTAAAAAGCCCTGGGCAATTCCGGACATGCAATAAATACTGGCCTGGCCAGTAATGTCTTCATCCCATAAATTAATTTTTTAAATTTAAGCTTATCATAGAATCCGTACAGTGTGGAAACAGGCCCTTCCGACCAACAAGTCCACATCAACCCTTGGAAGAGTAACCCACTCAGACCCATTCCCCCATCCTATTATCCTACATTTACCCCTGACGAATGTACCTAACCAACATATCCCTGAACTCTATGGGCAATTTAGCATGGTCAATTCACCAAACCTGCACATAGAGTCATAGAGATGAATAGCACAGAAACAGACTTTCGGTCCAACCCGTCCATGCCAACCAGATATCGCAACCTAAGCTAGTCCCATTTGCCAGCACTTGACCCATATCCTTCTAAACCTTTCTTATTCATATACCCATCCAAATGCCTTTTAAAGGCTGTATTGTACCAGCCTCCACTACTTCCTCTGGCAGCTCATTCATTATACGCACCACCCTCTGTGTGAAACAATTGTCCCTTAGGTGTCTTTTAAATCTTCTCCTGCTCACGCTAAACCTATGCACTCTGGTTCTGGACTCCACCACCCCAGGGAGAAGACTTGTCTATTTACCCTATCCATGACCCTCAGGGTCAGGGAGTATAAAGGGTCTGACGGTTGTGAGTAAATTAAATATAGGTTCAGTATCTTGGTACTCAGAAGTTAGCCATGGGTGAAGTGCTGGCAGACTGGAGGCTGGCTAATGTGCAATTGTTTAAGAAAGGCTGCAACAAAAAGCAGGGAACTATAGAGCAGTGAGCCTTACGTCAGTGGTGGGTACATTTTTGGATGGGGCTCTGAGAGGTATGATTTACATGCATTTGGAAAGACAAGGTCTGATTAGGGATTAACAGCATGGTTTTGCGTGTGGAAAGTCTTGTCTCGCAAATCTGATTGAGTTTTTTGAAGAAGCTACTAAGAAGATAGATGAAGTCAAACCAGTAGACATTGTCTACGTGGACTTCAGCACAAGGTCTTCCATAAGGTCCCACATGGTAGACTGGTTAGTAAAAGCAGGAGGTATGGTTAGTAACTTTGCGATTACACCAAAATTGGTGGTTCAGTACGTAATGAAGAAGGTTATCTAAGATTATAAACAGATCTTGATCAGTTGGTCTAATGTACTGAGAAAATGCTGATGGAGTTTAATTTAGATAAATGCAAGGTGTTGCATTTTTGTAAGGCAAACCAGGAAAGGACCAATACAGTTTACTGGTTGGGCCCAAGAGAGTGTTTTGAATAGAGTGACCTCGATTGCAAAATCATAGTTCTTTGGAAGTGGCATGTAGACAGGGTGGTGAAAAAGGCATTTGGCATGCTTGCCTTCATTGGTTAGAGCATTAAGTATAAGAGTTGGGAGGTTATGTTGTGGCTGTACAGGACATTGGTGAGACCATTTGATATGAAGGCTGTTGTTTAATAAGAGAAGGCATAGAAAATATTTGCAAGAATGTTGCCAGGACTGGAGCATTTGAGTTATAAGGAGAGGCTGGTTAGGCTGGGATTTTCTTTTCCTGGAGCATTGGAGGCTGAGATTTATAGTGATATAGAATTTTATAAAATCATGAGGAGCATGGATAAGATTCAGAACCATCCAAATTCTCTATTTTGTGTAGACTTTCGTAGCATTCCAGATGTAGAACAATTGTCCGGTGGAAAATTCAATTTCATGGGCAATTCCTTCAGGAAGAGCTACAATGGAGATTCTGCAGTGTCCCCATGTGCAACTCTGATATTTGTCCGCATAATCACTGTACTGCCAGTAAAAATCTGCCCCTTAGAAGTGGTTGTCCCTGTACCACAGTAAACCTTCAAACACTATCACAAAAAGAGGAATGGTGGCAGCATTCTTCTACCCACTACTATAACACATGCTATTATACTACACACCAAACACCATGAGCTTTTATTTTATTTCATAACCATTTAAGCAGAAGCATGTTGAATACTTTTCGAAAATCCAAATATGCTAATCCTCTTAGCTTCCCTTTATCCACAATGCTTGTTAAATAATTCTAATACATTTGTCAAGCAATGATTTCCCTTTCACAAAACCTTATGAACTCTGCCTGATTGTCTAAATATTCTGCTACCACTTCTTTAATTCTGCCCGGTGTTAACCTGTCTGGTCGGCAGTTTCCAGCTTTCTGTATCTCGCTTTTCTAAAAAGAGATATTAACTTTGTGATTTTTCAATCCACTGATACTCTTCCAGAATCTGTGAAGTTTAGATTTAACCAATGCAACCATTTCTTCTGCTGTCACTCAATAGCTACTGTCAAGGGGATTATAAACTATTCCCCAAAGAGACTTATTTCCTTTATATTGATCTGCCCTAAAATCCTTTGAACTAAGATAAAATTTCTCACTATTGTGCAGTTCTAATTTTTTGTTTGGCAGAGCTACCCAACTTTCTTTTCCTGTTGCAAACTCTCCGCACACCCAATATTTAATTTAAGCCACTCTTTGCACTCCTATTTTTACAATTCATCAGAACACTGGTCTGAGCATGACTCAAGTGAAGGCTATCCTACTGGTACAACTTCCTCTTTCCCACTGCAGGAGCCAATATTCAATTAACCAAAACCCATTTATTTCCTATCAAATTTTGACCCATGCACTCAACTCTTTGTCTGTACAGGCAGACAACCCTTTATCGGAAAACCCGAAATCTGAAAAGCTCTGAAATCCAAAGGTTTTTGCAATGAATTTTTTTCTCATTAACAAGGTTGTTTGGCATGTAAATCGTTAACCCAACTCAACACCCACTTGATGCGTGTTACTCAGATGCGACATGTGGGGGTGTGGCCCAGCACTGGTAGGCCCCAATTCTGTTTCAGGTCCCATTTTACTCACAGTGCGCCTGCTGTTTGGTAAGATTTTTAAAAATTTCACCGTCAAGCTGTCACTTATTCTGAAATTCAAAAAATTCTGAATTCTGAAATCCAGCTGGACCCAAGCATCTCGGATAAAAGATTGTGTACCTGTATTCACCCTATGCTAATTTCCTTGTGGTTCTGCCAAAGACAACACTTCCTACAGTTTCTTTTTTTTTAATTTAGCCACTATGTATATTACTTCTGCCAAACTTCTTTATTACCTTTATAATTAGCATCCACATTGACCATGACAACTAGATCCTTGCTTTTTCATTGTACTTTCCCTTCCAACCCACAGAGATGTCCTTAATGCAGAGGGGACACGTGGTGAGGGAAGTAGTGAACATTGGGTTGCCAGGAAGAAGAAAAGGAAGTCTTATGATCAATTGGAAAGATGTGATAGCAAGAAGATTGAAGGGAGCAGGATTGGAAGAGAAATGAGTAACTGACAGGAGATGTCATGCAGAAGCAGGATCACCCAGTATTGTGGCAATCCTGAGTATCATGCAAGAAGCCAAAAGAAAAAGGAGGATGCAGAATAAATGCAATATAACAGCACTGCAAATCTCGAAGGTGTAAATTTCAATAAGGCAAACAAGGAACTATATAGTTTATTCAGGGAAAAATTCCAAGTCAAAATATGATGAGATGTGGATTGTGCTTTCTCAACTGGAAGTGGTCTGATCCTGCAAAAGCCTCCAAGGTATGGACAAACAAAATAGATTAGAAACAAACATGGAGAAACAGAGCCAATCTGGCAGAATCTGTGGTAAGAGAGAAAGAATTGACATTTTGAGACTAGTATGGTTCTTCTTAAGCAGTCTGCTTAACTTCTGAAGCAGCATCACACCAAATTCAAAACATCAACTCTGCTTCTCCCTCCATAGATGCTGCCTGACCTGCTGAGTTTCTCCAGGATTCCCTGTATTTGTTTTAGATTTCCAGCATCTGCAGTATTTTATTTTTATTTAACTAAACAGTTAGGATACTTGTATTTAACTAAATAGTTAGGAGTATTACGGGCACTAGTCCTTAGAACCGTGACACTTGGGTTAGAAGTTGACCTGCTGCTATGGGCTTAAATGCCTGCCAGTTGACAAAAGAAGCAAAATAGTTTTTTAAAGTACTTTTGAAAGAAACTGAATCTATGCACCTTATTCATGACATGCAGGTCTGCAAGATCTCATTGAAGCAGATACAGGAGTTCATCACAGTGACAGGAAGAGAAGAAAGAACTAATTAACACACAGCAATGCTGACATTATGCAAAGTGGCATCAATAGTGGCACTCCATGCAAATGTAACTTGATACACACTTACCTTAAGTACAGATTTACTGCAAATGGAGGCCAACTTGGTGTTCAGTTTGCTATAGACCAGAACATTGATGGATTTTTCATGAGATAGGGGAACCAGCATACTGTCTTGCACAGCAGACATGAGAGGTACAAGTTCTATTATGTTGGAACCTGCGTAATCAAGCAAACACATGCATAATTTACATGAACTTGCTATAGTTTGTATTAATAACAGTGGATTGGCTTATTTTTAGTGAATGTCTCCTGGTGTTATTAGTCAATTCATAATGGAGGGGGTTCTATCAGATATATACAGAATGTTCCAGTATGTCATCCAACATGTGTGAACATAGAAATAATGCTGAAGCAATTATCACTTCTGGTCAATCCAAATGCATAATATTTTTTCTGAACTACAGAGTTGGCCTAGGTCAAGATAGATCTCCAAGAGAAAAATCAGATCAGTACAAGGTGCCAGTAGGTAGGATTATAAGGATTGCAAGATTTTAATTTGAGATCTTGGAGTAGAAACAAACAAACAACAAACAAACAATCATAAGGGCAATAAGACATGGCGACGAGTGGGAACTGGTGGAGAAACAAGAAAAATATTTTTTAAATTATAGAAAAAAATAGTGATTAAACCATGTGGATAGAACTAGTTGTTAAAAATATACCTGCTTTGTATATTTTATGGCATTGAAATAGGGACTTAATTTGTCCATTGTGGCTACATAATGAGCACATAGTCAACACTTAGTATCAATCAATGATTAGCATTTTAATTTTTCACAATTAGATATGTCTTAAGACTTCTTCAGGCACAAAACTTTTCAAAGTTTAAATAGTTACAACTACATATGCATCATGAAATATAATCACTTAATACATTTTAAATATCTAATTGTACCAACTTGAAGACTGCAAAGATGTTGAAAGAAAACAGAGCTAATGTTTCAGGTCTGGTGACCCTTCTTCAAAATTTCAGTTCTGTTTTCTCTCCACAGGGGTTGCCAAACCTGCTGAGTTTTTCCAACAACTTCTATTTTATTTGCATCTTCAGTTCTTTGTTTTATTTTCTTGCAAAGATGTTTGTAAATTGATGTTTAATGTCCTACATTTGTTAAGTAGCCTTCTCAAACAGAACTGCTCGACAATAGTCAAAGGCTTATCTGAGAAGTGAATCAGCCCTTTTGTCTCTTGGGTTTGGCTCTATTTGTCTGTCATTTCCAAAAGTTGGAATCTTCAAATAATCCAAGCAGTAGTTGAAAATTATTGCCAATATTCCAACGACAGTGTTGTCATTACTTTTTGCAATGTTATCACTCCTCCTTAGTTTAAATATTCTATGCCACTATTTCTACAACTTTACAGATTCCATATACTTTACTGCTTTTCAAACAATTTTTCCTACTCTTTAATGGTTTTAAATGTGAAGCATCAATGATACGCACACCTTTGATGTCTTAATATTAAATAGATCTTCCCAGTCTACATACATAATAGCAGTAGAAGATGATAAAATAGATTTCCAACCCATCCCTTTACCACTGGACAGGAGCTCTGGCACATTCTGCTCTGAACGTTAAAAGCCCGATGTTGAGGAAGAGCATAGTACAAAGAGAAATGGGATTAAACTGAAACATGTCTGCTTTGCCTATTGAGGAGGAAGTCTGAAACTAGATGTAATGGGATCCAAATGTCCTTGGGGATGGGGGTAAGATGAAGAGTATTAAATAAACTGTCCAGAGTCTGCAATTGGACCCACTGGTCTCCTGGTCAGGAAGAACTCAGGAGTGACACAGTGCCATACTTCTCAAAGAACACCTAAACACAGTATCTAACAGCTGGTAGTTGTTGCACAAGTTTAACAAGGTTTATTTAGTTATTTGATGAAAGGACTCTATGATAATTATCTAGACCTGCCACTTTTGTGAGAATCTCTATTCATCAAGCTTATGAATTCAACAATTTATACAGTTGAATTCAGTTGTAATCTCACTGTGTATGTCCAAATGAATGATGGGATCACCCAGCTCTCACAAACATTTGGTCTTCATGAGGAGCATGTCTTCAATGGAATGACACCCAACACCAACCCTTTGCATTTTTTCCATATGCAGATGATAGGTTTGCTATATTTGAACCTGCAAGTGAATGTAAGAATTTCCTTTCACACCTTCAGGTGCTCCCTTTCTTTGATATGCTAGATAAGAAATCAGCAAGGAGAACATCTCTACTACTGTCTACCACCAGCCAAACTTCATTGCTCAATATACAAACTGGGGTACCGATAGTTCCACACATTACAAGATTGGTCTTACCAACAATCTTGCAAATAGAGTCATCATTGTTCTCTCTAAGCTGAGTGCTGTTTCAATGTTTTGTGCATGGCAACCAGCACCAGCATGCCAATCACAGCATTGATTTCCATTGCCATGGACAGGGGTCAGAGGCCCAGACATCCAGGATGAAATTGGATGGAATCCTAACTAGGAGGTGCATATTTGTAAGATGCAACTTTGTAAGTGAATATAGAAGTGTGCAATGATTGTTTTGCTGTTCTATCCTGCATCAACTATCTTTCTGGAGAATAACAATTAATACCAATTTGCATTCAGCAAATGCAGAGATCTCTTCTCAAAAATGAAACTAGAGGGATAATTTGCATTTCTTCAAAGATGCTTGTATGTTGCAAGTTAATATTGGACATTTAGGCACTGAAACTGATTTTTCAAACTGACAATTCATTTGAATGGTAGGACAATCATATGCATTTCAAGCAGTTGAAGTTCCCTACTAACAGTGTAAAGTTAGAAACTTGTTCCTGAACAAAACACCATTTGCCTCAAGTAATTTCCCTTATGAGAAGACAAATGTCCCAAATATGATTGTAGCTTTGGGGACAAGAATGTATGTCCTGAGGAACCTGTCACCATAATTTCTAAACTAAGCATGAACTGAAGTAGCCTGAATAATTCAATTGTCATATTGATTATCTGCATTTACTTGTCGATAACTTGATAACCTACCAGTTATTAATCTCTTATTTTTAGCATCAAAGATCATTATGTTAATATGCCGATCTCCTTTACGTTCACCCGTCGTGAAGACCTGCAACACAGCAAGTGTCTGAACATCCCAGACCCTGAACATCTTTGAGGAGGAGAAAAGGAAGCTGATATTAGCTACATTTCCAATTTAGTTTGGTTTGGGGTTGTAATCTTACACAAATAAAGTGCGAGAATAAAATCTAATCTAAATACTATTATTAGAGCACTGTGGTTCATTGCAAACCCACTAGAGTGGACGCAGTACCTTATTGCTAGTAGTGAATAATTTAAAAAATATATATCGGGATCATGCTGAACTTCAAGTCTTTAAGTATTAAAAGGTGCATGATTCTTGAAGCCAACAGCTTCTACATCTAGTAATAAGTACAGCAGAGCAGTGATGCATAAAAATATTTAAGCAATTGGTTCTGTTTAGTACAGAGAAAAAATAAATACAGGAGGTGTTTGCATTTCTAAATCAACTTAGTGAAACAACCTGGGACTCCCTTGGTATCACCATAACTTTGCTAACTATGGGTCTACCTGCAATTTTCTCACCAATCTGCATGTTTGTTGATGTATGCAGCTCTCCAAGGTAAGACAGGCCACACCATGCTTCTTATATTGTAGCTGCACTAAGCTCCCAACTCCTAGCTTACCATAAACCTTGCCTTTTACTCATTCATGGAAAAGCGCAGCAGGTCAGGCAGCATCCAAGGAACAGGAAATTCGACGTTTCGGGCACAAGCCCTTCATCAGGAATGGGCTTGTGCCCGAAACGTCGAATTTCCTGTTCCTTGGATGCTGCCTGACCTGCTGTGCTTTTCCGGCAACATATTTTCAGCTCTGATCTCCAGCATCTACAGACCTCACTTTCTCCTTTTACTCATTCATGCACTGCTCAAGTAATTGTAGGCCCCTGCCCAGAATCCAAGGATGCAGCTCGGATGCAGTCATCAATAGAGTCTGGAAGTCCAGAGCCATTAGTGTCCAAGTTATCACTGACCCAAATAACACTAAATTGTTGTTTAATTATAGCATAGATTCCAGATTAGACATGCTTGTACCTTTAAGACATTCACATGACATCACACAATGTCATGTTCCAGTATAAAAGGTGCCTGAAATATCTTTAGTCATGCTCTTTATGCTTTGGAGGCAGTACAGTGTGATCAGTCAGACTATTATGTGTTGGTATTGCAAAGTATTATCAGTAAGCACAGAATCCAGACTATGTGTACATGCCTGTAATGCTATAGCCATGTAAATAGTTAGTACTGTTAATAAACTTCAAGATATCCAGTTCTTTATGGTATACACTAAAGCACAATCTGTACCAATAATGCTTGCTATCATCAATGTTTGAATCATCCAACAACTTGAGATGAGAGAGATCCTATAAATTGTACATCGCCACATGACAGTGAATGATCTCCAACATTCTAATGTTAGACTTGTGAAAACAGTGGTTTCCAAGCAATCAGCCATGAGTTTCATGTAATTCCACCCTTTATTAGACTCAAGGCTAAAAGATAAACAGCATCGTTGTGCAGGTGAATGAACAAGGATAAAAACATAAATGTACACATATTACAGAAAATCAAAACAGAAACTCATACGCAACAGGTAATGAATAACTTGCATGCATATAGTGCCTTTCTTAACATTCCAAAGCACTACACAATTTGATCTATAGTTACTGTTGTAATGCATGGAAGCATGACTAGTAAGATCCCATAAACAATGATTTAGATGACTGGCTTATCTATTAAGATGCTGCTAGCTGAGTAATAGATAGTAGCCTGAGAGTGGAGACACTAACTCCATTCATTCCATCTGAGAGAGTAGCTGAGACCCCAGTTTAACATCTCATTCAAAAAAATATATTTCACACGTTATGGCACTTCTCCAGTGCTTTACGAGAATGTGGTTCTCGGGTCCTGGATATTCACGCTACAGTTTCCATTCTATTTTCTAACTCAAATATGAATACACACTTAGCAACAGCTATTCAAAACAAAATGAAAATAAAATAAAATAGTAACTTACCCCTTCAGTTGACAGGCTAATGATATGTTGATCTGCTTCATTGATTACTACATCAGTAATGATGCAGGTGTGGCCGTATATCAATGCTTTTGGCTTGGAGAACATATTAGGATTCCAAAGGCGGAGAATTTTATCTTCTCCTAGACATGAAATGTGAGAAGTTCAAATCTCTGAATTGTAGATACTTGAATTTAAAATCTGCTGGGACACAGGAAAATTCCAATGTGGCCTGTTTATTTGTTGACACCTCTCCAGCAGGACATGCAACTTGTGCATTGGTAAGATATACAAGAGGACACCTGGTGCTCAGCTGCCAATTCCACAGCTATGCTTTTGAGTTCAAGAGCCTCTTTGCACACAAGTTAATGTAAAAATAAATACATCACTATGTTGACGGATTCTCTTGTATTTTTGCATTGTAGTTATTGCTTCACTGAGGGGCCATTTTTGGCTTTCATAAAAGTGAATTCATCTAAACCTCTGCTGCCTGCATCCTAATTTGCACCAGGTAATGTTTATTCTTCAGCCTTGCACTCACTGGTCTTCATCAGTTTCTGGTCCAGATTCATCATAGTGATGGAAAAGTTAGCTTAACATATCATTGACTGAATATGTATCTACGTGAATATTGCTGAAAAAGACACATTTTGTCAAAGCCTTTTGTCTTGCATTTATCAGGGCAATGTGAACAAATACCAGGGTAAAGGAAAAACAAAATTGATACTGTATGAGGGGAGAGTACTGACAAGGTATTGCCCTGAAAAGTGAATGCCATCTACCTATCACACAACTGAGTAATGTTGTCCATGAATTTCAGTGTCAGCATAATTCTAAGTAACACAACAACTGACAGACTGCAGCAAACAAGCATATTTCTTCAGCTGTTTGAAGCAAGTAAGGTACTGATCAGACCCAACAAGCCTGAGGCTGCAAAACATCAAAGAGAGTGTCACACAATATAAATGTTGTTATTCTGGAATTTCCAGCGAATTATCCTTATGAGTGCAAGATGAAATTCTGCAACAAAATGCATATTCTCTCAAAAATACTTACGTTCTGTACTGCCAACTAACCACATAACATTTTTTTGGACAGAATGCTTTGGAAGCATCGGAGACTAGCTGGAGCTGGGCAAAATGTTGCTGGTGTAAAGAATGTGAGCTTCTCAATTGCAATCACTGACTTTACATTACCTTTTGAGACATTACATGATTGTGAATGTAATAAGCATATTAGATTTGGCTTGGTTGTGACAGATACAGGAAAATATGCATGCAGAGTCCTCAGGTCCTGCTGTATGGAGTGGTGCAGATGCAGGACTTCCTCTGCCGAAACCAGCAGTGGAGGCTTATGTCACCAAGTTGTGCCACTGAGGTGCAGGTTGCCACCTGGGTCTGAGCAGTTTCAGCCATCTGGAAGAATGCACAGCACTGTAGGAAGTAGATCAGGTCAGTACATAGGTACCTATGTCCCTGAGAAAGCACTTTGTAAACTTTTCACTATACTCATGTGAGTATCTGTGACAATAAAGCTAATTGAGTTCAATTTCCATTCTGCCATGATAAGTGACACCATCTTCTCTCTAATATCTCACACTCACTATTTCTCCGTGACTGTGCCATATCTAACAAGGCTCATGCTCAGCAACTCCCAGATCACATGCCACATCTTCTCTCACTCGCTCTCACCTACCCCAACACCACTAATCCTGTGTGCTATCCACACTGCCTATTCACTCGATACCTCTCCACATACACCAAAAGTAATACCGGTGCTGCACAGTTTCATCTCCCTTAATGCCTGACTTTTTCTCATTCCAGGAGGAAAACAACCCCCAACAAGGCACACAGAGTCAAGACAGATGGTTGGCTGCCTGATATTCAGCTGATCCCCTTTTACATAGAGTGGACAGATTGACTGCACTGAGCAGTCCCTGGACTGGTATCAGAGGCTGCCCTTGACTTACCGTGTCAGAAATCCTTGAGCAATGGCCACTGTCCTTGACTGAACTGAGGACTGCTGACAATCATGACAACCTTCACAGCTTTGTGCTAAGTGCCAAGGCAAGGCAGCAATAATATGAGCTTTGTATCTCTGACTGAGGGGCCAAAGTGCACAAAGGAAATACAAGGCAATACAAGGCAGGATGCAGAGAGCATCCGGGAAGGAGTCAGAGTGAGTGAGCATTAAGAAATTGAGCAGAGTCCAGTTCCGAGCTGAGTGTGTGTCTCTGAGCACTTGCTGTAGCATTACAATGATAGCTGCCAGTGCAGCCTTAGATGAAGCACTGACTTGTAAATGCATCCTAAAGTTAATCAGAGATGTGCCATGAGGGCTCTTAGAGGGTGGCACATACCAAGTGCCCATGTCCATGGATATCAGTGCATGTGGCTGGTTCTATAGAGTCTAGCCTGAGATATAGAGTTTGTTTGGAGCAAGTGGCGAGTTGAATCTGCTTTAAGTCTCTCATGTGCCCTCGTTGAGTTTTTCCCAGTGGTGAGCGAGTTTAGCGGGTTTAGTAAGGTGTGAGGCTGAATATTAATCCCTGTTGATTGACAATTCAGCATTTGCCAGACTGCTTTTGAAAACCACAAAATATGCTGCTCCTGATGTCAACATGAGCCTTGCCACACTTGTTACTCAGACCCATAAAAGATATTTATATTTTCCAAATGTGAAATAACAGCTTTGCATTTTGAGAATTGCAGCATGTTATTTCAATTTCCATGTGCAGTTTATTCTTCTTTTCATCTTTATTTATGCAAATCTGTGTCACTTCTGCACCTTAATATGTGCAGAGACAAAGTGAAAATAAAATGTGGGCTTAAAATGCCAAAAAGCAACAAGGTCAGGACACTGTACTTTCTAAGCTTGGAATCATCTAACAAATGCAAGAGTGTAATTTTTGTTAAGCAAATAATCCAAGCCACAACTGAACGTTGATCAAGTTGACAAAATGTGCATAATTCTTTAGATCACATTTTTAAGAGTGCACCAATATGTTCAAGGAGCAGTAAGGAATTTAGGAAGAAAACTTAATTTTGAACTTACCCCCTGTAACAATGGTATTTGCTTTCACACAATAATCAAATGCATTAACACCCCTTGGGATTGAAGCTGTTCTAATTGGCCTGCAGTCAGAGATAAAGAATATTGTCAGCAGAGATTAGCACTGCCATGCAGTTTACAAAGCCATAACAAATGCAAGGGTTTTGCTTTGTGATTGAGTATATTTATCCTATAATAAAGATCATGTAGGGTCAAATTTAATACTCCTTTTGCCCCTTAACAGAGTTAGTGACAAGGGTGCATTTAATTAATTGAAAAGAGAGATGTTTCCTCAATACCAATTAAGACCACAGTGGGATTTTCTGCTCAATGCTAAGTGATTAGCTCAATGCTAAGTAGGCAATTAGTGCACACCTTAAGGTGCCATAGCAGGGAGGATCCAGAATATAGGAAGTACAAAAAGTAAAACCCATCAGGCTTACATCTGGCGATCCCTTGTTCGAAGGCATTAAGCTCCTGATCGAAGGACCCCTACCTCACTTACCTCACAAACTCTCCCTTCTTCCTGCCATCATTTACCTTCATCAGTGGCTCCATCAGAGATTTCGGACAGATGTAGCATTGGAAGGAACCACCATTTCCCTGTGGTGTACTGCTGGACAGCATTTGATTAGCAACCACCTCTTGGCAGACTGGATAAACTCCTTCAAGGTCTTAGATCCCTGTGAAGACCTGTTACTACTCAGCTGTGTGACTGCCTAATAGGCACTCAATTCAGTGTGTTTTTCCAAAACAAAAGGCATTGCCAGGTAGTTATCAACTCTCCTGTTAGTGAGTGAGACCTTGTCACCTATTCTCATTCAGATCTGCTCACTTCTTATATCTTCAAGCTCACAGGATAGATGCAACCCTGCTCCCAGATCCATATAATTCCCCACTATAGTTATTGGTTCTGATTTAGCAATCTATTGACAACATTCTGCAGGTATACAGTCCATAAAAGCCACATTTGTCAAAGTTCCATAATTTGTTTTAAGCCCTACAACCTTCAGAGGTCTCAGTAATTGCTCATTTCAGACCTCAGCTACGTAGGGCCCAAGTTCTGGAATTCCCTTCCATAATCTCACTTAGTAGACATAGGATTTAAGAAAATAAGTCAGCCATTTGGCCCATCGAGTCTGCTCTGCCATTCAATAAGAATCATAGTTGATCTGATAATCCTCAACTACACATAACTCCTGATTCCTTTACTGATTAAAAATGTATCACAACCTTAAATATACTTAACAACAGCTCAGTAGCACTCTGTGGTACAGTTGCACTATCCTCTGGGAAAATACATTTCTCATCATTGCCTTTTTTTTCCAAGATTATGCCCTCTTACAAGGGTAAACAATCTCTCAGCATCTACTCATCAAGCCTCTAAGAATTTTATGTCTAAATAATATTGTCTCTCATTCTTCTAAATACCAATGAGTTCAGGCCCAATTTATTAACCTCCCCTGATAGGAAAATCCCTCAGAATCAACCTAGCGAACCGTCATTGGACTTCCCCCAGTGCCAGTACATCTTCCTTCGACAAAAGGAAACTGTTCACAGTTTTCTCAGCCTTGTGTGGCTTTAGCAAAATTTCCCTTTTTATATATCCCATCCTCTTTGAAATAAAGACAAACCTTCCATTTGCTGTTCTGTTTATGTGCGGAACTTGTGGACTACTGTTTATGATTTATGCATGATTCTTTTGTAGTATAGCTTTCTGCAGCATTTCTCCATTTAAATTATATTCAGCTCCTTTATTATTCCTCTCAAAGTGTATAACCTCACATTTTCCAATATCCTATTCCATCTTCTAAGTTTTTGTTCACTCATTTATCTTGATTATATCACTCCATGACACTTTGTGTCATCCTTAACACTTGCCTTCCTATCTATTTTTTGGCATCTGCAAACTTGATGATAATATGTTCACTGCCTTCATCCGAATCATTAATATTTACTGTAAAGCACTGATCTGTGTGGCACTCCATTACTTACAGGATGACATCCCGAAAACACCACCTCTTATTTTAACATTCTGTCTTCACTTAGATAGCCAAGCTAGATTTACAACCCATGACCACTGCCACCGAGAAGGACAAGGGGAGCAGGTACAGTTCGTTCTGCTATAATGTGCATTTTGTTAATGTGAATTCACTGTAATCCGATTGACAAATTGGGGATGCTGTTTCAATAGTGCAAACGTTTGGAGCATATATTGGTTATAATGCAATTCCGGCCCCATTAGTTTAAATGGTGCTGCTATTACACTATTTCTTGTAACACAGAGTTGCATGAGAACGGGACTACATGTTATAGCAGAACCGAGTGTATGTGGGAACACTGCCAATTGCAAGTTCCCCTCAAAGCTATCCACCATCCTAACTTGGAAATATATTGCTGCTGTTTCAATGTCATTGGATCAAAAACATGGAACTCCCCCAAATGGCATTGTAAATCGACCTACAGCACATGGACTCTAGCTGCAGAAGTCAACTCAGCACCACCATCTCAAGGTCATCTATAAATGGGCAATGAAAGCTGTCCATGCCAGCAATGCTTAAATCCCAAGAGAGAATAAAAAATAAGTGCTGGGAATTAGCTAAGCATGCCTTACAATGTGACCATTCATTTTTCTGAGAGCAGTAAGGTGAATAGCAACAAGGACGAGTTAGACTGGGAGCGTCACTAAGGAGCAGAATTTTGAGATTGTTTCAATGTATGGGAGGAGTTGTCGTGAAAGGTGAACTGCTTCAGGAATTCCAAAGGGCACAAAAATTGTATACAATGAGGTATATCCCAAAGATAGGACCGAGGAAACAAAGAGTAATCACACATATGTCTTAGCACAATGGTTGCGGCCAGTCACAAATTAGGAAATTAGGGTAGGCTGAGGGAGAAGTAGTGAGCAATAGTCGGCATTAAGGATTGAGGGGAATCTGATATGATAACCAGGGTTGCCATAGACTGCTTATACTTTTCATAACAGAATGGAGTGCCATAATACATTTTCATAAGTTACCTTGTTGGTTCAAATATAAACATGGCCAATGCCTATAATAATGGTTTCCTTATTACGGCTGACACTGTTGCCAGGGGCCTCAATTCAAACCGATGTTGCAATTGGTAGTAGGTTTTTTTTGTACACCTACCTGTGTTAGCAGCCTTTTCAGAGACTAATATCTGGGAGAGTTTAATTTGACCATTCTTAAGCCCATCTATAAAAATATTATGCAAATATTAAGAGAATAGGCTAAAACACAGTTTTAAGTGGGATACCAAACCCTTTTAAAGCAAGTCTTTGAATAGTTATGGGGACTTTCTAGCACTTTTACTGTCTGCTTTAACTGGATTTGGGGAGTCTTTCATAGCTCATATATACATACAAAATATATTTTTAAAAAATCAGACTTTTTTAGCTGCAGCTGTACTTTACTAATTTCCCTGGCTGCAGGGTGATTAGGAGAGACATGAGTATTGCAGGAACTACTATTGAATCTCAAACAACATCAAGAGGAGTTGAAGCAGGAACAAAGACATGCATTGGTCCAAAAATGCCAACACAAAGGAGGTCTTATAGCATGTCTACTTGTCAAGGTTACCATGTCCCTAATTCCAATACCACAGGCTTCAGCTACAGCTGGGGACACAAACAACATCAATTAGTGTCAACATCTGGGATACCTTCTTCACAAGCTGCAGAACAAGACAGAATCATTGAAGTTGCATGACCCTGAAGAGGTTTTAAGCCCAAATGGTACAGTTTTGAAAGCTTTTCAAGACACAATGGAATAGAGGAAGTAACTATGCATGAAGAATTGAAAAATCCCACCAAAAATCAATGAATGGATACAAATCAATATCTACAACATGAGGAAGAAAATGGTTCACACAGATTAAAATTTAATGCAGTAACTACAATACATAAAAAGGTTAGTTTTAACTTTTACAGCTGATCGATCAATGAGCTGATCTTAGGATGTGCTAATCTCACCATCTACTAAATCAGGAGATGGGTAATAAGTCAGAAACACTGTACATAAACAATATTACTGCACAAAGGTCTTCTACAAAAATACTTTTAACACAAAATACTTATAATTATTAGGCCATTGCGTGTCAGTTCTGAGAATCTTTGCCTTATCTAGGAAAAATTCAAGCTGTTACAACACAATTTGAGAATTTAAAAAGTACTTGCATTCATGTGGTACCTTTTATGATCTCAGTACATCCAAATACACAGATTTTTCAAATGTTTCAAGCGACTTGAAAAAGGGCATTGTCATTATGCAAGACAAAAACAATAACTTCAAATTTCTGATATCCAAAATGTGGGCAGATATTTATTCCTTTAATTCCAGCAAATTTTCTTCTGATCCATGGATTGATCCATATTTGAGGAAAGACATTCTGGCTATTGAGAGAGTGCAGCGTAGGTTCACGAGGTCAATTCCTGGAATGGCGGGACTATCTTACGCTGAAAGATTGGAGCGACTGGGCTTGTATACCCTTGAGTTTAGAAGGCTGAAAGGGGATCTGATTGAGACATGTAAGATTATTAAAGGATTGGACACTCTGGAGGCAGGAAGCATGTTTCCGCTGATGGGTGAGCCCCAAACCAGAGAATACAGGACACAGTTTAAAAATAAGGAGTAGGCCACTTAGAACAGAGTTGAGGAGAAACTTCTTCACTCAGAGAGTGGTGGGTGTATGGAATACTCTGCCCCAGAAGGCTGTGGAGGCCAAGTCTATGGATACTTTCAAGAAAGAGTTGGATAGAGCTCTTAAGGATCGTGGGATCAAGGGTTATGAGGATAAGGCAGGAACAGGATACTGATTGAGGATGATCAGCCATGATCATAATGAATGGTGGTGCTGGCTTGAAGGGCAGAATGGCCTACTCCTGCACCTATTGTCTATTGTCTATATTGTCTATTGACATTCCAAAAAAAAGTGAAAGACATTAAGTCGCATAAACTTGCCGAAAGTGAGGACTGCAGATGCTGGAGATTAGAGAGGAGTATGTGGTGCTGGAAAAGCACAGCAGGCCAGGCAGCATCCGAGGAGCAGGAAAATCGACCTTTCGGGCATAAATTTGCACCCATTGAGTTTTTCTTTTATGCAAGATCCCACCTGAATAGATGCTAATATTTCTTTGAACAACAGCATTATCCTGATTAAATTTGCATTAGCTTTGGCAATTGAGGCCCGATATGCAGTCTGAGCAGTGGCATCCATTTTGTAAACAGAATTTGCCAAAAACATTGATCATGTAAGGCCCTTCAGTGGAGTTTCAGCATCATTTTAAAGTCTTCAACTGCTATCCCAAAGAAATAAAAACAACTGACAATGGCATGCATCAGGCTATCAGAAAGTGGTGTGGGCTGCTGCAGAAAAATCATACTTCCAGTGCTAGGGTCTGACTGCTTTAGCCAGATTGTGGGACATATTAATTCAAAAAGAGAATAATGGCCAAAGAGGGTGTTGAATTAACGCCTTTTATCCTGACATATTCAGATGTATTTCTGAAATATCTTGACATATTGCAGCATTTTTGTGGGATCACAAAACAGGCTTAACTATGATAAGAAAGTCACATCTATGGCCATTATTTGGCAGCTGTCGACACATTTCAATAGAAAGTACAGTTACATAATTCCACAAAGGATTAAATTTACAGCTTTGTGCATAAATGCTTGTAACTCACTGACAGTCTCCAAGCTTGCGTATGTCATCCAGGACCAGTGAATGCACGCTGTCTGGAGAACAGCAGGCGAAACAGTTCAAATGTGCAAAGTACTTCACTCTCAATACCCAGCCATTGTGCAGTTTCCGACGTAGAATGGGGCTGGAAAAGAAAAAAAATTATAACTGAAGGACACTATGCAATTTAGAAAAGTTATTGTTTAAATTTATGATGATGACACTTTTGTTTATCTTAGCAATCAGACAGTGACTTTAAGCATGTGTCTTTATCAGAAGATTTAAGTTCCACCTCAGAAGCTCCTGTGTAAAACAGTCCAGTCCAGCTTCAGTTGATACGCAGGTGTCATGTCTTGGATAATATATTAAACCAAGGTTGCACCTGCCCTCCCAGGTGGATATAAAGCATGTAATTGTCTTAAAGAAGACCATGGAGTGGCATGGTGACTCAGTGGTTAGAACTGCTACCTCACAATTCCAGCATCAGGTGACTGTCTATGTCAAGTTTGCACATTTTCCCTGTGTCTGCATGGATGTGCTCTGGTTTCCTCCCACAGTTACAAAGCTATGCAGGTTAGATGAATTGGCCAAGCTAAATTGCCCATTGTATTCAGGGATGTGTAGATTAGTTGTGTTAGTCATGGGAAATGCAGTCTGGGTGACTCTTCAGAAGGTCAGCATGGATTTGTTGGGCCAAAGGCCTGTTTCCACACTGTAGCAATTTTATGGTAGCGTTCTCTGATATCCATGCCAATATTAGTCTTCAAAATATAGCATGAAAGTAGATTTTCTGGTCACTGTGTTATGTGTAAACTGACTATTTCTAATTGAATCATGGAAGCTGGGCTTCACTGGTTGGCCAGCATTTATTGTCCATCCCCAGCTGCCCTTGAGAAAGCAGTGGCGAATTGCCTTCTTGAACCACCACAGTCCATGTGCTACAAGTTGACCCAAAATTTCTACAAGGAAGGAATTCCAGGATTTTGAAGGAATGGCAATTTATTCCCAAATGGTGAGTGGCTTGGAGAGCAATTTGCAGGGGGTGATATTCCCATTTATCTGCTGCTCTTGTCCTTCTGAATGGAATTTCCTCTGGTGTTGGAAGGTGCTGTCAAAAGATCATTGGTGAATTTCTGCAGTGCATCTTGTAGATATGCTCTGCTGCTGCTGAGCTTCAATGGTGGAGGGAGTGGAAGCTTGTGGATATGGTACGTAGTGTCAAGCTTCTTGAGTGTTGTTGTAGCTGCACCATCCAGTCAAGTGGGGAGTATTTCATCACAATTCTGACTTGTGCCTTGCAGATGGTAAACAGACTTTGAGTCACAAGAAGGTGAGTTATTCACCTCAATATTCCTACCCTCTGACCTGCTCTTGTATTTATGTAGCGAGCCCAGTTGACTTTCTGCTCAATGGTAACCCCATCGATGTCGATAGCAGGGAATTCAGTGATGGTAACATTGCCTGGCATTTGTGTGGTGTGAACCTTTCTTGCCATTTGTCAGCTGAAGTTTGGATATTATCTCGATCTTGTTGCATTTGAACATGGACTGCTTCAGTATCTGAGGAGTGGCGAATGGTACTGAACACGGTGCGATCATCAACAAACATTCCCACTCCTGACATTATGATGGAGGGAAGGTCATTTACGCAGCAGCTGAAAATGGTTTGGCCAAGGACACTACCATGTGGAACTCTGCAGCGATGCCAGGTTGGAATAAAGTCAGGAACTGAGTCGCCCTAGCAGAATTCAAACTGGGCTTCAGTGAGCAGGTTGTTGCTGAACATGTGCTGCTCAAAAGTACTGTTAATGACACAACCCATCACTTTAGTGATGGTTGAGAGGAGACCAGTAGTTGGCAGGGTTGGATTTGTCTTGCTTTTTGTATTCAGAATACACCTTGGCAATTTACCACATCATCGGATTGATGCCAGTGTTGTAACTGTACAGAAAGGGATGGGTTTGGGGAGTGTCAAATTCTGGAGCACACGCTTTCAGTACAATTGCTGGAATATTGTCAAGGCCAATAGCTTTTGCACTCTCCACTGCCTCCAACCATTTCTTGATATCACATGCTGGTAACTGAGATGTTGGGGACCACTGGAGGAGGCCGAGATGGACCATCCACTTGGCACTTCAGGCTGAAAATTGTTGTAACTGCTTTATCCTTATGTTTTGCACTGCTGTCTTGAGCTCTTCCATCATTGAGGATGGGATACTTGTGGAGCCTCCTTCTCCAGTAAGTTATTTAATTGTCCATCATCATTCACAACTGCTTGTGGCAGAGTAGGCCATTCAGCCACTCGAACCTGTTTTACTATTCAATGTGGCCTTCTTCCGTATACCTGCCTTAGGCCCATATCCCTTAAAAGCTTTGCTTAAACAAAGTTTATCTTTATAAGATTTAAAAATCATAATTAATTCATCATGCCATTGTGTACTTTCACAGTAGAAATGCTTCCTAACATTGTCCATTAACAGTCTGGCCTATTATGGACCAGGTCAGACCCCCTCAAAACATTTCAAGAAAGGAGCCCAGACCCTAACTTTGCTAGTTGTTTTAAGCAGGTGTAACACAGATATTCCAGGAGAGATGCTACTGGTCAAGTCACTTACATTTAAACAAAACAGAATTTACTTACAAGATTATCTGATTAAACACAAACGAGAACAGAATACAGAATAACTTAACCTATCCAAAAACCCAATGGATTATCCCAACTTAACAATGCTGTTCCTAATACTTGCAACAATCCTCATAAACACCCCTTGGCAAAAGGAAAAATCAAACACAGGGTTTTACAGGAGAGAAATGTCAGGGTAAGAGAGAGAGTACCAGCATGGACCTGCTTCTTTGGGTCCAGCAGTTTCACAACACTACTGCTAAAACTAAACCAAACTAGAGTAAAGCTGAGCTGGGGGAACTGGCCACTCCTCTTTTGTTGTACAAGTGTTTGTTTTAAAAGCTTGAAAGCCTTTTGCCTGAGGCAGTATTTGTTAGCTATAATCAAAGCAGCCCTAGGGTGGCATGGTGGCTCAGTGGTTAGCACTACTGCCTCACAGCACCAGGGTCCCAAGTTCGATTCCAGCCTTGGGTGACTGTCTGTGTGGAGTTTGCACATTCTCCCTGTGTCTGTTTGGGTTTCCTCTGGGTGCTCTAGTTTCCTCCCACTGTCCAAAGATGTGCAGGTCAGGTGAACTGGCCATGCTAAATTGCCCATAGTGTTAGGTGCATTAGTGAGAGGGAAATGGGTCTGGGTGGTTTACTCTTCGGAGGATCAGTGTGGACTTGTTGGGCCGAAGGGCCTGTTTCTACACTGTAGGAAATCTAATCTAAAACCCAGACATTTTGGAACCTGTGCTTTTACACCTCCTGATAAAAACCAAGGACAACATAACCTTGTGAAAGGAGCAGCATCGTCAGAGAGCCCTAATTCTCAGATGATACCATTAGTCCTCGGGTCCCCAAACAGTGGAAATAATTTACCTTTATTTAACCTGTACTTTCATGTTAATATCTTGAAATCTTTGATCAGATCACCCCTTAGCCTTATAAATTCTTGAGAAAACAAGCCTAATTTGTATAATCTATCTTCATAACATAGCCCCTGAAGTCCAGATATTATTCTTATAAACCTATAATGTACTCCCTCCAAAGCTAATACATCCTTCCTCAGCTGTGGTGCATAGATCTGCTCATAGTTAAGATTAAGGTCTAACCAAGGTTTTGTATAACTGCAGGATAATCTCTGCATCCTCGTACTCCAGTCGTCTAGATACAAAAGGACCTAAGGGACAACTTTTTTCACACAGAGGACAGTGCATATATGAAATGAGGTGCCAGAGGAAGTGGTAGAGGCAACTTCAGATACAACATTTAAAAGACATTTCAACAGATACATGGATAGGAAAGATTTGGGGCAAAATGGTTCCGTTCAGTTTAGGAAACCTGATTGGGCCAAAGGGTCTGTTTCCATGCTATACAACTTTATGACTTTATAAAGGTTAGCTTTCCATTAGCTTTCTTGATTATTTTCTGCATCTCTTTGTAACATTTTAAAGATCTTGCACTTGAACCCCTAATTCTCTTTGGATATCCACTCACTTAACTTCATGCTCTCTATAAAGTACCCTGATCTATCTTTTCCCTGTCCAAAATGGAATACCTCCTATTTGCTTACATTGAACTCCATCTGCCAGTTTTGTCCATCCAGTTTGTCTATCAATATCCCTTTGTAATCTTATTCTATCACCTGCACTGTCTGCAATGCCATGTAACTTTGTATCATCAGCAAATTTGGATATATGATGTTCTATGCCATTATCCAATTTGTAAATAAATAAAATGACTAATTGAGGCCTTTATGCAGATTCTTACAGAACACCACAAGTCACATCTTGTCAATTTCAGTATGTACCATTATTCCTACTTTCTGTCACCTGCCACACAACCAATTTCCTAGCCACGTCAGTAATTTGCCCTTAATTCCACAGACTTCTCCCTTAGTTAACAGTCTCTTATGTGGGACTTTATTAAATACATTCTGGAAATCCATACACAACATCCATAGGCATTAACCTGTCCACTACCTAACTCACCTCTTCAAAAACATTCAATGAGATTTGTCAGGCTCGAATCCATGCTGATAAATTATACGTTGTAACATGGATTTATAATCAACACTACAGATGCTGCACAAAAAAACTTTGACTCTTTCAGAGGTTTAGCAATTGCCAGCAACTAAAGCAACACTTCAGGCAAATGAAAGTTATCCAAATATATGTGACAACTTACCGACGAAGAAGGCGTGGATCCAAGGCCTGGGATCGCAAAGCATCACTTTCCATGGATTTCTGGAAGTTGAGATCATCACTTCCCACAATTATTCGATTCAAAAACCCAGCATCATCACCAATTAGCATGCAATCTTCATCCCTATACTCAGGTAGGTTTACCGTACAGACACAGAGCATAATGTTTTTCATAGGTTTAAGAGTCAAAAAATTAGTCTGTTGAAAAATGTAAACATCAGTTCAAAGTTGTCAGTTTGTATATTTTCTAAAGAAGTGGAAAAGAACAAGTTAGCATTTGACAAATGTGTTAAAATTATGTTTACCTTGTTTAATAAAATGCACAAGAGATCTTCATGCATATAATTTCACAAATGTTTTGTACAAGTGACCATGTAAAATAAACAACAGATTTAAATATAAGAATGAGAATTTTAAACTTAAAGGTATGGGCAGACAAAGTATGTCAAGGAGGACAGGAGTGGGAAGTGAGTGGTACTTGATACATGGCCTACATAGCAGAGTCTTGCTCGGGCAAGTGAATTTCTGAAATTGATGAGATGATGCAGGGAAAGATGGGAGCAATGTTACAGAAGTGAATGTAGCCAATATTTCTGTTGTAAACATGGGGCTAGGAACAGGATATCACAGTCGTTTGTATCTGATCTGGTGTAGCCTAGAGGCACTTTTCAGGAGCGAAACTAATCTAATGATAGTGATAACAAAAATGATTGTCGAGGCGTGGGGGAAGCGATAAAGATTGTGACATTGGTTCTGGTAAGGGTGGACTATTAACTCCTCAGGCCTAGGCCTAGTCTGCCAAAGAAAGTTATGTCTCATTTGATTTTGACACACTCAAAACCCACCATGTTATTCAGAGTGGATGCTATTATCAGATGGGCAGATTTTGATCATGCGAATGCCCCTAATAATGCACATTTATCAGGATTGCTATATTGTTAGAATGTGATTATTTTCAGTTCTCTGATGTTTAGTTATCATGACTTTAGGAAAGCTCTTGGAAATGCAGAAGATTAAGTAAACAGCAGGTTTTCATCAGCCCCTCCATTAATGTTATGGCAGACAAACCAGAGAAGCCTGCAGAAATACACTCCATATCTCCAGTACATAAATAATTTAGAAAAACATAGTTAATTGCTTCACATGGGCAAGGACAGAAGGCAATCTGTTAGCTAAGCAAAAGATAATATCCTGAAATGTACTGAAGTCTACAAGAGATATTTAGATGATTATTTTATATCAACAATGTTCTTCATGCCTACTCAAGCTCGATACTGGTTCAGTTGGTAGGAAGGGTGTGTAGGCAACGTAAATTAATACAAACCCGCCAACAAAGATGGTGCCATTGTAGTCTGGTGCATTTATCTTTACCTCATGGAGTCTCAATGCCAATTCTTCAACACGTTTTCTTACTTCTCCCTCGACCATGCCCCCACATCTGAATATCAGCATAATCAGGTCCCCCTTGGTCTCACTTTTCATCTCACCAGCCTCCGTATGGAAAGGATCATTCTCCGCCATTTCAGACAACTCCAGCAGAACGCCACCAATAAACACATCTACCCCCCCCCGTCTCCCACTGCCCCGTCTGCATTTTGCAGATATCGTTCCCTCCAGGACACCTTAGTCCATTCATCAACGTCTCACACCACTCCCTCCCATTCGCATGGCCCCTTCCCATGTAACTTCCCAGGTGCAACACTTGCCCCTTCACCCACTCCCTGCTCACTATTGAAGGGCCAAAACAGTCTTTCCAGATGAAGCAGCATTTCGCCTGTACCTTCTCCAATCCTGTGTATTGTATTTGCTGCACTCAATTTTCTGCACTTAGTGTGGCCTACTCCACACTGGAGAAACCAAACACAGACTGGGTGACTGCTTTGCAAAACACCTCTGGTCTAAGCATGATCTCAACCTTCCCGTAGCTGGTCATTTTAACACAGTGTCCTGCTCACATGCCCGTTTGTCTGTCCTCACCATGTTCATTCAAGTCTGGCAGTCAGACATGCCATTGCTCTGCCATTCTCACATTCCGATCACTTAATCTGAACTATCAACACCCTTTTCTCCCTCAGCACTCTACAGTACAGCGTTCCTCCCCCTTCCCCCCCCCCCCCCCCCCCCCCCCCACCCCTTGCCCCACACACCCCAAACTATAGCATAAGTGATAGTTTGGAAATGGCAAGGGCTGGCCAGTCTAAAATTTAACAAAACAACTGGTTCCAATTCGAAGGAAATGTGCTGGATCTTTTAACCAAACCATCTCAGCCTCTGGCTGCCCTCGTGTTTGCCTCTGATCTGCTCCCTGGTGGTGGTGCATTAGACTGGAGCCTGCACCTGAAATCCACATCACTGCAACAGTCCTTGAAGGATAAAACTTGGGTATGAGGGGCACGTTTTATTGAAATTTCCCACTACCCACTTCATTAGGGAATATCCTGTCTTACATCAATAACAGATTCACTCTACAATGGAAATTGCTGCTTTTAATGTCTATTTCCATGCTCTTTCCTATAGCAAATAATATTCTTGCCAAATAGTCATTGAATTATATCTTCAATGTCTTAGCTTCATTAATCGCTTGCAAAAATGCATTCTATATTCTAACGAAGGTTCACATGACTAAAAACACCTTACCTCCCCAGATGCTCCCAGTGTTTATTCTGTGCTCACGCTCACTTGTACAGATTCAATCAGTGGAAATAAACTTTCACTATTTATAATTTCAAATATGTTAATGCTTCTGTTGGATGCACTCTGAACCGTCTCTGCTCCAGAAGGCATAATTTGTCAGATCTGATCATAAACATGTCCTTTTATCAACAATATTATTCCAGTGAACCGAGGATACAATCCTGGCTGCCAAATCCTTTCTGTACCACAATGTCTTGTTCATGTTCATAATCCTTTGTTGCTTTTGTAGTTCATGCCCTTGTGTCTATAAAAATAGAATTTCATTCGTCCCTTGAGTGGCCCTTGCACTTCCAATCTTATTTTTAGATATCTGTGCATCTATACTCCTGGATCTCTTCAATCTTTCAATTCACTGAGGATTTGTTTTGTTAGACTTACTGCTATTCTCTGTCCTTGTGCTTAAAATAAACTGGTGATACATTTCATTGCCATTCTCTGTGCATTAGTAATGCCTGAAGAGCATACAAATATGCTACTATGAAGGAATTAGGGCAGAAAGTCATTTTTGAATCTGAAAGTACTCCCAGGTTTCTTCACAACTTCATGAAATCACTGAGTTTCTCTGAGTCTGATTTGCATATGACTCTTCATACCTGCACTGTTCACAGTTATAAACTCAAAGCACTGGCTAACTGGTTGAACATTGTACCATGTCTACCATGTCGACTCAAGCAGACAGAAGTTTGGAGTTGCTGATACAAAACAGTCGCTGTAGACCAAAATTTTGAAATCTTGAATAAAGATTTTTGGAAAACTGCTTTTTAAAGACTTTTTAATTCCAGTCTGTCCGCAGATGCAGAGACCTGATTACCACAAGATTAGACTACCACCAAAGGTTTGAAACACACCCACACACTCAACCACTTATCCAAAATCAAAGTTTCTAGGTGACAGGTAAAGCCCTAAGGGTTTCTGATTGTGTGCCATCTTTAATATGAGAGCTGAAGGATGCAGCAAAAGTTACATATGTAAAAATAGGAAGGATAGAATTAATGGCTCTATTTCTACTTAGTACTGGTAAATATGCATTGGGCCACGTCATTCCTTGAGTGTTATTTCCTCTAGGATTCTATAAACAACTGAATACTCCATTCAATGGGCAGAACAATAAAGTTTACCTGGTTTTTAGTTTTTGGTTTATGATCCCATATAACAATACTTGTTTCAGTAACAGCTACAATTCGTTTTAACTGGCTAAGGTAATCACAGCCAGTCACTTGGGAAACATCCTACAAGAAAGTGAACAAATGAATAATAGATCTACAAACAATTATAATTGAAAGTCAACAAAACATAATGGTTACTCATTCGTCGCCAGAGAACATAATCATTTCTTTCTAAATTAACTAGGATTCAAAAAAACAGATTTTGCATTTGCTGATCTGAAAATAATCCACAGCATTATTATTATGTAAGTGCTCCATCAGTTGAGATTTAGATGTTCAACCTTGCTTCAGCAGTAATACTCTTGCTTCAGAGTCAGGTAGTTGTCATAAAAAGTAAAAACTGATGTTCTGGCCTGATTAGTTGGATATAATTTATGATATTTGATGAAGAGCAGGGGATATCAGCCAACACTTAGCCCTCAAGCAATATTATTAAAAGAGTGATTATTATCATAAAAACATTAATGGGATGTTGTCATGTACAAATTTGCTGGTGCTATAGTATTACTAAATTGTGAATGCTCCGAAATGGCAGTCAAGCCCTAGGTGGACTGAGGAAGTACTTCAGGGATACTCTCAAGACCTCACTGATAGAGGGCGGCATTCCCACAGACACCTGAGAATCACTGGCCCAAGACCATCCAAAGTGGAGGACAAGGATCCGGGAAGGCATTAAGCACCTCAAGACTTGCCATTGGGAAAAAAAACGGAAGCCAGAAGAAAACAGTGAAAGGCTACATCAGTGCCTCCATTCACCCCTTCCCGTGACCAGCACAAACCCCCAGTGTAACAGCGCTCTTGGTAGCCATATTGGTCTGTACAGCCATCTACAGACTCAGCCTGAGGGTGGTGAAGGGTTATTGGGGGCCACAAGCTGGGGAGGTTGGGGTCATGGATACAGTGTGCACTGCATCTGAGAATCACTCGGCCCAGAGAGGGTGTGCCCAGTTTGTCCACGATCCAAGCCATTAGCAGTGAAGTCTGCAGTGAGGTTTGTCTCAAGTTTCAGTTGATCAGCATTAGGAGTATGGGACTTACAGAACTGCTGGCACTGAACCACCTGATGCTTCTGACTTTGACTTGGCTCCTGACACTCATATGAATGCATTATTTGATTTGTCTCTGACTTTTGGCAATTGAACATGGACAAACTTGAAGATTGAGCAGGACTTGGTTATAATCACATTGCTTCTAGGGTCTCCACCCAAACTATTTTTTATGTCAACAAAACATTTCCTCCTCTTATGTTCTTTTTGTACTGTAACTTAAGATTGGCAATTATTACTTTTTTAAGATTTAAATTATAATTTACTCTTATATTACATCTTCACAATATCCATGAATCTCATTATACCACAGAAACGGAAATTGCTGGAAAAGCTCAGCAGGTCTGGCAGCATCTGTGGAGAGTTAGCATTTCGGGTCAAGAGATATAGGGTTGTCAGGACCTACAGAGGATGAGTGGTGCTGGTTATAGGGAGAGGGGGGCATCATACACCAGCAGGAGAGGGAGTCTTGTGTTCTGGGGAGATGTATCTGGCAGGTGACATGGCAGGGTTAGATGGAGAGGGTGAAAGAGGTCTCATGGCTTGAGGGAGATTGCAGTTGTCGGTTCACAGAGGGAGAGGGTTGTGGGTTATATCAGAGTCTGGGGGGTGCAAGGGTTCTGGCACAAGTCTAGTTGGGAGGGTAGGTGTGTAGTAAGTTATCCAGGAATTAGAATAGGATTTTTAGTTTTTTTTTAACTTCCCTAAAGGTAGCATGTTGGCTCAGTGGTTAGCACTGCTGCCCCACAGCACCACGGACCCAGGTTTGATTCTACCCTTGGCTGTGGGGGTTTCATCCACATGATCCAGTTTCCTCCCACAGTCCATAGATGTCCGGGCTAAGTGGATTGGCCACGATAAATTGCCCACAGTGGTGCAGGCTAAGTGGATTAACTATGATAAATGCAGGATGATAGGGTGGGGGGGAGCTGGGATGCTCTATAGAGGGTCAGTGTGGACTCAATGGACCAAGAAGCCTGTTTCCACATTGTAAGGATTCTATGACAAGTCTTTACCTGTGAATTCTCTGATTTAGATGGATACTTTCAGAGGGCTCCAAGTTTAGGTATTTAGCCAAGTGGAATCTTTAAATTCCTAGGCAATTCTCTTGGAATATGCGACAATGGGCATTCTGTGGAGTCCAGATGTGTAACTCCCATTTATGTCATAGAAACAAATGTATTGCCATTGGAAGATTTGGACCCATATCTAAATAATGGATAATTTTGATTTGTATAAAATCAACATTAGAGTCTGTAACATAAACAGAGAGCTCGTGAAACACAGCAGATCTGGCAGCATCTATAGAGAAAAAAACAGAGAACTGTTCTGACAAAGTGAGACGAGATTTGAAATGATAACTTTGTTTTCTTTCTATAAGTGCTGCCAGTCCTGCTGTGTTTCCCCAACACTGTTTTTGTTTCAGATTTCCAGCATTCACAATTCTTTGTGTTTGTTAAAACCTGTAGCTGGCAACAGTCCTACTACAGACATGAAAGAGACAGTAGGTATTCCAGCAGATCTCCACTAACTACATATATGGCTGTTATATTTCACTTCAGTGGAAACAGAAGGTACTCACACCAATGTCACTGAATGTTTGAAGCTTCATCTGGAAAACAGATCATAAACAGCAATGAAAACTCAAACTGATTACCTACAAAGAATCACAAAAACACATTTCTAATTAAAATCTTTGCATGTCGAGGAAAATATTAGTCATCTTAATATTGGTACTAGAAAAATTAATGGAATCTCTGCTAAGGGAAGAAATAGAGAACCATCTACCCAAATTAAAGGATAAGAATTACATCTATTATGAAAATCAGACAGTGAAGTCTTGCTTGACCAACGAGTTTTTGAAGAGGAACAGAGAATAGACAATAATAATGCAATCAAAGTTGCATATCTAGTTTTCCATATAAGTTGTCATATAATGGATTAATGTACAACATCAGAGTATGCAATGTCATTGAACAAGCAGCCAAATGAATAGGTAGATGTCTGCAAAACAGAAAGTGGATAATAATGATAAAGGATATCTACTCAGGAAGTGGATGGGAGTGTTCCACATGGATCAGCCTTGTTCAGGTTTCACTCATGTCCATAATTTGCATTAATGATTTGTACTTTGAACTCAAATATACAATTGTTAAACTTAAAATTAGTAACGGGATGACATAGATTGGGACTTGAAATTTGAAGGGCTTATGCCAATTGAAAAGGACAAGAAGCTAGGAAAAGATGGACAACTGCTCTGTTAATTATTGATGGTATTAGTGCAGCGAAGACAGGTTAAAGGCAGAAGTCACTTGTGGGAGTGTAGTGCTGGCCCCATAATAATAACCACATGGTAGGATGCAATATAAATAAATAGTGGGAGCTTGTCAGAACAATATAATGCTAATCATAGGGAATTTTGATTTACACATAGATTGAGAAATATCAAATGGACCAAGGTAACCTAAATGAGGAGCTCAGACTTTCACACAGAAACAACGGGATGAATAGGCCCTTTCTGTGCCATTACCTTTCAATGCTTCTTATGTGCTAGGGATGGTTCCTTAAAACAGTACATTTTGGACGCAGCCAGAGAGCTGGCTATAATAGATGAGATATTGTGTAAAGAGAAAAGATTAATTAATAGTCTCGCAGCAAAGGCACTCTTACGCCAAGCACTCATAATATAACTGCATTTTACATTTAGTTTGAGGAAGGGAAGACAAGACTGGTATTTTGAATTAAAAATGTGGGCTTAAGGGCACAAAGGCAGAAAGTTAAGGTAAACTGGTAAAGTAGAAATAAAGAGTGCCTACAGTGCAGATAGAGGCCATTTGGCTCATTGAGTCTGCACCGAAGCTCTGCATCCCACCCACCCTATAAACTTTCCATGGTTAAGCACTAAGCCTGCACACTATGGGGCAATTTAGCACAGCCAATCCACCTAAAATGCATGTATTTGGACTGTGGGAGGAAACTGGAGCACTCAGAAAAACACATGGACAGAAGGTGCAAGTTTCACACAGAGAGTTGCCCAAGGCTGGAATGAAACCTGGTTCCCTGGCACTGTGAGACACCAGTGCTAACCACTGTGTCACCATGCCACTCAGGTTAATTAGGTTAAAGGTCAGTTCAATGGAGGCTTCTCGAGGTGTACCAGAAAGTTTGGTGCGAGGTGCCTTGCTGTTTATGGTGTACATTAATGGTCTGGATATGAATGTAAGCAGTTTGTTCAGTAAGTTGGTATATGTTACAAAAAATGATGGTATGGTAAATAGCAAGGAAGAAGTCTTCAGATTACTGAACAATATAGGTGGCCTGGTCAGATAGACAGAACAAGGGCAAATAGCATTTAATTCTGAAGAGTGTGAGATTGTGCATTTTGGGAAGAGGGAGTATATATTGAATGATAGAACCATAGGAAGTACAGAAGATCAGAGGCATCTTGGTGCACCTGCCTGCAGATACCTGAAGGCAACAGGAAGGTGCATGAGTTGGTGAAGAAGGCATATGGGATACTTGTCTTTATTTATTGAGGTATTGAATACAAGAGCAAGGAGATTATGGTGAACCTGTGTGTAGTTTTGGTCACCACACTATAGGATGGGTGTGATTACATAGAGATAGAGAAGGTATAGAGGAGATTCGCCAGGATCCTGGACTGGAGAGTTTCAGCTTTGAGGAGAGATTAAATAGGCTGGGTTTTCTTTTCTTAAAGCACAGAAGGCTGAGGGGGAACCCGATGGAGATGTACAAAATTATGGTAGATATTATAGCAGATAGAAAGTAACCTTCCCCTTTAGTGAAGGGATCAATAACAAGATGGCACAGACTAAGGTAGGAGTTTATGAGAGTCTAAGGAAGAATTCTTTTTCCACACAGAAGGTGTTGAATATCTGGAACTCATTGTCTAAAAGGTGATAAAGGAGGGAACAATCACAACATTTAAGAAGTGCTTAGAAGATCACTTAAAATGCCAAAGCAAACAAGATTTCAGGCCCAGTGGTGGAAAATGGGACAACAATAGATAGGTACTTGATGATTAGTTCAGAGGGCTGAAGGACCTCCATCCGTTCTGTAAAACTCTGTTACTCTAAATGCGGTGGCCAACATTTAAATGGATATTTCAGAATACACAGGTTAGGTATATGCCAAAGAGAAAAAAAAAAGTCCGAGGGAAGGATCCAATATCCATGTGTAACTAGAAATGTTAAAGATCATAACAAACTTAAAGAAAATGCATGGATTATGAACGATGGTGGCAATTCAAAAGACTGGTCAGAATAGAAAAAGAGCAAAGAATAACAAAAAAGTTAATAAAGCGGAAAAAAAATAAGAATTTGGGGAAATGATGCTGGTAATATAAAAGTAGATAGTAAGTGTTTTACAGATACATAAATGTAGTTCACAAAGTGAGCACTGGTCCTATAGAAAATGAGTCTGAGGAATTAATAGAAAGTAAGGAGATGGCTTACAAATTACACAGATACTTTACATCAAAAGAAACACTAAAAATACTGGAGAAACTCAATAGGTCTGGCAGCATCTGTGAAGAAAGAAACAAAGTAAGTGTTTCGAGTCTTGTGTGACTTCTTCAGAACAGTTCAGAAACTTCACAGTCTCATCAGAGAAAATGCTGTGGAAAAACTAATGGAATTGAAGGTTGTGCAATGTAACAATTGATGGTGTTTGTGTGCTATATTAGCATGCATCAAGGATTGGTTGACTAAGAGGAAAGAGTGTTGAGTTAAATGGGTAAATTTTGGAACAGAAAATTATAACTACTGGAGTGCCACAAGAATCAAAGATGGCTGTAAACAATTTGTGATGTACACTCATGACTTGGACACAGACCAACTTTTTTAGAGCCAAATATATTGATGATACAATGACAGAGAGGGAGCGATTTGTGAAGAGAATACAAAGAGGAAAGGGATGCAAATAGATTTGGCGATTGGGAAAAAAATTGGCAGATTGAATTAAATGTGAAAAAACTGAAGTGTTCATTTCGGCAGGAAACATAAAAATGAAGAATATTCATTAAATCATGGAGCACTGCAGAGGTAATTGGCTGAACTTGTACTTTTTAAAATTTGTTCACAGAATGTGGGCATTTCTGACTAGGCTAGTGTTTAGAATCTGACTAAGCTAGTGTTTAGAATCATAGTCATAGAGTTGAACAGCTGAATGGAAACAGACCCTTCAGTTCGAATCATCCATGCTGACCAGATATCCTAAATGAATCTACTCCCATTTGCCAGCACTTGGCCCATATCCCTCTTTCTATTCAATACCCAGCCTTTTAAATGTTGTAATTGTACCAGCCTCCACCACTTCCTCTGGCAGTTCAGTTACTGCCCAAATCTAATTGTAGTGGGTCTGGAGTCACATCTAGACTAGACCAGATACGGATGGATATTAGTGAACCAGATGGGTTTTTCCCAACAATTGACGATGGATTCACGGTCATCATGAGACTTGTGATTCCATATTTTTATTGAATTCAAATTCCAACATCTACCATGGCAGGATTTGAACCCAGGTTCACAGAAATTACTATATGTTTAGCATGCAATAATAAAACGTAATTGGGAAGGCAAATGCCATGTTAGTTTTTATTGGAAGGGGATTGGAGTATAAAAGTTGTGAAGCCTTGTTACAACTATACAGGCTACTGGTGAGATAACATTGAGAGTACTGTGTATAGTTTTGGGTCACTGCGCGTATTCAAAGCTGAGTTAGGCAGATATTTGAATGATAAAGGAGTTCAGGGCTATTGGGCAATAAAGTGGAGTTAGGTCACAATCTGTTTAGCCATGATTTTATTGAATAATGGAGCAAGCTCAAGGGGCTGAAGGCTCACTTCTGTTCCTTTTTTTAATGTTGTTACCCTTTATGTTCATATGAGAGAAATATTCATATAAAGGATGGAATTATGACACATCTGGATAGCAGTAACAGGATAGGTCAGGGTCAGAGCTGAAAATGTGTTGCTGGTTAAAGCACAGCAGGTCAGGCAGCATCCAAGGAACAGGAAATTCGACGTTTCGGGCCAGAGCCCTTCATCAGGAGTCAGCATGGATTTATGAAGGGGAAATCATGCTTAACTAATCTTCTGGAATTTTTTGAGGATGTAACTCTGAAGATGAACAAGGGAGATCCAGTGGATGTAGTGTACCTGGACTTTCAGAAAGCCTTTGATAAAGTCCCACATAGGAGGTTAGTGAGCAAAATTAGGGTGCATGGTATTGGCGGCAAAATACTAACTTGGATTGAAAATTGGTTGGCTGACAGGAAACAAAGAGTAGTGATAAACGGCTCCCTTGCGGAATGGCAGGCAATACCAGTGGGGTACCGCAGGGATCAGTACTGGGACCGCAGCTTTTTACAATATATATTAATGATATAGAAGATGGTATTAATAGTAACATTAGCAAATTGATGATACAAAGCTGGGTGGCAGGGCGAAATGTGCGGAGGATGTTAGGAGATTACAGGGTGACCTAGACAGGTTAGGTGAGTGGACAGATGCATGGCAGATGCAGTTTAATGTGGATAAATGCATGGTTATCCACTTTGGTGGCAAGAACAGGAAGGCAGATTACTACCTAAATGGAGTCAAGTTAGGTAAAGGGGCAGTACAAAGAGATCTGGGTGTTCTTGTACACCAGTCAATGAAAGCAAGCATGCAGGTACAGCAGGAAGTGAAGAAAGCTAATGGCGTGCTGGCCTTCATATCAAGAGGGATTGAGTATAGAAGCAAAAAGGTTCTTCTGCAGCTGTGTAGGGCTCTGGTGAGACCGCACCTGTAACATAGTGTGCAGTTCTGGTCTCCAAATTTGAGGAAAGACATTCTGTCCATTGAGGGAGTGCAGCGTAGGTTCACGAGGTCAATTCCTGGAATGGTGGGACTATCTTATGTTGAAAGATTGGAGCGACTGGGCTTGTATACCCTTGAGTTTATAAGGCTGAGAGGGGATCTGATTGAGACGTATAAGATTATTAAAGGATTGGACACTCTGGAGGCAGGAAACATGTTTCCGCTGATGGGTGAGTCCCGTACCATAAAAATAAGGGGTAGGCCATCTTGGACAGAGATGAGGAGAAACTCCTTCACCCAGAGAGTGGTGGGTGTGTGGAATGCTTTGCCCCAGAAGGCAGTGGAGGCCCAGTCTCTGGATTCATTTAAGAAAAAGTTGGAAAGAGCTCTCAAGGATAGTGGAATCAAGGGTTATGGAGATACGGCAGGAACAGGATACTGATTGAGGATGATCAGCCATGATCATAATGAATGGTGGTGCAGGCTCGAAGAGCAGAATGGCCTACTCCTGCACCTATTGTCTATTGTCTGTGAAAAGGGAAAAGAGGTTATGCTGATAGAATTAAATGTAAACGGATAAGAGGATAAATGCTGCCATAGATGAGAAAGGTCAAAGATTTCGGTACTGTACATTCTATGTAATTCAATGAAATCAATTACAAGAGAGATTTCTCAATAATTGCAGCTAAAAATAGACCAACTCAGATACCTTGTCTCATTAGCAACATATTGATTATGAAGCAGTGGTGGTATTCTGACAAATTATTTCTATGTTGGAGTTAATATAACACATTGAATGCACTTGCAATTACATAATAGAAATGCTGTCGGTAGGTTCTGCCAACAGAAAACAGGAGAGAGTAAGGGATCCAGCAAATGGTGCAGAAGCCTGGATGAGGAATTAATGGATTCTGACAATTTCATGATTAAACTTTGGTTCAAATTCCATTGAACAGCTATTTTAAGACAGTGGTTAAAGTGCTGCCAGAGGAGTGTTACCTGAGGTGTTGAACTGTCAGCTAAGAATATGATTCAAAAGAATTTTTAATGAAGTATTAAAAATAGTTCATCCAAAATCAGCTGGATCACACAGAACATTAAAAAGAGCTAAGATGTTTAATGGTTTAATACAAAATGCTATGTTAGAAATTATTATTTAAAGAGAAGTATTCATATTTTCAGTATCAAAGAAGTTTCTACATTTTTTGAACAAATACAAGGAAAGATAATTCTTCTCAGTTGATTCATCCAATCAGTTCAGTCCCTTATCTGTCTTCCAGTACAATTATCATATTCTTCTGACCAACATGCTAAAATCACACAGCAATGTAAAATAATTGTTTGTAGAGAATGATGAACAAATTAATTGCAACAATGTATTCAATAAGAAAGAAATATAAAACGGTTATAAAAAGACAAAGAGGTAATGATAATTGACATCAATAATAATTAAAGCATTCAGGCCCAATCTGAATATTTCTTTCATTCAGGCTGACAATTATATGTGTCACACCTCAAAGGAAAAGATTTAATTTTTAATTGTTTGATTGAAAAAATTCCAATTTCAGTTTCAAATTTATCATTTGCTAGTTTTTACCCTTAGGACTGAATTCTTGCAAAGACATTTGCAGAGAACAAAAAATGCACTTAAGGCATAAAATCTTGAAGATCTGCCCTGGGACCTGGTCTCTGACTTTTCTCTCAGGTGGAAGGGAATAGAGGCTGGTTCGAATTTACATATCCACGGTTGATTAAGGCAACTGCATATGTTAAAGTGCAATTGCCTTTAGTCAACTTCATGTCTTTTCTGGTGGGATTGTGCATGGTTGACCTGGTAGGCAATGTTCTAAAGATATTGGAGTTCTTTGGAGAGAATGTATCCTTTTGAAAAGGTAAGGTATCATTTTAGATATGGTCCCAAGACTCTTCTTGGAGAGGCCAGGTGTTCTTGGAAGAGGCAAGGTACCCTTTTGTAGAATTCAGTTGCTCTTTGCAATTGTTAAGTGCAAACATGAATTCCCTTGAGCTGTCAAAGGAACCTGCCAAAGGGAGGAATCAAGGCAATCACATCTCCTGGCATTTAAAAATTTGAAAGAAAAACTCTTTGCAGTGTTGTTTTAAAAAATGCTATTTTTATTATGTCTGTTGACATAAGCCTGAGAGCTATTATTACATGATTAACCCTGCATGACTGTTATTACTAGCTATCATTATCACAGTACAATGCTTGACAATTCACATTTGACTGACATCTCCAAATGTGACCTCCAAATAGAATCTTTGAGAAACGCCAATGGGTCCAAAAGATTGTAGATATGAGGCACTAAGCTTGAAAGGAAGTTAAGTATAGTGAACTACTTTTTAGCGTTCTGCTCATGGTAGATATTAGTTGAATATTGGAGGAGAGCCAGATATACAATGGAATAATCAAACATAAATGCAAAATTGAAAAAAAACTGTTGTTGAAGCATTCAGCAGAAGATGAGCTGAGGCAGAGGCAGATATGGGAAATGTCTTTATTCATTCACAGGATGTGGGCGTTGTTGGCAAGGCCAATCACTAATTGCTCTTGAGAAGGTGGTGGGGAGTTGCATTGTTGAATTGCTGCAGTCCATTGATGGGATAGGTGCATTCACACTGCTGTTACGAAGGGAGTTTCAGGATTTTGACCCAATGACAATAAAGGAACATACAGTGGCATGTGCCTTGAGGGTAACCTGCAGATAGTGATGTTCCCATGCTACTATTTTCCGATTTAGAGGTGAGGCCACAGATTTGTAAGCTGTTGTTGAAGGACATTTGGTGAACTGTTGTAGTGCATCTTATCTATGATACACACTTCTGCCACTGTTCAGTGCTACAGCAGTTGAATGTGTTAGATATAGTGCCACATCAGGTTGCTTTGTCTTGGATGATGCCAAATTTATAAGTGTTATTGAAGGCAAGTGAAGGATATTCCACCACACTCTTAACATGTGCCTTGTTGATGATAGACAGGCAGTAGGGAAACAAGCGTCTAATTACTTGCTGAAAAATTCCTACGTTCTGACCTGCTCTGTATCCACAATATTTATTTGGCTGGTGCGTCCAGATTGTGGCCAATGGTAATCCCCTAGATATTGATAGTGGGAGATTCAGGGTTGTAATGCCATTGAATATCAAGGAGATGATTGTTCCATTCTCTCTTGTTCAACATGCTTGGCACTTGTGTGGCACAAATGTTAGTTCAAGCTGAATATTATGCAAGTCTTGTTCCATATGATCAGAGAACACTCAGCATGTGAGGATTGCTGCTGATCCAGGCAATCTTAGTAGTGAATTGGATATATGGCTCAAAGTTCATCTCAGGGTCAAATGCAATACAAAGATTGCAAATAATCTTGTTTAGCCTCAGGAGATTGCCAGGGAGAGCAATGAAGCCAATGACTTCAACTGAATATCAATGCTGGACAAAAAGTCTATAAGTTTAGAGACAGTGAACTGTCAAACATGATAGTGGTGAAATAGTGCTGAGTGGTATTTGCATATATATCAAGTTGTGGAGTCATACAGCATGGAAATTGACCCTTTGGTCCAACCAGTCCAAGCCAAACATAATCCCACACTAAACTAGTCCCACCTGCCTGTTCCTGGCCCATATCCCTCCAAATTTTACCTATGTGTGGCAAGTGACATTGCTTTCAGATTTTGTCACCAAAGGTCAGCATTTATATGAGAAAAAAAAGTGGAAACCAACAATAGATGTTTGGGGATAAATATTAAAGATGAAATTGTACAGGCAAAAATGGAACTAGGAGAATACAATCCTAATTTGGAGATGTCGGTGCTGGACTGGGGTGTACAAAGTTATAAAATCACACAACACCAGGTTATAGTCCAACAGGTTTATTTGGAAGCACTGGCTTTCAGAGCACTACTCCATCAGGTGGTTGTGGAATTGAGGATTGTAAGACACAGAATTGATAGCAAATGTTTACAGTGTGATGTAACTGAAATTATATATTGACAAAGACCTGGATTGTTTGTTAAGTCCCTCATCTTTTAGAATGAACATATTGGTTTAAAAGGCATTTGGATGGGGATATGAATAGGAAGTGATTGGAGAGATATGTGCTGGGTGCTGGCAGGTGGGACTACATTGGGTTGGAATATCTGGTCGGCCTGGACCAAAGGGTCTGTTTCTGTGCTGTACGTCCCTATTACTCTATGACTCTACAGGTAAATCGTAGAACATTTAAAAGTTACATTCTCAAGTGAATTTTAACAATTGGTGTTATGTCGGCCCAGATAATGCATTGAAGGTGTGAGGTGCCCTTTGTGAAGCTGTCTGTGCCCCAATGCTCAGACTGATTCTAATCTAAAAAATGGATTTACAGAATTTTACATGGATTCATGCAGTTTTTGAGCAAAGTAAAATATAATTATGCAAGTACAAATTCACCCCACAAACTTATATGTGTAGGTGTGCATGTGGCTGTGTGTTGTGGGGTGGGGGGGTGGTGGTGGGTGGGCAGGGTTGATGAATGTCTGTGAGAGAATGTGTGTATGTGTGTGAGCGTGAGTGTAAAGGGGTATATATCAGTGAGAGGGTGCGTGTGTGAGTGTGGGAGTGTATGTTTGAGCATATGAAAAAGGGTCTACATGAGTGTATGGGTCTGTAGGACAGTGTGTGTGTCTGTAGGAGTGTGTGTATGTAGGAGTGTCTGTGCTTCTCTATTCCTGATGAAGGGCTTTTGCCCGAAATATCGATTTTCCTGCTTCTCGGATGCTGCCTGACCTGCTGCGCTTTCCCAGCACCACTCTAACCTAAACTCTAGTTTTCAGCATCTGCAGACCTCACTTTTGCCTCGGAGTGTCTGTGTGTCTGTGTCTGTGTGTGTGTGTGCCTGTCTGTGTGCGTGTGTGTGTGTGTGTGTGTGTGTGTATATAGTGCAATGGGTTCGCCTGTAGTGTGACATGAACCCAAGATCCCGATTGAGGCCATCCCCAAGGGTACCAAGCTTGACTATCAGCCTCTGCTCTGCCACTTTGCCTTGTTGCCTGTCCCGAAGTTTGCCTTGGAGGAGGATGATCACCCGAAGGTCCAAGGTCAAATGTCCTGGACCGCTGAAGTGTTCTCCAACCAGGAGGGAACACTCCTGTCTGTTGATTGTTCTGTGGTGTCCATTCATCCATTGCTGTAGCCTCTGTTTGGCCTCGCCAATGTACCATGCCTCAGGGCATCCTTGCCCGCAGAGTATGAAATCAACAACGTTGGCTGAGTCACATAAGTACCTGCCACTAAATGGCAGGATGTGTCCCCACGCGAAATGGTGGTATCTGTGTTGAAACTCTGACACGTCTTGCAGCGTCCACCGTGTCAAGGTTGTATTGTGATGTCCTGAAAACCAGGCAGTTTGCTGCAAACAATGATCTGTTTGAGGTTTGGTGGTTATTTAAACACGAGAAGTGGAGTGGTGGGGAAGGTCTTGGTGAGAGGCTCATCCTCACCGATAATGTGTTGCAGGTCACGATGAACATGGCGTAGTTTTTCGGATCCTTGGAAGTACGGGACAACGAAGGGTCCCCTGTCAGTTGCAGCACGAGTCTGTGTCCTGAGGAGGTCATTACAGTTTCTCGCTGTGGCATGTTGGAACTGGTGGTCAATGAGTTGAGCATCGTATCCCGTTCTTATGAGGGCACGCCGAGTACTTCCAGGGTAGAGTTTCTAATCTACTGTTATCTCTGCATTATCTCCTTAAGTGTCTGATTATCAGTCGGTCACAAATTATCCTATGTTCTTTCAGTATTCCAGGATATATATTGTTGATCCCAGGTAATTATTATGAGTCCGTTAAAGCTGTCTGGATCTTTCTTTTTATTTGTATGTGTTGGCTTAGTATCTGATCCATGTGCTTTTATAAATACTGGTTAAAAAGCTGCATTATTAAGCTCAACAAGCACTACCATTGATTGAATCTCCACAACTGGTTACTTCAGTACTGAATATGACCAAAAATGCCCCTTTCTAGAGGTGAAGATAATTTCTCAGAGGATAAGGCCGTTATGCCCGACAGATAAAAATCACCTAAAAGTAATTAATGTATTTTGCTAAAATTATGAGATGAAAATTAATAATGTGAACAGATGGTGCATTATTACAGATTAAATAGTGATTTGATAAAATATTGAATAATATGATAATGGAAAATATGCAATTAAACACATTGAAGTGTATAAAAACTGGAAATCACACTGACAACAGTCTATGCAGTTCTGTCAGAATGTGAAAAATTCAATAAGTGAAAATTGCACATAAATCATCAAGTCCTGACTAGTTTTATGACACAAGTGATATTTTAAACACATTCTGGAACATACTGTTAGTACTGGGCTAAATGATAAGAAAGTACAAATAGATATCACTTTTATTTAATTTGCTGTTGAATGAAAAATTCATTCATCTCCTTGCTAAAAAAATCTTTTTAATCACTTAGGCCTTTTGTTCTCCAATCTCATTTTTAAACAATAAAAGTTCCAGCACTAAAGATATTCCAGGTTGTTAGAGTACTCCTTAGAATTAACCTCAGGATTGATCATTAATAACTGATACTCTGAAAATCAGGTCTGGGAAAAGAAGATCCTGAAATAGTTTTGTTAAAAGTCTTATTGAAAAAATCTTCATGACCCCAAAACAGAAATTTGAACTCATGCTGTTTTAATAAGAACTAGGAGCAGGAGTAGGTCGTCTGGCCCTTCGAGCCTGCTCCACCATTCAGTAAGATCATGGCTGATCTTTACTTGGCCTCAGCTCCACTTACCCACCCTCTCGCCATATTCCTTAATTCTTTTACTGTTCAAAAAAGTATCTGTCGTAGCTTTAAAAACATTCAATGAGAAGTCTCAATTATTTTACTGGCCATAGATTCACAACCCTCTGGGTGAAGAAGTTCCTTCTCAATTCAGTCCTAAATCTGCTCCCCCCAATTCTGAGGCTATGCCCTCTTGTCCTAGTTTCACCTGCTACTGGAAACATCCTCTCTACATCTATCTTATCTATTCCCATCATAATTTTATGTTTCTATAAGACCCCCTCTCATTCTTTTAAATTCGGATCAATATATAATCCTAGTCTACTCAGCCTTTCCTTATAAGCCAACCACTCAACACCGGACTCAACTGAGTGAACCACTTCTGCTCCTCTCTGCAGGTGTCAGTACATCCTTTTTCAATTAAGGAGACCAAAATTGCACACAGTACTTCAGGTGTGGCCTCACCAGCACCCTGTTCAGCTGCAACATAACTTCCCTGCATTTAAACTCAATCCCTTTAGCATTTGCCTTCTTAATTACCTGTTGCACCTACAGGCCAATCTTCTGTGATTCATGCACAAGCACACCCAGATCCCTCTGCACAGCAGCGTGCTGCAATGTTTTTACCTTTCAAATAATAGTCTTTTTACTCTTATTCCCACCAAAATGGATGACTTCACATTTGTCAACATTGTACTCCATCTGCCACTCGCTTAATCGATCTATATCCCTCTGCAGACTTTCAGTATCCTCTGCAGACTTTGCTCTGCCACTCATCAATGTGTCAACTGCAAACTTTGACACACTACACATGATCCCCAACTTCAAATCATCTATGTAAGTTGTAAATAATTGCAGTTCCAATACTGATCCCTGAGGCACACCACTGGTCACTGATCACCAACCAGAAAAGCACACATTTATCTCCACTCTTGACTTCCTGTTGGCTAACCCATCTTCTATCCTTGGGCGGCACGGTGGCACAGTGGTTAGCACTGCTGTCTCACAGCGCCAGAGACCCGGGTTCAATTCCTGACTCAGGCGACTGACTGTGTGGAGTTTGCACGTTCTCCCCGTGTCTGTGTGGGTTTCCTCCGGGTGCTCCGGTTTCCTCCCACAATCCAAAGATGTGCGGGTCAGGTGAATTGGCCATGCTAAATTGTCTGTAGTGTTAGGTATGGGGTAAATGTAGGGGTATGGGTGGGTTGCACTTCGGCGGGTCGGTGTGGACTTGTTGGGCCGAAGGGCCTGTTTCCACACTGTAAGTAATCTAATAGACTGCCTGCAACACCATGCATTTTTTTTATTTTACACAGCAGCCTTTTGTGCAGCACCTTGTTGAATGCCTTTTGGAAATCTAGATACACTGAGTCCCCATTGTCGACCATGCTCGAAATGTCTTCATAGAATTCCAGTAACTTTTTAAACATGACCTATCTTTTATGAACCCACGGTGTGTCTGCCCAATTGAACGATTTCTATCTAGATGTCTTGCTATTTCTTTCTTGATGATAAATTCAAGCATTTTCCCACTACAGATGTTAAGCTAACTGGCCTATCATTCCCCATCCCTTTTCTACCTTCTTTTTAAAATAGTGGTGACACATTCACTATTTTCCAATCTGCTGGAACTGCCCCAGCGGGGCGGAAGTGGGTACTGCAGATGCTAGAGATTAGAGTCAAGATTAGACTGGGGCTGAAAAAGCACCGCAGGTCAGTCTGCATCTGGCAAAAGCGCTTCATCAGGAGTTGCCCCAGAGTCCAGAGAATTTTGGAAAATTACCACAAGCACATCTGCTATTTCTCCTGTCATCTCATTTACTCAGGCATCAGGGCCAGGAGACTTGTCTACCTTTAGCTCCAAGCTCCAAACTTCCCCAACTTTTACATCGCCCAATTTTTAATAGGAAAATTATTATTTCCTCAGAGTCCAGCCTAATATTAACTGTATAAATATCCTTCGGAAGTGGTGAATGATGTTGAGATCAGCATTTTGTTGGCTATTTTTGGCATATGCTGCACTTTCTACTAGAACCCCTTTAGTTAGTTTGTGAGGGTGCTTCTGCAATGCAGTTAGAAAGAAGTTGCTGGAATGTGATGCTGCAGCAATGAAGGTACACTAACTATATAACCAAGGCAATGATACAGTTTTACAGAATCAGAATGAGTTCAGAGTTGGCTGGGTTTTGCTTTCTCAAAAGGCTCTATTGATGGAGTGTTAGTGTCCCTACCTCTGGCCCTAAGCATCCTGAGTTTGAGTCCCATCTACTCCAGAGTGACATAACACCCCTGAGTAGGAAAATAACACAAGTGTAGAAAGAAATAGTTAATGAGTTACTATTTTTGGGCGGCACGGTGGCTCAGTGGTTAGCACTGCTGCCTCACAGCACCAGGGATTCCAGCCTCAGGCAACTATTTGTGTGGAGTTTGCACATTCTCCCCATGTCTGCGTGGGTTTCCTCTGGGTGCTCCGGTTTCCTCCCACAGTCCAAAGATGTGCAGGTCAGGTGAATTGGCCGTGTCAAATTGCTTATAGTGTTAGGTGCATTAGTCAGAGGGAAATGGGTCTGGGTGGGTTACTCTTCGGAGGGTCAGTGTGAACTTGTTGGGCCAAAGGGCCTGTTTCCATACTGTAGAGAATCTAATCTAATCCAAAAAGGCAACACATAAACATGGACACTACTACCCAATTTGTTTCTGTTGGAAAATGGTTTCCTCAAGTCTGTGTTTCTCAGTAAAATAACAAATACTCTGGTTGTAGAATAATTTGCTTCAATAGGATAAATTCAATGCGCCCCAATCAAATTATTTTTTCTTATACTACACTATGATCTTACTTTTAAGTTCAATCTTTAATTTTAATTGCTCTAATCCTGATTGTCAGGTTACCTTGGTCAAAAGGTCTGGAACACTTGCTCTACATCTTTCTGCCCCTACCTTGCTTCCTTCCTTTTAGATATGCTATTAAAGCTATTGCTTTGACCAAGGTGTTGGTAATTTGACCTGTCATCTTCTTATGCAATTCAGTGTCATCCTTTATATTGTAATATTCCTTTGAAAGACTTGGAGATGTTTTATGATGCTAACGGTTTAAGATAAATATGTTGTTATTGTTATTGTTATTGTTGGTATGGATGATCACTGATGCCACGCATTTTAACTGTCCAATAAATAATTTTTAAAAGTTTACATTTGTATTCTACTTACTTTTCCATGAATCTTAAGTTAACTGAATTTGCAATATTAAAAAAAAAATGATTCTCAGACTTACCTGGCTGTTATAAAGTAGAATAACCCCTTTTAATGTAGCTACTAACACATGATCAAGGTGGTGCACATTAACCACACAGTGAATGTGATCATGTCTCCTTTTTAACTCTGTCAAAACAAAACACCAAATTCCAATTAGTACAAAGACCAAACAATGTCTTTTCTTCATCAGGGAGCTAAGGAAATTTGGCATGACAACGAATACCCTTGCCAACGTTTATAGGTGCGCCATCAAGAGTTTTCTGTCTGGATGTATCACCACCTGGTATGGCAAATGTACCATTCAGGATTGCAGACGGTTACAGAGAGTGGTGAACTGGCAATCACAAAGGCCAACCTCCCATCCATCGAGTGCCATCTTCCAGGCCCGCTGTGAAGGAAAGGCCGCCAGCATTCTCAAAGACCCAACCCACCCTGGCAATGTTTTTCTACAACCTCTACCACTGGGGAGAAGGTACAGAAGCCAGTTTCAAAACAGTTTCTACCCTACTGTTGTTAGAATACTGAATTGACTCATAAACCCTTTACATTTGCCTGTATCTATGTTTTAGCTTTTGCCGCTGTTTACCTATTATTTACTTATCTATGCTACTTAACTCTGTGATCTGCCTGTATTGCTCACAAGGCAAAGCTTTTCACTGTGCCTCGGTACACGTGACAATAAATTAAATTCAATTCAATTAGAACAATTTGCAAAAATTTCAAATTTCTCTATTTTATCTAGAAATAACTAACTGTCTTTTCTAATTAATGAATTTAATTAGTGAAGCTTTGGAAATGATCTATTGTCTTGAAGGGAGTACTGCTAAGTGTTTTAGTGAATTTGACTGGTGCTTAGTCTTACTTAGGAGAGCTAGATTCTGATCCTTTTAAGGGAGTTTTCAAATGTGGTGGTAATGCCACCTGAATTCACACAGTTTGGGGTCTTGTGCTGGGGGGATGCAGAATGGTGCAGTAGAGAGATGTTGTTGTGATATGTACCCCAACATCCAGAGAAAAATGCCCTGCTTTCCAACCAACTATCGAACAGTAATACAAGAATGTCATTAGTAAGTGGCATGAGGCCTGTCTGCACAAATTAGCATCTTTATGATGTAATCGCACCTCACTGGTATCCAGTTTTCCCGCTCCCCCACCCACCAGGTATAAACTTGATGCTGACAATTCCCAATATGACAGCTGGAGACTTTAGCTTATTGCTTGCTCCTCTGGTAAACCATCAGTCACCAACACCTCAGGGCATGCTCCACGTCCAGCAACCACATCCAAAGCCCTGTCCACCAGGACCTATAGGTCCCTGTCAGCAAAGCAGGATGCCATTTTACCTTTGTAGTGCAGGGGAGCGGCAGACTGCCAATGTTTGACTGGGTGCTTGGTTGGGCTTTAAAAATGCTACGATTGGGGTGGCACGGTGGCTCAGTGTGGTTAGCATTGCTGCCTTGTAGCACCGGGGACCTGGGTTCAATTCTAGCCTTGGGGACCATCTGTGTGGAGTTTGCACATTTTCCCCATGTCTAATGGGTTTCCTCCGGTGCTCTGGTTTCCTCCCACAGTCCAAAGACTTGCAAGTCAGGTGGATTAGCCATGCTAAATTGCCCGTAGTGTTAGGTTCATTAGTCAAAGGGAAATGGGTCTGGGTGGGTGACTCTTCAGAGGGTCGATGTGGACCTGTTAGGCCATATGGCCTGTTTCCACACTGTAGGGAATCTAATCTAATCTCCTGGCAGCACAAAACCTAGCATTGGTCAGCAGTGCCACCTGCAGGGACTGGGGCAATAGGATGACAGGGATGTTATAAGGGTATGGTGCACAGATTAGCTTAGGTTATTTACAGTGTGGAAACAAGCCCTTCGGCCCAACAAATCCACACCGATCCTCTGAAGAGCAACCCACCCAGACCCATTCCGCTACATTTACCCTTTCACTCCGGTTTCTTCCCACAATCCAAAAATGTGCAGGTTAGGTGAATTGGCCATGCTAAATTACCCGCAGTGTTAGGTGAAGGGGTAGATGTAGAAGAATGGGTCTGGGTGGGTGTGGACTTGTTGGGCCAAAGGTAAAAACAATGACTGCAGATGCTGGAAACCAGATATCTGGATTAGTGGTGCTGGAAGAGCACAGCAGTTCAGGCAGCATCCAAAGTGCAGCGAAATCGTGTTTCCACATTGTAAGTAATCTAAACCTAACACTATGGGTAATTTAGCATGGCCAATTCACCTGGCCTGTTGGTGGAAACCAGAGTACCCGGAGGAAACTCACACAGACCTGGGGAGAATGTGCAAACTCCACACAGACAGTTGCCCGAGGCAGGAATTGAACCCCAGTCTCTGGTACTGTGAGGCAGCAGTGCTAACCACTGTGCCACTGTGCTAATAATGAAATGAATTTGAGAAAATAGCATATGTAAACAAGTTAGGGTACATGGAGAGGACCTCTGTGAAACTCAACAAAATTGACATTTAGCCAACTTCTGATAAAATTCAGTCCTACATTTCAGACAGCTGAAAGATTCACTGATTCTCAACTCCCTTACAACTATCAATCAGGGGATAAAAAAGGGAAAGAACATTCACAGGCGGATGTTTAAAACTAAATGTGTTCAAAGTCCATATCACTAACATTAATCATCACAATGAGTACAAATTCCACAAGAGAAAATCCTGCAATGAGATCTGCCATTGATAACTGTGATGATTACAAAGTGATGTAGATTCACCTGAAACTGGTACATAAATAATTATTGGAGATGTGGCACTTCTTGGGTACCGAGAATGTATCTTCTGTTAATTTGGATTTGGCAAGGCCCAAATAAACAATCATTATAGGGTACTCTTCAGTCAGAGGCACAGACAGGTGATTCTGTGGTCATGGGCAAGAATTCAGGATGGTGTGTTGCCTCCCTGATGCCAGGTTCAAGGATGTCTCAGAATGGTTGCAGCATATTGTCCATGGGAGAGTGAGAAGCTGGAGGTTGTTGTACACATTGGTAAGAATGACATAAGTTAGTGAAAGGGTTAAGGTTTTTAGGTGGGAGGTTTAAAAGCAGAACCTCAAAGGCAGTAATCTCTGGATTACCATCAGTGTCACGTCCTAGGGAGAGTAGGAATACAAAGGTAGGGCAGATAATTCAGTGGCTGAGAAAATAGTGCCATTGGCAGGGATTCAAATCTTTGGATCATTAGGATCTATTCTGGGGCAGAAGAGATCTGTTCAAAAGGAACAGGATTCACCTGAACTGGAGCGGGACCAATATCCTGGTGGGGAGATTTGCTGGGGGTGCGAGTGGAGTGGAGTCTAACTAGTAATGAGAATAGAGAGACAGATGAGGATGGTTCAGAATTTAAACTGAGCAAGTTAAGTAGACAAGACAGGCAAGAACAAGTCAGAGAATGAGGTAACTCTGAAGAATTAAACTGTATTTATTTCAATGCAAGGAGTCTGACAAGTTGGATGAACTCAGGGCATGTTTGCAAACATGGGTGTGGGACATCATACCTGTTAGAGGAACATGGCTGTGGGAGGGAAAAGGACTGGCAGCTCAGTGTTCTGAGGTTTAGATGTTATACATGGAGAAAAGATAGAAAGGGAGGCAAGAGAGAAAGGGGTGGTGGCATTTTTGATTAGAGAAAACATTACTGCTGCACCTAGGATATTCCTGAGGGATTGTTCAGTGAAGCTGTATGGTTGGAACTCAGAAATAAGAAAGGGATGATCACATTGATGGGATTGTACTACAGGCCCCCCAATAGACAATGGGAAACTGAGATGCAAATTTATATAGGAATCTCAAATACGTGTAAGAATAATAGTGGTGGATTTTAACTTTCCAAATATAGACTGACATTGTGTTAAGGACTTTGGTAAACGTATTCAAGAAAAATTTCTTCATTACTATGTAGACACACCAACTAGCAAAGGAACCAAACTTGGCCTTCAGTTGGGAAATAAGACAGGGCAAGTGACTGAAGTGTTAGTGGAATACCACTTTGGGATCAGTGATCATAATTCTATTAGTTTTAAAATAGTTATGGAAAAGGATAGGCCTTGTGTAAAAGTTAAAATCTCTGAATTGAAATGAGGCCAACGTTGACAATATGAGATGGGAAAGGTCAAAATTTGATTGGAGTAAACTGTTCGCATGTAAAGGGATGAATAGCAAATAGGATGCTTTCAAAAAGAAAGTAACAACAGTTCAGAAGCATTGAGTTACTGCTGGATGAAGGGTGAGGCTGATAGGAATAGGGAACAATGGATTGTAACAATGCTGCTCTTTTAACAAGGTAACTCTGTCCTTGTTTTATTTCCAGAGAGGTCGTAAAAGATACATACTCAGAAAGTCTAAGTTGAAAGGTTTCAGGGCCAGATTGTTTGTAGCTAACAGATATTGCCTCAGGAAAAAGGCTTTCAAGACTTTAAAAAGCACTTGCACAATGAAAGGGGAGTGGCCAGTTCTCCCAGCTCTTTTTTCCCTGGGTTGGTTTGGGTTTTAGCACAGTAGTGTTCTGAAGCTGCTGGACTCAAAGAAGGAAGGGCCAGGCTGGTATTCTCTTGCTGATTTCTATCTGTAAGACCCTGGGTTTGATTTTATCTTTTGCACCAAGGGGTGTTTCAGGGGATTGTCGCAAGTATTAGGAACAGTATCAGTAAGTTGAGAGGATCTGTTGGGTTTTCGGATAACTTAATCTGTTAAGTTATTTGTATTCTGTTCCCTTTTGCTTGTATTCCATTCAGTAATCTTGTAAATAAATTCTGTTTTGTTTAAAACTAGTGATTTGTCCAACTGCATCCCTCCTGGAATATCCGTGTTATACCAGCTGAAAGCATCGAGCAAAGTTAGGGCCTGGACTACTTTCATAAAATGTTTTGAGAGGTCGGGCCTGGTTCATAACAGGATGAATAAAATATTGAGGCTCTGGTGAAGAATAAGGAGGTGTGTTAGATATAGACAACTGGGATCAAGTGTATCTCTTGAAGAATATAAGCAGTGCAGGGGCAAGAGAGAAATCAGAAGGGCAAAAAGGGAATATGAGATAGCTTTGGCAGATAAGGTTAAGGATAATACAAAGAGATTCTACAAGGACATTAAGAGCAAAAGAGCAACTAGATAGAGGGTAGGGTCTCTAAAAGATCAATGAGGTCATCTATGTTTGGAACTACATGAGATGGGAGAAATACTAAATTAATATTTTGTATCAGTATTTACTGTGGAGAAAGATACAGAGGCTAGGAAACTCAAGGAAATAAATATTGATGTCTTGGAAATAGTTGTCATTACTGAAGAGGAGGTGCTGGAGGTCTTAAAATAAACATGAAGGTGGGTAAATCTTTGGGACCTAATGAACTTAATGGTAAGGTCCCAGGGAGTGTTGCTGAACAAAGAGACCTTGGAGTACAGGGTCATAGCTCCTTGAAAGTGGAGCCGCAGGTAAATAGGACAGTGAAGAAGACATTTGGTATGCTTTCCTTTATTGATCAGAGCATTGAATGTAAATGTTGGGAGGCCATGTTGTGGCTGTACAGAACATTGGTTAGGCTGCTGTTGGAATATTGCATGCAATTCTTGACTCCTTCCTATCAGAAAGATGTTGTGAAATTTGAAAGCGTTCAGAAAAGATTTACAAGGATGTTGCCAGGGTTGGAGCATTTGAGTTACACGGAAGGTTGAACAGGCTGGGGCTTTTTTTTCTTGAGCGTCGGAGGCTGAGGGGTGACCTTATAGAGGTTTACAAAATCATGAGGGACATGGATAGGGTAAATAGACAAAGTTTTTTCCTTTCTTTTTCCTGGAGGAGTCCAGAACTAGATGGCATAGGTAGTTGGGAAAGATATAAAAGAGACCTAAAGGGCAACTTTTTCACACAGAGGGTTGTACATGTGTGGAATGAGCTGTCAGAGGAAGTCGTTGGGGGCTGGTACAATTGCAACATTTAAAAGGCATTTGGATGGGTATATGAAAGGGAAGGTTTTGGAGGGATATGGGTCGAGTGCTGGCAAATGGGAATAGATTGGGTTGGGATAACTGGTCGGCATGGATGGGTTGAACCGAAGGGTCTGTTTCCCTGCTGCACATCTCGATGATTCTATGACTGTAAGTATACCCCAGGACACTGTGGGAAGCTGGGGAAAAAATTGCAGGGACTCTGTTGAGATATTTTTATTATCTATAGCCACATGTGAGGTGCCAGAGGGTGGATAATATTGTAGCTTTATTTAAGACTCATAGAATCTCTACAGTGTGGAAACAGGCCATTCAGTCCATTCTGACCCTCCAAAGAACATCCAACCCATCCCTGTAACACTGCATTTTCCATGGTTAATCCATCTAGCCTGTACATCTGTGGACAGTGGAGGAAACCCAAGGAGACATGGGGAGAATGGTCAAACTCCACACAGATAGTCACCTGAAGATAGATTTAAACCCAGGCCCTTGGGGCTGTGGGTCATCAGTGCTGACCACAGAACTACCATGCCACCCTGAAAGAAAGGCTGTAAGGAGAATCTTAGGAACTAGAGAACAATGTATTTAACATCAAGTTGTTGGAGGGAATTCTGACAGTTAGGATTTACATGCATTTGGAGAGGTAAATTAGGGATTAGGGGCATTTTGCATGACTCTGTGCTTGGTAAATTGTGTCTTACAAACTCAGTTTAATTTGTTATGGATGTGACCAAAAAGGATAGGAGGGCAAAGTGACAGATGCTGTGTACATGAACTTTAATAAAGCCTTTGACAAGGTTTCGCATGGTAGACTGATCAATAAATTTTGATCACATGATGTTCAGGGAGAACTCACCAACTGGAGACACAGTTGGCTCGATGGTAGGAGGTAAAGGGTGGTAGTGGTGGAGGGTTTTTTTCAGACTGGAGGCCAGTGACCAGCAGCGTTACAGGGATTGGTGCTAGGTCCACTGTTGTTTGTCATTTATATAAACAATTTGGATGATACTTTAGGAAGCATGGTTAGTAAATTTGCAGACAACACCAGAATTGGTGGCATAGTGAATGGTAAAGAAGGTAATCTAAGATTACAAAGAGATCTTGATTGCTGAGGCCAAGGGCTAAGGGGTGGCAGATGGAGTTTAATTTGGCTAAATGTGAGATGTTGCACTTTGATAAGACAAACAAGGATAGGACTTATACAATTAATGGTAGGGCCTGAGGTAGTGTTGTCAAACAGAGAGTACTAAGGATTCAGGTAATAGATCTATGAAAGGTGTGTCACAGATAATCTTAGACCATTCAGTGCAGGTGTTGGGACATCATGTTGAGGTTGTTCGGGGCTTTAGTGAGGCCACTTTAGGTGTACTATGTGTAGATTAGATTCCTTACAGTGTGGAAACAGGCCTTTCAGCCCATGTCCACACTGACCCATTCCCCTACATTTACTCCTGACTAACGTACCTCACACTATTGGCAATTTAGCATAGCCAATTCACCTAACCTGCACATCTTTGGATTGTGGGAGGAAACCAGAGTGCTCAGAGGTGGGGGAGAATGTGCAAATTCCACACAGACAGTTGCCTGAGGCAGGAATCGAACCTGGGTGCCTGGCACTGTAAGGCAGCAGTGCTAACCACTGAGCCACCGTGCCATGTAGCTCTGGTTGCCTTGCTATTGGAAGGATATTATTAAATTGGAGAGGGTTCAGAAAAGATTTAGAAAGATGTTGCTAGGAATGGAGAGTTTCAGTTATAAGGAGAGGCTGGACAGGTCTCTTTATTCACTGCAGCATAAGAGGTTGAGTGGTGACCTTTTCGAGGTTTATAAAGTCATGAGGAGCATAGATAAGGTGAATAGCAAAGGTCTTTGCCCTTGGGTGGGGGAGTTCAAACTTACAGTGAGAGGATAAAAGTTTAAAAGGGACTTGAGCAGCAATTTTTTCACACAAAGGATAGTTCATAACGAACTGCTAGAGATGCAGGTGCAGGTACAACATTTAAAAGGCGTTAGGACAGGTACATGAATAGAAAAGGTTTAGAGGGATATGGGCCAAAATACGGTCAAATGGGATTAGTTTAGTTTGGGAAACTTGGTCAGCATGGACCAGCATCAGACTGAAGAGTCTGATCCCGTGCTGTATGACCTTATGACTGAATAAAGTTTCAACATAAGGACAAGCTTTACAAAGTTTGCAACTGTGAAAATTACATTTTGCAATGGTTCAGCTGCTGATAGCAATGAGCATTGCAATGTACAGGCTAAGATCCTCATTTTCTCACTCATCTCTGCTGAGCTTGCTGATCTCAGCTGCTGAACTGAAAATATTGTCAGTATTTTACAACAAGGATGAAATACAGCTTCATTAAGCCCAGTTTTTTTTTCACGAAGAAAGAAAATTCTCAAAAAACTGGCTGCTATACCAAGCTAGCTCAAAGAATATTGAGACAATGCACAAACTCTAGTTGGCTACTTTACTCAGGAATGAAGGGACTGATGCACTATCAGACATATTCTGTTTCAGATTCAATCTTAAACCAAGATGACCAACTTCTCTCTCTGACAGAGGCAAAAGTTGCCATTTACTATTCCAAAGAGGTGGAAAAGAATTCTGTCCTGTATATTTTCCAAGCTACCCCCAACCAACACTACTAAAATAGATTAGTTGACCAATATCCCATCATCGTTTGTGCACTCTTGCTATGTGTAAATTCGTAGCAGCATTTTATACAGTACTTCAGAGACATAAAAACATTGAAAGCAGGAGCACATTTAGGCCACTCAGCCCTTTGAGCTTGCTCCATAGTTCAATGTAATCATGCTGATGATCCAACTCAGTACCCTGTTCCCACTTTCTCCCTTTGATCCCTTTCATCCTAATAACCAAATCTAACTCTGTCCTCCAAGTATGCCATGTTTTGGTCACTGTGGCAGAGAATTGCATAGGCTCAAAACATACTTGGGAAATGATTTTCTCCTCATCACAGTCCTATTCCATATCTTTAATCTGGGACTCAGGGTTCTGGATCCCCTAGTCATCAGGAACATCCTTCCTGCATTAACCCTGTCCAGTCCTGTTTGAATTTTATAGCTTTCAATGAGATCCCCTTCCTCATTCTTCTGAATGCCAGTAAATATATTAATAACTAATTAGCATCTTTTCATATTTCAATCCTGTCATCCTGGTAAACCTTTGTTACACTTCCTACATAGCCACAACATTCTTCCTCAGATAAGGAAACCAAACTGCACACAGTACTCCAGCTGTGGTCTCACTAAGGACCTGGACAATTGCAGCAATCCTCTTGCTGTGGAAGCCAACACACGATTTACTGTCTTCATCACCTGCTGCACCTTCGTGTTCCCCTTTAGTGACTACTATGAAAGGATACCTAGATGCCTTGCCTGGTGAAGAGCTTATGCTGGAAACATTGACTGTCCTGCTCCTCGGATGCTACCTGACTGTCTATGCTTTTCCAGCACCACACTCTCAACTCAGATGTCTTTACATTTCCTCCAGTTCCCATTCTATTGCAATCCAAATAATAATATGCCTTCCAACTTTTTTCGCTAAGCAAATGGATAACCTCATATTTATTCACATTATGTTTCATCTGCCATGTATTTGCCCACTCACCTAGCTTGTCCAGATCACGTCGAAGTACCTCTGCATCTCCCTCAAAGCTCACTCTCCCGCCAGCTCTGTGTAATCTGCAAACTTGGATATATTACATTTACAGCACTAATCTAAATCAATAGTATATATTGTGAATAACTGGGGTGCAACGCTGGTCCCTGTGGTAACCCACTCATCACCTACTGTCACTTGGAAAATTACCTTTTTATTCCTACTTATTGTTTCTTGTGTGCAACAAGTTCACTCACCCCAATACCATGCCCATCAATATTGCATTCTAATCTCTTATGTAGGACCTTATCAAAAGCCTTCTGAAAATCCAAGTAAACCACGTCCACTGCCTCAACACATTTAAACAAGTATGAATTTGCTGTACAGTGTTTTTCTTTTCCTTCATGCACAGCTTTCAGGTTTCTGCCTGTTTCACACCTTCCTTTTTTCCCACCCCTGACCATGACTAACTGAACTGCAGAGTAATTATTGTTAATGGAAACACTAAACCAGTGTCTAATTCAGTCTAATTTATTAATTATAAATGGCAAGTTGGGTTGTTACATTTCGCTATTTCTCAGTAGCAAAAGCCAAAATGTGTATAGACACAATTTAATAACTGTTTACATTTTATAGAAACTGTTGCAATACCTTCTCTCAGTTCAACATGTTGTCGCTTGGAAATCATAAATATCGGCAGGATGTCCATGATACTCTTTTCATCTGATGGAAAATATCCAAAAAGCTGCATGACAAAAACACATACGTGTTATCAATATACACGTTTCTCACTTATCATTTTTGTTCTGATGCATGGCTTGTAAAGCTGATAAAGATAGTTCAGATGATAAACATTTTATTATTTTCAGAACGAAAATGACAACTTATTGCAGCATTAAAGCAGCTCAGTCCGAACATAAAGTTCACAAAAGACTTCTCCGCATAGCCAGAAGAAGCCCTCAATCTGTGTTACACATTATAACACCTGGTTTGAATCATAGACAAAACAGCAGAGAGGAAAACCCATTGTTTTGGTTCAGGGTGTCTTTAAAGAACTACTCGGTTTAGCCCCAGACTCCAGATTTTTCTGCAGAACTCAGCAAGTTAATTCCCTACAACCACATGAAAGATTTCTGTTTGAAATGCTTATGGAATTTGTTGCCACAACATTTGAGGGGGTGCATTGCCAACCTTAGCAATATATACTGTGAAAATAATTAGATTAGATTACTTACAGTGTGGAAACAGGCCCTTCAGCCCAACAAGTCCACGCCAACCCGCTGAAGCGAAACCCACCCATTCCCCTACGTTTACCCCTTTTACCTAACACTACGGGCAATTTAGCATGGCCAATTCACCTGGCCTGCACATCTTTGGACTGTGGGAGGCAACTGGAGCACCCGGAGGAAACCCACGCAGACACGGGGAGAATGTGCAAACTCCACACAGTCAGTTGCCTGAGGCGGGAATTGAACCCAGGTCTCTGGCGCTGTGAGGCAGTAGTGCTAACCACTGTGCCACCCAAAATTCTTTTTACATTTCTTCTAATTCTTTTGCCAATTATTTTAAACCTGTGTCCTCTGGTTAATTACCCATTGCCAAATGCACAGGTTTTCCATATTTATTCTTACCAAAACCCCCTGCAATTTTAAAAATCTCAAATAGATCTCCCCTTTTATTCTACTGCACTCAGGAGAACAGTCCTGGGTCCTCTAATCTCTCCAAATAACCAAAGATCTTCATGCAAAATGTCATCCAGATAAATAAAGCTCTTCTGTATCCTTTCCAATATGTTGATATCCCTCCTAAATATGGTGCACTATAGAAACTACAGTATATTTCCAAGTGTGGATGATGACTGGCCTGGAAAGTAACAACACCACCATAATCTGCTGTGATTATGCATCTCAGTGCTAATGGTCAGGGATTTGTTTTAATACATTCTTAAACCCCTCCATGGCCTCATTCTTCCCAATCTCACCAAATCTAGTGGCCTTCCAACACTGAGAACTCTACTCAATATTGCAGATGAAGCTGAACCAGTGCTTTATAGAGGTCTGACATAATTTCCTGGTCTTTGTCATCTGTTGTCAATTGAATAAGTCCAGCATCCTATAGAATTAATAGACTGTTCTCGCAAATTATCCTAGCACCTTCAATAACATATATACATATACGATCCAGTTCCTATTTATGTTCCTGCACTAACAATAACCTTTGTTTCATAATGGACCAGTTAGTCATTGCAATGGTAGCATTGCGATAGTTGTGTACGAGGACCATGTGCATATGACATGATTGACTCCCTAGAATTACCCTGGAAGCTGAAACTCCCTGTGAGTAATAACCTAGTTCCAAATTCTAAGTTAGTGTCAGACGGACTTAATATCTACCCCAGGAAATATTAGAGGAATTAAAACCTGCATTAATTCCTGGGTAACTATTATACTGATTTCACTCCCACCTTAACTCACCAAGATATCTGATGCCCAATTCTCCACCAGACAATACTCCAACTTGACAAGATTCATCCCTGACCTGGTCCCACTAGGCTCAGCCACTGACTATATTCCCACCCTGTGTCGAGTCCTATGCTTGTCCCCACTGCACTCAACATGACTCTTGACTTCACCCAGAACTGGATACGACTTGCACACTCACGTTTTCGGACCCGCCCCCATCCCACCCTACCACTCCGAGCTCCCTTCCACCATTCACCAACACTTACCTCCTACTCTCAAGCCCAATGTTCCCCACCGCATGACCTGACTGGACTTCACTTGATTCTCTGGTTCCCAAGATGACACACCCATTGACTGGACCCACTCCATCAGTACTCAACTACCAACTCAACCCATCCCATCCCCAACCTACCCTAAGCACGCACCCACTGACCTGCTACCCTACCATCTCACCAACCTGCCACCCAGCTCCTCACCCAGTTGGCAACTTACTCCTTCATTAATCTTCCACCTCTTGTCTACCTGCCTTTATTTCTCTATGTTCTTCTGACCAAAGTAAAGCTTGCTTTTGGAAGGGGAATTGTAATTAAATGTCTGAGATGTGAGGTAATTTCTGAGGTAACATAGTGATTTATTATTTCTATAGGGATATGAGCGAGGGAACCAAAAATCACAAATATAAGCTTATTGATGGGTGTGAGTGGGGAAAATCATCAGCTTGTGATGTAGAGAACATACGTTTGCTGTAAGTAATCATTTTTTATATTTGGGTGTCAGAAGAAATGAGGACACATTGAGTTCCTGGTGGAGCAATATCCAAACCAGCTAAAAAGAAATGAAACACAAAAGTGGTGTGAAAGGCTCAGGCACATTCAAGAATTCAGAATACTCCCAAGCTGTGTTGTTGGTTGTTCGAGTGAACAAAATCCCCAGGAGGCTGAACCATCAGGGAGAGGGAGAGTGGATTTGTAGAAATATGCTTTGTCAGTGTTGATCACATCCAGAGATTTCAGATGGAACAAAGCTGCCAGTGAAATCCACTCATGAGCTTAATCCAGTGAGTGGAAAAAGGGAGAGGCCCGATGTACCGCAAGATTTTAAGATTTTGAAAAGTGCCCAAATTTGTGCTGAAAGTAAGACAAAAGGATTTGTGAGAGCGATCTTTCATTGCATTGACTAGTTAAAGGGTACTTCAATGCTTCTACTGAAAACTATTCTTTGCGTCAATTCAATCTTCTTTGATTTTGGTTTTGACTGTTACAATGGAAGTTTTCAAAAGTGGAATATTGTCATTCCACTTTTTAACATTCCATAGACATTCTTTTTTTTTCAAGTCACTGATCTCAACTCGAATTGTAACAGCTAACACAAGTTAATTCCTAATGGAAAAGATTAGAAAATCACAACAGCCACAAGTTAACACAAAGGAATGCCTTGCTTTCTTAATAGTTGCAGTTGTGAGGCTCTGACCTGCTCCTGCTCAACCATTTTCATTCTGAGATTTTGGCTTGGCCCCTGTGAATCATTCTGCTGTGTGACTACTCCTCGCATAAAATACACAGAGTCACAGAGATTTACAGCACGGAAACAGACCATTTGGTCCAACTCGTCCATGCCAACCAAATATCTGAACCTAATCTAGTCCCATCTGCCAGCGCTTAGCCACATTTCTCTAAACTCTTCCTATTCATGTACCTATCCAGATGCTTTTAAATGTTACAATTGTACCAGCCTCCACCACTTCTTCTGGCAGCTCATTTCATACACATACCACTTTGTTAATGAAAACGTAGCCCCTTAGGTCTCTTTTATATCTTTCTCCTCTCACCCTAAACCTATGCCCTCTAGTTCTGGACTCCCCCAACCCAGGTAAAAGACCTTGTCTATTTATCCTATCTATGCCCCTCATGATTTTATAATTCTCAATAAGGTGATCCCTCAGCCTCCGACGGTCCAGGGAAAACAGCCCCAGCCTTCTCAGCCTCTCTCTCCAGCTCAAATCCTCCAACCCTGGCAACATCCTTGTAAATCTTTTCTGAAACCTTTCAAGTTTCACAACATCCTTCCGATAGGATGGAGGCCAGAATTGCAAGCAATATTCCAGAAATGACCTAACCAATGTCCTGTACAGCTGCATCATGACCTCCCAACTCCTGTACTCAATGCTCTGACCAATAAGGGAAAGCATATCAAATGCTTTCTTCACTATCCTATCTACCTGCGACTCAACTTTCAAGGGACTATGAACCTGCACTCCAAGGTCTCTTTGTTCAGCAACACTCCCTAGGACTTTACCATTAAGTGTATAAGTCCTGCTCTGATTTGCTTTTCCAAAATGCAATACCTCACATTTATCTAAATGAAACACCATCTGATACTTCTCAACCCATTGGCCCATCTGATCAAGATCCTGTTGTAATCTGAGGTAACCTTCTTTGCTGTCCTCTACAACTCCAATTGTTTGTCATCTGCAAACTTAATAAGTGTTCACATGTTCCTATGTTCACATCCAAATCAATTCATATAAATGACAAAAAGTAGCGGACCCAGCACTGATCCTGTGGCATTCCACTGGTCACAGGCCTCAAGTCTGAAAAGCAACCCTCCACCACCACCCTCTGTCTTCTACCTTTGAGCCAGCTCTGTATCCAAATGGCTAGTTCTCCCTGTATTCCATGACATCTAACCTTTCTCACCAGTCTCCCATGGGGAACCTTGTCGAATGCCTTACTGAAGTCGATATATATCACATTCACAGCTCTGCCCCCAGCAATCTTCTTTGTTACTTCTTCAAGAAACTCAATCAAGTTCATGAGACATGATTTCCCATGCACAAAGCCATGTTGACTCTCCCTAATCAGCCTTTGCCGTTCTAAATGCACGTAAATTGTGTCCCTCAGGATACCCTTCAACAACTTGCCCAGCACTGATATCAGGCTCACCAGTTTATAGTTCCCTCGCTTTTCCTTGCCACCTTTCTGAAATATTGGTACCATATCAGCCACCTCCAGTCTTCTCGTACCTCACCTGTGACTACTGATGATACAAATATCTCAGCAAGGGCCCAGCAATCACTTCCCAAAGTTCACACTTAATTCTGGAGTACACCTGATCAGGTCCTGGGGATTTATCCACTTTTATGCATTTCAAGACATCCAGCGTCCCCTAATCTTTAACACGGACATTTTTTCAAGATGTCACTATCTAGTTCCACACATTCTATATCTTTCATGTCCTTCTCCACAGTAAACATTGATGCAAAATATTCATTTAATATCTCCCACATCTACTGCAGCTCCACACTTGGGCTGCCTTGCTGATCTTTGAGGGGCCCTATTCTCTCTCTGGTTACCCTTTTGTCCTTTATGTATTTATCAAATCCCTTTGGATTCTCCTTAACCCTGTTTGCCAAAGCTATCATATGTCCCCTCTTTGCTGTCCTGATTTCCTTCTGAAGTGTACTTCTATTGCCTTTATACTCTTCTAAGGATTCACTCGATCTCTGCTGTCTATGTCTGTTGTATTCTTCCTTTTCTTAAGCAAAATCTCAATTTCTTTAGTCACCCAGCATTCCCGACACCCACCAGCCTTTCCTTACATCCTAACAGGATTATACTGTCTCTGGACTCTCGTTAGCTCATTTCTGAAAGCTGCCCATTTTCCAGCCATCCTTTTACCTGCGAACATCTGCCCCAAATCAGCTTTTGAAAGTTCTTGCCTGATACTGTCAAAGTTAGCCTTCCTCCAACTTGGAACTTCAACCTGGTCTATCCTTTTCCATCACGATTTTAAAACTAATAGAATTATGGTCACTGGCCCCAAAGTGCTCCCCCACTGACACTTTAGTCACCTGCCCTGCCTTATTTCCCAAGAGTAGGTCATATTTTGCACCTTTTCTAGCAGATACATCCACGTACTGAATCAGAAAATTTTCTTATACACATTTAACATATTCCTTTCCATCTATACCCTTAACACTATGGCAGTCCCAGTCCACGTTTGGAAAGTTAAAATCCCCGACCATAACCACCTTATTATTCTAACAGAAAACTGAAATCTCCTTACAAATTTATTTCTCAATTTCCCTCTGACTATTAGGAGGGGTATATAACACAATTCCAATAAGGTGATAATCCCTTTCTTATTTCTCAGTTCCACACAAATAATGTCCCTAGATGTATTCCCAGGAATATCCTCCCGAATACAGCTGTAATGCTATCCCTTATCAAAAATGCCACTCCCCCTCCTCTCTTGCCTCTTTCTGTCCTTCCTGTAGCATTTATATCCTGGAACATTAAGCTTCCAGTCCTGCCCATCCCTAAGCCATGTTCCTGTAATTGCTATGATATCCTAGTCCAATGTTCCTAATCATGCCCTGAGTTCATCTGCCTTCCCTGTTAGTCATTTTTCCTAGATGCACTCTGATGTCCATGAACTCAAATAGCAAAGGCAGTAACTGAGCAGATTCACTGCTGTGTCGGTTAGCAGTGTAGGTTTCTTTCTCTCTCTCACACACACTCTGACCATATGCTCAGCTGCCTTTTGTCTGTCTTTCTTCCTTTTAAAAGTGCTGCTATTTTGACTTTTTTTCCTCAAAGTTCCAAAACAATCCAACAGCATATCAACAGTAATTGCTGTTCCTGGAATTTGAGAAGATCACCTCCAACATATAAAATATCTCAAAAAAAGGAGCAGCTCTTACAGCCATCTGTTTTCTCACATTTTCTGAGTTACTGATATCCAGTTTGTAACTAAAAACATTATGTCAAGACATTTGTTCGGAAATAATGGAAGAAATAAAACCACATATCTTTAAATTGATCTCATAAATATCATGGAAATAAAATGCATAACAGCTTGAAAAAAATTAAAGTCACTTCTGCATAATGTAAAATGATATAAAAACTTACTTCACACCAGTCAATGGGTGTTGTCACGTCAATGTTAATCTTCTTAAAACATGCCTTTATGAACTCAGCTTTCAATTCATCATTAAATAGATCTTGCACAGTATCATAAAACTCATCGTAAGTCATTGGTTCTGGTGAAAAAAACACATTGAAAGATATTTGCATGTATGATGTATGCACAAAACAGCTTGCATATAAGTCATATTCTACAATCTCTACTATCGGGGAGAAGGCACAGAAGTCTGAACACGTGCACCAGCCAGATTCGAAACAGTTTCTTCCTACTGTTGTTAGAATACTGAATGAACACACAAACTCTTAGCATTTGCCTGTACCTGTGTTTTTGCTTTGCCACTGCTTATCTATTATTTACTTATCTATGCTATTTAACGATGTGATCTGCCTGTATAGCTTGCAAGACAAAGCTTTTCACTGTGCCTCGGTACATGTGACAATAAATTTAATTCAAATTCAGAGACATTGGTAGCATAAAACTTGAGTATTACTGAGAAAAGAAGCTTTACATCTTGCACTGATCAGGACAAAATCACAAGAATGCCAAATCTCGAAAGAAACAACAACCTATCCTGCATTAGAAGAGGATGCTGATTGGTTGACGAGTGGACTGAGATTGGTATAGTCGTTACCATTCAGAATGCACCAGGGAACAATGAGCTGAAAAGCTAAATTTAAGTTCAAATCAAGCAAATTGAGCCTTAATGGTCATGACATTTTCATAAGAAATGGACCAGAGATTGATTGCTCCCCAAATTTTTGTTTAGTTAAAAAACGCACACTGCATGGTCATTGGAGGGGAGCATGAGTGGTGAGGACACTGAAACAGTCAAACAGGATCATCAAAAGGAGCAGGTGAAATGAGGCTAAAGCAGATGAACCAGAGGTGGATTTGTGTGAGTCTCCGGAGCAGCAGCAGTGAGGTTAAAAGAAGCACTGAGAGCAGTGAGATCAAAGAAGGAGACAGACCAGCAGTTACCCTGTGTGGGACTCTGGAGTGACGGACATGAGTTTGGATTCATTCCTGTCATAAAGAAAAGTGGCTTTGGTGATTTGAGGTCAGTTCTTGCAACTCCAGGAATTCCTAAAATAATGTCCTTGGCCAAACCATCTTCCCTCCAGTGACCTTCCCTCCATCATAAAGTCCAAAATGGAGATGTTCACAGATGATATCATTATGTTCAACAGTACTCTTGGCTCCTCAAGTAGGCAAGCCCTGGTCAATAAGGTTGGGCTGAAAATTGGCAAGTAACATTTGCATCATGAAAGTGTCAAAAAAATGACCATCTTCAAAAAGAGAGATTCTGACTATTGCTCTTTGACATTCAATTGCATCATCATCACTGGGTGTTATCATTGACCAGAAACTGAACTGGACAGGTCACCACCACAGCAGACATAAACCTGCACCCACCCCATCTCCTCACCTCCATCCCAAAGGATCCTTCCAAATCTGGTAGAGATTTTCCTGCACCTCCATACAAGTTATCTACTGTATCCATTGCTCTCAATGTGGTCTCCTCTACTCTGGGGAGACAGAATGCCAATTTGAGTAATGTTTCAGAGAACATCTCTGGGACACACGGGTTAAACAACCCCAACACCCTGCGGCCAAACATTTCAACTCCCCCTCCCAGTCCACCAAGGACTTGCAAGTCCTGAGCCTCGTCCACTACCAAAGTCTCACCACTGGAAGCCTAGAGGAAGAATGTCTAATCTTACACATTAGGACCCTCCAATTACATGACATCAATGTCAATTTCACCAGTTTCCTCATCTTCCCTCCCCCACCTCATCCCAGATCCAACCCTCCAACTCAACACCGCCCTCTTGAACTGTCCTAGCTGTCCATCTTCCTTCCCATCTATCCGCTCCACTCTCTGCTCCGAGCTATCAGCATCACCCCACACTTTCATCTACCTATTATATTCCCAGCCACATTCCCTCCACCCCCATGCCCCTCCCATTTAATTCTCAGCACCCTTGGGCACTCCCACATTCCTGAGTAAGAGCTTTTGCTCGAAATGTCGACTCGCCTGCTGCTCGGATGCTGCCTGACCAGCTGTGCTTTTCCAACACCACAAATTTTGACTCTGATCTCCAGCTTTTGCAGTCCTCATTTTCTCCATGAAAATAGTTTGGCTACAAAAGAAGGTCAGAGGCTAGAAACTAAGTAACACACTTCCCCAAAGTTTATCCATCATCTACAAGCAAAAGTCAGGATTATTATGGAATAGCCTACATTTGCCTGGATGACTGCAGCAACACTTAAGAAATTTGACACGAGCAAGGACAAAACTGCTGCTGGATTAGTACCATATCCAAGAATATTTGCTCCTTACACCATCACTGCTTAGTATTGCAGCTGCAGATAGTACAATAATTTGGCTGCACCTGCAAAATGGACTGCAGTGGTTCAAGAAGGCAGCTCACCACTACGTTCTCAAGGGTAAGTAAGAATTGACAAGCAATGCTGGCTCACACAGCAACACCTACACCCCATGTGTGAATAAATATAACAACAACTCTGTGTACAGCAAGCTCTCAAAACAGCAGTATGATAATAATTACACAACCTGTGTGGCAATGATTGCAAGATAAATATTGATCAGGGCATCAGAGATAACTTTGCTGCTCTTCTTTGACATAGTGCCATAGGATATTTAATTTCCACCTGAGCGGGCCTGAACTTAGCATTTCATCTGACAGATAATGTTGCCAACAGCAGTGTTAGCCTTGATGGCTAAACTCTCGTAATCTGCTGACTCAGGTGGGAAAGCTCACCAACTGTGAGGTCTGCTAATGCTAGAGATCAGAGTTGAGAGTGTGTTGCTGGAAAAGCACAGCAGGTCAGGCAGCATCCGAGCTGCAGGAAAATCGAGAGCTCTGGCCCGTGGCGTCGATTTTCCTGCTCCTCAGATGCTGCCTGACCTGCTGTGCTTTTCCAGCAACACACTCTCAACTTCAAGCTCACCAGCTGGGGGAGGTGAGTACAAAACAGAAAGAAAAATCTCCACTCCAGCTCTCCCATTCTTAGAATCGCTATGTAGAACAAAAATCTCCAGCAGTGGCAACTTAGGATGTCCTATAGCACCTAAGAACGAACAAATCTGAGTTGTTTTGAATGCAACAGTGGAGACAAGAACTAATTGGAATGATTTCCATTCTGCCAACATTATTGAAAATAAAAAGGAGATTAGACGAAAACATAGCTTCAAAAAGCAAGCTACAAAGAAAATTGGGTGCCATTTGGAGATTGAAGCAGGATAATTGACAGGATAGCACCAAGCTGGATGGACTGAATAGCACTGATCTGATTAGTCTCTTTTATATGTTGCAGCATGTTGGGCTGATTGGGAGGGGACAACACCCAAGATCACAGAGGCACCTTCAACTTATTGGTACGAAATGCGAACAATTATGGGTGCCGTCACGCAGCCATAATATATAGGAAATCGTGAAATATCCATTCCCAGACTTCTGAGAGAAATCAGGTTAGCTCACCAAAATCTGGCATCCTTCTGTTGCTATCAAGATTTCTTAGATTCTGCAGCATCACGGCGACCAGATTGTTGAATTGATCCAGGCGGTCCTTGAATGTGTGCTCAATGAATGGGTAGTCCAGGCCATGGCTTGCCAGGTCTTGGATTGACATGTTGTACTGAACTTGTTGACCTGTCCTTCGTGGATTTTAAAGAAGAATGGTTACTCACACAATTTTCCTCCTTCCCACTATTCTCCTCTGAATAAAAAAAATGTCTGTGGGGATTTAATGCAATAGAGGAGATTTGCAAGTTAAGATGACACCAAATTTGAAGAGGCCATGTCCAAGGTGAGGGGCTCATTGACACACCTGAGCACGTAGCATGGCTCCAGGTATGGCCGCCTCCTGCTGTTGCCCCGAGCAACCAGATACCTTTGATCCAATCACAGTGCAGCCTGCCCAAGCCAGCACCTGATTGTCACCTCAGCACCCTTTGTGATGTCAATCACTCCATCAGGTGAGCGCTTTGACCCTTTCCCCATTTCTAACACGTTTCCCCAACACATTCCCCAGTAAGGCTGCAAACGTCCTCAATGTGACCCTGTAAAAGTTGACAAGATTTCCCTACCTCCTCTGCATTTTTAATGGTTTGCATTTCCAGTAATGGGCTTTGTTTGTAAACATGTAATTGGCTACATGGGCTATTACTTCTGGTGGTCATTAAAGGGAAAGAAAACAACAAAAAGACGTCACGGTGATTTAGATGGTGGCAAAGTGTGTGATATCACCTCTGGGTATTAAATTAATGGCAACATTCTCTCGCACATAATGAGGTTATTCCCCCCCCTTCACCTTGGTCACCAGTAATTATAAAAACAACCATCCCGCTCACCTGGGCATCATCTAAATGCTTGTAATATCCCAAAACAATCCTGTGCAGCAAATTTAAGACCATAAGAAATAGGAACAGGAGTTGGCTGCTTGACCTCTTCATCCTTTTCTGCCATTCAATAGGATCATAGCTGATCTAACACACCTCATGTCCATTTTCCTGACATTTCCTTACATCACTTGGCTCCTCTACTGTTCAAGAATCTATCTGTCTCAGCCTTACAAAAAACACAAGGGCTGCGCCCCATTGCTCTCTGTGGCTAGAATTCCAAAGACTCACAACTGACAACTCTTTGAGAGAAAAAAATCTTCCTCATCTTAGTATTGCAAATTTGCCAGTAGTACTTAGTGAGACTTACAAAACGTTCTGAAATGAAGTGGCTGCAAACACTGCAGCAGTTATAGTTTGGTAGTTGTAGCTATCCTCTGTGCTTCCTGGCCTGAGTACAAATCCAGCCTCAAAATTAGTGAAGAATAAATTATAATTATTTCCCTTCAAAGGGAAAGTAAGCCAAATACATCCAAGTCTCCCTGGATGTATAAGATATAATCGAGTTTTAGATGAAGGGAAAAAAAATGTGCTTGTGACAAATATAAAATGGTTAAGGTAATGAAAACTCAAGTCAAATGTGGCACATTCAAAGACAAAGTAAAGGGCAAACAAGAGAAGCAAAGAAAAAAGCATGAAAAGTGACTGTCAGCTAACAAAAAAGTCCTCAATAGATATATAAACAGTAAAAGTAGGAGTGCATGTGAGCATAACATATTAATTGGAAACAGAAGTAGTCCTTTTGGCTTCCTCAAGCCTGCTCTGTGATTCAATAAGATCATAACTAATCTAATTGTGGCCTCATTCCTATTGGGTTGTGAAGGGGCTAAAAATGTTTGAAATTGAGACATTAAAATAAATTTTGCATCTGTGTTATCAAGGAAGAAGATGCAATCCATGACACACGAAAAGGAAGAATTAACAGACTCAAATCACTTAAAGTGGAATAGGAGGAGATATTAAATGGGTTACCTATACTTAAATTATGATAAAACACCCAACATCAGGTTAAATAGATTCAAAGATTTTGAGGAAAATGATAATGGAAATTGTGATGGCTCTGGCCATGAATTTTCCAGTCTTCCTTAGGTATGGAAAAAAGCCAGAGGACTGGAAAATTGCAAATTAGGTGGTTGTGAAGACAAACCCAGCAACCACAAATTAGTCAGTTTACCTTTAATGATGCGGAAAAGTCTAAAAGCAATCATTAGTGCAAAATTAATACTTAGTCTGGCAAATGCAGGTTAACTAAGGAAAGTCAGCATAGCGTTTTAAAGGCTTGTTGGCATTTTCCAAGGAGGTAACAGAGAGGGCTGATGGGGGAAATGCTGTTGAAGTGGCATCTGTGGATTTCCAAAAGGCATTTGATACAATACTGCACAAGGCCATAGGGTCATAGAGTTGTACAGTATGGAAACACACCCTTTGGTCCAAACAGTCAATGCCAACCATAATCCCAAACTAAACTAGTCTCACTTGCCTGTGCTTGGCCCATATACCTCCAAACCAATTTCTTATTTAAATGTCTTGTGAACAAAATTCAGCTCATGGGGTAATAGGGATTGGAGCAAAATGGAATCAAAATTGGCCAAGGGACAGGAAACAAAATACTGATTAAAGAATGTTTTTAAGACTGGAGAAAGATTTATATTGGAATTCTCCAAGAGTTTGGAACTTTGCTCTTCCTAGTATCTGTTAATGACCTTATCCTCAGTGTATAGGACACAATTTCAAAATTTGCTAATAACATAGAATTAGAAGCATTGGGAACTATGAGGAGAACATAGTGTAGAACCATAAATAACACAGTTAAAAATCACACAACACCAGGTTATAATCCAATAGGTTTAATTGGAAGCACTAGCTTTCAGAGCACTGCTCCTTCATCAGGTGGCCTGATGAAGGAGTGACGCTCTAAAAGCTAGTGCTTCCAATTAAACCTGTTGGACTATAACCTGGTGTTGTGTGATTTTTAACTTTATACACCCCAGTCCAACACCGGCATCTTTATTAATGGCTTGGATGAGGAGATTAAAGGATGGGTTAGCAAGTTTGCAGACGACACAGAGGTTGGCAGTGTTGCTGACAGTACAGAGGACTGTTGCAGGCTGCAGCGGGACATTGACAGGATGCAGAGATGGGCTGAGAGGTGGCAGATGGAGTTCACCCTGGATAAATGCAAGGTGATGCATTTTGGAAGGTCGAACTTGAAAGTCAAGTACAGGATTAAAGACAGGATTCTTGGCAGTGTGGAGGAACAGCGGGATCTTGGTGTGCAGGTACATAGATCCCTTAATATTGTGACCCAGGTGGACAGGTTTGTTAAGAAAGCATATGATGTTTTGGCTTTCATTAACAGGGGAATTGAGTTTAAGAGTCGTGAGATCTTGTTGTGGCTCTATAAAACTTTGGTTAGACCGCACTTGAAATACTGTGTCCAGTTCTGGTCGCCCTATTATATGAAAGATGTGGATGCTTTGGAGAGGATTCAGAGGAAGTTTACCAGGATGCTGCCTGGAATGGAGGGCTTATCTTACGAAGAGAGGTTGACTGAGCTCGGACTTTTTTCATTGGAGAAAGGAAGGAAGAGAGGGGACCTAATTGAATTGTACAAGATAATGAGAGGCATAGATAGAGTTGATAGCCAGAAACTTTTTCCCAGGGCAGAAATTGTTAACACAAGGGGTCATAGTTTTAAGCTGTTTGGCGGAAAGTATAGAGGGGATGTCAGAGGCGGGTTCTTTACGCAGAGAGTTGTGAGAGCATGGAATGCATTGCTAGCAGCAGTTGTGGAAGCGAGGTCATTGGGGATATTTAAGAGACTGCTGGACATGCATATGTTCACAGAAATTTGAGAGTGCATACATTAGGTTTACCTCACATGAGGATCAATGGTCGGCACATCATCATGGGCTGAAGGGCCTGTTCTGTGCTGTACTGTTCTGTGTTCTATGTTCTATTTCCAAATCATAAATAACACAGACATGTTGATGGAAGAAGTACCAAATGAAATTTATTACACAGATATGTGCAGGTGATTCATTTTGCTAGCAAGGACATAGAAGGACTATATAAAACAAAGGTATAACTCTAAAAGGGGTGCTGCAAAAGTAGGACTTGGGTGTACATGTCTATTCATTGAAGGTGGTAGGATGGGCTGAGAGAATACTTAATAAACCATACAGTATATGTGACTTTATAAATTGAGGTTTGATAATATTGAATCATGGTATTTTCTACAGTGCAGAAAAGACCAATCAGGCCATCAGGTCTGCAGCAAACCTCCAACCATCCCACACCGAGCCTAACCCTATCCTTGTATCCTGCATTGAGTTTTTACCATGACTAACTCACCTAACCTGCACCTCACAGGCCAATTTTTAACATAATCAATCCACTTAACCTGCACATCTTTGGACCATGGGAGGAAACCAGAGCACCCAAAGGAAACCCATACAGTCACAGGAAGAACATGCAAACTCCACACATAGTTCCTCAAGGCTGGAATCAAACCCTGGCACCATGAGTCAGCAGTGCTAACCACTGTGCCACTATAATCCATACAAACCACTAGTTGGGCCTCAGCTGGAGTATTGCATCCAGTTTTGGGTGCCAAAGTTCAGCGAAGAGATGACATCTTTAGAGAAATACATAAAGGATTCAAGAGAACGGTTGCAGGAACGAGTGACTTCTGTTGGGAGAAGATGGGATTGTTTTCCTTGGAGAAGAGATGGCGAAGAGGAGATCTGATCGAAGTATTCAAAATTATGAAGGGACCTGGGTAGAGTGCATGTGGTGAAACTGTTCCAATTCATGAAAGGATTGAGAATAAGAGGTCACAAAATTAAATTAACTGACAAAACAATTAAAAGTGACATTTCCTGCAGCAAATGGAACAAGATCTGGAATGCACTTCCTGAGAATGTGGTAGAGACAGTGTCAGTGAAAACATTCAAAGTGCAATTAAACAGCGAATCAAAAAGGAAGAATGTGAAGGGAGATATGGAAGATGCAGGGACTCTGTGAATGGCTCTTTCAGAGGCTAGTGCAGGTTGGATGGGCTGAAGACCCTCTTTCTGCACAGTGCCATTTAAGGTTCCATTCCAGTCCATCTGCATATAATTTACTATAAACAATTTTCAAACAACATATTTCAACAGGTAAAACAGTCAACAATAAAATTAATAATAATTTAATATGTATGGACAAAAATAAAAACAGGAATTTCTGGAGAAACCAACTGGTCTGGCAGCATCTGCAGTATTTTTGTGTCATATTAATTTGTACAGCATTTTCTTAACCAAATTACTTAGAATAATCTATAAGGGTGATTGAAGATGCTTGAAAATGGTGTTGGCCTTAGTGCTGAGAATGGTGCCACAGACCTAATTTAGAAGATTGTGTGTTTAAACCAGGACATGATTTAGAATGGAAATGTCAGTGGCTTCCATCTTTTGGAGCATGTGCATTGGCCACAGGTCTGTCATCATAGAAACAGGACTGAGCCATTCAGACCATCAAGCATGTACTATCATTAAGTTAGGTCATAACTGATCATCCATTTAAATACCATTTTCCAACACAAACTCCCTTAATATTTTTATTTCCAGAAATCGGTTGACTTCTGCCTTGAAGATGTTCAATGATAGAACTTTTAATCTCCCTGAGGTAGACAATTCCAAAGACCTACCGTCCTCTAGGTGAAGAAATTTCTTCTTATCTCAGCCTGAAATGGTCTATCTCTTAACCTGAGACTATGCCCCTGTTTCCAGACTCAGTAGGCAGGTGAACACCTTAACTACATTCGCCCTGTCATGCTGTGTAAGAATTTTGTGATAAATTATTTATGTTGTGTTGAATGAATAATTAATATCACAACTTCATTTTGCATGCTCTATCATGCATCACTCAATCACCCCAAAACATACAGATGTCATTGCATTTGTAGTTTTGTCTCAGACCAGCTTATTGTATCCATTCATTTTTCTGATATCAATATCCCTTATAGCCTGCATTATTTTATCTGCACCTCGCTCACACACTTGAGTGTGATTGCTAATTTGGAGAAAATCTGAGTTACATTACTTTGCTGTGGCTGCAACATGCATGAGTGGAACTCACACAAGCTCAGATTTGGGTGGGCCTGACTTAGATTTGGCTTTGGCCTACCTAGGACCACTTGCCTGTGTGCTAGTTTAAACCACTGCAGTAATTACCTATAAAACGAGAATGCATGCCACGCATGCAGAGATGTGACCCACAGCATCAAATGGCTACAACAGGCTACAGGACGTGTGCTTGCACAACTGACATCAGCAAGCTCGGGAGAAGGGTGCAGTCACGGCTGTGGGTGAAGGGGATGTGAAGTAAAGGCTGGAGCTGAGAGGGTGTCAGGGAGGCTGAGGGTAAGAGGGTGGCAAGGTGGAGGCTGTGGTCAGGGGCCTTAGAGAATGGGAATGATGGGGCCAGCCAGACTGGGGACAAGGGGAAAGTGGATGTGGAGCTTGGGGCAGATGAAGCAAAACTTCTCTTCCCTGCAGTGCCTGAAAAGTAAGTGCCTTTGGTCTGCGCTCCTCTGTCGCAATCAGATTAGATTAGATTACTTACAGTGTGGAAACAGGGCCTTTGGCCCAACACGTCCACACCGACCCAGCGAAGCGCAACCCACCCATACCCCTACATTTACCCCTGACCTAACACTACGGGCAATTTAGCATGGCCAATTCACCTGACCCGCACATCTTTGGACTGTGGGAGGAAACCGGAGCACCCGGAGGAAACCCACGCAGACACGGGGAGAACATGCAAACTCCACACAATCAGTCGCCTGAGTCGGGAATTGAACCCGGGTCTCTGGCGCTGTGAGACAGCAGTGCTAACCACCGTGTCACCGTGCCGCCCATAAATCACTCTGATGACACTTCCCTGCAGCAAATCACAAAATAAATTAGAAATATAAACAAAGCAATCTGGAAAACAAACAAAATAAGTGACTGTACTAACTTTCAACATGTCTGCTGCTTCCCATCACTTCTAAATGATGTTGGTTTTCTCTTCACACATGTACACTCTTTGTGCCACCTAGAGGTGGTGTTTGCAGCATTCACAGCCTTAAACTATGCTATAGAGACGCATGATTCAGGCTGACATCTGCTGCACCATTGAGGGAGGACTACACTTTTGGATAAGATATTTAATTATCAGTTGCCTATAACTGCAACAATAAACCTTTAGAATTTGCTACCGCAGTCTTGCATTGTATGCAATTTAAGTTCAACACATACACAATTATTTTCTTCAGTCTAAAATCCCTTTATTATAATTTTAATGATGTATATAAATATTCCATGGCTGGAAGCAGTACTTTATGAGAAAATAACCACAAATGACGTTGGACCTGGTAACTCTGTCATCACATTTCACTTAATTCAGGGCATTCAATTTAGACAGGTCTGATGATAGATTGTGAATTTTGAAATATTAGGGAAATGTTAGCCTGACTGGTAGACAGCATTTTAAACAAGGAAAACATTACAATATGTTGAGAAGCTGGCAAGAACTTGCCAACTTTCAGATTTACCTCATGTATTTGTTTGCGCCCATGGGGTAGGTAGAGCTGCAATAATGCTGAAAAGCAGGTAGTTGCATCTTCAATATTGGATTCTGGCTTTTACTACAATTGTGGGGATGGGGGAGGAGGGGGGGAGGAAGTTTCTGAGCTGTCTGAAACTCTTCAAGTTGAACAAGGAAGCCGGGATTAATTGGTTTGAGTGGAAAGTTTTTAAATACTGAAATTTGATAATTATTCCTTTGCTGAGGTGAAAGGCATTTGTTCTCAGGCCTTATTGTGGAGCATGCCTTCACTGCTTTAGGTGTGATTTGCAACACCTTAAAGGATGTTTCTGCCACTTGGACATTCTTAGCTTCAATTTCCCAGCTATCAGCGATTTCTGTGGCACGGGAGCAGCCACTTATGCAGTTCTCATAGTTTGCTTTCTGATGAGGAATGAGAGGAGCAGCACCAGCAGCATGAGCAATAGATAGACCATAGAAACAGGAGAAGGCCATTCAGCCCAATGAACTTGACTCTACTCTTCCCTTTTGTGTGGATACAGGCCCTTCGGCCTAACCAGTCCAGGCAGACCCTCCGAAGAGTAACCCACCCAGACCCATTTTCCTCTGACTAATGCGCCTAACACTAATTTAGGATGACCAATTCACCTGGAATGCACATCTTTAGACTGTGGGAGGAAACCAGAGCACCCAGAAGAAATCCACGCAGACACGGGGAGAATGTGCAAACTTCATACCGACAGTCACCCGGTATGAAGGGTGGAATTGTACCTGGGACCCTGGTGCTATGAGGCAGCTGTGTTAACCACTGAGCCAATGTGTCACCCCAAATGCCACATTCTTGCGCTATCTCCATATTGTTTGATGTCATTAGTCTCCAGAAATCTATTGAATACGCTCAATGTTCAAGTTTCCAGAGCCCTCTGAGACACATAATTCCCAATACTTACCATCTTCTGAATGAAGAACTTTCTCCTCATCTCTGCCTTAAAGGGGCTATCTTTTAATTGGAGATGACATCTTCTGGATGCAATTTCACCAGCCTTGGAAAGGTCTTGTCTACATACACTCTGTCTCACTCTTAAAATTTTCAATTAGCTCTCTTCTTGTTCTTTGAAGCTCTAGAGAATATCGATACAAATTCTTCAATTTTCACTCACAGAACAATCCCGCCACCCCAGGGATAAGTCTAAGGTGCCACTTTGCACTCCCTCAGTAGGAAAAAAAATCCTTCCTTCAATAAAGAAAATAAAATTGTAAGCGATACTGCAGGCGATGTCTCACCAAGGCTCTATACAATTGCAAGTGGATATTTGGGGTGGCGCAGTGGCTCAGTGGTTAGCACTACAGCCTCACAGTACCAGGAACCTGGGTTTGATTCCAGCCTCAGGTGACTGACTGTGTGGTGTTTGCACATTCTCCCCGTGTCAGCGTGGGTTTCGTCCTGGTGCTCTGGTTTCCTCCCACAGTCACAAAGATGTGCAGGTCACATGGATTGGCCATGCTAAATTGTCCATAGTGTTAGGTGCATTAGTCACAGGGAGATGGGTCTGGGTAGGTTGTTCTTTTGGAGGGTTGGTGTGGACCTGTTGGGCTGAAGGGCTTGTTTCCACACTGTAGGAGATCTGAGCTAATCTTTATTTCAGAACTCAAATCACCATGCAACAAAGGCTGACACATCACTTGGCTTACTAATTTCTTGCTGCACCCATGTGTTGTATGTTAGTTTTTAGTGGCCCAGCCTGTCAGCATTTAAGAAACATTCTGTCTTTCTGTTTTTCCAACTGAAGCAGATAACATCACACTTATTCACATTATATTCCAACTTAGCTTGTCCAAGTCTCATTAAGCCGTTTTTCATGCTTCTAACAATTTAAGTTCCCGCCCAGTTTTGTGTCGTCATCAAATTTGGAAGTATTACAGTTACGTCCAAATATTACATATTAAATAATATAAAAAATTGCAACCAAACACTTTATTAAGTTTGTGAATAATTGTGGACCAGACATTATCCTTGTAGTTTCCCATAGTAACAGTCTGCTATCCTGAGAAAAGCCCATTTGTCCCTAAACTGTGCATTTTGTCTATTAACCAATTCTCAGTCTATACATATATAACCCTGCAATTTGGTTTGATCTAATTTTATTTACTAACTTCTTGTGTGTAACCTTACCAAAAGCTTTCCGAAAATCTAAATACACCATATCCATTGGTTCTCCTTTATCTGAGCCACAAGTTAAATTCTCAAAAAACTTCAACAAGTTCCTATTCATAAATCCATGTTTGACTCTACCTAGTCCTGCCATTCTTTTCTAACTTCCCAGTTATTGCATGCTCTCTTGAAGACTCCCTACTCCTGATGTCAAACTAGTAAGCCCAGTCTGCAAGCTCCCTCTCTTTCTGCTCTTAAGTTATGGAGTTACATTTTCTACTTTCCAAATTCTGCAGGATTTTCGAAGATAATCCACCATGTAGCCAACTTCTTCAATATTCTGAGATAAAGTTCTTCCAGTCCAGGGAATTTGTTAAGGTTTAATTCAGTTGATTTTCAAATACAACCTCTTCACTCATACTAATTTCTTTCAGATCCTCAATTTCTCAGGTCCCTTCATTACCAATTTTTTCCTGGGAGATCTTCTTCATGAAAACAGCACAAAAGGCAGACTTTTCCTAGGTCCTGAATGACAGGATTTATGATAAGAAATGCTGGAAAAGTGGGTGAATTTCCAGCAAGGCCCTTATTGACATGGGGACCAAATATCTACATTCTCTAACCAAGTCATGGATGCCATGATGAGATTCTGGTAGATGAACAGCAAAAGGACTATTAAAATGGATTATCACTCATTATTGTTTAATCTCACCTCATTAATATACAGTCTGCCATAATTCCATCCACCAGACTAAAACTAGAAGCTGAGATTTCCCAATTTGGAAGTCACTGTAGGTAACTGGTGAATTCACTGTTTGCTCGGAGGCAGTGAGATCTGCAGATGCTGGACATTAGTGTTGAGAGTGTGTTCCTAGAAAAGCACAGCAGGTCAGCAGCATCTGAGGAGCAGGAAATGACATTTAGGGCCGGAGCCCTCCATTAGGAGGGCTGTGTTTGCTCCTCTGAATCTCCACCTTAGACACTAGTCACCAATGTCTCAGGGCACACTCCAGGGGCAGTAACTGAATACAACTGGCATTCATGGATCAGATTCCCCACAGTGTGGAAATACTACCGACCCTCCAAAGAATAACCCACCCAGACCCATTTCCCTCTGACTAATGGCAATTTAGCATGGCCAATTCACCTGATCTGAACATCTTTGGACTGTGGGATGAAACCAGAGCACCCGGAGGAAACCCACACTGACACGGGGAGAATGTGCAAACTCCACACAGACAGTCACCCGAGGCTGGAATCAAACCTGGGTACCTGGTGCTGTGGGGCAGGAGTGTTAACCACTGAGCCACTGTGCACCCCTATGTTGGCAATCAATGCATACGAGCCCCACTGCATCACAAACACATCTCCGATCCACATACAGTATGCTTAAGCCCTTTAGTGCTGCAGTTTGGAGCACTCGAACCCTTCATTGCAATGGCACTGCATAGACATGATACACTCAAACTCAGGTACACATCTCATGGATTGGACCAGTCTGCATCTCAGCGCCGCTCGCTCACTTCTCTTAGCATTCACTCACTTTGTGCCCACCTGGATACTCGCGGTATCCCTGCATTACATGGAATTTTTGTGAATACTCCTCAGCAGCATTTTAAAGGCGCAAATTATCTCCGTCTTGCCTTGCTCTTTTATGTAAACAGAAAACTTTGCTATGCTTGTTGGCCATGTTGGACATGTTGTTTGGTGTAGCGCCTCAGCAATCTCACACCTTCAGAGTCTGTTAGCAGTCCAGGCAGCAAATACTTTACATATGCATCGACTAATAGCAATGTCTCAAAATAGAAGGGGAGTAGTCCTCAGTAAAGACATAACATCAGCTGTCAGTCAGGGATCCCACCACAGTCATTAAACGGTAAAGTCTATTCACAGTCCAGGGACTTGAGCCCAGTCACTCATTCAGGTGAGCAAGGTCAGGCACTGGACATTGGCTTATGGTCAGTCCTGAGGATCCAATGCAAGCCATCAGGGGACTTGTTGATTGTCAGATTGACCGGCCTGGGAAGCAATCAGGCACCTGGTTCAGTCATTGTTCGAGGCTGTCCGTCCAACTTAAATCAGGGATAGGGGTGTGGGGCAGCATCTGCAGAATGAACATCAGGGATATATTATGGAGGTGGAGGGACTCAATGCCAGGGATTGGAGGCAGCAACCCAGGATGCAGACGTGACCAGACAGTGAAGAGGAATAATTCAACAAATAGGTGGAAAGAGCTGGTGATACTACCAAGCAGGACACGAGATGCTGCAAAAGGATGGGTCATAGATGGTCATTAAGATCATGGCCTTGACAGAGTGCAGGAGGATGAGCAAGGAGTTGATATTAATTACATTTAAATAGCTACTTTTAAAATTGTCTTTCTAAATTTCAGCTATTTATGGACACTCCTTAATAGCAGTGTCTCTCCAATCAATGATTTTTTTTATTCTGTAACATCACACTTATAACTTCTTTTTCCCAGACCATGTAAGAGTGGAAACTGTCGTGTGCTACTGAGGGAGCCTTGCTCAATTTTCTTCCATTTTTTAAAAAAGCACCCAGTTACATGGTACAACAAAAGTTGCATTTATTTCATATTCCCTAGATTATTCTCTCAAAAATATCTAAATCCATATAAGGGGACACTCTGAAATATAGATGCTGCAATATACTTAATCACTTTAGGAGTTCCTCTAGCTTCAGCTACCAATATTCAGACATAACACTTCAGATTCTAGAAGAAGCTGATTGAAGATATGGACCTAGAAGATATGTTAAGACCTAGAAATGGATTAATAATTATTTGATATGGGCACTTCTATTGATGAGATTCATCTATCATTAGCATAACAGTGTACCTGCCTGGAATCTATACAAGAACTCATCTATTGCAAGGGCAATTAGGAATCTCTGATGTGTCCACTTTTGTTGAAACTTATTAATGGGCAACAGAGATAACCATAGCTCCTATGGAGAAAACCCAAAGTCACAGGATAATAATAATTGTCAACATTCATGGCTCATTTGAGGACCACACAATTCAGGCCAAACGTTTACATCTATCTTTATGTAGAAGCCATGCCAACGTGGCTGCATAACACAATGTAATCAGATTATCAAGACACATTAAAGAGAAAACATGCATAGCACATGGTAGTGAATCCTCTCATACACAGCTGTGCACTAAAAGTTGCATTTTGTGCTTTGATTCAAAAGAAATTGAGTCAAACTTGACTATTTGAAGTGGGGAACAGAGTCTGGCTCCTAAAGGAAAACAGGAAACTATTTTATCTGATAAAAGTGAAAATAATAAAAGTCCTTCTGAATATTGGTGAGTCCTTGACAATAAGTATTTATGGTACTCTTCCACAGCTTTCTCAGTTTGCTTGATATCGATTCATGACGTTATTTGTCCAGTTGGAAACATAGGATCAAAAGTAGATTCTTTTACCTGTTTTAGACTGCTCCTAATTTTATTAAATTTTATTTAACTATATCACAACTCCATTAATTCATCCGAGCTCCATGTCTCTTGATACGAGTGATCAACTAAAAATTCTATTGTCTCTGTCTGCTTTCTGTTTCTTGTATTCTTTCAGTTGCAGGTCCCTGCCAATAGCAATATTGTGCAAGAAGCAGTGCTATTTCATGCTGCATAAATTCTCTGCCTGGGGGTGATTGGTAGACATGGTACCTTATTTGCTTTCAGTGCTCCCTTTCTGCTAACCTTGCCATCTGCTCCCTGTTATGTTACAGCCCAGAATTGTTCTGCACCCATTTTGCTGCAGTGCACAAACACCACAGTTTCACCAAACAATGCTATAACCCATTACAAGATTAGCAACTGATTTTGGCCTCTATTATGATGGAGTGCAAAATGGGATGATATAGTTGATGACTCTATTCATGCAAATTGCCATTGAAAGCTGAAATCACGGTGCATTCCTAATATTTTATTATTTTTCATTGAATACTGAGCAAATTTTCTAATTCACCTTGGCACACAAGAAACATCTTAACAGGAAATGTAGTTCGCAATGCAAAGTCTATGATTAAAGCTTATATCAGCATTGCTCCTGGACTGGGGCCACTGAATAGCATTGCATGGAAAGATAAAACATAATGAGCTGCCTTCAATTTTAAATCCTTTGTCTGCATGAAATCATTGAAGGTGAATGGCTTTTGATGGCAGAAATCATACAAAGAATATTGGCACAGGAACTTTCTTTGTCCGTCCTACAACTATATTTATAGATACCTAATACTCTGATTGCGCCAATCATGCTTTGTAAAGCATTATTAACTTTATTTGTGCTGCACTGTAAGCACACATTAATTGGAAAATAAGCTGCAAATGCTGGAACAAGATAACAGAAAACACTGAAAACACAAAGCAGTTGAGTCAGCATTTATACAGAGGAGAGAAAGGCTCACAACTGACTGCAAGCTTTTGTCTGAAAAGCAAGTACTTTAATAAGGCTGCTAGAAAGGAAGAGAAAGGGAAGGGCAGCAACTATCTGAATAACAGGGAGGAAATTATTATGTTAAATGATCTGCACTTAACATGTTGAATTACCTGAGGTATGGGCTTGTGCCCTGAGCAACCCTAGGGAGGTGAAACAGCTTTTGTTTGAATGTTCATACCTCTCCAAGCTCCAGGAGAATAATTGAAGAAACTGTGAATGTTTTCTGAGTAAACGCCATGTTCAGGTCACTGAATAGATTGTACCGTCTGAACTCTCTACCCAATGGAGGGCCAATATTTTTATAAAGGGGAATGAGTCATGTCATAAACCAATTTAATATTAGAGATGTTTGCTTTGCTGGAGTGTGTTCTTTTTTTATATGCTTGTGGTAAGGAAGCATATCTGGTGAAATTAGTTCATAATGTTTTACCAAGAACCAATGAAGAAGTGGCAACATAGTTTCATGTCAGGAGGGTGTGTAGCTAAAGGGGAATTTGCAGGAAATGGAAATCCCATGTAAAAATTTTCCTTCTCCCTGTAGGCTGTTAGCTTGGGAGATGTAGTCAAAGGCATTGCAGACACACACATTGGAAATACACACACAGCTGTCACTATGGTGAAGACTTTTGAATGAATTGCAATTAAAGTGGACCATTTTATCCTGGGTGGATTGAGCTCCTTGGAGCTGCATTCATCCAGGCATCTGCAAGTATTCCATCATTCAGACAGCTCTGGGGAACCCTCTCTACTTGCACTTGTAGTCATTGTGTTTAAACAACTGACCCAGTTCAGTTTCTGGCCAATGGTAACTCGCAAAAAGTTGGTGGTGGAGAACTCAGAAATGGTATTATCATCGAAAGTTAAAGCGAAGTAATTAGCTACTCTCTTCCCCTATGGCACTTGTGAGACACGAATGTTACTTATTATTCCAAACCTGAATATTTTGCAGGTGTTGTTATGTATGGACACGGACTACTCTAGTATGTGATGGATGGCACTGGAATAAGTAATCTATCATCATTGCCTCTCACTTGTTTGACACAAATGTTTTCTTTAGTCATTGGATCATAGAGATCTACAGCATGGAAACAGATCCTTCGGCTCAACTTGCCCATGTCACCCAGTTTTCACTATCTGAAATAGTCCCATTTGCCTACATTTGGTCCAGTTCTCTCCATACCTATCCCAATCATGTACTTGTCTAAATGGTTCTTGAATGACAAAATTGCATTCGTTTTCACCGTCCTCTGTGTGAAAAAATTGCCTCTCTGGACTATTTTGCATCTGCCCCCTCTCATTTAAACTCATACCTTCTAGTTTTTGGTTACCCCTATCATGGAGAAGAGCTGTTGGCTACCTATGTTATCAATGCCTCCTATGATTTTATATACCTCTATAATGTCACTCCTCAGTCTCCTACTCTCCAGTCAAAAAAGTCCCAGTCTATCCAACCTCTCCTTACAACTCATAACTCAAAAATTCCAGTCCAGGTAGCATCCTGGTAGTTCTTTTCTGCAGTCTTTCTAGTTTAATAATATCCTCTCTATAGTATAGTGACCAGAACTGTACACAGTACTCCAAATGTAGCCTCAAAAAGATCTTATACAGCTGCAATAAGATGTCCTAACTCCGATACTCAATGCTCTGACTGATGAAAGCAAGCAGAGCTTTCTTCTATAATTGCATGTACATAATGTTTTTATCATAGTTATCCTGAATACGGTAATGGATCTCATCAAATGCAGCCAAGCTATGTGCTACTCTGCCAAAACTGCCTATTGCTCCAGAATCATCCCAGAGAGCACTGATTATCCCCAGATCCTTTCATCCACTTCCAATTGACTCCTTAATTATTTTTTCTTCTATCCCCACCAGACTCACCAATTATTTGTGAGGCATAGATATCTTTAGTACTAAGATTAAGAGCATCCATTCAACTGCCTCTACCATATTTCTCTCCTGCCATTGCCCACCACCCTCACCTCCTAAGCCAAACCTCTGCCAGGGCTCCTCCATCCCCTTGATCCATGCTTACATGTTTAATCTTTCTTCATGCCTCCTTATAAGGCTTACTTCTTGCTGTCTTGATGCAATTCTCACTAATTCACTAAACATCAATAACCTCCCATCTGCCCTTGTGCTTTTTGACATGGTCGATGTTTGCGATTATTCAGGTACTTTTTATTTCCTTTTGAAAACTGCCATTTTCAATTCCTCCCCCTTCAAAAACATCCATCTGAACACCACTGTCATGGTAAACTGTCAAATGGTTTTCCACTTACAGCCTTACAGTAAAAGTCCTGACAGTATTTAGATGCTGTAATAGACTGGTGTTTATATAGAAACATGTTTGTAAATTTGTACTCGCATCTTTGAAATTGAAGACATATGAATGAAGATTGGATGTTGTCAAACTATGTATAAAAACTAACCAGGATTGCAAACAACATCACTAGGAAAAGCATGCCAACCGCAGAAAAGAGGACAGACAATGAAGGCACAATTGGAGGAGAGACATGAGCTGTTCAGTGCCACAGAGACACAACCACAATAACTTATGTGAATAAGAAAGACTAATTTATCATTACACAGAGATAATAGCCACAAGTGGGAACTTGTTTGCATTTTTTTTCAGGGTCATGGTCACTGGACATGGTCACATGAGGAACTTGATTCACCTGACAATGGATTGTATTTACCTCAACCAGAGACCTGCCCATCCTTCTAATGAGACATCAGTACTGAAATTGTTTTGTATTGTTTGTAATAATGTGATAAATTGTACACCTGAGTAACAAACGTAACTGTAAGGTTTATACATATGTAAAGAAATCTTGGTTCATTGAACAGTTTCTCTTGAACTGTACCTCCATAACCATACAGGTAGAATAAAACCTTGGCCTTGTTTGTCCCATAACCAACTCAGGGTCAAGAGTCATTTGAAACACTACAATACTTACCAACATGTTGACAGAAAATTGTGGTCTATGTGTTAGATATCATTTTGGTGTAAATTATGTCATCATGTGAACTTGCATTTGCTCTAAAATTGTTAGCATTTTCATTTGATCATGGCTGTAGTGTAATGAATATTTTTACAATCCCAGTTCAGACTAACCATTCCATTTACTAAAATGAATCTACAAACTTGGATATGTTCTGGACTGAAGACCATCAGAATGTGTCAAATAAATATTTCACCATTATATTTCAACTGAAGAAATGCATTCTATTTATAAATGAATAGTTATAATTCCAGTCCATCATTTGTGTCATTGCTTTTTCAAGTTGATGATTATGCTTGTAGGAACACTGGGCTGTGGAGGTGGTGGAAGAGTGTACATGAATACTGAACAGATTTGTAAAGAAATTGGTAAGAAATGATTTAGGAGAAATAGAAGTAAACATTTATTTTTGAAAATATGAGCCAATTAAGGTCGTTTTCACAATAAGACATTGAGAATATGATGACAACAGCAACAACAAAGATTTATCTATACTCTGTATAGAAGTTTTACGACATGTGTATGTCTTCACACTCAAAGCATCACATTGTCACATTTACACCTGAATGTCTGGAATTTATTATTTTTGTTAAATAGCTATATAGTTCAATAACCATAGAATGTAAAAACTAAGAAAAAGTGAATGAAAGAAAAGTCTCATCTTAAATTTGCACTCAGTAAATAATTACTAATTTAACAAAGTAAAGGTTCAAAGTTGCCATAGTCTTATCAGACCACAGTGCTGCTCTCTGATGAGAGACAGAGAGATGACTACTGGTGATTTAATCTCAGGGTCGTCACACCACAGAAGGGAGAGGTTGGGAAGGACAGTCCTTCAGGCAATCTCAGCCTGTGCTGGAATTGAATCTGTGCTATTACGTCACTCTACATTGCAAATCAGCAGTTCAGCCAACTGAGCTAACAGAATTTAAAGAAAACAGAAATATCAATAAAATTCATTTGATCAGTATTTTGGCTTGCGAATCCTCAGAAGAGAGTAATAAAATACAATTTCTAATAGCAAGAATATACAATCGATAAGTTTATATTATTAAATTTATCTGTAAAATTCAGCTGTTGTTCTTGCATAATTTTCCTTGAATGTTTTTATTTGGAGACCTGCGCTTGTGTTAGACACAGGAAAATTGAGTTTAGTTGGTTCTCAAAGTTCCTGGGCATCAAACCAGTAGCAGACAATCGATAGGCAACAATAAAACGATGGCCAGGATTTTGTATTAGTATTAGCGGAGAAATTGCCTGTATTCACTTTGATTATGCTTCAATCTGACAGCAATTTCAGGAGTCCAAGTAACACGTTAAATGCAGAAATCCACACATTACTGTCAATAATGTTACTCTTTTTCATTTGGAGCACTGTTGAAGACGCATGGACTGCAATTAGATAGGAATTATTAAATAATGAAAACTTTCCCTTTTTTCTGGAAGTCCTTTATAAAGAATTTTTCTTTAAAAAATTACAACTTGCTGAGTGAGGTGTAACGAGATTTTTGAACTACATTGTACATTAAGAATAAGCACAAGTTTAAAAGTCTAATTTTATGTTTGCAGATTATCAAATTTCTGCAGTGATAAAATTAATTTTGAATAAATACTTTTCCAAAATGTTTCTTTATGAGACATCAGCATTTACTATGTGCATTTTTATAAATCTCTGTCATTTTATTTCCTACTTAGCCAAATATGGCAACACTTCAAAGTGATTGGCTGCTAATCCTGCTTGATGACATCATTTTTGCTGTGCTCATGGAGATCCTCTTGACTGGCATCAAATTCCAACAGAAATCACAGAAGGGGAAATCCATGGTTCACATATCCCTAGATATTTACAGACAGCTTCCTTCAAAGTCAATAGTGGTACAATCTCTTCGCTGCTGACCACAAAGTCCAGACCTCCATGTATAGAACATTGTTGATCACATTGATAGACTTGAGCTCTCAGAATTTAGGATAAATACGTCTTTTCTTTCATCAGAACTGGAGACTATACACTCATAGCATTGGAGGCTATAAAAAAATTAACTGTGAGCTTAAAATCTTTGAATAACAGACTTGTTGTCAATCATTAAAAAATGTCATTTGAAGGACAATTTTGTCATTGAACAAACAATTATTTTCTTTTCCTCTGATACAGATTTGAATGTTGTACAAAGAAATACCAACCAAATGTGACTTTGGTTATTTTATAGTCTCCTTGACCACCTGTAGCTTTTAATTGCCAACTGGATTAATTAGTGTTCCATGTTTTCGTTGAATGTGCAATTCTGTAGCCCTTTTTCCACTATTTGTATGAGATGCTCTGAAATCAATTTCTGGCTCCATTTCAATCTTACACTCCTGATGTTTGACCACTCAGAGAATAAAGCAGGTAACTAAATCAGAAAATCTCATCCTGGATTGGTCTTTGGTCTTGCCAAGGTAGCCAGGTGCAGTTGATCTGGCTGACAGAGTTCTTTTCCACAATATTATCCATAGCTAAATGGATCTTGACAAGGAGTGCATTGTGATCACTGGTGCCCTCTGTGTCAGGTGGAATAATAGGTAGGTAATAGGAATAACATTATTTTTGAAGTCATAAGTTTCCTTTGATTTTGTTTCACATCTTTTACTAATCATACCTCTTAAAAAGATAAGCACTCAAGTCTGTAGCTGGTAATATTGGGGTACCATAATGTCTCCTGAATGGTTGATTTAAAAAGGGTTCCAGAAACTATGGCTAAAAACCTGATCCAATGAGGTGACGGGTTGAAGGGGGTGGGGATTGTTTAAAAATAAACATTGACTCCCAGCATTATTAAACAGGTAAACTTCTACTTCCTGGTGCTTTAGATTAATATTACAATTTCACCACTATCGACTCTGCCTTTAGACATTTTAAATATTAGTGCATTTACATACAATGACAGAAGACTTATTTTCGGCACTAAGTCCAATTAGGAAAGGTAGTAAGCCAATTTTTCAAAATATTTTGAGATAATCACTCAATATCATTTCCGTTTTATAATTATATTTAATCAACCCTCTTTAAATATGCTATGACATTCCTCCAGCACAGATGGGTATTGCAGAGAACCAGACTTTCTGACCCAGAAGTAGTAACACCATCACTGTTCCACAAGTTTTATTTTAAATCAACCTGTTCAGATATGTTGTGACAGATGTTGAGTTCCAAAGAAAGGTCACATTGGACACAATATTTTGCTTCTCCAGTAAAATATTTTGTTTTTTTATGTTATAGCACACTTCTGGGCCAGGAGGTCTAGGTTCAAGTCCCATCTGCCCCAGAAATGGGACTCTACCACTGTGCCACCAGACCTCACAGCTTCCTTTTTATAGATATTTTATAATCAACCTGTTCATGATATACCTCCAGGGCATGTGGAACATGAACGTAGACCTTCTGGTCCAAAGATAGGGACATTACCACAGCACCCATAATACCTTAATGACAGTGAATGGAAATGCGTACAGACTTTGCACTAAATTAATGTACAAAGCTTTAGGACTGGTGAGTTTTGACCCCAGTCTTCCAGCTCAGAGGTGTGGAAATTACTACTGCATTACAAAACCCCTTAGTTTCCCTCCTATAAATGTTTTATTCAACTTCTTAGGATCCTGGAATGGAGCAGGATGTACCTTTATGCAGTGTGTGATATGCACATGGTCCTCAGGAATCCTTCGGTAAAGTATCTGTTGGTAAGGGCTGCATGGTAGCACAGTGCTTAGCACTGCTACCTCACAGCGCCAGAGACCCGGGTTCAATTCCCGTCTCAAGCAACTGTCTGTGTGGAGTTTGCACATTCTCACCATGTCTGTGTGGGTTTGCTCTGGTTTCCTCTCACAGTTCAAAAATGTACAGGTTAGGTGAATTGGCTATGCAAAATTGCCCATAGTGTTAGGTGGGTTGCTCTTGTGGAGGGTCAGTGTGGACTTGTTCGGCTGAAGGGCCTGTTTCCACACTGTAGGGAATCTAATCAATGGATGACAGCTTTTGACTTTAATCAAATGCTTTAACATATTATTACACACCTCCAGGGTCTGGAGAGGGAGGAATCCTGCCAGCTTTCTGTGAGAGCCCTGAGTTTCCATTTAATAGTTATTTGTTCAAACATGCTGTCGCATCTGTAATATTGGTGATTAAGATTTAACCCAGTCCTCTGACACATTACCACTAAGCCAAAAGAGCCCTCCTGGTATTCTGCGATGATCGCTCATCCAGGTCCCAAACAGACTGTAAGAGTCTGCCTGGCTTTGGAGAACAGACAAGGTTAGGCGTTTTCAGACTGGTATGGCCGAAAGCAGTTTTGTTTTTAGAGATATTTTTAAACAATCTATTCAAACCTGTTAGGACAACCTTAGAACAGGTTGAGTTTTGAATCCAAACTTTCTGGCCCAGACCTGGGGCATTAACACATGCCACAAGAACTCTCACATTCCCTTTTATATTTTTAGTTTATTTTGTTTATTATTATGGCCATTGCATTTTTAATTGGAAGTTTATGTTCTCAATTTTGGTTGACTAGTTGTGTGAACGTAACTTTTACCCAATAAGGAACATGTATGATTCTAGAAATTTCCATATCAGGACTGGGGGATACCAAAAGTGCAAAGATATGCTCAGCACAAGTATATGTCACATCCGTGCTAAAATGAATTTAATCAGTACATCTAATAAACTGTTTTAGAAATATGGGGCGGCACAGTGGTTAGCACTGCAGCCTCACTGCCCCAGAGACCCGGGTTCAATTCCCAACTCAGGTGACTGTGGAGTTTGCACGTTCTCCCTGTGTCTGTGTGGGTTTCCTCCGGGTTCCTCCCACCTGATGTGCGGGTCAGGTGAATTGGCCATGCTAAATTGCCCCTAGTGTTAGGTAAGGGGTAAATGTAGGGGTATGGGTGGGTTGCGCTTCGGTGGGTCAGTGTGGACTTGTTGAGCCGAAGGGCCTGTTTCCACACTGTAAGTAATCTAATCTAAAATATGTTCAGAATAATTATTCAGACAACAGGAAAGCTGATAATTAACAGATCAATTAATGAGTACGATCATTCGATTCTTAACCTATTAAGCATCACTTTTGCATTAGCAGGTAGCTAGTTTGTAAGGTGCATGAGGCGGTGGTACTATCAAATATGGTTTACACTGATGCATTAAGGAGATTTAAAGCATGATGTATTATTGAGTAGCGAGCAATTCCTTGTTATTTTCAAAAAATAGTAAAATCGCGCCCTTCCACTAGCGGCCCCGGGCTAATCGCAGTTCGAGACATCTGCACTCCCACCCCGTCAGTGACGTGAAAGTCCATGACGCTTTATTTTAAAACGAGGAATGACAGGGAGGCATTCTGAATCCACAAGAAGTGTCCTAATTAAGCGGCGCACGGTTCGCTGCTGCCTGCAATCGGACGGTAACAAAGCGGTGGGCAGGTTAGCAGCAACAGCATCGAGCCATTTCTCGAATCCTCCCCGGGAGTTGATGTCCGGGGGGCGCTTCCACAGCATGCCGGAGCCGCCTGGCAGGCAATGATGAACCTGGTAAACAGTACCGCTGCCCGGGAGGAAAACCTCTTCAGTCCCTCTACCTACAAAGTTCTGGCAGCCAGCGTAGGAACCATCGGCGTTCTGGGCGTCTGCAACAACCTCCTGATGTTGCTGCTCTACTGCAAATTCAAGAGGCTGAAGACACCCACCAACTTGCTGCTGGTGAACATCAGCATCAGTGACTTATTGCTGTCAGTCTTTGGAGTTGTTTTCACCTTTGTCTCCTGCGTGAGAGGGCGATGGGTTTGGGATTCCGCCGCGTGTGTCTGGGACGGTTTCAGTAAGAGCTTATTTGGTGAGTACGGGCAGAGAGACTTGAATCAGCCCCAGTTTTGTTAAACACCTACTGCTTTAATTCTCGTCGTTATCACACCCTCCCCTCACACTCGGTTGTGTCCTGTCGTGTTTCCGTTTCCAAACGAGGCATCGAGAATGGTGTAGACAGCGGCCGTTCGGCCCGTTGTCCCCACGATAGCTCTTGGGTTTTCCTTTGATAAATTTCATTGAACGTGCTTGTTGTGTTAAATGAAATACTAAAATATAGAAGTGTGTCATTCACAAACGACTTAGAGTCAAAGATGTGTTCTGATTTTTTTTAAAAAACGTATTTTCTCAATGATTCAATCAGAAGTAAGGATGGTAATTTTTTTCCGGCTTACGGGGGCGAGTGGGATTCTTGCTGCAGCTGATCTAAGGTCAGGAAGAAGACATTTGCCTTTCCTTTCCGCGTCCATATGAAGTCTTTACAAACTCGAATCTTCCGTGGCTTTTAACAAATACTTCAGCGATTTACTCTGACTGGACCTGTCCACATTATTAAGTCAGTACACCCAGGTATCTGCTGTTTTTACTTGGAGAGAGCTGGGGCGTTAGGCATTGGTCTCACGAGCTGATTACACCGTGTGGAGTGGGTGCTTGTTGTGGGCGAGTCGGCCATTCATCCCTCTTTTTTTTAAAGAGCTGTGTCAAGTTTAATTAACTCCAAATGAGAGGAGCGTGCACTTGCAATGACCAGCCCAGGAATCAATGGAGTCACTTGCATGCACTCGCACTGTTTGTAAACGATCACGTGGCATTGAGCAAGTTTTACAGGACAGCACTTTGGGCCATCATGTCCGCACGATAATCAAGCATACATCTGTTCTAATTCAGCTTCTAGGCAACTTGACCCATAGCCTGCCCTGCTTGTGGCATTTTTTAATGTGCTCTTAAATGTCTTGAGCATTCCTGCTTCTACCAACTTTAAGCAGCGTTTCAGAAACCCACAACTGATTTTTTTTCCCCCTCTCTAATCCATTCTGTAAACTACTTGTTCCTTCAGACTGTGTGTGTGTGTGTGTGTGTACTGATTGGATATTGACCCCTCTACTTTGGGAACACTTTTTTTCCCCTACCTGTCTATCCTGTGATTCTCAGAATGTAACTTTAATCAGATGCCCCTTCTCCCTGCCCCTTCATCACCTTGCTCTAAGGAAAATAACCCCAATGGATCTGGTCTGTCCTTCGAATTGAATACTTGAGAAGTTTGACATCTAGAATCCATTCCTCCACCAATGATGCTGAGTACAATCTACAACATGCACTGCATAAATTCATTTTACAACTTAAATGACACCAATGGATGTTTGGGTTCCCTCTTATTTTAACTCCCATTCTATTCTTAACCTCCCTTTGCTGGTCTAGTCTATTTTCCTCTGCATGTGACCAGATACTTGCTGAGACAGCACCTTCCAAACCCATGACCATTTTGGAAGGACAATATGTGGGAACGTCATCATCGAGGCACTCACCATCCTGACTTGGAAATGTAATGTCATTTTCTTCAGTATCTCTGGGTTAAAATTCAGGAATTCTCTCCCCAAGAGCATTGTGGGTCAAACTATAAATAGACTGCAATAGTTCAACAAGGCAGCTCACCACCACTTCTCAAGGGCAACTGGGGATGGGCAATCAATGCTGGCTCAGTCAGTGGTGTCCATGTCCCATGAGTTAACTTAAAAACAACATTGCTGCAGTCCAGGCAACATCCTGGTGAAATGTAATTACATCCTTTCAATAGTGTGGCACACAGTACTGTAGCTGTGGACTAATTGCCATTATATACAGCTCAATGCTTTGACTAATAAAGGCATGTATCTCACATGCTGCCTTAACAATCTTCTCTGCATGCCCTGCTGCTTTCAAGAATTTATGGACAAATTATGAAGGTTCCTCTGCTCCTCTACTTCCTAGATTCAACATGTCCTCCCTTGCCTTGTGAGTCTCTCAAAAAGCAACACCCCACAATTCTTTTTCCCAGAATTTAATTCTATTTGCTACTGTTCAGTCCATCTGGGTATTGATGTGTGATATCGCCAGTGACCTTTTTCTTAAGGGAGGGGTTGAAACTTTGTCTAATTCTGCTCCTGCTAATAGCTTATTGCTGACTATGTAGGTTGGTGCATCCTGGAACAGACATTTTACCTCTTTTTTTTAGGTCAATGGTCAGAGAAGCAATTGATTCCTATGTGTACCTGAAAATATTTTTGAGCAAGTATCTGGTCACATGCAATAAGAGGAAAATAGACTAGACCAGCAAAGGGAGGTTAAGAATAGAATGGGAGTTAAAATAAAAGGGAACCCAAACATCCATTGGTGTCATTTAAGTTGTAAAATGAAGGATGGCATCTTTTACAGACCGAGGGTAATTTACATGCTTAGAGGTGCATAATAAGGCCAGAATACTTAATGTCTTGTCATTGACCTTTTTAGTAAGGAAAAAAAGATGCTTCAGAAATAATGGTGGGTGTGCAAATGATGCAAGTGGAGTGAAACTGAGGGTGGACTTGGCTAGTCCAGATGACTTGTTATTCCAAGTTACCTAGAGTCATAGAAGGGCTTGCTATAATCCTTCAACCTTTTCTTAGATCTAGCAGAGATGCCAGAGATTGGAGAGTGGCAATTACTCTCCAATCCTTTGTTCAAGAAAATTTCTAGTATAATACAGGTGAGGTTACACGCAGGCAAGATCTTTGAAACCAAAAGCAGAGAAATTTGGGTTTATAAGCCAACATGAATTTGTTGAAGGTAGATTGTATTAGACCAATGTAATTGAGTTTTTTTTGATGAAGGAATTGGACTTTGTTACAAACACTAAATTCCATGAGACGAAATAAATTGGGGCTTGTGCATGGGAGGCTTGATGTCAGCTTGGTTTCAAAAGAAATTGGCTTAAGAACACAAATTTAATTTGGTAACTAGTTGGTTCTCTTCTGGAGGATGGTAGACAGTGATGTACCCTCCAGATAGCCAAGTTGGCAGATGGTGGATGTGATACTGATTAACTGCAATAAAACCAGAAGGTAACAAATTTGGCAGCAAATTGACAGGTAGCACTTATTATGGATGTGTGTGAAGTGATATACCTTTTTAAAGTAGAAAGTGGAAAACAGCATTGATAGTACAATTCTAAAGTGTGTGCAGGGCAGAGGGACTATGGGTGTATCTGAATAGACTTTCAAAATCTGGATGTAGAGAAAGTTTGCAAAACAACATGGTATTTTGGAGTTTGTTTAAAATTTAAGGTAATGAGTACAAAAACAGGGAAATTATGCTTTTCTGGATATAAAGTTTTAGAGTATTGTGTTGCATTCTGATCAGATTTGGAAGAAAGGACTGCAGAAGGCACAGAGAAGATTTAATATCCACATGCATGTGTAGGTGCAATATATTGTACACTGAGTAAAGGAGTGGGATTATTGGATTGACTATCTTATTCTCCTTTTACATGTTTTAATTTCTGCTGACTTCCCTTTGCAGTGATAGACAATTATCTTAAAATTTTAAATTTGCATTTCATGATGTCAGAAACATTTCTTTGTTAAATCAATATCACTCTTAAATGTTACTTTACTTCAATGCTGTAGCTGTGATTTGCATTAAAATTTGGATGAGCAGGACTTTTTTTCTCTCTCTCTCTCTCTCTGGTTCAGTGCCAGCCAGACTAAAGTCCCTGGTAACGTGTCTCTGTACTTAACTCTTACCACCACAGAACACACCAGATGACCTCCTCCTTTAGAGACCACAATTTCCCTTCCCAAGTGGTTAAAGATGCCCTCCAATGCATCTTGTCACATCCCGCATCCCTGCCCTCGGACCCCACCCCTCCAACCATAACAAGGACAGAATGCCCCTGGTGCTCACCTTCCACCCTACCAACCTTCGCATAAACCAAATCATCCGCCGACATTTCCGCCACCTCCAAACAAACCCCATTACCAGGGATATATTTCCCTCCTCACCTCTTTCTGTCTTCTGCAAAGACCGTTCCCTCCATGACTACCTGGTCAGGTCCACATCCCCCTACAATCCACTCTCCCGTCCTGGCACTTCCCCTGCTACTGCAAGAATTGCAAAACCTGCACCCACACCACCTCCCTCACCTCCATTCAAGGCCCAAAAGGAGCTTTCCACATCCACCAATATCACTTATTGTGTCCGTCGCTCCCGATGCGGTCTCCTCTACATTGGGGAGACAGGACACCTACTTGCAGAGTACTTTAGGGAACATCTTTGGGACACCCGCACCAATCAACCACACCACCCTGTGGCCCAACATTTCAACTCCTCCTTCCACTCTGCTGAGGACATGGAGGTCCTAGGCCTCCTTCACCACCGCTGTCTCACCACCCGACGCCTGGAGGAAGAACGCATCCTCTTCTGCCTCGGAACACCTCAACCCCAGGGCATCAATGTGGACTTCAACAGTTTCCTCATTTCCCCTTTTCCCCCCTCATTCCAAACTTCCAGCTCAGCACTGTCCCCATGACTTGTCCTATCTGCCTATCTTCTTTTCCACCTATCCACTCCACCCTCCTCCCTGACCTATCACCTTCATCCCCTCCCCCACTCATCTATTGTACTCTTATGCTACTTTCTCCCCACCCCCACCCTCCTTTCATTTATCTCTTCAGTCACTCTGCCTGTATTCCTGATGAAGGGCTTCTTCCCGAAACGTCGATTTTACTGCTCCTCGGATGCTGCCTGAACTGCTATGCTTTTCCAGCACCACAAATCCAGAGTCTGGTTTCCAGCATCTGCAGTCATTGTTTTTACCTTATCAACACTCCTGGCTACCACTTCACACAACGTTTGAAGTACTTTTCAATTGAACAAACTTTCCTTTCCTGTTCAGTTCTGATAACAGAACTACTGTTTCCCAGTTTTGTAACATTGACCCACTCAACAACCTGTTCAATGTTGAAACCAAATTTCATTATATTATATTCCAGTCTTGACTCTATTACTGTTCCTAGATGGCATCCACCCTGCATGTATTGTGTTTTAATCAAATTCCATATCTCCTTTGCAATGTTCTCTCCTTTGATCCACTTTTATTTTTGTAAAAGTTAGAGGTCCACTTGTTCCTCTTTGAACAACCTCCTTTTCAAATTCCAGTCTCTTTTGTGCCTTTTTCTTTGCTCTATTTCAAAGTTTCTCCAATCATTAGGACCTGCAGAATTCTCTTCTTGCAAAAGCCTTCTCTGCTTTGAATTTGCCCATCAGAGTCAATATTACGATTGGTCCATTTTGAAAGTTACACCAGCAGCTGAGAAGTTGGTGTAAGTATCCTTGTTGTGAAAGAAACTGCAGACTGGTCAATAGTTCAAAGAATTCATCGCATTCTCTTTTTTTTTTTAATCCCTGGATATTACTACACCCTCTGGCCTCGTTCTCATGTAGCTTTCCGATCCAATTTACAACAAATTAATAGATCACAACTCCTATTTCAATGAATTTACAGGAAGCCAGGAGATAAATGATTCAGATTTCTGACTGACTTGCATTGGTCAGAACTCGTAACCAGATGCTCGTGGGGCAGAGTATTCTCATCAGGTATCATACAGTCTAGGTGTCATGTGGTCAGGTGTGTAGCAGAATGTAAGGACGGATGAAGTGCTGCTGTGTTGTTGGTCAATTAAGATTCTGCACAGAATATGTCCCTCAAAGAAGCAAGTAAGGATATGATCCCGTTTCAGCAAAACCTTATTCTGGAATTGTATTTCTTTTCACATGCATCAGGCTGCCAAATAAGCATCTTCAATGCCACAAGTTATGCTGTACTACTGTGCAATAATGTTGTAGAGAGCCTGGTTTTGTCTTAATGCCAGAGTGGATGGATGTGACTACTCCCAAAGAAGGCATCTGTCACCTTTCCTGCTTGATGCTCCACTGGGTAGAACATCATCTGCCAGCATAGACTGCAAGTTTTGGTTCTGGACTTGACACACACTCATTGAAGGCTTTCAGATTTGCTTCACTGTCAATAAAGTTGGGAGAGATGTTTGGTTTTATCATTTGTGAGAGGTGTAGCCGTTAGAAGCGCACTTCCTCTGAAGTCTTTGTGTTACAGATGGTCTGTACACATTTGGGGCGGGTTCTATCTAGCAGCTCTGCCTCTTTCCTCTGTTGTACTACCTCTTCTCACTCTCGACACACTGGCCTCCAATCTTGCCATCCCAATAGCAACGAGTGCTGAGATGTTCACTATCAAAAGCCATAATTAAACAGCAACTTCTGGTGAGCCAACTTGTTCTGAAGTCTGGAAATTGCTGTTTACTGCACTGCTGCTGGGACCTTGAGCTGATTGATTTCTGATTGCTCCTCGCAAGTATAAAGCCTGTTTAGCAGTGCAATTTTTTTTTTTTAAAGATAAAATTTAGGAAGTGAATCAAATCATCTGCATTTGAGATCCTTGGTCCTAGAGTGGATGCAGAGAATGTACGGAGTTGACATCAGAGGAGGATGAAGTTGTTGTGTGAAAATGAGTGGCTCTGCACCTCCATGGGAGTTGTGGGTGAGCAGAGCTGGGAGTGATTTGTTGGCTGAGGTACCCAAGAATTAATGATGGAATGACAAAGACACTTTAAACGATTAATGCATTAACCACATAGTTTTTGTTTAAGCTGAAGGCAAGATCTTGAGGATCATGTCTTCAACTAGTGACATCCGAGGAGGCATTAATTTGCCAGAATCACGCTTCACCATGAGGGTTCACCACTGTCCAATGGATCTATACAACAACTAAGAGAGCAAGTTCCTGCTGCAGCCGACTGAAAAGGAGGAGAATGTTGCTAATTGTCTGTGCTACCCCACTGCCAACAAAATCCAGGTCATTTTTTATTTTTTCTTTTGACTGAAGCTCATCCACTGTGTCAGCATAAGGTTAAATGTCCATGAGGAATGCCAATATCATGCAAAAATGCTCCAAATATGGGTTTGAACATCTGAATGTTAGGATCACAATCTTTTAAGGTAGGGGAGGGGCAGGCAGGCAGGCAGGCAATCAGTCAGACAGGAAATTAGTGTCTTTATCTGTAATCTTATTTTAATTGAAGTTGAAAATGTATTTAAATTCATGTCCTCTTCAGCTCAGCAACTCCTGATTTCCACTTATCTGAAATGCTAGGGGGAGCTGTTCAACTAGATAAAGTTGAGAAGGTGAATTACATTTGACAGAAATGCTCTCCATAGACAGTGGATTTTTTTTTTAAATCACTTGTGAAAATTGTAATGAGCACAATGTTTTTATAACTGGATAAAATGTGCAATCAGAAACCTCTTCCACTAGTGCAAAACTAAGTCAGATTAATATTTTTATTCACTCAGATGTGGGCTATGGCTGTAGCCAGAATTTTATTACCTGTCCTTAGTTGCCCTTGAGAAGGTAGTGGTGAGCTGCCTTCTTGAACTGCAACAGTCCGCGTGCTGTAGTTTGGCCCACAGTACCCTTCAGGAGGGAATTTCAGAATTTTCACCGTGTCACTGAAGGAACGGCAATTGTATTTCCAAGTCAGGATGGTGAGTGGCTTGAAGGGGAAGGTGATGTTCCCATTTACCTGCTTCCCCCTTGTCCTTTTTAGATGAAAGTGGTCATGGGTTTGGAAGTTGCTGCCTCAGGATCTTTGGTGAATTTCTGCAGTGCATCTTGTTGGTAATGCACATTGCTACTGAGCATTGGTCGTGGAGGGAGTGGATGCTTGTGGAAGTAGTGCCAAACAAACTGGCTTTTTTAAAAAATCCTGGGTGGTCTCAAGCGTCTTGTGTTATTGGGGATGCAATCATCCAGGCAAGTGGACAGTATTCCATCACACTCCTGACTTGTCTTGTAGATGGTGGACAGGCTTCAGGGAATCAGGAGATAAGTTATTCACAGCAGTGTTCCTCTGACCTGCTCTTGTAGCCACTGTTTGTGGTGAGTGCAATTGAGTTTTGGGTCAATGGTAAGCCATAGAATGTTAACAAGAAATTCAGTGATGGTAAAACCATTGAATGTTAGAGCAGTGGTTAGATTGCCTGGCATTTGTGTGGTGAGTGTTATTTGCCCTTAGTCAGCCCAAGGGTGGATATTATCCAGATCTTGTTGCCTTTGAACATGGACTGCTTCAATATCTGAGGAATTGTGAATAGTGCTGAAGAGTGCACTGCACTGCACAATTATCAGTGAATATCCGACCTTTATGATGGAAGGTCATTAAAGCAGCTGAAGATGGCAGGATTCTACCCTGAGGCACACCTGCTGAGATGTTCCAAAGCTGAGATGACTGACTTCCAACAACCACACTTATCTTCCTATGTGCCAGGTATGACTCCAGCCAGTGGAGGGTTTACCCATGGATTCCCACTGAAATATGCTTTACTCGGGCTCCTCTGCTGCCACACTTGGTCAGATGCACCCTTGATGTCAAGGGCTGTCACACTCCCCACCACCTCTGGGATTCAGCTCCTTTGACCATGAAGTTGTAATGAAGCCATGAGCTGAGTGGCCCTGGCAGAACTCGAGCTGGGCATCACTGAGCAGGTTCTGCTTGATAGCACTGTTAATGGCCCCTTCCACCACTTACTGATTTGAGTAGATTGATGGGGTGGTAATTGCCCGGGTTATATTTGTCCTTCTCTTTTTATGTATTGGACGTATTTTCCACAATGATTTGTAGATGCCTGTATTAGCTCGATCCTGGAAGAGCTTAGATAGGGGAGCAGATTCTAGATTAGTGTTGCTGGAAAAGCACAGCAGTTCAGGCAGCATCCGAGGAGCAGTAAAATCGATGTTTCAGGCAAAAGCCCTTTAGTATTCCTGATGAAGGGCTTTTGCCCAAAATGTCGATTTTACTGCTCCTTGGATGCTGCCTGGACTGCTGTGCTTTTCCAGCACCACTCTAATCTAGAATCTGGTTTCCAGCATCTGCAGTCCTTGTTTTTACTTAGGGGAGCAGCAAATTCTAGAGCACAAGTCTTCAGTACTATTGCCAGAATATTGTCAGGGCCTATAGCCTTTGTAGTATCCAGTATTTCTTGAAATCATGTGGAGTGAATCTAATTGGCTGCAGATTGAAGTCTGGGCTGGGGATCACTGGAGGAGACCAAGATGAATCATCCACTTGGTGCCTCTTGCTGAAGCTTTGTGTGTGTGTGTGTGTGTGTGCGCGCTTAAGCCTTATCTTGCGCTCTGTTAGTCTCTTTCTGTGATAGAGGATGGAGATACTTGTGGAGCCATCTGTTCCAATGAGTTATTCAATTGTCCACCACCATTCGTGACTGGATGTGGAAAGTTTGCAGAGCTTGGATTAGTTCTGTTGTTTGTGGCATCGTTTAGCACTCCCTGTAACATGCTGTTTGCTATGCAAGTAGTTCTGTTTTGATAGCTTTACCATGTTGACACATCATTTTTAAGTGTGTCTGTCTGGTGCTGCTCTTGGCATTCCCTCCTGTACTCTACGTTGAACCAGAGTTGATCCTCCCTCTTGATGTAACAGTTGAGCCAAAGATATGCCAGGCCATTAGATTGTGCTGGAGTTCACTTCTGCTGTTGATGGTCCACAGCGCTTCATGCCCATCTTGAGTTGCTCAATCTGTTCAAAGTCAGTCTGTCTCCATTCAACTCAGTGCCACACAACATAATAGAGGGTATTGTCAATGTGGAGGCTTCTTGGAAGTTTCTTAAAATCAGATTTTCAGCATCTGGAAAACTAACAAAGTATTCTGAAAGCATTCAGCAGATCAGACAGGATTTGTGCAAGCAAAGCAGAGTTAACATTTTCAGGTTGCCCTTCGTCAGATTGGAAATGTTTCAATGTTAGAGACAAATTCAAATACTTGGAGGGAGCAAAGAAAGAAAAAAAAATCTGGAAGACAGGAATAATTACGTTATCAAGGAGTAATAGTATATGGCAGAAGATGTGGTCATGGGACCAGAACAAAAATGGAGTTTAGAGGAGTAGAAAATGGCAATAGTGGATTAACGTACCTTTCTACAGAATAAAATGGAATCAATGGTTATGATCTGATGTTCTTTTATCCTGTGTGAAGACTGAAGTAGATAAAGCCTTCAAGACTCAATGTAGAGTTCGATGATAGACTTGCTGTACATGCTAGTCAGAACCTAGAAAGGGCAAGTTATTGCTCGGCTGTTGGTGGTCATGTTATGAACAGAATAATGAAAAAGTCAATGTAATTGACCTGAGTTTGAAAAATGGGGCAAGGACAGAAGTTATTAATCCATTATCTCCTTTCTTTTTTTCCCTCTCTTTTTGTTTTCTTCAGTTTGTTTTTAATCAGAACTGTAATATTCTTTTTAAAGTTTAACAAACCATCTCTGAAGTTGCTAATTATTTGATCATTTCAACATTTTTTTGGCTCTAATATATTTTCAAACTACAAAAATACTTTTCAATAAAAGGTAAATATAATAAATTTATTATTTTTGTTAAAACCATCCTTTTTATAGTTAAAAATAATTTGTGTATATGATTTTTAAGAGAAACCATAAAATTACTGTCTAGCTAGAGCAATTCTACTCTAAATTTACTAATCTTTGCATTGTCCATATGGTAGGATGCTGTGCTAGCAAATGTTCTCTGGCTTGACAGCATTTTGTTTTTGTAGGAATGTTTAAATACAGTCCACTCAAAACTGGATAATGAGAAGAAAGCTTGACTAATGTTCATTCTAGGACTGGATTACTGTTTAATTCCTTTTTTTTTTCCAGATCTGACTTGACAGAATTCAGAAACCATTTCTCCTTCCAGTAATGTAACTAGGACTGAAGTTACCTTTTTTTAAAAAAGTTTAACCTCTTTCTAATCATATGATCAGATCTTATTGCACACCACTGGAGCAGATGGGACTTAGACTTGTAGAAGTGTGAAGCAGGCCCTTCAGCCCAACTACTCCTTGCTGACCGTGTTCCCAAACGAAACTGGTCCCACCTGCCTTTGTTTGGCCCACATCCCTCCACCCTTATTCATCTACTTACTAAAAATGTCTTTTAAACATTCCAGGTACAGTTACATTGACCACTTCCTCTGGAAGTTCATCTGAAAATGTTGCCTCTCATGTTGTCTTTTCAAACTTTCTTTTCTCACTTTAAAAAATATGCACAATATTTTTGAACTCTCCACCCTAGAGAAAAGACATATGCTATTGACCTTATCTATACCCCTCATGATATTGTAAATCTCTAAGGTCACTCCCTCACCTCCTGCGCTCCAGTGAAATAAGTCCCAGTCTACCCTTATAACCCAAATCCTCCAGTCCTGAGAATGCCAAGGTAAATCTTTTCTGAATCTTCAATTTAATAATATCCTTCCTGGACCAAGGAGACTGGAAATGTCCAAAGTCTCACCAACATGATGTCCCAATTCCAGTACTTGGTGGTCTGAGCAATGACGGCAAGCATGCTAAAGGCCTACCTAACTATCCTGTCTACCTGTTATTGTCAACTCAAAGAATTATGTACCTGAACCCCTAGGTCACTCTGTTCTACAATACTACCTAGGGCTCTACTTTTAGTTGAATAAGTCTTGCCTTTTTTTTAAACCAAAAATGCAATACCTCACCTTTATCATCTGCCACTTCTCTGCCCATTGACCGAATTGATCAAGATCTGCTCTGTAATCTTCCATAACCATCTTTACTGTCCACTGTGCCACCAATTTTGCTGTCATCTGTAAACTAACGAACTGTGTCTCCTATATTCTAATCCAGGTCATTGATATCAAATGAACAAACAACAGCAGACTTAGTACTGATCCCTGTGGAACACCACTGGTCACAGGCCTCCAGTCTGAAAAGCAACCCCCCTCCACCACCCTCTGTCTCTATGGTCAAGCCAATTTTGTATCCAATTGGCAGGCTCACCCTGAATCCTGATGTAACGTTTTTTTAACTAATTTAGTCTACCAGAACCTTTTTTAAGGCTTGACTAAAGTCTCTAAGTCAGCACCATCTACCGTTCTGTCCTCATCAACCTGACCCTCCGAATCCAGGGATAGGGATATTACCACTGTGCCCCATCTGACATTAAGATCAGATACAGCTTCACAAAAAATGTTTAGCCATTGCCTTTTTTTTTAAAAAAATTGATAGCGATTATGGGGAAGATGAGGATTTTTTTTCTTCTTGCTCGAAGTGAGCTAACCTTGCAACACAGTGCAAAGTCACCTTACTTAAACATTAACTCCCAAGAGCACATGGCATGATGTGATGGCTCTTACAATGTTATTTTGAAGCGTTTTTTTTTTGAGATTCTGGCAAGGGCACATCAATTGCCCATTCCTAGCTTTCACAAAGGGTAGGCCATGGTTATTACAACTAGACTTTATATTGGTGGCATTCCCATGGTGATGTGCAGAGGTCCAGCAGCTCCCAAAGGAAACTGGAACAAAATTTCAAAAATAAAAAATTCAGCAAATTTTCAAGATACATTGAAGCATTTCATAGAATAACCCACAAACTTTAAGGTAACAATTCTCCTTTTAAAGGCCCTATCTTCTATTTTGCCTCCATCAGAAAAATTGCATAGAGTAATCTTTTAATTTCTAGAAATGAAGAATCTTCAATAAATGAAGGGGAGGAAGCTGTAAATCTTGTTTTATGGGTTTTGGTCTCCAACTAAAACTTATACAATGTGGAAGACAGTAAACTAAGAAGCAGTGTCAATTGTTTTCAGCCTTTTTTTTTAAATGCTTGTAGACCATCTCATCCTCTGTTACCTCTCACCCTGGTTATAATTTCTTCCGTTAGGCAGAAAATACCAAAGTTTAAACACACATCAACAGGTTCAAGAACAGTTTCTTCCCCACTGTTATTAGACCTCTAACCAGACCTCTTTAAAAAAATAATCAGATCCAGTGTTGATCTTGCTCTTTGTGCACCTGCTTTTGCAGCTGTCAATTTGTACTCCTTACTCTGATCAATCACCCTATGGTCTTTGTATGTTATGACCTGCCTGTACTACACAAAACAAATGTACTTGTGACATTAAATCCAGGATTAACTTACTGCCTCCATATGTTATTTAACTCCACAGGAATTTCATCAATAATGTCACTTGCAGTCCTAGCATATGAGCGCTACATCCGGGTGGTGAACGCAAAAGCAATTGACTTTTCCTGGGTTTGGCGTGCTATCACCTACATCTGGCTTTACTCACTGGCCTGGTCCGGAGCACCATTAGTCGGTTGGAACAAATATTCTCTGGAGCTGCATAAACTAGGTTGCTCAGTGAACTGGGACTCCAGGAACCCAAGTGATACCTCGTATGTTCTCCTCTTATTCCTGGGCTGTCTGCTTGTCCCTGTTGGTGTCATAGCTTACTGCTATGGAAATATTTTATATAGTATAAGAATGGTAGGTAAGACAAGTTGTTTTCTATCTTTCAAAGTATGCAATGTGTGTAAGGGAACAGCCAAAGTGAACACTGTAAAATGACCGAGCATGCTTTCAACCTGAAGTTGGTTTGTGCCAAATCGGGTCATCTTAAAGGGACATCTCAAAACCTGGGGAAAGGTTGCTTTGTTTCTCCAACATGATAGGTACTTCCTGAAAAAGACACGCACCTTTCTCCACCTGCCATTTCTGGGACTTGGAATGCTGACTCGTGCCTGAAAATAAATTACTTTTTGTGTACCTCCTAATGAGTGTGGTCTGAGTTCAGATATTTCTGATCATTCCTCATAACTGCCTTGACTATTCTATGAATGATACTCATGGCAGCTGTCACCTCTCTCACAGTTTGTACCTTTCTCATACAGTTAATGTTTTGCTTAATTTAAAAAAAATAGCATTTCATGCTTTTACACAACCTGTTGACGATATTGCTGGAGATATTGAACCTAGGAAGCCTCCAGGCCCACTAAAGTAAGTTGGGGTCAAGTGAGATGTTTTTAATTTTAAAAATCTCCATCCTTATATCCCAAGCCATACACTTCTAGGTTTAATGACGATGGGATGGGATGGGGGTGGCTAGCCAGTTTGCTCCCATGAGATGGGTTGTTTAATTAAATATTATGAGGCTGAAGTCTCTAAGCTAAACTGCATTTCATGTATAATTCTGGTCTACCTGTTTTCCCAAGCTGTGTCATTACAGCAATGTTAGGGGAGCAGGAAAGCACAGGAATACTTCCCTGACCTGCTGCTTCCAGCATCTTTTTATTTTCCGAGATTGCTTCTTTCTTTGGAACTTGACGGCCTGCTCTCTAACTGTCCTCCACCACTTCCAAGTTTACACAAGCATCTAGAACCTTACTTGTTGCTCTGGTCTGATTCAACTGCCACGCTGTCAGTCAGGTTGACTTTTGTGTGCTGGGGAGGAGGCAATATTGTTTTTCAAATGGAAGTCATATGTTGTGGATCCAAAGTCAATTGAAACTTCCCACTTAGCAATTCTACATCTATCAATCTCCAGGCTCATGTAATAGGCACCAGCATTTTAATGAACATTTGTGGCAAATGTTGTCAGGTTTTACAAACTCCCTTTTCTATTTGCCCGTCTGAAATCCCACTTCTTCACTCATGGTTTATCAAGGATTGTAGGTTAGAGACCAGATGAATTCATTGCATTTTGAACTTTATACATAAAAGACATTCAATGTTTTCTTGAAGAGGTAAATGTATCAGCAGAATGATTAATTATTCGGATGAGCCAGTGATAAAGGGTCTCCAAATTCATAGATTAGAGAAGGTGGGGGGGATCATAGCCAGTATTCCCATTCAATCACTTGTTTTAATTGCCATATTTGAAAGTTTATTGGTGTTGTATATGACAACTAGATAATGGGGAAACCTGTAAAACAATGTAATTGATCAAAGTTAGAACAGTAGGGTGAAATCAGCAATTTTTGTTTTAAATTTTCTTAGAGTCTGCAAATGTGACATCATGACTTTGTTTAATGAGTTAAATTACTGGGTCTGGGCTAATAAGCCAATGACACAAATTTCAATCCTGTCACAGCAACTGGTGAATTTAAATTCATTTAGTTAAATCTGATACAGTTTGATTTAAAATTTAAAAATCTTTATCAGTAATTGTTCTTCTAAAAAGCCATCTGAACTTTAAACCACCTTCAGGGCAGGAAACCTATAGATATTTACCTGGTTAACCAAATATGATGGATCCGTAACTGCTGTCTGAAATGAGCCAGCAAGCCATTCAATTCTATATAAATGCACACATTTATTGCTAGTTCTGCTAATATCTCAAACTCCTTTTTTTTTTAAAGGAAAAAAACTGGAGATATGGGGTTGGGCTTGGTATGGCATGGGTGGGCAGGAGGAGCGGAGCATGAGAACTTGCCAGGTTAGTCCATTCCAAGGTATAACTGTTTATGATACTTCTTGTCTTTGCAGCTTCGAAATATTCAAGACCTTCAGTCAGTTCGACTTGCAAAGATAGTAACATATGAGAAGAATATGGCAAAGATGTGCTTCTTCATGATCACCATATTTTTGTTTTGTTGGGTGCCGTATGCAATGTTGTCCTTCATGTTGGTTTATGGCTATGCTTCTAAGATTACTCCTACTGTAACCATAATTCTTTCACTACTTGCCAAGTCAAGCACAGCATATAATCATATCATTTACCTCTTCATGAGCAGAAAGGTATGTTGGTATATTTTGTTTTCTTTTCTAACAATAGAAGTAACACCACTCCAAATATTTTTGCATTCCATTTAATAATTCATTTTTTCCAGATTGTGTGGCTGTCTTACAGATTACAAATGTTTAATCTGTTGACTCCTGGTCTATACGTTAATAGTTTCTGCTGGAGTGGTTTTAAAAAAAAAGCTACAATTGGCCTTAGTACTGCTGCATTGCAAAACGGGTAATCAATCGGAATTACCTAATGAGTGTTCTAAGAATAGTACTTTTGATTGTGAATCTGAATTTGTAAACCTGTCTTTCATAGAATCGCTACATTGTTGGGTCGAATGGACGGTTTCCACAAGTCCACACGGGCCAATCGAAGAGTAACCTACCCAGATCCATTCCTCTACACTATTACTCTAGATTTACCCCTGGCTAATGCATCTAACTTGCACATCTTTGGACTGTGGGAGGAAACCGGAGCACACAGACACTAGGAGAAATGTGCAAACTCCACACACAGTCATCCAAGGCTGGAATTGAACCCAGCTCCCTGGTGGTGTGAGGCAGCACTGATTAGACTTAGTGTGGAAACAGGCCCTTCGGCCCAACAAGTCCACACCGACCCGCCGAAGCGCAACCCACCCATACCCCTACATTACCCCTTACCTAACACTATGGGCAATTTAGCATGGCCAATTCACCTGACCCGCACATCTTTGTGACTGTGGGAGGAAACCGGAGCACCCGGAGGAAACCCACGCAGACACGGGGAGAACGTGCAAACTCCACACAGTCAGTCGCCTGAGTCGGGAATTGAACCCGGGTCTACAGGCGCTGTGAGGCAGCAGTGCTAACCACTGTGCCGCCCACTGCTAACCATTAAGCCACTGTGCTGCCTACTGTGCATTTTGCCAACCTTTTCAAAGGAAGACCTGCATGCTTTGAGACCAGGCTTGTGTAAATTATTTAATATTAATTTCACAAGCAACAAATGAGTATTCAAGTAAAAGATGAAATCAAATTAAGCTTCCCTTATCACAGTGGGTTACTTTACATTTCTTCTTGGCTGAAGAGTAGACTAAACCTGTGTTCCTTTGCCCACTTGGGTTTATGGCTAGTTGAATGGCTGTCCATTGACTTCTGGTGATTAGCCAGCAGAAGGTTAATAAGACCCATCATTTACTTATGCTCCACTAGAGGTGTATGTTGTATTAGTTTGGGATGAGATAATAAAAGCCATTTGTCTCCTCTGTCTGAAAATGACTTGCACCACAACATTCCAAACCTTGGAGTTAACTCTGGAACAGTGGACATTGTGTTGGGCTCACCTTTTAAACTGCCTCCTAACCTTTTGTTGCCTAGACTCCCAATGACTATAAAGTACCAAAGGAATAGCCAGCAACAGTCAGTTTGCAGTTGGGAGAGGAGAAGCATATTGGGAAGTTAATGTTCTCCTACCCCTCTTTTGTACAAGGATTTCATGTCACCCATTATGTTTCTTGCAACACTGTACCATCTGCTAAGAGGCCATTGTTCATGGGTGGCTTCAACAGAGGTGTTGCAAGTGATACAAACCTGGTGTATAACGACTAAATGAAATTGTTTCCTCAGCTGTTGTTTGGTATATTTAATTTCCCAGCAAAGTTTTAATACTCACTTCACGTTTCAGACAAATGAGAGGAGGTCTCATTTGGTTATAGAAGATAATAAAAAGGATTGACAAAAGTGGATGTTGGGTGGATGATTCCCCCTTGTGGGGAAAGCTAGAACAAGAGGCCTTGGTCTTAAGCTAAGGGATGGCAAATTTAAAACCAATAAGAAGAAATTATTTCACATATGGTTGTGATTGTGTGGCATTTACAACCTCATCCTGATACTGAATAAATTTTTGAGATGACTGACTTGACTTTCTTTTAATTAGTTATGGGTTCAAGGGTTACGGGGAGTGGGCATGAAAGTGGAGTTGAGGCCAGA